>NW_027423774.1:5157500-6440000 GCF_013202065.1 Cotesia typhae | reverse complement strand
CTAGCTATGATTCACCATTGACGATCTACTAACTTTAATAATTATTATAATTAAATTTATATCAAACTGTTTTAATAATAATTTAATTGATTTTAATCTCGAACAATATAACCATCCGGCAAACGTTTATTATTATTAATAGAAGCATAAACATAAATAGAAAGAGAAATGCTATTAAATAAAATAAATTCTCGGTTTTTTTGTTTCAATACGCTGGTAACCGATTTTAGCGAGTTCTCAGTGGGATCGTGAATCACGATAAATCAAATCACGATAAATAAATCTAGAGTAAAGTAAGGAGTTTAACAGTAGAGGGCAAATCATCACGAAGTACTGGAGTTTAACTTGGACAATCATCGGGTGGATCTTTGATGTATATATATGTAGGTATTTACCGATAATGTATAATGTTGAATGTTGATTTGAGAATACCCGGGATAGAAGTGGACTCTAATTTTCCCGTGTAAATCGTTGGTAATACATGACGTCATCGTACATCAGAGGTAAAGCGCTGATTGGGTGCGAGAATTGGGCCCCGCCAATTACTGGGTGACCTGTATGGATTTATGGGGTCAGTCGTAACTCATGCTTGAGATTGGAACCACCTCGGACCTCGATTCTTCTTTCAACCTGTTTCAACTAACTCATCCTCCATCCTCCGCTAGCCGAACCAAGCACCAAGTAATAATAATACCACCAGCTACGGCGACGAGTTAAAATGTATTAAAAATGATAAAAATATTTATAAATATAAATTAAAATTACAATATTTACAAGTATAATATTTATTAATTTACTGGGAACTTAAAATCAACTGACGGTAAATTACAGTCTCGAGGTATCCACAGCCCGCAAAATTATTTTATAAGCAAACAGTTGTTTCCATTATTTTGTTGTTATTTTACTTAACAGCAAAGTTCTCATCGTAATCGTGTAAAAGAAATGAAATTTTTCCCCTACTGTGATCTATTATTCTACAGGATAAGTTAAAAAACTTTCTCGTGGATTAAAAGAAAAAAAAAATTCTCAGTGGGTTCAAGTGGTTTGGTGGTTTTATTTCTTTTGTTTGGTTTTGTTGCGCTGGATACGTAAATGATCAGTAGAATCTGAGAATTTAAATGAGAAAGGATGCAGGGCAACCGAGAAGTGAGATCGGCTTGTTATTAGGTCTCGCGACGATAACAACATCTTCACCGAGTTATTGTTACTGCTGGTGTTGTTATAAAAGAGATGGTGATGATATTTACACCACAGATAGATAGAATGATTCAGACGGCAGGCCACAAAGCCAATCTCGATTTACGAATAACTGAAATACGTCCGTATATTTATATTACAGAGAGTTAGTACCGATTTCCCTGATCTTCTCGGATAAAAACGGTCTACACTGATAATCAGCGAATTGTCTGATCGTGCTTAGTCAAAATAATATGCTCGAGAACGGCGATAACTCATCTCCATCCAGTTAGACGATAGTTAGTCTGTCAAAGATCCAGTGGTTGTAAATACAGACCGTCTAATGAAAAATACTGACATAGTCAGTGGATGAAAGAAGGGAAAGAAGGAGCTGAAGAAAAAATAATAATTTCCATTTGCATTGTAATAAATATGTCGACAGGTGTGCAGGCGAAAAGACATAGGCTAATTTGAAATCCGGTGAGAGACTCGCTGGTGGCTGGTCTCAGATGTAGCCGAAGCAAGGCGTGGGTGAGACTTGCCACGTCCTCGGGAATAGACACTACGAATCGAGAACCAGCGACAACGAGAGAAACGCATTGCAGGATCTTAAGGAGAGCCAAGAGAATACCGCTCAGCTCAGCTGGTCGAGATCGGCTCACGAATATATTCATCTGAATGCAACAAAGAAACTCTTGAAACCAATAATGCAAGAGTAAGTGATTCTCGCGCCCGAGGCTAACTATGTCGGGTATCCTGTGCTGGTATCCAGGTTGAAGGCTGGGCTAATATACAAGGGAATAAGAAAGAGTCTAACAGTTCCTATCCGAGGAGATCCTGAGAACAATCGGACCTACCGGCTGGTGTGGGCGAGCACCAGAAATGTGCATTCCTCTAACTCGAGCGATTCCCTACGGCACCCTGACCACCTTCGTTAGAACTCGAATTAGAATTAGATTTCACTGAGAGGAAATTAGCTATTCGCACGTTTAATTATCAATTGACACTAAATTAGTCACGGTGGAATTAGCGCCTGATACAAAAGGAATAAATGAATAATATTGAGTTTAAGCGAAAGTTGAAGTAATTTCTGGTTCCGAGCTGTGTGGAAGTAATTCGACCTCAGACCTGTCTGCGTTTATGATGCATGCGTGAGTTTCTCCTTTGCGTACGAGTAAAGTTATCCGCTGAGTCGAGTACGGCGTATGTATATTAGCGGCCGTTTCCCACGGAGGTAGAAGAAGGGTTGAAGACGTTATGTCGGGTATTAAGGGTACCGACTTAGTTGAGATTTCTGGATTAAGCGGATCCACGAGTTTGATAGTAATGCTCTAAACTTATAAGGCAACACAATGGATACTACATTTGGCATTAAGGTGCTACGTGATGTCCGCGTTAACGTCATGAGTGAGTCGTTTGGCTCGAGTTTTTTCTAGGTCTGCCATTTTTTTACCCGAGATTTTGCATCGATAGAGACCTTCAGCAGTCTTTTTCTTCTTGCAATAATTATGATGATGATGATGTCTTTGATGTTCTAAGTAGTATTCCAGCCGACTTTGCATCACATGTGATGATCCCGAGCCGGCATACCATATAGACAGTTCCGAACGGAATGAGGAAAGTTTGATGATCTGTACGCGTGATTACCATGCCAAGTGTCTTAAACTCTTTGGAATTTAAAAGATTGTCTTACGCTGACAGTCATACGTGAGCTGAAGAATATATATATATATATATATATATATATATATATATATATATATATATATATATATATATATATATATATATATATATATTTATATGGGTTACAAATGAATGCTTTCCGATGGTGTATTATTTGATCGTAGATCACTGAGATCTCGGTAGGCTCAGTACATTGGCAGAGGAACGCACTGGGAACTAAGACACTTACTGTTAAAGTTAAGTGTAAATCAAGATTCTGCGTAGGAAGAAAGCGCTGCTGGTGTTTTAGTATTTTTTTATCGGGCAAGTGGAACTGAGAATAAGTCTCTTGTTGTTTTGTTGCCTCTTCTTCTTCTTCTTCTTCTTCTTCTTCTTACTCTTCTTTAGCTTCAGATGTTGCTGTTGTCCTCCTTAGTACTGTTACTTGTTCGTCTTCTTGAGGTTGTTCGGAGCGCATCAGCTGGCTGACAAGGCGTATAATTAACCCCTAATGACGCCGACATAAATCCATCTCTTGAGTCGTATCGGTGAAGCAAGTCTAGAAAAGCTTTATTGGCGAAATCACCCGGCTAACATTGGAACTTTGTCTACTGTCATCTATTTTCCATCGTTACTCTTTGCACCGTTGTACCTAACCGTTCCTCGAGCACATTCACGTCCACGAACAACATGACTCGGCTGATTCATCCAACTAAACCTTCACTGAATACCCGGTTAAATATTTTATTTGTTGCCCTTTGCTGCCCATTATTATATTTATTATTATTATTCCTGTCCTATAAACTTGTAATTAATATCCACATTTATTATACTTTACTCACTTTAACATTGACGCTGTACGTACACCCTTGAAGATATTTTATTTTATTATATTTCCTCGATAAATACGACAATCTAATGATTACACGTGTCCTACTACAGCAATTACAATAACAATAACATCAACAACAAATAATATATGTGTTTTTCTTTAGTGCTCATCAGTGTAATATACAATATATCATATATCATATCTAACGACGATGTTGCGTTATGAAATAATAATAATAAAAAAATAGTAAATTAAAACTAGTAATTCTGGTCTCTCGGATTGATTGCAATTATATTCACACAAGCTGGTACTGCGAGCCCGGATTTTCCTCACAGTCATAATATCAGAGCATAATTATAATCACTCCTCTCTCTCTCTCTCTCTCTCTCTCTCTCTCTCGTTCCCTCCACGGTAATTTTCCGTTTGATTTGCTTACAATATATTAAATACAAAGTTAGATTATATTCTCAGAAAATCATTAAGCATATCAATTTATATGCCGAGTTGTTGAGAAAAAAATAAAATAACAACACTTATTAACAAGATCCACCAGTGTATCAACATCAACGAGATTAAAAGTTAACGAGATAGAGGTATAAGATTGAGAAAAAAAAATATTTAATTACTAATGTGTTTATTTAATTGTAAATAATCGAGAGTGAGCCTCTGATCTCTGATTTAATCCTTTCTCATATTGATCTCACAATAACTCACTCGTTAAAGAATAACTCAAGAGCCGAGGAATTATCCCAAGAAAATAACGAGCATTCATTTATTTAATGCTCGATTTGCACCTCGTTCACAATATAAGTTAAGTCTCTGAGTACATCCGAACTTTAAATCGAACATGCTCTGTCCATTCGCGTGTGCTTTGAGAAACGATCTCAAAATTAGCGAGCAAGGGAAGAAGAAGATAGGAATCGAGGGCGCGAAATTGTGAGAAGATAAAAAAAATAATATTTTCTGATCTTCTTCGTACTATTAACTTGGTTATATTTTTATTTTTAATACACGGATCCATTTATAAGAGTGTTATCGTGCATCAGAGGATCCACGCTCAAACCAATTACGTTTTCAGAGCCGGAAAAGCCCAGCCTTAAATTACAATCCGGCGTAAGATAAAGAAGCAAGCCGAGTACGAGGAACAAAATTGTATAAAGTATAAAGGGGTTTTGTTTTGTTTTGTTTTGTTTTGTTTTATTTATTTTGTTCTTCTCGGTTAAAAAATAAGGAAGGAGCAGCAAGAAGAGCATGGCCTTTGGGGAGAGTTGCCTGCTGTTGTTGGCTGATACTCGAGAGCAGCTTTTAAGCTCGTACATCACTCCGTCGGTTACGCCTCTTGTATTTGCTTAGTCGTGCTCGGGGGAGGCACCGAACGAGGCGGCGATGAAACAATTAATAATATACGCTCGCGCGTGAGTCGAGACCGCGAAATTCATGTAGATGATGCTACGGC
Source organism: Cotesia typhae (assembly GCF_013202065.1). NCBI lineage: Eukaryota > Metazoa > Arthropoda > Insecta > Hymenoptera > Braconidae > Cotesia > Cotesia typhae. Next base: position 6,434,871 of record NW_027423774.1, on the reverse strand, counting down.
CTTATAAACATACTCGTACTTATATTTATACTGGTAACGTTAAATGTTTTGTTGTGTGCACTAGTACACGGAAGGTGCATTTTTAAAATTCATTTTTTATGACATGGATTAAATTAATGCCTTGTTTGTTTAATTTATTGACTGGACAAAAAATAATAAATACTATTATCATTATTATTATTTTTTTTTTCCGCAATCCACTCGCTGGACATTTTTTCTGTTTATTTATTTATTTTTCTGGGGTTATCTTGATTAAAAGTTTATGTTGAGATAATTGTTTTATGAAAAGTGGTATCAGGTCATGTAAACAGGTCCCGAGAATAAATTTTAAGTATATATATTTATATTATAATATACGTATAGAAAGCAACCGGCAACTGGCTGTGTCCCACTCCCACGACAGCCCCCTAGGGAGTCGTTTTGTATCCTCCATGTCGTCTTAGTCGTTATCAAATTATCATCCTCGTGCAAATTCTCGTGGTACGATTTTGATACACACCAACACCGCCCACCCTCACAATACTCTCCCGCCATAGGGTCCACGGTGGGCGTCGTTGTAATTAATTTCCCCTCGATAATTAAGATATCCCCTCGAATTGCTCCGGGCTCCATATACCAATATAATAAAACGTTATTATTTAATCTCTTATTTATTTTATTTTTTTTGCTCTACTGGATTTTTATTTAGTTAAAATATTGTAGAAAAAAAAAAAAAAAAAAAAATGAGCAATTTCTGGAGGATGAAAACTTTGCTGATATACATGTACTGATGGTGGTTGAAGATGATGTGATGTAGATGGAGAAAGACAAGACAGCTTTAAGATGAAGGCGAAGAAAAGGATAAAGAAGGAGAGAAAAGTTGACTAGACTTGCGAGAGAACGGGGTGTGGGAGTTCTTGGCTTTGGGTTCAAAGGTTTGCGATTATAACATTCCGGGCATGCCGTTTCGTGTGCATCAATTCGGTACGCCAGTTCCCGCTTTCCAAGACTCACAACCCAACACTTGAGTCTCTCATACACCACACATATTTATATCTTACACAGAATACTGAATACGGATATAGATACAGATACTCTACGCTGATATTGATGCTGCTTTTAAAATATATTGGTTATCGTTTTCAAGTAATCTTATAATCGTTTAATTTTTAATTGCGATATAATGATTTTACGTGTATGATTAAAGCCTACAATCGATTGTTTGATTCCATCTTTGAATTATCTGTTATGTTACAATATTAAAAATGATAATAAATTTATGTCGATGGACGATAAACAACAAATTTATACACAATACATTGGTAATTATTATGTAGATTAGAAATTGACATATTTAAGTAAATTGATCAATTTTTTATCAACTTACTTAAATATTTCTTCTTGAGAAAATTATGTAATTTTTTAAATTTGAAAGAATTTTTCGGCTGTTTCTTTTAGAGATAAACTGTCGGCACTAAAAGGACCTTCAAATTGACCATTTAAATCTTTAGAATGACATATTGGTAGTCTCTCGTGATTTACGAGGGCAGATTAGATTATAGGACTACGAGATTAGAGAAATATGGAATTTTTTAAAGAAGAACGTTCATAATAAAGTTGTATAACGCACAGAAAAAAATCTCATTAGTTTGATCTAAGTACTTTTAAATGAGCAATTAATCAAATGTTTGTCCGATCAGAAAATTAGTAAATCACTTAAGAGGATATAAAATTAATGATTTAATACTGTTACTGATTTATTGAGGCGAAATTTTTTAAATTAAAGTGAAACTCTTAAGTTTTTTATTTTTTTTTTTTTTTCATTATCATGTAACTAGTGTTTTGAAATAGTATTTTTAAAATTAAAGTTTGAAATTACTTTCTGTAATTATCAACTTTTTTTTACGGGTTTTGGTTCAATGACAATGTCAAATGTCTAGTTTATTCAGACAGAGGGCACTATAAAAAGTCGCTGCTGCTATCTAATATTAACTTCTGTCGCCATATGGCATTTTTACAGCAGTATCAATATATAAAGAGTTATCTGTTCTTACAGCCCCACTCATAAAATTTTTTTGCGTGGAATAAAACAATCGCAGTGGAAGACAGGCATGAAAAATTAAAGTCTAAATCATTAAGATGAATATAATTAATTTGATTCTTACCTTGACAATAATTGGAAGTAGTGCTGGAACCCATGAAGGTGAAAATCGATTCCCTGATGACTTTATTCTCGGAGTTGCTACGGCGGCTTACCAAATTGAAGGAGCCTGGAATGTTTCAAGTATAAAATATTAATCATAGTCTCAATAATTATTTTTGGCGAAAAATAATGTGAGAAATAAATTTCAGATAAAGGTGAGTCGATTTGGGACAGAATGACTCACCAAAGGCCACATAAAATTGTCGATAGAAGTAATGGAGATATTGCTGATAATTCTTACTATCAATACAAAGAGGACATTGAACTAATTCAACAGATTGGAGTAAGTTTTCATTAAATTGAGTATAATAATAATTATTAAAAAATTATAAAAAATTTCAGGCAAACGCTTACAGAATTTCTTTATCATGGCCGAGAATTCTGCCAAATGGTTTCAATAATTCGATAAACAAGGAAGGAATCCAATACTACAATAATGTAATAAATGAAATGCTTGAGAAAAATATCACGCCGCTTGTTACAATTTACCACTGGGATTTGCCTCAAAATCTCCAAGATTTGGGTGGGTGGGAGAATCCAGAAATTTCTAACTGGTTTGTCGAGTACGCGAGAGTTGTCTTCAGTGAGTTCGGAGATAGGGTAAGTGTTGAATGATTAAAAAAAATTTTTTCAAAATTTAATGATTACTTTTGATCAGGTGAAGCATTGGATAACCCTAAATGAGCCGAATATCTTTTGTATCATCGGTTACTTAGGCATATATGCCCCCGGACTCGATAAATCTGGACGAGGAGATTATACTTGTGGTCACAATGCTTTGCTTGCTCATGCTAAAACGTACAAAATGTACCAAGAGGAATTTGAAAACTTGCAACAAGGTTTTACTTTATTAAACTTGATTAATATTATATCGAATGTTTAATTAAAATATAATTAAATTTAGGTAAGCTTGGCCTTGTCATGTCGTTCGGTTGGATAGTTCCACTAAACCCCGACGATCCTGAGGAAGTAGCTGGAGCTAAATTGTCATGGGAGTTTTGGTACGGCTGGTTATTACACCCGATTTTTTCTAATCAAGGCGACTACCCTCCAGATATGAAAAACCGAATCGCTAACTACAGTTATATTCAAGGATTTTCTCGATCACGATTGCCTCAATTCACTGAAGATGAGATAAAATTGGTTAAAAACTCAGCAGACTACTTGGGATTCAATTTCTACGCAGCTCGATACGAAACTAAATTAACTAATTACGATATCAATAACGTATCTTTTGTTCACGATATTGGAATGATTATGACTGCTAAACCTTTTACCAAAGATCGAGTAAGTCATTATTTAATTAATTATTTTTTAGTAGATTTCATAGAAATCTAACTATTGCATGGGTCCTCATATCAGAATTTTCAAAAAATTTTTGTATATTCTTACTCAGCTCGTCAACCTGAGTCAAAAAAATGTATATGGTTCAAAAATTTATATATATACGATATAACCGGCCTTGTCTCTACTCTAACTCTCTCAATTTTTAACGGATCTTTATTAAACTTAGCGTCCATATTCTACGGATAATTATCGAGGTTAAGTTCGAGGATGAGCTGAATCGGTCGGTTATTTTAGAAATACGAGCTGATTCAAAATTTCAAAAAATTTTGAAAAATTCAACTTTTTTTGGTTTTTTCTTGCAATAAATTTTGAATGCAATAACTTTTCATATTTTTGTAAATTGCATCTTGAAGCTTATTTAATAACCTTCAATTTCCATGCTAATTTATTTCCCTCAATCAAGTAGATCACGAATAAGAGCAGATTACAAATTTCAAAAATCGCGAAAAAATTCAACTTTTTTTGGTTTTTCTTACAATAACTTTTGAATGCGATAACTTCGTTTTTTTTCGTAAATTGCATCTGAAAGCTTATTGAATAAGCTTCAATTCATATGCTTCATTATCTTCCTTAATCAATCGTGTCAGAAATTCTAGGCATTTAGTAATAAATTATGAAATCTACTTCCATTTCGGCTGCCGAATTGCTTTTTTATTATTAATTAATATGCTATCAATATTTTTTGTATTTTAAGTGTACGCCATGGGCCATGTCAAAAATAATGAGATATATCAATAAAAAGTTCAAAATTCCGGAAATTTATATCACTGAAAATGGCTACTGGGACGTCGGAGGCTTAAACGACGTGAATAGAGCCGAATACTACCTCCTTCATCTTACTGAAGTCACGAAATTGCTTGAAGAAGGACTAAACATTCGCGGATACTTCGCTTGGTCACTTCTGGACAATTTTGAATGGAGCAACGGCTACACAGAAAAATTCGGAATTATTTCCGTTAATTTAACGGATCCAAAACGAACGCGAACTCCTAAATTGTCGTCAAAACTCATAACTCAAATTTATAAATCCAAAATTGTTCCTTCGTCTTTTTCGACTACCATCAACATAACAGCTGTTTGAAAAAGATACTTTGTATCATTATGAAATATAAAAATTTATTGATGGAGTGTTTATCATTTTTTAATTAGTTACAATCATTGATTTGGATGTTTTTTAGAGAAACTTTTGGTTATTTACTTCCAAATAAATATCAAGGTCAAGTGGGCTCGAATTGAGACATTTTAATATTTAGGAAGCAAATTATCAGTTAGTTGTAACATCAGCTGCTTACGAAACCAGATAAGATTATTTACTAAAAGAGTTGTTCGTCTCTGAAGAATCAATTTAGTAAAGCATGAACACACATTATATCAAAAATCAATATCTTTTTTATAAAATACAGGAATGCGACTAATTTTTTAAAACTTTCCGTAGCTCTTTATAAACTATTTCAGAAGAATTACAAGCAAAAGTTTGAAGACAAATTGAAAAAGTTTTTATCTAAGTAATCATAATTTTATTCTTGTTAAAGTACTGAAATATAATTACTGATACCAAAAGCGCCTGTAATAAAATTTTATATTTTATCAGAATTATTTGTCGCTTGTATGAAATCATCAAAAAAACAAGTTAAAATAATTTAACTAATTAAATTCCTTTATAATTGCTCAATTTAACCCATTCGATAATTTTTTTATTTAAAAGTGTTATTGTACAAATTATTTCATTAATAAAAAAAAATACTACCTTTATTTTTATCCTATTAATATTGAAAAAAAAAAAAAAAAAAAAAAATGACAAAGTATTTTCATTAAATTAAGCATCGAAAATTTCCATAAAACAATTTTAAATTTCATTTTAAAAATAAAAAAATAATTCGTAAAGTAAGTAAAAACGACATCATTAAAAACTCGTTAGATAAGAAGTATCACTCCACATAAATATTGCTTTGCATTTATTGACTTTAATTTTATTTTTGAACTATTGTAACAAACAGCACGCGTTAATAGTAAGCGATAAAAGCTGTATATTTTGCTATAGTATAAAGTATAAAATCATAATGAATGAATTAATTTACTTAATCGGCTTCTTGATATTACTTCAAATATTTGCGGCAAAAACAGAAAATATTAAGTTTCAAATTAAAGAAGAAAATGCAACCGTTAAAACAAACTTTCCTAATTATTTTCTGCTCGGCGCAGGTTCTTCGGCATTTCAAACCGAAGGAGCCTGGAATTTATCACGTAAGTAAATCCTCAATCTAATTATTAACTAGCTAATTACAAATTTTCTCAATTTATTGCATAATAATAGAAAAAGGAGAGTCAATTTGGGACAGAATGATTCATCAGAATCCGAATGCAGTAAATGATAAGACCAATGCCGACGTTGCAACAAATGCTTACAACATGTACAAAACAGACATTAATCTCATTAAACAGATTAACGTAAGTCAAATTTACTTAAAATCAATAAAATTTTAAAGAATAAACTTTTGCTTGAAATATTCAGGGAAATTCCTACAGAATATCAATATCATGGCCGAGGATCTTGCCTACCGGATTCAGTGATTATATTAATTTTGAAGGGATCCAATATTACGAAAATGTAATCAATGAAATGACGGAGCAAAATATAACACCTGTAGTCACAATTTATCACTGGGATTTACCTCAAAAATTACAAGAGCTAGGAGGATGGGCGAATCCTTTGATCGTCAACTGGTTTGTCGATTACGCCAAAGTTCTCTTCACCGCATTCGGAGATCGGGTAATCCTAAAGCACAGATAACCATCAAAAGCCTGTTTTGATTTTTGATTACACCTAAATTTATGCGTAAATTAAAGGTTAAATATTGGATAACAATAGCCGAGCCGTCGGTGATGTGTTATTTTGGATACAACGGAGACTTTGCACCTGGATTCAATCAGTCGGGCATTGGGGATTATCTATGTGGTCATCACGCTTTAATAGCTCACGCCAAAACCTACCGGATGTATCACCAAGAATTTCATCAGCAGCATAACGGTTTTTTTGTCTTATCTATTTTGTCATTAACTAAAAAAACAATAGTTAATTGTCTATTATTACGTTTACCATTAAGCCAATTCAATTGTAAGACTAAAAAATGTTGAATCAACCGATGTTTTAGGCTACATAGGAATCGAATTATTTTTAACGTGGCAAATTGCCGAACATGCAAATAAAACCACCGAAGTTCATGGAGCGACATTATCCTGGGAGTTTTGGAACAGTTGGTTCCTTCACCCAATTTTTGGAAAGCACGGTGACTATTTGCATACTATGAAGCATCGGGTACGTGAACTCAGTCGCAAACAGAGATTTTCACAATCGCGATTGCCACATTTTACGAAGAATCAAATTAATATGATTCAAAATTCAGCAGATTTTTTGGGGATTAGTTTTAATCATTCAGTGATTATTAAAAAATTGCCTCATCATCTCAATAAAAGTGTTTCTTTTACGGAGGATACAGGAATGACATCAATTTTTTCAGCAACGCCTAAGGCTAGAGTAATTTTTTTTAATTTCCAGTTACTTTTACGATTTAATAAATAATCAATTAATTTAAGTCTTTATTTTTTGTCAGCGTACGCCTGAAGACATGGCAAAAGCGATAAAACACGTGTTAAAAGTGTACAAAAGTATTCCCTCCATCATTATCACCAAAAGCGGTTACGAAGATAGTGGAGAGCTACACGATAAAGAGCGAGCGATTTTTTATCACCACACTCTTTATTACGTACTAAAACTCATTTCTGAGGGTGTTAATATCCGCGGATATTTTTCCTGGTCACTTACTGACAGTTTTGAATGGACCAGAGGCTACTCCAAAAGATACGGAATTTTTTCTATCAACTTTACAGATCCTGAATTGACTAGAATACCAAAATTATCTTCGAAAGTAATAAGTGAAATTTATAAAAAAAAATCCGTCGAACATTCTTTTACTCTTGTTTCCTAAAATGTTTTTTACATTCAATTAAATTAAAAAAAAAAAAATTGTATAATTAAAAAAATTGCAAAATTAAATTCTTTAAATACAGTAATTAGATGTACAACACATAAATAGAAGTAATTACCATAAAAAGTCAATCAATAATTTCGATCGATAAAAAAAATTTTTTTTTTTTTTCCAATCAACAAAAAATAAAATAAAAAAGAAGGTCATATATAAATAAATATCAATAGATCTGAAGTGAGAGAGCTGATATCAGCTTCTTCCATTAAAGATTCTGAATGCAGCGGAATAGTCATAAGCCTGGGAAGGTATTTACATCGTTTAAATATATACCACTCTGCACAACCACTTACAAAGTACTTGTAGTAACTTACGGATAGAAGAGTGAGGCACCAATATGATGCAACGCTTGATTAAGATCATTACGAATGATACGCGGATCGTCATCCTCGCTGCCGCGATCGATCAGTTGGATCCGCCTACGTCGATGATTTACCCGCGGGGGTCCCGTCCGATACTATCGGACCTTTTTGCATTACATATATCCTTCGTATATTAACTCTTTTATCCCCCACTCTGTTATAGCTGGATGGTAACACCGACTTAAGAGTCAAAGATCATTTCAGCTCTTTACCTCGTCTCCATCATCCCCAGTTTGTCAATTACTCCCATTATCAGCTCGAACATCAGTTTAACGTATTATGTGTAAATATATAAGCAATAAATAATAAGTAATGACAAACAAGATGACCGTCATAATCCCAAGGCTTTGATGTCATCCATTAATTATATATATCATTAGAATTCATTATTAACTTAATAATTATTTAAATTATTTATGTCAGTCAATTAATGTTTCTTCATTTTATTTAAAATGCCTTGGATAATTTTAATGATTTGTAATTATTATGGTGAGTAAGTTGTCAATTTTGGGTGATGAAAATAAAAATTTTCGTTGGACTAAATAAAAGGATTAAAGAAATGGAGAGTAATCAACGAAGGAAGTGGGTGTTGCCCGTCATAATTCACTCGCATGTCAAGGTGTTTTCTCAACGATCTACATCATCATGGCGATGAAGATGTTTACGTTAACGTTTCAGAACCTCTGACTTATTCAGAGAACAGAGAAAGATACAAATTCTTTTTACTCTCAACTCTCTGGATGATGCAGTATGCATATATCTATACTGTACTAAAGACTAAACCCACAGAGATTAACTTGTGGCATTATACTTCGTATGGGTAATGCCCCGAGCGGTTTAAAATCGCTCACTATTAAGTGGAACTATATACGACCTAAACATTTTTCTCATTTGCTCGAGGTTGTGTACTTTGCCGTCTTCATTATTCATTTTTTTAAACAAATTATTCTCGTATTAAATAAAGCTATAACGACTTTGGAAGGTGCTGGAAAAATTTTCAACACAAATGCCTATATAATACCCATGCACTGATATTGTCGTTGTTATTATTGTTATATATGATAATATAAATATTAAATTGAAATGCATTCAGCATGAGACACATGTCGGGTCAGATAAAAGAGACTTGCCCCTTCGACAATGCTGTCTTGAACGATAGGTAGCTGAGAAGCTCCTTCGCATCCGGTAAGAAACTTTTTCAAGGAAGCCTCGATCGAGCGTCACATATCAATTATTCTTCTGCATAGCGATGATAAATTTATTTATCCTCGACGCATCGAAATTTCGTAACAAAAAACTCTCAATTCGCCGGATTGTGTATTAGTCTTTTTTTATTTTTAATTTTAAGAAATATATTTAAAAGTCACTTTAATTTTGTGAATAAAAAAATTCATTAAATTCCGATTGTTGAAAAAATAAAGATTGCGTATACTTAAATAAAACAAATTGATGTGCAAGTTCACGTGTTTAAAACTCACGTAGTATTGAATTGTCTTCTGATACATACAATACAGAAAGACACAAATATAAAACCGGGAATAATATAATGTGAGCGTAATAAAACCCCATCAGAGGCACGTTCTACGCACAGCACGCGCTCTTGTCAATGTAAAGCGTTAAAGCAATACGTGATCGAATTCGATGAGCGACCGTCATTTTGTGGACGTTTTTCGAATGTCAAAGGACATATCTTCAATCCGTGTTATTCAATTCAACAAATTCCATTGAAAGTAAAAATATATATTTTATTTTTCATTTATAATCTTGGTTGGAATAAACTACGCGAATAGCGAATAAATAAATGTGTATAAACGAAGGAAGAAATGAATGAATGAATGAATTATTTTCTCACGAATAGGAGCTGGGATGATTATGAGGATGAGCCTGTAGTTTGCGAGGATCTTTACTTGGCATGGGCTCTTTAAAGTAATATAACGAGTTGCATTATATATAATAATATAAGTGCTGGTGGAAGTGTGGAAGGTAAAGGTATCGAGGACTCGTTGAACGCTCAGCTTTGCTCGGGTCTTGGGTTTACACACCAGAGCACATTGAAGTATTGGAGTAGAGCTCCCAATGTATCGCAGAATTAGATTACGTATCTCGCCGGCCGTGATTTATTTATCGAGCGGGCTCCTTGAGGCGTGCTTGCTGTTTCAACACCTCCCCGACGCGTGTATTTACGATTATGAGAATTACACAAGGCAATTAGAGTCTGTCGGGATCTGGCAATGGTAAATACGGATAATCGTGCGTCGGCCTCCAATCTCACCGTAAATTATAGTCCGCGTGATTCGCGAGTTGAGCCAACAGCCAACCAAGCCACCACTAGCTCTTGAAAAGATATAATAAACAAACTGACTAGTATGACTTAAATATCAATCTTATGTTTTTTTTTTGCATCATATTTTTACAATAATAATTCCAAATTTTATTTATATTTATCTAAAAAATATAAAATTAGATTTTAATCGCTCTACTCGGGATCTGTACTCTGTACCGGCTCCAAGGAGAGTAGATGAGTGTGATGACGTGAGAATATCGTAATAATATGCTGCCGATAAAATCCAAGATAGATCGCGTACCAAGTTAGTTAATAATTCGATAATGCTAGTAAAGTTAAATCTTGTTTGATAATATTTTTTTATTTCAGATGTTATTATTATTATTATATGATGCATAAATGAGTGTTGAGATATTTCGAACGTGGTTATTTAGATCTGAGAAGCTAAATAATAATATCGATGCTCGAGATCTAGCAACTGAGCCAGACGCAGTTACTGTGTAAATTTACGGCAAATGTACTCGCGTGATCACACGCTCAAATCTCCTCTCTCGTCTTTTATTATTAATATTATTATATATTAAGAATAAGAATTGAGCTTATTCTTAACTTTTATCCTAGCAACCTTTTGTTAGGCTGCAATTCTCAGGCGTCTGCAAAGGAAGAAAGGCTGATACTCTACGGGTATTTTCTTTTATTTATTTTATTATTTATAAATTCCAATGCCCGAGAAATTTTCAAGGTAATATGATAGTATGGGTATTATCAACGTACATAATTTTTATTTAACACTTTGATATTGGGTATTTACTTTAAATTGATAAATGGATTTAGAGAAAAAAAGAAAAATAAGAAGAAGTAAAGAGAAAAAGGATGATTTACAATGGGCGAGTATGGTGTTTATATATATTATTTATATTATTTATACTCTTGGGTTATGTATATTCTTTATAATGTATATAGATAACTGGTACTTATAGTTAATACTTGAGTGTGGATGAGTCTTAAGATCAGATGCACGCGATCTTTTCCAACTTCTTATTCGCTTAGTATATCAGAGTACTCTTTTGACCTCGGTGTATTTTGCTGGAACCAATTTCTGTGGGTACTCGACTTATAAAATGTTAAGGAAGAGATGAGCGAGATGAAGATGAAGAACCAAAAAAAAATAATAAAATAACCAGAAGAAGACGAAGAAGAAGAAGAAAAAGGAAAAAATCAAGGGAAGGCTTCATGTAGAGCAAAATTTTTAAATAAAAAAAAAAAAATTAAAATTAAAACTGGCCTTCCAATTTTTGCGTGAAGAGCATCACAATAACCGTGAGAGAAAAAGTTTTAAATCTGAAGGCAAAATGAGGAAAGCCATTGAACACAGTATCCAGAGCACGTCGCGACTGCTCATTGTATCCCGAGTGCGTGTGTCTGTAGGCATTTTAATATTTTTCCATCTTTAATATATTCTGCTCTATTCCATTCTATTTATTTATTTTTATTTTATTTTGAATAGAGCAATAAGTTTTAAAGAAACGAGTGCCGGTGAACTCGCGGTGCAGAGAAATGAGAAAAATAAATACGAGATGTAGATGTAGATGGAGCAGTCAGAGTTGGAGGTGGAGGAAGTAGAAAAGCGTGCGATTTACGATCTTTTAATCTTGGCGACCTATCTCTCCACCGCAGGGGACAGGTGGGCTACCGAGTTTTCTTGTACGCCCTCATCATCATCTCCCATACCCGTTGCTGGTGCGCTAGTCCCAGTCATCTCGCTCGTTATCTGATTCATAATAACTCTGTCCGAGTACGGAAGAATTATTTATTTACCGAGCATGACCATGCACTTTGTAACAATCATTTTTATGGTTTTCATTATAATTTACATTCATTTTTCCTTTTTTTTTTTTTTTTTTTTTTTTTTCAATTTGCCTACTAGTTTTCGTCAGGTGAATACCAATTTTATTTAGAACAAAAGGAAGGTATCGACGTGATGGAACTTGCCGAGGGGCAATAATCGGGCCTCAATTCTCAATGCTCTCTATATTTTATTTAATATATTACACTCGGCTTTACCAAATCTGTAGCGATGACGTACTCGCCATAACGCTTGCTGAATACTTAGTTGTCACTTTTTTCTTCGCTATCGTTCATTACACCGATTGCGTAACTTGAATTTAGATCATCCATCCAAGCGTCAATAATAAAAATTAATTATAACAAAATCAACACCGAAAAAACAAAATGACACTGGATATCATTCTAGATTATACTGAGTGGAAAAAAATTTTAGATAGTAGCTAGTATAATCTAGATTACAATGAGTATAATCCAGATTACAATGTGTATAATCCAGATATCACGCAGTATAATCTAAATTTTTCTAGCTACTATCTGAAATTTTTTTTTACCACAGATGTCACTGAGTATAATCTGGGATGATATCCAGTGTCATCTTGTTCTTTCCGTGAAGTTCGTAAAAAAAATGATAAACTATTTTTGTAATTGGGAAAAAAATTTAGGGCCTTGAGTCGGCAAAGTGGCGACAGTAGATGGCGCTTGCTCGGAATAGGTAATGAGCTGATGGTTTTACGAATAATAATCCGGGTAGGGAGGGAAGTTAAAAAGCAGAAGCTAGAACTTACGACCGGAAGTTTGCCAGGGAGGTAGACTCACGCGTATCCGGGCATGTATAATTTTAATAAACACAATATGGCTTTTGCTCTTTTCTCTCAACGCCGCGCATATTATCAGCGGGATCTGGAAACACAAGTCGGCTACCTGCGATCGCTGTCGGTTTCTTCTGGTGTATTTTGTTTCTTTTTTTTTTTTATTTAGTTGTTTTTTCTCCAAGTTTGACTCGAGTCTTTGTGTCTTTCTCAGCTATAAGGTATAAGGTATAATAAACTCATGCAAGTTTGATCCCCGATAGGATCCTCGGAAATGTTGCGACGTGTCTGTCTTACCATTTTCATTGTGTACAAAATGGTAAATATAAATTTATAATTTATAATACGCAGCCAGACTCTAGACTTAAAATACAAATTAACAATTTACCAAATGAAATTTCCGGTGGAAGTCAACCGTAAACCGTCACTGCAATGAGTAATAATTTAGATTATCTGTTTTATTTTTTTTTCTACTCGAGGATTTCATCGCTGATGTGTCTATTGTTATTACGTGGGTGTCGCTGGATAAATTTTCCTGAAAGGTTTTACTGTAATTACAGTATCAATGGTAGGTAATTATTGTGCGTATGCGAGCCAAAGTCTTTTATGCGTGGAGTTTACAAATAATCTACAGTACTCGCGTGTCTGCCCGCAACTTTGTTACTGTAGTTTTTATTACGCAAGATTATGACATCTGTGACACAATCGGAGGACGTGTAGCCTCTTTCCTTCTCCATTACCTCCATTAGTTGGCTCTTTTGCCTTTTGCCTGGTTACACTTACACTTTTATTCTTTGTTTTTATTTTATTTTATTTCCACGACACGCGTCCTCTTTGACGACTGCACTTTTTTCGCAACTTTAGGCTGCTGTTGTGCCAAGTATATACTTTTATTAATTTCACAACTAATTTATAATTTATAATTAATAACGGCGAATATTTTTCACACGGTCATAGTCAAGTTATGTAAAATATAAATATAAATACAAATGACTTCCGTAGAGAGTAATATATAAATATAATAATGTGTATATGTAAAATAGTTTATAATGGCTGTAGACCACATTAGAACGGTCGCCAAACCAATTGTACTTTCTGGGGTTGAATTTATACTACACGCACAATATTTATCTAAATAAAGCCAGTGTATAATATAACAAGTAACAGTATAACGAGTAAAGTAAAGAACCGCGAGGCAGTTTGTCGCGGTCTTATTCTCTCTATCTTTCTCTCTTTCTCTTGTCATCTTTCGTCTAAATGGTAATTGTTTTCTCGACTTAATACATTTATAATGTCTCGCCATCAACTCAACCCAAGTCCTGAGCCGTCTTGATTGCTTGACGATTACGCGGCTGTGGGTTTTGCTACGTTAACGAGCTCTCTTACAGAGTAAACCTAAACCAGAGAGTTTAATATCAGTCTTGTTACAAGTAGCATAACAAGGAAAAGAATAAAAGTTTTATGCATTTATGTTGGTGAGTAAATTTATAAATACATGTGGATGAATATTCCTCTTTAAATGTGTGGATTATTATTATTTTTTTTATTGTTATTATTATTATTATTATTATTATTATTATTATTATTATTATTATTATACTACGATCAAGGGTACGGGGGCTAAATAGAAAAGAGATTTGTTGCTTAGTTGTAACGAGTCATTTAAAATACTTTAGTTGGCGATCTTGAGACTTGAGATTTGGCTCGTCTATCATCTCACTCATAAAATATAGTCTACTCGGTGTGCATGTGCTGCTGCTTATTATTTTTCTATTATTATTATTTATTTTATATTTATATCACAGTTTAAAGATCAGCGCGTGAGAGTTAAACACTTTAAAATAGCAACAACAACAACAACAACAACAACAACAACAACAACAACAACAACGACTATCACGATTATTATATTCAAACTGTCGAATAGAAAGTTTTGTCTCAGATTACACGATTACCACTGACTTGGTTATAATAAATCCTAATGTTTTATCCAATATTATAATCTGGCTTACTCTTTAAATTAAATTATACGCTTTAATTAATTATTATTTTATCTTTTAGTGTAATTATATGCAGGGAAAAGGTAAAGAGCGAGAGATAGACTCTGATATTTGATGTATATATGTACTTTTTTTTTTAATTTAAGAGTAGGCGGCGGGCTTAAAAATTACGGACTTTAAAGAGCCGACCGGCGCGAGAATTTTATTAGCAGATCTAACGTAATAATTAAATTATCGCTGAGACAACCGGTGTAAGTTTAAGTGTGTATATAAGTGAATATAATAGTCGAGAGTTGAGAGGACGTTTGCGAAGGAGATGTAAGTAAAGAGGGGAAAAATAAAATTGATGTGAAACGCAAGTGTAAGATGAGAGGGATGAGTTAATGTAAGAAGCGAGCCGAGAGATATTGAGTGAAGGAGAAAATACTTTTAAATATATCGTGTTAATGAAGCGTCGCTTGTAAACGCCGTGGGGAATACATTTCAATGCATTATATTTTATATTCACACGAGAGATGAGTTAAGACTCGCGGCTATATGGACAATTTAATTTTTATTTTATTTATAATAAAATTGTTTTTTTTTCCCATTCCTATTTTTTGACCCAATTGACTCGTTAATTTATTTACCGAGCAACAAAAAGAGTTCAAAGTATTTATTTATAATTTATAATAAGAAAATAATAAAAGACAGAAGATTCCAAGAGATAATTTGTATTCTTGGAGGCACATAGACCGACGCCGCCGCCGTTGACATTTCAACGAACCTTTTGACTCATCAACATCATCATCATCAACATCAACATCAACATCATCTACTACCTGAGCTACCATCTTGTTATTATGTAGTTTATACAGCAAACAACATACACATGTATATATTTAGCCTTCTCCTTCTGTTCTGTTGGACTTACAAAACGTCCACGTGTCTGGTCACGTACTTGGAGAACTGCATTACGCACCCTTCATCACGCGTTGCATTCAGGTGTGCGTGTCTCGATACTTATCAATCGACGACACGCAAAAATCCGATTGAAGAAAATAAAATAAAAAAAAAAAAATACAGACAATAAATCAGCGAGCTTTTCAGACAGTCAGACACAGAATTGAAAGTTAACAGAGAGAGACTAGTCTGCAGACGATCCTCGATCGTGATCTAGATCACTATCGATAGAGTCAATTTAAAGATTAGAGATGTTGTTGATCGAGTGAATAATCGGTGATCGATGACAATAAACATGTTGATACTCAGCTTCGATCGTTGCATCCGTGTCAATTTTAACTCAGACGGATAGGAATTAAGATTTAAGTCTCCGATAACGAGATTGTGACGCTTAACACTTGGCCTCAACCGCTTGTCACTCGTTTTCACAGTGAAAACGTTCAATTAAGCCCGTCGCCTTCAGCCAACTAAACCCGATAGTCTACTAAAAGGTACATGGGGACTTGAGATTTAACTCGAGCGCATTCTTTTCAATTTAACAGGTTAACTGCTGCTACTGCTTCTCTCTACACCTATATTTATATATTTATTTATTTATGTATTATGTGCGAGAGGGATCGATCACACAGACACGATAAAAACGGCACGCGTTCCACGTCTTAAATACATATACGTCCGTCAACTCCTCGTCAAGTAAATCTCCGCGGTCTTTCAGTGTTTTATCAAAAAGATAAATAATTATGATATTTAAATACTACTGACATGTCAGCTTAGAATTTTTTACGGCTTTTGGATAAATTAAATTGTCACTTTCACCCAATTTTTTTGGAGATTAAGTATGTCTCGAGTCATTATCATCACAATCATAATGATGATGATCACTCAAGAAAAACCGCTTTGAGAGCGTTTTAATAAAATTTAAAAAATCACCGGAGTAAATTGGCGTTTAACGTTTAGTATTGTTTTGGTGTTAGCTAATAATATAAAAATAAGACACAGGAAATTATGATATACATATATTGTTATGCCTCGTATGTCAGTCATTGTATTCCTCACACTCGCCCACACGTATAACAACGTTGTGAAAGTTTGTTACCTACTGGGCGTCAATTACCTGGCGATTAGAAGCTATGATTTATCGCCTGGGTAATAAAACAAATGATTTTTAAACACATTTATAATTTATAATAATAATAATCGCTAAATAAATAAATTAAATATTCAATTAACAATTCAATGACTCAGAAGTTGGGCTCTACTCTTAGATTCCTATTATCCTCAACCGGGGTTTGAAGTTCGTAGTTCATATATAATTTAATAATACCTATGCACATATATACATATATATATATATATATGTATGGTGTAGATGGATTACGTATGAGTATGGGACGTACGATATATGCGGACGGTTTCAATTGCACCGGATGCGCGCGTGTTGCATGTGTAACGAACGCACATCAGCGTTATTATAAATACATATATATATATATATATATATACATATATATATATATATATATATATATATATATATATATATATATATATATATATATATATATATATATATATATATATACATACACTCACAATGAGACACAAGAGTGATTCCTTTTAGACTCATTTAAATGCAATCCGAGTGCTGATGATTTATAACTCGCCATTGCTCATGTGGCCCAGGATATGTTACAGGCCTAAGGATTTTCTTCAACCATACACACCACTTCACCTTTATACTCTGCCTATTTATTTTATTTAAGATAAATACTTTTAAATAAATAACAAACAGTTATCACTTTTATCTCTAACTACAATCCATCAATTTATATTCTACGTTTACAATTAATTATTTTTAATAATTAATTGTAAAATTAAATTAATTAATTAATTAATTTATGATTAAAAAAATAAACTCTGAAAGTTCAAGCCGCATAATTGCAGGATAGAAAAAAAAAATAATTGATTGTTAATGAATGGCTCCTGAATTAAAATGAACAGAAACATTTATCAGCGGTACTCGCATCATGTCGTGTGTAAATATCGTAACCATAAAATAATACGTGTACTCATAACCTTTGGAGTGGTTAAAAATAATTAAATGGGAATGAATTGTGTGGGTCGATAAATCGAATCGTTTAGCGCGAGCCCTAACAGAATGAACTTAAAACAATAATATAAATATAAATATAAATAACTTGTAAAATAAGAATGTAGGATAGGACTGAGAATCGAGCGAAGAATTTGAATAATCCGACTTCGTAATGCACAGCCCGGGAATAATTAATGTGCCTTAATTGAGGGACATCCCACGCGAATAATCGGGAATAATGATAAGTGGTCTAGATTATCGGATATTATCTCGCCACCTCGTCGCGATTTGAGCGTCGAATGGGCAGATATCTTGGCGAGCTGGCTAAGAGTGTACAGGCATGTCATTATAATACTGTCGTGGAGCAGTAGAGCTCTAGATGTGTATAATATAAACCGGCAACACATTAGAAACGCCGATCGTGTAATAAGCGGGGGGAACCACAAAATTAGCATCTGCCCGAGCGCGGGAGACAATGCCTGATTTGAATAACAATGTTTGCTACCGTGTGGGCTTCTAACTCTTTCTCTCAACTCAACTGCTGTACTGTGTATGCTTTATTCCTTATATTATTATAGACTACTCATTCCATGGGGTCTAACACACGATACGACGCGCGTCGCCTTAATACTCTTTCTTATAAATATATATAATAATAACTATAATAATAATAATATAAACACACTCCCTGATGATAGTTATATAGCTGTAGAGTGAGTCGACGACGCGATAATGTCGCCCCCGCGATTCCCGTGGCCTCGTTATTTAACAACATGAAAATATTACTATATTATTTTCCCTGCTGGTGATTATTGAGTTTGAGATCCATGTAGAAAGGTATGTATATGTATCTCTATATGACTTGTTCTTTTATATTTATTATTAATTCGCATGTCGTACATTTTTACTGTACAAAAAAAATTTATATTCAATAATAATTATTCCATTTTATTGTTCTGGCTTGCACAATCGATTGTTTCATTTTTTTACCACTGCATCGAGCAATACTAAATTTAAACAAACCTCAATCCATTTATTTAACTTTAATTTTATTCATCTACCCTTACCTCTCTACACATTAACTACTGAAAAAAGCTTTCTCGGTTGCCTTCAAAGCGGAATAAAATTTTTTTTAAAGATTTCTTGATTTATTATAATTCCTTTTTATGTATTGAATAAAAAAGATGAAATTGATCTTTAAGTCTTTTGGGTCGTAACATAGACACACTATGAAGACGGAAATATTTGAGTTTAGTGTTATCCTTCCGTATCTGTATCTGGTGATGTAGAGACTCGAACCGGCACCATCGGCATATATGTACATTATATATACCTGTTTGGTGAGAACAGATGAAATGAGCCAGTCCTAATTTAATGGTTAACGCTTTTGGGCGAGTTTAATGGAGGGAGACTTACCTATACCAGAGATGACCTGCCGAAGCATTTACTATTTTATCTGCACCTGTTCTCTGGTTTAAATCATGAATATCTCTGCTCGAGAGACCAGAGAGAGAGAGAGAGAGAGAGAGAGATAAAAAAAACTACTAAACTCTCGGCTTTTAATGTAAATATATGAGGATATCTAGATATGGAAGTACTAATACCGTCGAAAGAGGAACGATAATCGGGGTTTATTGTCCAAGTGTGTTTAGGATCACACGGTAAACCGCTTTTGGTCTTTACGCAATTTATTACACTTTACTACGTCTGTCTGTCTATAATATTACACTATTCACATAGTAAAACGAACACAGTGTGTACCTCCTAATGCATTTTATTGCCCAGATACGATATAGTATAATGTAATAATAAGTTTTACTTCTGAATTGTATATTGTATATCTGTAGTTATAAATATAAATTCCATCATCTTACACGTCTCACGTCTGACGGCACTTAAATTTTAGCTTTGATTTTTTATTTTATTGTTATCTTAATCATTTTATTCGAGACTGAATGAATTAACACGTATAAATAGACATTGATAAAAAGTAGACGAGAAAAATAGACTCAAAAATATTTTCTAAGAAAAAATTAAAAGAATCTTTTTTTTTTTCCGAGTAATAATTTCTTATCAGATGACTTTCAGGTATCGGTATTAAAATATGATAAAAAATAAATTAATTATGGGCAATTAATAAATACTGGAGGTTGATAATTATAATAATTATTTAAATCAGTAATTAAATGGTTAAATATTTGTATTACAATCATCGGGTTCAAGTATGAATAATAAATTAAATATAACAGTAAAGTGTGGATCGATTATAAGCCAGACAAAAAATTTATGTAAGTATATAACATGAATATAAATTTATTGAGTGTATTGGTATCCTTATATTATACCAGAAGTAGAGAGGTACATTTATCGATCGTCCAATTTGTAATCAGAACAGTGAAAAATGTAATAGGAACATTGAAAAAGCTCTAAGGTGTTTGCAGAGTTTATCGCGATGAGTTAAAGACCGTGTTGCAGCCTTAGTTTATTCTCAACACTCTCCTCGGCTCCTTCCTAACTCAACTCAGAGCTGGAGATATCGCGCTATCGTTTTTATTTGCCGCCCTGGTCACGCACAAACAGTATTTGTCTCGCGTGAAGACGTTCAAGGATCACGTTTGCTCGTTTGCTCATTCCAATACATTTATTCCTCTATCCAATTTCAATTCCCCTTCGTGAGTGACTGAGTGACTGAGTTTATACTTCATGGCCGTATATCAATACAACAGATCCTTGTTTTCTTTTTTACGAGCTTCGCCACAGTCATACATATCACGTTTGATTTATTGTCAATTTTCAAATCGTCAAAAAATATATTTTCTTTGAATTTAGACAAAAAAAATTCGATTCAAACCGCATAAGTATACTCAACCAGACAAAAGCTAATGGCACAAATTTATTATGTGGGTTAGGGCGTCGACTTGGCGCTCTTATGCAGCACCTCAAGTTAACACAGTGCAGAGTGACTCATTCTGCCCACCTAATCCGGTGTGTTCTCAAATACGAGTTGAGCCAGAGAGACTCAACTCGGCTCCAAACCAGCGACGAGGAGCTAAGCATTGTAGGAGGAGGAGGATGCGAAGACCAGGCAAACACAATGAACGATCACAGAGCGACAAGTTGGAGTTGGACGCGGAACACAATGCGGGCGTGGGTCCAAAACATATCTTTTTTTTTTTTTTTTTTTTTTATTTCATCCTATCCTTTCTCTCTCTCTTCTCCGCTCATTCTAGACATAGACATGAAAAATTGTAAAATAATAACAACAACAATCGACGCCCTCTTTTCTACAATCTTGGGATCCTACACTTTTCCTTTCATTCGCGTGGCATCGGGTCAGTGACTATGATGATCATGATCACGTATACACGCCGTCTAGTTGTACATAAAAAGTCTCTTTACCTAGATTACGCAAGAATAGAGCAATGAGATGCCTCTATAAAGTCCGCGAGAATAAGAAATTGCGCCCTCGCTGCTTCATTGTCTTCAACCATTGTATTGAGACCTTGAAATTGTTTTTTATACAAACGATCAATCTTTTGGACTCACCACTACTAGTAGGTCTGGGTATGATATCATTTTTGTTGGAGTAATCGAGTTGACAAACGGGCCTGAGCTTTCAGAATCGGGGATACTAAGAAGGAAAATGCAAGCAGGAACGGAGTAATAAAAATTAGTAAATTAAAAATGAACGGAAGACCATGACCCGGAGAATAATAATCGCAAGTAAGACAATAGACAATGCCTGGAACTTAATGCTGGATCCCATGCTCCACATACAAAACCCTCCTCGTACACTCTTCTTCATATTCAACATAAGAATAACTGCTACGACACAACACGATAACAATAATAGCGATGATGATAATAATAACAACAATAGTAATAAGTAATAAGAATAGCAAGAACAAGAGGGCAGGTGAACGTACGTGCTCAGCTTGACGATGTTGATGCACAAATGCAGAGGATCAAGCTTCCCTTAATGGACAATGTGCACGCGCGCCTCCGGCAAATAATGTGTATACGCGAGCTAGCTAATTGTCGTGACGCAATGTACCTAGAGCATTGTCCCGTGTCGTCGGATTAATCGTTATGAGAAAATAAAATACTACTTAGTCTATTCTATAACCACCGACTGCAATAAAAACTATTTGTAATCCGTATATATTCATTTTTTTATTATCCTTATTATTCTCTCTTTATTATTAAATTAAAGTTGAAAGTTTTCTTTGTTGAAAAACTTTTAATTTTTATCAGAGAATTTTAGATCCTTTTTTAGCCCCGAAATATACAGACTCGAAGGAATTTTCACATGACCCAGATCACGAGGATCTATAAAAAGTGAATAAATGATGCTTGTAGAATTTTATTGATGAGAAACCGAAGCAGATCTATTAAACTTTTAGATTGAAAAAAAGGTACAAATGAATGAAAAAAAACAAATAAAAAAGAGAGGGCGGTCTTGAGAGGTCAGAGCATGAGATAGAGGGCGTCGGAGCGGTCGCCCGCAGTGCCGCTGACTATTTATCATAAGATCGATCGGTATCTCGGATCTCGGCGATCGCCGCTCTGTATCGATTCTTCGGAGGGCTTCAATTAACGTTATTAAAGCCCCATTAATCTTGCCGTTCGAACAGCCTCGGCGTGCCGGGGATGCCGTTCAGATGGCACTGCGTTACCTTGCCGGGATCGGGCCTCGATACCCGAGCAACCCTTGGCCACCTCGCGACTTTGTTTTTTTTACGGAGCTGCAATAACACGACACAACGTTCCGTGTGATTCTTTTCGAGACGCGGATCGAGATCTTCTGTCAATCTGGCACGCGCGAAACGCGTCGCTTCATTCTTTTCTTCTTATATTCTTCTTTTGCTTTTTTTTTTGTTTTTTTTTTTTTTTTCGTCTTTGAGCCCAACAACGGTTTTTATTTTTATTCTGGCTGTTATTCTTTCTCTCGTGGTCTTTTTGTTGTATCAGTTCGCAATCGTAAATCTCCATACCGATTTGTATCTCATCCAATACCTCGAGGAATGATTTATCAGCAGCGGATTTTTATAATTCACTTTTTTATTGGTATGCGTGAAACTAAAATATTGACATACCTTATTTATTTGTTTATCATTATTTTTAATTCAAATATTTGCTTTTATTTCATTCCTATCAAGATTTTATAAGTGATAATTATCTAAGTCGTAGAAACGAGAACTTTATTAAGTAAATCATTTAGAATTAAAATTTTTAAATTTGATTATTTAATGAATTGTCTAAAATTTAATCTATATTATTAAGAGAATAAGAAAAATTTTGTGGCCAGTGTATTTATATGATAAAATGGGTTTTTATGGTTAAATTTGGTATTGTTGGAAAGATCTTGACCTGGAGTTGTGCTTTTTCAAGGTTTCATATTATTTTCACTAATAATCAATTTATGATGATAAGTATTTAGGCTGCATTCAAAAATACTCTATCTCTAGATACATAATTAAGAAATGACCTTGTATCTTGTGAGCTATTGACATTTTTAAAGATTTAAGCTCATCCCGACATTACACTCATCAAGAGCTTTCATTTAAGTACCCACATCAATTTTTCATATATTTATATGTATTTTATATATGTATATATGAAAAATATATAAAAAATTAATGTGGGTACTCAAATGAAAGCTCTTGATGAGTGTAACATCGGGATGAGCTTATATCTTTAAAAATGTCAATAGTTAAGAAAATACAGTGCAATTTAACAAAATTCATTATTTAATAAAGCAAAATTTTATTTATTTATAGTTCACTAGTCACGGCAGACACATAGTGACTGCAAGGTTGCTAGTTATTCCTAAAAAAAAATAATTTTTTTACCGATAACAATAAATTAAATTTAAATTTACTCAATAAAGTCTTTATATCTCCAATTAAAAAAATTATTATAATATAAAGGATAAAAACTAAAATTATTAATAATTAATATTTTAATTTTGATAATTAAGGTATAATAATGTAGTATACTAATGTACTGTGGTGAATAATTCAGATAATCAGAGTCGACTCGTAACTCTGTTTTATTTATCTAAAATGAATTTTTTATTGCAAAAGTTGTCTTGAAGTGAACTGGTGAATGTATCTCATTGCCAAGACGTTTTAATTCGTCGCAGCACGACACTCCTCTTTACTCTGACTTAATAAGTTTAACTCTCAGGTCTCAGCCTCTACTCGGATATGTTAAATCAGGCACTGGCTAATGAAGCTGAGACGCAGACACAAAAAGTGTACCACTGATATACATATATGCATACGAATAATATTTACACAGATACAGTACACGTGTACAGATGTAGTGTAATAAAATAACACACATTCAGAATTGAGACAGACTACCCAGCGAAGCTCTATAGTATTTTACTCTACTACCGGGGCGTGGTGAATACATGAATAAGAAAACAACAGAATGGCTAACTGCTCACTGGTACCCACCATAAATCTCGCCTAAGAGCCAAATCATATCAATAAACATCACCGCAATTTTTAATAATCATTTAAAAATATTTAACGTTTCAACAGAAGCTTCGCTAATAATAATTAAGCAAAAAATTTTCTGCAATGTCTAATTAATTAAATAAAATGTTCAAACGCGATGGCTTAGATTGAAGAAAAAAAAATACAGAAAGCAGCAAACAGGACGCAAACCTTTGGCGCATGAGGATGCATCTAGCGCGAGGTCTTCTCAGCGTCCTTGTGTCGAGCAGAGGAAGTACCACGTCCTCTTTAGTGGGTCTAAAACGCCCCCCCCCCCTGCCGGTTCCATTGGGAGCAATCTGGCCACTCTAATGCCTAATTCACCTTGGATTTAGTCTCAAGTCTTAGCGTCCTTTTATATTATTGTATTATCTCCTCATGGATGCTCCCGCACAGCACGTAACAACCGAAGTAAAGAGTAGAGACTAGATTCTCGACATTTAGTAACCGGCATTTAATGAATTAACCAAACAACAGACTCTGCTCGATTGCATGCCAGGTAAGGCTAAAGTGTGGATCTATCCGCGACTCCAATTCTATCCGGACTATGCAGCCTCGCCGACATCCTGCGCAGTTGCGAAATATTATCGGGGCACTGCACTCGGTACTGTACTACCAGTGTAATGCTAAGTGTGATGGATGTACAATAATGTTAAGTCGCAGAGTCATAGGCCGGAAACAAACTTTGCGCAATTTAAACGCCCATTGTCTTAGGACACTCTTCTAATATAATGCTTTCGCGGGTTAATCTCCAGCTCATCGCATTTTATTTTATAATAAACAGTCATTATTTCACTCCATTTCCATTTTTTTTCTTTTCTAAATTAAAAAAATACATACACTTGTTTTTAACTTACACGCGTTGTAATTTTTTTTTCTACTAGCAGCAATATTGTAAAGGCTAATACCAAAGAGAATGTAAATTATTTCATTATTTCTAAGAAGACGCGGATGAAAAAATAAAAAAAATTAAAAAATTTAGTGAGGTATTTTTAAAGCACTTCCTTTTGTGTTATTGAGTGTAGTTTGTATAGTAGGTATACATATATTTGTGTATGGTGTACAGTGAGAAATACTTTACTGCGACAATTTAAAAGTCTAAACGGAATTGACTTATTTGTCATTCGGGTTGTGTACTAAAAACGTATCCTCTCGACAAGTCACACTCGTCCCTTATGCATATTTTATATTGAGAGTTATGTGTATTATTGAAAGAAAAGTTTTCGAGTTTTTTTTCCGGACGTTGGTTAAAATCATCATACAGAGGACTCACATATATAATATATATATATATATATATATATATATATATATATATATATATATATATATATATATATATATATCGTTCTATTATTCACAGTATACGGGTTAGGTTTAACTAACTAAAATTAAACGTTTAAATTTACTTGGTTACACCTATTTAATACCAGGTGTATGTAGCTGTTAACGAAAACGAAGCACGTGCTTAGTAACTTATTTTTCTTGTGTATTAATTTTCCCAACTAAAATAAAACCTCAGTATAATTTTTGATACCCGTTTAGGAATAAATAAAGTAAAATAAAATTGAGAAGAAAGGACAAGCTTAAATGATCTGAATCGGATTACAAGGTCTTAAGTATAATAATAAAAAACATATAATGAATAAGACTTTTAAAGAGTTATAAATATTTGAATGTCAAAATAAAGAACGTCCTTGGCTTATTGCTCGTCGGTTGGCTCTAAATCCCCGGTCGTATTAATTTTGTGTATTATAACATAACGTTCTTGGACTTGGAAGGTATTACTCGTGTGATCTCGTTGCACTGTTGCTGCCTTATATATGTATTGGATAATAAAAAAGCCAGGAGAAGAAAGAGCAACGAATTCGCTAACCGTTTTGCCATGACCCAGGGACCTAATCCTGACAAACGTCCAAGAAGAATCTCTTCTGAGGATTATTATATTATAAATATATAAAAAAAGAGAGGGTGAATGGGAATAAAGGGCATAGGTAGACTTTTTTATTTTCGACATCTCTATTAAGTACTCAAACTTGATCCGGGATCATTTTTTGTTTATTTCAATCCCTTTATTACGATCAATCCCAACCGGTTTAATTAAATAGACTTTAATTAGAGTTTTATTTATAATCAAGCTCCAAGTAGGACCTATAAATTAACGAATTGTTATTATTTGTTAATTAAAGAAATGGGGACGGTATTAATAGTTTATAAATAATTTGGCTGGACAAAAAATCCGCAGTTATAAGACTCAAATAATAAAATAAGGAAAAAAAAAAAAGCACCGTGGGCGAATGTAACTGTTAATTTACCAAAAGTGCTATAAAGACATTTAACAACTTGCGCATAGCAGCATAACCACTCGGTTGACTGTTATATTACTCGTCGAATAAGAGAGCAACAGCTCTCGCAATGAAATTTAATTTCGCGCCTCTCGCCGAGATAAATCGAGTAATTTTTTAAATTTAATGCCACCGATGACTCAAAAAATAAAATTATCGGGTGTTTACACTTAACACTAAACTATATAAACCTTATTTTTATTTTATACTTCTACAAGTCACGGTACACTAAATTAAAGGGACCCCAAAACGCCAAAGTATTTAAATAAAATAAGGAAGTACATATAAATAAAATAATAAAATTAAATTGTCGCATCATCGCCCGAAAATAAAAAAAACCGGATTGCAAATTATTTTCTTCTCGTCGTCCACACAAATAACCCACATATATATAGCTGTATAAAATTTATAACGTAATACTGATTGCATTACGCAATGTGTCTTATAATGCTGTGATTATATTTCTTAAAGAGTGATGAGAAAAATTATTGTACCGTATATATGGTCTTGTTGGAGTTAAACACGGTCTAATTCAATCTAACCGGATGTTTCAAGTCCACTGTCTTATTTTATTTATCAAAGTCTTTTATTGCAGCTCGAAAAAAAAAAAAAAAAAAAAACCTAGTCTATTATTCTCGACTTGCATCTACGTACATCAATTACTGGTAATTATTTAGCCAAAGAGTAACAAAATAAAATGGAAAAAAAAAAGTGAAATAAAATAAAATAAACAGGTAATGAATTTTTTCGGCGGGTAATTGAGTCATTACACTGGTAATTATATTATTAAAAAAGTAATATTAATCGATATTAATAAATAAGCAGTGAGCTGGTGAATTTAGTATATAGTAGCGTTATAATTGAGCTTAAGAAACAGGGAATTGAATGGATTGTAAGAGGAAAATTATGAGATTTACGATGATAAATCCATCAGTTGAAAGTAGACGTGGTGTATTATGTATGTAGACGGTTAGGTCTTCATCGAAACGCGACATTGAGGAATAATCCAACCTCCTTCAATGTAATATGTATATCCAGTGGACGCTAATCACGAGTAAAGGTTGCTCTGTGTTTGTGTGTGTCTGTATATAAAGTAAAGTGTGTATCAGTGGTTGAAGGAGAAAAATGTACGAGGATAAAAGGCTCACTTGGCTTTCATTAGCATAGCCTCTTTTAACCATTAGTTCTCTATAAGAGAGTAGTCTACTGGATTAATAATTATATACGGAGGCTGAAAAATCGGGGTGAAGCTCTTTATCAAACCCATCACAGTCATTACAACCACGTGATCATCTCTCTATATGTTTTAGTACAACTCATTAATATAATTCATTTTAAATTCCATTTTCTAACGCTCTATCATTTTTTAAAATCTATTTATTAATAATGTCAAAACTGATGCTTCAGAAAAAATTATTAATCGATATAATAAAATGTGGATTTATGTTATGAAAAAATCCCGGAATAATTTTTTTATTAATAAAAATAAATTTAAATAAATTAAGCTTGTCTAATTTTTAAAATATTTCAAACCACTTGAGTGTTATTGTATTGAATGTAGATTTCTGAGAAATAACCTTTACAAAAATTAAATATTTGATGAAATACGTATGCTTTTCCTAGGCGTTCAAAAATTTCAATAACAGTGTCATTGAATAAATTTTTTTCCGGAATAATAAACGAATAAAAACTAAAAAACTATGTTAATAATGAGTTAATTAAAGTAATAAAAATAAATATCACTTAGTAGATCTGTTTTCACGAGATCTCAAAGTGGCAAAAAGGCTAAAACTAGTGAATCGCGTGCGATAAAGTTGTTAATCTTTTCTTAATTTTATAATAAAAACCGTACACAGGTAACACGTTTAAGATTTAAGTGATACCTGATGATGCCTGATGGATTATATAGGTGTTTAAAAAAGCTACTGATATGCAATAATCCAATCAGGTCTTCTTAATGATCGATTAAAGTCCGTGAAATTGACGATAATTTTTTATTTTTCTATTTTGTATTTAATAACGTCTTTTATATCATTATTGAATTTAATAAAACGTAATGCGTCGTGTCTGGGTACATACATTAGTACCGGACCAAGAAACTATTTCGTCAATGACTCTCTTATCGTATTTCTAAAAAAATGATGAATATTTAATGGTATTTATGTGGATGTATGTGTAAATGTATAAAATAATAAATAAAACGTTGGGTATATTGCTTTGGGATTGAATCCAAGAGGAAAATAAAATTTTTTAGGCCTTGGATTTATTTCCATTTAAACCGTTATACCAGCTGGGGAATGTATTATAACTTTAATGTTGTATTATATTATATTATAAATATATATATATATATATATATATATATATATATATATATATATATATATATATATATCCAAGTGTGTATGTAATGGGTGTACGGTGGATCGGTTTTATTTGAATTATATTAAGTTTATAAGATGGGATATTGTAAGTCTCGAGAAGGTACCATGTATTTTCTCCACCTCCGCGTTTTAATTATTACCTGCGCCAGTCTCCACCCTTGATTTGATGCTCTCGAGAGTATGTATAGTAATATAGAAAAGATACGAGTATCAGACTCTACTCAAAAAATATTTATACGCGTGGGTGAGCAATTTACTTATAAACCTTGCAAACTTATTCCCTTTTAATTTATTAATTTATTACCGAAGACGTTAATTGATAAATATATCTATTAAATATTTTTACTCGTCATAAATAAAAAAAGTTAATTATTTTTATTTCTTAACCACTCACCGATATACTGAGCGATGATCAACCAGCGTTTACTCCAAATTTCCAATAAAACCTGAAAAAAAAAAAAAATTAAACACGCGTTTAAATTTTTTTGCTCAAGTAATATGATGTTATGATCTTAAATACAAAAGGAGGTTTGGGCTTAATATACATTAATGTGTGCTTGGGATATGTGAGTAGAGTGTAAGATTGAATTAAGAAAAGGTGATGAGCTGAGGACACGCAACGTGCAATATTATAAACGGTAAAAAATAAAAAATAAAGTTTAAATCCGCGATGATGAAGGTGAACAAAAAATTCGAGAATACGAATGTCTGACACGCATATGCAGCTAAATTATCATAATTAATATATACTTGATCTATTGAAGCTGATAAGTTGGTGACTATCCCACCTTTTTTTTACTATTTATAGACGTTAATGGGTGTCGAATGTCAAAGGAAAATTTTTAGCGATCAAAAAGAACACTCGGTGACATTGCTAACATTTTCTAACTTTACGGTAGTTCCTTTACTGCAGAGTAAAAAAAAAAATTTATTTGTTTTATATATAAAAATAAAAACAGTTAAGATGGCAAATGATGTTTTACGACGCTATTTCGAGCTAGGAGCCCGTCAGATGCTGAAAGTTATGACCAGCTGAAGCTATTATTAACGTTATTCAATCATCTTCTTAATTCTAGACGTAGTTAGTTGCTGTTTTTTTTTTTTTTTATTTTGCTTTTTCCTTTTTACTTATATTATTTTTTTCAACGTGCTTAGATATCTTTGCGGAGACTTTCCCAGCCTCTTAAAACTCTAAAAACTTCCTGAACAATTATTATCCTCATTATTAATATTTATTTA
The DNA here is from genome assembly GCF_013202065.1 of Cotesia typhae. NCBI lineage: Eukaryota > Metazoa > Arthropoda > Insecta > Hymenoptera > Braconidae > Cotesia > Cotesia typhae. The sequence continues at coordinate 6,404,488 of NW_027423774.1, read as the reverse complement.
TTATTTTAATACTTCGCTAAATTAATAAATTCATCGGAATGTTTTAAGGCTCATTATTATGAATGTAGAGCTCATTCTGTTTTATACCGCGGTAATTATTATTAAATACTATCGTCATTAAAGAATGAACCATCGAGAGAATAAAAATTACCGGTGTAATGTTGATAATTTTAATAATTTAACCCGAGTAAATGAAATTTTAAAAGAAAGTTACATCTTTATTAGTTTCTGAATCTAATTAATAATCATACAATTTTATATAAAATAATATGTAGACATATACATTTAACGACGATGTCCGTAAATATCATTAAATGACGCAGGTGAAACGTTATATTGAGTGTACAAGGTACTTGCGACACCTCAGTACTGTATCAACGTCGTAATCGATTGATCCCACGGCAGAGTTAACTTTTATAAATATATATAAAAGTAACTCATTGTCTTTTGATCTTGTACTCGGCGATATATCAGCTTCCCATGCAACCAAAGACACCAGCGCTGTTATTTTTTGGGTCCATTGGGAAAATGAGAGTCGTTATAGCCCCGAGGGAATTAATACTCCAAAAGTGTACGTATGGGATCATCATCAACTCGACAAATTCAGCTCGAGTACTACACGCTTTCACCTTTCTCACCTGCAGCCTCTAGATAATATTTTAGGAACGTCCCAAAAGTTCCAAAAATTAAAAAAAAATTTTCTCACTTTTTTAACAACACGTTAAAAACAATTTAATTAAGGTAAAGACACCTTTTAAATCAATTATTAATTCGCATATTAACAATTATTTTTTTTATATACATGATTAAATTTTTTTAAGCGATGAGATGAATGTATATTATAGAATAATCATTATTTTAGGCTTAATGCCTTCTCAATTGCTGCAATTTTCGGCTAAACACTCACTTTGCTAAGCAAAAAAATTCATACACGAGATAATAAATGCCCAAGTGATTTTTACAATTTAGCTGCTACTTTCGAATGTATTCCTTAATTTTTTAAATCTTTTAATTGCTAAATAAAAATGTATATGTAATAAGGAAGTGTTATAAAAATAGATTAAAACTACTAGTCGATAATTATTTTTATATCACCAAAAAAAAAAAAAAATGAATATCAAATTTATTTAAAATCATTTTAAATTTAAAAAATATCTATACTTTAAATATTTATGATATAAATAATGTGTTATTACGTTATTTATACATAATCTAGTCTGGGTCAATAAACCCATAAGAATTGATTTTTTCGCGCTCGACACTTTTCAAAAGCGATGAGATCATTTATAAACCAAAAGTAGTTTATGTTTCAGAAGAATTCAAGATTTTGGAACCATGCTGTTCAGTATAATGAAAAATTAGAGAAAATTTCATTGTACGTCTTTGATTTATAAATATACCCAACGTAATACTAATACTTAACACAAAAATTTCGGATTAACTATCTACATAAATCTAGATATAAATTCCAAAACCTTTATATCTTTCCATAAAATGAAGTAACAATCATGTATAAAAGAATGTAAAGTGTCGATAAATAATGCTTGAAATATTTCTGGATAAAGTGAAACTACAGTTAAGTGATAAGGTACAAAATGTACCGATAGCCTATCTTTTCAATTGTATTAATAGGAAAATGGAACATTAATGAGGCCGGAGGTGAGTAATAATAGTGTCACCTATTTTGAAATCATTGTAATCAGTTCTAAATGACACCCGAAGTTATTGTTCGATTTCCAAATTCAAATTCTAGGAACGGCGATAATCAGATCCTAAAATTCCAAAAAATATGGTTGTTTGGGCTCGTCCGGGATTTGAACCCGGGACCTCTCGCACCCGAAGCGAGAATCATACCCCTAGACCAACGAGCCAGGATACACGGTTCAAACTAAAGGACACTTTTCAAATAAGGGATTTAATAGAAAAAAAAAAAAAAAATGAATAACACACATCGTTTTGTTAAAAAAAATCCTTTTTATCATTAAAAATGACTTTTTGTTAGTTAAAACGCGATTAAAAACCATTGTTATCGACGAGAGAACGATAAACATGACTTTCCAGAGAATGAAGCATCAATAGCGTCCACGTCAGGCTCGTGGCGCCATCTCTGGGCTCGAGCGCCGAACCAAAGCTTCGTTACAAGCGTTGAAATCACCCTTAATGATTCGTTCTATACTTTCGTATACACGGAAAAAAACATATTGTTATGATGACTATCCAACGTATCCTTAAATAACGTTTCCTTAAAATAATGATCCGGATTTCTGATTTAAGGATTCATTTGTTTCACTTGAGCATACGGAGAATAGCTCTTGTAAATATATGTAATTTCATCAAAACAGGCATCGGTTTTGTTAACGTGAGGATCTGTAAGGTTGAATCAACTAAATGTAACGCCTAAAATAATTATACGGATCGTCATTTTAATGATCCCTTGCATAGCTGAATTGGCTATACAATTAAAAACAATAAATATACGGCGTATATTTAGAATAACAATATACGGAAAAAAAAATATTGTTAAAATGACTATCTAATGTATCCTTAAATGATGTTTCCTTAAAATAACGATCCGTATTTCTGATTTAAGAATTCATCTGTTTCACTTAGAGGAGGATAGCCTAAAGCTAACGAAGAAGGCCTAGAAGTTTTAGTTTTTCTTCGACTTACTAACGAATAATATTCTATCCGACATAGTAGTGATCGAACTTCAATATTAGATAGGAATATTGTCTTAGTTTGGGTCTAAAAATTTTTTATCAATAAAAAATAAAAACTGTTTAAAAACTTGCTTTGCACTACCCCTTAGCCCAAAGCGGATAAGCACTACAAATAGACGAATCTAATGATAAAACTAATTTTGATAATAAAATTGTGTATTTAGCTAACATAAAAAGAAGATTTTTAGGCATTGCAATCATTCAAATAACGATCTTATTTTTATTTAATTAATTTTAAGCAAAATAAGCATTTTTCTATTGAAATTGATAATACTAAGTACCCACTTTGCCCTACCCGCTTTGTCCCAGTACACGTTTTTTCGCTAAACAATTGTAAAATTGAAAATACGAAGGGAACCGTCCGAACTTGTATCGTCCTTTAGAGTTAAATGGTACCAAAATAATATGGTTTCATCAATATTATCATAAGTGTAATAGTGCCCGAATCATCTGATGACACATTTCATTCGTGATTGTAACAAATTTAGCAATTTCTTTATTTTGTATTTTGTGACTTTCTGTCAAAACTGGAACACCCAATCAGAACTTTCAAATACTCAGGAGTGTTTCCATGATCACTACAAATGCATACTTTGACATTCGCACTCAGTGTCACAATAAAACAGCACCTACCCGCTTTGGGCGAGGTACCTGCGAGTACCTAGGCTACCTCCCCTAACTAAATGTAACACCTAAAATAATAAATAAGGATCGTCATTTTGATGATGCGCTGTATAGCTGAATTGGGTATATAGTGTATCTCTAAAAAAAATGACTACAGCGTATAGTCAGAATAACGACAAGTATCCTTATTCTAACGATACTTTTCTCTTCGTGTAACGTTAAAAAATTGCGCTTTTTAGTTTTTTGAGCTATTTTGTTAATTTTTTTATTAATATTTGAAATAGAATCAGATTTTTGCTGTTTAGTAGATATTAATTGAATATAACTCTCCTTAAATAGTAATATTCCCTTCAATTCCATAGGAAAACGTAATTGCGGTCATTAAGAAAAAGAATTTTTTAGTCAAAATGATTTTTTTTTTCTTAGAAAAAAATCTAAAACTAAGTTTTTGTAAATCTCAACCTTAAACTATTTTTAAATGTAGATGACCCCCAATAAAAGAACTTAGGATAGGTATAATTACCAAACGGACATTACGAATTTGTTTTTATGACATCAAATTATCGCTAAGTGAAGATTGTTCTTTGAAAGGAAAACTATTACACGGATTACTTGGAGGATTGTTAAAGCAATATACCTGCATTGAATACTTACTGTTGAGACGGTCAAGTAGTGTCTCAAAAGTACGTATTGAAGTAATTTCCCAACAGGCTACAAACGCTGGTTCACAGTCTATATCTTTTTTAGCCTCTAATCTTTGGTGATTAGCCAGTAGTCTTTTACTCAAATAGTCGATGACGCGACATTTTTTACGAGCACGAAAATATTGCAACTATTATCGCGTTCCATAAACATAAATATAAACTGGGTTGATCTAATCCATTTAATTCCCTGGAGAACTTTGAACGGGACTTAGTGTACTTAAATTGTGACCTTCATAAATACTTATTTTTTCCCCCATAAATGAAAAAAAAAAAAAAAAAAAAAAAAAAAAAAAAAAGAATTCCATTTCATCGGCTTTAATGTAAGACTTAGACGTCTACTCTGAAATATTTCTCAATACTTGTATGTATAATTACAAATCGATTTTCTATGATAGTATTATCCAACCGTATTTATTATTATCAAATTAGTAGAAGAAACTTTTCTTTACCGATAATTATACACTTTATAAACGACTGATCATTATCAAACTTTTTAAACTTGAAAATTGATTTTGTATCCTATCGATTAGTTTTTTTAGTCGTTAATCATGTTATTATGCCGTAAGGCTAATATATTAATGTAACATTAACATTATTAACGACAATAATAATAATATTATACATTTTTATTAATTAAATTTGACCTTTACACAACCAATATTTATTACTATTAATTTACATGAGTCATTAAGATTCAAATTAAAAAAAAAATTTTATTATTCGATAAAATAAAATTTCTTTAAACATTTTAAATTTCATTTTTCTCTAATAAAATTTTATCGCTTTTTTATTAATACTCTAACTTAATTATTTTTTAAAAATTAATATCGATAAAATTATTTATTGCAACTTCACTTTCTAAGCATAAACATTTTTCCTAAATGAAGCACATAATTTATCTCTCCAAGAATTGATCTTTCAAAAACTCACAGGATTGTGATAATTTTCAAAAAAAATTTTTCCCAGTAATTATCGACATGAATGGTCATCAATAACTCAACCCTATAAGCCTAAAACAAATAGATATACATATACACATATACACATATGTAGTAGAGGGGATAGAGCCCTAAAACGAGTGCCAACACTTTATAGAAGCCCCTCCCCATAAGTCCCCTTCTTGAGAGTTCCACGTGAGTTAAATCGAGGCGTCGTCGAAGCATTTTCCCACCCTGGGCCTTGCAATTCATCCCCACCATCGGTTGATAGCTTAGCAGTTGGGTCCAGCAGTCGGGGACCAAACGGCCCACCTGTGTTCTACCTGGTGGCGGCAGCCGACACTGCGCACACACTTCTCCGTTTATGCGACTACACATTCAGTGATTCTAGTGTGCTCAAGATCGATCCACGCACTCCAGATAGCCACTACTTTTTACCTACGATCGAGGATAAATATCTTTTGGGACTCTCGGTCAATTCAATACCTTCCGGGCTGCTCAATGTCTACCTGGCTTCAGATCGTAAAAAAGTGCTTTGCTCAACTATTTTCCCGATTGATTTCTTCGTAAACATACAACAAGTTTCTATTTGCATTGCATCGTAATCAATCGGCTTACTCATTAGACGACACGAGACACCTCTACCATACACGCCGAGAGGTTACTTCTCAGAGGTTCATACGGCAGTAAGAAGAAGCACTTAGAGGAAGGATAATACCTCCAGACAAGGGAAGGGGTACTTTAAGCAAAGGTGATTTTAAAATCTACGATACCACCATCACAACAGAGTCATTCACCCGTCGGTCATCATCGCATCAACACCTTTGCTTTATTATTCAGTTTTTTTTTTTTTTTCCATTTTTTGCGGTCATCATTCATACCCACTAAATTAATTACTTTGGCTTCGACTACGATTGAGTCAGTGCTTGTGATAGTGTGTTGATTTATTTAGTAAATAAATCGTATGAAAAAAAATTATAAAAAAATTTTAACACCGAACTGAGACGATGAAGACGATTTTGAAATAAATGCACGGACATTATTATTCCTATTACTAGTTTTCTTTTTTTTTCTGGATTTTAAAATCAAAGTGAGTGAAGTGCAAAAAGTGGTTTCCATTCCGGAGTGTCGGTTTTGAATTGTCAATTAAAAAAAGCCTGAGGATATCGTGTGACGTGTAAAATTAATAATCAAAGGTCAGTAGTAAAATATGTAATTTATCTCATTTCATTTATTCTCTCGCGGTTGAAAAAATAAAAATTTTTTTCGAGTGTGAAGATTAATTTAAACGGTCCACCAATTAATTTTGTCTAGTTTGCGGCTAATGGACTACTGCCGGTTCTTCCAATGAATAATAATAATAATAACAGTAGTAGTATTTAACGAAAAAAAAAAAAAAAAAAATTAAAGTCGTCTTATTACGACTACTCTGATTGCAACACCTGGACGCTTTCGATTTGATTTATGATTGCCCTTTTTTTAGTTAAAAAGCAGATAAAAAATAAAAAAAAAAAAAAAGGAAAAGAGATAAATAATGATAATAAAGAAATTACGCTAGGTAATTGTATAATTAATAATTTCAAAACTCATGGTGAAGACTTTAATGATCGTCAGCTGAGAGTAAATCGGTGAATAATATATTTATAGTTGTGTTTATTTATTGTAATATCAAATCTGTATGATGTATGGATATAAAACGCACATGAATAATAAAGCAACAACAAATCATTGAATCGCACGATATTTAAAGTAAATTGCACTTGGAATCAAATATCGAGTGAAAGGTATGTGTCGAGTAACCAGTAAATATATTTATCCAATGCACATAGATAATATACGTATATAAATATAAATATAAATGAATGGAACGCAAAGAGACCAAGACAATGGGAAATAATAAACAAATGCCATAACCCATAACAACAATATCTATCTGGCTGAAGGTGATGTTGATGGTGCTAGGATTTACTAGTGCGTCACGAACATCAAAAATTTCGTCAGAACGAAAACTCTTACTACTACTGCGGACCAGCTCATGGAACATTACTGCAGAGTCCAGAGCTGACAGAGCGCAGGCTAACCAGATCGTGACGATGGGTTTAGATAGATATTTACGGGGGCGAGGGATATTTTCGAAGCATGATTAACGATTCGATTGTCACGGCTAATGAGTACTCGATAATTAACCGGGTATCTGATAATTATGCAATTATTCCTCATGTCGATCATCCGTGACGATTTTTTTTTTTTTTTTTTTCAATATTACGATCTTGTCTGATGTATTATTGACGTTCTTTAATCACTAGATTAGATTACTTTTAAATTACTCAAATAATTAACGTGAAAATATTCAAAATTAGAAATTAATTACTTATTTTTATTATCATAAATTTATATTTCTACTTTTATTGTTTGAATTTAGACTACGAAAAAAGTATCAAACTTTCTATTTAATAAAAGTAATATCCGCGCTTTAAGCGACAATTGGACCCGCACCGAATGCATTTAACAGGTGTGTATCCGGTGTGTAGATATATTTTCACAGGCGATAGTTTTACAGGTGTCTTAACCTCCAGTAACACGGATGTATCCTTCGGGGACTACTTTGTGAATTGTATAGTAAATAAAAAGAGGAAAAAAAATAAATTTAAAAGCACAAGTTAATCAGAAGATTAAGTAGATAAATTTTTTTACAACAATAAATACTCTCGGGGGTTTTTAATAAAATAATCTCATTGTTATCTTTTATCCTTGGACTTAGAGAAGGATTCAAGGATACAAGTAAGAATCGGAGGATGAAGGCGAGCGAGCCTGATGGTTTTGAACATACATATTTGCTGGTATTTTCATGAAAGACGGTACCGAGTTCGAGGAGTGAGCATGGCAGTCGTTTTTAGTTAAATGAGCATGGATGGTGTGTTGGTGATGATGGCGTGCAGCCGACGCCGGCACACGGATCTCGCTCGATCGCTTTACAAAAGAATGAGAAGCCGCCGACGATGATCGAGATCGGGAATCGCCACGAGGCACTACTCGGGAATGAGCCTGGCTGGCTCGCTCGAAACTTGTGTGATATCCTGCGCTTACTGGTTTACTGTGATCTATGTAGAAAATCGGTTGCGCGATATTCCCGCCGACGCTAACAGACAGATATTCGACGAGTTTAAGAATCAAGCCGTGAGAGAATCGTACCAGCAGCTACTTTTCTCGTTTATGCCTTAAGCAGCTCACGGACTAAATTATTTTCCTTATTTTTATTTTTCTTTATTAAACCCTTTTTTTTTATTGCAGTTTTACTTTTATTTTTAATTTTCTGTTATCCAAAAAAAATACTTTTTTTTGGTTATCTTCAAATATTTTATTGCTAGTAAAAAAATTCTCTAAAAAAATAAAATGTTGAGCCTAAAAAATTCGATATGTATAAAAATTAAAAGGTAAAAAATTTTTTACCGTTATATTGATGACAATATGAAGTAAAAAACGAAAAATTATATTGACCCTAATTTCCAACTAGATTTAAAAAAAAAAAAAAACATTCCATTTTTTTTTACTCATTTTTTAAGCGTACATTTACAGCTCACCCTAAATGTACATTTTTTTCCAAGTTTTTTAGTCATTTTATTGCGAGCATAAAAAATGTCTCAGTTCAAAAAAAAAAAAAAAACGTATACGCTGTCTTTAACCGTAATTTCGTTTATGGTACTATTTAGTCAATTCTGCAGGCTTAAATATAATGTGAAAGACTTACACTTACACTTTAGTACAGTTTACTAAGCCGGTAAGTTTGTATAAGTAAAGAGAGTTGATAGTACTATATTTAGTGTCGTTATTCGTGTGTACTTGAAATTCGAGTGTACACAACCAATACCAAGTCAGGCATTTTTTTTTTCTAAGTAATTATACATAGGGACACAATTGCAATAAAATGATTAAATATGTGAGGCTTAAAAGAGAGTTTTAATTTTTTATTTACTTAGAAGATTAAAATTTTTCATTGTAGTTATTTTCTCCGTAACAAATTCTTCCTCTCTTTTTATTATTACTTTTACTGGCGCAAATATCCCTCGACTGGCATTCCTATTAAATTCCAGGGAGATTTTTTCATCCATTTGGAGTTAATTTGATAATTAATTAGCAATATTGACGCAGAAACTGTAGAATGGGGAAATAAAAAAGGCTGGGAATCAGCGAAAAACCGCAAAGATTAGCTCAGTAGCTGTCGTTGGGCCTGCATCCGCTTTTCAATCTTGAATCGGCAGAGGCTGACTCGAAAAATGTCTAGTCTGGTAACGGTTGTGAAACTATTTGCGGTAGCCGGGTCTGAGAAATATACGGGAAGAACAAACATATATTATAACACACATAGATTAAATATATGGATATTTTTATTTTCTTTAACAAAACCGAGAATGAGTCAGCTCAGCGGTGAACGAGTATACACTCGGGAAGACGTTAATTTATCGACGATGAACTCAGATGCTCGATAAACATCTCCACTTCACTTCTAACCCTGAAGATGCGGTTTAAGATATAAATTCTCCGGATAAATGGAAAAATATAAATATACATAATTACTTTACTACCATTGTAATTGTAATAGTAATTGTAATATCCGTGTCGAGGTGTTTGCTTTTAAAATAGACCACAGTATACCGGATAAATATACAAATATATAATTTCTTAATAGACCAGGTCAAAAATTTTTAGGATTTATTAACAGTCGAGTCTGTTTGTTTTCGTTAGACCCGAATTGATTTTTAAATTTGCTCAACTATTTAGCAATCGGTTGTCACGTATGAAAGCCATAAAATCCAGGTCATTTCTCGCCTGATTATTCAAAACATAGCCAACTATGGATGGATTATATTGAGCTGTCGAGACCTTGAGAGCGATAATTTTGATAAGATAATTTTATTCATTATTACGTTACAAAGCTCGACGAAAACAATAAAGAAAATGTATGAGGGTGAGTTTTCCGCTTGTTTAACGTAACACGCGCTCCCACTTGTATTATTTACGTATACTTTACTTATACTAGCATAGTGGTTAAGTTTTATATCGCTACGATTGAGTGACTCGCGAGTAGACCGAGCTGAGTGAGAGAACCAATTGCACAATAAATGTCCCGTGTAGTTCTAGTTAAGCCGGTGTCCTCTTCTCTTTCGCGATCACTCACTTGAACCGCCACGAGTACCAGTGACACGATGTTTGTTCTCATAAATATTGGATAAATAATAAGGATTTTATTTGCCTATAGTAGAAAATTACCCGAGAACAGATATATAATTTTCATTCTCTATAAATATAGGTACATTGTTATTATTTTTTATTGTTATTTTAATGGTTTTGTTGATGGTCGTAATAATTCTTCAGTTCACGGTCCAGTTGCTCTGAGAATTAATAGACTTGAACAAAAAGTCCATGGACTTGTCGATTGATTTTAATTACTGAGAAATCATTTTTTTTTTTTTTTTTTTTTTCTATTAAATATGCATTTTATTTGTTACAGATGAACCAGCAGTGCAAAGTTTGCGGGGAACCGGCAGCGGGATTTCATTTTGGAGCATTTACTTGCGAAGGCTGCAAGGTTTGTTTATTTTTTTTAAATTAGCATACTTATTCGGAAGTTTTGATGATAAATTTCTTTTTTCAACTTAAAGACAATTTAATTATATATAATTTTGAATGTTATTGAATAATCTTTACGTGATCTAATAATTATTTAACCGAAAAAAATTTTTTTAGTGATTACTCTAAAATCAGAATTAAAGTCAAGGAAAAATAATAAAATTAAAAAAGAGTAAAGTGTTTATTATTGCGTAGGCTGAATATATGTCAAATGAATTTGATGAGAAACATTTGCAGAAAAGATTAAAGAAATAATAAAAATAATAATAGTAAAAAAAAAAAAAAAATAAAATAACAATAACAAAAAAAGGAATTAAGAATGTACATTTCCCGCTGATGATTTCCCGTCGATGTCGCAAAGCCACAAGGCAATCGCTTTCACGACCCGAGGTTAAACGTTTGGTTAAGCATGCGTGCAGCGACCCCGCGAGTAGTCCGAAAGTGTCCAAGGGAGTTGTGTACCACGGGCTACCAACCAAGTACCAAAAGAAATAACAATAAATATTAAATAAAATAAAGATAAATAAAGGAACCAACCAGACTTGTAAAATAAACGGACAACCATGTACGACACGTGAAATTCTAAAAAAAGGATGGAACAAAAAAAAATAAATTTAAATCCACAGAGCCGTGTGGTAGGTGATGGTTCCAATGACGTCTGCAGTCGATCGTCGAGCGTGGAGGCGGTGGTGGAAAAAATACGAAACAGATTAGAACGGGAGTCGAGTAATGTAATGCAACGTAATAGTTAATGCTAATGGTGGGAGGTGACATGCTACGATGGGCCTGAAAACGAAAATAACGAAACGAAACAATGTCGCGGGTTATGTAATCGTTAACTAGGGCGGAAACAATTGTGGCGGGCAAGTGCGAAGCGCCGGATAAATTTAAATCCACTTATTTTTTATCTCTGGATCTGATATCGTTACTTTTTGTTTTGTTTATACTCCACTCAATTATCGTCTACTTAAAATTACATTTTTGTTTTCATTTTCTTAAGTAGGTCATAGTACGTACTATTAAATTTTTTTGGAGTCTTGTATAGAAAATTATAGATAGGCTAGTTAAATAGAACGCAGTGATTTAAGGTTTTATATTTAATACTTGGTATTTATTTAAAAAACTGCGTTTTGATAAACGTCCTTACGCTTGAAAGAGTCCGTTTATACTAACTAAAAACTAACGAAAATATTTTACAACGAGGTTTAAATCTCTCCTTAAGTACCATAAAAATTACATATGTTTTTACCCAAATATACGTTCAATTCTATGAGGAAAGTGTACTTATATTAATACAGAAAAAGTCCAGGATATAAAACAAAGCTAGGACTAAATTTCCCTTTCTAAGAATACTTTAACTAAATTTTGAGTTTTTAAGCTTAAAATCTAAGCGTGAAGCTAAAATAACAAAATAAAAAATTATAAACTGAGATTCATTTTTATAAGGAGAATTCAACATCTTGTTTGCTCAGAAAATGATAATTTAAATAAAAAAAAACGAATGACATTAATTGTAAGCATTAAATAAATTAACGATTTCACTGATCGGTATACTGTGGTGGTCATTAAATTTGGCAGCGTAACGCGAGCGTAAACTCGGGCACGAGGTTAACTATCACAACATCGTCAACAATAATGTGTACCTATACAAGTACTTGCGTAATAGTGTTAGGAGTAAAAGAGAGTAAAGGAGTAAAGAGCGTGGTTGTGCATAATGGTGGCATTTTCACGACACCGGGGATTGTGTCATCACCTAGCCATCATCAGTCGAGCTAGTTGAGTCCGAAGAGCGTCGTGGTTGACGATGTACTCTTGTAATTTTTGTAATCCTCCTGAAATTACCCGAATGGTAATGGTAATGGTCATAGTCATAGTCATACACACTAAATAAAAAAACTTTTGTGTGTACTTTTGCCGAGCGTGTAATGAGTTAGGCTGAAAACACCGAGTAAACGAGCTAAGGACTAACGACAGAACAAGAAAAAAATATTACCACTTTTTAGATCGCATCGATGAAGACAACCAAAACATAAAAGTTAACTTTATCGCAAGTCCGACTGTATATTACCTAAACGAGCTACTTGTTGCGTACATATTTATCCTTTAATATAAACGCCCTATAATAAAAAAAGTATTAACTCTTACGCGTCTATGAACATCGAGGACTAAGACGACGCCTACCAGAGCGACCGGAAACTATTAATATAATAATCCACGTGGCCGGAAAAAAGGGAAAGCGCAGGAAAACGTCGAGGCTATTTTTATATTTAATATACATCTATTTATTTTTTTTACCTATATGTTCATGTTCACGTATACATATAATTACTTTAAGTGCTTTCATTTTCACAGTTTATATTTTAACGATTATAATTTCTTCCTACCCAACAAATTATTAATATAAAATCAATTTTATAATCGACTATTAGCTCTAAAAAAGTAAACATGTGCTCATTTATAGCCATAAAGAGTAATTAAAAAAGTATCCAAGTTTATGAGGAGTATATTGCACCAGGAGGCTTTAGCCTGGATGGTAGACCGAGATATTCATCTGGATTTCTTTATTCGTAACATTATTACAACTGCATGGCTGTGTTGTTCTATTGTTCCATCAGCGGCGACCGTGTCCCTCTTAACCGAGAAAACGAAACTGCAATTACTTTGTTTACCGCGTGTGCTACCAGCCACCACTCGCACGGTAATTTGTATCAAGCAAAATCCACCTCCATCTCCACCTTTTGCCTATATACCTAGACTTTTACCTCTACTTGCCCGAATAGACTACCTTTTTAAATAATAATACTCTCAGCGACAATAATGGTAATGTTGTAGCATGTTTATGTCTACTATACTTGCTGTACGATGTTGGAATCATGTAAAAATATTTCACCACCGCTGACAATTAGAGATTAGAGGGCGAAAGAGTAGTAGGCCGCGCACGCGCCTTGATCCCCTTCTATGTTCAACAATTCAAACTCATACCGAGCACCCACTGCATATAATAATTTAAACCTAACTGTTACACTACAGTAGTCTCTGTATTACAAGTGTACAGTCCGATGAATGAGACAATGAGACCGCGATTGCAACAATCCTCAATCCACCTCTACCTACTGTCACAATAAAACTCCTACCTGCTTAACACAATAATTATTTAAATTATTAGCAATATAATGAATATTATTTCCTTTTTTGTTACAGTCATTTTTCGGGCGATCCTACAACAACCTCAGCAGCATCTCCGAGTGCAAAAACGGGGGCGAGTGTGTCATCAACAAGAAAAACCGTACTGCTTGCAAAGCCTGCCGTCTGAGGAAATGCCTGATGGTCGGAATGTCCAAGTCGGGTTCGAGGTACGGACGCCGTTCGAATTGGTTCAAGATCCACTGTTTGCTGCAAGAGCAGCAAGTCCAGCAGCAACAGCAGAACCTTCATCACCAACAGCAACAGAGTCTTCCCAGCAGACCGACACCCCAAAACACGACCCCTCCGAGGCTGCAACAGCGCAGCAAGGAAGATTCCCTGATGCTGGGCCTAGACGAGTACAAAAACTCGACCTCACCATCCATTAGCTCGCCAGAGTCTCAGAACAGTGACAGCTCGATCGAGGTGTCAGAGAGACGCGCAGCTTACAGTCTCCACCCTGGATTCAGGCCTCTGCATTCTCATTTAGGAACACCAGACCTAGCAACACTCGGAAAAGACATGATGGGGCTCCCTCTGGGCTTTCCCTTCGGTAGCATGCCCATGATGCCTCCGGCGTTCCTACCACCCTCAATGTCCATGATTTCTCCCTATCTCTACGCTTCCTACCCTCACAATCCTAGTCTAATCTCTCACTCGTTGAACTCCTCGATTTCTGAAAGCAATACGCCGCTAATCACCAACGAGTGCAAGAATATCAACAATAATAACCGATACGCGGCTAACCACAACGTAGTCGAAGAATTACCAACCAAAAAGAGGGTCTATTTGGATGCTGTCCTAAAAAACCAACTACCTTCACCTTCGTTGAAGAAAATGAGACTAGACTCTTCGAGATTCGATGAAAGCCCTGAGCCAGATTGCGACCGCTTCGAAACTAATTCCCCTGATGATTGTTTACCTCCTCAAGACACGCCGATTGACTTGTCGATGAAAGCACCCAGTGTGATCGCGACCAGCGAGGACTCAGATGATGAACGCCAGACCCAAGATGAAATGGACTTCGAAAGCGATCGAGAGAGCCCGGTTATTATGAGACGGCCTGCGCCGATTGATCTCACCACAAGGTCGTAATCGATTGCAAATGATCAACAAGTAACGAATACCATCGCGTCTTTCATATTGTTAAATGCTAATCGGATTTATGACGTTAATTTATGGGCAATATCAACGGTTTGAAACCATGTTTGTTCGCTGTTTTACAACACTGTCGAACTAATTTTTTACTTTTATTTAATCCATTGGGATTTTAATATATTGCATTGTCTTTTTTGTTGAGAATTGACACGAGTTGAAGATTTATCTGTCAAATAGAATAAATCCGAATAAAAAATTGTTGCGTGTTTGGCATAATGTTTAAATTGACAAAAAATTGTCAATGCTCGGTTTATTTTAAAAGAATTTATTCTTTTCATTAAGATGTAAATAATTTTATTAGTTATTTTAACGGCCAGTAATTATGATAGTTGTTAAATTATAATAATAATTATAATTTAAATTATTGTTTTTTTTTGTTTATTTAAATTTATAATCACGGTGCAATCATTAAATTTACTGTATTAAGTTTACAGATATACTTTTAATAATAAGCGAATGTTTATTAAACACACGAATATTTAAATAGAGTACTTATAAAGTTGTATAAAAGCAAAAGAGAACATGTAAATATTTAAGATTAAAAGTTGTTTTAATTTTTTGTAATAATTAATTAAAAGAGGGACTGAAGCCAGTTGAGTAAATTACTGTAAATATATATATTTATGAAGATATATATGTATATATATATATTATATAAATCTATGAAAAAAAAAAAAAAAGTTCAAGAACAATAATAAATTTTACCTAAGTTTTTTGTAAAATATAAAAAATTGAAAAATTGGAAAAAAATAAATAAGAAATAAAAAAATAAAAACTTGTTGTTTTTATTTGTTTGAGGTATCGGAATTTAAAGTTTAGCAAAATGGGGCTGAAAAATGAATTTAGCACCGGATAAAAATGCGAGGTTGCGTATGAACTCGGTAAGAAAAGGTTACGAGCATAAATAGGCAATATAATGAAGCTGGGATAAAAGATAGAGGTAGAGGCTGAGGTAGTGAGTTATAATGTACGGCGGTGGCGGTCGGGGGGCATGAATATTCAACGTACACGCAGTATAAATTCTTGCCCTCATCTCTTCTTCTATTCTCTCGGTGTTATGTTGTTCTTCAGCTCTATCATAACACACGCCGAGATTATCTTTTGATTTTTATTTACATATACACATACATATATATTAATGTATTTGTATTTATATTTATATATTTATGTATTATGTATTGGGGAAAAAATTCGCGGTACGTGAGAATAAATAGCTTGGGTTTTAAATATCAATTAGTCAGGAGACGAGACAAAGCTTTAACGGTTTAATAGACGAACCCTTGTTATTATACCACAGTAATCAAGTTTAATAGATGCGCTCGTAAAAATTTTTTTTGTTTTGGTGATGTTTAATGGATAATTAAGGATTGCATTTAACTATCGTACGCCAGATGCTTTATAAATATTCAAATTTGAATTATTAATCTATATTATTAAAAGAATAAGTAAAATTTTGTGGCCAGTGTATTTATATGATAAATTGAGTTTTTATCGTTAAATTTTGTATCGTTGGAAAAGTCTTGACCTGGAGCTGTGCCTTTTCAAGGTTTCACATTATACTCACTAATAGTCAATTTATGATGATAAGTATTTAGGCTGCATTCAAAAATACTCTATCTCTAGATACATAATTAAGAAATGACCTTGTATCTTGTGAACTATTGGCATTTTTAAAAATATAAGCTCATCCCGATGTTACACTCATCGAGACCTTTCATTTGAGTACCCACATCAATTTTTCATATATTTTATATATTTATATATATGTATATATAAAAAATATATCAAAATCCATGTGGGTACTCAAATGAAAGCTCTTGATGAGTGTAACATCGGGATGAGCTTATGTCCTTAAGTACGTCAATAGTTAAAACAGTACAATGCAATTTAACAAAAGTCATTGTTTAATAATGTAAAATTTTATTTATTTATAGTTCACTAGTCACGGCAGTCACGTAGTGACTGCAAAGTTGCTAGTTATTATTAAAAGCTTTTAGTAAACGTTAAATTTAAATCTTACGAATACACAGAAAAAAAAATTTCTTGAACCAAGAAAATTGTAAGGGAAACCGAAGTTATTTTGGAGCAAGAAAAAATTTTCTTGGCTTAAAAAAATTTAATTTCGTTCAAGAAATTTCAACTTCATTCAAGAAATTTTCAATCTTCCTTAAGATTTTCTCGATTTAAGAAAATTTACGCTTGACTCAAGACTTCCTTTCTTTCAGTGTAATTAAATTATTTTTTAATAAAAAATAAAAGTACTGCTGATAAAAATAGCGTAATATAATACGTACAAAGTATACACCAGGATAAACAATTAATCATTTCATCACGTAAATAAGAGGCTATTATTTAAGGTAGAATTAAAAAAACATACATCGATATTCTCACCTTCTTTATCCCGGGAATATAATAAGAGTATGCACCGTCTCCTCGACTTATAAGTTTAACTTTAATAGTATTATAGCTCTAGCTGACTCCGTAGTATTCGAAGCATATAAATCCGTGGTTTATGTGACCGCGGTTCACGGGGTTACCTCGGCTGAGTTACGGTTCACCTCTTATTATTATTAAACCACACAGTTCATCCCTGCTAAATGTAATACATCACCTGAAACACGCTCATGCACCTACTCCTCAACCCCTGCCTGTAAAAGATACTCCTTGCTCTTACTCTTGTTGCTCTTGCTGTTGTTGTACATATAATACTTTGTATCCTTCAGTGTTAAGACTACTAAACTACAACCCTTTCCTACTACCGAATAATCACCTATACCATAACATAACACAACATACACATATATATATATTAATATATTTATATGTTTAAATATGTATATCGTGCCTAGAGTCTTAAGTTTAATATTACGGGATAGGTATTTATCGTTTGCATGTCATGCAACTTATAACTCAGATGTTGTTGTGTATACTCTATAACCCTTGGCAAAACTAATAAAGCCCTAGCTTATATTTTACTCCATTTAATTTCACAATACTTATCCATCATCGTGGGAGTTTACTTAAAAATAAAAATACATAAAATAAATACATCTTACGTATTTTTAAAAACCTTCAATAAATTACTGTAATTTATTTTAAATTATTTTAGTTTTTATCTCAACTACATTTTATTTATTTATTTATTTATTTTTTTTAATTATCCAAAAGGGAATTTTAATCTCAAGACCATAAATACGATTCTTTCTACTTTTTTTTTATTTTTTTTTTATCTAATCCGTAGTTTTTAATTATCTTATTTTTACACCTTACTGTTTTCTACTAAATGGAAAATAATTAAATTTTCAAATAAAAATTCCGTTGTTGATAAAGATAATAAATAGTCCAATGGAAGTTTTGTTTTTTTTTTTTTTAACAAGGAATTTTAGAATTTTACTGACCAATCGAAGCAACAGGTCTTTAGTTGGAGTAACAACTGGTCTTATACCTGAAATATGTCGACGCAGTTACAAGTGGGCCGCATTCCTCAAGTAAAAGACAACCGAGAAAAAGAGCAAACAAGATTTGGCTCCAGCCGCGACTATTACTTATCAATTAAACCGATTTATAGGCCCTAAAGGCGTTGCAATTCACCCCGGGGGGTCATGCCAAACGGATACCGTATAATTTAAAATAAAAAAAAAATTATTAATTCCTACCCAATTTTCCTGCATCATTTTTATTTTTTTTTTATTAATATTATTAACGACAAATTTATTCAGAGCATTTAAATAAATACTAAGCTAAAAATGGAGCTCTCACCAGGCTCCATACCTTTCATAGCCACTAAATCTCTCAATTATTATTAATCATGACACTTGTTAGACTTTAATCCCTAAACTGTCTATAATTATTGGAAAGGTATCATGTAAACAGTAATCGGAAAAAATTTTCAAGTTAAAAAAAATTTATATTATTTCATTGAAATTATTGTAAAATAAAAATTATGGCAATAATAATAAATTGATAAATTTATCATTTTCATCTATCTATATATATATATAAGAGATTCCTATCTATATAGTCACTCATCACGATATCTCGGGAACCATCAGACCTAGAAACTTGAAATTTGGTAGGAATATTCCTTTCGCCGAGTAGAGGTTGCGGGGGCGTTAACAATGAAAAATTCCCGTTTTTAAACTATAGCTCCTATCGACACCAAACTTGGTAGGAATCTTCTGTAAATGATGTAAAAATAATTTATGAACGAATTTTACGATATCTCACCCCCACAGGGGGTTGCGGGGGTGGCTTTTAACAATGAAAATTTTTAATTTTCAAGCTATAACTCCCATCGACTTCAAATTTAGTAGGGATATTACTTTTACCATGTAGAGGTCAGCTAAGAACAAATTTTCAGAAATTCCATCCCCAAAGGAACTTGCGGGAGCGTTAACAATGAAAAATATAGGAGCTGTTCTATAGGTAGATTGACTCATCACGATATCTCTGGAACTAAAAGACCTAGAGACTTGAAATTTCGTAGGAATATTACTTTTACCATGTAGAGGTCAGCTAAGAACGAATTTTAAGAAATTTCTCCCCCAAAGGGGTTTGCGGGGGCGTTAAGAATGAAAAATTCCCGTTTTTAAACTATTAATCCTATCGACTCCAAATTTGGTAGGAATCTTTTGTAAGAGATGTTGAAATTATTTATGAACAAATTTCACGATATCTCACCCCCATAAAGGGTTGCGGGGGTGGCTATTAACAATGAAAATTTTTAATTTTCAAGCTATAACTCCCATCGTTCTCAAATTTGGTAGGAATCTTCTATAAGTGATTTCAAAATGATGTAAGAGCGAATTTTATAACAACCTACTCTCAAAATGGATTGCAGGGGTGGGTGTTAACAATTAAGATTTTTAATTTCCAAGCTATAGCTTCTACAGGTTTTAAATGTGGTAAGAATCTTTTGTATGTGATGTAGGAATGCTATAAGAGCGGATTTTATGATAGCCTACTTATAATATGGATTGCGGGGATAGGTGTTAACAATTAAGATTTTTAATATCCGAGCTTTAGCTCCTGCAAACCTTGAATTTGAAAATACTTTTGATCTACCCACCTCCTCCTACACATCTACCTCATAATTCTTACGCATTTAACATGTCGCGATATCAATTGTTGCCCAGAAATTATCCTTGAGGCAATAATTTTTTCTATTGACTCAAGAAAATTTATTTGTTTAAAATGGTGTTCTCGGTTAAAAATATTTTAATAATTTCAAGGTTACATATTTTTCAGCGTATTAATAACAAAATAAATTCACATATGATGTTAA
The DNA here is from genome assembly GCF_013202065.1 of Cotesia typhae. NCBI lineage: Eukaryota > Metazoa > Arthropoda > Insecta > Hymenoptera > Braconidae > Cotesia > Cotesia typhae. The sequence goes on along the minus strand of NW_027423774.1, from coordinate 6,384,249 downwards.
ATTCAGCTAGAAATAGCTTTTCTCGAATTCTGACTTCAAAAGGGATTACGCGTATAAATACAATTCTGTAAACGCCCAGCAAAGCGGGCGGGTAACAGCTAGTTTTATAATAATTTTAATGAAAAAAAAAAATATTGTTATTATTATTATTGTAATTAGGTAGATTTCATAGAAATCAATCTTTTGCATTGGTCCTCATGTTGGAATTTACTCGGAATTTTTTTTTAATATCTCTCAACTAGTAGTTAACTAACGTTAGTTAAAAATTTTATCTAATGTCAGACGAAAGTTAATGGGATAATATGATAATTAATTCTATGAAATCTACCTTCCATTTGGGGTATAGCCGAATAGCGTTCTTTTTTTTATTTTATAATAATTTTAATGAAATAATATGAATTTTTCATAACTTTAAAATTTTTTCAAGGATTTCATATAAGCAATCAGGTAAATGTAATAAAGGACAGAATGATAAGAAAAAAAAACTGATAATGGTAAAATTAGTTAAGGAAAAATGTGACTTACGTGAAAAGAAAAAATTCTGGACTGGATAAAACTGGATAAGTGGATTGTGACACTGGGTTAGTGTTTTGAGTCATGTACTGTCAGGTTCAAGTGTTATCTTGAGGAATGTAATTTATTTTTAAAGTTTTAGTGTCTTTCAGACTTAGAAATCGGGCCGTTTAAAGTAAACACTTCATAATCAAGGACAGTAAAGTGATAATCGCCCATTAAAATTGTACTTGAGGCATTTTCACCGTCATAGGTGTGAGGTAGATTACTGTAACTTTCTAAATTAACGTTACAATTGTTAGATATCAACAGGTCTGCTCCTGCTCCAAAGATTGGGCCGATACTACAACAAAAAAAAATTTTTTTTAATTTATTTTATTAATAAATAAAAATAGGACAAGTCTTGGTAATAAAATATTTAAAAATAAAAATAAAAATAAATTACTTACTCAGGATGGTAGCAAATAGCGAATGGCTTTTTAATAAGGTCGTATTTAGTTGGCGGGACATCCTGATTATTGGTGAGCGTAAAAAGAAATGCTTTCTCAGCAGATATGTAGTGACCCTTGGCACTTGTTTTGTCCCAGGCAACATCGCTAAACCCACCGCATATTTCGCCTCGCGCACCCTGAAGGCAAAGAGAAAGTTTCATTTAATTATTTTTTTTTTATTTCTCTATAATTATCACCGTAATAATTGCTAATTACTTTTTACTGTCAATTATCAGCTATAACTTGACATGAATTAATCACTCTACTGTTGATTAGTATTTAATTAATTAAATAAATTGAGCTACTTACCAAGGCGATGGTGTAGGTTGGCGCGACGCCGTCACAATGACGGTGGAATGCTGATGCTGAGTACCCGTTACTGGATGCGCGATAAATTAGTCGCCAATTTTGCTTGGGGTTTCCATACCACTGATTCAGCAGTCGTTGATATCCCATTTTGTCTCGAGACAGGATTTGAGATCCTGGGAACAGCAGAGGCCCGATTCGGGGCTGCAGGCGCTTGTCAGCACAAATTTCAGAATACTTGTTGGGTACTGCGGCATAACGATACCTAGAATTATTTAAATAATTTCTTTAGTGACTAATTTATTAAATAACATTGAAATAATCAGCTACTTGGTTTTTTTTTGTTTTTTTCTACAAGTGAATTTTTTTTGTAAAATTATTTTTAAAAAATTATATTTCTTCTTTTCAATTTCTATTTCAATTTTTTTTTTCATTTTTCAAACAAATAAATTTTCTTTGAAAAGTTATTTTTAAAAAATTGTATTTTTTTTTTCAACTTCTATTTCATTTTTTTTTCTTTTTTTTTCAACAAATAAATTTTTTTTAGAAAGTTATTTTTAGAAATTGTACTTTTTTTTTTTTCAATTTCAATTTTTTTATTAATTTTTTTTTTCATTTTTTCTGTCATTTTTTTTTTTACTGCTTATAATTTATTTTTTTTTTAAATTATTAAAAAATCTGCTAAATTAATTTTCATATTCATTTATTGATTTTATAAAATAAAATAAATTTATAATTCAAAAAAATTACCTTTCAAGTGACAGTTCAATGGGCACAGCACCAGTTGGCTCGACTTCTTCAGCAAATACATGACTGTCGATCAATAATAATCGAACGTGATTAATAACACCAGCTAGATGTTGACAAACACGAGCACGCTCCTCTTCGGTCCAATGTTGAGTCGGTTGTGTAACACCTGCCTGAAATAATCAATTAATTAATAAAAATATATCTACTGTATAATTAATATAATTATCAAAATAGCTTTTACTTGTAAATTAATTTATTTTAAAAATTTATTTTGCTCATGACACTGACCCTTGATGTCGAAATTTCTGACACGATTAATTTATTTTATTGATTTTTTATTTCACACGCGATCTTAAACGCATTAATCTAATCCCGAGAATTATTAATGACATTAAATTTAGCTATCACAACAATTTTTTAATTTTTTTTAACAAATAAATTTGTTCCAAAAAGTTATTTTTAAAAAATTGCATTTTTAATTTTTTTAAATTCTTAAAAGTCAATTTTTTTTTTCATCATTTATTGGTTAGAAAAATTCTTAAAATTATCAACAATCTGCTAAATTAATGACATTAAATTTAGCTGTCATTTCACAATTTTTTTAATTTTCTTTTACAAATAAATTATAGCAAAAAAAAATGATTAAAAAAATGGACTTGTAGAAATTTTAAGAAATTTTTTAAAAATAATTTTTTAGAACAAATTATTTTGTTGAAGAAAATAAAAAAAATTGTCGTGACAGCTAACTTTAATGACATGCTAAATTAATTATCATGAATTATTTCGACACTTAAAAAAATTAAATACGTAAAAAAAAACAATGGCCGGCCATTTTGTTAAATTACGCGCGTAAATCCACTTGTCAATCATTCTAAACTATTTTTTACCGTTTACTATTCAATTATCGACCTAATTTAATCAAAATTATTTATTGACCCGACTTTTAGAATTAATTAGCAATCATTTATGAAAAAATAACGAAAAAAAAAATTAACAAAGTCAACAAAATATTTGACCCGGGCCCGAATTTTTTCCGATTGATATTTTTATTACTTTTAGCGATTATTCGAAATTTATTATTCAGTAGCTGCGGAATATTTAAATAAAGCTAATTGAATACTTAAAATGTGTTAATAGCCTAATTAAACCGATTATAACAATTAATTATTAGCAGAAATGCAGGAGCTACATTTACAAATAAAGACTTGTCGACTCTGAAGTTAGTACAGTCCAGCGCCGTCTAAAAACCGTTAAACATTTCGACCAATCAGCGCTCAGAATTTGAATTACAATCGATTCTCGAAGTTTCGATTGTTAAAAATAAAAATTATTAAATTAATAATTAAATGCTGTTTAAAATTAACAAATATGTAAAAATAAAAGAAAATAAAGAATTAATAATAATAATTAATATTTTTGATAGAAAACATTGAGAAATAATAAAATTGTTTATAAAATTTAAATCGATTATTTTCGATTGTCGAATTGTTGTTGTTATATTTTCAAACTTTAACATAAACAAAATGGCAGTTGACGCGGTCGGATCGTGTGGCACTCGGTTAAAATTTTCTTTAATGTAATTTTGATGATTTAAGTACTTAGTAATTGAAATAAGTGATTTTAATAATTAATTAATAATCAAATTAAATAAATAATTAAAAACAAATTAATATGTACAATAATTTTAATGAAAAAATTGTCACGATAAAAACAGCAAATACTTGACATTTTTCCACTGAAAAATGTTTGATATCCTTTTAAATAATTATTTTTTTTTTTGACAATTGTCAATTGTTTTATTTATAGTAATAGAATAATTATTAAAACTTTAGATATCTGACAAAGTTATAATAATAAAGTTAGCCGACATTTATAATTTTTTTATTTTGCTTAATTTATTAAATCATAATTAAAAACAATTTTTAAAAAATTGCACTTATAACTTTTCAAATTTTTAATAATTGAAAAAAATTTTTTTGCCATTTTTTTGTAATAGTTCTTTAATAAAAAAAGTCATAATAATTTTTAAATGTCAGCTAACTTTATTTTCATGACAAAGTTTGGTTTTAAATAAAATTGATAATATTGAAGTAAATGATTAGATAAATAAATCTGTCATTGATAATTTCGAATCAGCAGATATCTTATTTTTTTATGAATAAATTATAATTGAAAAAATTAAAATACCTTATAAAAGTAAATTTTGTTTAAAATTTTTATCATAATAATTTATTTATTAACGAAGAATCTAAAAAAATAATTATACTAAATTTGGCCGACGTTTTTAATTTTTTGATTTTTTTTTTTAATAATTAAATTAAAACAAAAAAATATTTTTAAAAAATTGCACTGCCAGTTTTTAAAGTTTTTTACAAGTGAAAAATTTTTTCCAAGTTTTTTGTAATCATTTTTTCAATAAAAAATAATCTAAAAATTTTTTAATGTCGGCTTAATTAATTTTCATAAGTTAGTCGACGCTTAAAACTTTTTGAGTTTTTTTAAATAATTAAATTAGAAAAAAAAATTACTTTTAAAAAATTGTACTGCCAGTTTTTAAAGTTTTTTAGAATTTAAAAATTTATTTTTCGTTTTTTGATAATTTAATATCTGTTGATTTAAATACCATTGACATTTGAAAATTATTATTCTAAATGAATAATCATCAAAAAAATTTTTTTTATCCAATTTTGCGAGTCTGAGAACTTTTAATTAATTTTTTCTTTGAATTTTATTTAGTTTTGACTTTAATGTTTTCTAAAATAGAAATTTTTCAAATATCTGTACCATGAATCAGCAGACACTTAGCAATACATTGATTTAAAAATTATGAAAAAGTATTTTGATGAATAAATAATTATGACTTATGTCCTCAAGACTCATTTAACTAATAAATATATTTTTTTTCCAAAATCTAATCTCATAATCAGCCATTTAAATATAAAAAAAATAAAAATGCTCTGGTGTTTGCTGATACTGATGTTCTTTATACATTGTTGAGTATTTGCTGATTTTAAGACAATAAATAGTGAAGTGGTGAAAAAGTGAATAAAATTACTTGATATTTAGCCCAATTGAGGACAGCACGCCATACGTCTTCTTCTTCGAGTCCCAAGTAGTCAGAGGAGATCAATTTCACCAGAGCATCCTTAGGTAAGTTGCTAAAAGCTGACGTTTTTACTGTATCAATAGCATTGTCGCTTATAAATGCGAAACAGCGTTCGATGAACGACGAGCAAGCTCCTTTTCCGCCTGTTGAGCAATTTTTACAATCATTAGTTCAAATAATTTTACTTACTCTCCATCTAAAATTCTAAAAATTAAAAAATTCATACTTAACTTCCGCTCCATTGATTAAAATAACTAAATACTAAATCCTAAATAATTAAATTTAATAAAAAATAAACGAAGGCCTAACAATTAAAAAAAAAAAAAAAAACATTTACGTACTTCAAAAAATTTATCTAATTTATTTATCCGGCAATTTACAACAAATGATACTTAAAAATAATTCTGTTTATTAAAATTCACGTTGAATGTTAATTATTATTAATGACACTGAAGCTAGCAGACGTATGAAAATTTTTGATTTTTTTAATTAATAAAATTACAACTAAAAAAATATTTATAAAAAATTACACTTTTAGTTTTTCAAGTTTTTTAGAAGTGAAATTTTTTTAAAAATTATTTAATTGAAATTTTTTCAATAAAAATTTCTAAAAATTTAAAAATGTTGGCTAACTTCATTTTCATTTTCATTATTATTAATTTTGCTGATTTTAGTTTACAAAATTGTTATTTAAATTAATAAGTTATTATTTTCCATATTTATAAACATTACTTTAAATTAATCTGAATGTTTTTGATAATAATTAAACACAGTATTAATCAAAATAGACTCTTGAGTGACCCTGTAGTAGATCAGATGTTGATGGAGATGATACTTGAATAATCGGAGGTTAATTTCCATTGGGGTTGGTGTTTTGGATCAGAGTTATATTATCTCCTTTGAGCATGATCCTCCCAAGCGTCTTCCTGACCTTGGTCTTGGTGTAGTACTCCTCGGCGTCATCCAGCACCAAGTTCATGTACTCGTCAAACCCAACAATGTGTCCCTCTATTCTTAGGTTAATGTTCTCAAAAAGCCAGACCTGGACGCGAGAGCGGTTCTGTAGGTATCTGAAGATCAAGTTGATGGGCTGCACCATCACTTTTTGCACTTTTTGGAGGCCTTTGTACGACATTTTTCGGAGTTTTGTTTATTTACTTAATTAAATTAAATACTTGGTCACTTTAGACGCGTGTAATTTGTAAATACTTTTTGTTGGTTAGCTATAAGTATTACCGAGACGCTAGCCGGCTTTATGTACAGTTGCTGAGAGGGAAAAATTCAGCTGAAGCCACATTGGAATGAGCTAGATAATGTAGAGACCGATTAACACGAGTCGATATTTTAGGAAATGTTTATATTTTTTATCTTTTGCTGTATTAAAAGATACTTGAGCGGAAAATTCAAAATTTTTATTTTACATTAACATTAAAGTGTATATATCAAAGCTTAAATGTTATTTTTCTTAAAAAAAAAAAAGTAAGACTTTTTATCAAATTTCAAAGATTAAAAAAAAGTTTTTTTACAAAAAAATTAGGACTGAATAAAACAAAACATTAATTTAAATATAAATTAAAGAAAATTATTTTTTTATGATTTTTTTGGACAAAATTTTCAACTTTCCATCAAATATCATTCCAAACCATCACAGGATAAAAAATGAATTTTTTTTTTAACATTGTTGGTAAAAAAAAAGTAAAATAACAAGTGCAATAAATAATAATTGACGGCAATTACAAGGGAGCAATTTATTTGAACTAAATAATAGTTTGTTAGGTAGACAGCAAGATGGCTTATAGGTATATATCTGGAAAGACTATATAAGCCGGATAAAATCTCCCCCACATCAATTTTCGCAATGCTTTCTCACCAGCAGGCTCTATATATTCCGGTGACTAGAATGGGGAATAAACGTAAATCTAAATTAAAATAATGAAGATTGATGACACCCTGGGAATATATAATTTTTTCGTAGAAACTTTTTTTTAAAAACATTCTGCTGATGCTGACGAATTTAAAAATGATATCATACTCTGGTATATAATACACAGGTGTCTGTGATGTATAAATGAACAGAGTTTCGTTGTCAAAGGGACAAAATTTTACACAAATAGATATTTATTAGCTAGAGTAGATGTAAGCTCACTTGAATTTTTTATTACACGATCGCATCACCAGACACCAGTCTATGCAGTAACTAATGGTATTTACCGTAAAGCCAATTTCATTGGTTATTTTTAGTTGCTTTCTTTAAAAAGTAAAAAAGCCAAGTAAAACGCTTTTACGTGGAGCTTTAATCGATAATTCGCTCGTGATTTAAAACATGCAATATAAACCGGGCAAACTTGAAAGAGTAACGTCAACGTTCGATAAAAAAAAAACTCTGAGGGATTTTACTCGGAGTGGAGTACAGTAGAGAGAAGACTCTCTTCCGAGGCAATGCCAATATCGAGACACGATTCGATAAATAATTCAACAAGATACTCTCTATACTACAAGATTAAATTTACTTTAATGTCAATAAGTCTGTCTTGGACATTCTTATTTTTATATAAATTCAATAACCCACTTAAAAAATCTTGGAAAAAAAAAAAATTGAATCTTACCAAGAACTCGGTCTTGAGCATCCAGAGCCGCCGTAAGAAGCGCACATGCATTTCCGGGACTCAAAGTTGCTGATACATGTTCTTCACAACTCCTCCAGAGCTCCTCGACTCCAAGCTCTTGAGCCAAAGCGAGCATTTCAAAAATTCCGCTGTCTTGAAGCATTATCTGGAAACATACGAGATTTAATCATCTATTTCTGAATTCCCTGCTCAGTCGTGTGTTAATAATTTCATTTTTGCTGGTCAATGCCCAGGAATCCAAAATATTTACTTTTCCCGTGTAGACGTAGTGAATGAACTGTCGAAATGTCTCGGGGTGAGCATGAGGCATTCTGATAGGCGTTGGGTTCCCCGAGGTCCCCATACGTTTTGGTGTTGTGAAATTTTTGCACCTGATTCAAAATATAATTTCAGTTATTAGAAATTTTTCATTTGATTAAATTCCTTGGAGAATATTTTATATAAATTGATTTTGACGATAATTAATTCCTCCAGTGGTGTGTGAATTTTGTATAAAAATAAGAATAGAACGACTTGTTCATCACCGAGCACTTGTAACTGTTCTAGTCCCCTTAGCAAAAGAACTTAATTGACTTCGTCAGTGGAACAATGCTCGGCTGGGTAAAAAGTAAAAATACTTGGACTATATACTATATTATAAAAATTTCTTTGGTTAAATAATAATAAAATAAAAATACTTTTTATTTTAGCTTCTAAATTAGAAGATAATAAAATATTTTTTGATTCAATTATCGCATAGACAGAGACAAGTGGAGAGTTTTTATCTAAGGCTTAACTGTTTTATAATTTAAATAAAAATTTATTCTATTTAATTGATCAACCCTTAAATTACTTGAGTGATATAATAGTTGTAGTACTTGACAAGATTTAAAATGAATATCTCTTTAAGCCATTGAGAAGTCTTTCAGGATTTAGCATAAAAGCCAAGATTATGAGAGTAAAATCGTTGGGTTTCAGAATTTTTATGAATAGAGAAAAAAATTAGTAAATAAATAGATGAAAAAAAAAAAAAAAGGGAAAAAGTAAGCAAAATAAAATAAAAGGAGTAGGTAGAAAAGCTATCGAAAGAAGGAGTAAGTAATATGCAAAGCGAGTAGTATCGAATCAAAAGAAATGTGTCAAAGGCTGCAAGGTTGTTGCTGGCATTGCGTATGACTTTAAAAAAATATGTTAAAATAAAAGGGAAAGAGAACGAGATAGAAAAATAAAGGTGTACTTTGATACGAAAGAAAGTAGACAAATAGAGAAATATACATTTATATAGACGTAGGAGTGCAGAACAGCTGTTGGCTGTTGCCTGTTGGTTGTTGGACTGTATATTTTGTGTTTTTCTATATTTTAATGCGAGAAAAAATACCAGAAAACACTCGAAAAAAATTGCAACGTTTTCGTTCGTTTGATGATGTACGACTCTTGATTTTTCTTTTGGTCTCTCTTTTTCTATCTTACTGCGCTCCACGGTCTCGAGCTTTTCTTTTGACAAACGCGAGGCTTTGCGCGCCTTTGACACTTTTTATAACTACTGTAAATCAAAAACTTTTTGAATAACGAATAGAACATTCACGTGAGATTTACAAGAGCTCAATATTCTTTGTACCTTTATGCTTACGCTGGAAGTTAACTTCAACATAACATGAAAGATAAATGAGTAATGAGATCAAGCTAGTCTCATTTCAAAAGATTATTTTTCGTTTTTATTTTTTTATTTACTTCATTAATAATTATCCTTCAACTTGAGAATAACTTCCATTAAAAGATGGCAGGATTGCAATTACATTTTCGTTATTTAACCCGCTGAGCCGATAAAGTGATTTTAAATGCAACACATAATAATAAAATCTCTACAATAATTATTCCTTCTATTAATTTTGGTAAACTAAACGCTGTATAAAAAGATATGAAATACAATATTAATAAAACATAAAAGCAGTTGTGTTCAAATTACGGTGATATCTGAGACACGGTTGATTGAATAGAATGGAGGTGAAACTTGTCACATTTTAGAATTAATGTTCACAGTTGGTGTATTAAAAAAAGTTTGTAGTCTGTAAGAAAAACCAGCAAGCTTTATCATCCTCTCGCATGACTACTTCTTCAAACATCTCAAAAGTTAGTTTATTTTATCGCAAAATAATTTTTCTCAAACAAAAATAGTAATAAAATAAAATAAAATAAAAAAAAGTCATCCCAGGCGAGAAACTTTTCCGAGCTTATCGGATTTTCTCGAGATTTTTTTTTTGCCAGGAAAAAGTTTCACTGCATACAAGCGCGTCCTTACTCCTTACTACTCCAGGGCTATCCTGTACTGTCGTAAACTTTTTTATTATTTTTAAAAAGACATAAGGTTTTGATTTCAGTGTTACATGTATGGATCGATGTAAAGACAAAAGGACAAACCCTTCCGCAGTCTCGAGAGCACCAACGAGGGTGTTGTAGAGGAAAAAACTCACTCCTTACCCCTCACCCCCTGACCACCTTTCCCACTCTCTCTCTCTTTCTCCCACACATTTTTCTCGCCCATCCGGTACTTCCTACCTCTCAATGCCTCAACATCAACCGCATTGCGCAATATCCCTTGTATTTTTTGAGTGCTGTTATTTTTTCTTTTTTTTATTTTTACACCTTGCTTACAATTGTCAATCTTTCTTGGAAAAATTGTGGGTCAATTTTAATGATGCATAATTTCTGATAATAAATCAACTGGAAAAATTAAATAAATATAAACAAATTTTTTTTAATTCTTTGGATATAATAGTTGTGGAGGAAAATAATAAGAAAAAAAAATTTTCGCATTACAAAGAGATTTTCTCTAATCACGCGAATTTAAAAAGTGATGCATTGAAGGCAAACCAAAAATTAAAAATGACGACAATAGGCCTTAGTTATTATATATTATGACAAAGAGAATCCGCGAGGACTGGTATAAATAATGAAAATAGTGTGGATGTGATATAGTAGCAGAGCAAAGAGACTAAGGACTAGCTAGATACGGGAAGAGAGAAAAAGAGATGATGAGGAAAGTAAAAAAGATTGTGATAAGGATTTGAGGGTTTGGGGCTTGTCACTCGGGAAAGGTGGTCGGTGGCAAGGGTTCAATGTTGCCTGAGGGTTTGCTGGCACTAACGACCAAGCACACGATTATACGCCCCCTATGCCCTATACCCTCTCGGGATCACGGGAAGGAGAACCAGAAGAACCGATCTGCGCGAAAAAACCGCGGGAGTTGTCCGTTACACGTACCAACTGCTCGAGGGCGTTTTTTCTTCCTATTCCGCTTTGTCTTTGTTCGTTTTCTCCTCACTTCCATCCAATTCCTGCACTCTCTTTTGAGGAACAAAGATCCAGAGCATCCACAGACTGGGTAGTGAGAGTCCAATTGTAGTAATAGCTCCAGGACAGATTGATCGCTACTTTTGGTTGCCTCGATACCTATACGTATATACAGAACACCTACTCAACTTCTACCCTCCGTTACTCAGTGGTTTCCGTTCAGGTTTGTCGTTTTGATTGCGTCTCAAGGAGAGTAGATCCTTCAGTCAAGTTAATTGCTATCTTTAATTAAGAATTTAATCTTTTTAATTTTTACATTTTTTTAATTAGATCATCTGTTTAATTTAAAATCTTGTCCTGTTTATTATTATTATTTTTAAAAAGATATTGACAATTATTAAATTTAATTTTTTTAATAACAAAAATCCCCAAATAAGCGTAACAAAGACCATCAGTTATCTTTCCTTTGTATTGTAACGGTGCTTTAAGATTTCTAAATTACTTTTATTATTATCAATTAATTAATTCTTAAATTTTTATTGTTAGTTCTTTGTTTCTTTGAACGAAAAAAAAATATTTAAACAAAATACACAATAAGAACTATTTAATTTAACATCTTCAATTGAAAAAAATCATTACAAGGTCGTTAAAAAGTAACTTTAATATCACTCTAAATTGAAATAACGCATTATGATTTCTACATTACCATTAATTCAAAGATTTTTTCATTATTTGCTCGTTGTGGTTGACATTAATACCGTGTTTTTCGTTTTCAAAATTAAAGCTCTGAAAATTTGTCAAGTTTCTAGAACTGTTGGTAAGTCTTTTATTATTTATTTATAATTATAGTACAATTTTTAATTTTTATTCTGAAATTGAACAAATTTTTAGTTAACCAAACTTGTGAAAAAATGTCAAAGATTTTTATTATTTTTCTTTTTCTGGCACTATTAAGTGTGATATGTGTATTATCATCACCAGAAGATAGATCATCTTGTTTTAAGAGAGTATGTATTCAGACAATTCTGAAATAAGGTACCCGCGGGTACTAAGGCCTAAGTGATAGAAATGCTATTTAAAATAACCGCTTCCGCTAAAGACTTCTCTAGTAGAAGTGTCTAGCATAGAAATGTCGCTACAAGTTTATAGAGTCCCGATACAACGTTCTTTGTCTTTTATATTTCATCATCCGTCATATGCTAAAGTAGCGCAGAAGAATTCCTAAAAAACGATTTGAGTAAACGGTAAACATTTTTTATAATTTTATAGTTGATCATTTGAAATCATTGTTCTAATTTTTATCAACATCTTAAAAAGTATTGTTGCTCAATTTAAGTGATGATTGATCTCTAATTCCAATTTTATCAAGTATAGTATAACTATTTCCAGTATTTATTACCCGCAAGCTTTATTACCCTACCGTAGTAAAATAAGGCCTAATCACAAGGATTTTTGAAAAAATTTAATTTTGTGTTTGTTTATGGTGAAAATTATCATTACTCCATTATATTTTATGGCTAATGTATTAATTTAAAAATTAATGATACATTGCAATAATTGAATGCAATATTTTCGATTTTTTACAAAATCTTCCTTACCTAGGCCTTATTACCCGCCGGTACCTTAATATCAAACAAAAAGCAGTCATTTTAACAATAAACGATTATTATTTAATTTTTAGTGCTACAGAGGGTGTTGCCACTGTCCAGGATTCTATTGTGTTTTTGGCAGATGTCGTATACCAATCTAATGATAATCATAACCATTTAACGGTAGCTTGTAATATCGTTTCATGAGTCAATAATAAAAAATAAAAAATAAAAAACATTTTTTTCACTGCAGTAAAATAACTCCTGAGGAATATATTAATGTAAACATTAATGAGAGACTGAAATTTGAATGAGATTTCAATTCTAAAGATTATAATTAAATTCCGATATTGAATATTTGGCCTTTCAACCCCGAAGACTTATACAATATTCAGTAAATTAAGAATCGAAGCAATTTTACGGAGAAATAGTCCCTTAATTATAGAGTCAATAGGAAGAGTCGAATTACCTTAATTTTGCATCGACATATTCGGTATATTTACAGTGGGAGGATTTCGTCAAGTGGATTTTGACGTGGAAGTCAAAGACAGAAATGGTTCGCAGTGTAGGGATGCTTTGTCGGTCGATTTTCTGGTTCTGTTATGTGTATAGTCGTATTGTTATACAGAGGAAACCACTCGATAGGAGCAGAGAGGCTTGATTGCAAGACAAGAAACTCTGAAAATTCAAACTATTAAACGCGTGCGTATGACGTTTTGATGTTCCGGCTCTTGATGCCGAAGACATCAACAGAAACACAAAGCACAATAATGGAATACCGTACAAATATTATCTTCAAAGAGACATAATATTGATATTTAATGTATACTTTGTACACTCTGCAATATAAATTTAATACTGTTTCATCTCTACTCACAACACATACATTACTATTATTAATATTACACATCCATTTCTCGTCAAAGTAAATTTATATCATTAAATAAAATATTGTTTTTTAACAAACCTGACTTGAAGAATAATCCGATGACCATAAACAGGAGTTTCGTCTCTCCCAAGTAGAAAAACAATGTCCGCAGACTCATTGTCCTCAGAAAGTCTCGTCAAATCTTCAAGAAGTCGTGGTACACCCGCTAGACCAGCTTCTCCGACCACTCCAGCTCCTCCAGCACTTCCTAATCCTACAGCTCTAGTGCCCATTATTATTCGCCACTATTCTATCTCGAAAACTGAAACAATAAACCCCTAAAAATAAAAAATACCTTTTTTTTTTATTAATTCACCCGAAAAGTAAAACAAAAATAAATATAATTAATATTTAAAGCCCAGCGATATTTATAGTATTAGTCATTCATGTAAAATCTGTCAACAATTATAGCCAGCAATTTTTTATCCTCGACTCGAGATAGCAAAAAATAAAAAAACAAATAAAAATGAATAGAGTACAATCGTCGCTAATTGCATTATCATTGTTTCATTTCACTACACACACACATATAAATATACCGTATATACGATTCGCTGTTACATACATGCATATTTATAAAGCAGTGTAGAGCAGACGCGCGAAATAAAACCCAGCTCATCACATCATAGATATAGATATAGAAATATCCGGAATAATATGACGGTGTGGGTTTAATTTTTGTGTCTAGTGTAGGCTCTCTACTCTCTAGTGTAGCTTCTGGTCACTACTCGGTCTCTCGACTGGACCAAATAACCCGATACTCTATCATATGTGCTACGTGGTTTCATGTTTCATATATTTTTCATCAGCGGTTTTTATTGTTCCCCAATTATCTATCCTGCACTACAAATAAATCAAATGCCCGAGTTTAAAATTTTATAACTCGACGTTATATCAAATTAAGTGAAATAATTATCTACTGTAGATTAAATAATAACAAACGTTTATAAAATTATCATCAAAATTCATTTACCACGTGGACTCGCGAGTAAACACTTGGCTCTTGAATAGTCTCTAAAAATTATCGACTCGGTAAACAATCAAAACCACAAAAGTGAGTTTTTTGAATTTTTCTTTGGCACTTAAACTTTTGAAAACCACTAAACAATCAGTGAAATGTGTTGAGAAACAAATAAAATATAATAATAACGATGCCGGATTTAGTTAAACTGTGTATAGTAGTCGCACAGACACAAGAACCACCAGAACAACTTAAGAGACTTGAAACGAAAGCGACCGAAAGCGAAATAAAAAGGACGCGCTCGCTTTTCTAACGCAGGTTCGCGATACGATACATATACATAACAGCTCCGGGTATAACGACCTCCAAGGACTCGAACTCTCAACCAGAAGTTTGCTAAATATTTTATCTGAACGTACCTTGATTCGATAAATACCCTAAAAATTCACAGAGATCACTGCTGTTATCCTTAATTTCAAAAAACACTTTCTGTTTTTGATGGTTATAGCTGAATATTTGAAATTGTTTTATTTTTAATGGGAAAACCGGAATTCCTGAGATCCCCCGCTGTCTGTATCCCTTCTCAGGTATCTCAGGTGTACTTTAGGGTCTCAAGAGTTGAGAAGAAAAAATTCCTAGTGTAGTATTTGAAGGTAAAACAGGAAAAATCGATGTAGATCTCTCGCTTGACGGTAAAATAGAGCTGATCGCTACGGAATTGTTCTCTGGTAAATTATGTTGTTATTGATTGAGGATATTTGCGATGAATATTCTACGGTGAATAAATATTTTATTGAATTCTCTGAATAATTAACCGAGTTAAGTTAATGAAGGGTTTATTTCAGTGTTGATTGAACGAATAAATTTTCTGACTAAATTTACTCTCGAATAATCGAATATTCATAAATTTACCAAGTATTCAATTTTAATAAACTTAGAGTGACTATTTTTACTATATTATTACTAGTGATAATTTTTTAAATTTAAAAATTAATCAACCGTTTGTTGGGCTTTTAAATAATAGTAATGATAATTATACCAAAATTATGATTAATTATATATTTGTAACGATTTATTACCATTTGGTATTTGTTTGATTGATTAATGATAACAAAAATTTACTTTGAATAGTAAACATAGTGATTATAAATCCAAGAGAGAAATTACTGTGTACGTGATGATGACGATGATGAATATGTGAGGATAATAAAACAATTGATTCGGTAATCAAAGCACGAGATACTCGATGATTGCACACGATTTCAATTAAACGCTTGCAAACACACTAATAATTTTTAATTTTCCTGGATTTTATTCTACAGCTGTAACTATGATTATCGCGGACAGAATTATTACGAAATTCCGCTGAATAAATATTAAACGCAGTACGCTCAACCACACAATGGAATTTATGTACACAAAATATTAGATATAATAATTATAAAAAAAAAAATAACCAAAGATTTGTAGGTGAGTGTCAGAAACAGACTCAAGTTTTTGAAGGTTTTACTTAAACTTTTTGATTGTTTGTTCTACAGAAGAAAATTCTCTTCTTATAAAAAATAACTAAATCGTTTTATTTACGTCTTTCCTTCTCGCTTTGTAGCTCCGTTATTGTTCTATCGCTTTTGCTGAAATGTGTCAAGTGCACGATAAAATCCATTAATGTTTTATTTTTTTTTAAATTCCTGAGAATTGAAAATAAAGATTCTTGCCATTATTACATTTTTTATCTCTTTAAATAAATTTGTAAAACAATAAATAGAGAAAATTCAAGTGCTACAGCTGTTAAAAATAGTTAAAAAAATTTTTCAAGATTAATGATAGCATAATTCAATATAAATTGGACACTTTTATTACCGCAGAGACATAATACTTAAAAAAATAGACTTTTGATGCTAATGGAGTATGAAAAAATTTTTATTATCATTCAGAGCAAATTGTCTGAGTTATTGCTGCTTTATCAAGAGCCCAATAAAATTTTCATTTAAGATATACGTATGATAATTGTTCTTTGTAATCAATATTTATTTTCAGTCTGTAAATATAAATGTAATTACCAAAAATGAAATAATAATAGTATTTAATCAAGAGACAAAAGTAATTAATGAGGAGGGAGTAAGCAAAGAAGGAGAAGGAGAGGCTAAAATATGATTAAATATGATTAACAATAGACTGGACGGAGAAGAAAATATAATAACAATGGGGAAAATGGTGTAGGAGCAGTATGAGAGGTAAAAGCGTGTTTTGAATCAAGCTCTCTCCTTTTTCGTGAGTTTCATTTACACAGGCTGGTTATTTCACGCGCGAACGCGATGTAAGCGAATAAAGATCGTTTCCCTGGCAATCTTTTTCTCCACCGTTCACCCTAGCTCTCGCGGTCCGTCTCTCTCGGTCTCTTTTCCGGGAGCGTTTTCCCCAAGAGAAATCTTTTCAGCTATACAAAATTATGCCTGCATTTCACAGTAGTAATTTCTTATCAAGACTTATTTCTCACTCGCTTCTTCTTCAGCTCTGCACCCTTTACTTGTTTTCTTGCATTTTCACCACTCATTATTATAATAATACTTGCCTCGACAATTCCCGTTGTTAATAATTACTGCTTTACTAATTGTATATTCGGCTCACAAATTCAAATACCATTCCCGACAATTCTACAAAATATAAACTTTTTTTTATTTCAACACTAACTACAATGCCAGTCATTCAACAGCAATAACAATAAATTTTAGAGCTCAAATTAAATTATATCTTTTTTTTTTTTTTAATCATTAAAACTTACTTTTTGCCCTTAACTTCTTTGTGTATTGTCTATTGATTTAACAAAAAAAAAAATGTTACACTTTGCGGGGTGTTTAACAAATTGTCGCGACAATGAACCACATTCGAATTGTTCAATGAAGAATGAACGAAAAAGTTTCTCTCGACATTTAATACCCACTCTTTTTATCGTTTATCGAACAGTCAACGCCTTGGGCTGTAGTTTCCCATTTTTTCCTGCTCCCATATTTTTTTTTCTTTTTTTTTTTTTCACAATAATATATAGACAGATACATACTTTTATCTTTATCTTACACTCACTCTTTTTGTCACCTTCATCTTGATTCTTGTTACTTTTTTTTTTAGCCCTCACCCTGATATTTTTATCAGTCAATCGATTGGCAATACCATTTTTTTTATCGCTTGAACATGAAAATAAAATTATATTACCGTTTAACAAAAAAATATATACATATAGAATCGATTTGTTGATTGAATCATTTTTATTCATACCACTGGTGTTCAAATTTTCCCTGAATACTGATACGAATGATGGAGTATATATTTATATTGATATATATTCCAAAATTACAATACTGTGACGGACAATTGTAGTCCACAGAGACGCGAGATAAAATGCATTTGCGCCTGCATATTATTATATTTATATCGATTTGTACAGCAAGATAGACTGACAGCGAGACAAAAGTGTCAGCTGAAAGTTTAAAATAGTGAGAGACCGTCGAGTCGAATCGAATCGAATCTCTCCACTGTTGTTATGTATCGAATGGAGCTCATTCACGTGACAATAATAGGTGAAAGGAATAAAGATAGAGTGTGTACAAGCAAAGTAATGGTACAGAGCAAACTGAGTGTGCAGTTCAGGGAAACGCGTTCGAGTATAAACGTGTATGCTTTTTCCAGACAGCTACGTGGGAGTTTTGTCTTGTATTCGCCGTCATCGTCATCCCCTGCTTGGGTACGCATACTTCTTCAAACTACTACCAATTCGCATTGTCGTAAGTGCTTGTGTTGCCCACAAAATGAATTAAAAAAAACGTTTACATTCATTTGATATGAGGGAAAGGAAATAAAATCCAGCATCCACCGCCTAATGCCTATTCGGGGGCTTTTCGCGGTTTTTCGACGCTTTTTTCACACTCTCGCACTCTTCACACCCACACTTTATAGTCTACAGAGCACAGTAGACTCTAGACCATTCGCGGCTTTTTTGTGGCCTCACCGAAGTTCCACGGTCCCTGTAATTCCATTCCCGCAAAAATTGAGGCGCGATCTTTTATACTGTCATCTATACAAAAATTAAAAAACTCGCTATATTTTGGAGGCTTTACATTTTTTTGTTGGTACGATGAAAATAGTTTTTATCGAACTTCCGCGTTATAGATTTTTTATTAAGCGTTTTTCGAGCGATGACTCGGTAAAATAATGCCGTTGTATTGTCATTGTCGTTTATTGGACGAACGAACGTGCCAACTATTTGCAAAAGGAAATGAGAAAATGTCGAGTGATATTATGGACACAAAACCCATCCTGACACATGAATTATTATGCTTGTGGTACAATTTACAATGACATTCACATTTTCCTGTACAATTTTCATTTTACTATAAATTTATTTATATAATAATAATAATAATGTAATCCGTGTTTTAACAGTGATAGCTCTTCTATAATTTAATTAAACCTCACATCAATAATATTTTATCGTTTATTGAATCTAGTTTCTATAAAATCCTTGAAAATGCAAAAATTGTCATGGTTAATTTTTCACATACTAGATTGCGTATAAATTTTAAAAGTCCAGTTGAAATAAAATTCAAGACAAAAAATTCGTAAAAAAATGTTGAATTAAAATGTCAAATAAATAAAATTCATCAGATTAGATAGAGTGAACAACGCAACACAGAATAGTAAATGGCGTCATGTGGACCTTGTGGTCTCGCAACATTTGTGTCACTCCCTTTACCGCCTACTGCACGAATTCTAAATCGGAAGTGACGTTATAATGGAAGTGGCATTAGTGGTTTTAGCACGCGGATTGAAACGAGAATTACCTGGGAAAAACAGCGTTGACACCTCGGGAAATTGTACATCAACTCCAACGCGAAGATAATCGATCTTGTCACCTAATCAAATTTAAATATATATCATTTCTTCTATTTCTCTTGACTATGTTCGTGAAATTTTATTTCACCTGGAATAATAATAATAATAATAATAATAATTAAAGATAAAAAGGTATATTTAAATAATGTAAAGTGAATAAGTATAAAAGAGAAATAATATTTTTTGCAATAAAACCGTGGGATAGGACACTCCCCGTTTCAGCACCCTTATTACATAAATGTATCTAAAGAACTGAAGGGGCGTTACTTTGAGAGCACTTGAACGGTATTCAAGTGAGTATGTCCACAAAAGAAACACAACTATTTTCATCGGCGCGTCTCTTAATCGTTTGACGGCCCCTCTGCTCACGAACAAAATTTCTTCTTCTATTCCACTGTTATTGCGATAATCTGAGGCTCTCTATGGGGGGCCATCACGTACTAAATAACAGCCAGTACTTTTATTTAATCGTTAGATATAGTATAGTTAGTGTAACTATTATATTATATATTTGGCTACTTGAAAAACCGTTTGAACTTTGGCAACAGGAAATTAAAAAAGTCTCCCCGCTCGTGACAAGAAATCAATCAAAATCAAACGCGGCTATTCAAATGTTAAAACTATTATCTTTTTTCGTTTTAGTTTTATTGTTGTCGATTGCATGCTTGGGGTGGATGGAAAAAATGAAATATTATTTTATCAATGTCTACTTTACGTCAAACCGATGAAATATGTCTTTTAAATCGAGGTAAAAAAACACTCGAGACGATCAGTTATTTTTTTTTTTTTTTATTTCGATTTTCTTAACTTGGTCTTTTATGAGCAGAGTCTCGCTTGCGTCTTACTGACGCTCTAGAATGTTAAAAAGACCGCAAAATAAGTAAAGTGGGCATTTCTTTAGTGAGCTCGTGAGGTCTTTGAAGAAAAACATGAGGATGAAGACGCTGACGATGAGTGAAAGCCGTTTGGCATAAAGTGAAATAAAATAGTAATAAGAGCTTAACTGGTGAGTGAGAAAAAGGAAATGATGTAATCGGTTTTCATGATGTGAAAACCTACTTGAATAAAAAGTATCCAGTCCCAGGTACCTTCCTACCTACTGAAGAAATAAAAATATGCGGGAAATTAAAAAAATAAAGTCTACATTCGAATAACCTTTTACTTTAAATAAATAAATAAAAAAATATTTCTAAAGAACGTCAAAGCGTTACGTATACTTTAATGTTTAATTCCTTAGTCCAGCGAGCCTTGAGGAAATTTTCACTGCTAAATATTTTCAAAGCGAATCTTACAGCATACACGTAAATGTTGGTATTAAAAGTAATAAAGACAAACGTTCATACGAATTGCCCGGAATTTTCAAAAGCTTTTTCACCTTTTCTCCACACTTATATCTTACTTTTCCTGCACACATCCAATAAGGTATCCGCGGGTAACAAGGCCTACACAGAAAAAAAAAATTTCTTGAACCAAGAAACTTATAGGGAAGCCCGAAGTTATTTTGGAGCAAGAAGAAATTTTTTTAAGCCAAGAAAATTTCTTCTTGCTCCAAAATAACTTCGGTCTTCCTTACAATTTTCTTGGTTCAAGAAATTTTTTTTTCCTGTGTGTAGTTAAGGGAGATTTTGAAAAAAATCGAAAATATTGCATTTAATTATTGCAATGTATCATTAATTTTTACATCAATACATTAGCCATAAAATATAATGGAGTAATGGTAATTTTCACCATAAACAGAGACAAAATTAAATTTTTTCAAAAACCTTGCGAATAGGCCTTATTTTACTACGGTAGGGTAATAAGGCCTGCGGGTTATACATACTGGAAATAGTTATACTATACTTGATAAAATTGGTATTAGAGATCAATCATCACTTGAATTGAGCAACAATACTTTTTAAGATGTTGATAAAAATTAGAAGAATGATTTTAAATTATTAAATATAAAATTATAAAAAATGTTTACCATTTACTCAAATCGTTTTTTAGGAATTCTTCTGCGCTATTTTAGCATATTTAGGATGATGAAATGTAGAAGACAAAGAACGTTGTATCGGGACTCTATAAATTTGAAGCGACATTTCTATGCTAGACGCTTCTACTAGAGAAGTTTTTAGCGGAAGCGGTTATTTTAAATAGCATTTCTATCACTTAGGCCTTATTACTTACTTGTGGAGAAACAATTGCAAAAGTATTAATGTAATTTTATTTGTAGGAATATTAAAAAAAAAAAAAAATAGTCAATAATATGAAGTGAAAGGTTAATTATCGAGAGTCCTGATGTAAAATCACCCCTCGAAGCAACTCAACCGCAAGTTTGATTTCACGTGGCCCCCGTTGTTTGACTTAGCAACCCCAAACTCATTCGGCTCCTCTGCTCTCTCCACACTCTTCTTTACCCTTTACTACTTTGTGCATACTTTAATGTCCCATCTCGTTTCTCATATCTCATATCTGGTGTCCTTAGACCATTGACTCCTTCACTTCACTTGAACTCACACTTACCCAGACTCTCGTAATTCAGACATACCGTCAAGAAGATCGTGAAAGATCAATTTATTCGTAATTAAGGCTCTTCCCAGATTCAACCAATTATCTTTTATCAATTTCCCCGGGGCCGTTACACTCTATTAATCTTCGTAAAAGATAAATTTCACGTCCTGGAAACTGTTAAGGACCGATTGAAAGTCATTGTTTAATACTTTGCTCCTGAATATTATCGCGAAGAAAAAAACATTTTTTATCGTTGTAATTATTATTTTCTCTTCATCTTTGCAAAATTTTTTTTACTCGGTATAATTTTTCATTTTTTTTTCTTTTTTTTTTTTTTTTTACAAAGAATCTCTCCTAGCTCTCTGTCATTACGATACGCAAAGTAAAAAGGACACTCGCTTTGTTCTTCAACCTCGACCGCGAGAACTCGTCTTGGTACATCGATTTTTATTTTCTCCTCTAGTCTTTATATTTTTTTATGATGACAAAAGAAAAATGTCCAAGTTTCCTTGGAAGCTCTGAGAAATGCAATCTCACTGAAAAAAATAATAATAAACCACAACTCTTCCAATTGTAACATTTAAACATTTTTATTTTAATATCTGTCTCTATCTAGCATCTGACATTCACCAGCAGCTAAAACTTTCATTCCACGACAATTCTTTTTGTTTAAAACTAACGACTCCATTGAGAATACCACCGTGCTCACATTTTTCGCTCGGCCCGGGGCACCGGAGACAAGCGATTCTTAAACGCTATTTTTTTCCAACTTCTAACAATATTTCTCTTGATATCGTTCGAGCAATCAATTATCTCAATAAATCTAAATATAGAATAACCAACAATGACCAACAGAACAGCAATAAAAATTAGAGAACAAATAAATCAGGATTAGGTTTATATAATTCGTAGGGTAACCACGAGAATGTTGAATGTCGCGGAGCATCATCCCCAGTTAGCCAGAGGGTTCGCGCCCATTTTACGATCGCTCTAACGACCGGTTTATTGCCCAACAACCTTTCATCTCTACATCTACATCCTGTTCATCTTATTCAGTAGCATTTACTTCCTCGTTCCCTCTATTCTATTTATTTATATCTCTATTCACATTTATAGACTCGGATATACAGTCCAAATATAACATATTACGTCTACATCTTATGCCATAACTCATCAATACAATAATAATGATAACCGCAAGTGCAGTTTAATATTATACTCGGTTTGGAGCCACGCGACCCGGACAGGTGCGAAATAAAAGCGGCTGCGTGTTGATAATTTACACTTCTCACTGGTTTTATTCCAAATATCCAAGTTACCAGTTTAGCAGGATCGAGGTTAACATTTAAAACCGGTAATTTCAACACGGTTGTTCCTAATCTGCTTAATATTTCTTATTCTTGTAATTGTTATTGTTCTTATTATCCTAAATTAAACCCATTATTACCATTAGAGTTGTCACCGCGAGAAAAGTACTCATTGCGTAATTATTCGGTGAATTAAATCGGGTATGATTGCATCAAAATGGCTGTTGCCATTTAATGCTCGAGAATATAATCTGGGTGGATAGAGTAGTGTGATAATTTTAGAAACATATACTTTTGGATGTACATATACGAGCGTATACACGAGTTTTAGTGCTGCTGGGAGATTAACTTGTGGTAAAACCATATTAGTGTTGAGTAACTCGGTACTCTAACTGGGAGTTTATCGTGCCTGGAGTATTGTAGACCCCACTCTGCTAGCAGTTGGATAGTTTTACCTCCATGAGATGATAATGCTTCCATGAGTATACGGATCTATGTTACACAAAGCACTTTATTAGTACAATTTCATCTGACATTTTAATTAATAATATTAAATATTACTAGTTGAAATTTAGATCGTAGGTTCAACGTATTGAACGTTAAAATTGTCATTTGAACGTAATGGACGTTAAAAACGTATGTTGAATGTACCCAACGTACTATAAATATTAAGAGAACCAATAATTGGTGAAAATAAGTAATATTAAAACTACTTAAATAACTAAACATGCTTGAAATGTAAATAGACAAAAAAAAATTTTTTTCAGTTTTGTTAGGGAGATTTTACATTTATTAACTTAAATTTACCATTTTTTTTTGACGGAAATGCTTTTTCGAAATTTTTTACCCTCGGAATCGTTTCCAAAATTATGTATAATTTTATGAAATATCATTCATACGATTTTATACCAAAAATGGCTTCATAAATCTGTATATGAAATGATAACTTTTTATAAAATTTTGTACCACTGCACTGATAAAACATTTAACTTGATTCAAGAGCAATAATTTTGAATCAAGAACACCATTCTGAAGAAAAAGAATTTTTTAAGTCAAGAGGAAAAATTTTCTAGTCAAGATATAATTCTTGGTTAAAAAAAATTTTCTTGATTTAAGAATTTTTCTTCTTGAGAGTATTATTTTCTTCAAAATGGTGTTCTTGGTTCAAGATTCTTAATCTTGAGTCAAGTTAATTTTTTTATCCGTGTGGATTTTTACAAAAAAAAATTAAAATTTTTAACTTCCCGCTAAGAAAATTAAAAATGCGTAGTTATTTGAGTAGTTTTAATATAACTATTTTCACCCATTATTGGTTCTTTTCATATTTATAATGTGTTGGGTACGTTTATCATATGTTTTTAACGTCCATTACGTTTAAATGACGATTTTAACGTTCAATACGTTAAACCTACGATTTAAATTTCGAGTCGAGTATTATTATAAAAAATAATAATAATATTACACAAACTGAATAGGTCAAAAAACAAAGTTGATAGTTATATTTAATAAGATAAAAACACATTATCGGCATCCTCCTACTTATATGAAACAATATAATAAACGGATAGCCAGCGATGATTGGGCTGATATGTCAGAGGAAATTGAAGATGTGACAAGGACTGGATGTGCTTCTGAATCATGTTACACGTCAAATGAAACGGCGACTGTCACGAACTGTCGACCAATTACGTCTTCATGTTGGCACTTGGTCCAAGCCGCCCGTTTTAAACTACAATGTCAAACTGATGCTCATCTTCACTCTTACAATTAAATTCTCTTTGCTCAATTACTTTTCACTCTCACGCCAAATTTTATTCTCTTCTTACTGATGAACAAACACTCTTGTCTTGTCTCACGGCTCGTCAATACATGCACTCTAATATCCATCTGTCTTGATTTTACGTCAAAAAGACCAAGACTGGTTGAGCTACTGTACGTTGAAATAGAAGCTGCAGACGGAGTAAAGTGGTGAGCAAAAGAGACGAAAGAGTAATCGTTATCCTCACTCTCCCTCTCACTCCCTTATTATATCAGTAATGTTGAGTCTGGATCGATTAAAGTCAAGCGGGATCACGGAAATTTTCGATGAGCTTGCGGTAATCGGAGCAAGCTGGTTTCATTTTCCACTTCGAGATCTTTGCTTTATGCCTTCTTACTCGGTCTTTTCCTCATTTCCAGCATCTCGGTGATCCTCATCTCATACTTGGAGGTTCTTTTGTCTATGCTGCATGGCTCTTATTCGATCTTTTGCTTTTGCTTTTACTTTAGGTACATATATATATATATATATATATATATATATATATATATATATATATATGTCTTCTCGGGGATTTCCTTTTTTTCTCCGGTGGCATCATAGAATAGGACGATTAAATGAAATTTATTCCGCGACATGACTTCGGCATCTCTCTCTACCGATAATTACTGTCCTGGCGCCAACCAGGGTGTGCAAACGCTTGAGCCTCGAGATGGCTTACGCTTATAACACCTTTTGTGTGCTCTACTCTGTTCTCCTGTTTTGTTTTTCATCCTACTCACTATGCCGGGTACATAGAACGTATATGGACTACACAAACGTGGGCTGAAGCTCTATGTACTCAGTGTGTGCCAAAGTTCTCGACAGTTGGTAATCTCCGTTTATTTATCTTTAATTCAATCCCACTTTATCACAGGATTCATCCTGTAATAATAATGGAATAATAAATTATCACGTTAATTTTAATAGGGTATTATTTATGCGCATTTTTAATCGACGTACTCCTTAAGTTTGTATATCAACACCAGACTTAACAATTTTTATAAAAATAATAATATTTATTATTATTATTATTATTTATAAGACGTGTTGAATTAAACTTCTTATCAAAATAATTTATTGAATATAAATTAATTTTTTAGTTGATAAAATTCAATGAATAACAATAAATATAAATAAATATGTGAGTTGATATGCGGGTCATTAAAAAAAAAAAAAAAAGATAACCGCGACGCAAATAAATAAACTTCATTGAAATTTATATGTAAAAGATATAATAATATTTTCTTGGACAATTACAACTCGAGTATTTATGACAGTTGTACGAGTAAAAATAAACCATAAATAATAAATAATAATTATATTATCTTGTGGTGTGAAAAAGTCCGACAAATTGACGGTGACACGTAAAATGATCGTTAACACGTCATGACAGTAATCATTGAGTTGAATGGACAATCTGAAGACATTTAATGTCTATCGTATAGAAGATATTACAGAAGATACAGAATACTGTAATATTAACATAATACAGAAGATACAGAAGAGTTTAATATAATGTACGGAGGTTAATGTTAGTATAGGTTAGCTGGTTTAGTTAAAGTAGCTCTTAATAACTGAAATACATAATACATAATATACTAGCAGTGAAATGGCATCTACTAGCTCATTATGCCCCATTGGCAGATGTCTCACACATTTGCGTGGTTGTGTACCTCGTAAAGTAGTTTTGTGGCGTCGCGTAAAAAATTAAAGGCAAATAAAAAGAAGTTTAAGACTGTAAGGTGGAGAAAGAAAAGGCAGTTATGAGGTTTCTAAAAATAAACACTGTCGACGAATGGACAGATGGATGACTGTGTTGGTTGGCTCATTCGTTCGTTGGATAGTGAGTTCTCAGTACTACTCTTCTACTTGATCGTCATCGTGGACCAGCCGCAGGCTTGTTTGCTCGCCACTCGACGACTGGTCTCCAATAACGGGCAATTAGCATCCGGGTTATAATTAAAATCGATGCTCTGCATAAATTATTAGAAGGAGTCTTAATCGATGGGTAAATATCAACAATCGTTGTTTGTCTCTCTTTATCTGTGTGAGAGCCTCTAATAAGGGGCTCCTGGTGACGGCGTGATGACAGGTAAAGTGACACTTTTCACGACAGGAAAATTATATTCTTTAGCTACTTTTTGTAATAAAGATATCAATTATCCGGCTGTTATTTTAATTACGTCTAATTATCCACTCGTTTTTTTGAGTTTTCTTTTTGAAGTTTTCAAAAAAAAAATGATTTATTAATGCGTGGGATTTTTTGGGAGCCTTTTAATTCTTAGTAAAAGAGTTTATGCTCTAAAAGAATATTTTATCAAAGTAGAACAATAAGAAGCGTAACTTAAAATATAAATCTTGCGGAATTTAAAACTCTCCGTCATCAAAACGGTGAGTAACAATAGTCTACATTGTACTTGGACTTATTGCTACGTCAAACAGCTCTTTGTTTGTGTTTTTTTATCATATTTGGTGAATTTTGTTGTTGCAAGTAAAATAAGACTCCAGTGAAAGGAATGATTTATGATAAATAAAATGAGAGACATAATTCTTGAATTAAGGAGATCCACGCAAAGTTGTCAAATTGTTAAAACTTCCTGAAAATTTAAAAATTCATTCTACTGAGGCTAATAGCTAATAAAAAAATAAAAAAAAAGCTCCATTCAGCCGCATCCGACATGGATAGGTATTTTTCTTGTTTAAATATTGAAAAAAACACGTTATTAAAAGGCAATAATGCTGTGAAATTTATTTTTTATAATATTTTTGCAAATAACGATAATAGACCCACTAAAACAAATATATATTCATAGACATCTATCCAAAAAATAGAAATTATAACAGATGAAAGTCATTTGATGATAAAAGCTAAAAATTAATTTATTCTTGATTTTTTTTTATTTTCCCAACTGCGAAATAAATTGAAAAAAGTATCAAAAGGTGACGAAAAATAGCTCAAATTAAAGATAATTATGTGAATTTTAACATAAATTTGATAGATTCAAGCTATCTTTTACGGCTTAAAAATTATTTGAAGAAAAAGGGCCGAAAAACGTTAGTGTAAAATTTTTTAAAATTTTCAAAATCACAGAATTAATTAAAAAAATCATCAGAACGAGACAAATGATAGTTTAAATTGAAGGTAATTAGATGAAGTTGAATTTGTCTTGGCAACTCCGCTTAAAATTTATTAAAAAATTTAAATTTAAATCAATTAAAAAATTAATTTTAAGATGCATAACAAAAGTATTTCTACGTATCATTTTTTATACTAGGAGGGTACTTGGATCTCCTTAAAATTTTCTTTAATGAAAAAAAAAGAAAAAGAAAAAAAACGATAATGAGTTATTTAAATTAATTTGTTGGTGTGTTTGATGACAGCTCGCAGCCATCATGTCATTAAAATTTCGGTAAACCTATTTTGAACTTCTCAATCTAAACTAACTTGAACTTTACCCATTTTGAAGTTGTGAATTAACTTACCCGAAATTAACCTATCCTAAACTTTAGAGCCTCATCTAATTCTATTTAAAGCGGAAAATTTAAATCACGTGGATAAAAATAAAACCCGATAATTTTTTTATCTTGAATTGTAACTTATACACAAGGGATAAAAAATAAAACAAAGAAGATTGAATCCAACAGTTGTGCCTTTAGGATGATAATCTAAAATCCTAAAATGTAAACTATTATATTTATATAATATAAAAGCTCTCGTATTGTGAACAAAGCACTTAAATTTATACCAAAGTATCTTTGTATTGAATTAACATAACAAAAGATGTATACGAAGATGGTTTAAGAAGAGAGAAGGGAGAGCGGTAGAAACAGTGCGTAGCCATCAGGGTGTATAGTGGCAAACTATAACCAAATCTGTCACTGTGTGTCAATCAATATTCAGCTTAGAATTTCAGGGGTTGGTTTCCCCTCTACACCCTACACCCAAATTCATATTATACCCACATCGACATCCACGCATTTATACACTTATAAACAGTTTCTTTCACTCCTTTGTATATCCAGTTGGAAAATTTTGTCAACTCACCCTTCCTTCGACGAGCAACACACACTCATCGGATTCAAACAATCTGCAGTTGGACTCTAGTGTGCCTGCCGAGTCACCATACCAAATAACAGCCTTATTGCGCACAACTAGACCGTATTTCTGTCATACATACAGCTCACCATCAATGGGGATGGATGAACAATATTCGTGTTAGCTTCTGTGCCGCTGATGGCCCTAGGGATACCATTTAAATCAAAAACTTAACGATCGTATTATTAAATACAGTTGTATTTAATTTTGTATACCCGAAATAATTTCTCGGCAATTAACTCTTTTATTCATTACATTGAAGTTTCTGCGTCATCTATCAAATTCAACTCACAATTAATTTACTATTAGAGAATATTTTTTGAATATCAAACAAAAATACCGGTTCAATGATGAACAATTTGAAATATGACAACTAAAAATGAAATGCATTGAATAATTTAAAACCTGTTACTTTATTCACATGACACATTTAAATATGTCAACGACGGTACACTCTCGACAACTCTCCATTACATATATCTCCCAAATAACACACAACAAACTATCCAGTTAAATTGATATGACAGAGAGCACGTTGCGAACAAAAGGACCAGATACTCTACCAGATTATCCATTCTCTCCATTTAGCACGACGTCCAAAAAAATAACATGAATAATACTTTTAGCATTGAAATTATCATATAGTTCTTCGTAGCTACTGAATAGCTGTAAATACAATACAACATTGTCGCTATGTCATCGGCGAGTGAGTTTATGATGAACAAACTCAATAGAGTCCAGCATCAAGGGAGTGAATGAAGCACTACAGAATTTTGTCCAGCGAAATGTCAATCATCATCGAATCCATGCAGTGATCATGATGCTGGATGCTGATGGGCGATGGTTGATCTACACACATATAGACATAGACATATGTGCAATGTATTTACAGTAATTGCAACACAGATGTTTTGGGGCGAGTTGAGAGGGTCGTGGGTGGATGCCAGGCGGTTTGGTTGGCTGGGTGAGTTGAGGACCGATGAAGATCGAAGCCGAACTAGTAGATAGGGGACACACCCCGGCCTCAGCATGATGGTCGTTGATGACATTCATGTAGTCATCGATTTCTCTATGTACGAGTGTACTTGAGTTCATATACCTCGATATATGCTGTACACGAAGTATATAGAGAAGAGAGTCCCTGCTACTCTCGGAAACAGCTCTCAGTTCCCAGTTCCCAGTTCCCAGTTCCCGGTATACCCTATAGTCTATACCCGGCGCTCACTTTTCACCCCCGTTATATTCGCCACCCTCGCAAAATTTAGTTACAAACTGTAACGAAATTTTCGGTGCATCAGTGCTCGGGAAGTACTCTATTCTCTGTTACTCCACGGTATATAACTTCTCTTCTCTTTGGTATCACGCTCAGCTGCAGCTGTCTCGATCACTCGCTTGTACAGGACGGGAGATCAACTCACGGAATTTCAACTCTCCGAATGGAAAATCGATCAACGAATAAGCTACTCCTCTCCTCTTTCGTGTTACTCTATCTCTCGCTATCACTCACACCATCAACTAACTATATTCAACGCATATATATTTTCAAGCTTTGGTCTTTGCCAACTCAAGAACTAATACTCTGACGCTCAATTTCATTTAAATGTTAAATTGGCTCTTTAGCATTCAAATATTAACTAACTTAACTTTAGATATTTAACTATTTACGGATTTCAATTATATCAGTTTCTTTTTTCATTCTTAAGTTCATTTAACAGTGTTATCAACTTTATTATATAATAATTGAATAATGCATTTAGTTAATTTTAACTCGCGTGATATTATAT
This sequence comes from Cotesia typhae, assembly GCF_013202065.1. Classification (NCBI taxonomy): domain Eukaryota; kingdom Metazoa; phylum Arthropoda; class Insecta; order Hymenoptera; family Braconidae; genus Cotesia; species Cotesia typhae. The sequence continues at coordinate 6,353,340 of NW_027423774.1, read as the reverse complement.
CCAGATTCAATCAAATTATCCAACTGTTTCAATAAATGGTAAAAAAATAAATAATTTAAACATTGCGAAATTAATTTATTACACGAAAATTGATACTGAGATAGGTACATATAAATTTTAATTATCATAATGCATATTATACGATAAAATGATAAATAAAATCCATTAAGTAGAAATATAGGTAGAAAAATTTTAGTGGAATAAATAAAAGCATTCAGAGAATTTATTTATATTTTTTATTTAGCGTTATTTGTAAAACTCGATACGCACGGAATCATTGGACGGATCGGTCGCTATACGCCCCATTGGACTTTTATTCTCGATTCAAGGGCAGCCAATCGGTAAGGGAGCGTGCCGCGTATTTTGTTTTTTATGTTTTTTATTATCGAGGGATTGGTAGTTTGCAAACAGAGCCACGAGCAAACCTTTTTCAGCCTCTGGCGGTGTGCGGATATGTTTGGGTTTGCATTTATAAGCGGATTAAGATATTACTTGTGCCCTTTATTCCGTCCTGGGAGTTTATATATATACAACGATGGTGTTATGGGCTACGGGGAGATTCATGTCGGTAGAGACCAAAGAGAGAAAATGTGAGAAAGGAGTTAAATCTCAAGAGTGAGATATCGCAGGAAAATATATATTCTCTGGCATTAAATAAATGCGTGGAGTATGTAAGTGCAAAGGATTCGTGTGGATGTGAGAAAAAGACCCGAGAATTCAACCTAGCAATAATATTCTGGATTCTGGGGTTCGAAAATTCACGTCCAAAGTGTTTGGAACCCTTGAAAACTCCTGTGTTTTTTGTTTTTTCGTTCCTTTTTTTTCACAGCAAAGGGGGTGCTGGGCAGAGCGTAACCCCTTTTAAAACTATATACGGAAATGCAAAATGTACTCACAATAATCGCACACTTACAAGTGCATCTGCTTAAGAATTTTTTATTTTTTCAGTTTTGTTTTTTTTTTTTTTTTTTTTTCTATTATTTTTAACGTTTGCATTTAAATCACTAAAATCAACCCCTGCATACGCTAGACACATATCTCTCTATGCTTTTCATTCCTGTCTCTCCAATAACACTTGATGATAATTCATATATATTTTAATCTCCAGAACATACCTCGGATAATTTTTTTTTTTTTTATACCACTCAATACATTTTTTTTTTTCTATTTTTATTTCAACATTATAATAAAGAATAAATTTCACAAAAATAAATAAAATAATTTTTTTTTGTATAAAAAAAAGCCGATTGAAGACACTTACATTCGTCATTTTCTCTGGCGGAATTTTCAGTCAACAGAAAAGAATTTCATTTTTCTCATTCCACCTCCAAGAGTTGGCAATGCATTGAATTTTTCTTTAGATTTCGTGTCTGCAACGATCAAGGGACACGGAGAGTGCTACATATCGTTACGTATAGTAATAGTACATTCTGTGCGCCACGTCGTCTCGACGGAAACGACTTTGGCTTTGAGAAAAACCCAGTAAGCCACTTGAGCTCCACTTATTTTTTTCTTCCTACAAAGTGTACCTTACTGCTACCGGCACACATCCAACCACATATCTCACTAAAAAGTATCAAATAAATCCTGAAATAAACCTGATATTTGATTTTCCGAGCCAAAATTCCAATATAAATGTTAAACTATTTCATAAACTTTACAAACAAATCAAAATCCACAACCCACAATCCAGAATTTACAATTAGGAATTACATTTCATATATATTTAATTGCATTAATAAGTTATCTGGATCTCTGACCTCAGAGTCATAAATCTCTTGAAACCCGATTATTTTTAATCACAAGTCTCCTATCCACCAAACAAACATAAATAACAATTAAAATTAATTACACAGAATATTCCCGGTTATATTCAATAACAGAAATCTAATCTACCCTCGTGGAATTTATCAAAACAAACAAACAATAATTGAGGTTCATTAATTGAATTATTAATCGTAAAAATGTTGGTCCAATCATCCATATATATATATATATATATATATATATATATATATATATATATATATATATATATATATATATATATACTAGCAGACCCGACAGACGTTGTCCTGTACACACGTCATTAATTCGAAAATTTCAAATATTCTTCAATAAGCTGTAACAATCTGGACTGTTTTGATGAAAATTATTATCGTTTTTTAGGCACACTTCAAAACTCTTCAAACATCAATTTCTATTCGTAGTTAATATTTTAATTAGCACACGACTTGAACGAACACAATAATAACACAAAATTTCAAATATTTTTCTCAATTTGATCGCAGCACCAACTGTTGGGACAAACTGAAATTAAAATAGAATAATATTTAATATTTGATGCTGCGATGGTAGCGCTGTCTACCGGATCCAATGTAAAACATTCCAAAATTAACAACTACTTATAAATTAAACATTAGTTAAATAAACATTTACCCGTGGATCAAATTGTGAATCTAAACCATCCTCGAATCCCCTTGAACTGACACAAAAAATTTAATCAAAATCGGTCCTGCCGTCTAGGAGGAGTTCAGTGGCATACACACGCACACAAGAAATATATATATGAAGATAGAAGACTTTCTATAGATATAGTCACTCATCACGATATCTCTGGAACTATAAGACCTAGAGACTTGAAATTTGGCAGGAATATTCCTTTTGCCGAGTAAAGGTCAGCTAAGAACGGATTTTACGAAATTCCACCCACAAGGGGAGTTGCGCGGGCGTTACCAATCAAAAATTCCCGTTTTTAAACTATAGCTCCTATCGACTTCAAATTTGGTAGAAATCCTCTGTAAGAGAGGTAGAATTAATCTATCAATGAATTTTACGATATCTCACCCCACAGAGGGTTGCGGGAGTAGGTATTAACAATGAAAGTTTTTAATTTCCAAGCTATAGCTCCTATAGACTCCAAATTTAATAGAAGTCGTCTACATGTGATACAAAAATGATCTAAGAACGGATTTTACACCGAATCACCTCCAATAAAGATCGCGGGGGTGGGTGGTAACAATAAAAAATCTTAATTTTTGAAATATAGCTTCAAAAAGCTGCAAATGTGATAAGGATATTTTATTTGTCATGTAGAGATCATCTCAATACGGATTTCAATAAATTCTACTTCCGATTCGATGGAATGTGGAACCTGTGCAAGTGAAAATAATACTCGAATTGAATTTGAAGTCTAGATCTAAAACTATAATTCTATCAAGTACTCAGCGGAGCGGGCGGGCAACAGCTAGTAGTAATAAGATAATTGTAAAAAAATAGAGCTTGAACTCGAGCGTAAAATAAAAGTAAATGGACGCTAAATCTGGAGATATCCCTTAAAGCTTTTACTCTCTTTGAAAATCAGTGGATCATCTCCGTATAGTTGTTTATCCAAGCTTCTGGTAAACTCCAAAGCATCATCTATGCACTGAATATATATGAACACATATGTAAGTAATTGCTAAGCCACATATATACTCACATATGCATACGTGTACGTAATTTCTGTGACGCCGTACGTTCCTTGTCGGTGAGTAGTAAACAGCATTCGTAAAGTCACACACCCTCTACTTTCTATTCCTTCTTTTGCGAAACTCCAGTGAACCCTCTTCTATTCTATATATGTATGTGCCGGCAGTGCGACATGTTAGGTCTGAGAAAAGCGAGAAAGATGTAAAAGAAAAACTGAGTAGCGTATGAGTAGCAGCAAAGCACTACTTTGATCGCCACTCAAACATTTTTGCTGTTACCCCCTTTTATATTTTTCTATATACATATACATATATTTGTTGATGATGATGATGGGAGTAGGCTTGCCACCGACTAATTACAGTGCGGATCAAAGAATTCATCGACGTGCCGACACGCGTGTGAGTGCGTGAGAAAAGGGAGGAAAAAAAATTAAAAAAACATAAAACGAAAGAAAAAGAAGAAGAAGAATAAGTGAAGGGCCGTGATGTAGGGACGCCAGTGGATGAGGTGGATAAGGTGTGGGGGGTGGTGAGAAAGCTGAGCGAAGGCGGCTGGAGAAAAAGCTAAAGCTAAAGAAATATATGAGGGAGGGTGCAAAAGCGGCGGTGGCCCTTGCACCCTGGGAGTTACTACTTGCGTTACTTACCTATACTACACGTTTATTCTCTCTCTCTCTCTCTCTCTCTCTACAGTACAAATCCTTTTTCTGTTTTTTAGCAAGGCGCCCAAGTACATGAGACACGCGGTGAAGGGTGAGACAACTTTAAAGGGTGAGTTACAAAAAGATCCATTCTATAATCTTTTTTCTTTATTCTTTTTTCATTGAAACTGATGATCCTAAAAGGTAATTGGTTATTATTGCCCGATCTAATAAAAAATCTTCTTTGAGATTGAGGCTAATTAAAAGCGCCGAGTGATTTTAAAAATGTCAATTAACAAACTTAAAAAAAAAAGTTTTCTCGTTGGAGTTAAATTGAGTTTTCGGTGGTTGGTCTAGATGAAAATAAAATTTAGCCGTCCAAATAAATTAGAGTACTCCAGCGGCAATAACCACGAGAGTTGAAATTCAAAAAGGTTAGTTAGTCAAAACTCACTTATCTATTTTATCCGAAACCCGCAATACACTCACCCACTCTCGTACTGATAGCCTCACATCGTCCAAAAACCGCATCAGTACCCGCACACTGGAGCAGGGGAACCTTTCGCGATTGGTGACACAGAAGAATCGAGAAAATAGTAGGCACAATCGAATTGACGTACAAGAGAAATAATAATTGGATTCCCCGGTCGCTCGCGATACCAGCATCCTCTTTTTCCCTCTTCATTCATCCCCTATTCGGTTAACTTATTACGCAGTCCGCTCGTACGTCTTCCCCCCTATACATACAAACACACACACACACACACACACACACACACACACACACACACACACACACACAGCATCAACCTATGCTAGCCCACAAAGATATTTTATTGCACTGCTGTACTTCCTTATCATTTATCATACAAAGTAATAGGCACACTAATTACCTCATCACAAAGGTAATCTCTTAGCGGCTCTTACGCTTAGGACTCCTCACAATCAGAAGAATATTGTCAGAAGGTAGAGGCCTTTATCTTTATGTTTCCACAAGAGATGAGAGAGTGGCTTACATTCATCGTAAGTGCATCATCCACATCCAATGAGATTGAGAAGTACAAGTTTGTGCATATAGGAGCAAAAATGAAAATGAAAACGACGAAAGTAAAGCCATCCATCAGATGAGGCTTGCAGAGCTCACATTTACACACATTCCCGTCGACAAGTGGCGGTAAAAAATCCAAGTAAAAAGGGAAGCAGTTGTAAAAGTACCCACTCTGGTGTGTGTGATGCTTGTGAAGATTCCTTTTGGTTGATTAGCCAAGTGAGGGAGTGAAGACTCTCGGCGGTGTAACCCACAAAGGAAATTAAAGTGCTACCAAGTATCTCTGGCTTTTCATATATTCAATGATGACCACCGAGTTCAACGGCAACGAGTTCAAGTTTTGCTTCTTACTTTATATTATACCGTCAAGGATAATTTTCATCGTAAATAGTAAGTGATTGTTAGAAACGAAGAGCCCGGAAAATCACCAAATAATTAGCTGAGTTAAAAGCGGGCTTCTCTCTCTTTGACGTTTGACATTTTATACATATATATATTGCTGGTGATGCTCGAGGAGGAGAAAGGAGGTAAAAACAAAAGCTAAAATAGGTTCTGCGGGGATCTAAAGGGGTGAGAATAGAAACCCCGCGGCTTCATCAGGGTCAGGCAAGCACAAACTTCAAAGTCCCGAAACACAATTGTTTTACTCTACTCGACTCATTTCTACATTAGTACTTTTTATATATAAAAGTGTGGGTGGTTTATTTGAACGAGCACTCTGGAGAATGCTACCGACATACGCAAAATCCCTTTGATTACCTACAAACGTACAAGCTCGTCTTCCTTCAATCTAGAGCCGCTGAAAGAGAGTCAAAGTCGTTGTTCAAGTTTGATGCTTGGTGCTTAATATCCAACTACTCTTACACAATACCCTGAAAATAAGCTAGATCTCGAATGCTTCTGTTTTATATGTCTCTTCAGGGGGCTAAATCTCCAGGTACTGCATCAGAACTTGGACTCTGATGATTACTTTTGTAACAATGTCGTGGATACGATGAGCTTTTCTTCACAAGAAAAAGATTTTCGGAGAGGAATATTAAAATATGAATAAAAGGCTTCTTGAGAATGTGAAGATATGAAGATCGTTTGAGAACAAAGAAAAATTTTTATGCAAGTCATTACATTAGCCGGCTCCACGGGGCAAAGTCAGCTGGAGATGATAAGAAAATAACGATAGTATGTGCCTGTAACGAGGGTTAATTGGTTTTTTTAATGAGAAAAGTGTTTTCGCCGGTGGAAAATATGAATTTTTATGTCCTTTCTTGCCCAACGAACTCTTTTTATTCACTTAATTGTCAATTTACTTTTTTAAAATAAACATCGTTATATTTACCTACCGGATATCATATTACATTACATTATAAATTATCATATTTTCATAATAGAAAGTAATGGCCAATAACTTATTGGTAAACAATAAGCAGTTTGCCGAAGATAACCATTTATAATAATTACAGATTATATTTAATATTACAATCATTATAAAAATGTTTTTCTACATAAAATGTCAGTTGAATAGCTTGAGGTGATAATCTATATTATTAAGAAAAGAAAAATTTTGTGTCCAGGATAATCATATTATATGATAAAATCGGATTTCTTAGTGAAATTTAGTGTCGTTGCAAAGGTCTTGATTTGAATTTATGCCTTTTCAAGGTTTTATATCATTCTCACTGATAGTCAATTTGTTATGATTATTTAAGCTGCATTCGAAAATGCTCTATCTTCAGATACGTAATTAAGAAATGACCTTGTATCGTGTGAACTATTGACATTTTTTAAAATATAAGCTCATCCCGATGTTACACTCATCGAGACCTTTCATTTGAGTACCCACATCAATTTTTTATATATTTATAAATCGCGATCCAAATGCCAAAAGGTCATATTACAGCAGCTAAATAGGGTTTTATGCCAAAAGGGCGAATAAAAAAATTTTTTTTCGCCATTTAACTTAGAACTGCTCAAAACGTAAAGTTTTGTCAAAAAAACATTTTCAACGTATTAATGTCAAAAGAGCATATCTCAAAACATACGCCCTTTTGGCTTTAGAAAAAATTTAGTCTAAAGACAAAAGGGCGCATAATAAAACTTTCGATATTGCTCTGAAATATAAAATTTAACTCTAAAAAATAAATCGAGATCATTTAATATTGTTGAATTTCGCGCTTCAGACTCAGCAACCATGTTAGATATCGCAACTGTTTTTTTTTCTTTTTCAATTAAAATTATAAACAGAATTCATATTAAAATTGTAATAAGGTAAAAGACCCAGTTATTGACACTGGCCTAGTTGTTTGACACTTGCAATTTTATTCTAATTAAAAAAATCAAATGTTCTCAAAAAACCAATTTTCTTAAAATTTATAATTCAAAAATTATATTTATTAATTTATTAGAGTTGATTTGTTTTTTTTTAATTAAAATAAAATTGCAAGTGTCAATAACTGGGTCTTTTACCTTAATAACTTTTAAAAATACCTATTTGTAATTTAATAATCAATGTACATTTTCAATTCTGCAGCAAAATTAGTGACATATAAATCACAATTTAAAGCAATCGGCAAAAAAATTATGCGCCCTTTTGGCTTTAGGTCACTAAATTTTCAATGTCCTAAAGCTAAAAGGGCGTATAAGTAAAAACATACGCCCTTTTAGCTTTGGAAATTTATTTTTTTATTTTTAGAATTAGAGTGTTAATAAAGTGATTAGTAAAAAAAAAAAAAAATTTATACGCCCTTTTGGCACTGCAAAGCCAAAAGAGCGTATAAATTTATGTGCGCCCTTTTGGCATTTGGGTCACGATATATTATATATTTGTATGTATGAAAAATATATCAAAATGCATGTGGGTATTCAAATGAAAGCTCTTGACGAGTGTAACATCAGGATGAGCTTATATCTTTAAAAACGTCAATATTTAAGAAATTACAATGCAATTTAACAAAAGTTATTATTTAATAAAGCAAAATTTTATTCATTTATAGTTTACAAGTCACGGCCGTCACATAGTGACTGCAAATTTGTTAAAAATAATCCACCAGAATTTTAGTTCGCGGTAATTTTGATTTAAAATACATATTTTCGAAATACAAATGAAAGCAAAGTTTGGACTGAAGGCTAAAGGTCCATTGTGTTGAAGTGTGGTCACGACAGCACTTCCGATTTGCTAGACTGCCTGCAGGCTGCCGGTGACTTGAATACATTTGGATATGTTTATTTTTAACTGAATGTGGAGCTAGTTTTTCCCACCCAGACTCCAACAGATAGGTCATTATCAGCATTTACTGGATTGGAGCATTTACACAAACTGGCATTGTGTGATTCTTGTCACTCTGAGCTTTTGTGTGTGAATAAAATGATAAATAAACCGTCAGTTTGATTTTATTGCGCATTAAATTCTTTAGAATTTTTTAAATAATAATTATATCATTTTATTAAAAGCTTTTCTTCGGTAAGATTCGTCGAATTTAGTGGCAAAATAATTCAAGTTTTCTAGAAGTAGTGCAGCTTACCGAGCAAAGAGATAACTGAAGTTTTAGTGTTTTAGGGAAAACAATAATTCATTCGGTATCTTGTTCCCGCTACCGCACATTCTATCTTAAACACTGTACACATTAACTAGGACTATATAACCTCCAAATTTTATGTTTCTACCCCAGAATACTATCATCATGGAGAATTACGAGAGTCGTTACCATTAATCGTAGTTATTTAACAAGAATAACCTTAGAGGAGACACGACGATACTGCTCAGATATACCGAGCACGTCTCCAAGTGTGATTTACTTAACTTAAAAAAAAAAAAAGTAATAAATAAAAAGTTTTTTAAGAATGAAGACAGGAACGAAAATTCTTATATTTATATTTGTAGTTTATGAATTGATTTCAACTTGTACTCGAGTCTTTAAGTATATCCAAAGGGAATTGAAATGAATGTGTAGTGCTGGTGGATCAATCTCTCAAGAAGATTGACGAGCGGAGATAAAAATTGTGTCGAAGTCTCTTCTCATGGCGACAGAATCAGGAATAAAAGATTAAGCGAAGAGGAGAAGAATTAAGGATAAAAAAAATTTTCGAATGTATAATACAGAATGAGAAAGAATAGTAAATAAAATGAGAATATGGAGGCTAAGAGAGAGAGAGAGAGAGAGAGAGAGAGAGAGAGAGAGAGAGAGAGAGAGAGAGAGAGAGGATATGTAAGCCAACGATTAAGAAATGAAGATTGTGTTATTAATATCTTAATCACAGCGACATGACTGCTGGAAACTTTTTGCAAAGGCGTCTGGTTGACAAGAAATAATATCTTGGAAATATATTACACTCGAGATTCTCAGCTAAAAACTCTATTTATTATTTTTTTTAATTATCTCTCAAGTGCGATATTTATAGTAATCATTTTCTGTTTTGCATCCAATGGAAAATAATGATTTGACTAGAATTCAAATTTGCGCGCGCAAGCGCGCGCCTTACTATAGCGTTTGCATATATTTTCATGCTTATGATATATTCAACCAATCACGTTATGAATAGTTTGCGGACACATATATTTACATATTTTTCATCTAAATTAAAGAATAGATACACTGATGAAGGATCGTACTGATTTAGGAGCAAAATTTTTAGTCAGTTATTTGGGAGAAAATAATATTTTTTACCCATCAAAATTATTTGTTACAGTTTTTATTCTAAATAATAAAGTAGATTAATATGAACAAAGCCTTATTATATCAAAATAAATATTTGTTTTCACCAAATAATATTTAATAGTAATTACTAAATATTTCTTTGGTAAGTATTGTCGGTAGATGGCTATGCTTTACTTCCAATGTGATACATAACTTATTCACTGACTCAGATTATTTTATTCAGCTCGATTTTGAAAAATTTATCAAACGTTTGAAAACACACATACACAGAAGAAAAAATTTACTTGAATCAAGTAAATAATTTTGAAGAATTCCATCTTCTTGATTTGAGTAGAAAAATTCTTAAACTAAGAAATTTTTTTGGTTTAAATAAATTTTACTTGATTCAAGAATTTTTCGTCTTGATTCAAATTTTTTTAATTAATTTTTTTTTTCTGTGGACTACACGGAAAAATCAAGATGACACTGGATATCATCCTAGATTTTACTGAGTGAAAATTTTTTTTAGACAGTAGCTAGTATAATCCAGATTATAATGAGTATAATCTAGATTATAATTAGTATAATCCAGATTACAATGAGTATAATCCAGAATATAATGAGTATAATCCAGATTATATTGAGTATAATCCAGATTATATTGAGTATAATTTAGATTACAATGAGTATACTTGAGATTACAATGAGTATAATCCAAATTATAATGAGTATAATCCAGATTATAATGAGTATAATCCAGATATCACGCAGTATAATCTAGATTTTTCTAGCTACTATATGAAATTTTTTTTACCACAGATATCACTGAGTATAATCTGGGATGATATCCAGTGTCATCTTGTTCTTTCCGTGTACCTCATAGCTTATATATCATTATAAAGCTATAGTTTGTAAAATCACAAAATCAATCTGTAGCTCTAACAAAATTATTTTGTTGCTGTTACAAAGTGATTTCATTGTAATAACAAAACTAATTTGTTGCTTTTTAAATGTATTCTTATAAAATTTACTGTAACAAATTTATTTGTCATTCCAACAAATTCTCATTGTTAGTCTTACAAATTTTTAAGAGTTATTTTTTGAAATTTAATAAATATCTCAAATAAGAAATTATAATGTAATGAAATTCTTTCCTTTATAATACCTTATATTTTGACTTAAAATTATTTATTTTAATAACTTTGATTTATTTTGAGTAAAAAATTCATATTATACGCTAAAATTAGTTAAAAAATAAATTTCTTTAATACCAATCAACGATTTATTGAGTAGCAATAAATAATTTGTTAAATACTACTAAATATTTATTTATTGAAAATAAATGGGCTTTAATAAACAATTTAGTTACTATTATTAAATTTTCGGTAATGAAAGGTTTGTTTCTAAATACTTTAGTAACTATTACTAAATTTATCCAGAGCTTTAAATTTAAAATTTAAATTCAAATTCAAGTCTGACATTTATTATTCAAACAACAAATTCTTGTCCACTTTTACTCACCTCATTCTTATTGCTTGAAATGAGTTGATTTTATTATTCAAATTTTAAACCGTATGCTTTGTTAGATTAGTTACAATCCTAACTTTGTCAATTTATCTATGTAGATCTGTTTATATTCTTACACTGAAAAAAAAAAATTAACATGAATCAAGAGAAAAATTTTTGAAACAAGAAAATAATTTTGAAGAGTCAGTGTTTTCAATCAAGATAAAAAATTCTTGAATTAAGTAAAATTTACTTAAGCCAAGATACATTTTTTAGTTTAAGAATTTTTCTACTCAAACCAAGAAAATGAAATTCTTCAAAATTATTTACTTGATTCAAGTAAATTTTTTTTTCTGTATATATGTACTTTTTACTTGTTATTTCGTATCATTTGCCATTCGGCCATTGCCTTGGTATTTAAATTAAATAAATAAATCTTGTTAAATAGAACTTAATCCTTCTATCTGTGTAAAAAACAAGAAAAAATTTTTGGAGAATAAATTTGAATTTTTAAATTGAAAGTTGAAAATAATATCCATCGGGATCTGTAAAATAAAATAAAATAAAATAAAATGAAATAAAATAAAACCCAGGAATGTTAATTTAAAAAAAATGTCAAGTGATCCGACTAACGTTGAATAAAACTAAAAAAATAAAAAGAGGACATAAAATAAAAAAAAGTTCAATCAACAAAAGGGTTTTAGCTGACACTGAAAAGGTTTTTCCATCAGCATTTATTTCTCAGGTTATTCTTTTCAGTGCGAAAGATGAAAAGTTTGTTCTCCTTGGCTCTGCACTAGAATAATACGTCGAACGGGAATTGACACAACGTGATCGCACATGCGTGAATTGTTGCTGTGGTTACTACTGAATTTTTAGGACATACCAGTAATGTAGATTATTATTACTGAGTGATATCAGGGGTGGGTGGTGGGCGGGAGATGCAATAGAATGGACAAACTATCAGTGTGGAGCTTTAACGCCAACCAACCGATACAGATACGAGTGTGTTGAGTACAGAGCACCGAGTAATAAACCAAGTGAGAAAAAAGAGGACACAAAACTTTTATCTTTCTCTCTTTCAGGTTTATAGTGTAGCTGTTGTCGTTTGTCGTCGGATAGACGTCGCGGACGCAAGTCTATAAAACATGCGCGCGCGTGTCTCACAGCATCGATAAAAGCGTAACGCGTTCGAGCAACCGTGCATTTCTCGCGTGTCTACTCTGCTATTTAGTTCATGTTGACAACAATTAAAAACAACCACGATTATTAATCACAATCAATAACAAACACTCATTTAAAAGCAATAATCATAAAAAAAAAAAAAAAAAAAAATTACAGGAGCTTTGTCGCGTAAATAACTTTTCATTTTCTATTTAACTTTCAATCTCTTTATTCATTTATTAACTCGGTGCATCGCTGCATTTAATAAATTCAATTGCATTGATACATTCTGTATCAAACCATTGATAGAAACGTGTGACAAGTTTATTCGCGGCAGATGAATAAGTAATTTCAATCGGCATTACCATTTTACTTTTTAAATTTTAAAATAACAAGTGTTGCCAATTATTTCAAGTGAAGTGTTATTCAAAACTATTTTTAATTGCATTTATTTTGTGCGACGGTAATTAATTTTTAAAAAAAATTTATAGTACTAACTGTGAAGTTTAATTGCAAACTTGAGGCTGATTTAAAGAGATTGCTAACAAGGAGATTGCTCGAGGATTAATTTTAATCTAATCTGATGAGATAATCAGGTAAAAACTGTATAGCACACTCTATTCTCTATTTTCAACTCTCCGTATATCTTCTATTTATTCGTTTATATGCTTTGTTGCGCAGCTAATGAATCAAACTATTATGATAATTTACAATGTATTTATCTATTACGGATGATTTAATACGAACGAAGTTGATTGATTTTAATTTCGGGTATTGGAATTTCTTCAGCAAATATTTGAAATATTTAAGCCGGGGAATTAATTATAAATTAGGGGAATAAAATTAATTTTTACGAGCATAATTTCTGTAGCTATTCTTATAATATACATAATATAACTATTAGGTATACACGCGTGAATGTTTGCTTTACTTGACAACGCGTTATCGTGTATATAAATATATATATTTATACGCTCTGATGTACGAAAGACATTATTTATAATAACAATAATGGGCTATTCTAAATGAACCTGACTGACATCAAGCATGAAGACTAGATTGTGTAATCGTGTTCTATTCCCAATCGGTCGGTCTGTTAATTCAGTTTCATCAACACCTGGGCCCTCTGAGTTTGTGCTCGGCTCTATTATGCTTCCACTTCTCAGCTCGATTTATTGTTTCAATTAAATCTTACATCCAATGTCATTTTAGTCATCTTCTAAAATAATTAAATTTAAATTATTTTAGGATTTATTAATTGACAAATTCTTGTGAAAAATACAAATGCAATTTTTTAAAAATTTTCTCACTTAAGTATCATTTAAAAAAAAAAAACAAAGTTTTGTTAAAAATCAATCAAATATTTAAATAACAATCTTGGAAATTTGGACAGTAAATTAAGATGTTAAATTATAAGAATTGCAACGTTTTGCTGAGTTGTAAACACACTTGACAGATAGACGTTGTTGAATTTTATTTTATCTTTTTATTTTATTATTTTGAATGGTATTTCAGAGAAATCTAAACAAGTTGATATTGTAATTTTTCTTATTTTTGCACAGAAAAAATTTTATGTCGACATAGGAATTTTTCCAATGGTAACATACTGGGAATTTTTTTTTTTATTAACATGATGAAAATATCCATGTGACATAGGAAAAATTTATTTATCACTAAAATTTATGTAACTTAATTTAATAAATACAAATTTACATAACAATTTTCTCATTCGAGCAATTTCAGATAATTTAAAAGTAAAACAGTGATATACAGTCGGTTAGTGATAAAAAAATACAAGGAAATTTTTTTCAAATTTTGCTTTACATGTCAAAAAAATTAAAAATTCAGCAGATTATGGACCCTGACCCCTTTTGATTTGGCTAAAAGTCATTCCTTTTTTTTTTACCCTATCAAAAACGTCTCTCATAATTTTTTCAAAGTTATGAATTTTTCAACCAAACCGCTTTTTCATTTTTGAATTGCCATAACTTTTTCAAAAATTGACTTATCGGGACATTTTCTTTTTTCAAAATTTTTTTTATTAAATGTTCTTTTTGGGAAAAAATAGAAAAAAATTATTCAAACCTATCTTCATCGTTATTTTTTAGATTTTCTGAAAAAACTTCAAATTTCTTTATAATAATCATTTTTAATTTCTTTTTTCTTATGCTCGAATGAGAAAAGTGTTATGTAAATTTGTAATTATTAAATTGAGTTACATAAACTTTAGTGAGAAATTAATTTTTTCTAAGTCACATGGATATTTCTATCATGTTAATAAAGAAAAAACTCTCATGTTAACATTGGAAAAATTTCTATGTCAACATAAGAAAAATCCTTATGTTTTTTTCACTGTGTAGACGAGGATGCTAGCTAAAAGATTCGCCTGATGAAACTGAAATAAATCAGCCAAACGTTGCAATTCTTATAATTGAACATCTTAATTTGTTGTCCAAATTTCCAAGATTAAGTTATTTAAAAATTTTAAATATGGACGAAAATTTAAATAATAATCAACCAAATATTTCTCAGATCCCGCCTCCGTAATTTATGCCCGAAAAAATTTATCGAGCACAAAAAGTTGCCTAAATATTTAATCAAGAAAACATGAATAAATATTTAAAAAAAAAAAAAAGTGTTGACAAGATTGATGATAAAGTAATAAAAATGAAGAATCAATAAATCTATGTGCCAAAAGTAAAATCCCGAGAGTTTGAACTTGGGCAGTAGACACGTAAATTGACATCTCGACTGTGGTGTACTCGCCCGGTGGTCTGAGTCACATCGACTATTTTCGCGGTCCGATAAATGGCAATTTAATGCTGTCACGTTGTCGACCCCTATACCCAGAACGGCACACAGCAGTCTCTGGAAGACTACTCGAGAAGTAACACTGCATACACGGAGAGCTTCGGGAGGAGAGAGAAGAGGAGTATATTAGTGCTGTTACATACACATATAGATCGAGATAATAATAGTAGAGAGCAACGAGAGACAAACGAGAAAGCAACCCTTTGACCGAGCTGCACGTTAATGCAGAGAGCCGTCCCTTTATTTCCGGCTGTCACTGTAGGTTCTATAATACGCTTTACCCACCCACTCAACCTTTAATTCTCTCTCTTAGTCTCTTACTCTTTTCCTCTTACTCTCTTTTGTCCTCTCATTCCCTTGAACCTCATATTCTCTATCGAGTCTCTCCTCCCTCAACTCTGTCTCTGTCTTTACCCGAACAGAATAGACTCACAAGCGGCTACAGACTGTTCGGCTGCCGGTACGGGTTATATTGCGTGTACCACGCCTTCATTCCCTGTCACGGGGATTTAATTACGAATTAATTGTGATGCATAGCTTTAGGGTAATTGCTACACTAGGTTAAAGCTATACGTTCTCTATCTACCTACTTCATGTCGCTCATGTATGTGTCTTATAATTTTATATACTAATTTAATGTCACGTTTTCCGTAACAACTTGTAATTAATTTAACTATACAATAAGGTATTACAATTATCCATTATCCATTATTCACCATCTATTGTCTCCGTCTCCTACCGCAGGCTTTATTTTATTTTATTTCGCCTAATTTAATGCATTAATGCTTGATTAACTTATCCACGGGTAATAATTAATCCATTCTCCATCTCTAAATATATCATTATCATTATAATTTAATAAAAAATTTCAACTACAACAAAGCTTCAAAGATCAAAGGTAAATACATAAGCACGTGTTACGTTCAAGCTGGAAATGCATTCAGCATAGTTGTTGGTACGTGGCGTGTTTAACTGTCGTAACTTTTGAGCCTGACTTACGTATATATGCACGAATAGAATATTCCACCCTAATCTGATGTCTACACAAAAAGAAAAATTTCTTGACTGGAGAACAAAATTCTTGGCTCAAGAAAATTTTA
The DNA here is from genome assembly GCF_013202065.1 of Cotesia typhae. Taxonomy (NCBI): domain Eukaryota; kingdom Metazoa; phylum Arthropoda; class Insecta; order Hymenoptera; family Braconidae; genus Cotesia; species Cotesia typhae. The sequence goes on along the minus strand of NW_027423774.1, from coordinate 6,336,972 downwards.
GGGTGCCTGAAGGAAGACCGAAGTTGTGTTGGCCAAAGTAAAAATTATTCTTGAAATTCTATTCTTGGTAGAAGTCATTTTTTCTTAATTCAAATTATCGTAAATACTTGATACAATAAATTTTCTAATTTGATCAAGATTTTTAAATACTTTAGCGAAGCAGCGCCACCTACATGGCATTTTTTACATATTTTATATATATGGTATTTATGAAATATATAAATATATGAAATATACAAAAAATTGATGAGGGTGCTCAAATGAAAAGTCTTGATGAGTGTAATGTCAGGGTGAGCTTAAATCTTTAAAGATGTCAATAGTTCACGAGATACAAGGTCATTTCTTAATTATGTATGTAGAGATCCAAAGAAAGAAAAATTTCTTAACTGGAGAACAAAATTCTTGGCTCTAGAAAATTTTCGGGTGCCTGAAGGAAGACCGAAGTTGTGTTGGCCAAAGTAAAAATTTTTCTTGAAATTCGATTCTTGGTGGAAGTCATTTTTTCTTAATTCAAATTATCATAAATATTTGATACAATAAATTTTTATATTTGATCAAAATTTTTAGATACTATAGGGAAGTAGCGCCACCTATTTCAGCTAAGAAAAAAATTTTCTCACTCTGAGAAAATTTTTCTCTTGAATATTTGATACCCATTTTATATTATTTTAGCGTGCAATTATACATATTGAATGAAAAAAAAAATGATTCATTATTATTTGATCTTCCCATTTGACATGTTAGTCAATAAAAATATTAATAAAAATTTACTATCAAGATATTTAATTTTTTGGAGCAAGAGAGAAATTTTCTCAAGGCAAGAAAATTTACTTCTATCACGAACAAAATTTTTTGTAGCAAGAGACTGAATTTTCTCAAAACAAGAAGATTTTCTTTACTTACATAAATTTTCTTGGATCAAGATACGTATTTCTTAAAGCAAGAAAATTAATTTGTTGGAATAAGTGAAATTTCTTGTGTCAAAAGAAAATTTTTTTTACGCTCAAGAAAATAATCAGGAAAAAAATATTTTCTTAGCTCAAGTGAACCTTTTTTTCTGTTTAAAATTCCTAAAAAATTTTAAGTTTATTAAATATTGCACACGTGTATTGATTTGGGTGAAATTGCAAGGCTTGGCATCTCGCTTTTGAATAAGAGTAATTTCGGATAAGAACGGCAAAGAGGGATTCTGATTTATTTTCCAAAAAAAAATAGAGACCGGCGTTTATCCTCGGGGCTTTTCTCTGTCCATCTGGGATCATTGTGATACTCGGGACTCAATATACTTTCAAAGGGTATAGTACTAAAGCTACAAAGCAGCCTCTTTATTGCTGCCTCGGGCTCAAAAATATTTTACTATTTTATTTTCTTTAATTTTTCAATAAGAACCCATCGAGCTAATTTTTAATAAATAAACTCTTTGATTAAATTATTTTTTTTTTTAATCGTAAGAATTTGTCGAAAGAAAAAAAAAAAATAACATTTGTTTCAATATTAATGAGGATGTTTTTAAAATGAGTACAGCGCATCATTCGGCGTGCATAGTAATTTTTTAGATGCACCTTCACACCTTGAAACGACACTTGGGATAATGACATGTGGTTAAAAGTCTTAAATACAAAGATAAAATATATACAATACACCATGTAAAGTTAGTTGTAAAAAAATATATGTGAAGAAATATATTATGTCCTCGGAAACGATTCACGTCTCACGAAATCACGCGCTGTATATTTTTATGTAAATGGGGGAAGCTCGTGTGAATTTTTTAACTTTGCGAGTTTCCACTGGCTTCAGACTCAGACACATAACACTTGAGGGTGGATTAGTATTCGAAAGAAGCATCAAAATGTTTTTGTATGCCGACTAGATGGTACTCTGTCGAAATTCCACGATTTTATCACGTCATTTCTCCTCCTCCTACTCTTTCTTCGTTCCTTCCCATCTTTATTTTATTTTATTTCATTTTATTATCATTGTTTATTTATTGTCAGACGTTCAAAGTTCGACGGTTAAAATTCCCCCATATCAACTTAATATTACGCCAACAAATTTTCATTTCCCTTCCGGCTTTGGAGTTTTATTTTCCAGTAAACTAAAAATTAAAATGCAAATTTCACCTCTGCCATTGTCCATTTTCATTTTTTTCTCGTAGCATATGCAATTTTCCCTCGAATAAATTCTGAAAAAAAAAAAAAAAAAAAAAAAAATGTTCCAAGGGTAGAATATGACTCAAAAGGGAAAATTTAAACCCGAGCTCTCGAGAGATACTCATCGATGCGTGAGATATATCATCGGGCTTTATATATTGTGATACGCGGCGGGTGAACGTTGGTTGAACGAAAAGCGAAAAGCGGATTATGTCCCAACACGATTTCAAATAATCTTTCTATTCCTGGATCCAGGATAGGAGCTCCTTCTGCTTCGCTTTCATATTATATTAAATATGTCCCATCTATTCGATCGCCAGTCTTTAAATGCAGCCTTTTTCTACTCTCATTTATCGCTTGTGCTATTCTCGTTGTCGCACTGACAACAAGACTACTGACGTCCAATAATCATATTCTTCTCTTGATCCTGTCGTGACAATTCCGCTTTAAGATATTATCAATAAGTTCTCTGTCGATTTAATCAACAGTAATCCTTTCCTCGGCACCTATTTTTGACGTTAATCCTCTAGTTTTCCATCCAGTGTCTCATAAATCCTTCAATCTATGAAAATTATCCATTAAATCAGGTCAAAAATATTTTATATATGTTAATCTCGAGAGAAATCCACTTAAATTTACATTTATTATTTATCTTTCTACATCATTGACACTAATGAAAAACTTAAGTATCTGTCAATAAATTAATTTATTCAGAAACAATTAATTTATCAAACTAATCTATATTATTAAGAGAATAAGAAAAATTTTGTGTCCAGGATAGTCATATGATAAAATCGTTTTTTTTTAGTGAAATTTGGTGACATTGCAAAGGTCTTGACTTGAATTTATGCCTTTTCAAAGTTTCATATCATTCTCACCGATGATGATTTATTATGATAATTATTTAGGCTAAATTCGAAAATACTCTACACAGAAAAAAAGGTTTACTTGAGCTAAGAAAATATTTTTTTCCTGATTATTTTCTTGAGCGTAAAAAAATTAGCTCCAAAAAATTTAGTTCTTGATAGAAGTAAATTTTCTTGCCTTGAGAAAATTTCTCTCTTGCTCCAAAAAATTAAATATCTTGATAGTAAATTTTCATTAATATTTTTATTAACTAACATGTCAAATTGGAAGATCAAATAATATTAAATCATTTTTTTTTTCATTCAATATATATAATTGTACGCTATAATAATATAAAATGGGTATCAAATATTAAAGAGAAAAATGTTCTCAAGGTGAGAAAATTTTTTTCTTAGCTGAAGCAAGTAGCGCTACTTCCCTAAAGCATTTCAAAATTTTGATCAAATTTAAAAATTTATTTTTATTGTATCAAGTATTTACGATAATTTGAATTAAGAAAAAATGACTTCCACCAAGAATAGAATTTCAAGAAAAATTTTTATTTCAGCCAACACAACTTCGGTCTTCTTTCAGGCATCCAAAAATTTTTTTGAGCCAAGAATTTTGTTCTCCAGTCAAGAAATTTTTCTTTCTGTGTATCTCTAGATACATAATTAAGAAATAACCTTGTATCTCGTGAACTATTGACATTTTTAAAGATTTAAGCTCACTCCGACATTACACTCATCGAGACCTTTCATTTGAGCACCCACATCAATTTTTTTTATATTTTATATATTTATATATTTCACAAATACCGTATATATAAAAAATGTAAAAAATGCCATGTGGGTACTTGAATAAAATCTCTTGGTGAGTGTAACATCAGGATGAGCTTATATCTTTAGAAACTTCAATATTTAAGAAAGTACAATGTAATTTAACAAAAATCATTATTTTATAAAGTAAAATTTTATTTATTTATAGTTTACAAATGATGGCAGTCACACAGTGATTGCGAGGTTGCTAGTAATAAATATTGTGAAGAAAAAAATTTTATCATAAAATTTTAAAATAATTCACCCTTGAAAATAAATTCACAACATGAACAAACCCTCGCACATATTTGCCCTCCAATTACATAACCGAATAAATACACAATCCACAATCAGATATTTCCGGAATAATTAAAAGTCAAACTGATTAAAAATTTTAATTAAGCAAATAACACGGGGAGTTTAAAGACACAAGTATCCGCAGTGAAATCAGATCATTAATATAAATTATACATTACACAGAGTGGCTAGCAGATTCACACTGGGAATGCAGGTAAAGGTAATAAGAGTGAAATTGGGCGAGAAGAGACATGATCGTGCGAAGCGATTTGTGCGGTCGAGGAGTAATCTGCGTAGCTGATCGAGCCCAAGCACGAGAATTACAGAGATAGAGAGGGCGATACTGGTACGAACATAAACTCAAATGTACACCCACACGTCCTTGCTCCTTGCACGTACTTACATTCGTACATTCTCCATGTAACCTACTATATACTGCCTACATACTTTATATCTTATAATCATATCATTATTTACCAATACTTAAACCTCTAAACGCGATTGCTGTTCATTTCATTCGATTTTATTCGGTTCGGTTCGTTTCCTTTATTTCCTCCACACTCGATACTTATTTTATTATATATATATATATATATATATATATATATATATATACTTTATTTAATTCAGTATCTTTCGTATTCAATCGTCTTTCGTCTTTCGTCTTGTGTTACTACCAGTAGAGTCGCTCGATGAATATCTTTGTGACCGAGGATAAATCGACATTATTTATATGCTTAACGCGGACCTCATTGTCTCTCGCTTTCTATCTATACTATTCTATATACCTATACATACCATATATATTTACGGACCTTTAATATAAACATATGTGAATCTATATGCATGTGTGTGGGTACTAGAATTACATGTAATAAAAAATACCCGACGCAATTCACTTGTAACGTGTGTGTTATTTACAGTAGAAGGTACTTGGTATGGAAATAATAAACACTTTGAGTAAAGAGAATGAAAAATAGCCGTGAGTGTTAATACATAGATGTGATATGTGTGATAGAGACACACCCAGAGATATAGTCAGAAGCCAGTACACCATCAAGCATCAAGATCAAGCATCAGGCACACCAACCACCGGGTCACTCGAGAATTCTTGTTATCGCACCTACTTCATGTGTCTTATTATTATTATTACTATAGACACTAAATACAAGCGCATAGGTAAATCTGCGTCTGTGTTATGTATTTTATACATTTTATGTGCTAGAATTTATGTAGATACATAACATACTAGAGTCTGGCACTAGTGTGTACAATAAGAGTCCAGACCGAGCAGAGAGCTCTTCAGTCTTTCCTCTTTCGAAAGTACATTTTTTTTCCACCTTACATATTTTTAATATTTTATTATTCCTCGTTACTTATCGACTCTGATATCCTTGTTAGCTACTTCTTTATTTATTTACACATTCGAATGTTTATTTTATTGCTTCATTGCTTCTTCTACTGCTGGCCTTTTTTTATCTCCAATAATTATTATTTGCATATCACTTAGACACTTATTTTTTAACGCTTTCAATTAAAATATTAATTTACAAGCAACCATACAGTCACTATTTAACGGCCGTGATTTTTCAACTATAAATAAACGAAATTTTGCTTCATTAAATAATTATTTTTGTTAAATTACACTGTACTTTTTTAACTGTTGTCGTTTTCAAAGATATAAGCTCATCCCGATGTTACACTCATCAAGAGCTTTCATTTGAGTACCCACATGCATTTTTGATATATTTTTCATATATACATATATATAATATATATAAATATATGAAAAATTGATGTAGGTACTCAAATGAAAGGTCACGATGAGTGTAACGTCGGGGTGAGCTTATATCTTTAAAAATGTCAATAGTTCACAAGATATAAAGCCATTTCTTAATTATGTAACTTGAGATATTTTCGAATGCAGCTTAAATACTTATCATCATCAATTGACTATTCTTCTAAATCTTGAAAAGGCACGACGCCAGGTCGAGACTTTTTCAATGATATCAAATTTAACCATAAAAACCCATTTTATCATATAAATACACTACACGGAAAGAACAAGATGACACTGGTTATCATTCCAGATTATACTTAGTCATGTCTGTGGAGAAAAAAATTTTAGATAGTAGCTAGTAGAATCCAAATTATACTGGGTGATATCTGGATTATACTCATTGTAATCTGGATGATACTCATTGTAATTTGGATTATACTAGCTACTATCTGAAATTTTTTTTCACTTAATATAATCTGGGATGATATTCAGTGTCATCTTGTTCTTTCCGTCTGGCCACAAAATTTTACTTATTCCCTGAATCATATAGATTATTTCAATTATCGAAATTTTTTTTTTTTTTTAATAAAAACGGAAATTTAGATTTGAAAAAAAATTTTATATTGGCATTTTAATATCTCATCCATCTTGTATTGGATTTTACCAGATGGGGACGGATTCTGTTGGGGTGCGAAATATATACAAAAAAGGTAAAAAGATTTTCCGCGGTATCGTACTTCAGTTCCACAAATTTATATTTATCTGTAAAATATATTAGACGTAGATAATATTCGATGGGATAGTTTGAAAAATATGAAAAAATGGATAGACATAGGTATATACGGGGTTATAGAAAGGGAAGGCGTAGCTAACGCGCCGTGAAATCCTCTGGGCACGCGCCATTTCACTTTACTTGGCCCACGGCATGCAGAGTTTCTTGCTTTTTGCTTCTTCATTCCATTCTTGGCTCTTTCTTCTGCTTCTTCTCTTACTTTACTCTATATCTGAGTATCCACATTGTATTATTATTCTCCTTCGGCTATTATATTGGCAACCGGGTACGGGGCCAATGTACCAGTCTACGGTGAACAGCATGCAGTGTCTGATCTCGAGCCCAGCGGTCAACTCACCAGACGCCAATTGTATATCGCCTTTTTTATCTATTTAACCGTTTTAATATCTGTGGATAATATTTATTTTTATCGCTCCTAACCATTGAGTGCCCCATTCACTCGATTATCTTCTATATACATGTAATATTGCCGTTCTCGGCTCTATTATATACAAAAAAAATTTATTTCAATTTTTACCTCTGTAAATTTTATTTTATACTCGGTTGTTTTAAGGAAATATCCCACTATTAAGATTTAAACATTCATTTTTTATGAGGATTTAAATTTACCGGCTATAAAAGTAATTAAATACTTAAACTTAAATTAACAAAATAATTTACACACTTTTTGTACCAAATGAAAGTAATTACCCGAGTCGAAATTACAATCGTAGATTCAACGATTTGAACGTTCAAATCGTAAGTTGAACGTATTAGACGTTGAAAACGTAAGATCAAAGAATTGAACGTTAAAATCGTCATTTGAACGTAATGGACGTTAAAAACGTATGTTAAACGTACCCAACGTATTATAAATATTAAGAGAAGCAATAATTGGTGGAAATAATTAATATTAAAACCACTCAAATAACTAAACATGCTTGAAACGTAAATAGACAAAAAAAAATTTTTTTTCAGTTTTGTTAGGGAGATTTTACATTTCTTAACTTAAATTTACCATTTTTTTTGACGGAAATGCTTTTTCGAAATTTTTTACCTTCGGAATGGTTTCCAAAATTATGTATAATTTTATGAAATATCATTCATATGATTTTATACCAAAAATGGCTTCATAAATCTGTATATGAAATGATAACTTTTTATAAAATTTTGTACCACTGCACTGATAAAAAATTTAACTTGATTCAAGAGCAAGAATTTTGAGCTAAGAACGCCATTTTGAAGAAAAAAAATTTCTTAAGTCAAGAGGAAAAATTTTCTAGTCAAGATATAATTCTTGGTTAAAAAAAATTTTCTTGATTTAAGAATTTTTCTTCTTGAGAGTATTATTTTCTTCAAAATGGTGTTCTTGGTTCAAGATTCTTAATCTTGAGTCAAGTTAAATTTTTTATCCGTGTGGATTTTTACAAAAAAAAATTAAAATTTTTAACTTCCCGCTAAGAAAATTAAAAATGCGTAGTTATTTGAGTAGTTTTAATATTACCATTTTCACCCATTATTGGTTCTTTTCATATTTATAAAGCGTTGGGTACGTTCATCATACGTTTTTAACGTCCATTACGTTTAAATGACGATTTTAACGTTCAATACGTTAAATCTACCATTTAAATTTCGACTCGGGAATTGTTGATTAAAATTTACATTACCAAGAATACAATAATTTTATTTATAAACTAAAAAATAAAACACAGTAACTCACAAATATCAAATGGATGTTTTGAAAAAATTTTCTGAGTAATTATTTGTTTTTAAAAAACAAAACAAAATTTATTTTAAACATCAAGACAAAAATTTAAAACCGAATAAACTGTGTAATAAATCTTAATAAAATATGACAGTATCAATAAATAATAATAAATAAAAAGAAAAATATATCGGCAAAGAGAGAGAAGGATTGTAGTTGTCATGTCGTGGATATTTGAAACTGACTTTTGACATCTCACACCGCGTATTTAAAATGAGACCTCCCGTGTGAGTCTGGCTGTTAGCCAGGGCTTCAAACTACACAGTAGAGGCTACAGAAGACCGGTCCATACACCGTCCCGGTGCCAGTTACTCGTTAGCTTATTTTTTAGCTGATAATATACATACATGTAGTATGTAGTATGTAGGTATCTCTTGGTTTGTTTTTATTTACTTAACGAGTCGAAAGCGTCTTATTGACGTTGTTTTCTCATGGAGTAAGAGTAAGAGTATCAGAAGACACGGGCGAGTAACGGATATCTCGAGTCTCGATGGAGTTAAATAAAAACATGTGAGAGCCTGGGGTGTCGTTGCCGATCGAATGTGTGAGGATTGATTAAAGACGGATATGAAGGGTGACGGGTGTCGCGACACTACCCATCGTTAAGTAAAAGGTGTCACGCTGTAAAATACAATAGCGTATACACACACACAAGCTTTTATTCTCGTACTACTTTGGATTACTTACCTACTGCATGTACTCTCATATATGTTGCGCAAAGAGGAGTCAAATTACTGGGGTTGTGCTTCCAAGAGTGAACTTGCGGTTCTTCGTTCACACCTTGGCAAATTATTTTTTTATTCGTCGGCACAGCGCTTCTTAAGATTCTCAACACTCGGCACATTATTTTCCAATAAAATTAATTATATTTTTTATTTAAAAAATTATCATCTTGAATTTTATTTTAAATATTATTCACAAGTTTAAAGACTAAGAATTCAGGTTACACATTTTTTTTTATTATTATTATATATTTAAATAATTAATTAAAAAATATTTGAAAGAAGTATTTTAATTATTATTGTGATAAAAATAAAAATGCAGACAGAAATAAGCGTCGTCTGGTTTTGCTTGCTTGGACTACTGCTGTGGTCTCCATTAGCGTCGAAAAGGGATGACATTTCAAGCGAGAGTCTAAACAGTCCGTTGCACTTGACAAAAATAATAATAATAATAATAATAATAATAATAATAATAATAATAATGATTATGAGAAAACAGTGCCATCAAAAATAATTATAAAAAATACTGCGAAAAAGTTGAGCTTTAAATTTGTCAAAAATATATATAAAAAAAAACAAATGGAATATAAGAGAGCGATAAAAATAATTGGTTATAACCAGACAAAAAAATATAATCGTACGTGGTACTTATAATCCTGGTCGTTTAATCAGAATGACAAACGGTTATAGCGTGACTGTAGTAAAACACGATAATTCTTCGGACGAATCACGCATAATAAATTCAACAAACGCTCCTACTACGACACATCAGCGGGGGGTTTAATTCACCTCTCCCAGTTTTAATTCTGACGTTTTTTTGTCATTGATACTGAATACAGGATTATACAGATATCCTTTATTTATGTCCTCAAAAACTTGTATGAAATAAAATTGAAATCTCCGAATGTCGTACAGTGATCTGCAGAATTGATTGTCCGTCTTTCCATTTTTCGGAGATTCGAATCTTTGATAAAAATAATAAAATAAAAGTAAAATTTGCAGTTACTGTGTTACTGCCGTGACTTGTGAATTATAAATAAACAAAATTTTGCTTTATTAAATAATGATTTTTATTAAATTGCATTGTACTATATTAAATATTGACGTTGTTAAAGATATAAGCTTATTCTGATGTTACATTCATCAAGAGCTTTCATTTAAGTACCTATATGGCATTTTTTATATATTTTATACATATGGTATTTGTGAAATATATAAATATATAAAATATACAAAAAATTGATGTGGGTACTCAAATAAAAGGTCTCGATGAGTGTAATGTCGGAGTGAGCTTAAATCTTTAAAAATGTCAATAGTTCACGAGATACAAGGTCATTTCTTAATTATGTATCTAGAGATACACAGAAAGAAAAATTTCTTGACTGGAGAACAAAATTCTTGGCTCAAAAAAATTTTAGGGTGCCTGAAGGAAGACCCAAGTTGTGTTGGCCGAAGTAAAAATTTTTCTTGAAATTCTATTTTTGGTGAAAGTAATTTTTTCTTGATTCAAATTATCATAAATACTTGATGCAATAAATTTTTATATTTGATCAAGATTTTTAGATACTTTAGGGAAGCAACGCCACCTACTTCAGCTGAGAAAAAAATTTTCTCACCTTGAGAACATTTTTCCCTTGAATATTTGATACTTATTTTATATTATTATAGCGTGCAATTATACATATTGAATGAAAAAAAAATGATTTAATATTATTTGATCTTCCAATTTGACATGTTAGTTAATAAAAATATTAATGAAAATTTACTATCAAGATATTTAATTTTTTGGAGCAAGAGAGAAATTTTCTCAAGGCAAGAAAATTTACTTCTATCAAGAACTAAATTTTTTGGAGCAAGAGGCTGAATTTTCTCAAAACAAAAAGATTTTCTTGACTCAAATTAATTTTCTTGGATCAAGATACGTATTTCTTAAAGCAAGAGAATTAATTTTGTTGAAATAAGTGCAATTTCTTGTGTCAAAAAAAAAATTTTTTTTTTCGATCAAGAAAATAATTAGGAAGAAAAATATTTTCTCGACTCAAGTGAATCTTTTTTTCTGTGTATATAAAATAAAATTGAAATCTCCGAATGTCGTACAGTGATCTGCAGAATTGATTCTCTGTCTTTCTATTCTTCAGAGATTCGAATCTTCGATAAAAATAATAAATAAATAAAATAAATAAATAAAAAAATAAACGTACTCTAAAAATTAATAATGAAATGTACGAGTGAAATAAAAAGTATCGAGATTGATTAACGTACGAAATACAACCCGAGGTACGCCCATGAATCCACATTGTAATTGTGGACGAGCATCTGTCTGCATCCCCACAATAAGCACTCATCTCGAAAGGAGATGCACGCAGACTTGGATCGTAATAATCTCAACGAAGGCTCAATTGCAAACCGTGGTACGTACACCTGCCTCTGCCTCAGCCTCGTACTCGAGAAAAAGATAAAGAGAGTACTCAATCGAGAAATTAATTAACTACCCTGTTTAAAAATTCAACTTCTCATTAAACAAACGTGTATTTAAAATAAATCCTCCCCCTGTCTCTATCCGGGTTCAGCTCCACGCTGTGAGACCCGTCGACTAACTGATCACCTCGAGTACCTACTTACAGCCCACACGTTTTTTTAAAAACCAACAGCACAATCTTTTAATGTTACTTTTACATATTTTATTTATATTTAACCCCTTCCCCTTCCACATTTTATTTTTTTTTTGACATACCAGCTCTTTTTTTACCGCGTCATTTTTTTATAGACGTGAGAACCACTGGTGAGTTGCTCGTAAGTCACTCTGCGTACTTATTCTCATCCCTTCCACCTCCAGGCTGCTCGGGTCTCATCCCTACTATTTCAATATTCATATTGGGACCTTAACTCATTTTCGGGACCTTCCCCTTCTCTGTTAAAAATATTCCAACATTTTTATCAGTTTACAGAATCTTTTCAATCAATCATACACTCTTACCATCTTACATCTTTATTATTATTTATTTGTTTATTATAATTTACTGTCGTCCATTCATCATCTTTCAAAGTAGATTACAAAAAAATTCGGTAATTATTTACAAGTGGGGTCCATCATTTTCATTTTCATTTTTTTGATCGGAATTTCTATTTGATTTTATTGATATATTTTTTTTGAAAAATACATAAAAAATTAACAATTAAAAAAAAATTGATTATCACAATTTTAAAAAATTTTACAAATTTAAAAAAAAATTTATTAATTTTTTTGAAAATTGTGATATTCAACTTTTTTTTTTTTTTAGTTCATTTTTTTTTGTACTTTCCAAAAAAAAATTAAATAGAAATTTTATCCAAAAACATAAGAGCCAAAATTTTTTCCAACTTTTGAAGGCACAAAAGCTATCTAAATATTTATTTTTTTTTTTCACATTTTTTATCATAAATGCGCTGTAAAAACAAGCAGAATAAAAAAAATTAAAAAATGTTAATTTTTCATCTAGATATGGCCCAAAAATAAGGTGGGTCCAACTTGTAAATAATTAACAAAAATTTAACAGTCAAAAAATCTAAAACTATCCAGTAAAAAATTTTGTGTTCAATAATTAACACTTTTGTATGTAAATTAAAAATTTATTGTGTTAAATTAACACAAAAAAGTGTTAAATATTTAACATAAAAATTTTTAACACAAAATTTTTTGACGCATTAATGCAAAATTTTTTACTGTGTATAATTTGTCGATTTGAAAAAATAAATCATAAAAAAAATTTTTTTTTAAATCATTAGATTGACATAATTGTAAGTTTATTTTTCAACGACAATGAATGTACCTTTTAGAGTAAATCATGTTGACTGGTTAATTTATAAAAGCTTTTATACTTTCGTCAATATTTCTCTTTACGATTGTAGTAAGAATATCTTATTGACTTTGACTCAGAGTCGCTGTCTCTTGTCTCTTGTCTACTGTCCATGGCAAGTCCCCTGTTCTCTGGCTGTCTGTAGTATCTGACTTGCATGTTATGCGGTCGAGTTACCACCGGGATCGTCCTGCTCGGACGTACGTCCTGAACACTCTGGTGCATGTCCAAACACCAGGACGTCGCGTCGTATCCCGCTGGGCCCGACTCACGGACTCCGATTTCCTCCTGTATCCTCAGCTCACCGTTTATCTCCTTCGTCATTTAATTCTCTTGTTCTTGTTGTTTCACTCCCAGCTCCCAGCTAGCCTCCACACATTAACATAAACAGATAGTATAGAGATTGTACGCGAAATGACCGCAGCCAGCTGAATATATTCAATATCAGATAGTCGAACATCATTTGAGGTTCCCCGAATGTTGGCTCGTAGACGTCGCTCTAGGATCCGGTTGACCTTTTTCTTAATTAATTAGATCTTGATAGCCCCGAGCGAGAGCCAATGTCTCGTAAATTGTAAGTCCTCCAACTTAACTCCTGTAACTCTCTCGTTTTTGATTCGCAGAACCGATATATATATAAATAAATTGACTTAATTATTTATACCTTTTATTTTACCACTGGACACATTTCTCTTGAGAACCCAGGGAACATTATGTATTCTGTTCCGTGTAGAAAAGTGTGAGGAAGAATTTAAACCGAAACTTGAGCTCTTTTGGTTCCGCTGATACATACACCACTCAACACTTCAGCTCCTACCCCCTGGTTCACCCACCATCGTGGCCATGACAAACGTTCATATCATTCCCCTATAATCCTCCTCCAACGATCTATAGGTACTAACACTTAATACATTATACATTATACATAGGGAAAGGAAATGTACAAGGGAGTGTTGAAAAAGTCGTGGGTTCTACTTGTATTGCACACGCAACTTTTCAATGTATGTACGATCGATGTGTTGGCTCATGTATTTTAGTCTCTGTCTATATCGTGTTTTTGCGTGGGTCGAGACGTCGACGATGAGAGAAATATATTGAGAGAACAAAATTTTTACGTCCGCTACTGATGCTGATGATACCTCAAACTCGTAAAAATTTTATATTTTTTTTATTTTATCATCGCTGTTAAATTTTATTATTTGCGAATTTGAATTTTAGAAAATTATTTTTTTTTTGTGTAACTATGATAAATGGTTAAAAAAATTTCAACTTTTTTTTTAACAAATCAATTAGAAGTTGAAAAAAATTTTTTTTTGTATAATCAATTAAAAGTGACGTAAAAAATTGGTTAAAGTGAAAAAATTTTTAAAATAATTAAGGTTATTTTTCTAACGGATCGTTTGATCTTTTTTAGTCTGGTAAAAAAATATTTTCAATAGGAAAAAAACGGTTAGATGTGACATCTTGATACATAAATGGTTCGAGGTTAAAGTGAAGGATGAGTAGAAAAATATTAAAATAATTTGAAGAATTTTCTTTAAAAAAAAAAAAAAAAAAAAAAAACTAAACTTTTATTTTGAAGAAACGTGCTTTGATGGCTTGACGAGGGCGAGGGTGGATGATCGAGTCCGATAGAGTACTGATGATACTCACCGGTAATATATGTGGAATAAAAATCAAATGAAATGTATAAAAGAATAGAGAGAAGAGTAGAATGTAGGATGCTGGTTATTTTTCTTCTGCTTAAGTTAAAATTCTACTGTCCCCATGAATAATTCAAGGTCGCAGTCAGTAGCATCGTGCCCGGTGTGTTATTTTAATTCTCCTTACATTTTCATATTCACATATCACATATCACATATCACATACAGTATATGCCACGCTGAGCCACCAGGAGAGTCTTCAACTCTCACGATTATTTCCGTATGCCACGTTGAATACCATTTCTGATGTCATGTAAAAATCTCAAAAGTTATTACTCGATTCTCTGTGTACTTCCCATTCCGTCCTGCTCCCTTCGCTCCCTAAAACCTCGAGCGGCTTCTGCTGCCGGAAGTGACCCCTCAAACATCCTCTGAAATAATTACAATTATAATTTACTAACAGCCTTGCAGTGACTATATGACTGCCGTGACTTGTGGACTATAAATAAATTAAATTTTAATTTATTAAATAATGATTTTTGTTAAATTGTATTGTACTTTCTTAAATATTGACGTTTTTAAAGATATAAGCCCATCCCGATGTTACACTCATCAAGAGCTTTCATTTGAGTACCCACATGCATTTTGATATATTTTTCATATTTATATATATAATATATATAAATATATGAAAAATTGATGTGGGTACTCAAATAAAAGGTCTCGATGAGTGTAACATCGGGATGAGCTTATATTTTTAAAAATGTCAATAATTCACAAGATACAAGGTCATTTCTTAATAATGTATCTAGAGATATAGCATTTTCTAATGTAGCCCAAATAATAATCATCATAAATTGACTATTGGTGAGAATGATACAAAACCATGAAAAGACACAACTCCAGGTTAAGACTTTTCCAACGATACCAAATTTGACCATAAAAACTCATTTTATCATTTAAATACACTGGCCACAAAATTTTGCTTATTTCTCTTAATAATACAGGTTATTTTTAAATATTTCCAACGCTGAAAAATGTATTTAAAAAAAATATGATTTAGGTCTATTGGCTTGCTCGATAAACAAAAAGAATTAATTGTATACGAATTAAGCCAGAAAAAAAAAACGAAATAAAAATCGATAAGATGTTTCATGTCCTGACCTCATTGAATAACAAATTTTATTTTGTAATAAATTCACGTTTAAGCTGTAGACTCTAGAAAGTATTATCCATCTGAATTATTCAAATAATAATAAAATTAAACATATTATAATATTCTATGATGACAAAAGATAAAGTACATAATTGATTAAAGATTCTTTACTCATTTATTGTTGATAAAATTAAATATTTATATACCGTGTGATTGGAGGTAAAAATATAATATTAATAAAATTAATCAGTTTTTTATTTGAAGAGCGCACACATGTTTACGTGTGTGTGTGGATAGTTAGATAGTTACAGTAATGGTAATGGTAATAGCAACAGTAGAAGCCGGATCTGGGTGATGTGAGGAGAGGAGTGTGTGCCAACGCTAAATACTCTACACGATGTGTTCCATCGTATCAGCTTAACCCACTCGTCTTCCTTCTGATTCTATCCGTAGAACATACGCTCGGGATCTAGCGCCAGATCTAATGGAATAGACTACACACTACATTTACCGGGTACATAACATAACAGCAGCTAGTGTAGCGCCAGTTAGAGCATAGAGCATACAGCTGCTTCGTGTCACTCGTATCCAGACTTACCAGTGACACTAATTATCCCGAAATTTTTTTTTTCGATTTTTAAATATAAATTTATAATAAAAAATAAATAAAATGTGTAAAGTAAAACTTGGATGGTGAGAGTTAATTTTATCTGAAATTTGAAACTACTGAATAAAATAGCTTACCGTTGTCGTTTAATGTAAAAAGTTGTGTTGTGATGTGTTGGAGGATTCGAAATCGGGAATCAGGAATCAACGATCAGGTATACACACCGTGGATAGGATGTTATGGCAGGTTGGCAGCCTGAAATAAAAAGCTTGATGCCAGTAAATTTCAACAACGATTACGGCATTCAAGTGGAAACGAAATACGAGTAGAGACTACTCCACTCGAGTAGAGGTATCTCAACTATATTATATACTATATACTTATATAAATATATATGTATATGTATACGTAATATATAATAGCAGTTATTCCAGACGGGGCGATATTTTTCATGAATTTATTATCCTCATGTTGTAGAACGACTTTATTATGACACTATTGGTGTGAGGCCTACTCATTTTTATCATTCGCTACTCGCCGTACTATACAGTTAAACCCTCGGCTGTTCTTTTAAAACCAGTATTTATGCTTTTATATATATTTACATTTTTAGAATTTTAT
The DNA here is from genome assembly GCF_013202065.1 of Cotesia typhae. Taxonomy (NCBI): domain Eukaryota; kingdom Metazoa; phylum Arthropoda; class Insecta; order Hymenoptera; family Braconidae; genus Cotesia; species Cotesia typhae. Next base: position 6,319,959 of record NW_027423774.1, on the reverse strand, counting down.
TAATTATTTATCCCATTGTATTGTCGAGAGCTATTTTATTCTGATAATAATCTATAACACTGCTAGTAGGGGAGAAGGGGATTAATTGAACCACGGGGCAATTTAACCATTCGAATTAAAAAATCGAAAAAATTGAAAAAACGCTTCATGCTCTTAGAATTATTAGATTCTAATATCACGGAGAGAAAAGAATAGAACTTATTCTTATGTAGAATGTTAACCATTACCATGTTACATAGTAACCGAAATTTTAGTGAGGACTCTGTAAATTTGCTAATAAAAATCTTACAAATTGTGATAAAAATATGAATAGTTGAATTCTGAAAATAATTTTGTTGTTTTTTTATTTTTATGATGAAAATTTCAATTTTTTATTAACAAAAACCATAACTAAAATAAAAAATCTCAGTTTTTCGTAAATAACTCAATAACTATTGGTGATGTCAAAAATCGGAAAAAAGATCCTTAAAGAGGAGGAAATTTCTGAAAAATAATCTCGACTCTCAAAACTCTAGCTTAAAAAACAATAATTTTTATTTAATGTTGAAAATAGGATTCCGCGCAACTTTTGTCATACGGCCGCGCCAATGCTAAAATGCTACAGCAGTTGCGCGTAACATGGTAATGGTTACCATTATACTTAGGAATAAGTTCTATTCTTTTCTCTCCGTGTATGTTAAACTCGGATATAATCAAAATTTGAAATCATTGCCATTAATAAATTTTGAAAAATTGAGATTTTTTTATTTTTAGGCATGCAAACTTTTTTTTTGGCTGATGACAAATTGTTTAATAATATTTCAATTTTTGAATTAATTGATAAAGTTTGAATTGAAGTCGTTGTATATACTTATACTTTATAATCCTCAACTTTGTTTATAGTGATATAATAAATTATTTGCTTATTATTTACTATTAATTGTTATAAAATTATATGGGGTCAATTGAACTAGCAGTCCCGGGGACGATTGAACCATACGGAGAACCATGGGACATGCGCGCGCATCTTGATTCAACGTGAAAAAACTCAGGGAAATAACCTAACAATTTGATGAACTGAATTTATAATGAAAATTATTTTTAAATTGATTTTTTATTTATTTAATATAATATATGTGCATTAAAACGATGCAACAGTAATATTAGCAAGTAACAATTAATGTATTATTTATTAAAAGTTCGGGTTTGAGTTTTAAATATTATTGGTTCAATTGCCCCCTAGAAGGGTTCAATTGAACCATTCCACGCGTTTGGATGAATTAATAATTTTTAAAAATTCACGTTGTTTATTGATTAATTCATGTATTGATAATGATAGTAGACATAATGAACTACCATTCCAAGAAAAAAAAATTATTATTTAGTTTTAATTTGAATAGTAAAAAATTACTAAACTTATTTTGGTTCAATTAACCCCCTTCTTCCCTACATATATGTTTGCTATAATTCCTCGGAATAATAAAACTGATGAAATTTATTGCTAATCGTAACCAAGCCCCAAGAAACTGCAGACAGACATTAACTTTGTTCTATCACCTCCGTTATTTTTTATTTTCATCGCTCAAAATCGCTTTCCGGATGATCTTTAAGCCATTTCGCTCGAGTTATTTTATTCATCGGATCGGGAATTTTTATTATAACCCTCTGAGAAATATAAATAGGTGACGAGTAATTTTTGATTCTTTATAAATCGGTGAACAGAATAATCCAAGGAAAAAATTATAAGAAAGGTAAAAAAAAATTTGACACCTCAAAAAATAGTTATTGTGCTGTATACTCATACCTCAGTACATGTGCTAGATGCAGCGCATTGTTTGCAGTTGATATTCCTCGGGTTATTGTTACGAAGAAAGAGGCGATTATGGCGTCGAAGGAAACCCGACTAACCCCCTACCCCGGTTATATAGGATCCTTTTTTTTTTGTTAACGCCAAAAAGATGTGTCGTTTTACTTACTCATATAATATTAAACCAGATCTTTATTTTATTTTATTTTATTTTGGTCTTTCTCCTTGATTTTTTCTTCCGTTGGTACTCCAACCCTCGAGACATTTATTAAATCTCGTTCTGCAGAAGATCTTTCTGCGTAAAGTCTGTCTTGTATCGAGTTACCGACGCCCTTCTTGTCTCTTTGCCTGAATATTCCGGTGGTTGATGGTATAGAGACTAAATTTTGTTGAGGCTCTTTTCCCTTTGTTGTCATTTTACCAGCTACATCAGCCTCAACGCGTCTTTCACTCACGTATTTTTTATTTTTTAGGCTTAAACTCAACAAACTACACATTTGAATAAATATTTAACTTTCAATACAAAGTCGTTCGCCATTAAAACGATAATAATAATAATAATTTATATTATTAAGAGAATAAGAAAAATTTTGTCTTCAGAATAGTCTTATGATAAAATCGGTTTTTTTAGTTAAATTTCGTGTCATTGCGAAAGTATTGATATGAACTTGTGACTTTTCAAGATGTCATATCGTTCTCATGGATAGTCAATGTATTATGATAAGTATTTAGGCTGCAATTGAAAATCCTCTATCTCTAGATACATATGTAATTAAGAAATGACCTTGTATCTTGTGAACTATTGACATTTTTGAAGATATAAGCACACCCTGATAGTACACTCATCGAGACCTTTCATTTGAATATCCACATCAATTTTTCATATATTTTATATATTTATATATATTATATATATGTATATATGAAAAATATATAAAAATGCATGTGGGTACTCAAATGAAAGCTCTTGATGAGTGTAACATCGGGATGAGCTTATATCTTTAAAAACGTCAATAGTTAACAAAGTACAGTGCAATTTAATAAAAGTCATTATTAAATAAAGCAAAATTTTATTTATCTGTAGTTCACAAGTCACGACAGTCACATAGTGACTGCAAGGTTGCTAATAATAATAATAAAATTTAAAAAGATAATAAAAAATCAATACAGAGAAAAAGTTTAAAATTGTCTAAAAAAATAATACTTTTTAATCGCTCGAGACAATTTATAAAGTTACAAAACTTGTAACTTGTAATAAGGTTCAATAACTATTTTTTACGTCTTTCAATATCTCGCAAAGTTTGAATAAAATCGGTAACAATAACTTAACTTGTTACTAAAATTGATTTCCCAAGTTGTTTTTTTCTTATTTTCCAGCAATATATATATATATATATATATATATATATATATATATATATATATATATATATATATATATACTTATAAAAAGTATTTTTAGTGTTTCTTGTCTCATTGTTGGGATTGTTATGTCTCAAGACTTTTAAAAAGTCAGAGTAGAGGTTTTTAAAATATATAAAGGTAGAATGAGTGCTCGGGAAATCGAATTAGCCTTAAGGGAAAAGGAGCTTCGTGCTCGGTATAGTCAAAATAAAACGAGCAACCAACAGTTAGAATGCTGAATGCCCTGCAAGTAGTATGGGTAGGGGTATAGTTATAGGTATGGGTTGGGGGGGGGTCCAGAATGGATAAGAATTGCTGTTGAAAGAACGAGGAAAGAGGATACTATTTTGCGGGTTTGAAACTCCTTGCATAAACTTGTGAATAATAATTAAACCGACAAATCTCCTTCTAGCGAAACTTTACAAGACTACTTCAGCTCGGTTAAACTTTAGCTCTCTAAACATTTTCAACGACATCACGAATTTATTATTGCCGTTTAACAAGATAATTCCTTTTCATTTTTGTACAAAACTATTTTTATGTTTATTTTTTATTTTTTATTTTTTTCTGTCCTCGGAAAAGAAAAGCGAAATTCTTCGACCACGTCAATTGGAATTTTAAGGTACACGCGAGTTAAACGTACAAAAGTGTGTCTACACGATGTATAAGACTGTCCTTTGACGTAAAAGTAAACTCAAGAATGACAGAATCTCTGGCCTAACAAACCCAAATCCCATGGGTTTTCTCTGCTTGGCGCATAGCAGTAAGGCTTTGAAAATCCCTTAGAACCAATTTATCTTGAGTGTGTAACTCTGTAATGGCAGGAAAAAATAAAAGTAGGAAACAAACTACGGCAAAAAATAGGGTTAGCTATTTGCGAGGGTTCCTATTCTCCCCTCCCTACTCTTTTTTTTTTTTTTTATCTTTTTCTCCGTCGAAATAGTTTTTTGACATAAAGGCCGGCATACATCCTCATTTCTACTAATAAATATCACTGTCATCTCCGAGAGATTAGTGACAGTTTAAGTGACGCGTCGCCAGCGCCATCTACGGTCGCTTCCTTAGAATAACCAATTAATTTTCCGCATTAGCAGCGACAAAAAATTCTTAACTTTCTATCACAAAAAAAAAAAAAAAAAATTAAAATTCAATTTAATATTAAACGAAAAAAGTTGCCAACAAAATTACGGAAACTTTTTTCGAATAAATTGAATTACTAAAATAACAAGACCCTGGTGATTATGAATTCAAAATGAATACTGAATAAGCTCATTAACTTTAACCGCTACACTAGTCAAATAACAATTACGACAGTACCCTCTTTAATATCTTAATAAAATTTTAAAAAATTCACCTAACTTTGTTCTTAGCTCAGCCAGACTAAAAACACAGCCAATGTACGTTCTCTAGTATTTATTGTCGGTATTATTTCAAGTTTTGGGTGGCTCTGAAAGTTTGCAAACATTCCTCCTCCCACTCGATTTTATTCATTTCTTTTTTATGTATTTCTCCGACGACAATCGCCATCACATGGCGGAAGACGGAAGGCGGGGGCTTTCAAAGACTCGGGCAACCCTCAAAGCACGTCATAATAATACCAAAGAAGACGTTGATCGTCAACTTTATTACTGTCTTTTTACAGAGAGACGTAGACGAGAAAAGACCGGATAGTTCTGCAAACTTTTATCCAAAATGTGCTACTTATATATGTTAATGTTCTCTTTTTACTTTTCTTGAACTTCATTTTATTACTTATATATAAAAAATTAATTCAAGCTGGATTTATTGATTTAATAAGGTACTCGTGGGTAATAAGACCTAAGTGATAGAAATGCTATTTAAAATAACCGCTTCCTCTAAAGACTTTTTCAGTAGAAGCGTCTAGCATAGAAATGTCGCTGCAAGTTTATAGAGTCTCGATACAACGTTCTTTGTCTTCTATATTTCATCATCTGTCATATGCTAAAATAGCGCAGAAGAATTCCTAAAAATTGATTTAAGTAAATTTGAGATGATTGATCTCTGATACCAATTTTATCAAGTATAGTATAATTATTTCCAGCACACTGATAGAAAAACAATTTTGATTGAAGAAACTTTTTTTATTCAAAATTTGAACTTTTGAAACTAGATATAGATATATTTCTTTCAAGAATTTTTGTCTCTTGGTTCAAGATAGACGATAACATTGATTCAAGATGTTACCGACTTGTGTTAAGAATGGCTTTTTTTTTTTGAGTCATTAATTTACTTATTTCCAAGAAATAATTTTTTTTTCGGTATAACAAAGACTATTTAGTTTTTGAAATATACTTTGATGAATTATTTTAAGTTTTTTAAACGATAATGTTATTTTGGTTGAAAAACTAAATGTATCGATTGAAGATAATATAGCTCTTAAGCCAAGAAAATCTAAATCAAGACAAGAAATTCTTAAAGCAAAATAATCATTTGTCTTCCAAAATAAATTCTTAGATCAAAAAAATATCTATTGAGTCAACATAAATTTTCTATCAGTGCATGTATAACCCGCAGGCCTTATTACCCTACCGTAGTAAAATAAGGCCTATTCGCAAGGTTTTTGAAAAAATTCAATTTTGTGTTTGTTTATGGTGAAAATTACCATTACTTCATTATATTTTATGGCTAATGTATTAATTTAAAAATTAATGATACATTACAATAATTAAATGCAATACTTTCGATTTTTTTCAAAATCTCCTTTAGCTAGGCCTTATTACCCGCCGGTACCTTATTTGTTATTTAAAGCCCGAGTTGGGTAAATAAAACAGTACTTTATTTATTTAATTTCATTGGAAAGATGATTGTTGGTTTAATTTATCATAATTACTAGTGGATGGATGAACCCAAGTGTATAAACGGAGCAAAGGATAACCATGTGGTAAAAAAAAATAGTTAGTGTGAGATGATAATCCAAATGACGGGTTTTTATTTTGCCTGATGGTCGTCCGTCATTCTGGCTACCGGTGCCCTCCCATTACCCGGGAAAAAAAAAAAAAAAAAAAAAAAAAAACCCAGTTGTATCTCCACCAAAATACCAAGACTAACTTAAATTCATTTACACATTTTGAGGCACTTACACACGTATTTGGCTCAGTTGTTACATCTATTTCAAGTGCTCTGCACCTTAAATTTATGGTAGCAAATTTACAAACACACAGAAAGTACAGCGTGAGGATTATAGAGTGAGAGTATCTGTTCTTAAATTTTTTTTTCTTACATTATATCAGTCTCCGCAAGAGGGTTACCGAGTTCTCGTACTCATAACAGCAGGGTGCAATTATGTGGAACCTCGTGTCTAATTTCTGTGACTGGCATGTTTTGAAAAGTCTCTTTTTACGCTGTTGACGTTTAGCTTTATTGCTCGTGAAAGAATAAGACACGAGCGGATTAACTCCCGCCAATTTAACGACCGTTACTTAAACAATTTTTTTTTTGACTCTCTATTTATTTATTTTAAACATAACAAATCCATTGTCAAATAAATTTCTCTATTTTATTATTTTATTTACTCCATAAAATTTTAAACTTTCCCATAAACAGACTCGTAAAGCGCTTAAACACGCAGCGATAAAAAAGGTGAACATTAAAAAGACAAACAATGAGCCCCCTAATGAAGTAATCAGAGTATTTAATTTAATAATTTTTTTTTTTTTTATTATATCCGAAATAAAAGCAAAGTAAACAGAGGAGTAAATTAATTCATTTAACTGCTCCGTTTTTTTTATTCTTTATTTAGATTTTTTAGATCTTTAAGATATAAATCAGCTGGGAGTTGAGTCTGGCTGGCCACAGGCAAGAATTTCACCAAGGAAAATAATCCAAGGATGAGTATGAGGATGCAGTCTGTGTATATTGAGTATAAGATAGCACGGTGGTAACAACACGATGCTCTACGGTCAAGGGTTTAGTTCTTGTTCGTGACTCGGCATGCACGCTGGTGGCATCGGTAATGTGTGTATACACACGAGAAACGCCCGTGACCGGTTCCTTCTCTCCCTCTCTCTCTCTCTCTCTCTCTCTGATCCTCGTAAAATCCAAAAAGAACAAGGAGAAGAGGAATAAGAAGAGAATAAGAATAAAAAAAAGAGGCCCTTATACCGAGATCGTGGGTCCCGATTCACGGGACTCACGACCGGCGAACCTCGGAGTGAGTCTTATACGCGCTTGAGCGAGACAAAAATCGTCGAGAGGTTAACTCTTGCCATCAACAAGTCCCCGAAGTAAACTCTTATATCCTCTTTCTCCTCTCTTCTCTCCGCGACATCCTTTTCGTAACATTATTTCGTTCGACGATCCTCAGACTTAGATTACGATACTGCTCCTCTACAAACTTTTGTATTTTTATTTTCTCTCCATCCAATTGCTTCTCAGACTATTTATTACCCACCATAATATTTTCATTTTTATTTCCTATTTGTATACATATTAAATTTCAATTTTTATACCAGACACACACACACACAAGATTAAAAAATAATTACACCCTCTCTTTTCTCTTTGGTATCATAAAAAATTAATTATAAAAGTGATATAAGACTTGAAGGAATAAAGTACGGGTGCGAGTTCGATAATTAGCGATTGTAATAAGAAGACAGCCCATGAATAAGAGTTTTTAATAAAAACAACAAATAAAATAAAACGACGTACTAAAAACGATCTCGTTATCCACGTCGCCCGATCTGACGTCACCGTCACTACTCCAGTAGTAGCTCCAGCCCCGCTCGGTACATCTAAATAGTATATGCGCGCGCGCGTGTGTGTGTGTGTTGTATTAGTATAGAGCAGACATGGCCAATTGAGACGAGTTCACTCGGGGACACGTAGAGTTGTGTGCAGCGAGTAAGGGGATATAATATCTGAAGCTGAAGCTGAAGAGCCAAAGGAGAGTGTCCTGTCGCACACAACACACACATGCTCCACTGACAACTACAGAGCGCAAGTCTCCCTACTGCTAGCTACCCCTTCTTACACCACTGGGATCGCTCGTATCCCCGCCGCTGGTCTATACTACTTTTATCCGTCCATCCCTCTCGCTCTTCCGCGCAAAGAATCCACGGTGTTGGGTGTACGCGGTCCCCACTATTACAACTATAGCTACAGTTCGGAGTCGACTACTTGGAACTCGGAACCGCGACGCTTTTCGATCTCTGGACGCCAACAGTCGAGCCAGTAAGCGCTCGACCCTCGTCGAGTAAACGTCCAGTTGAGCAAAACAGACGTTAAAACAATCGTAATTATTTCGCGTCACGTGTTTTCTCCTCGTTATGCCCGTGATTGACTAGTGTGATTGATTTATTGATTAACGGAGCGTGTGGGACGACGCAGAGACTGATTAAGAGCTCGTTCTGTGTTTTATGTGTGATTAACCCTTTTTGCAACACATACTTACTCGTGTGCAGATTTGTTTTAGTTCTATTATTATTATTACTCTGGATTGATGATGACAATGGATTAAACCGGCAAATACTCATTTCGGTGAGATATTTTTACAATTTATAAAATTATTTTTTCGAGCTGGAATAAAATAGCATATACATGCGGTCGAACTTGATACAAAGAACGACTGATGGCGATCCCGAGTAGTATAGCCGTATGTGTGTATATAAAATAGAACCATCTATAGCTATATATTCGGAGGACGTGTGTGTACGCACCCCGGCACCCGGGTTTCACCCCCACATTCGTAGTCCGAATACGAAATGAACGGCTGTAGTCTTTTATCCTTTATCTTTATCTTTATCTTTCTTCGGGCACTCTTATGTCTTTTCACTCTTTTACTCTTTCACCCGCTTACTTTCTCGATTTATGTGTATATCCGTACATCTATCTTGGTTTTATTTCACGAGGGTTACAAACTAGTTGAGACTGCTGGCTGGCTGGCTGGCTCTCTTTTGCGAGAAGCAAAGGCCCCAGGACTCTCTTTTATCGTTAACTTCTCAAGTATTCGCTGGACACTTTTTCGGCGACCAATCGAGTACCCCTATCTGCCTATCTACGAGACCTTCAGACTTTTTTCTGCTACTTTTATCTTATCGCACAAATCAACATTTATTTCAATATTCTCCTCTTATATTTGCCATTGTTTTTGTAATAAGTTCTTAGAAAAAAAAAATTACTTAGTTTATTATTATTAAAAATTTTTAAATTACAATTTATTTATTTAAAAAAATTTTGGAGCCAATTTTAATTAATAAATTAAAATAATCATAAATAATTCATATAAATCTTTATAAAAAATGAACCGTAGAAAATTTATTTAAATTATATTACAACAAATCAAACAGGATAAAAATTTTAATTACAAACTTGGAGAAACTCTATAAATTTCTCGGAAACAAAGAAATTCGGAATAAATTAAATAGGCTACAAAAAATAAAAAAAAGAAAAGAGGTATTAGATCGAAATCTTTATAAAAAGTAAAAGTAAAAGAATAAAATAGAGAATCAATGTGCAAGATAGAGGAGGAGATTGGGATCGGCAGTACGTGGCTGGATTTGATTGTTTAACTTTAAAACAAGTAAAGTCGTTATTCTTTTATCGAAAACTAGAATTCAAATTTGCGCGCGCAAGCGCGCGCCTTACTATAGCGTTTGCATATATTTTCATGCTCATGATATATTCGACCAATCACGTTACAAATAGTTTGATGCCACATACATTTCATCTCAATTTTATTATGGGATAGCAACTGCCTTACATCAATATCAGCTCCCAGGGTCGGAGAAATTAAAACATTTGACTCTACAGCCAAGCTTAAATGTTTTTCTTAGCTTTTTATTTGTGCTTGCCGATAAAACAAGTCTCAAGTCTGAGTAAAACTCTAAAATAGTGTAGAGTATGTTTGCAAAAAGCCACGTGCTCCCTGGTCGCGGATCCTGGTGGTGTTTAAAACAGCCCGTGTTTAACTTAGCCTTTACTTTAATTATTCTTTCCTTGGCTCCTCGTTCTTTAATTCCTGATATAATGCTAACACACACGTACTTGCAAATATATAATATGTTATTCGTCCGTATAAGAAAAGCAAAACTATTCCCGGATAAATTCTAAGAAGAGTATATAGATATGTAACAGAGACAGAGAGAAACTACAGCCAGTCTCGGTCTGTTGCTGGAGTCTACTCTTAGTTTGGAGTTTGTCTGGATTGATGCAGAATGTAGAAGAGAAGAGAGCAAGAACAAGAACAGAGGAGAACTTTCATTTGCCCGGTAACGTTATTATTGCGTCACGGATTTAACTCGATCATTTTATGTATTCTCGATCTTCTGTCTGCTCGACTACATTCGTATTCGTATTTATATTATGTACAGATCCAATCCTATCATGGATAAATGTATTCCAAATACCCAAGACCCGATCCACCGCTATATACCTCTATATACTCCACGCTCGCTTGGGTATATTATATCCATAAAATAAAACAGACCAATACGAGTTAACTTGACCGTTCTAAATCTTGTTTTGCCTAATACAAATATACTGACGTATATTGTAGTAAAACGCTACTAAAGTATACCAGTGTACTACAGTCTATACATATATAACTTGCCTTTTTATTAAACTCTAATGCCCTTTTATTTTTTCCACGTGATAAATCGGGTTAACCATTATAAACAAGATTGTACTCATTAAGACAAATTTAATTAAATTACTCGTGATAAATTGCTCTGTTTCATTCTACAACCTCGGTACTACAATATAATATCACTTTAGTTTATATACATACATGCATAGACACTTTATCTACTGACAATTAAACTAATTTAAAGCCACTATCTCAATCCATTGGCTTTAGATTTAATTTAATGAATTTATAAATATTTCAACACTTTTATAGGTACCCGAGACGAAATTTAAATCGTAGATTAAACGTATTGAACGTTCAAATCGTCAGTTGAGCGTATTAGACGTTGAAAACGTAAGATCAACGAATTGAACGTTAAAATCATCATTTGAACGTAATGGACGTTAAAAATGTATGTTGAACGTATCCAACGTATTATAAATATTAAGAGAACCAATAATTGGTGAAAATAAGTAATATTAAAACTACTCAAATAACTGAACATGCTTGAAACGTAAATAGACAAAAACAAATTTTTTTTTCAGTTTTGTTAGGGAGATTTTACACTTCTTAACTTAAATTTACCATTTTTTTTGACGGAAATGCTTTTTCGAAATTTTTTACCCTCGGAATGGTTTTCAAAATTATGTATAATTTTATGAAATATCATTCATACAATTTTATACAAAAAATGGCCTCATAAATCTCTATATGAAATGATAACTTTTTATAAAATTTTGTACCACTGCACTGATAAAAAATTTAATTTGATTCAAGAGCAAGAATTTTGAACCAAGAACACCATTTTGAAGAAAAAGAATTTCTTAAGTCAAGAGGCTAAATTGTCTAGTCAAGATATAATTCTTGGTTAAAAAAAATTTTCTTGATTTAAGAATTTTTCTTCTTGAGAGTGTTATTTTCTTCAAAATGGTGTTCTTAATTCACAATTCTTGATCTTGAGTCAAGTTAAATTTTTTATCCGTGTGGATTTTTACAAAAAAAAAATTAAAATTTTAAACTTCCCGCTAAGAAAATTAAAAATGCGTAGTTATTTGAGTAGTTTTAATGTTACTATTTTCACCCATTATTGGTTCTTTTCATATTTATAATGCGTTGGGTACGTTCAACATACCTTTGTAATGTCTATTACGTTTAAATGACGATTTTAACGTTCAATACGTTAAATCTACGATTTAAATTTCGACTCGGGTAAAGTCTGTGATGATGAAAACAAATTAATGATAGTGACTAATTGCAAGGGAGTAATAAAACCCGAATAGGATATTTCGGTAAAAGTGTAATAAAAATATGTAATAGTAGAGGGTTTAGTTATTTATATAAAAGAGGGAAAGACTGACAGTCATTAGGGGTGCAAATAAGTATCGACTTTACTCGAGTAGCCTTAATTTAAAATTTAGGCCCCTGGAAGGTGGATAGAAATAAAAAACTCAAAAACAAAAGAAATGAAACGAAAGGCAAATGTTCCCGAGCATGCGGTGGAAAAACGTCGACAAAGGGGACGCACACGGCAGGGAGGGTGGAAAGCAGGACTAGCGTCTGTACGTTGTAGTTGTGTGGCGAAGGGGAGGAGGAGGAAAAAAGCTACACTGTGAAGAAAAAGAATGTTTGCACCGGCGTTCCTTTTTTCTCCAGTTCCTTTATTTTCGACGGTGATGTCACGAGGAAAGGGCTGCCAAAACAACGTTCGGAAAAAATCCCGAGTCGTAAAAAAAGTTTAGTATTGTTGGTTGTTTTAGTTCCATTTCCTCTATCTGTCTTCTGTCCTCAACTCTTTTCATTCTTCGTTTCTCTCTCTCTCTGCTCGTTTTTTTGTCTACTCGGTAGTGGGGTCGCTGGCCAACTTTTCCATTGTCGTTACAAACATAATGCGGGCTCGTTAAAAATAATTCATTTAGCGACAATACCCACGAGTGTAGTTCACGCCTTGCCAATAATAAAACACACTAGTTTACTATAGCTTCCCTTCATCTTTCGTTTTTATCATTCATTTTTCTCTCCATCAACATCAAATCTATTATTTTTATTTTTATAAATTAAATTTCAGTCTCAGATAAGAATTTAATTACCAATTTTTCTTTTAAAAGGCGCTGTAGCGTTATTAAATAAAAATCTTTTGATAAAATCTCAGCGTTTTAAATAAAATCTCAGCCATTGAGACGCGAGATAAATACTGCTAAGTATTTATTTGTAAATAAATTTTTCTTAAAAACTTCAATTGAAGCTTCCTTCGTCGTCCTATTCAACTCGATTAAATTAATTACACAGAAAAAAAGGTTCACTTGAGCCAAGAAAATATTTTTTTTCTGATAATATTTTTTTTAAATTCAATTATTAAAAAAAAAAATTTATAAATTTTAATTAATAATTTTTTTGCACACAGAAAAAAAAATTAAATTGAATCAAGTAAAAAATAAAAAAATTCTAGGACTACGAAAATAATTTTGAAGAGTTTTATTGTCTTGAATCAAGACGAAAAATTCTTGAATTAAGTAAAATTTACTTAAACCAAGAAAAATTTCTTAGTTTGAGAATTTTTCTACTCAAATCAAGAATTTGAAATTCTTCAAAATTGTTTCCTTGATTCAAGTAAATTTTTTTTTCTGCACAGAAAAAAAGGTTCACTTGAGCTAAGAAAATATTTTTTTCCTGATTATTTTCTTGAGCGTAAAAAAAAATTTTTTTTTTTGACAAGAAATTTCACTTATTCCAACAAATTAATTTTCTTGCTTTAAGAAATACGTATCTTGATCCAAGAAAATTTTTTTAAGTCAAGAAAATCTCCTTGTTTTGAGAAAATTCAGCCTCTTGCTCCAAAAAATTTTGTTCTTGATAAAAGTAAATTTTCTTGCTTTGAGAAAATTTTTCTCCTGCTCCAAAAAATTAAATATCTTGATAGTAAATTTTTATTAATATTTTTATTGACTAACATGTCAAAGGGGAAGATCAAATAATATTGAATCATTTTTTTTTCGTTCCATATGTATAACTGCACGCTAAAATAATATAAAATGGGTATCAAATATTCAAGAGAGAAATTTTCTCAGAGTGAGAAAATTTTTTTCTTAGCTGAAATAGGTGATGCTGCTTTCCTAAAGTATCTAAAAATCTTGATCAAATATAAAAATTTATTGTATCAAATATTTATGATAATTTGTATGAAGAAAAAACGACTTCCACCAATAATAAAATTTCAAAAAAAATTTTTACTTCGGCCAACACAACTTGGGTCTTCCTTCAGACACCCGAAAATTTTCTTGAATCAAGAATTTTGTTCTCCAGTCAAGAAATTTTTTTTTCTGTGTAGCTGAAAAATAATTCATAAATAAAATTTTTTCTACTTATTTTATTTTATCCAGTCAAGTATTTAAGCTTGTTATTATATTTATCTGAGACTGAGATAATCTCTTGGCTTAAAGTGAGCGGAAAGCAGATGCGTCTCAATGAGATAAAATTTTTTTTATCCTCACATTGTTGGAGAGAAATAAAAACAATCAAAAGTACAAAGTTATATGTTTAGCTATTTATCGAAAATTAGATTGAGCTGAAAGAAACTATTGTAGAGTGTAATATGCAGTTAAATAAATTTGAGGAGTAATAAATGGGCGAGGTCGGTAAACGAGGTGTGTGGAAGGATGTTTGCAGAGCCGAGATTTTATTATCGCATAGCGACGTAATCTTAGAATAATCCATTGGAAGTAAACTGCTTGAGCCATCTTCACAGCACTTACTACACGTGGAACTGTGCATTGCACACATTTGTAACTTTAGTAGTACATATAAAGTTTAGTTACATTAGTGGGAATATGGTTACGGATAATAGAAAGCCGGTTTCAAGGCTCGATAAGATAAAACACGGGATGACTAACATAAACAAAATAGTAAATACTAAATACAACTGCTACTTTTATTTATATTATGTTTTAAAAAAACTGTTTTATAAAGAGAAGAATTATTTTTGAGGTGTCCGGAATACCAATTTATCGCGTTTCTCCACTCTCTCTTTCATTGGCATTATAAACTTTAAATTCCTTCTTTTGCCAATACCTTAATCGGCAAAAGGTCACTATCTACATCTTTGATCGAGTCGTGACATAAATTATTTTTATATTTAATGACAAACTTTTTATTTTATTATTATCACTGCCGTACTTTTGCAAACTATTCTCAGAAATTTTAACCTCTAATAACTCAATGTCTAGACTGACTTCTTTCTTTTATTACCGATAATTTTGGCATATTGATTTTTTTTAATTTTAAATTTAACGGACCTTTGAGTCATTTTTTTCTACCGCTATAAATTTCTCCAAAAAAACTACAAGCTGATCACAATCGCAGAAAATTTTTTCATAAACTCGGAATATATTTATCAAATTATTTAAATTATAAATAAATAAAATTTTGCTTTATTAAATAACTTTTGTTAAATTGCTCTGTGCTTTCTTAATTATTGACATTTTTAAAGATATAAACTCATTTCGATGTTACACTCATCGAGACCTCTCATTTGAGTACCCACATGGCATTTTTTATATATTTTACATATATGGTATTTGTGAAATATATATAATATATAAATATATGAAAAATTGATGTGGGTACTCAAATGAAAGGTCTCGATGAGTGTAATGTCGAGGTGAGCTTATATCTTTAAAAATGTCCATAGTTCACAAGTCACAAGGTCATTTCTTAATTATGTATCTACAGCATTTTTGAATGCAACTTGAATATTTTTCATAATAAATTGACTATCGATGAGAATGATATGAAATCTTGAAAAGCACAAATTCAAATTAAAACCTTTGCAATGACACTAAATTTTACTAAAAAAACCGATTATATCATATTACTATTCCGGACACAGTTTTTCTTATTTTCTTAATAATATAGATTATTAACAAAATAAATTTCTCAAAAAGAAAAAAAAAACAAAAATTAAAAAAAAAAAAATTGAGCATTAAATTCATCCCTAATCGGAATAAAAAAAAGAAATCCTTTGAATTACCATTACAAAATACATTTCAGTGTAAAACAGCTTCCGGTAATTTTCCATATTATCCATGTATAATGCATTAATCGAGTAAGCGCTTGTTAACGATCTGGACTTGCCGTGGTACGGTTGAACGCTTACCTACAAGTCTTACACACTTTTTTCATCAATCATCTCAATGATCTGATTGAAATTTTAAAATAATTTCTCCGGTTTTATTTTAAAATCATTCGAGGTGAATTTTAAACCTAAACACGTAGACGTCTATCCATACACACAAACACAACTCAGCCTTCCTACACGAGTCACGAGGGAGAGAAAATTCTGTTCAAGTATCAGCGGATCGCCCTCCTTCCTGGGAAGCTGTCGGATCGATAAACGCAACCAAGTAGTAGGCACTCGTAGCAATCCGTGGCTCTCTTTCGCGCTTATACCCACCGATGATAATCCTCTCTTTTCTTCCTCTCTCTCTCTCTTGCCATTACTCAATGTGAATAATCTCTCTTACTCTGTGCAATTTATGTACAATATATACAGGGAGACTTTCAGTGGTCGTTCAACACACGCCATATTGACCGACGCCCAACGTTTATTTCACACTAACTTTATTTCATTAGTTATTGCCTCTAATTATTTTATTAAAATTAATAAAAAAATTAGAAAAACGGTTGACCCTGAAGGCCATCCCTGCAACTTCCTGTTACATTCGTAATTAAGCGCTCAAAATTGCGCTTATTACGTTTTTGAACTCGAAGAGCTCAAAAATATAATTTTAATGTAGTTTTGAGCTTTTCGAGCTCAAAAGTCTGATAGAAGTTTAATAAAACACTATTTTTTGAATTTTTAAACCGCAATAACTTTTGAATGAATGAACCGATTTTCACGCGGTTGGCGGCAAGCGACGCAGTTTTTCAAATTCTATGATACATTTTTAAACACAAATTGATAAGACCGGAAGTTTCGGTGTAATTCGAAAAAAACGCTTTTATTCGATTTCTTTCGTCAACGATAACTCACGAACGAATCAACCGATTTTAACCGGCTTGGTGGCAATCGACGTGGTTTTTTTGATGTTAAGAGCTGATTAGTTTTTGAAATTGATCGATCGAGCCGTTTAAAAGTTATTCAAAAAAAACTTGATTTGAAAAAAATTTTTTTCGTAGTTTTTTTTAAGATTCCTTAAAATCTACCGGTCGGAATCGGTCCAAATTGTATTCAAAATCTAAGTTTGGTCAAGCCCTTTCAAATGACACCAACCGCGATCAAATCGGCCAAGCCGTTCAAAAGTTATGAGAGGTTTACATACATACACACATACATACATACATTCATACATACAGACATAAAGACAAAATCACAGGAATAGTCAGGGAAGCTTCCTAGGACCTCAAAACGTCAAGATCTGATGAAAACTCGATTTTCTGAAAACGGGGTAAAAACAATAACTTCCCGATTTTTGAAAATTTTCAATTTTCTTAGCGGGAAGTTAATATATTTTGATAAATTAATCATTCAATCTTTAAAATAAATAAATACCCAGCCATCAATCAAAAAAAAATCATCAATACTTTATTATCTAAAATATTAACATCATTAATAATAAATTCAGCATTGAAATAATCATTTTTGTAAATCTCGATAAAATAAAACGAGTGTAGATTTAAAACTGTCGATAAATCAAACCCCAAGCATCAATAACACAAAGACTAGCTAGCACCTTTAAAAATATTCGATCCAATCAATTACGAAACAGAGAGTTCAATCTAAAGATACATAAATATAAATAACAACAATATTTAAATCATCTAAATAAAACGTGACTATTAATTAAACACGACTTACTACCTAAATAAAATATAAATATATAAATTCATTAACATATTATTTATATTAAAAAAAAAAATTCTCATGAATATTTTAATTCTTCTATACACGTCCTTTTCCATATTTTAAAAAAAGTAAACACGCTTTGTATGTGTTAAGTTCCAAGTTGGAAGTTGGAGTAATCCCAACACTATCTTATCGATAGAAGCCTCCGACAAATTAATCGGAACCCCGAGAGTCGTCTATAGATCCTTTACTGCATATATGTCTTGACTAAAAAGTTGTACCTAAATAAAAATACCAGTAGTCACAACAACAACAACAACAACAACAACAACAACAACAACAACAACAACAACAATAGTAATAATAATATAACACTACTAACTACTACATATTTATTTCCGTGTACGAAGACTTGTTCTTAAACTTTTTCCCAGCAGAACTTCTGGGTACGGTGCTCATCTCATTTGATCAAGAGTAGAGAGCCTCGATACATTTTATTTACTGTCTTATATATAGATATATGTATAGCTGGCTATTATGGATACGATACGACACCCGCGGGCAGTTTGAAGCGAATAAAACGCGATAGCTTTTACGACACTCGTTTATCCTCATCCTCATTTTATTCACGGGGTATTTATCTCTACCTCTCTTTCTCCAGTGAATTCCAGCCGGTGCAGATATAACTTTGATACTTAACCAATACAGCAAAAATAAACAAATTAAATAAAAAAAAAAAAAAAAAAATGTCGCGACAACTTTTTTTTCCGGGTGGATTATTTTCTCGGCGATTTATTTAAATGGTATACGTCAAAGAACACGTGTAAGTTTCCTCAACAAACACCTCGATTTAGAATAAATAAATTTATTTAAATTATCAGTTTCTTATTGGATGTACACGTCTCATTTGGCTTGAAGTTATTCACTCGGGCATCTCACGGTGTGGTGGCAAATAAAAAGCCCCTTTTTCCGATTCACGAGTTTAGTTTTGCTAAGGACTTAACACGTGATAGACAACTTTGGAACAACAACCGGTTGTTTTCCAGCTAAGTTAAACTTTTAACACGACTCCTGTTTGCTAAATATATAATGGGATGGATGTGTATCTTTAAAAGCTTAGATGTTACAGCGGTTGACTTGCATGGATAGGATCATGTACAAGCGAAACTTTTCAACAAGTTTAAATAAAACCACAGCGAATTTTCTCGGTGAGTAGAAAAGGATCATTGAATATTAATACAATATTATCCAGATTTAGTTACTCCGTGTAGTAAGTATATCAAACACATATTCCAGCACGGCAACACCGGAGTTGCTTTAATGGTATTACGTATTATGTGTGTCGGTGTGAGAGCTGGAAAGTTTATCGCGAAATAACGAACGGGTTGACAGCTTCGTATAATACATCGGTGGTTGTAATCTGCATTGATGTCAAGAAAACAAGTTAAATACCGTTATTATATTCTATTTTACAAGATTTATATGATTATAGTTATTTACTAAATTATGTGGGGATAATTTTATGGGCTTTGGAAAATTTATAATGAGATTTTTAAATTTTTATCATTATTTTACTACTGTTCTTCGTTCATGCAGTGAACTTTAATAGTTCTTTACAATTTACAACGTTTAAAATTTATCCGTTGCACTAGCAGAGTGGCGCAGTGGAAGCGTACTGGGCCCATAACCTGTAGACAATATTATTATACAGAAAGAAAGGTTCACTTAAGCCAAAAAAAAAATTTTTCATCCTAATTATTCTCTTGAGCGAAAAAAAAAATTTTTTTTTGACACAAGAAATTTCACTTATTCCAACAAAATTAATTCTCTTCCTTTAAGAAATACGTATCTTGGTCCAAGAAAATTTTCTTGTTTTAAAAAAATTCAGCTTTTTGCTCCAAAAAATTTTGTTCTTAATAGAAGTAAATTTTCTTGCCTTGAGAAAATTTTTCTCTTGCTCCAAAAAATTAAATATCTTGATAGTAAATTTTCATTAATATTTTTATTGACTAACATGTCAAATTGGAAGATCAAATAATATTAAATCATTTATTTTCATTTCATATGTATAATTACACGCTAAAATGATATAAAATGGGTATCAAATATTCAAGAGAAAAATTTTCTTAAGTTGATGAAAGTAATGAATTATTGTGAATCCTATTACAATCTTTAGTAAATCCAAGAAGTGGATTATAAACACAGTAAAAAATTTTGGGTCAATGTTTCAAAAAATTTTGTATCAAATATTTAACACTTTTATGTGTTAATTCAACATTTATAGTGTTAAATTGACACAAAAAAATTATTTTATTAACACAAAAAAGTGTTAAATATTTAACACAAAAATTTTTTGACGGATTGACGAAAATGTTTTTACTGTAATGGTACATGGAAATAACAAGTAACACTGAATATTATACTGGGTAAAAAAATTTTCAGATAGCAGCTAGTATAATCCAGATTACAATGAGTATAATCCAGATATCACTCAGTATAATCTGGATTATACTGGCTACTATTTGAAAATTTGTTTCACCACAGATATCACTGAGTATAATCTGGGATGATATCAAGTGTCATCTTGTTCTTTCCATGTAAATGAAAAGAATTGGATTGAACTTTGGAATTCAACAAAATTTAAATAAAATTAATTTGACTTAAAAAAAAAGTTGATCTTACAAGATATAAAAGTTGTAAAAAAATAAATAATCTTAATGACTTACCTAAACATATTTATAAAAAAAAAAAAAAAAAAAAAAATAAATCTTGACTAACTGCTTGTCAATTACCAGTGAACCGCGAAAGTTTGTTAAATAAATAAAAGTTACTCAACTAAAAAGGCAAGTAATTAAGTGACAAATATATAAATACAGTTAAAAATAATCAGTAAACAAAATTAGTCAGATTAAAAATAGCAAAACTGAGAAATAAATCAGAGAAAAATTTATTCTCATGATTCACCATGAGAAATGATAAATAAAATAAATAAAAATAAAATAAACTAGCTATTTTAAATTCTAAATTATAAAATATAATATATAATACCGGCAACCAGTTCCAGTAGAGATTAATTAATTACATACAAATGTCGTCGTGTGTTACATGTGTGTCTTTCGAAAGATCTCGTATAAATATAAAATAAAAAGAATATTTTTATTTTATTAATATACACACCCAATATATTTGCTTCTCTCCTTATCGGTCCTATCCCCGTTTGTTAATAAAGTTTTCTCAGTGATTTATGCACATGTCACTTGTAACATGCTGTGCTACCTGAAATATCTGGTATATATCTTCGGTATCGGCGTGTAAACCCAATAATGTCTTTTACTCCTGGGGCAGGGGCAGGGAGCGTGGGTCGGCCACGACGACGATCGTCAGATAAAGATAAAGGCGACATACATTTATAATAACAAAAATAACAATAATAATAACCATAATATATATAAATATCCATATCGATATCCCTGAGTGCACACAAAGGGTTGAGCTTAACACACAAGAGAAAATTAAAAGATTTATTTCCATCGGTTTTATCTATCCGGGTCTCATCAATCTTTCCTCATCTTCCTCCGCAGATATCTCGGTAATCCTTGACGTGAGACAATGAATCACCAACTCTTTTCGTTTATTCTCTTTCGCCATCGTCATCATCATCATATTCCAATCGCTATCCTACTTAATTTTTTTTTATACTTTTTGTTAATCTTGATTAAAAAAATACACGTGAAAAACTTTTTCCTTTTTTTTTTTTTTTTTTTTTTTTTTATCGATACTTTAATACGACAGTCTGCATTTAAATCCATTGATGACAAAAAATTAATATACTAGAATTTTTATTTTTTATTGACAAAAAATCTCAGCAATATTCAATATTATCTCTGTGTGTAATTAAACTCAAATTTAAAAAATTTAATTAATAATAAAATTATACTTTGAATTCTCTTAATAACAAGATAAAACATATGCGTAATTACAAACTCTGCTTTAACTAATGAGTTTACAACTTTTAATTATAAAACAAGTTTCATTTCAACTGTCAGTTTAATTGAAATAAATTAACTAATAATGAATTTATAAGTACTCAACATTAATTAAATAAACTTTTATTTTACTATTTTCTCGAGATCATTATATGAATAAATGAACATAAATTGTTATCAAACGCTAATTATTATTTTATTCTCAATAACTAAACGCTTAGGCTTATGTATGATGAAAGTTATTACACCCATTTGTATGTATATGGCCAATAGAATAAAACTAGTTTAGGAGGAATTCAATCCGCACCAAATAAAAAGGGATTTAAGTGTGTCAAGTATAATATATATTGATGAAAAATTATTACTTTTACGGTGATGTTTTAAAAATATTATTTATTTGTATCCTTTGAGATTCGTAGTAAAAACTCTTTGCTTAGCTCCCGGTGTAACTCGAGGGGTTCGATGCAAAATACAAGACCGAGACTGACATATATAGAGAGAAAAGTTAATATAACTCCCAATACAAGTTATCTGTGGGTTTATATTAATATGCGGAGTAAATGTGTGAGTACTTTATGGAAGTATCGACGTGTTACGCTACCACCGACCAGCCAACCGTCTGAATAAAGCCTTATATTATATGAATATATTACTTCTCAAAGATTATATTAATATTATTTATTTTTAATAATTTTATAAATTAAAAAAAAATTCGGCAGCCGAAATGGAAGTAGATTTCATAATTTATTACTGAATGCCTAGCCATTGAAAAAAAAATATATATATTGGGTAAGAATGTACAATAGTTTTTGAAAATTCCGACATGAAGTACCAACGACATAGTTCGATTTCTATGAAATCTACACAGAAAAAAAATTAACTTGATTCAAGAGAAACATTCTTGAACCAAGAATATAATTTTGAAGAGGGTGTCTTGAATCATGACGGAAAATTCTTGAATCAATTTAAATTTCCTTAAATTAAGAAAAATTTTCTTAAATCAAGAATTTTTCTCCTCAAATCAAGAATATTAAGCTCTTCGAAAATATATACTTGATTCTAGAATATTTTTTTTTCTGTGTACTGAAAATTATAAGAAGTCATTTCAAATTTTTTGAAAATTCTGACATTTCTATGAAATCTACTCAAATTTTCATTAACTAGAATTAACTTTTAATTTGCTGTCATTTCTGACACAATTGATTAAGAAAGATAATGCAGCATGTGAATTGAAGCTTATTTAATAAGCTTTCAGATGAAATTTACGAAAAAAACGAAGTCATCGCATTCAAAAGTTATTGCAAGAAAAACCAAAAAAAGTTGAATTTTTTCGCGATTTTTGAAATTTTTAATCTGCTCTTATTCGTGATCTACTTGATTGAGGGAAATAAATTAGCATGGAAATTGAATTTACAAAAATATGAAAAGTTATTGCAAGGAAAACCAAAAAAAGTTGAATTTTTCAAAATTTTTCAAAATTTTGAATCAGCACGTATTTCTAAAATAACCGACCGATTCAGCTCATCCTTGAACTTAACCTCGGTAATTATCCGTAGAATATGGACGCTAAGTTTAATAAAGATCCGTTAAAAATTGAGAGAGTTAGAGTAGAGACAAGGCCGGTTATATCGTATATACATAAACTTTTGAATCATATACATTTTCTGACTCAGATTGACGAGCTGAGTAAGAATATACAAAAATTTTTTGAAAATTCTGACATGAGGACCAATGCAATAGTTAGATTTATATGAAATCTATTAAAAATAATGATTGAGTATCAATTTATTTAGAATTTGAATAAAATTTCAAAATAAATTTTTGTTTATAATTAATAAATATTTATTAAATCATTTACTACAGAAAAATTATTAATTAAAATTCATTATATTTTTTTTTTAATAATTGAATTTAAAAAAAATATTGTCAGTTTTATTTTTTATTAAATAATTAAGAACAAAAAAAAAGACACGGATAGACAAAAAGGGTGTTGATAATAAATTGTGTCCGGTAACCGGTGTACCGAGCAGTGTTATATAAAGAGTTATTAAAGTTGTAGAATGTGTGTAGAGCGTAATTTGGTTAACTGTGTGTGAATAATAAAATAATACGGACAGTATCTTATTCAGTTAGTTAATCTTTAATCTTTCATCTCGGATGATTATTTCTTTAGTAAATACATTCGCATGGGCTGCAAACTGAGAATGGATGAGTGGATGATGAGGAGGGACAGTTAAGAGTTCAGGCTAAAGAAAAAAATAAACGACCCGAGAGAATATGGATACATGACTAAATAAAAATAAAAATAAAAACAACAGTGAGAGTTAAGGGTTTTTTAATTCACCAGGAGAGCCGGAGAAGACACACCAGACTGAGCTGCTGGCTGAAGAAGAGCCCAGACTCCGAACTCGGTCCATTTTTCATTGCATAGGTACTCACTGCATGCGCCGTCGAGTGAAAGAGACCTCCGAGAAAAAAGGATGCGAGGATGAATAAAAAAATATATAAAATAAAAGAAAAAAATATCGCGTGTGTAAACGGCACTCTCAGCTCTTTAGTGTGTGCTCCCGGAGGTTCCTCGATCCTACGAAGCTACGTCCTAACCTCTTCTCTTCGTTCATTTACTTTCCATCCGTCTTTTTTTTTTTTTTTTTTTTTTAGTTTTTTTATTTAGCTTCTGTTATATACTTTTACCCTTTTCTCCACGCCAACGATGTAAAAATTGTCTCGACTCGACGAGGATATTCTATCTACTCAAGTATCTACTGTGTCCCTAGATCAGTGCTACTCATCCACTTAATTCTATCCAAAATATCTTTATTTTCTTACTATCAATTTTTAGTGCAAGTAAATTAATGAAAAATATATTAAATAAAAATTTAATTTCATGTTAAGAAAAAAAATTCATTAAATTTTGATAAATTAATTTATTTATTAACGGGGTATTCTCGTCTGGTCTGGTCTTAAAGAAGAAAAAATAGCAATTTTTTACATTTTACTCAGAAAACAGCAATTTTTATGAAATTATAAATTATATAAAAATGTTTTTTAAAATTAAGTCTTCTAAAGTGTATTTTAAATTATTGGAAAAAGTTTGATTTTATAGATTTTTTTAGGAGTCAATTTTTTATTTAAAGTTTTTGGAGAAGTTTTTTATAGTTTTTTAGTTCTACAAATTTTTTCGGTCACATTTGTCCATTAAGGGGTATTCTGGTCTAGAAGCCTAAATTTTAGGTATTTTTCAAACTAACATAAAAAAAGATGAAAAACATTTTTACCATCCGTTTTTTTAAATGATGTTTATTGACATTTCAAGAATATAAAAAAAAAAAATTGAAAAAAAAAAAACAAACATAAATTTGACAAGTTACAGGCCAGTGAAGTGGGGGTTACAAAAAAAAACGGTGCACCCTGGTTGATATAATTCCAGCCCTTGTAGTGATCTGAAATAAAAAAATTTAGAAAATTCTCAATCTGTAAAGATGTCGCTATTGCGTTGACTTTAGCCAAAAAAAAAAAAAAAAAAAAAATTCACAAAATAGCGTCGACATAAAATGTCAATTTTTTTTTACCTTTTCGAATTTTTTAAAAATGCTCCAAATTGAAATTTTTAAAAATCCAAGGCAATCGCGATAGACAGATATATAAAGAAGATTCTCACCAAATTTCAAAGGAATCAGTTGGGTAGAACTTGAGATATCATGTCAACCACTTCAAAAAAAGTAGTTTCGAGAAAACCGCGTTTAAAGTTTGAGAAACAATTCAGTAGAATAACTCGTAAAATAATATTTATTTTTCACTTTGGATTAATCGGCAATCCCAGATCCATACATTGGGCCTTCTTCTACTTCATACTCGATGTTTTGTGAAATTTTTTGTGCTAATCGAGCTGTTCTGCTTTCTTTTAAAAAAGCAGAAGCTGAAGCAACTGCGTCACAAAATCCACTGTATCTCCGAAAATAATTCGAATTTTGAAAAATCCATTTAAGGACATATTTTTAAGGATCTAAATTTCGAAAATATGTAAAAAAAATCGATTTTTTTTCAAATTTCTAGACCAGAATACCCTCTTAAGTAATTTTTGACATTAATTTTATATTCAAACTTCAAACTAAAAATTTCTTAACAGTTAAAAAAATATTTACTATGTTTAATAAATAATTTATTAAATCATTAATTAAAAAAATGTATTTATTAACTATTAATGAAATAAAATAAATATTAGAAACACTGTCCTAAAAAAAAAATAAAGAAAATTTCTAACTTATAAATTTATAAAGAAACAATTAAAAGAGTATAAATATTAAAAGTGTCAAATGGCAAAAAATTAGATTGTTATCGTAACTGCGTGAGGTAATGAACTCTCGGCCGAGGTCTTTAAGGTGAAGTAAAAGCAAAAGAATAAGTAGAAGTGAAAGAGCTGGCCAGGAGGCAAAAGTTTAAGAGTTAAAGATGGAGGACAACCGCGTCTACTCAGTACCACGAGTACGGGTCGTGACTGCAGCATCACGAGCAGAGGAATATCGCGCCTACCTGTAGTTTATTTAAGAAAACTCCACGGGACATCGAAGAAGATCCTTTTCTATCCTCTATTCTCCTCTACCTCAACATAATATTATATTATATTTTATTATAATATAATTTTTATTCTTTTTATTCTTTTCCACTCGACTGCTGCCTCGTCAGACGTTAATATTTTCTACCTCGTTGGATCCCCTCTCCCCTTGACCTCCTGCACCTACCCACAGTCGTGCATAGAAAAAGGAGGAAAATAATTTATGCGTTAAATTCTGCACAAGACAGTGCACTGACATGGTTAGCGAAAGATACTTATATTACACTGAGTTGTAAAATAAATAATGAATAATATTAAGTCCCAGCAAATTTATTTATCTCTTTGACGTATTTTCTCATTTTCTTCTACGATTTTTTTTTTATTTTAAATTCCAATTTGTTGTAATTTAATTAAATTTATTTTATTTTATTTTTCTTAAAATAATTTTCGAAGATGGAAATAATTTTTTATTTGCAATGTGGTACAGTGAACAGGAAGCGGAGGCAATATTTCTTGAATGGACTGTAGCCATGCGAGCGTGATTTACATACAAGAAGTGTATATCATAACCCAAACAACGGTCTGCGTATATCCGTGGCAGGGCGGGCTTCTAAAACTGATTCATTGCCGGGAGTGCTCTGTTCTCTTTCCAACTAAACTAAACTCTTATTCTTATATATATATATATATATATATATATATATATATATATATATATATATATATATATATAT
This sequence comes from Cotesia typhae, assembly GCF_013202065.1. Taxonomy (NCBI): domain Eukaryota; kingdom Metazoa; phylum Arthropoda; class Insecta; order Hymenoptera; family Braconidae; genus Cotesia; species Cotesia typhae. The sequence goes on along the minus strand of NW_027423774.1, from coordinate 6,293,071 downwards.
ATATATATGTATATATATATATATATATACATTTACTCTTCTGATTCATCATGTCCTTTTATCTCCTTTCCCTCTTTTCTCAACGATAGTTCTCTACAGCTTCTTCCATATATATTATATAGTACAGACATCTCGCGTCCTTACATCATCCTTTTTATTTATCTTCTGTAGGGCATTTCGCCCACAAACTGTTCATCCCAACCGGTAAAATCCTTCTAATGGGGAGTTATTGCACAGCAAAAATATCCACCATGTTTGCTAAACGTCACGTCAAAATAATATTGTAATTTATTTAATGAATAATGATGTTGGCAATTTTAAAATTCGTGAATCATTTTCCAAACATTACTTTTTTCGATTATTTGTTTTACCCGAAAAAAAAAAAAAAAAAAAAAATGCATTCTCATCAATTTTAAAGAAAGAAAAACGAATTTTACCTGCTGGCATGTATACACTTTGTATTTTTAAACGTCAAACACTCTTAATATTAAAATTCAAGCTCTCAAGAGCTCGAGCAGCCGTTTATTTAGTTTACCAACTAAACATTTCTCTCGAATTATTTATTTGAACTTTAAAACACCGGAGTTTCTTTTTTCTCATTAACGTTATAAGGAAATATAACCTGGCGATTATATTATCCGGCGAGTCAGCACTCGAGTGCTCGACCCGTTATAACTTTTTAAGTAGATAGAAATGAAAGGAGAAAATATGATTCGTCACACTTGATTAAAACAAAAAGCCGTCTTCACACAACTGTCATCGTATTTTTATAAAATTAATAAATTATTAAGTATATGTGTATATATTATTATTAAGTCCCCTGAATCAACAGATATTCTACCACACACGCTGCATATATTACGTATGCATACAACATATAATAACAACTGTTGTTTGAATGTGTGGACCCTATAAATACTTTTGCGTCATCGTGAAAACCCTGGTAATCGACTAATACTGAATAATAACATTAAACCAGTCGTCAGTCAGTTTAACAAACGTTTAAACTAACAGAAACCCCTCGTACAATAACATTTAACATTTCATTGGTTACGGTCACGTGTCACGTGTCCTGAGTCTTAAGCTATTACAATATGCTCTGTCTATTAATATAATCGTCATCTCCCGTTTTAAAGACCAGCTAACCCGATCTTTAAGAAAATACAACACCTATACTGAAAAAAAAAAAAATTCTTGACTTGAGGGTAAATTTTCTTGGCTCAAGAAAATATTAAGGAAGATTTCTTCTAACTCCAAAATAATTTTTGTCTTTCTTAAAATTTTCTTGCTGCAAAAAGTTTTTTTTTGTTCTTATCTTGATATAAAAAAAAAAAAAAAAATAAAAATTGACACCTTAAAAGTGTAAAAATATTCGGAATTTAACGTAAGAATTTTTTGAATGTTCCAGACAGAGCAGTGATGCCAACCTCGAGAGCATAAAAAACCAGGAGGACGCAATGGTACGGAGACGAGTAGTTCCGGAAACCAGTGGTGGAATGCCAGCAATTTTTCTCACAATTATCTTTCCCCTAGTCCTCCTCAGCATAACGACCTCCACATCAGTGTTAGCCGTACCAAATGTGCGTTCAGAATCAGCCTCTGGGCCTGCGAATAGTGTCAACCCTCTGTCAGGAGCCTCGTCCTCAGCATCAGTCTCTTCTGGCTCCTCCGGTTCCTCGGGCTCCTCTCTGCCAGGATCCTCTGGGGCTGGAGTTCCAGCAGCCGGTTCGGGAGCCTCGTCATTATCAGCAGTGTCGTCCTCGTCATCCTCCTCGACGTCCTCGAGTGGGTCAATCGGTGCGATTCCAGGAACAGGTGTCGGTATAGGGGATGGATTGGCAGGCATCGGCCACTCATCATCTGTTCTTGCGTCAAGTGCCAACGGAAATGGCAGGTGTGAGGACATCACGATCCCAATGTGTCGAGGAATTGGGTACAACCTGACAGCGATGCCCAACGAGCTTAACCACGATACTCAGGATGAAGCGGGGCTGGAGGTCCATCAGTTCTGGCCGCTGGTGGAGATAAAGTGCTCTCCGGACTTGAAATTCTTCCTCTGCTCGATGTACACGCCGATTTGCCTGCCGGAGTACAGCAAGCCCTTACCAGCTTGCCGAAGCGTCTGCGAGAGGGCTCGCGCGGGTTGTGCCCCTCTGATGCAGCAGTACGGCTTCTCCTGGCCGGAGAGAATGGCCTGCGAGCGGCTGCCCAATCAGGGCGACCCGGAGAACCTCTGCATGGAGCAAGACAACCACACTAGCAGCGGCGGCTCTGGAGGGTCAGGAGGCCCAGCTAGCATGGCTCCCCTACCTCCAGGACCTCCGCGGCCCCCTCGACCTACTAAACCCTCAACGACCTCTCGTTGCAAAGGCAAGAACTCAAAAAACTGTCAGCATCCTCCAGGGGAAAGGGCAAGGGACTGCTTGTGCCGTTGCAAAGCTCCCCTCGTGCCTCTGGGGGTAACAAGCAGCGGCATAGGCACAAGCGGCCACGCGGCGGGAATCCTGGGAGTGGGGGCCGGAGCCACCCACATCGTCGGGGTCCCGGTTTCGCCAATCGGACTGGACACGATAACCTTAACAAACAACCCGAACTACCCGGGCATTGCCGGGGTAAGAGACTGCACTCTGCCCTGCCACGGAGTACTCCTCTCCCCCGAGGAGAGAGGCTTCGCAGCGGTCTGGCTAACTCTCTGGAGCGGCCTCTGCGCCGCAAGCACCCTCACAACCGTAATCACCTTCCTCATCGACACTCAGCGGTTTAAGTACCCGGAAAGGCCGATTGTCTTCTTATCAGCTTGCTACTTCGTAGTATCTCTAGGGTACTTGGCAAGGAGTGTGTTGGGCCACGAGGAGATTGCTTGCGATGGCCCAGCGCTGAGATCAGGAGCTCAAGGCCCAGGGACCTGCGTCACCGTTTTTCTCATGATTTACTTCTTCGGAATGGCCTCGTCAGTCTGGTGGGTCATTTTGGCGTTCACCTGGTTCCTGGCAGCGGGTCTAAAGTGGGGAAACGAGGCGATAACTTCCTACTCCCAGTACTTTCATTTAGCAGCCTGGCTGACCCCGACGGCCCAAACGGTGTGGGCTCTTCTGGCTGGAGGAATTGCTGGGGACCCGGTGGCCGGAGTCTGCACAGTCGCGCCGGAGGGAGTCCAGAAATTCATCCTCGTGCCTCTTCTAGTCTACTTACTCCTCGGGACGAGTTTCCTTCTAGCCGGGTTCGTCAGTCTCTTCAGGATACGTTCGGTGATAAAAAGACAGCCCGGCGCGAAGGCGGACAAGCTGGAGAAGCTGATGATCCGGATCGGAGTCTTCTCGGTGCTCTACACAGTGCCAGCTAGCGCAGTTTTGGGATGCTACTTGTACGAGTCGACTCAACGCGACGAGTGGATCGCTCACCTGGCGTGTCCTTGCAGGCCCCAATCAAAGCCCATATATTCAATCCTGATGCTGAAGTACTTCATGGCGCTGGCGGTGGGAATAACTTCCGGAGTCTGGATCTGGAGTGGCAAGACTCTGGACTCCTGGAGGCGGCTCTGGAGACGCTTGTTCGGCGGCGGAGTTGCCGCTGGCGGAAACACCGGCCTTGCGGGGGTCACAGGGGTCAGCGGAATCGGAAGCGCGAGCATGAAGGGACGGTCTATGATGCCCAGCTACACGGCCTCCGGGCCTGGAAGTGCGCTCCTTCCACCTGGGAGCGTCGCCAGCGCCTCCCAGCACCACTTGCATCATCATGTACTGAAACAACCCCCGCTGTCGCACGTATGACGTCACCAGTCGGCGGGAGGCGACATGAACTCGGCTGGGTGCGAGCCCCAGTCACAGCTACAGCAGTCACAGTTACAGCAGCAGCAACACAACGAAAGGCCTTCCGCCCTGAGCAACTACGGACCCATTTAGCCCTTCGCCTCCGCCTCGTCCAGGAGGCACACACCCGCCCACACTGCGCCACACACCCCACACAGTGCTGCCACTATCTACTCCAGGCGCTCGCTGGCTTCTACCACGGGACCTCTCACCCCTGCCCACGGTCTCGCGCCCTCTTACACTCAAGCTACTGATGTCTGATCAAATCTCTCATCTTCTTTTGGTAACAACCTATGGTAGCTTTTTTGATTAATTTATTAATTCAGTAATTAATGTAACAAACTAATTTATTTATCGAATTAGTGCACAGTAAAAAATTTTGCGGCAAAAAATTTTGTGTTAAAATTTTTAACATTTTTTTGTGTTGATTTAACAAAAAAAAATTTTTAATTTACACACAAAAGTGTTCAATGTTTAACACAAAAATTTTTAACACTAAATTTTTTGACGCAAAATTTTTTACTGTGTGCACGGAAAAAACAAGATGACACTGAATATCATCCCAAATTATACTGAATGAAAAAAATGTCAGATAGTAGCTAGTATAATCCAGATTACAATGAGTATAATCCAGATATCAACTAGTATAATCTGGATTATACTGGCTACTATCTGAAATTTGTTTTCACCACAGATATCACTGAGTATAATCTGGGATGATATCCAGTATCATCTTGTTCTTTGCGTGTGGGTGAAAAAAATATTGCCATATATTTTTGCCGTATATACGTAAAAATTTTGGATAATTTGTCGAGAAATTGACTGATTATTTAAAATAATTATCGAGTCAACGTAGCAGTGATTTTTGTTTATTTTTTTTTAATTGATAATATATTTAAAAATATGTATATTTAATTTTATTTTTTTATCGACGCCGGGGAAAGTTTTACCGTCCGTGTGAGACTAAAATTAAAGGAAAATAAAAAAAAAAAATTTTTTTAAAATGGCACGACTTTGTCTCTGGCTAGTAATAAGTACTAAGTAACACTAGTGAGTGTAAAAATAAAATTTTGAATGCTTTGTATGTTTAATATATTTAATGAAAAGTGAGAATGAATATAATATTAATAATAATAATAATATTGGTTTATTTAAAAGCCCTAAGATTTCTCCTCCTTGAAATATTTTTTTTTTTTGACTTTATAGGCTCGAGTGCATGTCCGTCTCTATTTAAATAAAAATAATATTAATAATATTGATAATGATAAATATATATATATATATATATATATATATATATATATATATATATATATATATATATATATATATATATATATTGTGGATGTATTTATATAGCTGCTTGGTCTACTGATAGTAGGGCGAATAAAACATTAAGTTTTATTAAAAAATTTGAAGGATGTATAGGGTAGTTTTTACTGTGGAAATTAAAAAAAAAATGATTATTATTATTATAATTATTAAAGTGTAAATATTTAAATAAATATATAATTAGATGATAGTGTCATTGTAAATAACAGTAAAAATAATGAATGATTGGGGAAATTTTTTTGTACAGAATTCGAGTCACGAGAGAGAAATCTTCGGCAGATATTTTATAATAAAATAATTATTATTAATTATTCAATAATGTGTGATTATTATTAAAAAAAACAAACAAAAGTATATAAATATAAATAAATATATAAATATAAATATATATATGATAGAGCAGTTTTTTTTACCGTGAGATTAATAATTAATGAGATAACTGGTCATTGTTTAATATTCCATAGATTTGATATAATATATTAAATATTATATTATGACACATAAAAATTAATAAAAATTAAAATGAAAATCTTTACTCTCCGATGTACTTTATCGTTTTGCTAATTCCACTTATTATTAAGTAAAATAATAATAATAATAATAATTAACAATTAACAAAAGACAGGGAGAGAAAGAGATTGATTTTTTATGTATTGATAAATACAAAAAACAAATTAATCACGTGCACCGTAGTTTAACACTGAATGTTATGTGTATACGTGAAAGTAGTATTGGAAGTCTTCGAGACCCTATAATTATTATTATAATATTAATAATTAATGCTAATAATAATATTTTATGATCTCCGCCGAGTACACGGAAAAAAAATTAGCTCTCTTTTTTTTTCATTTTATTTAAAATTATTTTATTTTAATTTTTATAAAATTTTTTTAGTAAAATTATTTTATTTTAATTTTTATAAAATTTTTTTAATAAAATTATTTTATTTTAATTTTTGTAAAATTTTTTTTTACTAAAATTGATGAAAAAAAAATTTTTTTTTCCGTGTAAAAATAAATCAGTTTGTAGTTGTAGAGACCAAAATGCAATTATCAAATAAATAAGTCATTTAAGTCACTGTTAAACAATAAATCCAATAAAATAATAACATTTTGACTCATTTAATTGCCAAGTGTAAAGTCAATTCTAAAACAAATGCGTGTTTAAAAAAAAAAAAATAAAAATTCAAAACAATTTTCAATTGAAAAATAAATTTAGTAGGAAAAAATAAAAATTAAATTAACCGATACCTGCCTCATGCAAACGTCTTGTCAGACTTTTACTTGCCAAATGCAAAAAATCATCTTAATAAAAATTATTATTATTATTAATAAATTAACAATACTGAGAAGAAGTAAAATAAACACGCAATTTAAGTGAATAAATGGATGAACAAATTAAAAATTGATATAATTAACAAAACGTAATTAAATGTAATTGTAATTGTAAACTGTAATGTAAGAACGTATTGAGTAGGAAAAAGTCACGGAGAATTAGTCTCACATATCAGATAAAACTTTAAATCTAATTTTAAGTACTAGAATATAATTCTCGTACTGATTGTAACATTTAATTAAAGATTTGGAGGACAAATTAAAAGAAAATAACGAATTAATAAGAGGAATAGATATTCGTAGAGACGAGGGAGAAATGTACGCCTATTTAAATTTGTAAACCATTTTTTGTCACGATTGATGAAAAAATTATAATAAAAAAAAAGAATTTCATTAATTATGGAATTATTATAATTATTTAAAACTCTCTCGGTCTCTACTCTCCAACTGCCATTATGTTTTCTCTTGTTTCCCAAAAGAATAATTATTAATATATTTAAAATAATAATAATATTAATAATAGTGTCAGTTCTAATTAGAATTGACAATTTTTTACCATACGTAAATCAAAATTGTATACGATTTTTAATACATTTTATTATTATTTAATTATACACGCTTGGCTTTTATTTTAACCCATCCTGCATTTTTTATTTTAAATATTTTACTTTCGGCAATAAAGTACCTGATTTATTAGATTACTACACGGAAAAAAGTCAACTGTAAAATTCACTCGGGTTTCGGTTAATTGCACGACTCATGATGCAAAGCATAAGAGAGTGCTTTACGATCAAAAAAATTTTTTTGTCTCATTTCGGCAACTATTTTCATTATTATATACTGGTTTGTTCACAGAATCAAGATATTTTGCATACTAATGTCAAGATAATTTAATGAAGATTAATTCCATGTTTTTTTTTTAATTTATCCAGTGCAATAAAAACGGAAGAAACATCAAATTAGTTTAAAAAATTTTCCTATCCGTCATGTATGAAACCCTGAAAACAGCGTAACTAGCGAAAAAATCCATTCATTGAGTGAAATTTTTTTTTTTTTTATTCTCTGAAAGAATTGTAGGTCACCAAATGCGAATAGCTAGGTAACTTAGTGTCGTTTATTTACAATTAATAAAATTCAATAAAAGTTAAAGGAGTCTATATCTATATATATGGAATACATTTATCCCACTAGAGGTACGTGGGCATAATCATCCTATTTTAGCTGTTTGATATTTTTTTTCACATTCGCTTTATTTTATTACTATTTCATAATTAAATGAACATTATTGAGTCGTGGATTTTTGGATTTCCTAAACTTTTTTTATAGTTTCAAACAGTAAAGCGGACATCGGGGTGACCAAAATTAAAATATTACAGAACTTGATGTAGAAAGTGTAAAAGCCACAATTTATAATTTAATATCGAAAATAAATTATTAGTAGCTGTCACTATAGTAAATAACGACTCTCTCATTTTAAAAAATTACAGTTTCAAACAGTAAAAATTGCCGTTTCAATAAATAGTCCATACTATGAGGAGAAAGGTAACCGGAGTCTATATCCTCGGACAAAATATCCCCGACAAAATATCCTCTAACAAAATATCCTTAAGACAAAATATCCTCAGGATAAAATATCATTTGTCAGAATATCTGTGAACAAAATATCTTAAAATTCATTAAAAAAGAAGTTTAAAAACCAAAATATTATAATGTCAAAAAAGATACGCAAAAACCATGTTAAAAGGGCGCAGCATGATTACCCGCGTTTGTGTCGGTCTAAAATCGAATGAACACACACAATTTAATTCTTTAAATTATGTATTTTTTGTCCAAGGATTTTCTGTCCATGGATATTATGGCTGGAGGATTTTTTGTCATGTGGATATTTTGTCCAAGATATTTTGTCCGAGGATATAGAATCATAGAACCAGAAGAAGGGGGTCTCACTCTGGGAGAATTTAAAATTTGAAACAGTAAAAATTCTACCCTTAAAATATATATTTTACCAGTCCAAGCAAGTCAATAATTATAGTTTCATTTTTAGCGATCATTTTTTAAGTACGATATAATAAATATCAAAGTCATAATTCTTAATTATTATACTTTAACATTTTTGACATTCACATACATGGAAAGAACAAGATGACACTAGATATCATCCCAGATTATACTCAGTGATATCTGTGGTTAAAAAATATTTCAGATAGTAGCTAGAAAAATCTAGATTATACTGCGTGATATCTGGATTATACTTATTATAATCTGGATTATACTCATTATAATCTGGATTATACTAGCTACTGTCTAAAAAAAATTTTCACTTAGTATAACCTAGGATGATATCCAGTGTCATCTTGATTTTTCCGTGTAGAGAATATTACTGTTTGAAATAGTTTTTTCTTCCATGTAAAGAATAAATTGTTGCATTTAAATGATAAATATTACATAGTAATAATTAAAATCACGATTTTCCTGTTTAAAATAGTAATTTTTAGCAGTTGATCATTACTTATTAAAAATAGACTATTATTTATTACAGTTTACTTTTTTCCGTATACGCCATTAAATAGAACAGTTTATTGCATTTTTTTTTTTTTTTAATTTTAGTAGCGTAAATATATCTAACGAAGGTAAGTAAAAATAAATACTTTCCATTGAATTTAAAACTATTGATAAAATATTTGCAGGTTAAAAAATTCAAAGCGTGTCCTAAAGTCCTTAAAATTTATCAAGGACGAGGTCTAAGCCCCAAGAAATGTTTAAATCAGCTTAAATCCTTCAGACACTCTTTCGGAGGAAGAAGGAGAAGAGCATGAGACATCGGATCAAATTTATAGCCCACAGGATATTCTCCTTCCTTTCCATTTAATTTCCATCTCATCCTTATACTTTGTTCTTAGCCTAGTCCTTTCCACAATTTATTCTCTTTTGCTCTTCTTCTTTCTTGCTATTCTGAATGTCTCCCGACGCTATAGTATACTATGTAGGATATGCTCCGCAGCAACTACTACTACTTTATAGCATAGTTGGTATATCTTGGCCATAAACAACTTATACGCACGGCAGTCTGACGTTTACCGCCCACAGTTGGCCCAACAGACCAGATACCAATCTCTCTCTTAGTCATTCTTATTCCTATATACTATATACAGTATACAATATACATAAATATATATTTGCTCGTTAACTTAACCGTTTTCTAACAGACAACACTCCAATCCCACAACAATGTCTTGTAATCGCTATTAAAATAACAATATTTAATTGATGCGAGGCAGTTTAGTAATTTGCAACTCTTATAGACATTGAGACAATAAATTTATCTTTAAAAAAAATTTTGTTTCCTAGATAGTCATATGATAAAATCAGTTTTTTTTTAGTGAAATTTAAGGTCATTGAAAATCCTCTATCTCTAGATACATTTGTAATTAAGAAATGACCTTGTATCTCGTGAACTATTGACATTTTTAAAGATATAAGCTCACCTCGACATTGCACTCATCGAGACCTTTCATTTGAGTACCCACATCAATTTTTCATATATTTATATGTATGATATATATGTATATATGAAAAATATATCAAAATGCATGTGGGTACTCAAATGAAAGCTTTTGATGGGTGTAACATCAGGATGAGCTTATATAATTAAAAACGTCAATATTTAAGAAAGTACAGCACTTTAACAAAAGTCATTATTCAATAAAGTTAAATTTTTATTTTTTATAGCTCACGAGTCACACAGTGACTGCAATGTTGCTAGTGAGAAATTAATTTGTTCAGAATTTTTAATAGAAAATTTGTGAATTTTTATTCAAAATTTCTCTACCTGAATTTAGAAAAATTAAAAAAAAAAAAAAAAGTTACTTTGAAAAAAAAAAAAAAAGTTACTTTGAAAAAAAAAGCAAAAGAAAAATTCTTAAGCCAAGAAGATAATTTTGAAGAGTTTTTTAATCAAGACAGAATTTACTTGAGAAGAAGGGTTTACATTTTTTTTCTCTCTTGCTCTCTATTGGACAAACGAAAGTATCTTTGTCATACTTGTACAACAAATGGAATCTTAAAATGCACTTCATGCATAAATAAATACAAATTTTTAAAAAAGCATTTTGCTCTTCGATAATTTAATTTTCTATCGAAGAGCAAAGCGCTTTTTTTCTAAATTTTATCTTATACATAAGCAAAACACGTTTGAAAATTAACTATCAACCGCTCTTAAACAGAGAAAAATTTCTTTTAAAATATTTTTACTCAAGAAAATTCTTAAAATAATTAACCCGATTGAAGTTAATTTTTTTCTGTGTATATTTTATGACAATTTCGACTTTTGTTAGACCAAAAACCTTCCACATGCTGATTAAAGTTACAAAACGACCACAATAATTTCCATAGACCAGCGGTCGGCTAATTAGCATTCACACACGGAAAGTTGAGCGCTAAGCAAACATCCCCGGATTATTCGCTTGGAATTAAAAAAAAATAGCAAAAAAAAAAGGAAAAGGTAAGGGAGAGAAATAAATAAATGAAAGATTGTAATATGAAAGAAAAAAAAATAAAATTAAAGGGTTCCTACTGTGCGAGAAATATATAAATGTATACCGATTCGCTACCCGGGGATTTGCGTAAATAACATCGCTAGTTTTTTCCGCGCAGCATTTACAACCCGCTCGTACGGCTACCGTTTAATATTTATATCTTTTATTCTTTATTGATTCGGAGGATTTTTTGGCTTTATTCAATTATTGATCCTTTGAGAGTAATTTACAATTTATGAGTTACTTTATTCCGTAAAAAAAAAATTATTAATGGTAAAAATAAATTAAATTGTCCTTTTAAATTATTTGTATACAAAAAAATTTTTTTTTAGATAAATAAAGAACACCAGTACTAATAAATTAGCTCAATTCCATTTACACGAAATTTACAGGGTAAATACCTTTGAATCTATTCTTGAATCCCCGTTTACTTGGAATATACTGGTTAGTTGCTCGACCAATATAAAGAGTAGAGCAAAAGTAACACAAAACACAAAACCCGGCATAACTTAGCAGAGTGCAAGTTGTTAACGAGAAAAGGAGTACAAGACATGACCTAACCGTGACATATTTAGACTAAAACCAGACACAACTATTCCAGACAAGGTTATTCGGGTCCAGTCAATTATTTTACGCATTTACTTGTTGTAACTTTAAATTAAATACAATATTTTCAGTTACTTTCCGAGTCGAAATTTAAATCGTAGATTCAACGTATTGAACGTTCAAATTGTATCTGTGTGGATTTTTACAGAAAAAAATTGAAATTTTTAACTTCTCGCTAAGAAAATTAAAAATGCGTAGTTATTTGAGCAGTTTTAATATTACTATTTTCAGCCATTATTGGTTCTTTTCATATTTATGTACGTTTTTAAGACGTTTTTAACGTCCATTACGTTTAAATGACGATTTTAACGTTCAATACGTTAAATCTACGATTTAAATTTCAACTCGGGTTACTCCCGCAAAATTCTCGCAAAAAAAAATAAAAAGCCTCCTCTGTAGTGACTATAGACAAATAATCAATTGACTTCGAGTTCAACTGGATTTTAATGCGGGCGTTGACTCTACAATTGAACTCACAGATTCATAATGCAACTCTTTAATTTACAATAATACAAACTAATCTTTGTTGCTGCGCACCCATATTCGGAGCAAATTTATTTATCTTGGTGGTTCATTAATGAAAATTATTTTGTGTTTATCAAACGACAGTTCCTATTTTAAATAATAGAAGATGAATCGAAGATTAAAGTGAGTATAAAACTGTCGGTGAGTAATGCACTGAGGAATATAATACAATATAAGTATAGAGAATATTTTAATATTTAAGTATGAGGGTCAAAGAGTCAGGGTGGGTCAGCAGATCTCAGATCATTGCATTGTTTTTAAAGAGCTGTGTTTTAAGTGTCCAGGCTCCGAGTCTACTCTCCATAAGTACATATCAAATAAAATATATTATAAATGTAAGAGAGACTTTTTATCATTTTCCGAGGACTTGTATCGTCTTCAGAAAAATAATTATTTATTTCTTGTGGATCAAGCAGTAAAACAGCGATGGCAAATTTGAAATCCGTATTACTGACAATATTTTCAGATAAGAGATTAATATCTCTCGAAAATTAGTGTTGTAATAAATAAACTCCAGGCACTAATAGATAATTAGTGGACTAGGTGATTAATTATTTAAATAAATAATGTTTTTTGTTTATTATTATAAGCCCATCGGTGATTCAATAGTTGAATGGTAGCTTACCTTGTTGTCCGCCCAGATTTGATTCTTGCTCGATGCAATTTTTTTGTCTATAGTCATTTTATTATCAATTTTTATTGTATTTTTACTTTTTCGACTGAGATTCGACAAAACGGGCCTTATTTAGACATCAATAAATAATAAATAAAATTAACATACTTCTTGATCCACAAGAAATATTTACAAGATTTAAAACCTAATTCTTTTCGGTAATTGTTAAATTATCCAAAAACAATTCGCGTGCCTAAAGGTAAAAGGGCTTATAACAATTTATGCGTCCTTTCACCTTTGCAAAGGTAAAAGGGCGCATATTTTTTTTTATTGCCAATCAAGGAGTAGACCCATTCTACACTCAAAATTGATAAAAAGAATTTTCAAAGGTAAAAGGCCGTATGTCTTTGATTATACGCTCTTTTACTTTTAAGAATTCGAAATTTTGGTGATCTAAAGGTAAAAGGGCGAATAATTTTACAAAGGAACATACTTGTAGTTTAAAAATGTGAAAAAAAAAATTTTTTTCTGTGGTAGTAGCGGCGTAAAACCTTAACTGTACAATTTTTTAAAGTTACAAAAGAAACTATATCCAAAAAACAATAAAATACCCTTGATTATTTTCTCGCTTTTTATTTAAAAAAATATTTATTATAAAATTTAAAAACATGAACAATTATCATGAAATTATAATGTTTGAAAAAATGTGAAATTTAAAAATATTCAAATTTTATAATTTTAAAATATTACAATGTTTTAAAAAAAAGCGGGAAATTTCAAAATATTTGAAAATATCTGTCACTGTGATTTTTTTTATTACGTAATTTTTACGTAATTTGTTTTTGATATATTTATTTTCTATTTGTTTATATTCAATCATATCAACAAATAGAATAACTGTGGTTATTTCATATTTATTTATTTATTTGTTTAGGATGCGAGCGGGAGTTAATTAAGAAATTAAAAATTTTTTCAAACATTCGGAGGAAGGAATAAAAGTCAAAAAAACGTTATTTATGTTTTATTTCATTTTAAATAGACATTTATAATCACTTAAGATTTTTTAGGGAACATATTTCAGCTTAGGGTCGCTTAGATCCATTAAACTGAGATACTGAAACCAGTCTCGCGTAAAAATGTGTCTTGGTGAGACCAAGACTGAGATCTTAATAATCGTTTTCAGTAAAAAAATTTATTTATAAAAATTGTACGGTCGTCAGAGAAATTCATGCATCGCCGAGTCCTCGTAAAGGTTTAACGACACACAATAATTATTTTTCGATCGACATGAGCGTCAACAGGAAACCCAAAACAAAAATAATATAGTTTTTAATGGGAGAAAACATTACAGGACACTCATAAATTTATTCGAGCGCATAAATGAGAAAGATCGGCGGAGGTAAATGTGCGTGCTATTTCAATAAACCTAGTAATAAAGTCAGTAACTGGTTGGAGATCGAAATGCGAAGCTTTACGACATGATCGTGGCTCTAGACGATCGATTTGTCACGACTTGGGTGCTTAACTTGCGTTCCAACGTGTGGAGAGTAATAGGCACCTACTTCAATCAATTTGACGTAAGATTGTGAGTACACACCCACACACAAGTACTCGGACGAATAACTTTTCTTACAATATGTTCAATACAACTTTTATGACCGTACAGTAGAGTTACATTAAGACTAAACAAAGTCGATGTATATATAAATGTATTTATTATTAAACACAACTTGACTGTAAAAATAATTATTTCTTATTTTATTGTTATTATTTTCAGTTTTGTTATTAAATCTTTGATAAATATTGTTTATTTAACGCGCACGTAAATTTAAAATGTATATTTAATATATGTAAAATTGTTTCATATATTTCAATGTTTATATTTACGTTACGTGATTCAAACTACATTAGACCGTTGCTACATTTATACAAATATTTTTTTATTTAAAAAATATAAATTGATTTTCATTAAAATAAAATCAATTTTAAATACTAGCAACCTTGCAGTCACTATGAGACTGCCGTGAGTTTTGAACTATAGATGAATAAAATTTTGCTTTATTAAATGATGACTTTTGTTAAATTGCACTGTACTTTCTTAAATATTGACGTTTTTAAAGATATAAGCTCATCCCGATGTTACACTTATCAAGAGCTTCCATTTAAGTACCCACATGCATTTTTTATATATTTTTCATATATACATATATATAATATATATATAAATATATAAATATATAATAAATCGATGTGGGTACTCAAATGAAAGGTCTCGATGAGTGTAACATCGGGATAAGCTTATATCTTTAAAAATGTCAATAGTTCACAAGATACATGGTCATTTCTTAAATAGTGACTTTTGTTAAATTGCACTATACTTTCTTAAATATTGATATTTTTAAATATATCAACTCATCTTGATGTTACACTCATCAAGAGCTTTCATTTGAGTACCCATATGCATTTTGATATATTTTTCATATATATACATTTATAAATATATAAATATATCATATATATGAAAAATTGATGTGGGTATTCAAATGAAAGGTCTCGATGAGTGTAACATCGGGACGAGCTTATATCTTTTAAAATGTCAATAGTTCACAAGATACAAAGTCATTTCTTAGTTATGTATTGAGAGATAGAGTTTTTTCGAATGCAGCCTAAATATTTATCATCATAAATTGACTATCGGTGAGAATAATGTGAAACCTTAAAAAGGCACAAATTCAAATCAAGACTTTTGCAATGACACTGAATTTCACTCGAAAAATAAACAATAAGCAATTTTCTGAAAAAAAAATTTTAAATAACAATTTTCTAAAAAATATTTTTAAAAAATAATTCTGTAAAAAAAAATCATTTTTTTTAAACTGGTGTTATAAAAACGAGTAATGTTACATGTAGGATGTGTACCGAGACACTAAACTAGTGTTCTTTAACGTGCGAAAATAAATAATGCGAAAAAGTAAAAAGTTAAAAATAAGCTTAGATACAAAATATCGTCTGGGAGTGAATATGAGAGAGAAAAATAAATAAATGAATGGTAAATGGGAGGGAAAAAAAACAAATTCCGGCAATCTGTTCGTTACGGATGTTTGTATTTATTTGTCAGAACGATTGTCAAGTGATTTTTTGACGCTAAAAAAAGCAGAATGCATCCAAATTCATTGTCTTGTTTTTTTAACTTTTTTACACGCTGCATAAACGATTTATACGGTAGCTCCTCACGTTTCGCGTTTCGCGTGTCGGATAACGCGTGATTCACTCCACCAATACAATTATCCATTTTTATTTAACAATAATAATAACAATACCTAGACTTATTGCATGTGTGTAATATCTTTGTAAAATTTTAAACAGTAAACTAGCATTTTTGACTTGACTCACGACATTCGAGCACCGGAAGTCAGATAAATATGAAATAATACCCAATTATTTTATTGTATTTAATAAATCTAATGCAAAATAAAAACAAGATAAAATTAAATAATTTTTTTTTTAAATAAAAAAATCAATGGAATTTCTTTTCTTTTGTTTTGAGTCGTAAGATGAACGACGGAGTTCTTAAATTAAAATAAAATTAATTTAATAAAAAAAAAAAAAAAAAAAAATTTAAAAAGAAATTAATTTAGAAAAAAAATTAATTAAAAAAAAATTAATTTAGGAAAAAAATTAATTAAAAAAAAATTGATTTAATAAAAAAAAATTAATATAATAAAAAAATTTCTTATATAAAATAAAAATTTTTTTTTGGGCAAAAAATTTTTAATTTATAACTAATTAAAAAAAAATGAAATTGCATTTTAATGAATAGAAATACTAGATAAATAATTTATCAAAAAAGGATCAAAGTTTTTTAGCAATTTATATTGTATTAATTAAAATATTAAATAACGAATAGAAGTGGTGGAAAAAAAGAGATAAATGGAAGCTAAGCGTCAGAGTGTGTCTAATGGGAAAACGATACGCGTGTACGGATGATCAGTATTCCCCATTCCCCAAAGAGATGATCGACGCATCAAAACTCCAACCACTGATATAGTATGCTAGGCGAGTTACAGAAGGATAAATAATCGAGCAGGAAGAAATGATGATGATAAAAAGTCATTGGTTTAATAAAAAGCTTGCTGCTGTCGGAGAAACATGATATGAGAGATGAGAGACAATTTGTGTACGTG
This sequence comes from Cotesia typhae, assembly GCF_013202065.1. NCBI lineage: Eukaryota > Metazoa > Arthropoda > Insecta > Hymenoptera > Braconidae > Cotesia > Cotesia typhae. The sequence goes on along the minus strand of NW_027423774.1, from coordinate 6,276,133 downwards.
GCGATATGCACTCGACGAAGTGGAATTACGACAGCAAGTGGGTGGTGGAACAGGGAACCCGGTGAGAGCGAATATTCCTCAAGCCTCGTCAGTACTAATTGCTAAATGCTAATGTGCATGCATACGTTTACCGGGGATTATACGGGAATAGAAGCTACGAGACTGCAGGATGGATAATGTCGGGCGGAGAGAGACTCAACGACACACTTTTAACAGACACCGTATACTTGTAATTATCTGATATTAATATGGGTGTGAATTGATATCCATCCTCGATCCTGCGACAACAAATAGGTGTTCTACCCCACGAGATCGTGTTTATTACTACGCTTCGGGTAATACGTCTCTTTATCAGTCCAAAAAGAATGCGGGGAACTTTTTTTGTATATTTTATAAATTTGTTGAATTATTTTGAATCATCAAAGTGATTTAATTAATTCGCGTGCTTAAAGGTAAAAGAGCTTATAGCTAAGGGTTAATAGGGATTTGTGGTGAAATGACGTAGAAAAACAATTTTTTTTTGCCGTTCATTTTAAAATTGTCTGAAACGTAAAAATCTGTGAAAAAAAGGTTGGTATCCTAAAGCTAAAAGGGCGTATCACAAGACATTCGCCCTTTCAGATTTAAAAAAGTACTACTTAAAGGTAAAAGGGCTCATAAAAAAATTGTAATTTTGATACCAAACGTTGAATAATAGTTTCACAAGACGAGTTATGCTAAAATAACAGCCTCATTTACAATGTTTAATATAAACAAATAGAAAATAAATCAATCAAAAACAAATTACGTAAAAATTAAGTAATAAAAAAAATCACAGTGACAGATATTTTCAAATATTTTGAAATTTCCCGCTTTTTTTTAAAACATTGTAATATTTTAAAATTATAACATTTGAATGTTTTAAAATTTCCCATTTTTCTTCAAACATTATAATTTCATGATAATTGTTCATGTTTTTAAATTTTATAATAAATATTTCTTAAAATAAAAAGCGAGAAAAAAATCACGCGTACTTTATTGTTTTTTGGATATATTGTCTTTTTTAACTTTAAAAAATTGTACAGTTGAGGTTTTACGCCGCTACTACCACAAAAAGTTTTTTTTTTTTTCACATTTTTAAACTACAAATATGTTCCTTCGTAAACTGGCCGAAAAAAAATTATACGCCCTTTCACCTTTAGATCACCAAAATTTCGAATTCTTAAAAGTAAAAGAGCGTATAATTAAAGACATACGGCCTTTTACCTTGAAATTTTTTTTTTTTTAATTTTAAGTATAGAATGTGTCTACTCTTTGATTGGCAATAAAAAAAATATGCGCCCTTTTACCTTCGCAAAGGTAAAAGGACGCATAAATTGTTATAAGCCCTTTTACCTTTAGGCACGCGAATTATTATTGGATAATTTAACAATTACCGAAAGGAATTAGGTTTTGAATCTTGCAAATATTTCTTGTGGATTAAGGAGCATTTTAATTTTATTTATTATTTATTGATGTCTAAATAAGGCCCGTTTTGTCGAATCTCAGTCGAAAAAGTAAAAATATAATAAAAATTGATTATAAAATGACAATCGACAAAAAAATTGCATCGAGCAGGAATCAAATCTGGGCGGACAACAAGGTAAGCTACCATTCAACTACTGAATCACCGATGGGCTTATAATAATAAACAAAAAACATTATTTATTTAAATAATTAATCACTTAGTCTACTAATTATTTATTAGTGCCTCAAGTTTATTTATTACAACACTAATTTTCGAGAGATATTAATCTCTTATCTGAAAATATTGTCAGTAATACGGATTTCAAATTTGCCATCGCTGTTTTACTGCTTGATCCACAAGAAATAAATAATTATTTCTCTGAAGACGATACAAGTCCTCGGAAAATGATAAAAAGTCTCTCTTACATTTATAATATATTTTATTTGATATGTACTTGTGGAGAGTAGACTCGGAGACTGGACACTTAAAACACAGCTCGTTAAAAACAATGCAATGATCTGAGATCAGCTGACCCACCCTGACTCTTTGACCCTCATACTTAAATATTAAAACATTCTCTTTACTTGCATTGTATTATATTCCTCAGTGCATTACTCACCGACAGTTTTATACTCACTTTAATCTTCGATTCATCTTCTATTATTTAAAATAGGGACTGTCGTTTGATAAACACAAAATAATTTTCATTAATTAACCACCAAGATAAATAAATTTGCTCCGAATATGGGTGCGCAGCAACAAAGATTAGTTTGTATTATTATAAACTAGAATTCAAATTTGCGCGCGCAAGCGCAAGCGCGCGCCTGAGTTTAGGGTTTGCATATATTTTCATGCTTATTATATATTCGACTAATCACATTACAAATAGTTTGCTTACATGATAGATTTTCATATTTTTCATCTAAATTATAAGAGTTGATTAACAAACTGATAAAAATTTATTACGGTAGATTATTAATTTAGAAATTTAAATTATTGATGATGAATATTGTCGTTGGAAGGAACCGATGTTACCTGTTGTAGAAATCTGAAGTTCTGTTAACCGTAAGTAAGATAAAAATTTATTTAATCTGTAATAGATTGAAATTTTCCAACAATTTCCGATGAAAAAATTAATTTTTTACAATTAATTACATTTAAATTAAATATTTTACTTTTTAAATAAATATTAATAAGGTTTATTTAAATTTTTATTTAAAAATTTGATAATTTTCCTTTTAACCTCAAATTTTTTTTTTAATTTTTTAGTGCGTGAAAAAATTTTTTTTATTTAATTAAAAATTTCTAGGATTGAATAATTAAAAATTTCAATTTTGTCTGACATAAATATTAAATTACTCCTTTATAAAAATGTCCTTCCGGCAAGTAGTGTCATCTTACAGAAGAACCGGAAATACTATTGACAATAGACTCGTATTCCGTACGCATGCGTTAGTTTTGACTATGGAGGGTAGAGGTCCTTACCTCTACCCTCCATAGTTTTGACGTTGGCAATAACACATAACCAAATTTTAATACAACAAAAATAAAATAATATTATTTATTTTTATTTTAGAAACTGACATTTAAGATGTCACAAAAAAATTATTTAAATTTAGACATAAACAAATTATTTGAAGATCATACGATTAAAGAGATAGAACAAATAGCGAATAAAATTCAAGCTGAAAGCGATCACAAGAAAATAGAACTGCGGACTCTCGTTGGGTAAATAAATAATTTTGTAATTTAATAGTTAGTATGACACTGAAGTTAGCAGACATTAAAAATTATTTTAAAATTTTATAATAATCCAATTATTAAAAAAAAAAATTAATTAAAAAATTTCACATGTAAAGATTAATAAAAATTACAAGTGAAAATTTTTAGAAGCATTTTTAATTGTAATTGATTTGTTATTAAAATTTTTTTAATTGACAGCTGACAGCTAACTTTAGTATTATTAATTAGTTGTATTAATTATTTTAAAATTTTTAAAAATGATAAATTTCCAGAGAAAGATACAGAGATCTAATTCAAGCAGCTGATACGATCGCCGAAATGAAAACGACGACCGAGTGCGTGATAAAACGGATGGGAGCCGTCGAGGACACTTTCAAGGACCTCCAGCAGAAATACTTGATAGGCTTCAAAATTGACCCGCGAGAAAAAGTCCTTGAGAAGCGCGAGTTCGACTCCTGGGACGCGATTATTGTCCAGATAAAAATTCTGATGGACATTCCGGAGTACATCTGGTCCGCGATTGATGACAGAGATCTTCTAAAAGCTAGTCAGCTTTTCATACTCGCTCAGCATATTCATTACACTCTCATTCTGCAAGTTGGACACAATCCTATGAAGTCAAAATTTCCGGTTGTCATCAAACAGTGGTCTAGTATCAGCAACTTTCGGAGGATTATTTCTGAAGAGTGTAATCATACTCTGAAATCAATTGACTTGTCTCCGGAGGTAAATTGAGCTTAATAAATAATTAAAATTAAATTAACCAATATCTAAAAACTTTTTAATTTTTTAATTTAAAAAAAATATTTTAAAAAATTAAAAAAAAATTTGATATGTAAAGAATCTGAAAAATTTTTAACAAAAATTTTTTTATTGAATTAAAAAATCAAATACTTCTAAATGTCTGCTCATTTTAGTATCATTAATAAATTGTCTTATTTTTTATGACACTAAAATTATTAAAATTAAATTAGCCGACATCGAAACATTTAAAAAATTTTTCAATTGAAAAAATAAAAAAAAATTTGACATGGAGAGAATGTGAAAAATTTTAATTGTGTCCTGGCATAAATAATGATTAATCTAATTTAAATTTTAGAGTAATTGTTTTTAATGTTATTGATCATTATAAATAACTGTATTTTATAGCTTGCAGCCAACTGTCTAACATCTCTTTTACTTCTGGAGAAAACACAGTCTAAGGTATTGTTGAAAAAATTGATAGAACTACGCTGTAAGGCCGTTGAATCAATAGTATTGAGTAATGACAATCTAAGTGTCAAGCACAAAATCAAATTTGCTGTTAAATTATTGATGGATACTGTCGCGTTGATCTACAAATGTTTTATAAGTAAGTTTTTCGATTATGAATAATTATAACATTCACTTGTTTTTTTTTTTTTTAAATATATCAATAAAATCAAATAGAAATTTCGTTTAAAAAAATAAAAATTCAAATGGTGACTCCACTTGAAAATATTTACCAAAAGTTTTTCAACCCCAAATTATCGGAAAAATTGTGCTTAAATGATCCTTAAATATTTTCTATCCATGCATTGCATTGAATTTTTGAAAAATACATAAAAAAAATAAACAATTTAAAAACAAAATTGATTATCACAATTTTCACAAATTTTCAAAAAATTTATGAATTAAACAAGAAAAAAGTTGAATATCACAATTTTCAAAAAAGTTGTATAATTCAAGATTCTACTGAGTATAATTCAAATTAAACGGGATATTTTTTCGGATTATATCCAGTGTAATCTGTGGCAGTATAACCAGAAAAATTTCTTGGTCAAATCGGAGATTACACACGGAAAGAACAAGAGATGACACAGGATGTCATCCTAGATTATAATAAGATTATAATAAGTGTAATCCAAATTACAATGAGTATAACTCCAGGTATCACGCAATATAATCTGGATTATACTAGCTACTATCTGAAATTTTTTTTACCACAGATATCACTGAGTATAATCTGAGATTATATCCAGTGTCATCTTATTCTTTTCGTGCACTGAGTATAATACAAAAATAATTTAGTATAATCTGGATTACATTTGATATTATCTGAAATTTTTTTTTCACCACAGATGACACTGAGTATAACATGGGAAGACATGCAGTGTAATTTTTTTCTTTCCGTGTACTAACTCTAAATTATTTTATTAACTTTCAGACTCAAATCAGCACCAAGGCGGCTTGATAACCCAGTACATAACCGCAATAGAAGCCCTAGAAGCCGTGAACATGCTAGTATACTGCGACAGCGACACGGAGCTGATAACCGACTGTCTGCCGGACCTAACAAAAGAGCACAAGCTCTTTACCCAAGACTCTTACTTTCCCCTGAAATTCCCGGAGCTGCACGAAGAATTGACCCGCTGGCTTTCTTGGATCCAGTCGTTCACCAGCCAACACGTAACCCGGCTGCTCACAGTGATAACATCAGTCCGCGGAGTGTACAACATCCGCGAAGAAGCCGTAGCAATCCAGCTCCCGGAGAATTGGAGCAACATCTGGCGAGACTTATCTCTCCCGATAGTTAATTTCTGGACGGATTACTTCCACCCGTTGCTGACTCAGCGCGTTAAGGAAATAATAGCCGCCCGTTGGGAGGAATCTCTGTTGGACTTGAAGAACAAGCTCACTTGTTTCCTGATAAAATTGAACAACGACAAGTTCGACTACCCCGAGAGCGACTTGCGGTGGTATCTCTGGAAGGACTCGCCGACTGACATCCCTCAGAAACTGACCAAGCTTAACAACACGGCTGACTTCATTAACAAGCGCTCGCTGCTGATAAAAGCCAGAGGCTACTCTCCGAACTTAGTCCAGCTGTGTCAAGAGTTTGACGATGATTTGAAGAAATTATTGATCGATTTAGAATTATATCTGTACGAGTCTGAGAAAATAACTTCTGTGATAAACAGCGACGATTTGCTGTCGATAAATTTAGCCTCGTTGTTTGACAAATTTAACGACCGCTCGGCGGTCCACGACGACCTCCAGCGGACCAGCACGCTCATGATTGACAATCTCATTGGGTTTATCAAAAATAAATGCATTAATCCGGATTCTTGTTACGGAAAATGCGATATTAATATAATTGTAATGGCGAGATTTCTCCAAGCGTTGACCTGGCTCTGCACTAATCTCAACAAGTGCTTCACTCTGTCCAAAATATCCGGGCTCACTATCTCCAATGTAAAATGGCAGGCGATTTGCGACAAAATTCGCGACGAGAGTTTTGCAATCTGGGGAATTTGGGCCAAAAAGTATCGACTTGTTGTCAAGGATTATATCAATAAAATTCTAAAAGCCGAATTTGTTGATGAAACCAGTGTCAGGTCTATTATTTCCGAGTGGGAGCGGGTGACCATCGAAGAAGAGGCTGAAGACGGCGAGAGGATCAAGTCCGAGATCCTGGTGCCCTACCAGCCCTCCGCGGCGCTTCACAGATTTTTCGCTACGATCATCAGAGACTTGAACAAAGTCGTGACGCACACTATCCCCAAAAAAATCCTCGCAGATATTGTTGAAGGAATCGTCGAGGAACTCGAAGAGTTCTACGGGTCTGTTGCTAAAAATAATTTGAGACAGAAGCAGGCATTTCAAGTTCTCCTGGATGTTAAGTATATCGCGTTGTTGATGGTCCCGAGGGAGAACAAAATTTTGAACGACAAACTGGACAATGTTTGCGGGAGTATTCTCGAGAAAATTGATCCTTTTGATTCCGATGTATTCTCGCCGTTTATACATGTTAATGTTAAGAAAAGCGTTCAGCGGTCGTTGGTAAAGCTGATGAAAATTATTTCGTAAATAATTACAAGTGGGGTCAACCATTTTTATTTTCATTTTTTTAACGAAATTTATATTTTATTTTATTGATATATTTTTTTGTGAATTTTTTGAAAAATACATAAAAAAATAAACAATTAAAAAAAAAAGTTAATTATCACAATTTTAACAAATTTTCGAAAAAATTTATAAATTTTTTAGAAAATTGTAATATTCAACTATTTTTTTTGTAATTGTTCGTTTTTTTATCTACTTTTCAAAAAAAAACATGAAAAATATCAAAAAAAGATAAAGTAGAAATTTTGTCCAAAAACATGAGAGCCAAAATTTTTTCCAACTTTTGAAGGTTGACCCGACTTGTAAATAATTACCAATAATTTTTTTTTGCAATAAAGCATTAATTGCATTATTTTATTTTGCAGCTTTTGTATGGGAACTTGATTCCTCATCTAGAGCAATTGCACTCGGTGCTAGGAGCTCGGGGTGAGTTGGGAGACAGCGGAAAGTCTATAACTAATCCTCCAGGTGTGCTTGCTGTTTGTACTGGAGCACCTTGGTTTCCTCCGCTCGCTGTGACCGAGCCCTCTCGTAATTTGCCGCTCATTCCCATTGCGATGCCTGATAAACTCCAGGTACTTACAGTTATCTCTTATCAATAGACAATTTATAATTCTAGTTATCATAAATTATTATTTATTTATTTATATTATTATTGATTGATGATACATTAGCTTTATGTTGTTGTTACTCTAGTCGATGTATACATTTTTTATAATCTTTAGATTGGCGGTTTTTTTTTGAGGTAAGAAAGTTAACGGGTAAAGGTTTATTGCTTCAGGATTTATAATTTATTGCATGGATTTTTTTAGTTTTATTATAAAATCCTTAATTCAATTTTCTGGTATGCAAGTTAATTAAAATTATATTGTCCGCAGAATTTTATTAAATATTTTAATTATCTTTTTAATAATTTATGCTTTTATTTTTAGAATTTCATTAGAGTATAATTTGTTTTTAATTACATCCCTTGATTATTGTTTTATCTCTTTTTTTTTTTATTATTTATTAATAAAAATTAATGGATTTTTTTAGCGAAAAAAAGTAGTCAAAGAACACACAAGAAGTGATTCTACCGGAGCTTCCATAAAATCTGGAGCAGCGGCATTTTTCGGAGCCATGGGGTCTGATTGGTTTAGTACTAGTTAATTACAATTTTAGTTTTCATGTAAATATGTTAATTGATTTTATAATATTATTATGTCTATATTATTTTGTATAATGTAAATAAATCAATTTATTATTATTATTATTTATTTTATTAAGAAAATAAGAAAAATTTTGTCTTATTGTAAAAATCTTGACTTAAATTTATGCCTTTTCAAAGTTTTATGTCAATCGCACCGATAGTCAATTTATGATGATAAGTATTTAGGCTGCATTCGAAATTACGCTATCACTAAATATATAATTAAGAAATGACCTTGTATCTTGTGAACTATTGACATTTTTAAAGAAATAAGCTCATTCTGACATTACACTCATCCAGACCTTTCATTTAAGTATCCACATCAATTTTTCATATATTTATATATATGTATATATGAAAAATATATCAAAAATGCGTGTGGGTACTCAAATGAAAGCTCTTGATGAGTGTAACATCAGAATGAGCTTACATCTTTAATAACTTCAATAACTAAAAAAGCAAAATTCCATTCTAAAAAAGTAGAATGGAATCTAACAAAAGTCAATATTCAATGACGCAAAATTTTATTTATTTATAGTTCACAAGTCACGGCAGTCACATAGTGACCGCAAGGTTGCTAGTTTTTATTATTTTTAAATAAATATTCATTTTTAAGTGTATTGAAAAAAAAAAATTGCATGAATTAAAAATTAATTAACCGATATTAATGAATATAATGACTTATAATATCGAGTAAGTTCATAGGACAATCATAATCGGTACAACTGCAATTACTTTCAGCGTCGACAATCTCTTGTGACAAGTTTTCCTCTCTAGAGCTCGACGGCCTGAAACAAATAAATAATTAGCAAATAAAACCAATTGATTGATACTGATAATTAATTAACACAAGTTTGATATTATACGTGAAAAGTATGTGAATAATATCGCCGACTAAACCATTTCCGGTGACAGGATTCAACGCAGCTTCACAAATCGCTCTCAATAGACACTTTCGACCGGGATACCCGGCACTGAAATTCAATAATCAATAATACATTTTTTAATCCCGTAACAACAGATCGTAAATATCTATCTATTTATATATTGAATTTAATTTACCTTTCTAATTTACTTTCAATAATATCGTACGCAAATTTACGGTTTATGGTTTCCTCTTGATAACACTCGTAACAATTTGTCAGATTTTTATCATTCGGCAATCGGTAATTCGCTTCAAAGTAAAACGCCATTGATACGGACTTTTCTGGCAAATCTAGCGGAATGCTAATTGCGAAAAATATCTGAAATTTTTATCAATTAATTATTCATTTAATTTTTTAATCAAGTTATAATCATGGTTTTTGTGTAGGGGAGGGTGGGGTAAGACGGTCCACCTGGGGCAAAAAGGCCCACCTCAAAAATTGACAAAAAATTTATTTTTCTAATATTTTTTCATCATATTTTGGAGGTGGACCATCTTGCCCCAAAAAAAAATTTTTTTTTGGAACTTTCGAAAAATTCCGGTGAATTGAATCAAAGTTGGACGAGTGTAAATCCACTTGATAGTACACTGATAGAAAATTTATGTTGACTCAATAGATATTTTCTTGATCTAAGAATTTATTTTGGAAGACAAATGATTATTTTACTTCAAAAATTTCTTGTCTTGATTTAGATTTTCTTGGCTTAAAAGCTATATTATCTTCAATCGATACATTTAGTTTTTCAACCAAAATAACATTATCGTTTAAAAAACTTAAAATAATTCATCAAAGTATATTTCAAAAACTAAATAGTCTTTAATTGTTGTACCGAAAAAAAATTATTTCTTGGAAATAAGTAAATTAATGACTCAAAAAAAAAAAAAAAAGCCATTCTTAACACAAGACGGTAACATCTTGAATCAATGTTATCGCCTATCTTGAACAAAAATTCTTGAAAGAAATATATCTATATCTAGTTTCAAGAGTTCAAATTTTGAAGAAAAAAAGTTTCTTCAATCAAAATTGTTTTTCTGTCAGTGTAGAAAGCCACAAAAAATAAAAACTGGCTTAGGTGGGCCGTCTTGCCCCACCCTCCCCTATATTTATTCATACACAAACACGGGTAATAGTGTTGCGCTCTTTTAACATGGTTTTTGTGTGTATTTATTCGACATAAGACCAACACATACGCTTGTTACTGTGTTGTGCTCTTTTATCATTGTGCTTTTTAATAATTTTTAATGACTATAACGAATTTGAAGGATAACTTGTCTGGGATTTTTTGTCTTGGGGATATTTTGTCCAGGGATATTTTATCGGGGTATCAAGACGCCTGATACCAATATTTTGGCCGTAATATCAAAAATTTAACACCATTAATTAATTATTGACATTATAATTAATAATAAATAATTTTAGATAATAAAAATTAATATAAATAATTAATTACCCCCATTCCGCTGCCCTGCGGATAAGTAATTGATCTAATGTGTCTGCTGACCGCCAAAGTAACATTTTTGACTTTTGACCCACCGGCCATATTCACAAAAATCAAGAGTAAAAAAAAGTAATTAAATTTAATAAAATAATAACACATGTTTTGTGTTCTAAAGATATAACAACATTTGTCTCAGCTTCAAGATCTGGGAAATTAGCAGAATAATAAAGTTACCACGGAAGTTTAGCTGTCAGTGAATACTAATTTTCATAATCTAATAGAAACAATTAACAAAGTGTCTTGTACGAAGATTGTTATTATTACTGTGATAATTAATACTCATTGTTATATTAGCGGAGAAAAAAAATGATATTGTAAATTTAATCGTATGATCATAAATTTAAAATCCTCTTTACTCTACTAAATTATTTTTTTATCCTCACGCTTACGACGCAGTTAAATTATTTTTTTATTACTTCCATTTGATAGCCAGTTATTCCTATTACCATTATGTTTTTGACATTTAAAGCTGCTGAAAAGATTTATTTTTTTAATCAAAACCGAATAAACTTTTAAATTCAATTTAGTTTTAATAAATAAGTAATAACAATTCATTGAAACATTTTAGCTTAAAGAAGAAAACGTTGATTTGATACTTAAACAAGTTTGTCAGCACTTTCGTGACAATTTTTGTTGTACAAGACAATGAAGAGTATCGATCCTGAGGGTATGTCGTCGGTGGTGGGTTGTCGTTGTTCATCCGGCTTAAATGTAAAAAAAAAAGAATATAAAAAAAAAAAACAAAAAAAACAAGTGCTCGAAAGAAACTAGTCCAAGTGGGCAAGAAAAACAAAGCAGGAGATATATGATACTTTTGACTTGTCTGTATGTCCATACAGGTCACGTATATCCCTCGTTATTTACTCAGACTTTATTTTTCGGTGTTTACTTCTCTCAATATTGCCTGATTAAATGAATCTTTTACTTTTCACAAATTTAAGCTTATTATTTAGCTAAAATTTTTTGCTTTGATTTTATAATAATAATTTGTTATTAATTGTGTAAAATTTTGATATTACGCTGAAAATATTGGTCGTATAAAGTAATTTTTAAAATAAACGTTCAAAATTTAAGGGGCACACCTAGTGTGAAATTTCGAAAAAGTCGATTTTTTTTTTTTTTCATATTTCGGTAGATTACACCTTTAAAAATAACATATTAAAATTTCAAATCGATATCTCAAATAGTTTTTGAGTAATAACATTTTAAAGAGCAGCCGCTCGGCAGCTAGAGTGTCATTAGCTGCGAAACGTACCTGAAGTATTGTTCAGAGTCTACTGTCTCTTCCAGCCCCTATAACACGATTCCAGTTTCTATTGTTGGCTCTCAGGTATACAAAAATATATCATTATAATAATTTCTAGAAATTTCTAGAAATTTTTCGTTTACTGCCACGTAAATTATTTTCGGAGCCAGACACATTTAGTCTCATTGTGATCGTTGTATCGAGCGCATCATAATTTTACACGTGCTATTTTCTTGAAAATGAGTGATCAATCTTCATATTCAAATAAAAAAGGAACTCACAATGTTCCTAAGCATCGATCAATTGCGAAAAAACGCAAGTTTACCGGAAATAGATTTACATTTGAGCAATCTACTGCGAATACCAGTACGTCCGCAGAAAAGTTATTACAAAATAATGACAATAATGTTGTGATTGACCCATCTCATGGATATTGTATTTTGCAATTTTTATCAGTTTTTAGTGCAATTAGTAATTTAGTGGTGTGTAAAACCTGTCAAAAAAAAGTTACTTTCAATCAAGCAAGTTCAAGAGGTCTAGGGTTCAAAATTGCTATTATTTGTGAATGTGGCAATTCGTATATTAATTCTGGACCAATGATTAATAACGCATTTGAAATAAATAAACGTATTGTTGCTGTGATGCGTCTATTGGGCATCGGAATAAATGGGATAAATTTTTTCTGTGGATTAATGGATTTAGCATGCAAATTTTACGACCAAACTTTTGCGGGATGTTTTACGAATTTACAGATTGCAGCCGAAACTGTTTGTAAGCTCAGTATGCAGCAAGCTATAAATGAAGAAAAAGAGCTTACATTAAAGAAAGAAAATTCGGAGACAAATTTGACTGTTAGCGGCGATGGTACCTGGAAAAAACGTGGCCATACTTCCCGTTTCGGAGTAGTTACGCTGGCAGGAAAATACAGCAAGAAAATTCTTGATTCATGCGTAAAATCTACATATTGTCAGAGTTGTGTTTTTGGAAGAAAAAAAAAGATAGCGAACCTGAAGATTATGAGGAATGGCTATCATTACACGATGAAGAATGTGATGCCAATAATAAAGGATCTGCCTCAAAAATGGAAGTGGATAGTGTAAAAGACATGTTTGGTCGTTCCATTAGTAAATATGGTGTAAAATATACCCGCTATATTGGTGATGGTGATAGCGTTACCCACAAAGGACTTATAGATTTGAATCCTTATGATATTCCTGTTGCTAAATTGGAATGCTATCTACATGTGAAAAAAGAATGGGAACACGTTGCCGAAGTGTAAAGAACATTAATAAGAAATTAGGAGGAAAAAGTAAAACATCACAAAAGTTAACTGTAAATTTTATAAATAAACTCCAAAAATATTATGGTTTAGCAATTATGAGGAATCAAGATAATGTAGATGAAATGTATAAAGCAATCTGGGCAACATTTTATCATTTCTGTTCAACTGACAAAAACCCAAATCATAAAAATTGTCCAGAAGGCGCTGAAAGTTGGTGCGCTTATCGCCGCGCGGAAGCTGAAGGAATCACTAGTACATTTAAACACGATTACCTCCCACTGGATCCAGAAGTACAAGAAGCTATAAAACCTATTTATGAAGACTTATCTCGATATGAATTGCTTGATAGATGTAAAGGTAACAATACTCAAAACAACAATGAAAGCTACAACGGTTTACTTTGGCACTTTTCACCCAAGCATCTTCATAATGGCTTCAAAACTATTGAATTGTAAAATAATTTTGCAACTGCAATATTTAATGACGGTTATTCGTCAATTTTGAAGATATTCAATGTAATGGGAGTGATAGTTGGACCTGCAGCAAGAGATTTTGCGGCTCTTAAGGACGACACGAGAATACGAATCGCTGATTATCGCCAAAGGGTTTCTTCAAAAGAAGGTCGATCATCTCGAAGAAAAGCTTCTTCAGCTGAACAAGCCCTTTTCGAAGAAGAAGAAGGTGTATTATATGGCCCTGGAATAGCAGATTAGCTGTAAATATGATTTTAAACCACTTATAACAGTGGAAACGATCATTTTATCTTTAAACGCGTTTTTCTCGAAACAGCATTTTCCGAATTTGCTGCAGTGATTACTCAAAAACAAATGATCCGATCACTATCAAATTTTTTTTACATGTTCTATATATAGTTCTCCGTACAATGACCTATCGATTTTTTGATCTGATCAAAAATCGAATTTTCGCAGGCCACAAACGACCAAAATTTTAGGTAAAATTCGACTATTTTTTTAAAACGCCGCCATATTGTCAATTTTTGATTTTTTTTTATATCGTAGGTCATTGTACAGACAATATTATCTAGTTTAACGAGATATTTTTTTAGATTTCATCCACGGAGAAGGCCGGAATCACTGCAGCAGTGAAGGACCTTTTTTTTTTCGCGCCGTTAGAGATCGACGATAACTTAAAAAATATTTAATTTTTTTCTTCAAAAATTTCATTATGTATTCTTAAAACATGTATAAATATATTCTTAAAATTTTAAAATAATTGATAAAGTATTTTTTTTAATAAAAATTCCCAAAAATCACGTTTTTTTTAGGCCGTTACACTAGGTGTGCCCCTTAATTATATAAAAAAAAATGCCATTTACAATTTTTTTATAAAATCAAAAACAAAAAGCCGCAATTTCAAAATCATGATTTTTATAATTACACAGTAAAAAAAGGCCATTCGGTAGCCGAAATGGAAGTAGATTTTCTAATAAATACACTGAAAAAAATTTAACTTGAATCAAGACGAAAATTTCTGAACCAAGAAAAATTTCTTAGATGAAAATGTTTCTTACTGAAATCAAGAAGATTATTAAGTTCTTCAAAAGTATTTACTTGTATTTTCTGTGTAGAAAAAAAATTACTAGGAATGTATAAAAAAAAAAAATCTTCGATTTTTTTAGGGAGAAGTTAAAAAAAAAAAAAAAACAAGTGCAACAACAAATTTCAGAATTTGCATAGAGGAATAGGACATTTTGAGACTACACATATGATATAATACTGAAATTGAAGCTTATTTAAAGAGCTTTCAGATGCAATATACAAAGATTAGAAAAGTTATCCCATTCAAAAGTTATTTCAAGTAAGAAAGTGAAGAAATACGAATATTCGATTTTTTCAAAATTTGAAATTCTCATAATTTCAAAAATATTTAACCGATTGATCTCAACTTTGAACTTGACCTTTGTATTAGTTAGTAGAATAAGTATGTCGAGTTTGGTGGAGATCCGTAGCTAATTGTGGATACTATCATCCTGACAAATCGCGTTATATCCCATTTTTTAAAAGTTCTGTCATGAGGACCAATGCAATAATTAGATTTCTATGAAATCTACTAAAAATTTTGCGTCATTGCGTCAAAAAAAAAAATTTCTGTTAAATATTTAACACTTATTTGAGTTGATTTAACAGAATAAATGTTACATTTACCCATAAAAGTGTTAAATATTTAACAAAAAAATTTTTAACACTACGTTTTTTGACCCAAATTTTTTTACTGTGTAACTACAAAATTGAATCAATCAGTATTAACTTTAATTTTGATAATACGCTGAAAATATTGATCGCATAAAAAAATTTTGAACTAAAAGTTGTTAAAAATTTAATTTAAAAAAAAATGTTTCATAATTTTTTCCTAGGACCAATCAGAAATCTGTAATTTCAAAATTAAGGTTTTTATAATTATAAAAAGTTTTAATCATTCATTATTAATGTTAATTTTGAAATTATTGGTTGTATAAAAAAATCATAAGACATTTTTTTTATGAAATTAAATTATTAACAACTTTTGTTGAAAAACTTTTTTTTTAAAACTAATGTTTCCTTAAAAAAACTAAATTATTATAACTATATTTAAATTTCAACGTATAGTAAGAAAATAAAGGAGGTGATTTCCCCCCGTTCATCCCTTTAAGTACCAGCCTAAGAGATTAAAGCCATCATCTTGTGTTCACCGAGGTCAGGAGCTCTCAAAGTACCTCACACTTTATTTTTATACAATTTCCATGCTTTTACGTCAACGTTACATTAATTAATCTGTAACTTTTTATAAATTTCTCAGAAGTTTTTTTCAGATGAATATTGTTGAAAATAGCAACGATACTGTAGATGCAGTGGTGCCAGGACACATTATACTTGGATGCAGGGAAGGGTCAATTTTATGACCTGAGGTACCGTCGGTACTTTTTGGGTTGCCAGCGGTCAGAGTTAGTGTCAACTGAACTTCCGTGACAATCGGTCCACCTTTGTATTATAATATTATCGATTACCTACACTGTATAAAATCTTTAAAGTATTTGTTTGTGTATCTTAGAGTAGTTTATTATTAATAAAGTCAATAAATTGCAACAATATTTTTCCCAAATAAATCCTATATATTATATCATCTCAACCTTCCAACCACAGGTTCCAATAAATATAAATGTCGACGTGATTCTTTTATTGGACGTCAAGATAATGGATAAATTGAATAAAAAAACTAAAAGTGTCATTCAATCTCGGAACATTAGCCTCAAGACATTGACACGTCGGTTTAATTATTTAACCACTGTAGATTCAACTATTCATTAAAATTGACGTCAGACAAAGTGCCAAGTGTATTATCGAGAGCTTTTTTGATCGACAAACTTTCAGAGCTTGTTTGAATTTTTTTGTAAAATATAATTTTGAAAAGTGTGAACACAATTTATTACAAGTAAGGCGGAATAAAACCCAACGTCGGGTCCCAAGCGCGTACTAGCTTGAATTAACTTTGTCAGCTCCGAGAGTTAATGTAAGAGAAGTGCTGGAGTGCCATAGAACCATCTCTAATCCAGAATATCTCCAGATACTCGTATTAATACAAAGACAGAGTATACTGTCTCTGGACAGTCTTTGGAATGTCCGATTGATCCCAAGGGCTGGATCTTGCTCTGACAAATCAACTCCCACCAGATTATCACCGTCACATAACACAACTGGGTCAATTTTGCTTTATATTAATAAATATGATTTATTATTTTATTAAAAAAATATCGCGTTCCAGATGCCATAAGGGC
The DNA here is from genome assembly GCF_013202065.1 of Cotesia typhae. NCBI lineage: Eukaryota > Metazoa > Arthropoda > Insecta > Hymenoptera > Braconidae > Cotesia > Cotesia typhae. The sequence goes on along the minus strand of NW_027423774.1, from coordinate 6,259,127 downwards.
GTATACCAGCAAAGGGTCTCGGTGAAAAGCCATAAGGGCGCATAAAAAATTTTTTTTCGGGAATCGACGTAGTTTTGTCCGAAATATGGAGAAATGCTAAAAAACAATTTTATACGCCCTATAAGGGATGCCATAAGGGCATATAATAAAAATTCTGTTTTTATTAGATTTCATAGAAATCTAACTATTGCATTAGTCCTCATGTCAGAATTTTCAAAAAATTTTTGTATATTCTTACTCAGCTCGTCAATCTGAGTCAGAAAATATATATGGTTCAAAAGTTTATGTATATACGATATAACCGGCCTTGTCTCTACTCTAACTCTCAATTTTTAACGGATCTAAGGCCCCGATGTTGGCTGAGCGGTTCAATGCGTTGATCCGTTCATACAACTCTAGTGGCAAGGCGCGGGTTCGAATCCCGGCGAGTCGAAAGATTTTTCACATGCTGATATCTTTCGATTCTCTGAAGTTCGCTCCAGCGCCGCCTAGGTTTAAGGCAAGTTCTTAACCAACACAGCTCCCTTACCACAAATCACCCAACGGCCGTATGAGAACATACTCTCGGTGCCAATATAATATATAATAATATTTTAACGGATCTTCATTAAACTTAGCGTCCATATTCTACGGATAATTACCGAGGTTAAGTTCGAGGATGAGCTGAATCGGTCGGTTATTTTAGAAATACGAGCTGATTCAAAATTTTGAAAAATTTTGAAAAATTCAACTTTTTTTGGTTTTTCTTGCAATAACTTTTGAATGTGATAACTTCGTTTTTTTCGTAAATTGCATCTGAAAGCTTATTTAATAAGCTTCAATTCACATGCTTCATTATCTTCATAGAAATCGAACTATGTCGTCGGTACTCTATGCCGGAATTTTAAAAAATTGTTGTCCATCCTTACACAATATATATATATATATATATATATATATATATATATATATATATATATATATATTTTCAATTGTTAGGTATTTAGTAATAAATTATGAAATCTAATTCCATTTCGGCTGTCGAATGGCCTTTTTTTTTCTAAGTCTAAAAAAATTTTTAGTATGAAGAAAAATTTTTTTTCTCCTGCCTAAGCCGAAAATTCAAATTCCTTCCGCTTGCAGCCGGAATAAAGCAGCAGTTTCTATCCTCGGAATAAATGAACGCGCACGCGCAATAGTGCCTACATCGGCTCTCACGCATTGTACGTTCTCTCTCTAACACATAATCTAACACATTTGAAGGCATAGTACGCAATAACAAAAGTACAAAATCTAAAACGGGTATTGAGACTGAAACAAATAATGAAGAGTTGGATCCGTTGAATTTTATATCTCCTGTCGTCAAAATCGAAAAGTGTACTATTAATCATCATACTATAAATTACACTAAATAATATTAGAGTGATATGTTATAAGAGTAATATAATGCTATAACTGTGATATGATAATGTTATAGTTTGAAAATTTCAAAAATTATCATATTGTACCAAAAAAAGGTTGATTTACATAAAATATGTTAAATCACCAAGTCACTAGAATTATTTTTATATTAAAATTATCATCTAATATTATCATTAAGATTATCCATAATTATTATTAAATGAATGCTTATAATTACTATTAATATTTATCAATATGATTATTTAAAGTTATAATAAAAATTATTCTGTTATTTTCATAACACTAATTTTTTTTTTTTAATATCTTTACTTAAATAATAATTTTAAATTGTATTTTTTCTTGACTGCCCCCCCCCCCAACCCCCCGCCGGGGCTTCGCCCCTGGACCCCTTCCATGATTACCTACGATGCTATTGCATTAAAAGATTCGCGAATTTTCGGCTTGGTAGGAGAAAAAATAGTATGTGTGACACGGGACGAAAGTACTGCATTCTGTCCAGCGTGTGTGATTGCCACCCGAGCCTTCGGCTCGGGTGGCAAACACGCGGGTGAGGATGTAGTACTTTCGTCCCTTGTGGCACAATATACTATTTTTCCATTTTTGCACGTTTCATATAAAAATACGTCGGTTCCCCAAAAAAATTTTTTTTATACTCCCTTATGGCATCCGAGATGGGTTCCAGGAGCCATAAGGGCGTATAATTTTTAGACGCCTTTATGGTATCTGTAACGCGATATTTAAAAAGTATAAAGCCCATTCGAGAGTGAAAATAATAATAAAATAAGGTGAAAGGCTTAGAGATAAAAGAGGCCGACGAATCACACAACTCAAACGGTACCAATAAATAGCGAGGAGAGACTTGCGTTGGATCCAATTGAAGAGGAGCGACGGGAATGCCGGGGATTCGATTTTATCGCGTGCCGGATGCTCACCCATCCTCACCAGCTCTATCCTCTTTCTCTTTCTCGTTCTCATTCCCCTTTCCCCTTTCCCCTTCCAATTCATGACACTTCCAACAACCCCCGACACTTTGAACCCCTTTCTCCGGTATTGTATTGGGCTGAATTGCCAACGTTGTAACGAAAATTTCCAATTACACCGATACACCCCCCACCTCCGAACTCCCAACAGAATCCCCTTTTTGTTGTATATATGTATATACTATCCGAATGAGCTCGATCCACGTGAACACATTATTGGTTTAGCGTCTTTTAATTTTATCGGCAGCTGTCGGTTATAAATTTATTTATTAAACGCGACAATAACCTTTATAATTTTTTTTTTTAATATTTTATATTTTATTACTTTATTATTAATCTCTCACAGAAACAAAAAAAGTCTTGAGTCATCAGCTGCTAAAAATTACCATTTCAAACAGTAAAGTCGTGATTTTAATAATCACTATGTAATATTTATCGTTTAAATGCTACAATTTATTCTTTACATGGAAAAAAATACTATTTCAAAGAGTAATATTCGCTACATGAATGTCTGTAATGTTAAAGTATATCAGTTAAGAATTTTGACTTTGATATTTATCATTTCGTAACTAAAAAATGATCGCATGATATGTAAAAAGTATGAAATACGGTTAATAAATTTCTAATACAAGCAACGTCAATATTTACAAAGTAAAATGGTAAATTTTAAACGCAACGCTAAAAATCAAACTATAATTATTGACTTGTTTGGACTGGTAAAATATATATTTTAAGGGTAGAATTTTTACTGTTTCAAATGTTAAATTCTCCTAAAGTGGGACTCCCTTCTCCTTTATAATGTGGGCTATATATTGAAACGGCAAATTTTTACTGTTTAAAACTGTAATTTTTCAAGATGCACAGAAAAAAAAATTTACTTGAATCAAGAAAAAAATTTTGAAGAATTTCATCTTGATTTGAGTAGAAAAATTCTTAAGGGGGATAGCCACTGTAAAATTTCGGAAAAAAAATTTTTTTTTTTTTTTCATTAAACTGAAGTTTATATATTCAAAATTATGTATTTCAAATTTTATAGAAAAATTCCGAATAGTTTTCGAGTTATAGTCATTTTTATAAGAGCGCGTCGATTGACCGTTTTACGCGCGGCGCTTCGACGAAAACGTCGCCTGCTCGCTCCGTCTTTGATTCGTACGGGTTGGCGATTGTTTTCCCTCACGATTGTCAACCGTTACAATTATTTGACTTTTAACGTATATTTTTTCTTATTGTTGAGATACTGTACCTCATAGTTTAGTTGTTTTGTATGAATACACACTCGTTCTTTAATTTATTGAGTTTCTTAGTGTACTCGTTATTGTTTACTTACTTATTTTTTTAAATCTTCTGATCTTTTTTTTTGTTTATTTAACAAAAAAATTTGTTAAATAATGGATCGTAAACAAAGTAAAGTTATTAAAAACGAAAGAAAACTGCCAAACGACAGGAAAAAATTTTAATCGACCGCTCAACAGATATGAAACTGAAAAAATACTGGCTCTCAACGACGTGATAGTGCTTCCAAGAGGAAATTATCACAAAAATCTGATTGTACAATTGATTCGAGTATTAGCTACAAAATTATAAATTTTTTTCGATATTTAATTTACTAAGTGGCTGTGTATCGTGTAAAAAGTGTGGTGGTGATGTAAACTTTACTGAGACAAGTATTCGAGGATTAGGTTTTAAACTAGTTGTGAATTGCAAAAATGTGATCCAGTTTTGATAAATTCATGTCCACTCATCAAGAATGCGTATGAAATTAATCGCCGTTTCATCTTTGCAATGCGGATAATTGGTATTGGGTTATCTGGAGCTGAAAGATTTTGTGCTTTCATGGATTTACCACGACCAATGTTCCATAGCTTTTACGATCGTCTGGTCACACAAATCAGAAATGCAGCTAGAAACTGTTGTGATTTAGTGTTGAAAAAAGCTGCTAAAGAAGAAATCCAAGAAACCTGCAAGCATTTAAAATCCAATGACATTCCTGGAATTTCTGTCTCCGGTGACGGTAGTTGGAAGAAAAGAGGGTTTAAATCTTCATTTGGTATATCTTCTCTAATTGGTTACTTCACTGGCAAAATCGTAGATGTAAGTATGAAATCCAGTTATTGTAAGATGTGTGCGCTAATGAGCTCAAAAAAGGAACAGCTGAATACGATCAATTTATGCAAGACCATGCTCTAGACTGTCCAATAAACCATGAAAATTCTTCTGGACAAATGGAGGTAGATGGAATAAAAGAGATGTTTATGCGATCAGAGTTATTACATAACGTTAAGTATGTAAACTATATAGGTGATGGTGACACTAAAACGTATAAAAATATTTGTGATGCTAAACCGTATGGGGACATGGTGAAGATAAAAAAAAAAAAGGAATGTATTAATCACGTGCAAAAACGAATGGGCAGTCGACTAAGGGCTTTGAAGAAGCAACGAACTAACAAGAAGACAAAAACAGGAAAGAAGAAAATACACAGAAAAGTTTAGGTGGGAAAGGTCGATTAACGGACAAAGCAATTAATGAATTTACAAAGTATTATGGTTTAGCAATCAGACGTCATTCTAATGATGTTGATGAGATGTATAATGCTATTTGGCAAACATTTTATCACAAGTTTTCATCACCCGAAGATCCGCAGCATTTTCTTTGTCCTGAAGGTGCAAATTCGTGGTGTCAATTTCAAAAGCTGTGGCAACAAATACTTTGGACTCATTAGTTGAAAAACCACCACTTCCTGCAGATATTGCGGAAGCTTTAATACCGATTTATGAAGATCTATCGAATCCAGAGTTATTGGAACGATGTGTCGGTGGGTTTACACAAAATAATAATGAAAGCTTCAATGCATTAGTGTGGCAGCTCGCCCCAAAAACAAATTCTTCTTATTCCCTTATTGTTGAAATAGCTTTATATATTTCAACAATTACATTCAATGATGGGGCTCTAGCAACTCTGAAGATATTAGAGAATCTCGATGTTAAAGTAGGACCAACACTCTACTCATACTGCGCTGAGCGCGACGCTACTCGGGTTAAAGCTGCTGAAAGCCGCATGGAAACGGCCAGTAAAAAAATAAAAAAGTCAAGGTCAATACTAAAGATAAGGAGGAAGAACCCTCATATGGCCCAGGACTTGATAGTTTGATGTGAGTATGAATATTTTGTGAAAGACTAGATTTTAAAGTTGCGAGAATCTTCTTAAAACTTTACTCGCGTTTTTCTCAAAACGACTTTTTCAAACTTTCCGGTACTGTAACTTTCGTAAATATGAACCGATTCTCAATTTTTTTGTTTCCCCGTATTCGTCTACTTAGTGGCTATCGTCGCACGTAGGGGATTTTGAAAATTTTAATTTTTAAGATTTTTAAGGCTGTTTGAGTCCAAAAAATGAGGAAAAAGACGAAAAAATTTTCAATATGGCGCCATTTTTTCTCAAATCAAAATTTTCAAAATCCCCTACGTGCGACGATAGCGACATTCCTATAGATTAAAATGCCGTTTGGTTTTTTTGTTTCAGATAATCCGTTTTTGAGTTACAGTACCGGCAATGGAGGGGGAAATTTTTTTGGTGCTCTACAAAAATGTTTATAACTTTGTGATAACAAAATATTTTTGAATAAAAATTTAGGAGAATTATCCTCAACATATACTTTATAAAACAAAAAAAACCCGATCCCCAAATTCCTTTATTATCCTAGTAAAAAAAATTCCCGAAAATTGCCTATTTTTTCCAGCGTCACAGTGGCTATCCCCCTTAACCTAAGAAATTTTTCTTGGTTCGAGTAAATTTTACTTGATTCAAGAATTTTTCGTCTTGATCCAAGACAATTAAACTCTTTAAAATGATTTTCTTAGTTTAAGAATTTTTTTCTTGATTCAAATTAATTTTTTTTTCTGTGTGAGAGAGTCGTTATTTACTATAGTGACAGCTACTAATCGATTATTTTCGATATTAAATTATAAATTGTGGCTTTTACACTTTCTACATTAAGTTTTGTAATATTTATATTTTTGCCACCCCTATGTCCACTTTACAGTTTGAAATTATAAAAATCAACCGGAACCCAAATGAATTTTACAGTTTACTTTTTTCCGTGTAAATTTTCTTAAATTAGGAGAATTTTAAAGAAGACTGAAAATTCTTTGAAAGAATTTTAATTTTTTTAAGAACATATAGGACAGATGAACATTTAAATTTTGAACAAGATATACACATTAAAAAATTTTGCATAATTGCGTCAAAAAATTTTGTCTTAAATTAACACAAAAAAGTGTTAAATATTTAACACAAAATTTTTTGACGCATTGACGCAAAATTTTTTACTGTGTACTGGTACACTTTTTGACCAAGTAGTTATAAAATAAAAAATTATTAAACCTGTCAGAAATATGTGAATAATAGTCTTTAGTAAATTGATTCTTTTATTTTCAAATTTAATCATTGAAAAAAAATGATAAATAAATAGGTAGTGTAGGCGCGTAAAAATGCCTTATCTCAAGACCCCATACAGTCAATAAAATCAATTTTAATATAAAGAAATGACTAATAAACACACAATCAATGTAATCTTTGAAATTGATTTAATTTTTCAGATTACTTAGGAGCCAGAATTATTAAAATGCAGCTAGGTTAAAATGTGCTACATGTTCTTAAAATTTTCTTCTTGCTCCAAAATAACTTTGGTCTTCCTCATAATTTTCTTAGTTCAACAAATTTTTTTTTTCTGTTCAAAAACACTGACAGAGTTTTAATTTTACGGCTCTTTAAATAGTAATTTTAATTGACGGATAAATTGTTTTTGTTTTATAGGACATTCGACTTAGCTTCGTAGATTTTTTATTTTATTGAAAAAACTTCGATAGACTATAAAGAGCCGGGGCTTTGCTTTTTGTAGAAAGGTTTAATGAAAAAATGCGACAAACTTTTATATTTCCCGTAAGGAAACCGCGGACTTTTAAGGCTTTTAGATTTATGGGTTTCTCTGGGCACGACTAGACCGGACACCTGGATAAATTGTAAAACACTCGGGCACTCAATGTCAGATTCACTCTGGATATCAGATCGGTACTATTGTTATTATTATAGATATTTTATTACTCAATATATATTTTTTATAAATTTAAACAATATCTCTCCGAAGGTTTTATTATTTTAATACAATTTACTTTCAAGGTTTATATACTGAAACAATTTTGTTTTTGGTTCTTATATAATATGCGATATTGGAAGCTCAATGAATATTCAGTAATGAATTTTTTTCTCTGCTCTCGGCTCAGGATTTATTATTGAAAAAAAAAAAACTTTCTGACAAACAATAATTTCTTTGTTATTCAAATAAATTTCCATATTATTCGGCCATGCAGGGTAATGTTTATTTATTTCCACGCGAATAGCCACATATTTTAGTTCGAGCTGTTTAAAATTCAAACTCAAAGTTGACCTGAAAATTTAATAAACAATTTTGTATAGTTATCGTCTGTTCGAAAATTGCTTGGCTAAATAATACATAATAGTATGTATTATTTTTATTAGCAATCATTTACTTCGAGTTCAATAACAGTAAAAAGTGTGAATAACCCGAGTAAGCTACAGAATATTTTTTTTCGCTGAAATGTTCGAAGTCGGCAAATTTATTGTAATGAAATTTTTGTAAGTAGACGATAAAAATATATTTTTATAAAAACGGGAAATTGAAAACTTAAAAATTTATATAGTTGTATTTTTTAAGGATCTCGAGTTAATCGAATTTATCGCATACAATGATAAACATGTAGATATTTACAGGATATATACATACATATACAGGTATTTACTCGCGTGTGATAAGAAGTTAGTTTTATGTGCAATTTCCTCGAGTTATCCATTTAGGGGCAGTGTACGCTGGGAATTCTAGGCTTGTAACCGCTAAAAAATAACCGGTGTAACAACGTTTTATGGTAATATATGTACCACCGGCCCTAAATTTTCCGCTACGTGCCGGTGCATCTACTTAAAAATTTACAATACTTATATCTGTGTAGGTATTAGTATAAACGCTATTAAAAATGCTTTTCCGCAACAAAGTTTATGCCTCGTAAAATTTTTTTTATCCATTAAAAGTAATCGACCTTTGATTAATAAATAATGAGGAGTGCCAGATCAAAAGCTTTGGCTGGATGTAAATTTAAATGTGAATGTAATTAACCCTTATGTGAGTGACGAGGTACCTGGGTACCTTTAGCGTTTTCAAATTTAAAGAAAAGTAGGTTTTACGCCCTCTAGGTGGTTGTGATTTTCTGAGAGCTCTACACTAGTTATAAATTACATGTTTTTCAATGTTTTGACACAGTCAACTAATTCCAATGTATTGTAGAAACCAAAACATATTTTGAAATCACAACAGAGTGACAAGGTACCCGGGTACCTCTCTGTGTTTTGTATGACTATGGAAAAAGTATTTATAATTTCGTTCAAAAATGAAATAATAATAATTTGTTGAAATGTTTTATTTATATAAAAATTACAAATTCTATGTTTATGCAGTATTAGCACAGCTCTTGAAGCAGGTGTTACATGTTGAACGAGTTACTGCATGTTCATCACAAACTGGTTTTCTGCAGTTAGTGCAAGCTTTTCGTATTTTTCTTTGCTTGCGTTTGAGTTCTCTACATATGTAGCAACTTCCGACGACTGCAACACGCCCTGTAGAATCTCGTCTAGTCTGAGCTATAGAAGTTGTAGATGCAGAAGAAACCGATAGCCATAGATCTTGACCAAGCACGTCCTGCATTGCAGATCTCACATGTAGTTTTGATGTTACAATGCAATTTTTTGATCTTTGTTCTATATTTGTACCACACAGTTGTAGACTCAATGATTTCAGAAACTTTCTACGTCTGTCACTCGAGACAAATTGCGGGTTATGTTCCATGTAAATGATATATGCTGCCAAAGCTGCAATGTCAATGATGTTGTAAAAAAGTGCTAAAGGCCACCGATTCGTTCTGCGTTTTACAGTGTATTCTGCTAACAGTTTATCCATGTTGTCCACTCCACTTTTGGTTTTATTATAATATAAAATTATTTCTGGTTTGGCAGTTTCTTTATTACTTTCAATAACTGGTGACATGTGCATTGATGACAACATTATTACTGCTTTATTCTTTTTAGGTACGTAGGAGCACACAGTTGCTTCTTTGCTAAAGGCAAAGTTTGAAGAATAAATCGCCCTCTCTTTGTGTGCTTGCATATTTGCAGGAAGAAACCGTTTATTTTTTCTTACCGTTCCAACTAGTGTCATATTCCACGAATTCAAGGAATGGGACAGTTGAAGAGAAGTAAAAAAGTTATCAGTAGTTACATTCAGTCCTGAATTTTTATATTTAGCCACGAGGTCTAATACTGTGCATTCTCCAACATTTATTTGACGATTGCCATCAGTTGACTTTCCTGTATATATTTGTCCATTTAGGGGGTATGAATTATTTGCATCACAAGCCCAAAATATTTTTATGCCATACTTTTCAGGTTTCGATGGCATGTATTGAGTAAAGCGAGTCCGCCCGCGATATCCATATAGCTGTTCGTCAACTGTGATACATTCACGAGGCTTGTACATTTTATTCAAATTTGAAATGAACATAGTCCAAATATCTCGTATAGCGGCTGCTTTATCAGCTAACAAACGTTCAGGGCGCGTTACATCATTATCAAACCTTATAAAGCGTAAAAGCATTTTGAATCTATCATGGGACATCGCAGCCCGAAATAGCGGCAAATGACTGGATTTCCACAGTTCAGTCAAATGCTCTTTATTAGATCTATACACCCCACTAAAGATAAGAATGCTAAAAAATGTATCCAATTCTTGTTCTGTGAATGGTTTGAATATTTTTTGTTTCGGTCGCTTGCTAGTATCAGGGTAATTTTCCATCAGTTTATTATTGTATGCTTCAGTAATCTTAGTCCCTTTCCGATTTGTTTCCCTCAAAATAATGTCACATATTTCATTGGACAATATATTTTTGAATATTTCCATTTGATTGTAAAGTTTACTGAAAGATGCAGCCCCGCCTCGTTGACGAATGATGTTTCGACTACTAGTTTGTGTTCTAGGAAGTGGGTCAGATTGCCACTGCGTTCCATCTTTTGCAATAAGGATATTTTCAAACGATTCCCCTTCAAAACTCGCATCGGAATCGTATGAGTCAATCTCATTTTCTACTTCAGCTTCCTGCTCAACATCCGAAATTTCCAATCCACCCTCTTGAACCAAAGGTATATAATCATGTTCATTATCAGAAGCAACAAACTCACCTTCATCACTGGAAGATTCTGCTAATATTTCCAATAATTCTGTTGAATTATATCTTCGAACACGTGATCTTTGTTTAGAAGTACTCGCTCCAATATTCATAATGAAATAAAATTCTTAACTCACAAAATACAAATAATCTCGCACAATACAAACTATCGTATACAGCCAAGTGTCAATATCAAGCACAATGCATTGAATGGATGCAGTGTTTCTTGGGCACCGATAACCAAGTACCGCACTTCGCCCCCCCCCTCTCCACCGCATTGACCGCCGTAGTCGTCAACTGTTTAGATTAACTAAAATAATAATATTTGAAGTGTGTGGAACGTAAACGCAGATCTTGATTGTTAACATTACGTACAAAATGTATGCAGGTACCCGGGTACCTCGTCACTCTGAAAAAGGTGTTTTATTTGTCACTCACATAAGGGTTAATGAGATTTTTAATGAAAATATCTGGGTTCATGTTCAGCGAATGTGTAAATTATTATCTCGTGTACAGGGTATTAATTTAATTGTAAAATGAGTTGGGATGTTATCATTTATCGGATCAGTATTATCAGTGTTACGTGATTCTGTAAAACAATTAATGGCATTAGGTCCTGTTCGGATGAAAAGCTTCGGATCAGTGGATCTCTCCCTTTCTCTATACATGTCAATAGATTAAGAGAAAAAAAATTTTTTTTTTAAATATTAGCGATATTATTGTTGAAAATTTTAAACACTTTTAATAAAAATTTTTCTTCAAGATTTGGTAAAAAAAAAAAAAAAATATGTTTAATAAAAATTCGTAAGTTTTCTATAAAAAAAATTCATAATACTAATTAGTCAATTTTTTTTTTTTTTTTTTTATAATTAAATTACAACAAAAAAATATTTTTAAAAAATTGCACTTATAGTTTTTTACAAACGAAATTTTTTTGTGATAACTTTTTCAATAAAAAAAAATTTTTTTAATTTTTAGATCATTTTTTAAAAAATACATTTTATCTTTCAATGTATTAATGAAATTTCCGACTGACAATTGATATTTGATTGATTTTTTTTATAATTAATTTTTGATTATTTTTTATAATTAAATTAAAACAAAAAAATATTTTTAAAAAATTTCATTTACAGTTTTTCAAATTTTTGACAAATGAAAAATTTTTTTTATTTTTTTGTAATAATTTTTTCAATAAAAAATTTTTTTTTAATTCTTAGATGTCAGCTAACTGAATTTTCATAAAAAAATTTATTTTTCCAAATCAAAAAATTAAAAAAAAAAAAATTACCGTGAAAAAAATTAATATTTTTTCAACTAAGGAAATTAAAAAAAAAATAAATTTCTTGTCACAACAATGGCCGATTTAAAAAAAAATAAATTTTTCCTTTCAACGTATTAATAAAATTTCCGACTAGCAATTAATATTTGACTGAAAAAAGAATTCTATAACAGTTAGTTGAAATAGAAATTGGAAAGTTGTCACTCGCAAGCTCATGGATATGGAAAAGTAAACCGTAAATTGTTTTCAAGATAATATTCAAAGTATCGGGGATGTACGTACTGGAGGTTTTGCGGTCTAGATTACTCGAAATGAAAGGGTCTAAATGGATTCAGTGGTATGGTCCCGACGGTTTGTTTAAATCAAATGTCCTTCGGGTTCCCGAGTATACTCTCTGCATAGAGTTTGAGTTGGCGTGGTTTTAAACCGGAAGGGCGGGGTCCACAGGTAAAATTGCTATATCTGCCGAGAAATCTCATGCTGCACCAGTCTGCGTCTCCTTTCGGTCACCCAGTTTAATTTCATTCTATATTACATTAGAATAGATTAGATTTTTCGATTAAAATTCAACCGCAAGACAAATTCACTGGATGAAAATCGCTTTTTACATTTAATATAATTTGTTTATCATTTTGACAGATGGACTGTTTATCTCGGAGGACTTTACTTGGCATTTGTCGAGGCTGAGACGAAAGACCGCATGTCAGGAAGTCTTCAGCGACAGTTAAGGGAATTGACTTATCCAGATGACAGTGAAATGGGTGTAATAGTCTAGTTTCTTATTTATTATTTTAAACAGAGAAAACCACGATAAAAAAAAAAAAAAAAGAATAATATTTATATATTTCAGTTATTTTTCGCCCTGGCAATCCCATTGGATGACCCAGTCGCGACAAAAGCGATGTCAGTGGCATTTTTTTTCGAAGCGAACTACGGGCTCGTTAGAGACCAGGAATCATTAGCATCCAGGGCGAGAAAACAAAGAGCCGCGTTTTCGGATCATAAATTATTAACTCGCGCGACTGTCTACTCAATTCTCGAATCTAAATTCGAGGCGTAAGTACTTTTTGCTCTTGTTAAGAAATTTATTTAAAAAAAATTAGGAAAATGGTTGACCCTGAAGGTCATCCTTGCAACTTCCCGTTACTTTCGTAATTAAAGGCTTAAAATTGAGCTTATAACGTTTTTGAACTCGAAAAGCTAAAAAATATAATTTTGATGTAGTTTTGAGCTCTCCAAGCTCAAAAGTCTGATAGAAGTTTAATAAAACACTATTTTTTGAATTTTCAAACTGCAATAACTTTTGAATGAATAAATCGATTTTTACGTGGTTGGCGGCATTCGACGCAGTTTTTCAAATTCTACGATATATTTTTGAACACAAATTGATAAGACCGGAAGTTTCGGAGTAATTCGAAAAAAAACGCTTTTATTCGATTTCTTTCGTCAACGATAATTCACGAACGAATCAACCGATTTTGACTGGCTTGGTGGCGATCGACGTGGTTTTTCGATGTTAAGAGCTGATTAGTTTTTGGAATTGATCGATCGAGCCGTTTAAAAGTTATTAAAAAAAAACTTTGATTTGAAAAAATTTTTTTTTGTAGTTTTTTTAAGATTCCTCAAAATCTATCGGTCGGAATCGGTCTAAATTGTATTCAAAATCTAAGTTTGGTCTAGCCCTTTCAAATGACACCAACCGCGATCAAATTGGCCAAGCCGTTCAAAAGTTATGAAAGGTTTACATACATACACATATGCATACATACAGACATAAAGACAAAATCGCGGGAATAGTCAGGGAAGTTTCCCAGGACCTCAAAACGTCAAGATCTGATGAAAACTCAATTTTAGGAAAACGGGGTAAAAACAATAACTTCCCGATTTTTGAAAATTTTCAATTTTCTTAGCGGGAAATTAAAAATAAACTCCGCTGAGATATTAATTTTGACGTAAGCCCCGTTACCACCCAGACAAATAGCTCAAGACACCGAGGTGTAAAAGCACGACAAGTAAAACAGGATTTTAGCTTAAAGTCGTCGGTAATTAGCCGCGAAAAAGGTAATGGTCTTTGCTTTTAACCTTGTATGTGCATATTACTCCACCGAAAAGATTTATTTAGTTACGGATGAGTGACTGATGGAATATATTATATATTATCCTATTTTGGCATAAAAGAAACTCGATGTACCGCCAAGTAAATCTGCTTTTGTCATTCAACTTTATCACAAATCGTATTTCTCAGCCTCAGCATCCAGACTGTAAACTCTAACCAATACTTACTAGGTTCCGCTCTGCTCCTTGATATATTGATCCCTTGGCCTTTTTCTAAAACTTTTTTACGCAACCCCCGAGCTTTTTGCCGGACCAAACTCTGTCATTAGTCCTCGGTAACTGCTGAGAATCTGTCTGTCTATCTACCTGCTGTGGGATAACTGTTGCTCATTAATCTCCCAGTACAGATACATAACACTTGCACACATGCATTAATTAATGGAATTCTATATGTGTGAGATCATTGAGGAATTAGCCTGAGATGGCACGAAGACAAATTTAACAAAAGACTTGCGCGTAAATGTTGGATTGTAATGAGAAGCTTGTTAGTCGATAATCCCATTGAAGCGCTTTATATTCCTCCTTCCACTCGAGGGGGAGTAAGCGAACGGAGGACCCGTTAGATAGGATTGTCCGATCGAAATGTTAGAACTTGGTAAGCAATTCAACCTGTGTATAGCTGTGAGCAGCGAGCAGCCAGGACACACTGTTAGATTATTCCGAGAGCTAGAGGGTTGAGGGCCAAGACAACACCCAAAGTTGAATCTCCAGGATACTCTGTTCAGAAATTGATGAAATATAGCACAGGAGTTTACCCATGGATGTCGTTACCCGCTTCCAGATTAAAAGCTCTTCTGTTTGTTATGTATTATCTTATTAATCGGTGGACTAATATACTTGTATCATTTTCATTTGTAACTAAATGCTCGTCGCTTAATTTATTTTGTTTTCAAATTATATATATAGTTTCAAAATTAATTTATTTTATTTTTATAAAAAAAATTTTTTTTTATTATTAAATTTATTTATTAAGATCTATTTTCAATTTTTTTCACAACAGTATTACAAAGTTATATCTTTTACAGTAAAAAATGTTTAGTTACATTTATTACCAAAAAAAAAAATAATTTTTTTTTTTAATTTTTCTAAAAAAATTTTTTATAAAAATTTAAAGATCAAATAAATTAAAAAAATCAATTTTATTTTTATTTAATTTATTTATTAAAAATTGTTTTCAATTTTTTTTATAATAATAGATGAAAAATTATTTTTTTTTCAATTAATTTGATCTTTAAATTTTTATAAAAAATGTATTAAAAAAAATTAATTTTTTTCTTGTAATAAATTTAACTAAACGATTTTTTTGTAAAAAATTTAATTTTGTACCATTATTGTTGAAATAGTATATTACGCACCTAAGGAGGAAAGTAGGACATTCCAACCCGCGCGGTATTGTCACCCGAGCCGAAGGCGAGGGTGACAAAAGCGCGGGTTGAGATGTCCTACTATCCTCCCGTGGTGTGTATACGATTTTTTATCAGACCAGGATCGAAAGTTCGATTAAAATCCAAATAATAAAGTTAGATTTTGAATCAGGTTAGTTATCATCAGTGCGCATGCTTCGATTTCTTAAATTTGATGTTCAGTTTTCTTGACTACGTAACTAAGCATTAAGTCGTTTATTTATTTATTTATAAAAATTAGCAAACATATTAGCCTATCGCGATAATATAAACTTACGTTTGCAATTAGAATCAGAATATAAATTCATGAAATTTAATACATTATTCAAATAAAATGAGTTCTGATGAATCGGAAGCTGAATTAAGTGAAGAAGAAATAATAAAAAATTTGGATGAAGCGGCAAAACAAATTAGCAATAATTTGTTGCCCGAAAAATCAAAAGCTCGGTATAACTTGTGTTATCAAGAATTTTTATTGTGGCAAAGAAAAAAGAAAACCGGTTCTTTCAATGAAAACGTGTTGTTAGTTTATTTTCACGAACTATCGAAGACTCTGAAGCCGCCAACGTTGTGAAGCCGATGGTCCATGCTGAGAACTACTTTAAATCTGAGAAATGGGATTGATATCAATAACTATCATAATTTAAAAGTTTTCATTAAAAATTGTGCCAAAGGTTACCACTCTAAAAAGGCTCGTGTTCTGACATTAAGTCAAGTGAACAAATTTCTTAATGAGTCTGATGATTTGAATAATCTAGCGAATAAAGTAAGTAAAATATATACAATTAACTACAATATATAAAATATATACAATTTTTTTAATTAATATTTACAATTATTATTTACAGGTCATCTTGACATTTGGAGTCTTTGGCGCACTCAGAACCAGTGAAATATGTAATCTGAGTATTCAGGATGTTGAAGACACTGGAAATTAAATGATTGTCACAATCAACGACAACAAAAATTGCTACCCTCGTAATTTTGTTGTCGGAAAAGAGTACTACAATCATGTAAAGAAATATATTTCTTTGCGGCCAGATGATTTTGACAGTAGACGTTTTTTCTTTGTTTATCATTCGGGAAAAGGTAAGCGCCAAATTATCAGGAAAAATAAAATTAGCGAAGTGCCGAGGAAAGTTGCTGAGTATTTGGAGCTTGAACATCTGGAAGCCTACACCGGTCATTGTTTTCGGCGCACAGCGGCAACGTTACTGGCAAATTCTGGTGCTAATTTAACAGCAGTAAAGCAGTTGGGTGGATGGCGATCAAGTACGGTAGCAGAAGGTTATATTGAAAATTCTTTAGCAAACCGACGACAAATCTACCAGTAAATAATTTCTTCTCACCAAGAAATTTCATCTGATTCCACTTCTAATTGTCAAGTTCCATCGGCTACTATCACCAACGAAGCTCCATCTACCTCCACTGCCAATCAAAAAAACCCAGAAACAAACTTGAATGTTGATGGTATGCCCGAAGAACATTTCTTAGAGCCTGATTCCGATGATGATCTTTTTTTTGAAGCTAAATTGGATGATGATTTTGATAGCAATTAAAATTTAAGCCCATTTGCGATTACTGAAACTGATGATCCTGTTCCAAAATCTACAGAAACTACTAATACATCTGAGAATAAATCAGTTCCAAGAGTGGATTCAACACGGAGAAGAAAGTTGAATGAAATTCGCGAAACAGCTTGTGCTAAACGCTTAAAAAAACTTAAAAAATTTCAGGCCGACTCAAAACCATCTGTGGCAAAAAAATTAAAAAATGATCAAGTCGATTCCATGACAGTAAATTCTTCATTCGTGAAATTCGAAAATTGTACAATTGGACACTTGACGATTTATAAGAATCAATGCAACTGCGAGAATTGAATAATCTTTAATTTTTATAACTATCTAAGTTTGTTTATCGTTAACGATCTCTGATTAAGCAAAAGTATTGAGACAAAGAAAAAAATATTGAAAATTATTGGTTTTTTAGTCAATCCAATACTTTTTTCTTTGTCGAAATATTTTTTTTTATTCAGGGATTTATCATTAATGTTATTTATGAATTAATTTTGATTAAATATTGTCTTAAATATTAATTTGTTGATTAATTTGAACAATCAAAATGAGTTTGTATGTTGAAAGAAAAAAAATACAGATAAACAAAAATAAATTCTGATCTCCCGGGTAAAAAACTTTATATATAATTATATATAATGTTATATATAATTATATATGGAAATTGGCCTTATATAATTATATATAGTTATATATAAAGTTTTTTACCCGGGCTCAACAAGGTTTGAAGCTCGATATAACATTAATTAATATAATTAAATTCTAAAATCAGATCAATAATTATCAGTATTCATATGCTTCTATTTTTGTATTTTTAGCATGAATTTTTGTATTTTTGTATTCTATATGAAATATAAATAAATAAAATTTTGCTTTATTAAATAATGACTTTTGTTAAATTGCACTGTATTTTCTTAACTATTGACATTTTTTAAGATATAAACTCATCCCGATGTTACACTCATCAAGAGCTTTTATTTGAGTACCCACATGCATTTTCATATATACATATCAATAAGGAAGCTAAAAATTAATGTATCAAATTCTTCTTTACACTATTAATTTTATCGCAAAATAAATCATTTCGAGGTTAATCTGCATTATAACGTATATTTTGACATTTAAAAGAAACGTGAATTTAGGCATTTGCCAAAAATTTGAAGCATGCGCACTAATTTATTTATTTATTTAGTCAGGAGGCAATGTGGCACTTTCCTCTCTAAAAATAGAACCGAAATACGAACTTTCGATCCAGGTATGATAAAAAAATTTTTTTTATTATAAAAAATAGTTGTCAATTTTTTTTATAATAATAGATAAAATTTTTTTTTCAACAATAATGTTACAAAATTAAATTTTTTACAGAAAAAAATGTTTAATTAAATTGATTACTGGAAAAAAATTAATTTTTTTTTAATACATTTTTATAAAAATTTAAAAATCAAATTAATCATAGAAAAAATTTTTTTTATTAATTACATTTATTTATTTGATATAATTGATTTTGTAGCCTCGGGCTGCCAGGTCGAGCATGTTTATTGCGTTCAATCTGTGAAACGAGTAAATTGTCTGTGGATCGTGACAACGGACTCATCGGCGACCTATTGAAAATTTTACTAACGTGAGTACTCGAAATAACCAGCAAAATAGATCCGATGGATTGCCCTCAGAGTTTTGGAGGCTTGAATAATTATTAAATGGATAGCAAGCAAAGAATAAGAGCTGTATGCAAATTCCTATAATTGATTATATTATCAGAGACCCGGGAAAGGTTTGAGATGAAATTGGGCTATCTCAGAGACAGACAGATTCGAATACATATTGATCCATCTAACCTGCAATATATACTGGACAATATATATATTATATAGTGGGAAGTAGATCAGATCTCGGGCGGTAATCGATTACAAACCAGTGTACATGAATCCGAAACCCAGAGGGTGATCTACGGGCGCCTTGAGGCGTAAATTTCAGTATGACTATGACTATTCTCCAGGCCATCTTCATCTGCTAACGAGAACTTGCCAACTGAATACGTCCAGGCCGAACAACGACAGCCCGAGAGCCGGATCAACCATCACTCCCAATGCGACACCGGCAATAATCATTATCATCATGATGATCCACGTTCCGATGATGATGATAACAAGGAGCTCAATGATTGCAGTACAATTTATCCCCTTTGTCCTATTAGTATTTATGACTACATAACCATCTAATGATTACCTGTGTGGTGTCATCAGGTTCAAGCTTTACTGATCAATATCTTCCGCGTCATCTCCGTCATATTTAAAATTAATTAGTGTATTAAATTATTGCACTAATTACTGAAAAAATCATTTTTTCTGTTTAAAAAAAAATTTTTTATTCATCTACATTGTAAAGAAAATAAAAAAATATTTTGTTTCCAGAATAGTCATATGATAAAATTCGTTTTTTTATTGAAATTTAGTTTAAAATTTAAAAAATTTTTAAAATCATTGCAGAGGTCTTCATTTGAATTTGTGCCTTTTCAAGGTTTCAGTTCATTCTCACCGATAGTCAATTTATTATGATAAATTATTATGATAAATACTTTTTAGGCTGCATTCAAAAATTTTCTACCTCTAGATATATAATTAAAAAATGACCTTGTATCTTGTGAACTATTGACATTTTTTAAGATATAAGCTCATTCCGATGTTACATTCATCAAGACCTTTCATTTGAGTACCCACATCAATTTTTCATATATTTTATATATTATATATGAAAAATATATAAAAATGCATGTGGGTACTCAAATGAAAGCTCTTGATGAGTGTAACATCAGAATGAGCTTATATCTTCAAAAACGTCAATATTTAAAAAAGTACATTGCAATTTAACAAAATTCATTATTCAATGAAGCAAAATTTTATTTGTTTATAGTTCACAAGTCACGGCAGTCACATAGTGACTACAAGGTTGCAAGTAATTTTTAATAATTTATTCAAGACAATTATTTTTTTAAAATAAAAAATTTTCTCCTTGAATTAAATTAATTTTTTTTATTATGAAAAAAAAAAAAAAAATTTTATGATTTATAGAAAAATTTTGGCAGATATTTTAGTTTGAATTCTTTAAAAGTTTGTTTGAAATAACGAGTGAGGACTTTGTAATATTTTTGCAGGACAATATCCAGCGTACCATTTTATGAAATAATTTTGAATTGTATTAACATCATTAAATAAAATAAATAATGAACACTGAATAATAAAATCTAGGTGACCCGTATATATGTAACTTTATTTGTTTGAATAAACAGTTGTTTATCAAAAGAATAAGCCTTGTAGAATGCTTTTAAATAAATAATATTTTTTGATGGATATAAAATAATATTTACATTTACATTAATCAATAAGAGCGCAATACGATTGTCATGATAAATTGTTTGTTGTGAAATCAAATAGCGGATGAACGAAAGCTTTTCAAAAATCCCTTAACAAATCAATCATATATGTATAACGATACACGCAATATTTATATATATAAATATAAATTTTTTCAACAGAGAAATAAAAGTAAAAAATATGGAATAAAAAATAAAAAAATGATAAAGAGACACAGGAAGAAGGGAGAAGTGATCGAGTGATAGAGAGGGCTTAACACTGCTCGTTGTTGAATTTTACACGAGGATTCCAATTAAGTCCAAGAGCCCCACGGGACAATTCCAATGGTATTTTGTGCAATTTCTAGTTTGTCCGATTAGTTCAGCCTCGACAATGTCCTGCGGCAAATTCTCCTGTTGAGAAGTCGACGGTCTGGAAAGTCATTCTAAATAAACCTATGTATTATTTATAGTGTAAATATTTTTAAAAGTACTTACGTTAATATGACATTAATGATGTCTCCGATAACTCCATTGTCGCTTAAATCGAATTTAAGAGTCTCGCATATTGATCGCAATAAACAAGACCTCCCAGAAAATCCAAAACTCTCTAATTTTTTTTCTATAGTCTGATAAATTGTTTTACGATCTATTGATCGCTTGCGTCTCAGGCTCTCGTCGTTCCAGGGCGCGAACACCGTCGAGTTTTCCGGCAAAGGGTAAGTGGCTTCGAAAAAGTACGACACTGATACGGATTTACTCGGGTCTGGTAAAGGTACCGCTAGTGCAAAAAATATCTAACACATTTTTATTAATTAATTAATAACATTTCAATAAGAATTAAATTAGACTCAAATTTTTAGAATTTTTTTATTAAAAAAAAATTTGAAACATTTCAAGTGCAATTTTTAAAAAATATTTTTTTATTTATAATTTTTATTGATTAAAAAATAAAAAATTTCCAAATGTCTGCTAATTTTATCAATTTATTTATTAAATCTATACATATACAAGAGATTTTTATGAAAATTAACTTATCAAATGGTTGATAATTTTAAGAATTTTTGTAACAAATAAATTATGGCAAAAAAAATTGACATTTAGAAATTTAAAGAAACTACAAATGCAATTTTTTAAAAATAATTTTTTGGAAGAAATTTATATGTTAAAAAAAATTAAAAAATAGTCAAGTGACAGTTAACTTTAATGTCATGAGATTTTTAGGTATATAGTGACTCATCACGATGTCTTTGGAACTATAAGGCGTAGAGACTTCAACTTTGGTAGGAATATTATTACTTTTGCTATGTAGAGGTCAGCTAAGAACGGATTTTAAGAAATTTCTCTCTCAAAAGGGCTTGCGGGGGCGTTAACAATGAAAAATTTCAATTTTTAAACTACAGCTCCTATAGACTCCAAATTTGATAGAAATCTTCTGTAAGAGATGTAGAAATAGTCTATGAACGAATTTTACGATAGATCACCCCACAGGAGGTTGCGTGAGTGGGTATCAACAATGAAAATTTTTAATTTTCAAACTATAGCTTCTACAGACTCCAAATTTGGTAGGAATTTTCTTTAAGTGATGTAACAATTATTTATAAACAAATTTTACGATAGCTCACGACACAGGGATTGCGGGGGTGGGTGTTAACATTAAAATTTCAATTTCCGAGCTGTAGCTCGTATAAGCTCCAAATTTGGTAAGAATCTTCTGTATGTGTTGTAGAAATGATTTAATATGGGATTTTATGACAACCTACTCCCAATATGGACTAAGGGGGTGGATGTTAAGAATGAAAATTTCAAATTTCCAAGCTCTAGCTCCTATAGGATTCTAATAATATAGTGATTGCACATTGAAAGTTACAATGAATATTAGCTAGAATTATCACATGGATAAAAGGTACAAGCCAATCCGATGGAATTTAGAATCTGAGCAAGTCAACAAAATACTCCAATTAAATTTAAGACTAGATTTAAAAATACAATTCTATAAAGTGCCCAACGGAGCGGGCGAGTAACAGCTAGTAATCAATAAAAAATATTTTTAAAAAATTGCACGTATAGTTCATTAAATTTTTTACATATAAAATTTTTTTTTGATAATTTAATTAATGAAAAAAATTCTAAAAAAGTTTAGATGTCGGCTAACTTAATTTTCATTTAATATGGACATAAAATAATTTAACATAATATTGAACATAATTTAATATGAACATAAAATAACAATATAAAAATTAACTTAACAGATATTCAATCATTTTAAGAATTTTTGTGACTCATCGTGACTGCAAAGTTGCTAGTCATTATTTATTGTACACATTAAAAAATTTTTCGTCATTTTGTAGAGTGTTAAAATTTGTGTGTTGAATATTACACTCTAGTATGTAGAATTTAACATTCTCGTGTGTTGATTCAATAATTTAACACACAAAAATGTTAAATTCTACACAATATAGTGTAATATTCAACACACAAATTTTAACACTCTACACAATGACGAAAAAATTTTTACTGTGTATAGTTTTATTATAAATCAAATTAATTTAGTAAAAGTACTTGAATTATTTTTAGTCCAACTTACCCCCATATTACTGGACTCCGGATAAGGAAGTGCGCGAATTGGTCGGTGGAGGATTTTGGCAAAGTCAGAATTTTTTTGTTCATAAATGCACAGCGCAGTTATTATTTTACTGGCAAATAGTAGACTGTAAAATAAAATAATATAATTGGAAAGAGTTTAAAGTATAAATGTTTTTGGTTTTTAAAGCTCGAGCGGATACATTCGGTCTGGATATCTCGAATCAGGGGCTTATCTACTTACTCCTTGAACTTTTAAAAAGAGCTATAGATGTGCAAGTACAGATAGAAGATACAAGGACCAGAATATAGTCCCATATAGTACAAGAACAAGTAGTTCAAGTAGAATATAAAATATCTATATCTATTTCTTCAACGAAGAAATCTTGGATGATTTGTGTTTTTAAAATTCGCGTGCACAGAAATATTAAATTTAATTTTTTTAAGCCAAAACTTAACTATAAATTCGCGTAAATAATTAGCTAACTTTCATTATACAGTGTCTCGATAAAGTTGCCATCCGATTTTAACGTTTAATTAAAGTTTTAAATATAAAAAACTTACGGTGCTGTGTTCAGTGAAAATAAAATACAAATAAATTAATTTACTTACTAATTTAACTTGTACATTTTCGTAACAAAACTCGATGAACTGTAACACATGCGACTGGCGTGTTATTACTGTTCACGCTCAATAACGGTGTGCTGGCGTTAAGTACTAAGCACACCGTACCCATTTCGGTCATAATCGTTTCAATTCTTTTGCGAAATAGTTGCTTTTGAATTTGCTACCTACCAATTGTTACCTAGAAATTTATTTTTACCGCTGAATATATTTTTAAAATAATGAATTGTCAATATACAGGATTTTTTAATTATTTAATAATACTTATTGCAAACTTTGAGCTTCTCGTAGCAAATAGTTACGATTTAAAGGAATTATTGAGGCAAAAACGTTATCTCGTTTATCCAAATCCACTCGACAGTGAAACTAAAGTCCAGGTAATTACTATATTCAACTATGTAATCGATTTATTTTAAGTAAAATCATATTTAATGTCTTGAGACCATAATCCCTAATCCCCATCGTGAATAAGATTGTGGTAATTTAGTCTATAGTCTTTATTCTCAGCAGAATCGGTAAATACTTTAAGCTACTTACAAATATTTATATCAAAAGTTATATCTTTCTGCTGAAACTCACAATCTATTGAATTACCCACTAAATAATTAAATAATGTAATTTTAAGTCCAATAAAATAGCTTGCAAAATAATCGCTTAAGTTTTTTTATTAAATAAAAATTTTTTTTTCAGTAAAGCTTTAAGAGTTGATTGAGAAAATTAAATGTATTATTATTATTATTTTTTTTGGCTGTTCGAGGATCTACTTTGTCCTACAGTCATTTGATAAATAAGTTAAATTACAATTACAATTATTATCTATATTATTAAAAGAATAAGTAAAATTTGGTGTCCAGGATAGTTATATGGTAAAATTTGTTTTTTTAGTGAAATTTAGTGTCATTGCAAGGGTCTTGACTTCGGCTGCATTTGAAAATACTCTAATAATTAAGAAATTACATTGTTTCTTGTGAACTGTTGACATTTTTAAAGATGTAAGTTCACCCCGACAATATACTCATCGAGAGCTTTCATTTGAGTACCCACATCAATTTTTCATATATTTACATATATTATATAAATGTATATATGAAAAATATATCAAAAATGCATGTGGGTACTCAAATGAAAGCTCTTGATGAGCGTAACATCAGGATGAGCTCATATTTTTACAAATGTCAATAATTAAAAAAGTACAGTGCAATTTAACAAAAGTCATTATTTAATAACGCTAAATTTTATTTATTTATAGTTTACATTCGAAGGCAGTCACATAGTGACTGCAAAGTTACTAGTTTTTATTATTTTTAAATAAATATATATTTTTAATTTATTGAAAAAAAAATTGCATGAATTAAAAATTAATGAACCAAGTTATTATTATTATTGAGCTATATTTTATCTGTGTATCTACTTGTCTACATTACTCTGTAAATGGAAAAATTATAATTACTTATCACTACACTGAAGAAAAAAAAAATTATTTTAAATCGAGAAAAAAATTCTTGAATCAAGAGAAATTTATTTAAGTCAATAAAAATTTCTTAGTTTAAGAATATTTTTACTTAAATTAAAAATAAAAAGTTCTCAAAAATTATTTAGTTGATTTAAGTTAACTCTTTTTTTCTGTGTAGTTATAAAAAATTCTAAAGAGTATTAATCCTTATAATTAATTCATCAATGAATATCATTATCAGGTTCTTTTTGGACTGGGACTGCCAATGGAGTCAGAAGTCTCGGTAATACTGGGATATGTACTAAAGTGCAACTACAATTTGCCTTACAACTCATCATCGTTTACAAGCCCCACTTACAGAAACAGGCACCAGAGGGATATGTACAATAATAATAACGACAATGATAATAGTGGAAAAATAAAAAGGGAAAGGAATAAGAATAATGTAAAAAGTTTTAGAATAAAATCACAACAATCACTATCTCGATGGGATTTATATCGCATTTTAGAGTCTGCTCTCGGGAGTTTCGGCTCGCCGGGAAAAGTATGCTTACTTCGCGCTGTCTGCGAAGCTGCGGAACTTCCTTTTGATCGAAGTCATGGATTACTTGGCGAGCTTTTACATACTTTTCTCTCTCCATCCAGTACTTCTGAATACCCAGACGTATACGAGGATCGTCAATATCTCGCCGCTGAAAACATCGGGAAAAATAGTCTAAATAAACTGTCAAAAGGTCAATGCAAATCTTTTTTCCCTGAGTGCATTTACAGTCCATTAGACTACTTTACTTTGTAAAAAAAAAAAATATTTATTTTTATTTATTCTTGCCATTTTTTAACAATCAATAAAATATTTACTGACAAATTTACCTTTTACATTTTCTTTAAATTTTTTTCAAGCAAACTTTTTCCGATTTCTCTTAGCTTGAGGATAAAAAATAAATTACCTCTACCTTAAGCAAACAATCTGACAGTTTTAATAAACATTAAAGCCTGGGAATAAACATCTGAATAAAAGCGATAAAAAATTCCCACATCCTTGCACATAAAAATGCATAAAGACGATTCAGGTTATTTCCCAGGACAATTTGACTTTTATAATATTTTCTAGCTCCCAACTTATTTTAAAAACTTTTAAATCTAATCTTCTATACATTAAAACTTTTTAGTTTTAGAAAATAAATAAATAAAAATAAAAAGATAATCTGATAAACAATAAATAAAAAAAAAAAATCCGTTGAAAGTTGGCTGTAATATTTTGTAATTTACCACGTCGTCGAAACCCTACCGCTAATTAGGACGCCAAGAGAGTGATTAGTCGGTTTACCACTGGTTCTCTTCCTCAAGCGAACTCTATCCAGTTTATATAGATATCTTGGAAGTGCAAGACAACAAACTACTACCAACGCTTACTTAAAGTTATCCCCAACAATGAATTCATTGTTAACAGCTTGTTTTGTTTATCGTAAAATTATTTTACCTTGCATCGTTATCACTGGTTTAACGGTCACCATTAACAATTGTTTAGTGTCGGTAAATGGAGATACTAAAATACGTAAACGTTATTTGGTTCACCCACCGCCCAGTGACTGGGCAGCTACTAAAATGCAGGTAAAAATTTATACTCATACTTTTTAGTAGATTTCATAGAAATCTACACTGATAGAAAATCAATCTTGATTCAAGAAACTTTTTTTCTTTAAAATTTGAACTCTTGAAACTGGATATAGATATATTTCTTTCAAGAATTTTTGTCTCTTGGTTCAAGATAGGCGATAACATTGATTCAAGATGTTACCGACTTGTGTTAAAAATGGCTTTTTTTTTGAGTCATTAATTTACTTATTTCCAAGAAATAATTTTTTTTCGGTATAACAATTAAAGACTATTTAGTTTTTGAAATATACTTTGATGAATTATTTTAAGTTTTTTAAACGACAATGTTATTTTGGTTGAAAAAACTAAATGTATCGATTGAAGATAATATAGCTCTTAAGCCAAGAAAATCTAAATCAAGACAAGAAATTCTTAAAGCAAAATAATTATTTGTCTTCCAAAATAAATTCTTAGATCAAGAAAATATCTCTTGAGTCAACATAAATTTTCTATCAGTGTAACTATTGCATTGGTCCTCATGACGGAACTTTTGAAAAATTTTGCTATATTTTGACTCAGTTCGTCGAGCTGATTCAGAAAATACATAAGGTTAAAAAATTTATATATGTATGTTTATATACATAAACTCATCCTTCCCTAACTCAACATACTTCATCTGTCAATAAATACCAAGGTTAAGTTCGAAGATGAGCTAAGTCGGTTGAATAGTTTAGAAATTATAAGAATTTGAAATTTTCAAAATCGTAAAAGTGCATATTTTTTCACTTTCTTCCTCGAATAATTTTTGAATGCTCTATTTTATCACATTTTCGACAATTGCATCTGAAAGCTCTATAAAAAGCTACAATTTTCATATATTAATATATATTTAGATTAGAAAGTACTTACTATTAAACTATCAATTTATAAAATTTGCTGTTGCATTCGTTTCAAAAATATTTTCCATTCTTTGTTTTTCCCCTCATATCGCATTCATAAATTCTATCAGATTAATTAATTAACTTACATTTAATAAATATTATTTTTCATTAAATCTTTGAGTATGCTGGTACACAAAAAAAGACTTATGATCCTAAGATGGAAATTAAACAATAAAGCGCATCTTAGAACATGACCTTCGTATGTATCTGTAGAATAAGTATATTAAGTTTGAAAATGATCCATAATGAGTTAGCAAAGCTAATTTCGTATCCAATTCAAGTAATTTTTAGATTTTTACATTCATTTTAATGAAATCTACTTCCATTTCGGCTGCCGAATGGCCTTTTTTTATTATTGTCAAAAAAAAAAAAAAATCAACTGTTAATTGCAATTAAAATAATAATAATAAATTTACTGTTGGTTGGACTAAATTATTGGATGAATTTTTTTTTTTTTTTTTTTAAATCAAATACTTTTATCGTGATGAACATCGACGGAAATTTTTTAAAATCTGATGACCTATATCGGCATATATATAACATTCACATCATAACACTCTTCACGTCAATGCCAGAAATGAATTCTCGAGTGACGTACCGTTGAATCCGGATGAATTGGTTGTCAGCACAGATTTATCACGTAGTTTTCATTGTTATTTCTAGCTTGATTTCTCTACACCTCCAAAACAACATAAACATATATATATATATATATATATATATATATATATATATATATATATATATATATATATACAATATATAGAGACATACAGACAGAGATGTACGTAAATAGATTTAACTCTGCTGTTGGTGGGTTGCCTGTCTCCTGTACAACTCTGCTATCCTATCAAGCTACTGCCAGTACATTCTATTCTCTATATGTTTTATTATTCAATTATTGAATGTATTGGTATTTCTCCAGTTGATTGCTGGTCTAGGGTTACCGATGGATGTCGACGTCAGTACAATCATCGGGTACGTTGTCAAATTCAATTATGATCTACCTTACAACGCCTCTGATTTAACGGAGCCTTACATTCGCTATCAGAGATCAACTTATCATCGAAATCGTAAGTCTACTTACTTAATTTAATAACTACTTTATTTTGTCCCCCCATTGAGGTGAGTTATCCTAGATAAAAGAAAAATCCTTTGATAAAAGAAAAAAAATTCAATTTAAATCACTTTATCAGAGATTTTATTGACGAATGTGCTTTTAGTAATAGCGAAAAAGTGTGATGTGAATAAAAGATAAAAAAGTTAACGCAAGGGAGGAAGTATCAAAAAAATAAAAAATAAAGTGAATGAGTAGATGGATAAAGTACGAATCTCTGGCACTTTACATATTAATGGCTATTTTTCGTGATATATAGATATATACATATATACAGTAGTAGAGCCTGTCTAGCAACAGATCGAAGGAGACTGAGTGAAATAGACAATAGACGGGGAATAAATGTACGCCAAGCCTCTTCTTATTCCAGCTTGGCTTTTTCGACCACTTTAATTTTAGTTAATCGGTCTCTTTTTTTTTTTATATTTTTTACATCATTGTTATTCATTAATTTCAGATATTTTTGAGTTCCCTTATATCGCGACCCAAATGCCAAAAGGACGCACATCAATATATACGCCCTTTTAACTTTGCAGTGCCAAAAGGGCGTACAAATTTTTTTTTTACTGATCGCATTATTAACACTTTCTTATTCTAAAAATAAAAAAAAAAAAATTCCTAAGCCAAAAGGACGTATGTTTTAACTTATACGCCCTTTTAGCTTTAGGACATTGAAAATTTAGTGACCTAAAGCTAAAAGGGCGCATACTTTTTTTTGCTGATTGCTTTGAATTGTTATTTATATGTTACTAATTTTACTGCAGAATTGAAAGTATATGTTCATTATTAAATTACAAATAGGTATTTTTAAAGGTTATTAAGGTAAAAGACCCAGTTATTGACACTTGCAATTTTATTTTAATTAAAAAAAAAAACAAATCAACTCTAATAAATTCATAAATATAATTTTTGAATTATAAATTTTAAGAAAATTGGTTTTTTGAGAACATTTGATTTTTATAATTAGAATAAAATTGCAAGTGTCAAACAACTAGGCCAGTGTCAATAACTGGGTCTTTTACCTTATTACAATTTTAATACGAATTCTGTTTATAATTTTAATTAAAAAAGAAAAAAAAACAGTTGCAATATCTAACATGGTCGCTGAGTCAGAGGCGCGAAATTCAACAATATTAAATGATCTGGATTTATTTTTTAGAGTTAAATTTTATATTTCAGAGCAAAATTGAAAGTTTTTTTATATGCCCTTTTGTCGTTAGACTAAATTTTTTCTAAAGCCAAAAGAGCGTATCTTTTGAGATGTGCCCTTTTAAGATTAGTACGTTGAAAATTTTTTTTTGACAAATCTTTACGTTTTGAGCAGTCCTAAGTTGAATGGCGAAAAAAAAATTTTTTATCCGCCCTTTTGGCATAAAACCCTATCTAGCTGCTGTAATACGCCCTTTTGGAATTTGGGTTGCGATATGTATTTGCTTCTCATTTAGTTTATAGTATTTTTTTTTTTTTTTTGGTCATTATAAATACATTCTCCATTACAGCCGAAGGATTTAGTTCGCGTTGGGAGATTTACCGGATGATCGAGTCAACTTTAGTGGGTTTTAGTTCAGGAAGAAGCTGCCTTTTAAGAGTGATTTGTGAGACTGCTGCAGTCCCTTTCTCGAGATCACAAGGAATTTTACCGCAACTTATTCATATTCTCCTCACGTAACTTGTTCTGTTTATATGTTTATATATTTACTCAAAAATAAATACCGATGTTATTGAAAATTTATTGCAGCCCTTCGCTGACTGAGGAAAAATATCTGGAGCATACGAACCAGGAGTTCAGAGCTGCTGAGCTCAAAGGGAGAAAATATCCCGGTGATTGTCACAAAATTTTTCCCGATTGCACTGAAAGTCCTCTGGACTATTTCACAGAGGTAATTCAGTAGGAATTTGATTGGTTGAAAAATAATAACTAAGGGAAACAAATTAAAAGTGCGATAAAGTAAATAAAAGTTTAACAACTGGGAAGTGATTGTAAAAATAAATAAAATAAAATTCTTGGTTTGGTAGAGAGACTAGTATAGTAACGTTAACGTTATTCTCAATACAGTTATAATAGAAGCTGAAAACAAAGAGTGAGAGAATGTTTTGTATTTGAGGGTATAGAAAATAGAAGCTGAGTACCGCGGGTACTCGGTACCGGGTGAGGGTATTGCTACGTGACGCAGTTATCGGATGTTATTGGCATTTTTGTTGTTTGATAATAACAATACACCCACGACAAAGAGAGCAAAGAGTTATCAAAAAATAATATCAGCCTTTAATTTATCGCGGTAGCTTAATAAAATTATATTAAACCTCGAAAATAAATAATTCTTATTGAAAAAATATTTTTTATTATTAATAAAACAAATTTTAAATTTAATTCTCTAGACGAAATTATTTTTTACGACTTAAACCAGGCTATGACGTAGAGTTTATTTTTTTTACGATCATACCATGCATGTTACACTCCCGGGAAACTCATAACTTTGTATACAGTTCAATAAATATCGAAAAATAAATACACAAGTAAAGTACATTTCTTACTTGGCTTCAGAAACATATATCCTGGGTTTTAGCTCCTTTAACATCCGTACCAAATGCTTACGTTATACACTCTCCAATATATGTACCTATTATTGAAAAAAATATTAAATTTTCTTCTTAAAAATCGAGAGTTACAGTTTCGAAGCATTATTTGATTATCCAAAAATTTTTTTAATTTTTTAATAATAAATTTATCTGTCAATTGAGTCTTTTAAAAACATGTAAGATAGATAAAATAATTATTTACAGTTATTGAATCAAAGTATTAAGGAGATCCAAGTACCCTCCTAGTGTAAAGAATGTTTGTAACAAAATAAATAGTAGAAATATTTTTGTTATACATCTTAAAATTAATTAACAATATTTTTGAGGAAATTTCAGAAAAATTTAATCATTAAATAATTATTAACATTTAATTGAGGGCTAAGAAAATCTACATGTCCTTATGTTGGGGGAGGGGGAGGGGTGAAATTCATTCTTACATAATATTTCGTGAATAAAAATTCAATATTAAAAATCTAATCCTATTCTGGATTCCAAATAATTTTAAATTTTACAGTCGAATTTTTATTTTATTTAAATAATTTTTATTGCTTATTGAAAAAAAAATAACTTATTAAAATTTCGTATGTTTTTATTGATATCCATGTATGGTTCTATAGAAAAAATTATCGTACATTCCTCTTTCAGTGTATTATCGTATTTTTATTATTTAAAATATAAAAAATATTTCTTTTATTTAAAAATAATGGATCCACGTTGAACTGTAAATTTTAGTGAAACTGATCTTTTCCTAACATAACAGTTTATTATTTAGAAGATCAAGATAGAATCTTATGTAAGAAAGAGGAAAGGGAAAGTCACCAAAATTGTCCTTACGTAATTAATGAATGGCCCCTTAACTAAAATGACAAAGATCTTCTACACTGAAAAAAAAATTAATTTGAATCAAGAGAAAAATTCTGGAACGAAGAAAATAATTTTGAAGAGTTTCATTTTCTTGAATCAAGACAAAAAATTTTTGAACTAAGTAAAATTTATTTAAACCAAAAAAATTTCTTAGTTTAAGAATAAAAAAATTCTTTTTTATTGTTTTAATCGAAAGCTTATTATTTTTTCAATCAAATTCAATAAAAATAAAATTTTTTTTAAATCTTCAATTGCATTAAATTCTTAATCAAATATACGGCTGGTGGAATCTCCATTTACGTGCACAGAAAGAAAAATTTCTTGACTGGAGAACAAAATTCTTGGATCAAGAAAATTTTCGAGTGCCTGAAGGAAGACCGAAGTTGTGTTGGCTGAAGTAAAAATTTTTCTTGAAATTCTATTCTTGGTAGAAGTAATTTTTTCTTAATTTAAATTACCGTAAATACTTGATACAATAAATTTTTATGTTTGATCAAGATTTTTAAGTATTTTAGGGAAGCAGTGCCACCTACTTCAGCTAAGAAAAAAATTTTTTCATTCAGAGAAAATTTTTCTCTTGAATATTTAATACCTATTTTATATTATTTTAGCATGCAATTATATACATATTGAATGAAAAAAAAATGATTCAATATTATTTGATCTTCCCATTTGACATGTTAATCACTAAAAATATTAATGAAAATTTACTTCGATCGAGATGTTTAATTTTTTGGAGCAAGAGGCTGAATTTTCTCAAAACAACATTTTCTTAACTTAAATAAATTTTCTTGGATCAAGATACGTATTTCTTAAAGCAAAAGATTTAATTTATTGGAATAAGTGAAATTTTTTGTGTCAAAAAAAAATTTTTTTTTCGTTAAAAAAAATAATCAGGAAAAAAAATATTTTCTTGGCTCAAGTGAACCTTTTTTTCTGTGTACATGTAAAAATTACAATTTTCAAACCTAATTATTTCATTAAATATCCCGGAAACTTACTGTTTTTTATTTTTTTATTAATTATTAGGCTACTTAGATTGAATTTACAAATTTTCAGGAAGTTTTGAAAATTTGACTACTTCGCGTGAATCTCCTTAAATCACAGTATTAAATATATGTGTAAATATATAACTCAAAATGTGTCTCTTGGAGTCGGCTGCCTCGTATCGGCTGTTTAAAATATTTGGGATATGTATTTATAAAATTTCCATAAGCAAATGTTGTAAAAAAGAGTAAACTCCGACAAAATTTGATTGGTAGAGAGTCGTTAATCGAGTTTACAGCAAAGAACGGCAAGTGTTACGTTCTGAGTGTAGTTGTACCTCGTTGACGCTTCTCAACTCACTTCTTTACTTGGCGTTTGTTCAAGAAGAGGGGAACAAGAGTTACCTGAAGGATCTAACGGACTGAAATAATTCAATTTACCACGATGACGTCGCCTATAACTACAACTACCGCCTGTAGTTCAACCAATTCAAAACTAACTGCTTGATAAGAACAACAAGGACTTACAAAACATTTACTCATAATTTTTGGCGTTGATTGCGAAAATTCACATTTATAATTGCAATGAAGGTTGAATTATTTTTTGCGGTTATTATTTTCTGGAACAAAAGCTGCTACTGCGATAAATTTATTAAAGACCGCGCTTTAAGAGAGAAGAGAAGTCTTGTTTACCCCTCGCCATCCCAACTAATCGTGAGTATATTATATCATGTATGTATACATAAGAGTATTTAAGACCGGTGCCTCTAGCATAAATATTAAGTAATTGTTGTTTAGTTGATGTTGTTGCTATTCGACTACCGCTGTTTATCGCTAATCGTTACTTAACATACATTCATGCCGACACACATTACATATTGACAGTGTGATTTAATATTCATAAGATCATATAAGCTCCGGCAGTGTATAAGATCCTCGTAAATTTACGTTTGAGTGGATTTTCAAAGTTTTCCATTATCATAAATCAATTATATATTTATCACAAGCAGGTACTTTGGTTAAATTATTTTACCTGATAAATTTTACTCGCTTTTGAAATAATATTGGAATTAAATTCGGTTAATTATTAATTTGTTTTTAATCTAATTAAAATATGGAATAAAATAAAAATTTAATTAACTGAGTACTTGTTAAGTTCGGCAATGTGTACTTAATGAAATAGCGGTGGATCCTCAAATAATTATTACATCCAATATAGTAGATACCGTAGTGGATAATGAAGTAAATGATAAAATAAAACAAAAGTTGAATAACATACGAGATTTGGATTGAGATCGAGATTGGGAATCGTGATTCACTGTTCAGTTGTTCACTTGTATAATTAATCATTCAATCTGGCTGTTTAAAAAGACTCAAGTCTATAGTTCAGAGACTGGAGATAATTCTCGGGGGTATTTTAAATAGAACAAGAAATTCACGCGAGAGTTAGCTGTTTATTTTTTATCATTCGCTTTTAAATTAAGATTTATTTATAAAAAAATTTCTTTTTATCCATCGTACTGACGGAAAAATTTTACGAGTTCATTTTTACACTCAAAGTGTGTGAATTAAAAAGGCTTGAGTATAAAGTGTGTTCATGAGATACTAAATACGATATACACATACATGTATAAGTATGATCTGAATAGTGAATATATAAATGTGTGTGGGTGTGTGTGTGTGTGTGTGGGTGTTCACGTGAGTTAAAATGTATAGGAGCAAAGATAGACTAAGTGCAAACTTAAAAGCTCTCGCACGTACGATCGAGCTTGAGGGGTTTACTTTCATTTTAAAACACTCGGACAATTCAGTTCGTTAATTAGTTTTGGCGATTGAATAATAAATGGATACGTGCAATTGAATTTATCGTAGTTAGCATTCCGTAGATATTTTCTACCAAGAATATGTATGCCTGACCAGGAAACCCATTTTCTCAAATATGTTCATTTTAATTATTTCAATGTCTCTTGAAATATCTCTTGAAATTTTAACTATCTTTGTTTGAATTTACGATAATTATCAATAGTAAACTTTAAGTTTTATCTTTTGTCAGATGATTTTCGGTCTGGGTACGCCCTTGCAGTTAGACCGAGAGAGCGTTATCGTCGGTGCATTTACGAAATTACTCTACAATCTACCATCAAATGTTACCGACTTAACGTCACCAGGGACGATAAATTACCGGGATGACAAGAGCAAAACCCGGTGGAATATTTACAAACAATTTGAAAAATTATCGGAGCTGTACGGATTGGGAGGAAAAATCTGCCTGCTTAAAGCGATCTGCCAAGTAACTCACACCCCCTTTGACCACAACCACGGTCTGCTCGGCCAACTTATTCAGACATTCTTAACGTGAGTATCCCTTCAACCAATTTAAATTTCCCTCTATATTTGCAAGTAAAATGTCAATGGCAATTATTTAGCATCAAAAAATGAGTTTGGGGAGTAATTGAATTAATAAGTTACCGAGTAATAATTGAGTAGCCGTCATTTATCGTCTGAATTGAAAGTTTAGAGGAACTAAACGTGAAGGTAACCGCAAGTTTGGATCGATGCTGAGACGATGCCAAGCACGTTGCTGTTGGTGTACATGTATACGTACTATCCAGGAACTACGGGAGTCTCCGGATTGGTCTCCCACCTCGCCCATGTACTCTCCTGTCCCTCTAAGAGCGTAACAACCCCTTTTGGATGGCATGTAACTCTCGTAAATCATATAACTCGATCATTGCCCGGATCGCCGTGTTTACCGTCACTTTCTCACGCTTCTCACCCTTGTGGCCTTTCACCCTCGTCTTCTGTTCTCTCTACACTTGACGTAAGTTAAATTTACCCATATTTTCCATACCTACCTCTTCAAACCTCTATCTCTCATCTCCGCTCTCCGCTATTTGTGCTACACACTGTTATTAGAGGAAAAATTATTTTAAATCCCGTGTGTAAATTGTTTTTTATAACAACTTTTTTTGTCGAGGTTTAAAAATTATAAATTTGAAAACTTTGACTTCATTTTTTGGTACACGGTGAAAAAAACATACACAGAAAGAAAAAAAGTCTTGAGTCAAGCGTAAATTTTTTTTAATAAAGAAAATTTTAAGGAAGACTGAAAATTTCTTGAATAAAGTTAAAATTTATTGAACGAAGTTTAATTTTTTTAAGCCAAGAAAATTTCTTCTTGCTTCAAAATAACTTCGGTCTTTCTAAAAATTTTCTTGGTTCAAGAAATTTTTTTTTTCTGTGTAGGAATTTTTCCTATTTTTACATAGCAAAAACAAAGGCATTTTTCCAATGGTAACATGGGAATTATTTCTTTATTAACATGATGGAAATATCCATGTGACATATAAAAAATTCATTTATCACTATAATTTATGTAACTTAATTTAATAATTACAAATTTACATAACAATTTTCTCATTCGAGCAATTTCAGATTATTTAAAAGTAAGACAGTGATATACAATACTCGGTTTGTGATCAAAAAATTCGAGGAAATTTTCCTTAAATTTTGCTTTACATGTCAAAAAAATCAAAAATCCAGCAGATTATTGACGGTGTGGCTTAATGTATATGGGGAATTCTAAGCCAAATCGACCACTTTTGACCCTGAGCCCTTTTGATTTGGCTAAAAGTCATTCCTCCTTTTCTACCCTATCAAAAACGTCTCTAATAATTTTTTCAAAATTATGAATTTATTTCAAGTTATGAATTTTTCAACAAAACCACTTTTTTATATTTGAATTGCCATAACTTTTTCAAAAATTGACTTATCGGGACGTTTTTTTTTTTTCAAAATTTTTTTTATTAAATGTTTTTTTTGGAAAAAAATAGAAAAAAATTTTTCAAACCTATTTTCAACGTTATTTTTTAGATTTTCCGAAAAAACTCCGAATTTCTCGATGATAACCATTTTTAATTTCTTTTTTCTTATGCTCGAATTAGAAAAGTGTTATGTAAATTTATAATTACTAAATTAAATTACATAAATTTTAGTGATAAATAAATTTTTCCTGTCACATGGATTTATGACACTATACATAATTCAAGTAATATTTTAATATATTTTAAAAATAATTGTGCTATTACAGGATCAATTGAAAATTATTTAATGAATAAATGTAACGGAATAAATTTATAGAATCAATATATTATTCAAAATTCCTCCAAAAACTTGACATAAAAAATTGACTTCCACTAAAAAAATGTATATAACCGCGAAAGAGTACTAATTTTTACCAAAAACTCCTTTAAGATTTTCCCTAATGTCTCAATTATTTAAATTATTAATAAATATCACTGAAAAAAAATATCAAAATTAATTTACAATAAAAATATAACTGTTAAAAAATTGTTTTTAGTCTCTTAATTATACAAGTTAATTTTTGACGTATAATCACATTTACAAAATAAATTAACAAATTTAAAAATTTTTGTAATAAAAATATGAATTGAAAAAAATTTTTACAAAACATGCATTAATTCTTTTTTATATTTTAATTTTTAATTTTCTCCACTTCTGATAAGTAAATTTTTTGGAAAGAAATAATCTTTTTTTTTTTGCTGTTAAACTGAATAAATCTTATCAACTCTTACTAACCCATTGGGAAAATCTGGATTTACTAGAAAATGATTTGTTTACATCAACGATAAATTGATATCATTATTTCAAAAAATGAAAGTTATTAATATTACTTCATAATATCTCTCAAAAAGTCTGATTCTTTCACATTTGAAATTTTTTCAACAGAATTGAATAAGGCTGATTCAGTCTTCTTGCAGAGTCCAAAATTTATGTCAAATAGTAACCTAATTCAACATCTGCGAAATTCTAATTTATTTATTTGTAAATTTAATTAAAAAAAAATTCATTTTATTATATAAATAAAAAGAAATAAGAAAAAATTTTCCTTCTCTTAATTATATAGATTACTTGTGTTAGATATTTAGTGATACAAAACAGAAAATATAGGTAAGCTGAGTTAGGGGGTGAGATGTTTCTTAAGCTTGTGTGGAATTTCCAGGCCCTCAAGCACTGCCGAGTCTTACGAGAACCACGAGGATCAGGAATACCATTCTGCGGAAAAACTCGGCAGGCACGTGGGCGAATTCTGCCACGCCCTTTATCCGGAATGCACAAGAACCGTGCTAGACGTATTTTCAACCACGACGGAGCTTTTCTAAAGAAAAAGGCTCTTTATTGTTAACTCTACGCTGCATATAAACCAACAACTTTATTAATTTTTATTTCATCTTGTATATTTATATATTTATATATTTAACTTGATAACTCTATAAACTTTTATCCTTCTACCCGATTGTGTAACTGCTACATCGCTAGAACATCTCTTGTATTCCGCCACTGCATTCCTCCCCGTACTTTCATTTGCCAAAACCCCGGATTCATGAAATTCTTCGGACACTGAAACAACTACTGTGAGATTTTAGCTAAGAATCTTATACTCTTTGTCAGAAATTAAAACTTTTATTAAAATTAATTTGTAATAAAAAATAAATTTATTTTATGACTAATAAAATCAAAAAGATGTCAATGTCATTTTTTATTTATTTTTTTTTCTTTTTATACTAACCTTCTATTGGAAATTCTAGTACGTTTTATTGGATAAAATAAAAAAAAAGTCTTTTGGAATTTAAACGGTTTGAGTACGCCGAGTTTAATGAATATCCCAGCAGGCTAATCGAATGGAGAACGCTACGACGATAGATAAAAGCAAAGGAAAAAGATCCAAGTCGACGTAGAACTAAAACTCCCTAAATGGATATTATTGTATCTATAGATAGATAGATTATAATTTTTATTAGATTCTGGAGCCTAGAACCATCTTTAAGGATACATTATAATTATAATGTATAGAGTACAGAGTTTTTGATACATTAAATGAAAAATGAATATATTAATTAACCGAATAATATTTTAATAGTGTTTTTAAATAATATTTGTGTCATACAAAGCGCAGCAACGTTCAATTTAACAACAATCAACGTACAATATAGCAGATCAATAATTCTGTAAGTAATAATCATAGCACAAACTACGTAATAACTCAAAATTTTCAGATTTTGTAATTTTGTCTGGCAGCGCATTCCAAATGCGTATAATTTTTCTAATGTTAACATTGGAATTTTTACTTTATTAACATGATAGAAATATCCATGTGACATAGGAAAAATTCATTTATCACTAAAATTTATGTAACTTAATTTAATAATCACAAATTTACATAACAATTTTCTCATTCGAGTAATTTCAGATAATTTGAAAGTAAAACTATGAAATACAGTTCGAGGAAATTTTTTTCAAATTTTGCTTTACATTTCGAAACAATTAAAAATTCAACAGATTATGGACGGTGTGGCTTAAATTGCCATAACTTTTTCAAAAATTGACTTATCAGGATGTTTTTTTTTTTTCAAAATTTTTTTTATCAAATGTTCTTTTTTGGAAAAAATAGAAAAAAATTATTCAAACCTATTTTCATCGTTATTTTTTAGATTTTCCGAAAAAACTCCGAATTTCTCGATGATAAACATTTTTAATGTCTTTTTTCTTTCTTTCACATGAAACTTTAACATTTTCCATAAATATCCTGAAAATTTCAGAATGGTGTTTTTTCGATTTCTATTTTTTTTTCAATCGAAAAAAAAAATTTTTTTCATGTCATAAATGAATTTTTCTTATGTCACATAGATATTCCTATAGAGGTTCCTATATAGAGGTTCCTATAGAGATTCCTATCATGTTAATAAAGAAAAAATTCCCATGTTAACATTGAAAAAATAAGAAAAATCCCCATGTTTTTTTCGCCGTGTGCGCAACGCAACCGAAAAAAATTCGAAATGACATTTAAATAGCTGACGGTAATTTAAATATCATTCTTTGTAAAAGAAGCATGCTGTAAAGTAATTTCTTCAACCATCCCAGTCTCTTAAAGTACGGAGTAATGTGATCAGCCCTCGGAATTCTAAAGATATAGCGAACACAGCAATTGATTTTGCGCTGCAGCCGCATCTGTAAATCATTAGTAATATTGCAGTAAGCTACACAACAATAATCAAATACTGGGAATATTAGCGTGGTGACAAGCTTTATACGTAGTTCTTCATTAAAAATTTAATTATTAATTTTTAACTGCGCTAGAACCTGCATTGCTTGATTACAAATACTCATAACCTGACTATCTCAGTAAAACAGTTAAGGGCTTTCAAAAATACGCGCCAAAAATAAACCTATTTCTTGGCCTAGTAGATGGACTAACTAAAATAGAATAGAATGTTAGTGCGAAGAACGTTTAGAGAAATCAAATGCTGCGCGGCTTTTCTAAACCCACAAGGACGAGGATAAGGAGAGAAAAAACACAGATGATGTTATTGAAAATTATTACGGACAAATATTATTTGAGTAAAATAAATTTGAAACAAATAAATATTTTTATTTAATGGTTTATAATTGTTGGAATTGAATTTTGTATAACATCGGTACATTATCGAAATATTGACATGATGTCATTCACGATGAGTTTCTATAGACAAGTCGTAGCGATCGGGATTAAAGAATACAACGCAGCGCGTTAATATATTTTTCTCGCTTTTTCACAGACAAGGATAAATATAAAACAGCTATAACGAGCAACAACAAACCGAAACTTGTCGGTTAGTAATCGTACTGAGTGTTATTTTTTTCCTCCACTTCTAGAATTAATTTTGCTATAAACGCTATGCTGTAGTCGAACAATAATTCAGTTTACTTTTGTACTTTCGATAGAACCAGTCGACAGGATTTAATAAAATTTAAATATTAAATAATAAATTATTCTCTTCAGTTGTTAACTCAAGTAAGTCTATGAACTATCAAACTACGTATTTAGTGATTGATTATAATTAAAATTTGATGAAAAATTTTTTGGTGGATCTCAGATATAAAACTACGTTTATTTTGTACACAGTTGATTTAATTGTTCTGTCAAGGGTCGCAATAACACAAACGATGCCAGAAGAGAATTATGTTCTTCCGTTTCGTCTAAACTTAGAAGATATTGCTTATGAATTTTATGTAAAACCTCGCCGGTATCACTTGAAGCTGGCGCCTTATTTTGAAAGAAATGAACTCAGTTTCGATGGTGAAGTTTCGATAAATTTTGAGAATACCGTTGAGAAATCGAAGTTGAAATTGCACGCTAAGAATTTGGAAATTCTCGGAAATATTAATTTAAAAAAAGATGACCAAGTTTACGAGTCAAGTGATTATAATATAGGTATCGACAATGGAGAAAGCGTATTAACAATCAATTTTGGTCAAAACTTACCTGTCGGAGACTATACCTTGTTCATAAAGTTCAAAAGTCAACCAAATTACTCTTCAGAAGTTTTTAAGTATGCGTCTTATACGGATAATAATGGCAAAAGAGAGTAAGTAGTTGAAAAATTCATTTTTATTTGACCAATACTAAAAATGCAATTATTTTTTTTCCCTTTGGAACATCAGGTGGATATTATTGAGCGATTTTGAAACTGAGGGAACGCAAGAAGTGTTTCCATGTTGGAATAAAAAGTCAACGGCGTCAAAATTTAACGTGTCCATAAAACACAACAAAGCTTATACGGTTCTATTTAATTCTCCAGTGAAAGAATCAAATGTATCTGAAGATGATCCAGATTCAGTGTGGACTAGTTTTGAGGAACTGGCAGCCTTCACTCCTCATCGGCTTGCTTTTATCATCGGTAACTTGGAGCTCATGTCTGCACACCATAACGACCCATTCAGACTGTGGTTCCCCAAAAATACAATTGATTGCGAGAAAAATGACATTAAAATAATCGAAAAGTTGTGGAAGGCGCTGGAAATTGTAACTGGGATAACACACAAAGAGCACCCGTTTAACAAAATGGATGTCGTTGTCTTGCCGGAATTCATTAAGACCAAAAAACGAAATTGGGGTCTTTGCACCATTAAGTAAGATTTTACTCTCTATACAATTATTAATTGTTAGTATGTTAATTTTGTGTTTTCCAGTGATGTCAGTATTGAATTCAAAGAAAACATCGACAAAGCCGAGAAAGTTGAAACAATAACGGGTATTGCGGCATTAATGATTGATCACTGGTTTGGTGAACTAATTAAGAGTGATCATTATGCAATTGGGTCAACAATAAGTTATGGTTTTCGTCTATATTTGGCTGAACTGGTGGTTGATGAGGTTAAATTTTAGTATTTTATTTTTGAATCGCGGTAATTATGACCTATTTGTAATTATTGTAATAAATATTCAATTGGTTTCAGTTTGACAAAACGTGGCGCGCTATTGATCGAATTGTTTATTTAAAAGGGCGAAGCGGACGCAGGCTTAAATATTACTGTAAGTTAATTTTCAGATTTTCGAATCATTGTTTTATGAAAACAATAATTTTATCACGGTTACAGGTAATTATACTGCGCGTACAATACATCACATTTTGGGTGAAGAAAATTTCCGAAAAGTTTTGAGGAATTTCATATTGAACAAGTATGTACTCCAACAATTTAAGAGATAATTCCATTAATTAATTCTCATGATAATTTTTTACAGTGGGCTAAAAGATACCATCATAAGTCCCTTAAGAGATGAAATTATGAATACAGCTGGAGATAAAAAAGAACCTATAAAAAACATATTGGATACTTGGTGCGAATTCATCACCGTTCCTACCCTTGCTGTCACTCGTGATTATGAAGCAAGCAAAGCGGTTGTTACTGAACCTCGATTCTTTCCTGGTCGAAAGCCCCTTCGTTATTGGTTTCCTCTGAACTGGGCAAATGAACAAGAGCTTGATTTTGAAGATACTTCGGTTACTCAATGGTTTGACGGAGACTTTATGAAGACTGAAATTCCTGTGACGGTTCCTGCTGATCGGTGGATAATTGTTAATAAACAGCACTTTGGTATTAAATTAGTAAAAATTTATTATCAATAGAGTGGAGATTTACTATTTAATGTTTCAGGTACCTATCGAGTTACTTATGATGAAAAAAACTGGAAGATGATTG
Source organism: Cotesia typhae (assembly GCF_013202065.1). Lineage (NCBI taxonomy): Eukaryota > Metazoa > Arthropoda > Insecta > Hymenoptera > Braconidae > Cotesia > Cotesia typhae. The sequence goes on along the minus strand of NW_027423774.1, from coordinate 6,215,953 downwards.
TTAAATACATGAATTCAGATAATTATTCAAAAATTCATATCTTCAATCGTATCCAGCTAATTAACGATGCATTTACTATTGCCGATTGGGGATTCCTGGACTACTCTGTACCCTTTGAGCTGGCAAAGTATCTCTCTCGTGAAACAGAATTTGCCCCTTGGACGACATTCCTCCATTACATCGAGCAGCTGTATAATGAATCACCTCTACGTGGTTCTCCGTACTTTGATAATTTCAAGGTAATATTTCATGATTAATATATGATTCGTGGTTTCTTGTGTTGAAATAACAACAACCTTGTTGGTTTTATTTGATTTAGAAATACGTTTTGGAGGTAACTGATGAGTTGGAGAAACGTATTTTGCTGACAGATGAAGCAAATGATGATTTCACCACTCGACAGTTGAGAAGTTCTTTGGTGAGCGTAAGATGCATCTTTGGCTCGAGTGCCTGTGGAAATTATGCGCTTACAAAACTCAAAAATTGGCTTGAAGATCCTGATGAATATCCGTAATTAATAATTAGTATTATTGTTATTGTTATTATGTATTTTTTTCTAATCGTTTTTATTAAAGAATTCCAGACGATATGAAAGATGTTATTCTCAAAAGTGGAATTCGTTTTGCGGACGAGGATACTTGGAACAAATTGTGGGAAAGATATCAATTGAATTTGCAGAGCCCAGAAAATAAAAAAATTGTTATGGGCCGTATGGAAAGATGGCAAACCAGTAAGGAAGAAGACATTCTCAATGCTCTGTCTTGCACTCCGAGCTTTGAATTGCTCAAAAAATTCATAATGTCGGTCCCAGAAAAAGTTTTTGCTGACATAGTTCCAAGGATCTGGTTCATAAATATTGTTCAGTTAAATGAAAAAGGCGTTGATGCTATATTGGACATTTTGGAATCCAAACCCACTAAAGAGAATGGAGAGTAAGTATTTTTCGTGCAGAATTTTATTATTCTCAGGATCTCAAACTCATGTTGTTGTTTTTCAGGCCTTTATTCGAAATATATGACGTATTTGAGGGTTGCCAGGCCGTTAAATACTGTTTGAAAAATGAAGATCAAGTGGCAAAAGTAAGTACTAGTTTTTTTAATATTCAAAAATGTACGAATTGAAACATTAATACTTTTCATTGTATTTATTTTTAGTTTAATCGAGTGAGAACTCAGTACAGCCATGATAAAGAATTGAATATTCTTCCATCCTTGGATGAACTTGCTGGTAAAGCTTCTCTCTCCAATGTTGAAAAGAAATTGAATCAATTGAAGACATATTTTGATGCAACAAATTGATTTATTGATATAGTTTTCTTACTTTTTTGTATTTAATATTAAACTAGCTGTTACCCGCCCGCTCCGCTGGGCACTTTATAGAATTGTATTTTTAAATATAGAGTTGAATTTAATTGGAGTATTGTTTTGACTTGCTCAGATTATAAATTCCATCGGAATTTTATCTATACCTTTTATCCATGTGATAATTCTAGCTAATATTCATTGTAACTTTCAATGTGCAATCACTATATCATTTGGATCCTATCGGAGCTAGAGCTTAGAAATTTGAAATTTTCATTCTTAACATCCACCCCCCCCCCCCAGTCCATATTGGAAGTAGGTTGTCATAAAATCCGATATTAAATTATTTCTACATCACATACAGAAGATTCTTACCAAATTTGGAGGTTATACGAGCTACAGCTCGGAAATTGAAATTTTAATGTTAACACCCACCCCCGCAACCCCCTGTGGGGCTATCTATCGTAAAATTCGTTTATAGACTATTTCTACATCTCTTACAGAAGATTTCTATCAGATTTGGAGTCTATAGGAGCTGTAGTTTAAAAATTGGAATTTTTCATTGTTAACGCCCCCGCAAGCCCCTTTGAGGTAGGAATTTCTTAAAATCCGTTCTTAACTGACTTCTACATAGCAAAAGTAATATTTCTATCAAATTTGAAGTCTCTACGCCTTATAGTTCCAGAGATATCGTGATGAGTCACTATATACCTAAAAGTCTCTTATATATGTATAGATTATTTATTATATAAATAATAATCATAATAAAAATCATGTTATTGTAAAATATTACCATAAAATATAAAATAATTAATAAATTTGGTACAAGTTACTAAATATTTTTATTTAATAGATCATAACGATCGGAATTTAATTTAAAATTAATTTAAGATAAGTACATTATCGAAAAAATGAAATGATGTCATTCAAAGCGGGTTTTTATCGGTACGTCATAGCGATACAAATAAAAGAATAGAGCGCAACGCATTAATGGATCGTTCTCTCTTCTTCATAGACAAGGATAAATTCAAAGAACAGCTGTGACGAGCACCAACAAGTCGAAACTTGTCGGTTACTGATCGTACTGCGTGTTATTCTTTTCCTCCACTCCTAGAATTAATTTTACTATAAACGCTACGTTGTACTCGAACAGTAGATCAGTTTACTTTTGTACTTTTGATAGAACTGATCAACAAAATTTATTGAAAAATTATTTATTTGTGTAGTTTTTAACTTAAGTAAGTCTATGAACTATAAAACTACTTATTTAGTGATTGATTATAATTAACATTCAATGAAAAATTTTTTGGTGGATCTCAGACTTAAAACTACGTTTATTTTGTTCACAGTTAGTTTCATTGTTTTTTTACGGGTCGCAATAACACATACAATGCTAGAAGAGAATTATGTTCTTCCGTTTAATCTAAATTTATTAAATATTGTTTATCACTTTAATGTAAAACCTCGCCGGTATCACTTGAACCTGGCGCCTTATTTTGAAAGAAATGAGCTCAGTTTCGATGGTGAAGTTTCGATAAATTTTGAGAATACCGTTGAGAAATCAATGTTGAAATTGCACGCTAAGAATTTGGAAATTCTCGGAAATATTAATTTAAAAAAAGATGACCAAGTTTACAAGTCAAGTGACTATAATATAGGTATCGACAATAGAGAAAGCGTATTAACAATCAATTTTGGTCAAAACTTACCTGTCGGAGACTATACCTTGTTCATAAAGTTCAAAAGTCAACCAAATTACTCTTCAGAAGTTTTTAAGCATGCGTCTTATACGGATAATAATGGCAAAAGAGAGTAAGTAGTTGAAAAATTCATTTTTATTTGACCAATACTAAAAATGCAATTATTTTTTTTCCCTTTGGAACATCAGGTGGATATTATTGAGCAATTTTGGAACTGAGGGAACGCATGAAGTGTTTCCATGTTGGAACGATGATTTAAGCCAGTCAAAATTTGACGTGTCCATAAAACACAACAAAGCTCACACGGTTCTATTTAATTCTCCAGTGAAAGAATCAAAAGTATCTGAAGATGATCCAGATTCAGTGTGGACTAGTTTTGAGGAACCAGTAGCCTTCGCCCCTCATCGGCTTGCTTTCATCATCGGTAACTTGGAACTCATGTCTGCACACCATAACGACCCATTCAGACTGTGGTTCCCCAAAAATACAATTGATTGCGAGAAAAATGACATTAAAATAATCGAAAAGTTGTGGAAGGCGCTGGAAATTGTAACTGGGATAACACACAAAGAGCACCCGTTTAACAAAATGGATGTCGTTGTCTTGCCGGAATTCATTAAGACCAAAAAACGAAATTGGGGTCTTTGCACCATTAAGTAAGATTTTACTCTCCATACAATTATTAATTGTTAGTATGTTAATTTTGTGTTTTCCAGTGATGTCAGTATTGAATTCAAAGAAAACATCGACAAGACCGAGAAAATTGAAACAATAACGAATATTGTGGCATCAATGATTGATCACTGGTTTGGTGAACTGATTATGAGTGTTGGTTATGAAACTGGGTCAAAATTAAGCTATGGTTTGCGTTTATATTTGACTGAACTGGTGATGGATAAGGTTACATTTTAGTATTTTATTTTTGAATCGCGGTAATCATAACCTTTATGTAATTGTTGTAATAAATATTCAATTATTTTCAGGTTGACAAAACGTGGCGCTCTATTGATCGGTTTATTAATAGACAAGGGAAAGAAGGAAACTGGAATGAATTTCATTGTTAGTTACTTCTCAGATTTTCAACAATTATTTTTACAAAACAATAATTTAATTATTTAATATTCAATTTATTTACAGTTAAGTTTATTTCACATACAATACATCACATTTTGGGTGAAGAAAACTTTCGTAAATTCTTGAGGAATTTCATATTGAATAAGTATGTATTCTAACAATCGGTAAGATAATTTTAATAATTAATTTTCATAATAATTTTTTAAAGTGGGCCTAAAGATACCATCATAAGTCCCTTAAGAGATGAAATTGCGAATGCAGCTGGAGATCAAAAAGAATTTATAGAGAAAGTATTGGATAATTGGAACAAATTCAGCTCCTATCCTACCCTCACTGTCACTCGTAATTATGAAGCGAGCAAAGCGGTTGTTACCCAGGCTCGTTCTTTGAACGATCCCGAGTCCAATTGGAGATTTTGGGTACCTTTAAATTGGGCGGATGAACAAGAGCTTGATTTTGAAGATACTTCGGTTACTCAGTGGTATGACGGAGACTTTATGAAGACTGAAATTCCTGTGACGGTTCCTGCTGATCGGTGGATAATTGTTAATAAACAGCACTTTGGTATTAAATTAGTAAAAATATTTTATCAATAGAGTAGAGATTTACTATTAAATATTTTAGGTACCTATCGAGTTACATATGACGAAAAAAATTGGAAGATGATTGTTAAATACATGAATTCAGATAATTATTCAAAAATTCATATCTTCAATCGTATCCAGCTAATTAACGATGCATTCACTATTGCCGATTGGGGATTCCTGGACTACTCTGTACCCTTTGAGCTGGCAAAGTATCTCTCTCGTGAAACAGAATTTGCTCCTTGGACGGCATTCCTACATTATATCGAGCAGCTGTATAATGAATCACCTCTACGTGGTTCTCCGTACTTTGATAATTTCAAGGTAATATTTCATGATTAATATATGATTCGTGGTTTCTTGTGTTGAAATAACAACAACCTTGTTGGTTTTATTTGATTTAGAAATACGTTTTGGAGGTAACTGATGAGTTGGAAAAACGTATTTTGCTGACCGATGAAGCAAATGATGATTTCACCACTCGACAGTTGAGAAGTTCTTTGGTGAGCGTAAGATGCATCTTTGGCTCGAGTGCCTGTGGAAATTATGCGCTTACAAAACTCAAAAATTGGCTTGAAGATCCTGATGAATATCCGTAATTAATAATTAGTATTATTGTTATTGTTATTATCTATTTTTTTCTAATCGTTTTTATTAAAGAATTCCAGACGATATGAAAGATGTTATTCTCAAAAGTGGAATTCGTTTTGCGGACGAGGATACTTGGAACAAATTGTGGGAAAGATATCAATTGAATTTGCAAAGCCCAGAAAATAAAAGAATTGATGTGTACGATATGTTTAAATGGGAAACCAACAAGGAAGAAAACCTTCTCAATGCTCTGTCTTGCACTCCGAACTTTGAAGTGCTCAAAAAATTCATAATGTGGGTCCCAGAAAATGTTTTTGCTGACATAAATCCAGTTTCTTGGTTCAAAAATATTGTTCTGTTGAATGAAAAAGCCGTTGATGGTATATTGGACGTTTTGGAATCCGAACCCACTAAAGAGAATGAAGAGTAAGTATTTTTTAAGTAAAACTTTATTATTCTAAGTATATTAAACTAATGTTTTTGACTTTTCAGGCCTTTATTCTCTCCAAATATCGTGTATGAGGGTTGCCAGGCAGTTAGTTATTCCATGAGGTCTCAAGATCAAGTGGAAAAAGTATGTACTAATTTTGTTAATATTCGCAAATGTACAAATTGAAACTTTTAATAATTTTTAGTTTAATCGAGTGAGAACTCAGTACATCCATACTCAATTGAATCGTTTTGCGTCCATGGATGAACATGCAAGTCAAAATTCCGTTTCCAGAATCAAAGAAAAATTAGATAAATTGAAAACATATTTTGAAACAACAAATTAATTTATGAATAGTTTTTTTTTTTTTTACTTTTTATAATAAGTATTTTTTAATTATTTTGTATAAATATTTTTTTTTGTAAATGCTTTCAAATCTATCAATATTAAATGAAGTTACTAGTTTTCAAAAATTTTTTCTGTAGGAATGCTATTAAAAAATATCTTTTGCACAGTTAAAAAAATTGCGTCATTCCGTCAAAATATTTTACCCTTTCTTGTGTTAATTTAACACGATAAATGTTAAATTTACACATAAAAATGTTAAATATATAACACAAAATTTTTTGACGTAAGGACGCAAAATTTTTTACTGTGAGCATGCTTCGAGCGGGTAATAAATGAAACTTAACCCGCACAGATAAGAATGAAAATCAAACATCAAAAACTATAGTACAATTACCGTAGACGGAGAAAAAAAAACAGCACTGATTACTATTTTGTACAGTACTCAGTACTGTTTTGGATGAAAATAAGGTTAAAGTGTTTGGGATAGTAGAGAACACTACATAAAAAGTACTGACTATTGTCTGCACACTACTGACTCGTGTTCTAGTACTAACCAGTCCTGTTTCGTACAGCATTCTCTATTATCTATGAACATTTTCTTAATATATGTACGAAACAGTAATCATTGCTGTTTTATTTTCTCCGTGTAAAAGACTCACTCTATCGTAACTTTTCGTCACATAATGAAAGTTGGATCTACGATCGTACAATGCTTCAAATTATGTGATGTTTACGATAATTATGTGACGGATGGGAACACTGCGCAATTGCGTAAAATTTTTCACTTTGTAAGTTAATTTCATGTCGATAATTCGATTTATATTTACTCAGTAACCGACGACATTAAAGCATATAAATACCTCCGCTTAATTGTCATCCAGTTTTGATAACTTACTCAAAATAAAAATAATAATCTTGATTTCTGACAACTTACCTCTTTTATTGTTAGAAATTGAAAAAAATTGTAGCCATTTAGAAAGAAATTTAGTTTTACGAAAGATTTTTTCAAGTACAGTAAGTATATATTTTATAAGCAGAAAATAATATTTTATTAACTTTTTTTTTTTTTTTACCAATAGACAACAATGTTGATAAAAAATTTCATAAAAATTATTATCTACAAAGTTTTAATTTCATCAATTGTTGCCGATAATTATTTCGATAATATTAGACCACTAAATTACAAGATAAATCTTACCCCCAATATACAAGATGAGAATAATTTAACTTTCAACGGTAAAGTGCATACTGACATAGAAATCAAAGCCAGCATGAATAATTCATTCGTTCTACACTCGAAAAGTCTTGAAATAAAAGATGATATTGCTTTAATAAATTCTACATCTAAATTTTATTCCCGTAACTTTTTAATCGATGAAAAACAAAATTTATTGTTTATAAGATTTAATAAAACATTAACAAAAGGGAACTATACTCTGGAAATCACATACCTCGGTCTCATAAGTAAGAATAAATCAGAATCATTTATTTACGTAACTTACCGAGATCATTTCAAAGGAAAACGGTCTTAATTTTTCTTTATAAAATTTAAAATTTTTAAAATAATAATTATTTTTAACAAAATTGTCTTTAACATAATAGATGGTTACTATTGACGAATATAGAATCTGATCAAGATGTAAGTAAAATTTTTCCATGCTTGCTTGAAGAAAATCCGACAAAAGTAACTTTAGAATTATCTGTCCAACACAATCGCGGCTTCACCGTGCTATCTAATACCCAGTATAATTCAATAATAGCCTCGAGCGAAAGTTTTAAAAATGTTTGGACGAATTTCGATAAAACGCCGCTTTTATTAACCCGGCAATTAAATTTAATTATCGGAAATCTCGAGTGCTCAACTTACTACGACGAAGAATACCGTGTGTGGACTTTGAAGAATGTTGAAAACAATCACAATAATTTGTCAATTGTCGGCGGGAAAGTTTGGAATGCCATGAAAAATATCACCGGAATAATCGATGATGACTCAGTAATTAAAAAATTTGATTTTGTCCTTCTACATGGCATTGATTTGCCGCCAATCGATCCATTTTTCAGCTACGGAATTATTGTTACCAAGTAAATTAAAAACTTTCCTGTATTTATTCAAAAACTCATTGAATTTTTTTATTTCAGTTCAGAAAAATTTTCCTACGTTGAAAATCATTCAAATTTTACTTCAATAAATCAATTTGCTCAACAAATAGCCTTTTCTATCTGCATGCAGTGGTATCCGCTTTACATATTTCATTCAAACACAGGAAATGAGTATTTTCTTCAATACGGGTTGATTAACTATTTGATTTTAGCGACAACCGATCAGGTTATAATGCGATTGTTAATTATTCAAAATTTTACATCATATATGTTCTAATTAGTGAATATAAATTCTAGACTAATGAACCAGAACATGCAATGGATAAAATTATTTATCAAGTCAATGATTCGAATAACCGTAAGCAAAATTTAATAATTTTTTATTTTTGCATCGATTATTTGTATTGATTCTTTTCAATTTTTAGGTTTAATGAAACTAATAAAAGCAATGCACGTAATTGGGAAAGCTCATTTTCTAAATTTGCTCCATGAATTGACACTTAAAAGGTACTATTGCTATAGCAAATTGAGGTATACCTCAGAAAGTACACTCAAAAGTGATTCCCCTTCTATTCCAATTTCACCCAATAAAAGTATTTTTTTTTTCTTTAAAAAGCTACAGCGGAGATTTGGAAAAAAATTATCTCGTCAATAAATATTCCGAGGTCTTGAACGTCGACGTTGTTACCTTTATGGAATTTTTGGGAAATCAAATTCTCACTAACGGCTACCCTGTCGTCACAGTCACCAGAAATTACACAGCGAGTAACGCTGCGGTTACTCAAAATCGCTTCTCAAAGTTTTTAGCCGAAAATTTTAGCGAAAAATATTGGATTCCATTGAATTGCGAAAATGAGCGGAGTCCAAATTTTGAAGATACGTCGATAAATTGGTGGCTAAGTCCCGATTCAAACAAAATTGAAATTCCAGTAGCGGCAGCAAGTACCAGCTGGATTATTTGCAATAACCAGTTAATCGGTGCGTACACAGTAAAAAATTTTGCGTCAAAAAATGTTGTGTTAAAAATTTTGGTGTTAAATATTTAACACTTTTATGAGTAAATTTAACATTTATTGTGTTAAATTAACACAAAAAAGTGTTAAATGTTTAACATAAAAATCTGGAAAACAGTTGACCCTAAAGGCCATCCCTGTAATTTCCCGCTAATTCCATGTCTAAGCGCTTAAAATTGAACTTTTATGACGTTTTTGAGTTCTTTGAGCTCAAAAATATAATTTATGTGTTATTTTGAGCTCTCCGAGCTCAAATAGATAACTTTTCTATGTTTTTGAGCTCTTCGAACTCAAAGGTCTGCTAGAAATTTGATAAAATACTATTTTTTGAATTTTCAAACTGTAATAACTTTTGAATGAATGAACCGATTTTCAAGCGGTTGGTGGCATTCAACGCATTTTTTAAGCCTCATAAAAATCTTTGAGTTTGGATTGATCAAATCAAAAATTTCGGAGTACTTCGGAAAAAATACTTTTTTTGATTTTCTTCCGTTCACGATATCTCTCGGACGAATTAACCGATTTTGACCAGATTAGCGGCAATCGATGTAGTTTTCTAAGTTTAAGAGCTAATCAGTTTTTGAAGATGATCGATCAAGCCGTTTAAAAGTTATTCCAAAAAAACCATTGGAAAAAAAAATTTTTTTTCACATTTTTTCACGGTTTTTTTGAGATTTCTCAAAATCTATCTGTCCGAATCAGTCCAAATTGTATTAAAAATCTAAGATTGGTCGAGCCCTTTTGAATGGCGCCAACTGCGATGAAATCGGTCAAACCGTTCGAAAATTATAGGAAGTTTACATACTCACACACTTCTCGATTTTTGAAAATTTTCAATTTTCATAGGGGGACGTTGAAAATTCTTAACACAAAATTTTTTGACGCATTGACACCAAATTTTTTACTGTGTCTTTATCGGAGTTAGTTTTATTTCATTTTATGACTAACCGCGAAATTTCAGGCAACTATCGCGTGAATTACGATGACAAAAATTGGAAACTGATAATGGATTACCTCAAAAGTTCAAATTATCATAAAATCCATCCAATTAATCGAGCACAAATAATCGACGACGTTTTAACGTTCGCGGAGTTTGGATATGTTAATCACAGTTTGGTTTTTGAGCTGACTGAATATCTTCAATATGAAACTCACCGCATTCCACTGGCAAAATTTATGGATTATTTTTTTAATATTCATGACAGCTGGCTTTTCAAAATCTCCGATTATCACAAAGAATTCGAGGTGACACCAAACTTTTAAAGATTTGAAATTTTGATACGTAAATAAAATCTAATTGTTTCATTTGTTTAGAAGCATCACTTATCCAGAGAAAAGAAAAAAATAGAAAGGATTTTTTGCAACGGAATTCGGGAAGCTGATCAAAAAAGTTGGGACAGATTGTTCAAAGTCTATCATATTTACAGACAAATAGAAATTTTAAAGGCTCTAGGATGCTCATCAAATAGAGTTATTTTATATAAATATATGATGTTGGTCCTTCGCAGCAATTGGGACGAATCCAATTATCTTATCCTGTTTATGTTTAGAACTATCGCAGAAAAAAGTAATATAGGCATTGATACTATTTTAGACTTTTTGATACATCTTCAGCAGAAGAAACATTTGAGGTAAGAAATTTTTTATTAATTTTATTAATTTTATTGATAAAAGAAGAATAAAATGGAATAAAATTTTGTCCAATTTCTTGTTAATATTAATATTAATTTTATTTATTATTATGCTCGCTTGTGATTTTACAGCTGGAAAGAAAAAACATTTATTATCAAAGCAACGGCTATTGTTAATCATTATATTATTAATGATTCTCAATTGGATAAGGTACGACTAATTTTTTTTTATTTAAAGTGTATTTATGATAAAATTATCATTTTTTCAGCTACAAAATATTTTGGACAAGGGAAAACCTTATTTTGGAATTTTAAAAATGGAAAATTTTCACAGAATTGCCGTGAATAATATTTTTTTGTCTTCATTTAAACCATTAAAAAAATTAAATGAAAAAAAACACATTGAATTAAACAAAAATTTGAGTAAAAAAAGTTTTTAAGAAAACATTTTTTGGATTAAATAAATTTTACTTCAAAAATGTTTCGTTTTGATTAAAAAATTTTTTTTTTCAGTCCAGCAACACTGATAGAAAGATTTGTTTATATTTAATAAGCTTTATTAACTGTTAATAAATATTTGTTAACTGTTAACGAATATTTATTTAAAATAAAACGCAAAAATAGAAATTTTCTTTTACCACTTTTTATAACCCTATAGCTAGAATACATGATAATAATTCAATTCACTAAATAAATTAACCTTTTTAATATTTAAAAATATAAAAGATAATTATGAGCTGTGATAGAATTTGGTAATTTACAAAAAACGTTAATATGATGTAATATAATTAATGCAAATCTAAACACATACAAGAGATTTTTAGGTATATAGTGACTCCCCACGATATCTCTGGAACTATAAGGCGTATAGACTTCAAATTTGATAGGAATATTACTTTTGCTATGTAGAAGTCAGTTAAGAACGGATTTTAAGAAATTCCTACCTCAAAGGGGCTTGCGGGGGCGTTAACAATGAAAAATTCCAATTTTTAAACTACAGCTCCTATAGACTCCAAATTTGATAGGAATCTTCTGTAAGAGATGTAGAAATAGTCTATGGACGAATTTTACGATAGATCACCCCACAGGGGGTTGCGGGGGTGGGTATCAACAATGAAAATTTTTAATTTTCAAACTATAGTTTCTACAAGCCTCAAATTTGGTAAGAATCTTCTGTATGTGATGTAGAAATGATTTAATATCGGATTTTATGACAACCTACTCCCAATATGGACTAAGGGGGTGGATGTTAAGAATGAAAATTTCAATTTCCAAGCTGTAGCTCCTACAAGCCTCAAATTTGGTAAGAATCTTCTGTATGTGATGTAGAAATGATTTAATATCGGATTTTATGACAACCTACTCCCAATATGGACTAAGGGGGTGGATGTTAAGAATGAAAATTTCAAATATCCAAGCTCTAGCTCCTATAGGATCCAAATGATATAGTGATTGCACATTGAAAGTTACAATGAATATTAGCTAGAATTATCACATGGATAAAAGGTACAGGCCAATCCGATGGAATTTAGAATGTGAGCAAGTCAAGACAATACTCCAATTAAATTTAAGTCTAGATTTAGAAATACAATTCTATAAAGTGCCCAGCGGAGCGAGCGGGTAACAGCTAGCAATTTATAAAGATTATTTTTATTTATAAGGAATCTTCATATCATATGACATTGCAAGCGAACCAATTCACTCAACAAAATATTTATTAACTGTTAATAAATGTACTTTTCTCCCAAATCAATATTCATTGAATGTTAAAAAATATTTATTAAAATTTAATAAACTAAATAATTGCCTTTCAATAAATTCAATTATTATTAGTTAATAAAGCGTTAAATCAGTGAAGTAAATGAACATAAAAAATTGATAAAATAGATATTTAATAAAATAATAAAAAAAAGCAACACCAGAGGTGCATTACAAAAGCAGAATATATCTAACTCATGAAAATAGAATACCCTTACCCGTGACTGGCACTAACCCTTTATTTGTATTATCACTGGTGTACTATTTCTGCTGTCGCTGCACAGCAGGTACAACTGTGACTCCAACTGTAACTATTTCTCTACAACACTATTATACGACTAGGATTACTATAACGACGTACGGTATCGAATTGTTAGAAGAAAGACGTACGAGTTACCGAGTACTATCAGATTTGCATACCAAAGTACTTTAAAGACACGCCAATATTTCTCCATGACATTGTCGAAATTCACCTTTCGGAACTTGCCACTGCCTTGAATATATCTATATTTCCATCAACCACTATTTACTCATCCATTTTATATACATACCGGGTAAATATTTCGTGACCACGATCCCAGCGGTGTCTATATACATTTAATTCTAAAGTTGGAAACTCTAAACTTAACTCCTCGCCCGGCTCTTTAATTCTTTCCTGTCTTCTGTCAACTTCTAGTAAAAAAAAAAAAAAGGCCATTTGGTAGCCGAAATGGAAGTAGATTTCACAATTTATTACTAAATGCTTAGCAATTGAAGAAATATATAGATAAGGGTGTGCCAAAATGTAATTTCCGTGAAGAACCTTTTGAAATTAGAATTTTGAATTTCGCTTTTAACAGCAGCTGTATTTAGGCATTTCCTGAAATATTTCGTGGTAAAAGGATTTTTTTGATTTTCACAGAATTTTTAACAGGAGATTCAATTTGGCACTTCCGGCCAAATTTTGAATTTTCAGCGGAAATGCCCAAACTAAGCTCCAGTTAAAAAATTCTATGAAAATCAAATTTATCGTCTCACCTCAAAATATCTCAAGAAATATCCAAACACATCCCCTGTTAAAAGCGGAACTCAAAATTCCAATTTTAAAAGGTTCTTCACGGAAGTTACATTTTGGCACACCCTAATATATATGTATATTGTGTAAGGATGTACAACAATTTTTGAAAATTCCGACATAAAGTACCAACGACTTAGTTCGATTTCTAGGAAATCTACTAAAAATTTCATTAATTAGAATTAACTTTTAATTTGCTGTCATTTCTGATACAATTGATTAAGGAAGATAATGAAGCATGTGAATTGAAGCTTATTAAATAAGCTTTCAGATGCAATTTACGAAAAAAACGACGTTATCGCATTCAAAAGTTATTGCAAGAAAAACCAAAAAAAGTTGAATTTTTTCGCGATTTTTGAATTTTTTAATCTGCTCTTATTCGTGATCTACTTTATTTAGGGAAATAAATTAGCATGAAAATTGAAGGTTATTAAATAAGCTTCAAGATGCAATTTACAAAAATACAAAAAGTTATTGCAAGGAAAACCAAAAAAAGTTGAATTTTTCAAAATTTTTTGAAATTTTAAATCAGCTTGTATTTCTAAAATAACCGACCGATTCAGCTCATCCTCGAACTTAACCTCGGTAATTATCCGTAGAATACGGACGCTAAGTTCAATGAAGATCCGTTAAAAATTGAGAGAGTTAGAGTAGCGACAAGGCCGGTTATATCGTATATACATCAACTTTTGAACCGTATACATTTTCTGACTAAGATTTACGAGCTGAGTAAGAATATACAAAAATTTTTTGAAAATTCTGACATGAGGACCAATGCAATAGTTAGATTTCTATGAAATCTACTAATAATGCATTTTATTCCGATTTTTTTAAAGATCGCGTGTTATTATTTTACCGTAACAATTACAGAGTTACAGAAAGTAGTTGGTTGATGCAATAACAAACTTTTATGTAATTTATTGAAGAAGTATCTCGCTAGAAAATTTACTGATGTAAATTGGTACAAGTAATGGAAGTTTCATTTGTAAGAAAGTTTTATTAATTAATTATGAAATTATAACCGAGAATTTATTTGTGTAACTTTATTAAAATGCACCTTTGAGGTAATTACTGAATGAAACTTTGAAATTATTTACTTTTATTTCTGTTAATTTGATTACAACTGATGCAAAAGGCAACGTGTTATTTAATAAATATTTTATTAAATAATTTGGAGAAATTCAAGTTTTAATAACGTCGTTATTAAATTAATTTTTTTTTAAATTTCATTGGCTTCTACAATGTCTTCCGGCAAGCTGGAGTTAAAAAGGCAGTCAAGTGAGGTGAAATTTATATAATAAAATCTAAAACATAAAAGAAAGTTTCTACCCTAAATCTTAAATCCGTAAATCTTCAATTAGTGGTAATTCTTTTTCCCTTGGATTTACTCGGACTCGGACAAAGGTACAGCTGAGCCAGTAATGGCTGCAGGAACAACCTTCTATTCCATTCCAATAATATATATAATTACAAAATATACAGAACCGCAATCGCGAGAGAGAAGTGAGTCTTTGACTAACCATGCTGATACACACGTTCCAATTACTTGAGCAAAGAGTAAAGATTTCGTGTGAGTTGTTCATCCTGAATAGCTTTTATTTTACTTTTTTTTTTTTTTTTTAATTTTACTTCAGTTTATTTCTGTTCGTTTCTCTCGTTATTCTTTACCTCAGTTCATTTGAGATGTTACGTGTCACGTCATCATTACTTTCGTTATTGCAACTAAACTTTATTACAGTAATAGCTCAAGAACATTTTCCAGTTCTACTATTTTCTAAAAACTCAGTTTTTCAGGTAAGAATTATTTTATTAATTATTATCTCCATAAATAATATGCTGACCCGAGTCGAAATTTAAATCGTAGATTAAACGTATTGGACGTTAAAATCGTCATTTAAACGTAATGGACGTTAAAAACGTACCCAACGCATTATAAATATGAAAAGAACCAATAATGGGTGAAAATAGTTATATTAAAACTACTCAAATAACTACGCATTTTTAATTTTCTTAGCGGGAAGTTTAAAATTTTAATTTTTTTTTGTAAAAATCCACACGGATAAAAAATTTAACTTTACTCAAGATCAAGAATCTTGAACCAAGAACACTATTTTGAAGAAAATAACACTCACAAGAAGAAAAATTCTTAAATCAAGAAAATTTTTTTTAACCAAGAATTATATCTTGATTAGAGAATTTTTCCTCTTGACTTAAGAAATTCTTTTTCTTCAAAATGGTGTTCTTGGTTCAAAATTCTTGCTCTTGAATCAAGTTAAATTTTTTATCAGTGCAGTGGTACAAAATTTTATAAAAACTTATCATTTCAAATACAGATTTATGAGGCCATTTTTGGTATAAAATCGTATGAATGATATTTCATAAAATTATACATAATTTTGGAAATCATTCCGAGGGTAAAAAATTTCGAAAAAGCATTTCCGTCAAAAAAAATGGTAAATTTAAGTTAAGAAATGTAAAATCTCCCTAACAAAACTGAAAAAAAAATTTGTTTTTGTCTATTTACGTTTCAAGCATGTTTAGTTATTTAAGTAGTTTTAATATTACTTATTTTTACTAATTATTGGTTCTCTTAATATTTATAATACGTTGAGTACGTTCAACATACGTTTTTAACGTCCATTACGTTCAAATGACGATTTTAACGTTCAATACGTTGAATCTACGATTTAAATTTCGACTCGGGAAATAATTAATAAATTTTGTTATTTGATAATGACTAGTTAATGAGATTTAATTAAAGTTTAATGTAAATAACAAACAAACAACCCAGAATCTAGTTGGTGTGTAATAATGTACCAATTATGAATGTTTAAATAGATTAATACATTGTAATTACCGTGTAAACAATCATACTGCGGAATTATGATGAAATTTTTCAGTTTAAATATTTCATTTGAAAGAGGAAAATTATTAAATTATCAATTGACCGATTTCCGGCTTTGTAATTTTCAGGGTTTATTAATAAAAAAAAAAAATTATTCAACAATCCTGTCTGTATTTACATGCAACTGATAGCAGGCACGATCGTTTTGTTAAAAACAATGAATTGATCAAGTGGTATCTATATACTGGATATACGAAAAGTTTTTTTGATTTTTTATAGTTCACTATCGGAGTTTCGGTACCACTGTTGGCTACTAATGAAAAAGGTAACGTTGTTTTCTCAGCTGGATTTCAATTTAAC
Source organism: Cotesia typhae (assembly GCF_013202065.1). Classification (NCBI taxonomy): domain Eukaryota; kingdom Metazoa; phylum Arthropoda; class Insecta; order Hymenoptera; family Braconidae; genus Cotesia; species Cotesia typhae. The sequence goes on along the minus strand of NW_027423774.1, from coordinate 6,199,164 downwards.
TATGCTCTGCCGTGGAATTTAACTCAATTACAATCACCGAGTATTATTCCCTCACGACACACTGATGATTTCAATTTAAATAATGTATATTTGTCTATTGAAAATTTATTTGATCAGTAAGTATATTTTTTTTCTTATTTTGGTAATTATTTACAAGTCATTTTCATTTTCATTTTTTTGAACAACATTTATTTTTGAAAATTTTGAACGAATTTTTTTTTTTTAAAAAAACATAAAAAAATTAAAAATTAAAAAAATAAAAAAAAGCGTTGATTACTACAATTTTAATAAATTTTCAAACAAATTTACAAATTTTTTAGAAAATTATGGAATAATTTAGAAATGGAATAATTGGAAAATTATAGAATAATTTTGAATAATACACTGAAAAAAGTAAACTGTAATAAATAATAGTCGATTTTTAATAAGTGATGATAAACTGCTAAGAATTATCATTTCAAACAGTAAAATCATGATTTTAATAATTGCTATGTAATATTGCACGCCTCATAAGCGAAGCGTTGAGGTTGTGCTCTACTCTCGACATTTCAAAAAAAGCAGTTTTCTCGAAACTGAAATTGATTTTTTTGTTATTTATATCGCACTTACAAGTTAACATGAGAACACTTATATCAAGTCAAATAATTTGTCAGGCACATAAAATATATTTCAATAACAATTTTTTTGTTTAACATAGTTAATTATAACATTAAACGTAAATTTTAAACGCAACGCTAAAAATTAAACTATAATTATTGACTTGCTTGGACTGGTGAAATATATATTTTGAGGGTAGAATTTGTACTGTTTCAAATGTTAAATTCTCCAAAAGTAAGACCCCCCTTTTCTTTTATAATATGGGCTATATATTGAAGCGGCAAATTTTTACTGTTTAACACTGTAATTTTTTGAGATGAGAGAGTCGTTATTTACTACAGTGACAGCTAGTGATCACTTATTTTCGATATTAAATTATAAATTGTGGCTTTTACTCTTGCTACATTAATTTCTGTAATATTTATATTTTTGTCACCCCGATGTCCGCTTTACTATTTGAAACTATAAAAATTAACTGAAATCCGAGTGAATTTTACAGTTTACATTTTTCCGTGTAGAAATTTATCCAAAAACATGAAAGCCAAAATTTTTTCCAACTTTTAAAGGGAAAAAATCAATCGAAATTTTTTTTTTCCTTTACGATATTTTTTATCATAAATGCGGCGTAGATACAAGCAGAATAAAAAAAATGTTAATTTTTCTCCTAGATATTGCCCAACATAGGGTGGACCCCACTTGTAAATAATTACCCTTGTTTTTAATAATAATCATAATAATTTTATTTACAGTATATATAAAATAATAATAATGATAATAAAATAAATTAGTTGTATTAAATCGAGTATTGAAATCGTTTGCAGTGTACCGCAGTGGATTATCGAATTTTCTAACCTACACTTCCCACGTTATTTTATATTATATACGTCGGACGTTAACTGCTGCGTTTGCGTGTCGACAATCCCACTGAAAATCCCCAGCTATTTCAGCCATTTCTGCTACTGAATGCTTTTGAATAATATACAATAATTTATTTAAACGATACCAAATAAAACATTCGAGTAATATTGTTTGTATCTACAAATTATATTATTTTTCACATGCCAATATAGTCATTATCTTCATGCTTAAGAAGATTAATGCACTCACAATACAACACGAAAAAAAAAAATAACCATTTATATTTAACATCAAGTAAAAAAATTAATTTTTAATTAAAAGAGTAAAAAATTCTTTGTGAAAACTTCGTGAAAAATTATTCTATTTAAATATTCTTCAGAAAAAAATTTCCAACTCCGTAAATTATTGATTTAATCGCTCAATAAAATGGATTATTTATTTGAAAAATGAGAAATTATATATTTAAAAGTGATGGGTGATAATTAATAGTAATTAACAGTATAATTAAATGAAAGAATGAAGCAGCATGTGAAGTACTACCGTCTTGAATAAATTGCCGCGTGTCCCAATTAATTTACGCCGAGAGAAATTTAATTACACTATTCCAGCAGGTACATTTGAGGAACAGTTAATACTTTTCAAGACTTGTCTCTATTAAATTAAATTTATTTATTATTAAATGATAAAATAAATAATTTATTTAGTTTCATTCAAAAGGAGAATTTGGTTTCATTAGTCAGCCCTTTGTCGCCACAAAGGCGGAGGTGAACCTCGTCCGAGATAAAATTACAAGCAATTTCACGCATACACCTCCGTAATTAATTTAGTGTTTAGTTTCAGCGAGTAAGGCTGCGCATCAAATCGGAGTACGGATAAATTAGAGTGAAAGTCCATTTTCAAAAATCGATTTTATTCTACTTGTACTTTTGTAATTCTGTTTTATTTTATTTCTATTACAACCGACGGTAAAGTGCATTAAAAAAAAAATAAAAAAGTATAAAATGAGACTCAAGTACTCTCTTTATCTTACTTGTCCTATCCACAGCGTAGTTGATGTCGCTGAAACGTTGTCGCAGTGTCATTGTTGTCATCGGTCCTCATCCTCCTTCTTCATCTTCTTGTTCTTGTTCTTGTTCTTCTTTTTCAGCTCGTCATCTTGCTCGTTGTCTCGTCAAGATGAGCCACTAATTATTTGCCACTCAGTGTCTATATAAAATTATAATATAAAATCTTAATTATTCATTCTAAAAAAAATAAAAAAAAAAAAAATTTCCAAATTAATTAGTTCGCAGATTTATTTAAGAGTAAATTATCCTACAAAATTTACTAATTTTAATTAAAATAATGAAATTATTCATCAAGTCAACATAAATTTAAGCAAATTGATAGTACTCTATTATGATTATTGCGGAACGATTAATTATCAAAGTTGCTGAGAATGTTGTTTCAGAGTAACAAGATAATGCAGAGCTTGCAATAAAGTTATCAAAATAAATAAAAAAAAATAAATAATCTTGTCCATTTGCAGGTACAACTGGAGCGACGGTCGACAGTGTCTTTTAAGAAGTATTTGCGAGCTTGCAGAAACTCCATTGAATCGAGTAAACACCGACGTTCTCGTAGATGTTGTTCATTTATTACTGACGTAAGTTTTTGTTTAAACTTAAACTCAACAAAGTAAATCCTTCATTACTTATTCAAGTTAAATGAAAATAAATAAATATTTTTGAGATGAATAAAACTCTGTTTTCTTTTGAAGAATTTTTTTATCATAAATAAATTTCCTGCGCTGGATGCTTTAAATAAAATAAAATAAAATAAAATAAAACAACTCTAGATATTTGGTTACTTTTTAAGCCCTTGATTTTTAGTTTATATAGCTTGATTTTATTTTCTTTATTGCTCGCTTACTTATACACGAATAGAGGAGAATTAAAGTTGTTATATTGAGTTAGTTGGGAAGAAATAAGGTACAGAGTACACTGTACACAGTGTATAGATATAGCAGATTGTATAGAGTAGAGAGTGTAGTTAACGAGAGAATATGAATGATGTTAGTCAAAGTTATACTGTAAGCTTCGTTAGGTTATCGTTAGACCGTATTATTTCTCAGGTTTATGAGCTTTTATACTGAAATTATCTTTTAATTTTTTTATTACCGTAAATTGCCTTTTTAGGTAGATTTCATAAAAATCAATCTTTTGTAATGGTCCTCATGTCAAAATTCACTCGGAATTTTGTCGTAATATCTCTTAACTAGTCGAGTGAAGTTCAAAAAAAGTTATAATTTAAATTTATTAAATTAATAATTTAATATCGAAAATAAGTGATCAGTAGCTGTCACTATAGTAAATAACGACTCTCTCACACAGAAAAAAAAATTAATTTGAATCAAGAAAAAAATTCTGAAACCAAGAAAGATATACAAAAAAAAATACACAGTCATATATTAGTTTTTTATAAATAATAATTTAACGACAGTGAATTAAACGCCCATATTAATTGAGAAATTTCATCTTGTGTCACTTTATATAATAAAACAAAAATTATTCCGGTACGATCATTTTTTCGACCAATTTCCCTGCCACATACACCCATTCAAACGCGGACACTTTTTGATTCTATAATTCTATATCCTCGGACGAAATATCCTCCATGGACGGAAAATCCTTGGACAAAATATACATAATTTGAAGAATTAAATACCAATAAAACAATTAAAACTATTTTAATGAAATTTTTCGACACATGGTTTTTGTGTGTGTTTATTCGATATTAGACCAATACAAGCGCGAGTAATTGTGTTGCGCTCTTTTAACATGGTTTTTGTGTGTGTTTACTCAGTAATAGTTCATTACAAGCGCAGATAATCGTGTTGCGCCTTTTTAACATGGTTTTTGTGTAACTGTTTTGACATTATAATATTTTAGTTTTTAAACTTCTTTTTTATTGAATTTTAAGATATTTTGTCCACAAATATTCTGACAAAAGATATTTTATCCTGAGGATATTTTGTCCGCGGATATAGACTCCGTTTACCAACTTTTTGACATATATTATTCATTTTATCGAAGTTAAGAGGTCAAACGAAAGTTATTGAAACATAATGATAATTCATTCTATGAAATCTACCTTTCATTTCGGGTGTGGCCGAACGGCGTATTTTTTTATCCGTATTTTTGTTGCTAAATAACCGGTTAAGTTATTATAAATTTAATAACTTGATATACAATAAATTTATCGCGTGAAAGGATCAATTAAAAAATGTTGTGTGACTGAAAAATGAAATTTATTATATATTAACTGGATTTATGAATTTCGAAGAGATATAAATCGTTATTATATTATATTTTATTGAATTTTTATGGTATCCAGACCATCGGAAGACTTACCGGAGACGGTTAATTCAAGCCGCCGTTATATCGACAAATTGTACCACCGAGCCGAACTATTGGGCAGATCTGGTGGTGATTGTGCCTCAAGTTATCCCGGTTGCGCCGAATCACCTCTCAAGTACTTTACCCAAATTGTATTTACTTGACGTTCATCCCAGGTATTGTATAATATTTTTATCGCATAATTTTTAATAACTTTCCAGTAAATTCTAATAAAAACTTTGGCCGTAATGCTTTTATTAAACTTAAATCGGTTAAACAGTGACCGTAAATTGAAGGTAAACAAAAGTATACTTTTAATATTAATTTATGATCTTCAGGATAAATATAGACTGAGAAAATGTATTTAAATTGTGAAGGAGTTGATAAAAAAGTCATTATTTTGTTATTTATTGAGCTATATTACGGTTCAAGTACCATCAAAAGATATTGTACGGCGAGTGAAACAAATTTAAAACAAATTTATCCGGCACTACCGATTGTCTATCCATACGGCGGAGCATACAAGGTAATTAATAATCACAACAATGATTTTTTATTTTATTTACTTATTTATTGATCGACTGATGAAATTTTCGTCACGTAAAACCCTCCTTTCTTTACAATCTTGTTGTTTTATTTAGCGGTATTTTTTATCGACGTCGCTAGACAATATTGTGGGTGAGTTAAAGTGGGAGCTGAAGACGAGAATAAAGACGAATTTTATTTACGGATCCGGTGGATTTTTATTGCCTGAAGGTAGCACTTTATTCGTAATAGCTTCTATTATATTATCTGGATATGTCTCCCGGGCAAAATGACTAGACCGGTAACGATCTTCCGCATCCTCGCACCTCATTGGTTTAATCGATAATTAACCATTATTCCTTCTCACTATTCCACTCTATCTATTTAACATCTATAAATTTATATTTACATGTACAAATTCATGGATCTAATTTATCGATTGTAACTAATAACTAATAATGTTATCATTAGTAATTATTTATTTATTTTTAACTTCCCGTTAAGAAAATTGAAAATTTTCAAAAATCGGGAAGTTATTGTTTTTATCTCGTTTTCCAAAAATCGAGTTTTCATCAGATCTTGACGTTTTGAGGTCCTAGGAAGCTTCCCTGACTATTCCCGCGATTTTGGCTTTATGTCTGTATGTATGAATGTATGTATGTATGTGTGTATGTATGTAAACCTCTCATAACTTTTGAACGGCTTGGCCGATTTGATCGCGGTTGATGTCATTTGAAAGGGCTTGACCAAACTTAGATTATGAATACAATTTGGACCGATTCCGACCGGTAGATTTTGAGGAATCTTAAAAAAACTACGAAAAAAAATTTTTTCAAATCAAGTTTTTTTTTTAATAACTTTTAAACGGCTCGATCAATCAATTCCAAAAACTAATCAGCTTTTAACATCAAAAAACCACGTTGATCGCCACTAAGCCGGTCAAAATCGGTTGGTTCGTTCGTGAGTTATCGTTGACGAAAGAAATCGAATAAAAGCGTTTTTTTTTTCGAATTACACCGAAACTTCCGGTCTTATCAATTTGTGTTTAAAATATATCATAGAATTTGAAAAACTGCGTCGAATGTTGCCAAACCGCGTGAAAATCGGTTCATTCATTCAAAAGTTACTGCGGTTTGAAAATTCAAAAAATAGTGTTTTATTAAACGTCTATCAGACTTTTGAGCTCGGAGAGCTCAAAATTACATGAACATTATATTTTTGAGCTCTTCGAGTTCAAAAACGTAATAAGCGCAATTTTGAGCGCTTAATTAAGAAAGTAGCGGGAATTTGCAAGGATGGCCTTCAGAGTCAACCGTTTTCCTAATTTTTTTTTTAATATTTTATTGACAGTCCCAACATTTAATGGGTTATTTATTTGATGAGAATTATAAATATTGATTGAAGTTGTTTACTATTGCCGTTGGGTGAAAAAAAAATAAACACATCAGAGATACAGGCTTGGGATTACCAAAAAAAGCTCTGGCTGCTTAGGATCAACTTTTTGCCCGCGGGTCTTTGATATTTACTTGGAAATCCTTACGACTCAATATTGAGGCTTGGGAAAAAATTTTATCGACAAAAAAAAAATAAAAAAATAGCCAAATATTAAAATTGAACGTTTTTTTGACCGGCAAAAATATTACCGTAAAAAATGACATTTATTATTGTACTGCAGTAGTTGAGGATGAAAAAACGGATAAATTAGCATAGGAATGATGAATTTAATAATAAATAGCCGGGTCTAAAAAAAAAGGGGGTTAGTGTAATAAGTAACAGCAATAGTAATAATAGTAATAATAATAATAAGAAAGCTCGTTTCGTGGGTAAGAGTAATATCAGATCGTCAGAGGATAAAAATGGGCATGCGACACACATTATAATAGTAAATTCGAAAAGTTGAAATACGAGCAAAGAGAGAGGGGAGGAGAGAAAAAAAAGGTCGGAAAAAAGCTCGACTCTGACCAAAGAAAAAAGCGAAGTCTACCTTTCGAGCGACTGTAATTTTATACCCTTTTTCAACATCATCCCGTTGGATATGGGATTTTATTTGTCGTGTCGTTGCTCTCAACTATCCGGGTGGGTCTCTTTGTTGGGGGATCTCTGTCGCACTTGGTACTTCTCCTTCAGTGTTTGTCTCTCGTTCGCTGGTATTTTAGCTCCCCCCGGGCCGCTCACCTCTTTTCACCCTCATTCCTGATTCCTCATCCCTCATCTCTCCTCAAGCTCTCTGCTGCCATCCACATGCACTTTCCTCTTCTCTTATACGAGACACCCTTAATAAACCTACCTTTATGTGTACTTTCATGACATCATCATTACTCTTTCTCTCTATTTCCCCGTCTTTACTATCCACAGACAAAAACTCTTTTATTACCTTGTATTTTCCTCAATAAAATTCACCTTTCAAATTTAAATTTAATACAAATATCAAACACTCATTTTTTATCGACAAATCGATAATAATTCTTGTGCTTTTTCAATGAATACCTTTTTGTCATTCCCTTGAAATATTTTTATAAAACTCGTTTTATATTTTCAGTCAATATTTAAGTGTAAAATATTTTTCTTTTTTTATTTTTTTTTAGTTTATTTTAGGAATTTCAGTGCCAATATTAACTGGAAAAAGAATACTCAGCTACAGTCAAAATTTTCAATTTCAATACCCGCTACCCCAAAATTCAACTCATTATTTTTCGACATTAAAACGTCGACGCAGATCCATATCTGGTAATGATGAAAGACGAATATTTTATCAATTAGTCGAGCAAGAATTGCAAAGGTAAATTTTTTTTTTTTTAATAAACGACAATTTTTAGTTAATAATAATAACTAGCAACCTTGCAGTTACGATATGACTGCCGTGACTTGTGAACTGAAAATAAGTAAAAGTTTGCTTTAGTAAATAATGACTCTTGTTAAATTGCACTGTACTTTTTAACTATTGACGTTTTTAAAGATGTAAGCTCATCTTGATGTTACACTCATCAAGAGCTTTTATTTGAGTACCTACATGCGTTTTTATATATTTTTCATATATTCATATATATAATATATATAAATATTTGAAAAATTGATGTGGGTACTCAAATGAAAGGTCTTGATGAGTGTAACAACAGGACGAGCTTATATCTTTAAAAATGTCAATAGTTCACGAGATTCAAGGTAATTTCCTAATTATGTATCTAGAGAAAAAACATTTTTGAATGCAGCTTAAATACTTATAATAAATTAACTATCTATAAATTGAAGAATATTTTATCAATTAGTCAAGCAAGAATTGCAAAATTAAAAATTTTTTTATTTTTTACAAATCCATTAATATTATTTAAAATGATTAATATAATTGATATAGAATGCAATTGAATGAAAAATCGTTCAATTAAAAAATCAAGTCTTAATTGTTTCTCAAATTTCTCGCTTACTGTTGCAAATTTATTGATCCACTCTCCACTATTGTTTTCAATAAAATATAATCAAGAGACTTTTCTGGGAGCTCTTTAATTATCGCAAAATCTTTTCACAGCACATATAATTGCTTCCATAATAACAATTACAATAGAAATATAAATCCTGCAAAAGCTTAACTCACGGTACAAGCAATAATAAATAATTACAACAATTCTTTAAGTTGCTAAGCTCGATGAATTACTTAAATATTTTTCAGTTTAAGACAATAAAACATTTTATAAAAACTTTTAATCATCCAAGTACTAAAAATCGATAATAATTTATCGTCCAAACTAATTGGATTGTTTTTATATCACTGAATACCGACAGTCTCTCGAGTGTTGAAGGCACTGAAGAAAATAAAATTAATTCCCGTTATTAAATTCAATTATTAAGACAAAATTTTAAAAGTTACAATCGACTTAAATATTTTTCCAACCAAATAATTTGATTGTAAATGTAAATAAATGAATCATTTCAATTGTACAAAAAAAGTATCTCAGTTAGCCGCTAGAACTAGAACTAGCGTGTTTAAGAGCCACTCTATTATTTGCGAATAAAACTAAAGGGTTGAACTGTAGATTTCTTTTGGTTGTTTTCAGATGGAGCGGAAACGGAAAAGCTTGTATGCTAAAAAGTATATGTGAGGCGTCAAGTGTTCCGCTGAACCGTGAAACTCTTGTAGAAAATTTGCTACACGTCGTCTTGACGTAAGTCTTTATTACTTTGTCAACTTACTTCATCATCGAGGATTTAAATATTTAGAACCTAACTTTGGTTGTACGTCCGTAAATAAGCTCTTAGACACATATGTGGTGCATGCATTAAAGACAACACACACTGTTTGATATCTGATGTTTGATAATAACGCTATTTAATATGTATACTTACAGGCCAGACTACGGCAATAATTCGACGTTCGCTGACAAGGATTACACAGAAGCTGCTCTAGTTGGAAGACGTCGAGATAATTGCGCGTTAATCTACTCACATTGTCCCGAGGGCTACGGATTACTCGACTCAATATCGCGGATTCACTCTTATTATTTCTAATCACCATCTGTTAATTTTTTAATAATAAAACCTTTGATAGTTATTTACAAGCAACCTTGCAGTTACTATGTGACTGCCGAAAATTTTGAACTAAAAAAAATAAATAAAATTTTGCTTTAATAAATAATGATTCTTGTTAAATTGCACTGTACTTTTTTAACCATTGACGTTTTTAAAGATATAAACTCATCCCGATGTTACACTCATCAAAAGCTTTTATATGAGTACCCACATGCATTTTCATTTATTTTTCATATATACATACTAGCTGTTACCCGCCCGCTCCGCTGGGCACTTTATAGAATTGTATTTTTAAACCTAGACTTAAATTTAATTGGAGTATTGTCTAGACTTGCTCATATTCTAAATTCCATCGGATTGGTCTGTACCTTTTATTCATGTGATCATTTTAGCTAATATTCATTGTAACTTTCAATGTGCAATAACTATATCATTTGGATCCTATCGGAGCTAGAGCTTGGAAATTTGAAATTTTCATTCTTAACATCCACCCCCGCAGTCCATATCGGGTGTAGGTTGTCATAAATTCCGATATTAAATTATTTCTACATCACATACAAAAGATTCTTACCAAATTTGGAGCTTATAGGAGCTACAGCTCGGAAACTGAAATTTTAATGTTAACACCCACCCCCGCAACCCCTTGTGTCGTGAGCTATCGTAAAATTTGTTTATAAATAATTTTTACATCACTTAAAGAAAATTCCTACCAAATTTGGAGTCTGTAGAAGCTATAGTGTGAAAATTTTAATTTTTCATTGTTGATACCCACCCCCGCAACCTCCTATGGGGTGACCTATCGTAAAATTCGTTCATAGACTATTTCTACATCTCTTACAGAAGATTCCTATCAAATTTGGAGTCTATGGGAGCTGTAGTTTAAAAATTAGAATTTTTTTTTGTTAATGCCCCCTCAAACCCCTTTGAGGAAGGAATTTCTTCAAATCCGTTCTTAGCTGATCTCTACATAGCAAAAATAATATTCGTACCAAATTTGAAGTCTCTACGCCTTATAATTCCAGAGATATCGTGATAAGTCACTATATATCTAAAAATCTTTTGTATGTGTATAGATGTGTATAATACCCATAAATATATCAAAAATTGATGTGGGTATCCAAACGAAAGGTCTTGATGAGTGTAACATCGGGATGAGCTTATTATATCTTTAAAAATTCCAATAATTCACAAGATACAAAGTCATTTCTTCATTATGTATCTAAAGATAGAGAATTTTAGAATGCAGCCTAAGTATTTATCATCACAAATTGTCTATCGGTGAGAATAATATGTAACCATGAAAAGGTACAACTCCAGGTCAAGACTTTTCCAACGATCCTAAATTTAATCATAAAAACCCATTTTCTTTTGTAAATACACTGCACGGAAAGAAAACTGTATGAAAAATTACGGTAAAAACATCGTAATTTTTGTATAGAATATTGTAATGCCGGACCTAAACTCAATCATCGTAATTTTTACGATGCAGTATCGTAAATTTCTATCACTTAAATTAAAAAGAAGCTTAGGTTAATGAAAAAAACAATTCTGCATCACCGAGGAATCGAACCCGGAGACCTCTCCGCCACAAGTCCAAGGTTTATCCCCTCACGCTATCAGAGGCATATCTAAATTTTATGTTCAGTCACATAATAAGACCCTCCATACAGTAATTAGTCATCTTTTGGTGATGGCGCCGCAAACTACTGGACTCTGTCTTTCTTTTATTAAAACATATAGTATGCGTCCTTATTCACTTGCTCTTACAGAAAAAAAATTTACTAAATAACATCGTAATTTTCAATAATTCAAATTGTATTCTGTAGACGGCAGCATCGTAAAAATCAAGATACTAAAAGTATAGTCCTGGATTACGACATTACTATTGTAATTTTTCATATAATTTTTTTTCCGTGTGGTCACAAAATTTTTCTTATTTTCTTAACAATATAGATTGTTATTTTTATTTATTAGTGAATATTTCTCCTCTGACCGTAAATCGAGATTGTTTGCTGACAAATTATTCAAAATAAATTCACAGAAGCCTTCGGTTGTTTGCCTTCAGACATTTACTGAGGTACACAGCGAGACAAAATATACAGATATGTCATGGAGCAAACCGGACACCTGGACTGTTTACCGAAAGCAGACTAACGACCTTTGTACACCTGACAAAACCAGCGCAGAGCTGTAGTTTGGCCCATGCCCATTTGAGACAGCCTTTCTGCAATGCTAATACAACTCACCAAGCCTTAACAAGCTTCATTATTACCATAATCACCGTTTCGTCACTTGATCAATTTTCCTCGGATAAAAATGAGTAAAAAGATGAGTAAGTGTATCGTGTAATTTGTATCGTTGATTTAAATCGAGGTAGAGTACAAATTAAATTAAATTAACCAGCAGGAGAATCTCATGGAATCAAGACAAACCGCCTTGTTACTAATTGGCTGAAGGTATATATCAAGGGTTTAGAAATTCACGAGCAGAGAGTAGAATACGTAAGAGAGGGAGCAGGAGGTGGTGGCTCAAAGTGCAACTATGGAGACTAAGAGGGCTGTAGAATGCGCTGTTCAGAATCTGATGTGATGAGAAAGTACAAGAGCCGAGACGGCTCACCAGGAATGGAGCAAAATTTATATAATATGAGCCAGGCCGGGCTATCATCCAGAGGAAGTTGTTGTTGCCATAAAAGAGAAGTGGAAGAGACGGTGGTAGTGTTGGTGGTGGTAGGTTAACTCCTGAGGATAAATCGTAGTCGGAAACTCCGGGTAAACTTGCTAAGGATATATTCCAGTAACTTTCCTTCGTGACACGGTTGCCAGTGGTTAAGGATTCGAGCTGAGACGATAACTGTGCACCCTCACGGTGTACAAATATACACAAATACATTTATATACTTACAGAGCGTACTATGACTTCAAAGCTCGTACTTTTGATTTTGGTTGTTGTTTTAGTTGATGATTTTGTCTTAATTAACGGGCACCGTTATCGCAGGTCGCTTGCGTTCCGAAAAGGCAGCACTTTTTTTGTAAGTACTAGTTATTTTATTTATTTATTTATCAAAAAATGAATCCAACAGCACGGCCAATAACAGGGTTCCATACAAGTAGAAACGTAGGGGAGGGTGGCCTAAAGCGGGTAAGTTAACTAAAAAGGCCTAGAAGTTTTAGTTTTTCTTCGACTTACTTCTTAATATTATTCTATCCGACATAGTAGTGATCGAACTTCAATATTAGATAGGAATATTGTCTTAGTTTGGACCTAAGAATTTTTTATAAATAAAAAATCAAAATTGTTTAAAAACTCGCTTTGCCCTACCCCTTAGCCCAAAGCGGATAAGCACTACAGATAGATGAATCTAATGATAAAACTAATTTTGATAATAAAATTGTGTATTTAGCTAACATAAAAAAAAAAGATTTTTAGACATTGCAATCATTCAAATAATGATCTTATTTTTGTTGCATTAATTTTAAGCAAAATAAGCATTTTTCTATTGAAATTGATAATAAGTTTTCAATCAAGAATGTATTTCCGCTTTTTTCTTATATTTACGTATTACTTGATAATATTGTATAACAAAATAAATATAGAATTGAATCAGAGCAGCGCAAGTAGGTACCCACTTTGCCCCAGTACACGTTTTTTTGCTAAACGATTGTAAAATCAAAAATACAAAGGGAACCATCCGAACTTGTATCGTCCTTTAGAGTTAAATGGTACCAAAATAATATGGTTTCATCAATATTATCATAAATGTAATAGTGCCCGAATCATCTGATGACACATTTCATTCGTAATTTTAACAAATTTAGCAATTTCTTTATTTTGTATTTTGTTACTTTCTGTCAAAACTCAAACACCCAATCAGAACTTTCAAATACTCAGGAGTGTTACCATGATCACTACAAATGTATACTTTGACATTCGCACTCAATGTCACCATAAAATAGCACCTACCCACTTTATGCTACCTTCCTCTAATAACAATGGGCCATTTTATAAATATTTTTGAATTATTTACAGCGGCAGTAAGAGAACAAAATAAAGAAGATGAGAAGGTTGTCTCTGTGAAAAATAGATAAAAGTTTTAAATCATCGGATCCTTATCTTGGGAGCTGGGTGTATCGAATACAAATAGATCTTGACGCTTTTTATATTACTCGGCTGTAAGAAACAGAAGAGTCTGGTTGCTCTTAGCGAGTCGCTACACACTTTAGTACTACTATAGACTGTAGTGTTTTAGCGTAGAATGTAGTAGAGTCAATGACAAATGGGTTGCCAGGATCAGCCGACTACGACCTTTTACTCCTTCTGCTCCTTATTCTGCTCCGTCGTCTCCATCATTTACACACACACACACACACACACACACACACACACACACACACACACACACACACACACACACACACACACACACACACACACACACACACACACACACACACACACACACACACCGTCTACTGGCTCACTTACTCACTTACTTATTCTTATTTTTTACTCGCTTCACGTCTACTAGCCGTTGATGCAGACTCGATAGTCCTTAATATTGGCTTCAACCTCAGCTCAGAGGCTATTTGTCTCATTGAGCAACACTCTTAGCTTGAATTTGTGGGACTTTTTACTTGGCTCTTATATTATTTTTTATTCGATATAAAAATCTGTAAATTTATCGGTTTTATAAAAAAAAAATCGACATTTATTGAACAACACTCTATCATATTGTCGTTCTTGGGCGATAATATACAATATATTTAGATTTTTATTGTATGGAAGTAATGATTTTTCGTTGGCAGTATCGACTCAACTATAAAATAGCTTCTGTTGGCTGGACGACCATTTTCAACCAAGCTTCGGGCTTCAAAGTTTCTTGGCATTTACCTGACGGCACCAACACCAAAAAAAAGCGGTCTATTTATGATTTACACGACGACATTAAATTTTTGTACCAGAGGTAATTTTTATTTTTAATTTTTACTCTTCCGCTCTTTATAGATTTCATAAATAAGCGAATTAAAATGAATATTTAAAATTTTTTGCTCCAGCCACGGGCTTGATGGTCAATCCTGCCTCGCACGAAACATTTGCGAAGCGATGAGGTACGCAAAGCGTGAGGACAGCGTTATGGCGAAGATATTAAAATTGTTAGCGCGGTATGAACCACTTGAATTATTCTAGGAATGCACACTCGAATCAATTAATCGAGTTTCATCATCTATCGGGCCTTGTCTGCTCTAATTTTCTCTCTTACGCTCATTTTCATATCCTCAATCCTCAGTCCTCAATTGCTCTCTGCTCTCTACTCTCTCTCTACGTCCGCACATTTATTAAATTTATTAAATTGTGTGGGTTGATATGCACCTACATATATGTACGTCTACTAGTATTCACTGTAAGGTCTAACTGGCTGTGATTTCAGAACATCGAATACCAATTGCACCAATTGTACTGACGAGAAGGACTTCCAGGTTGAGTGCCACCGATATACACGCCGTTGTCCTCTGCAATTAATTAGTATCGATGACTTTTCTGATGACTAAACTACCTTCATCTGTAAATCCAATAAATTTTTTTTACAACCCATTACCTATTCTATTGATGTAATTTCACTCAAGTGTATTTCTGTCAATCAATAAATTTTTATTCTCAGAACAAATAGTTTTTTAGACTTTGTTGTATGGTAAATTTTTATTTTAAATCCTTGCGATTTATGTTTAAAACTTAAACCGGAAATCAGAATGTAACATTTAAATTGCTTAATTTTACTACGACTATACATGAGCACTTTTTTGTTGTCACATCGGATGTTCACATTTTCTTGAAAACTTTACGGAAAAAAGAAAACTCGAAAAATTACAGTATATAATGCAACGTGGCGCTTCGTGATGAAAACTGGAAAAATTACAGTTTCAAATGTAATCATTACAGATTTTATAAGAGTGTAATATTTACATTCAAGGCTCTGAATATTAACTTAAAAAATTGAATTTAGAAAAATGTTATTTTAAACTGTAATTTTTATAGTTTTGATTACAACAGGACCGATTTGACATTCTATACTGTAATTTTTCGAGTTTTCTTTTTTCCGTGATTAAAAATAAAGCGTTCGAGTTTTTCTTAAATCGTAAAATTAAGAATCTATATTATTAAAATAATTTGGTATCATTAGGAAGGTCTTGGTCTAAAGTTGTGCTTTCTCAATGTTTCATATTATTCTCACCGATAGACAATTTATGATGATAAGAACTTAGGCTGCATTCAAAAATCCTCTATCTCTAGATACATAATTAAGAAATGACCTTGTATTTTGTGAACTATTGACGTTTTTAAAGATCCAAGCTCATCCCGACATTACACTCATCAAGACCTTTCATTTGAGTACCCACATCAATTTTTCATATATTTATATACAATATATATATGTATATATAAAAAATATATGAAAATGCATGTGGGTACTCAAATAAAAGCTCTTGATGAGTGTAACATCAGGATGAGTTTATATCTTTAAAAATGTCAATATTTAAGAAAGTACAGTGCAATTTAACAAAAGTCATTATTTAATAAACCACAATTTTATTTATTTATAGTTCACAAGTCACGGCAGTCACATAGTGACTGCAAGGTTGCTAGTTTATATTAATTTTGCATAAATAAATAAATTACAGAAAGAAATTCATTTATTAATTTTTATTTTCCTAAATTTATTAAATTAAATTCTTGCCTTGGCATATAGATGAATAAATAATGAAATAAAATAAAATTAATGTTAATAAAGAAAAATAATATAACGGATTTGTGGGATGTTGTATCAAGATATTATCACGGATTGATGCTAAACTTTGATGGTTTTGAGAATTATCAGTAAGGTCGAGGCATTGAAAATTACTGGTAGAGGCACACTAGTTTCTTTGAGCTCTTTATAATAAATACTCTATTTCCATTTGAGCTCTCTTTGTCTATGAAAAGTCTAGTGTGTGATGATGATAATAACAGTAGTATAAAAATATAAAAAAAATTTATATACAATATATATAGAGTAATAGGAACAGGTAATACAAATAAAGTACAGAGGTGGAAATAGCTGAAAGACGAGGCTCGGACAAGCTGGCAAAGAAAACTATGTTCGGTGAAATGACAAACGTACGTTCTTTTGTGTCTAAAGAAATAATAAACAAAAAATAAAAATATATAAATATATATCTACGAAAAAAAGTAATATTTATATGACATTCTTTAGCGGTTTTTTACTTTTTACTTATCCTGGTTACAGAAGCGCGGAATATTTTGCCTCGTTTGTCTAAGCTTAGGGATTGTTGTCGCGGACGCTAAGAATTTCACTGATGCCCAAGAAAATATTTTGTCACGACAGAAGAGATATTTAATATTTCCTCAAGGTAGCAATGTTCAGGTAATATTCACATCTAGACTTTATTTATTATTCAAATAGTTTTTCGGTAAAATTAAAATAGTAAAAATAATATTTACTTTAGCTGGTATATTGTTTAACTATTGGAGCGTTCGCCCCGAGCCCGGATCAAATAGTGGTGGGAATGACAGCTGCTTTGGCTTGGGAGCTCCCAAGTCAAGTCGATAAAAAAATAACTAAATTACTGCACCGGCGAACAAGGAGCCTGGTCTTTCCTAAAATCGAAGCCTTCCTTCAGTCGTAAGTTTCTACCAAGGTAAATTGCTCGGAAATATAATTTAACAAACAAATGAAAATTATTTTCATTACAAGTTGTTTCCGAACAATTATAAAACTTTTACTCAGCTTCTCCTTCCTTTTTATTTTTAGTAGATTTCATAGAAATCTAACTATTGCAATGGTCCTTATGACGAAACTTTTGAAAAATTTTGCTATATTCCGACTTACCTCGACGAGCTGAGTCAGAAAATACATATGGTTCAAAAGTTTATATATAATATATATTTATACGATATAACGCGGCTTGTCAGCACGATAGCGTTTTCAATTTATAACCGATTCTTCTCAAACTCAACATGATTTATCTATTGATAAAGACCCAAGTTAAGTTCAAAGATGAGCTTAATCAGGCGAGCAGTTTGGAAATTACACAAATTTGAAATTTTAAAAATTCTAATAATTGATGTTTTCACCACTTCAACTTGGTGTAATTACTGAAATAAACAAGATATTCAAATTTAGTAAATTGCATCGTAAAGCTCGTTCATTAAGCTTCAATTTTCACTACTCAGAAGTGCTAATAGCCTCAATATTACCCCTTTTAGAGTTTGTTTGATGAATCAGTTTTCCTAATGCAGCCGTTTTTGAATTATTGACTGCATCATAGCATAAACATGATGTAGATTCAATAATCCCGATATTGATCAGTTTTTTGTCTAATATGTTCGGGTAAGTCATCAGTAAATATGTCACAAATTATTTCTCAATATTGTTTTCTTCAACTAAAATTTCATCCGGTTTCAAAATTCTGAATAACTTGAAAATTGTTGCTTCTAAGTAGTTATTTAAAGTTTGGACATTGATCATTCAAATCTCATAATCTTCAAAATCGTTTGAAAAATATTTGAAAAACTATTTCTTTACAAGATAATTTTTTGAACAAAATTAGTTCTGAATAGTTTTAAATTTATTATTGAATTTTGTTTTTAATCAATGAATTAATTTATACATTATCAGTATTGATATTATTTTATTAAAAATAAATTTTCTTCATTTGAGAAATCCACTTCCATTTTGGCTGCCAAATAGTACTTTTTTTTTTTTTATTTTAATTGTGGTTGTAAATTATTATTATTGTCAGAAAAATGTCGAGACACTTTCGAGAATTTGTCATTTGTCACGTATCTCTTTTCAATACCAAAATATTCACGATAAATAAAAAGTAGCCGTATATTTTGCTGTTTCTATTTACTACTCGATGTCTTTGCTGTACATTGAGTCTCAATCGTGACTTTTGTGAAATACTTTTGCATTTTCAATACACTGACATGCTTTGTAAATATGCAAGAACGCTTTGCGCATATATATGTATGTGTATATAATAGTATAAGAAATGAAATAAAATATAAAACGGTGAAAGAATAGAGTTATATGTGCTTTAGAGTTTTATATAAATATATATATATATATATATATATATATATATATATATATATATATATATATATATATATATATATATATATATATATATATATATATATATATATATATATATATATATATATATATATAGAGAGAGAGAGAGAGAGAGAGAGAGAGAGAGAGAGAGAGAGAGAGAGAGAGAGAGAGAGAGAGAGAGAGCAAAAGGGTGAGAGCAATAAAAAAGCAAAAGCTTGTACAATATTGTTTTCTATCCAATGTATTCTCTCTGCCCTTGATATATTTTCCAAAGTAGTTTTATTTGTATGTGAGATATTGTCTAAAAGAAAAAAAATTACTAGAGTTGTAAAAAAAATTTAATTTAACATACAACTGAAGCAATTGAGAAAGTGTCAGCCTACTTTAGACAAATAAACTACCCGACTTTCTATTTCTCTATTTTAATGAAATTTTGTAGTAGTTTAAATAAATTTAATTCTAACATCGTTAAAATAAATTGAAGGCAGTAGATAAATAATTGAATAGTCAGACAGATAATTAAAATGTTTTTTTTTTTTGACAAAATTTTGATTTTAGCGCTGGACTTGATGGGAGAGCCTGTGTAATGAGAGCAATTTGTGAGGCTAGAAATCGCGATGATGATAAAATCGGTACTGGTACATTTGTCCAAGAAGTTTTGCATGCGATTTTCAGGTAAAGTTATTATAACCCGTATAAAAAAAAAAATCGTCTTAAAATTGTCGTTTGTTTAAGATCAAACGTGACACAAATCAAGACGATTTTAAGACTTTTTTAAGACGCCAAAAAAAAAATTCCGAGAGCAGATTTTTGAAAATTAATTCTCGAATTTTTTATGAAAATAAGACGATATCACAGTGACAGCTCCGAAAAAATTAAGTTTCCAAAAATTTCAAATTCAATTTAAAAAGAGCGTTCTCAAAAATGTAGTGATTAAAAAATCGTAAAATTGTCTAAAAATTAATTTTCATAACAAATTTGAGAGCCAAATTTCAAAAATCTGCTCTCACAATTTTTTTTTTGTGTCTTAAAAATGTCTTAAAATATTCTTGGTTTGTGTCGCGTTTAAGATCTTAAACAAACGACAATTTTAAGATAATTTTGAGACGATTTTTTTTACACAGGAAATCTCGAATTAATATTAACATAAATCAAAGTTTTGAAAGATAGTTGATAAACTTTTTAGTCAAGTTAAATAACTTTAGATTTTATTTAACAGATTAAGAAATGACGGAAATAACTTTGATAAATCAGAACACAAGATTTACGATTTGGCTCATGTGACGAAGATGAATTGTGCTCAAGAGTATCCGAGTTGTCGACACTCCATTTACGAACTTGACTTTTGACACTTTTACTTCTATTCACCGAGGGAACTTTTAACAACTCGACATCTTTATTAAAATTTTTTATCCTGTCTTTACAATTTATTGAATCATTAGCAAACATTTATATGGACAATAAAAGTATTTTTTATAAATAAAAATTCATTTTATTACCGGAAGTTAAGCAATAAGTATTTATTTGAGTACTTAGCGAGTTTTTAAAAAGTTAAACCGTTATATTTATCACAGTACTGCGAGTAAAAAGTCAGTTGTAGTTCTAAACTCGAAATGACAACAAATATCAATCCGAGTTTTTTTCCTCTATTAATTTTATTTACTATTTTGGCAATTGCGGAGGCAAACGATCTAGGTTGTAAGTCTAACAGAACAAAAAGAGAATTACCAACGAGATATCTAATATTTCCCCAGGGTAGTAACGTCCAGGTAAGTCGAATTTTTTTCCGCCGAATATAATAGACCGAAAAAACAATATAATGAATGTAAATGCAGTTGATTTATTGTCTGACGATCGGGACCTATGCCAAGCCGGAAAGCTTCTTCACGGTAGGTGTAACTGCGGGGCTCGCTTGGGAGCTTCCTCACAAAGACACGGTGCCTTATCGAAAACCCGCCGAGGTTTACCATCGCCGCAGCAGGAGAGAGTTGTATCCGAAAGTTGAGTCAATGTTGACCACGTAAGTCATTAAATCAATCTAATTTAAACTTTACAAAAATTGATATAGAAGAAAACTAAAGCTGTGAAATATTTATAAGATTTTTTTTTTAACTTCCAGAGAAGCCAAAAAAATTCTTAAACCGAAAAAAAATTTTTAAAAGCTATATTTACTTAGACTTTTCATAGACAAAGAGAGCTCAAATGAAAATAGAGTATTTATTATAAAGAGCTCAAAGAAACTAGTGTGCCTCTACCAGTAATTTTCAATGCCTCGACCTTACTGAAAATTCTCAAAACCATCAAAGTTTAGCATCAATCCGTGATAATATCTTGATACAATATCCCACAAATCCGTTATATTATTTTTCTTTATTAACACTAATTTTATTTTATTTCATTATTTATTCATCTATATGCCAAGGCAAGAATTTAATTTAATAAATTTAGGAAAATAAAAATTAATAAATGAATTTCTTTCTGTAATTTATTTATTTATGCAAGATTAATATAAACTAGCAACCTTGCAGTGACTATGTGACTGCCGTGACTTGTGAACTATAAATAAATAAAATTGTGGTTTATTAAATAATGACTTTTGTTAAATTGCACTGTACTTTCTTAAATATTGACGTTTTTAAAGATATAAGCTTATCCTGATGTTACTCTCATCAAGAGCTTTTATTTGAGTACCCACATGCATTTTCATATATTTTTCATATATACATATATATATTGTATATAATATATAAATATATGAAAAATTGATGTGGGTACTAAAATGAAAGGTCTTGATGAGTGTTATGTTGGGATGAACTTATATCTTTAAAAATGTCCATAGTTCACAACATATAATGTAATTTCTTAATTATTGCCGTTTTTAAAGATCTAAGCTCATCGAGACCTTTCATTTATGTACCCACATGGCATTTTTTGTATATATTTTATATATATGGTACTTGTGAAATATATTTAATATATAAAATATATGAAAGAATTGATCTGGGTACTTAAATGAAAGGTCTTAATGAGTGTAAAGTCGGGAGGAATTTATATCTTTAAGGGGGAACACCACTGTGACGATCGAAAAAAGAGGTGATTTTCGAGAATTTTTTGACAGGGAAAATAAAGAAATTTGAGAATCGGATTTTTAAAATTTTATTAAGGGTACATTAAAGATTATTGCCCTAAATTTTTATCAAAAAATATTTAATTACTACAAAGTTATTAACGATCTCGTAGAACACTAAAAAAAATTTCCCTATCTATGGTCAATTCGATAACTCAAAAACGGATCATCTGAAAATAAAAACCCAAATTGCTTTTTAATCAGTAAGGGTGTAGTTATCTTTGCACGTACAGAATTTTGAAAATTTTCATTTAAAAAAAAATGGTGACTGATTGAAAATTTTCTCACTATTACTACTGTTTTTTGTTTTGTTTTAACCCGGCTAAAAAAATCTTTAAAATCAAAATTTTTTAAATTCTGTACGTCCGACAATAACTACATCGTTACTGATTAATAAGCAATTTGGATTTTTATTTTCAGATGATCCGTTTTTGAGTTATTGAACCGACCATGGAGGGGGGAAATTTTCTCCAGTGCTCTACGAGATTGTTTATAACTTTGTAATAATTAAATACTTTTTAATAAAAATTTAGGTTAATAATCTTTAATGTACCCTTAATAAAATAAAAAAATCCGATCCCCAAATTCCTTTATTTTCCCTGGCAAAAAAATTCTCGAAAATCACCTCTTTTTTTCAATCGTCACAGTGGTCCCCCTTAAGTATAAAAATTCTTGAATTGATGTTTTTTTTGGTTCAATAATTTTGCTCTTCATTTAATTTAATTTTTTTTTATGCAGGTAAAAAAAATAATTTTTTTCTTTCTATTTAAAAAAAATTATTCACATTTTTTTAATAAAATTTTTAATAACTAAATTTTATCAATTTAAACCTGCCTATATGTCTGGCTGTATATAATAAATAAATATGCTTTATGGATAGTGATCGATATAATAAAGATAACCTCTGGTTGATGGCAAGTTATCAAGCTTAAGACAATCTATATACACAGGAATAGCTCGGTTTAGTTTGTAAGATATCGATATTGCAGTACTATCACATGCCCTGGGGATACATTTTGGAGGCTGGCTATATCCGTCCGACCGATGAGTTCTAACGATGTTATCCTTCTACTAACATCATTTTCTCTAGTATTATGCCCTCCCGTCAAAATAATTAAACAAATCACCATAAGCTTGGAAAAAAAATCCTTAATAATATAATAATATTCAAATTCACTCAATTACTCGTCTCCGACATTTACAAACATGAATTATCTGCATTTAATATTTACACACACTTTACTCATAAGTTATATGAGTACAACTAGAGCCAGTTGGTTATTACACCCCGGGAAAGATGTCAGTAGCAGCACTGAGCTATTACCCTTCTACTTCTACTTCAGTGGGTTCTTAACCGTGTAACGTCATATCTACAACACGGCTCCTGATATTTACTGCTCTAATGTTAAGCTTTTCACGGACTAGACGTTGAGTCATTTAGTAACGTGACGTTGAGCTTATTTTCCTGTTATCACTCTGCGACGATAATAAACTTTGTTATTATTATTATTATTGATACCATCACTCAGTTCACAAATAATCACCCGTAATTTTAGTTAACAATAATTATTTATCCAATATATTGATTTTGAATTGACATTATTTATTATTTATTCGTTAAATTAATAATTCAAATCAATCATCCGAGTAATTAGGAGTGCTTTTACTCATTATCGAAGTATAATATCTGCTCCAATTAAGTGATTGTAACATAGAAGCTAATTTTAATTCTAAATAGCAGAATTTACTTGAATATTGATTTTCAAAATTATTTTGCAATCTGACACTAAATTAAAATCTTTTGAATATTCTAGATACAAAATTATTATTATTATTATTATTATTATTATTAACGTCAAATTTTGGTTGGATAATAATAATAATAATAATAATAATAATAATAATAATAATAATAATAATAATAATAATAATCTAGCGGTGCTTGCTACGTGGCCTCCAAGCGGCGCATCGCGGGAAATGCAGACCATAACATCAGGTCTGTAGGCGAACGACGTAGCCCGTGCAGTGGGCCAACTACCCACTGCATGGAAATAACTGAGTTACCACAAGATACCAACTCAGAAGTGCTCCCCACAATCGGTCCTTTTCGAATGAGGACCATTCATCAGGTGGGAGGAGCACGCCGGACCCGATGAAAGATGACGACCCTGGCGCCTTAAGGACTTACTTTAAGTGGACGGAGGAACTGAGAGTCGATCTCTTGGTGTGCTACCAACGTAGCGAGCCGGGGGTGAGCGGCTATATGGCCCGGATGCACACTCTTTGGAGTGATATGCATCCGGAGCTAGCGCATTTTACGCCCAAACACCTGCGTAATTATGCCGCTCATCTTCGGCGAAATAGAAGATCGCTTGTGCCGGACAGAAGGCAGTCTAATAGACTTTCCTTTCCGGCGCAACTACACCAAGAGCGACGCCATTCCTCCTTGGACAACAACAATCCCTTTGTAGGACGGCAAGTAAGTATATCTAAAAAGATAACTTACTCCCAACAACAGCTTGAAGCGGTAAACGAAGATCTCCGTGCAACCATCCTGGAGGACTCCACCCTGCTCACTGTGAGCCAGGTTGTGTATGGTGCAGCAGTTTCGGCTTTTCCGAGAGAGAGACATTGTCTCTCGATCGAGGCAAGGTTGAGACAGCGCATCTTACAACTTGGCTCCAAAATTGACAGATCCCGAAAACATGTCTCCCGCATTCAGTGTGTGATTGAGTTCGAAACAACTCAAAAAGCATACACGCCCCAAATTCGACGCATTGTTGCTGAACTTCGGTGGCATCATCACACACTGAACAAGAGTACTCTTCTTGTCATCAAAGAAGAGTCTCTTAATAAATTGCGGGCTCTAGTGACTGCCAAAAAGTCACTAGAGAAAAGGCTGAAGCGGTTGGTCGACAACTCGTTGTTTCGATCCAGCCCTTCACGGTTTCTGACACCAAAGACCGATGTTACTGGGACTTATCCAACACCTGAGCGGGTGGAAGCTTTTTGGACTGAGTTGTATGGAGATCAACCAAACGTGAACGCCAATACTCCAGCTCTGCACGACTTCAAAGCATTCTGTCGGGAACACCGTCGGCAGAATGCTGATGAAGAGAGCCCTGCAGTCAGTGTGGATGAAGTTCGTTCAGCTCTAAATGGCAGCAAAAATTGGGCTGCCCCGGGACCAGATGGCATTAATGTCTTCTGGTGGAAGAAGTTTACTTCTACCCACCTCCATTTGGCCTGCATATTTACATCGTACATTAGAGCTGACGATCCGATTCCGAACTGGCTTATAGAAGGGCGAACCGTACTGATACCTAAAAAGGTGACTTGTCTGACCCTAAGAATTTCAGGCCTATCACCTGCTTGAATGCGGTTTATAAAATTTTTACAAAAATTTTAAATAACCGTATCTTGCAGCAGATAGAGCCTGTATGGCAACAGATATATGAACAACGTGGCAGTAAAGAGGCCTGTCAGGTTGCAAGGAGAACCTGATAGTGGATCGATGCGTCTTACAAGATGCGATCTACTATCAACGCAACCTGTCAATGGCTTGGATTGACTATCGCAAGGCATTTGACTCAACTCCACATGAGTTGATTTTATATCTACTCAAATGCCTGGGAGTCAATCCGGAAATAGTGGAATGCATTCGGCGTACAATGCAGCTCTGGCGAACGCGTTTTCACATTGGAAGTGGAAATGCATTGCACGTAACCGGAGTTGTAGAGTATAAACGGGGGGTCTTCCAAGGTGATTCCTTGAGCCCTCTGCTGTTTTGCGTTTCACTGCTGCCTATATCTGTTGCTCTCCGTAAAACTCGTGAGTACTCTGTGGGGCCTCCGGGTGATCGAAACTATTCGATCACCCATCTGCTTTACATGGATGATCTGAAGCTGTATAGAGCTGATAAAGATCATCTACAAGCGGCCCTCAACATCGTAGCAGAGTACACACGAGATGTCGGAATGTCTTTTGGGTTGGACAAGTGTGCGGTCGTACATCTGGCGAGGGGTAAGTGCTCTGATACTGGTGATGATGTCGAGTTAGTGGATGGGAGCGTCTTAAGACAATTAGACGCCGGGGAGTTGTATAGATATCTAGGAATGGAAGAGCACCGCATGCATGCGGTCTCTGAAGTCCGAGCAACTCTCCAGAGCGAGTATGTTAGGAGACTCCGGAAAATTTGGTCCTCCGAACTTTCCGGCAAAAACAAAGTCTCAGCTACTAATATGCTCGCTGTCCCAGTCTTACTATACACTTTCGGTGTCCTGAAATGGGCCCGAAAGGATTTACGAGATCTCGACATCAAAACCCGTAAGATCATCAATATGAATCGGAGCATGCACCCCAATTCATCAGTCGCCAGATTATACCTCCCCCGATCCATCGGTGGGAGAGGTTTGCAGAGTTTGGAGCGGCTTCACGACCGTTTGGTCCTGGGTTTAACACACGAAGTTGTCAATTTCACTGCAGACGAGGATGACTTTCTTATGCAAATTGTACATAAACATGAAAATGAACATAAGGGGTCATTCTTATATAAGGCAGCAATATATGCGGCAAGAACCCTTATGCGGCAAGGTCTTGGAGAAATAAACGCTCTTATGGAACTCCGAAAGGAGGAATTTAAGAGCGTCATCAGGAACACCGAGGAAAAACTACTCCTTGGCGAACTGATGGACAAGTCCATGCACAGCGTGTTCTTTAAACACGTGCGTGATCATGGCTTGTCCACCCAGCTGACGTTTTCCTTCTTAAAGTCAGCTGGCCTGATGTCCGAGACTGAAGGGTTCATATTTGCCTGCCAAGATGGTGTCATTAACACTCTTGAGTACCGTAGCAAGATGCTCCAGGTGCAGCTACCGGACACTTCCTGTAGGAGGTGTAGACAACATCCGGAGACGCTTATGCATCTTTTGTCGGCATGTCCAGTGCTGGCGAGAGGTGCATATATCCAGCGTCACAATGCTGCCCTGAGAGTACTGTACTACTATCTTCGTCATTGCTACGGTATTGACGTGACACCAGTGCTGCCTTATCTGCCAGGAGATATTCCCCAGGTTGTTGAGAATGACAGTTGCAAAATTTATTGGAACATGCCATTTGCAACAACCCGGCGGATAGATCACAACAAACCTGATATTGTGCTCTTCGACAAGGCCACTCGTGACATTTATGTCATTGAGTTCTCGGCCCCGGCTGAATATAACATCTCAGCCAACGAAGAGCACAAAAGACAAATATATCAGGACCTCCTGTTTGAAATTGGCAAACTTTACCCAGGTTACCGTGTCAAGCTTGTCGTCCTGATTGTTGGCGTCCTAGGAGGGATGAAACAGTCTTTTGTATCCTCACCTGCCAAAGTTCCAGCTTGTTCATCAAAAGCTGAGTTCTTGGCAGTTAGGATGCAGAAGGCTGTTTTACTTGGTTCTCTCCGTCTCTTAAGGGAAATGACTTTGGCCTGCTGTGATCACTAACCGCCTTGTTGTGCGGAGTGGTCCAGCAGTAACGGATGGAGCTCAGGCTGGGCCCTCAGAGAATCGGACTCCGGGGATAACCCCCCTGAGCATTTAATAATAATAATCTATATTATTAAAAGAATGAGAAAAATTTTGTCTCCATACGGAAAGAACAAGATGACACTGGCCATCATCCCAGATTATACTGAGTGAAAAAATTTTTTAGATAGTAGCTAGTATAATCCAAATTACAATGAGTATAATCCAAATATCACCCAGTATAATCTAGATTATACCAGCTACTATCTGGAATTTTTTTTTTACCACAGATATCACTGAGTATAATCTGGGATGATATCTAGTATCATCTTTTTCTTTCCATGCAGGATAGTCATGTAATAAAATCGGTTTTTTTAGTAAAATTTAGTGTCATTGCAAAGGTCTTGATTATAGTTTATGCCTTTTTCAATTATCATATCATTTTCACCGATAGTTAATTTATTATGATAAGTCTTTAGGCTGCATACGAAAAAATTCTATCTCTAGATTCATAATTAAGAAATGACCCTGTATCTTGTGAATCATTAACATTTTCAAAAATATAAGCTCATCTTGATATTACATTCATCGAGACCTTTCATTTGAGTACCCACATCAATTTTTGATATATTTTATATATTTATATACATTATATATACGTATATATGAAAAATATATCAAAATGCATGTGGGTACTCAAATAAGAGCTCTTGAGGTGTGTAACATCGGAATAAGCTTATATCTTTAAAAAGATCAATATTTAAGAAAGTACAGTGCAATTTAACAAAAGTCATTATTTAATAGTGTAAAAATTTTATTTAATTACAGTTCACAAGTCACAGCCGTCACATAGTGACTGCAAGATTGCTAGTTATTATTATTATTATTTTCATTAACGACTTAAAATTGTTGTTGGATGATAATAATAATAATAAAAATTAATATACTAAAAATTTATTATTGTTAAAAAGAGAGAGAAATAAATTTCCAAGATAAATTGAAGACATAAATGATTAACAATAAAGTACGATGTCTTTGTCTTTGCAGACGGGGTAAAGACGGAAAAGCTTGCGTACTTAAGGCTCTTTGTCAAGCAGCAAGAAGAAATGACTCCGACGTCGGAAAAGGCACCTTCATGCAAGAAATTCTCTTTTCTATATTCACGTGAGTGCTCAACGTCATTTACTCTGTTATTAAAATCACTTTTCCCATTTTCTGTTTCCCATTTATAAACCTGACGACCTTATCTATTTCATATTATATTACATTATATATTCATATGTCACACGAAGCCTCATAAAAAACTAATCTTATTTATTTTGTTATTATGCTCGAGCATTAATTCAATTAACTGCTTATTTTATTAAATAACTTTAAATTTTATTATTTAATATTTTCTTTACAGTTTACCCAGTGGTTCTTACAACGTCGATCCTAAAACTCGATACGAGCTTGCTCATGACTCGATAAATGATTGCGACCATCTGTATCCTACATGCTCAGATTCGTTTTTTACATTGAATTAATATATAATTAAGGACTGAAGAAAATAAAAAAGAGAGATGCAGAAAGAAAGAAAAGAAGAAATAAAATAAAGAAAAAGTAACAAGAAATAACGAGATAAGTTTTTCTCGTGGGGTTAAGCGATAATTTAACATCGATAACGGTTAAATTCACCGAGGACTGAACTTGGTAGTGATAAATTTATGAGACGCTTACAGCGCTACTCGAGGGAAAGTAACTGAGAAAGATAGTATTAAAATGACGAGGATGAAAATAACCCCGTGGAATTTTATTAATAATCGCATACCTACTCTATCATTTTTACTTAAATTTATGATATTTTATTCTTTATTGAAATTTATATTAATAAACATTTTGTATACACTAACATGCCTCATATTATTAATTTTCTTTTTCTTATTATTTTTATTATTATTATTATTATTGTTATTTTTCATGTATAACTTTATGACAAATTTATTTTTTATGGCTCGGAGAAGAATAAAAATATTATTTACATATGTTGAAGTATTAAAATATACGTATGAATGTCACCGGGAACAAGGAAAACGTCATCTAGGATTAAAACTTTAGATATCACGAGTATGTACTTCTATTTATATTTATACAAATGCAGGAGTGTAATTTCCTGCTGGCGAGCCAGTGTCGCAGTTCATCGTCGTATACTAACAACATCCTTCATATGTTCTCATATATATACTCTGTACAAATATATACATAGTAACAGAGAGATGGATAAAAACTAAAAGGCTAAACTTTTTTATAAAACTATACAGCGTGTGCACAATAATAATAATAATAATTAAAAAAAAAAATTAATAATAATAATAATAATAATAATAATAATGAATAAAAAAAATTCTGCTAAAAGTTTATTTTTTGGTTGACTTTCTTTATTTTTTAGCGCGTTCATTTGTCAGATTAAAAGTGATGAGAAAAAACTAACTCTGATGAAAAATGATATTATTTTATCACGAGCTTCTATGGATTTTACATTTTTAGATATATTCAATATATTGTTTTGTGTTTAGATTATTTTTTTTCCCCCCGTGGCTTTTCAGATTGTGATTTATGATAAAAGAAGAGTTTCACTGATAAAAACATTTATATTCTCCGGGATTTCCAATAAAGTTATGTTTTTATTCCCTGATAAAAAATTATTTTATCAACTTTCAGGATATGAAAAAGTTTAATAATGAAAGTTTAATAATGAAAATTTGATAGAAAAATTTTTTTTCGATGATTACAAAAATAAGAAAAAAATAATTTTTATAAAAAAAAACCCAGACAGATATAACACTTGACTTGCGTTAATACTGATGAGGTGTCTGGAACTCCGATAACTCTTACGTCAAACAATCTGTCAGCTCTGGCTCTGGTTCTGGTAGTAACGGGTGTCGAACGAGTTTTCATATCCACTAAAAGACTCTTTCATACTTTCATCTGAGTTACTTCTCGAAAATTTAGCAGTTGTTTTCCCCTCTTCAGAGTATTATCGAGCCAAGACTCGAAAAAAGTTTAAATTTAATTTTTTTCACGTAGAAATAACTCGTCATGAGAGTTAAACATTCGTTCCTCATCATCCAAAGTGTTCTTGAGATTCTGCAGTTGACTCTTGCTAACTCAGAGTGTCCTCTGGATACTGTGACACCTGGAACTAGAATTGGAACTGGAGCTAACTTTACTAAACTACTACATCGCAAAAGACGACACCTGGTGTTTCCCAAGAGCACCACATTCGTGGTAAGCTAAATCACACTAAATCTTTATCTACCGCTTAAACCAAACTATCATTACACTTACAACCTCCCATTAATTACACCCATCAGCTTTATTATTACTCTCATTAGAGCTAACATTATACACCTCCAACTTCTAGATCACCGTAACAGGCTTGAAATCAATCCAAGTCAAAGAGCCGACCAATTGGAATCTTGATCTAGAGTTTGACATAATCTGGCCAATCCCTTCCGATGAAATTGCCTCTGAGAAAAAAATAATTCGAAAAAAATCAAACCACAAGCTACGTCGACACAAACGAGATTTTTACAACACTTTTGAATTAGCTCTCCAAAGGTAATTTTATTATTAATTATTTTTCTCAAGAGCTTTTCATTTTATACAAATTTTCTCAAGAGTAATTAATAACAACAAGGTCATTGATTAATTATAAATTATTGTGGTAATTATATAAAAAGGTCCTGGCAAGCATCAACACTACAAAATTAGTATTACTACTTCTGAAATTTATCTATCGTGTAAACCAAAGTAATTAACAATAATGTCACAATTTATGTAGAGATGTATATTGTAAAATTGGGAAAATGTGCTGGGAATTGTATAGGATTTAACGAATTTACTCCGGTTTATCAATTGAAACAAAGCGAGAAGTTTATTACATGATTGTTCGGTGCGGAAATTTTATATCAAAGGGAAAATAAACCAGTCAGAGTGAAATTAATAGCCGAAAGAATGATAAAATTCATTTAACAGAAATATTTATTTTTACCCGTCACTTTATCTATATCATCTACATATATATAGGAGACTCTCTATAGATATAGTCACTCATCACGATATCTCTGGAACTATAAGACCTAGAGACTTGAAATTTGGCAGGAATATTCCTTTCGCCAAGTAGAGGTCAGCTAAGAACGGATTTTTCAAAATTCCACCTACAAGGGAGGTTGCGGGGGCGTTAACAATGAAAGATTCCCGTTTTTAAACTATAGCTCCTATCGACTCCAAATTTGATAGGAATCTTCTGTAAGAGATGTAGAAAAAGTCTATGGGCAAATTTTACGATAGCTCGTCTCACAGGGGTTTGCGAAGGTGGGTGTTAACATTAAAAATTTTTAATTTCCAAGTTATAGCTATAGATATAGCCTCCAAATTCTCATTTCAAATTTTTTTCTTCGTGTCAATTATTATTCATTTTTAAAAAAAAGCCACGCAAACATTATAATGATTGCACTTTGAAAGTTACAATGAATATTAGCTGGAAAAATTACATGGATAAAAAGTATATGCTAATTCGATGAAATTTGGAATTTGTGAAAGTCAAAACAATACTCTAATTAAATTTCAAGTTTAGATCTAAAAATACAATTCCATAAAATGCCCAGCGAAGCGGGCGGGTAATAGCTAGTATGTTATATAGTAACAGCTCGGAGGAAAAAGCTAAATAATGTTGACGTTAATAAGTATCTAAAAAAGATATTTATATAAATGGAGATATAAATCATAGTGACCTTTTTTTACAGACTCGGGTTCCCTGGTAAGAATTGCATACTGAGGACAATATGTGAATCGAAAATGTTCTTACAACCACCCGGGATTTCATTCCTGGATGATTTATTACGTGTAATATTGAGGTAATACATATATATGTATTCTTAGTTTACGTCAGATATCGGAGACAATCGATAGTATTTTTTTTTTTCTTTAACTTATATTTCCAGCCACGAAGAAAATGAAGAAAATCCAGATTTATATGACATCGCATATCAATCGATGAATGACTGTCATAAAGCGTATCAGTGTCCGATATCTTTATTGGAGTTGTTAGTGAATAATCTTTAGGAGTAATTATGCTGAATTTTCGGAATAAAATATCAATATATACAGAGTAATAAATAATAAGTGATGGGAGAAAAATAATAGTTGAAGTTGAAAGGTATTGTATTCTCAGTGGAGTAAAAAAAAAAAAAATAAAAAGAGTTTTAAAATTGGGTCGAGGTTTTAGTCACATGGGATTTACGGTTAACCACCGGCCAGGACAATAGGGAAATGGTAATATCGCGCTCGCGGTTCCAGGGTACTCCCTCATGACCACGACTCTTGGCAAGAATAATACAAAAGACGTTTTCTTCACTTGAATTACTTTAAATTAGTTTTTTTCTCTTTTTTTTTTATAGACATATAACTACCAGTAAATAGCATTGGCACTCCGGAGTTTCAGTACAACTGACCGAATTATGCTAATAGTGGAAATAAAGTTGTCATCGATACAATTGGATTATAAAACGGAAATAAAGTCCACGCCCTAGCTGAAATTTACGAGTGGAAAAAGAATCATAAAGAGTTTTGGTATTTTATCGCCACCAGGGTTATTATTTTATTTTTTGACCTTAAATAATTTTTAGAGCGTCTTAAATATCCTCACAGTTCACCAATTGAATTGATACCGGCTTACCCCCACCACCGCGGCTCTACGGCTACCGGGCGAAGTTGATTGGTTAACGTTAGCCAATTGAGTCGTGTCAACTGTTCAAGGTGGGGGTAATTGTGTATGGCGCCCATGAAAGGTGTAACGCGTTGGTGGTTTATTAATTCCTGGCTTAAAAAGTCGGTGGGATTAATTTAATAGTAATGAAGAGGAGCAGAATTTATAAAACATTTTTTTTTTTTTTAATTTTTTAGTCGAGTTGTAATTACTCGGGCAATTTGAATTTAAATTAAAATTAATGGATTATTACGAGAAGAGGATAGGATTTTGAAATCTTAATTTAGTCGTTTAATATTTAAGTGAACATACAAGATCTCGCGAGGAGCTAATTGTTTAGCAAATAACTGAGAATATGACGTGTAGAACCGTTGCGTGAACAAGTGGTGACTAGAGTAGAGAAATACCACAGATAGATGTTAATATGTCATGTGTTGAACATTAACCACAGCGTACTTGTTTTATCACGGTGTTATATTCTCGAGATAAAAAAAAAATAAATAATTACTAAAACACGTAATTTTTCACTCGGCAATATTAATTTTTACACGTTACAGGTAAGTCTCTCATATCTCTATTGTTAAATTTATTATAAATTTAATTTAAAGTACAAACTTCTCCGTGTTTTATTTCTCTATGCATATTCATTTTAAATATTTAACTATCCTATCATTATTTTTATTTTATTTTTTTTGTTTTTTTATTATGCACTTTATGCATAAAAATTTATGTATAGATATATACGACTATAAAGCTATGAAAATATTAATTAATATAGTTATCATCCCGTGAACGATTAATTTTATTAATTCTCTTTTCATAACTATTTTATTAAACCCCTAAAGTTTTCGAATAAAAAGTTATAACTTTTATGTAAATTATAATTGATGCAATTAAAAATTTTTTAACAACTTTAAAGATTGGATAAATCATATTATTAAAAAAAGCTTTTCTATTTCATACTAAAAATTATTATTAAAACTTTTTCATTAAAAAATCTATATATGTATAGAAAATTTTCTATAGATATAGTCACTCATCACGATATCTCTGGAACTATAAGACCTAGAGACTTGAAATTTTGCAGGAATATTCCTTTCGCAGAGTAGAGGTCAGCTAAGAACGGATTTTACAAAATTCCGTGATTTTACAATTCACGAGGGGGAATTGCGGGGGCGTTAATAATGAAAAATTCCTATTTTTAAACTATAGCTCCTATCGACTCCAAATTTGGTAGGACTCTTCTGTGAGAGATGTAGAAATAATCTATAAACGAATTTTACGATATCTCTCCTCTCAGAGGGTTGCGGGGGTGGGTATTAACAACCAAAATTTTTAATTTTTAAGTTATAACTCCTACAGACTCCAAATTTTGTAGGAATTTTCTGTAAATGATAAAAAAATAATTTATGAACGAATTTTACGATATTCTACCCCAAAGAGGATTGCGGGGGCGTTAATAATGAAAAATTCTCGTTTTTAAGCTATAGCTCCTATTGACTCCAAATTTGGTAGAAATCTTCCGTAAGAGATGTAGAAAAAGTCTATGGGCAAATTTTACGATAGCTCATCTCACAGGGGTTTGCGAAGGTGGGTGTTACCATTAAAAATTTTTAATTTTCAAGCTATAGCTCCTA
Source organism: Cotesia typhae (assembly GCF_013202065.1). Taxonomy (NCBI): domain Eukaryota; kingdom Metazoa; phylum Arthropoda; class Insecta; order Hymenoptera; family Braconidae; genus Cotesia; species Cotesia typhae. Next base: position 6,164,145 of record NW_027423774.1, on the reverse strand, counting down.
TAGACTCCAAATTCTCATTTCAAATTTTTTTTCTCGTTCGTGTCAATTATTATTTATTTTTGAAAAAAAGCCACGCAAACAGTATAATGATTATACATTGAAAGTTACAATGAATATTAGCTGAAATAATTAAATGGATAGAAGGTATATGCTAATTCGATGAAATTTGGAATTTGTGAAAGTCAAAACAATACTCTAATTAAATTTCAAGTTTAGATCTAAAAATACAACTCTATAAAATGCCCAGCGAAGCGGGCAGGTAACAGCTTGTCCTTTATAAAAATTTAACTCTTAGATTAGCTGAAATTATTTTAATACCAAAAAATAAAATAATGTCGCTTTAAGAAATGTAATTATTAAAAAAAAAAAATAAATAAAAAAAAGGTTAAATTAGGAAAAGGGGATGAAAGAAAATAAAGTTTGTCTAGATTGCCGAGATAGTTGTAGAGAGTTGACCTCCACTCCGGACATTAAAGAGTGGAGTATCGTTGTAGTCATGTCTATCGATCATTTTCTCGCCAGTTTCACTCTACCAACTAACAATTTCCTGTTTCCTAAAGAGCTTACCGAAGTGAGTTACGAGATATTTCCAGGCCCGCGATCCTTCCCACCCCACCGAGGGATCGATCTTCCGTCTACCGCAGGAAGTTCCATCTACTGTGACGCGGGCGTACGTACGACGCACGCCGTACGGCACACTGAAATATACTTTACTTTACTCATTCATTCTGGACTCTTATTATTATGCCACGGGACACTAATACAATGGCTCCCATCAATTTTAATCCCGTTTCACTTATTTTATCGCTTCTTTTAAATAATAAACTATAAATACATCAACGTAACAACAATGTACAGAGCAACATCCATCTCAGTATACTCCGCAGATATTACATTTATTACTCAACACATTCTTCTTTTTCCGACCAAAGGAACACAAAACTTTTAATGGATTATCATTTTTTTGTTTCACCCTCTCGGACTGTTACGACGTAATGTCTTTTGTAATAATAAGTGCAACGTTTTTTAGGAGAGCTTTCTCTGCTGGCGGATCAGAAAAAAAAAAAGGAAGAAAGGACGTAATTTAACAGGACAAAAAAAGAATCAAAGATATAAAACGGAGACAGGGATGTGGAAGAAGGGCCACCGGGGATTGACGCTATATATCCTGGTGTTGTATATCCTTCTGTATACAATGAGTCCAGCGGACACCGACGAAAGATCTCTGTCCAGAAGAAAACGTTACGTAGTTTTTCCGGAAGGCTCGAGCTTCTCCGTAAGTGATTTTATTTTCTTCCGCTATACGGCCAATTGTGATTAGTTCAGGTCACGTCAAACCGTTGTCCCACTCAATCAATTACATTCCGTTTCTCATCTCTGTTTTTATTCTTCTTTCTTATCTCCGATCAACTGCACTTCCATTTTTTTTTATTAGTTTATTAAATTAAAATGAAATTATTTTTTGCATTGCACTGATAAAAAGATTTAGTTTTATTTAATAAGATTTAGTTATAGTTACTCAATTATTTAGTAAGAAATCTTTCATTACCAAATATTTAGAAATAGTTACTAAATCATTTATTAAAGCCCATTTATTTCTACCAAATAAATATTTAGTAATCTTTAACAAATTATTTATTCATACGAAATAAATCGTTCATTGGTATCAAAGAAATTAATTTTTTAACTAAATTTAGCGTATAAAAGTTTTTAACACATAAATAATCTATATTATAAGGAGAATAAGCAAAATTTTGTAGCCAGTGTATTAATATGATAAAATGGGCCCGTGTAAAAAAAAAATCGTCTTAAAATTGTCGGTCATTTAAGATTTTAAATGTAACACAAACCAATACTATTTTAAGATTTTTTTAAGACCAAAAAAATAATTCCGAGTCCAAAGACCATACTTACCAAAGAAATATTTAGTAACTACTTTTAAATATTATTTGGTGGAAAAAATATTTATTTTGATATAATAAGGCTTCATTTATATTAATGTAATTTATTTAGAATAAAAAAAAAATTAGTAAACTATAACAAATAATATTGATGGGTAAAAAATATTTTTTTCTCTCAAATAAATGACTAAAAATTTTGTCACTAAATAATTTTTTTATTCCGTATTAAATCCTTATTTTTGTAAGTATTATTATTGTTGTTTTTGTTGGATAGATTGCACTGTGCATGACGATCCACACACTGACGCCCGACAATATATTTACCGAGGGTTTGAATTGGGGAATATCTTACGATCTTCCAAACGAAAGCAAACCGTCATTGGATCCGTTGCTGGAAATTCGCCGTCAGGATCGTCGACCGGGTGATTCAATAAAGCACCGTCATCCTGCGTTGCTCGAGACAGATCAATGGATTCTCAATGGAAATTCTGATTCGATTCGCTACGGAAATTCGAATAAGGGAACTTACGGCAACAATGCAGTTGACAATTTTAAAAAAAACTATAAAAACAAAGAACCCATCGGCAAGAGTAAGATCGGGAAGATCCACTATCGGAAATCAGATTACGACTACATTAAACGACGACATCGGCGGGAACTTTATAACAAACTCGAGGTCATTATAGACGCGTGAGTATTTTTTTACCGTTTAATTATAAAGTTAACATTGTAGAAACTTCTGTTAAGTATCCATTCCAATGCAGACCGCTCTAATATCCTGTTAAGGAAAAATTCAGATCCTATAAATAGATGTATTTATTCCTTACTTGATAATATTTTTGTAGTAGAAGGATATTTATATTCAAAGGAATGCTATTAGTCTTGATCATCCTGCAACTCGGAATATTCAATAGCAGATCCATCTCAATATTTTATAAATATTTATGAAAAGTAAATAAAATATTATTCAATCTTATCTCAATAAATATCTCTCGTCATTAGAAATGTCCTGCGGTTCGGTATTTATTTTTTTTCTTCTGTATTTAAAATTTTTTTGCATTGCCAGCATCTTTGGTTCATTAAAAGAACTGAGATACCGGCCAAATTACGTGCCAGTACCTGTCGAACTAACTTTATAACCGGGCAAGTTAGTAAGTGGATGAGGTTTAAAAAAAAAAACAAAAAAAAAATTTTTTTTTCATTTCTTAGAAATATTGCTTGACCTCAATCTCTTTTAATTCATTCTTTAAAAATATAAAATAAATTTATGAAATGTGAAATGAAAAAACAATTTACCTAAAATGAATTTAAAATAAAAAAAATATTTTGTCTTTCACGGAAAGAACAAGATGACACTGGATATCATCCCAGATTATACTCAGTGATATCCGTGGTGAAAAAAATTTTCGGATAGTAACTAGTGTAATCTAGATTATACTGAGTGATATCTGGATTATACTCATTGTAATCTGGATTATACGAGCTACTATCTGAAATTTTTTTTCACTCAGTATAATCTAGAATGATATCCAGTGTCATCTTGTTCTTTCCGTGTTGAGTCTTGCATTCTAAAATTTAATATAACATTGGAAAATTTTTTCCTGGAAAAACACTATCAAAATTTATTTGAATATTATAAAAATATCGTTGAAAATTTTAACAAATAAAGTAGAAATAAAAATTCTAAACTTTTAAATGATCCACTTGTTTGTTCGTTTGTTTGTTTGTTTGTTATATCAAAACTTATTTTAAATGTTTCTCAATAGTTTTATTCTTTTATTGCGATTACTACAGAACTATTGTTATTATTATTATTATTTTTATTTCTATTTTATATTTTTAACCGTCTAACCACATTGACAATGGAAAGAACCAGCGGTCGGATGTCATTCCCGTTGTCCGGGTAATTGAAAACGCGCATGAAAATAGAACAAAAAAAGTCGATAAACGCTCGTCTCGGTCGTTTCGCGACCAACGTTAAAGGGAAGATGGACGACAAGTTTGAAAAAAAAAAAAAAGATCCAGCTAAACGTTTTAAAAAAAAATCCATTACTAAATAATGCAGTTAATGCCTTTTAATTAATCCGAAACGTCTTCGAGATCCGTTTTATTTTTATCTCGGAAAACAGGGAAAAACTTAACAAGAGAAAATTGTTGTCGTCCAGTTGAGCATTTACAGTATTGATTAATTTATTTTAGAATAAAAAAATATTTTTGAATTTCTAAAATATTCTTTAGATAATTACCGAGGTAAAGTTTGAAGATGAGCAAAATCGGTAGATTAGTTTAGAAATGGCGGCCATTTAAAATTTTCAAAATTTGGAAATTTCAGGTTTCGTAAATTTAACCCTGAATAACTTTTGACTGACAGAAAAGAGCTCATTTCTGGAAACTTCATGGTGAAGCTGATTATATTACCTTTAATTTGACTTGTAACACTTATACTGTATGAAGATTTTTATTAATTTTATAGGCCATTCAAAAATTTTAAAATACTGAAAACTTTTTTTCAAATGTAGTTTTTTTGGAATGACTTTTGAAGAGCTTTACCGATCGATTCCAAAAACTAATCGGATCTTAACATCAAAAAACTACGTCGATCACCACCGAGCCGGTCAAAATCAATTGATTGGTTTGTGAGATATGTTTGACGAAAAAAATCGAAAAATCGGAGAGCTCAAAATAACACAAAAATTAAATTTTTTAGCTTGAAGAGCTCAAAATCATCGCAAAATTGCAAATCCCCAGTAACTAAAATTAGTGAAAAGTTACAGGAATGGTCTTTATGGTCAATCGTTTTCCAAATTTTTTTTCTCTGTTATCGTGAGTATTATAACTAAAATTAGAATTTTTTTTTGTTAACTTAACATAAACATAAACATTTGTTATTTAACAAATCAAATAACAAAAACAAAGAAAATCTCATATCACATGAAATCTACTTTCCATTTCGGATGAGGCCGAATGGAATTTTTGAAATTTAAAGTTACAATATTTTTCAAATTTTTATTTTAATTACAGAATGGGGTACAATGGACGTACTTGCATCCTTCGAGCCTTGTGTGAAGCCGCTCAAACTCTGATGCCTAAGGGGAATACTCTGCTGGAGGAAATGATGAGGATAGTTTTCTCGTAAGAATTTCTCTTTAGTTATTCCCATAAAGATAAATGACATTGAAAAGGTTAGCCGCCAAAGGGTTAGGGTTAGGGTTTTCCTCTTTAAGAGGTAGGAGAAGATAAAATGCTACAATGTTACTCAATAGACAGACAGACAGAGAACGTTACGACCGTAACAACGTTACGATCTACAGTAACAATATAGTTAGTACACCAAATAACGATTCAATCGGGAAAATATTCTCCGGGGAACAGCCGGCTTTTTACTGCTTAAGACTAAGTCGAGCGTCGAGGAGTTAAAAATGGCTGCCATTTGGAAACTCGGTTGTTTATGGCGTCAAGGCGTTGCCAATCTCGATCGATTTTCAGTGTAATCGTCCGGGGAATTAGGTTCTTAATTTCTGAGTGAGATCTGAGATTTACAATGGAGAAGACTATTACAGAGGGTTGTTTATTTACTGTTCGGAAATTTAGCTCCGGGATTTGGAATTGTTTGATGGAAGAGGGGTAAGAGTAAGTAAAAGGGGAAGGTTATTGAAGCTATTGTGAATTGCAGGATGCCTTTGAAACGAGCGGTCCTGTCTCATGAACCCAAAGAACATCACATATACACAGAAGCACACCAAGCTGGGTTTGAGGGCACCAATTGCGAGTCCAGGTTTTCAGGATGCTCATTTTCACTGATAGACATGGCCTTGGGTAAATACAACTCCAAGTACCACGAATACAACACCGACACTGAATCTAATAGTCTTAATGTTCATCAAGCTACGGACAATCCTGTCGGAAACTCTTTGATGATGTATAACATGAAATAATAATAATCTATATTATTAAGAGAATGAGCAAAATTTTGTGGACAGTGTATTTATATAATAAAATCGGTTTTTATGGTTAAATTTGGTATCATTGAAAACATCTTGACCTGAAGTTGAGACTTTTCAAGGTTTTATATCATTTTCACCGAAAGTCAATTTACTATGATAAGTATTTAGGCTGCATTCCAAAAAACTCTATCTCTAAATACATAATTAAGAAATGACCCTGTATCTTGTGAAATATTGACATTTTTAAAGATTTAAGCTCATCCCGATGTTACATTCATCAAGACCTTTCATTTGAGTACCCACATCAATTTTTCATATATTATATATATAAATGTATGAAAAATACATGAAAAATGCATGTGGGTACTCAAATTAAAGCTCTTGATGAATGTAACATCAGGATGTGCTTATATCTTTAAAAACTTCAATATTTAAAAAAGTACAGTTCAATTTAACAAAAGTCATTATTTAATAAAGCAAAATTTTATTTATTTATAGTTTACAAGTCACAGCTGTCACATAGTGAATGCAAGATTGCTAGTAATAATAATAATAAAAAAAAATAATAATAATAATTTTATATAAATAATTAAATCTGTATTAATGATAAATTATTTAGATAATTAGTTGTACATATTTCGTGGTCGCCTTCATTTTGACCCAACCTGACCCTCTTTCATTAAACCTAATACGATAACCCTCACATAGATAGAACATATAGACACATCTACTGGGCTACTATCACCGCAAACGTTAAATTAATAACTCCCTAGGGAATTGACCCGATTAACGATCGTCAGGATAGCAATTCCCCAAAATGACAATGGTTCCAAAGCGTCCTCCTAAAGTGATTAAGAATCCTCGAAGAGTAAAAACAGCCGCCAAAAAACTACTAATTTTAATCTATGTGTACAAAAATAAAAAAATCTGTTGAAATATAAAAAATATCATTACCAATGTCTCAAGAGGGTTGACATTTTTAACAGAAAATAAATTTTTATCCCCATTGCTAAATGATAGACAGCGAGACAAGACAGATAGACCAACGAGCAGAGCAGAATTATAAAAAAAATCAATAAACGGTAAGAAAACTCAAATAAAACTGAAGAAAAATACAATGTGGTTAAATTATACCCCTGTTTACATGTTCATATATATGTATAGAAAGTTTATAAGTATTGATTCAAGTAAAATTCGCCTAGGGTGTCTTTTATTTTATTGCAAAGACTGTTAAGCAAATTTCAGTGGTTACTTTGGTTTGTATTATATGTACGTCACTCTCTAGACTCTAGACATACTTTTTCGAAAGAAAAATAAAAGTTTCATCGGTCCAATAGCCTTGATGTTAACCATTACTCAATATATAATACAATAAGTCCATAGAAAAGTTTAATGCATTTTTTGTTCTACTTCTATTAAACTTTTTTATTTTATTTATTTATTTTTTTTTTTTCTAAAGATCATTTAAGTTTTTTTCCCCAAGTAAAGACTGGGCTCGACGTAAAACAACTTTTAACAGCTAGGGCTATTATACTCTAAAATATACTCGATAAATTTTTTTGATTTAAGCTTCGTCAAAAATCTCCCGATGAATTTAAATAATTTTAATCCTAAACTATTTGCAAATTCGTAGCGTTAATACTTTATGGAAATTATATGATAAAAAGTTTAGTTTAGTTTAACAGAGTTGGCCTTTGCTCGATGAAATATTCTTGTATGGTCAAAGTGGATGGACGTCAAAATATCGGCGAGACAAAGTTGTAACTAAACTTGGTGATTAGATATTGGATAAAACTGCTTAAACATTCATTGGCTTTTGCTCTATTATTATATATACCTTTCTCTTTCCAAGTTAAATACCCGACGAGTTCAAATACAGTTACCCTGATTTAGACTAACAACCTCGTTAGTTTTTGCTGTAAATCGATAATTAATTAGTACAAAGTGCTGAAGTATTAACGATTTGTCAGAAAGCAAGTAATTGATTGAATATTCGTCCCCCTTTTCGTCTAATCGTCACCCAGATTAATTTCCCAAGAGAACAAGTCACGCGAATAAGACAATTGGAATTGAGCGCCTTCCATTTTATTCGGTATAAAAAATATATAAGATCAAGAGGAGCAGAGCCTAAGGCACTCTTTTATCGAAAGCAGTTTCGTTATTGAAGAGCTTTATTAAAAATATCGATAACGAGCTCCTAGTCGACCGTCAGACACTAAAATTATAATGATAACATTAATAAGGATTAAATAAAAAGTAGCAAGTACTTAAGCTGTTTGTTATTTTATTTCACTTTCTTTTCCTTTGACTATGACTGTCGTTAATAGGGCTCCCAATTTTATTTTTCTTTGTCGAGATTTTAGAGCTACTTTCCTTTAATGATCTATAATACCAATTCAAATCGAAGCCTTTGAAAAAAATCTCGATATATCAGTTAATAAGATTAATTTCATCTTCAATTAGTTTTATCGGAAAATGTAAAAAAAAGCTTCAAAAGATTTAAATTTAAATTCTTTAAAACAACCCGAGTCGAAATTTAAATCGTAGATTAAACGTATTGAACGTTAAAATCGTCATTTAAACGTAATGGACGTTAAAAACGTATGTTAAACGTACCCAACGCATTATAAATATGAAAAGAACCAATAATGGGTGAAAATAGTTATATTAAAACTACTCAAATAACTACGCATTTTCAATTTTCTTAGCGGGAAGTTAAAAATTTTAATTTTTTTTATAAAAATCCACACGGATAAAAAATTTAACTTGACTCAAGATCAAGAATCTTGAACCAAGAACATTATTTTGAAGAAAATAACACTCTCAAGAAGAAAAATTCTTAAATCAAGAAAATTTTTTTTAACCAAGAATTATATCTTGACTAGACAATTTTTCCTCTTGACTTAAGAAATTCTTTTTCTTCAAAATGGTGTTCTTGGTTCAAAATTCTTGCTCTCGAATCAAGTTAAATTTTTTATTAGTGCAGTGGTACAAAATTTTATAAAAAGTTATCATTTTAAATACAGATTTATGAGGCCATTTTTGGTATAAAATCGTATGAATGATATTTCATAAAATTATACATAATTTTGGAAACCATTCTGAGGGTAAAAAATTTCGAAAAAGCATTTCTGTCAAAAAAAAATGGTAAATTTAAGTTAAGAAATGTAAAATCTCCCTAACAAAACTGAAAAAAAAATTTTTTTTTGTCTATTTACGTTTCAAGCATGTTTAGTTATTTGAGTAGTTTTAATATTACTTATTTTCACCAATTATTGGTTCTCTTAATATTTATAATACGTTGGGTACGTTCAACATACGTTCTTAACGTCCATTACGTTTAAATGACGATTTTAACGTTCAATACGTTGATCTTACGTTTTCAACGTCTAATACGTTCAACTTACAATTTGAACGTTCAGTACGTTGAATCTACGATTTAAATTTCGACTCGGGTAAATTGAGAAAATAATAACAATGGTGATAATAAATAAAAAAAAGTTTTATATGATCCAAGAGACAATACGAATCGTCAGGACGTGTCGTCTTGCCAAGCAATATTGTGGTGCATTCCGTGTTATTTCCTTACACCCTGACACCCTTTTATCTGTCTGGCACACACTAGACGGCACAGAGTGAGCTTATAAATACAACCCGTGGTTCAACACTACACGCGACGACAAATCCTCAGATCTAGTTTCGCACATTTGATCGACACTCGACAGCTAAATTCCTCTTTAATTTTCTATCTTTGTCTCTTGAATTTCCATCCTGTTCGTTCTCTTACTCTCTCTCTCTCTCTCTCTCTCTCTCTCTCTCTCTCTCTCTCTCTCTCTCTCTCTCTCTCTCTCTCTCAAGCAATCCACGGTCTTTCGCTCACTGCACGACCTTACGACTAAACCTCAGTGATAGGAGCGGGAGCAATCTCATTCCACCCAACAAACTGTATCTATAACTCTTGGCCTCCCTCTTCGTCTCCGTCACGCTTGATAAAATTCTACTTCTGCTCCTGAGTAATAAATTTACCGTAGATACATCCATGCATGTATTATTTATCGATGCATACGTTTTCGTAAACGTCAGCCAAAAATTAATAAAAAACTAACGTTAAATTAAAAGGGAGCTTAATTTAAATGTTAAATGTCTCGATTTTAGTGAGGTTAAAGTGGTAATTCAAAATGGTGTTCGAAGGCGTCAAGATGGTGGCGCTCGAACCAGAATCGGGAGATGAAATAACCTAAAGAACGTGAGGTTGAGTAGTTTGTGACATGAAGCGTGTTCAACGAGTGAGTACTGTTGCCAGAGAGTGAGTGGAGAGGAAAGCCAAGGAAAAAGGCCCTTAAATCTCTAGCTATCGCGTCGTAAAGCCTCAAGATACCACGATGTGTTGTTTCTCTCTCTCTCTCTCTCTCTCTCTCTCTCTCTCTCTCTCTCTCGCTCTCTCTCTCTTTGACTTTGATTCTACTTTCGCTTCGATTTGCGTGGTTCTTGTTTCGTAAGGTCGCATAAACTATTACACAGTTACTGGGCTTTGGTACAAGAGGAGTACCAGCCACGGTAACCTATGATGTATGCTTTGACTATGTACAGATGGCGTCGAAATCGATACTCATAGTCCATTCGCTGAGCTTTCGACATTCTAATAACCAATCTCAGCACTCTGCTACTCTTCGTAGAACAAAATCAAGTTCTATTGGTGAAAGGAATTTGCTAGATTAGAAACTACAGTGTGTTTTTTTTTTTTTTTTTACAGTGTTAATAGAAATCTAACTATTACATTGGTCCTCGTGTCAGAATTTTAAGAAAATTTTTGTATATTCTTACTCAGCTCGTCAATCTGAGTCAGAAAATGTATATGGTTCAAAAGTTTATGTATATACGATATAACCGGCCTTGTCTCTACTCTAACTCTCTCAATTTTTAACGGATCTTTTTTAACTTAGCGTCCATATTCTACGGGTAATTACCGAGGTTAAGTTCGAGGATGAGGTGAATCGGTCGGTTATTTTAGAAATACGAGCTGATTTAAAATTTTAAAAAATTCAACTTTTTTTGGTTTTCCTTGCAATAACTTTTGAATGCAATAAATTTTCATACTTTTGTAAATTGTATCTTAAAGCTTATTTAATAACCTTCAATTTCCATGCTAATTTATTTCCCTCAATCAAGTAGATCACGAATAAGAGCAGATTAAAAATTTCAAAAATCGCGAAAAAGTTCAACTTTTTTTGGTTTTTCTTACAATTACTTTTGAATGCGATAACTTCGTTTTTTTTTTTTTCGTAAATTGCATCTGAAAGCTTATAAAATAAGCTTTAATTCACATGCATCATTATCTTCCTTAATCAACTGTGTCAGAAATAACAGTAAATTAAAAGTTAATTCTAATTAATGAAATTTTACTGTTGTAGTCGTTTTTATTTTCTTATCAGCCCTTGCATCAGAAATTTAAAAAATTCTTTTCTGATTTAACTTGAAAAGCTCATTCTCAAAATTATCTTGGATTAATTTTTTTTTACATATGGGTCTTGCGCAAGTTCATTTAGGAAGAACACAGGCATTTAGTGATAAATTATGAAATCTACTTCCATTTCGGCTGCCGAATAGCTTTTTTTTTTTTTTTTAATTTTATAACAAAATTGAAGGTCTGGTTTTAAAATTTGTTCTTCGGGTTTTTTTTTCTATCGGTTTTAGGCAATTTTATTTTTAATTCTCGTGTGAGGTTTTAAGTGAAGGGAAAAAAAAGTATTGAAAGGTAAGAAAGTAATCAAGCATGAAGATAAAAAAAAATTAAAAAAAATGAAATAGAGAAAATCGTTAGTGAAAATGGAAGACTTATTGAGGATCAAAGCGTTGAAGTACTTTAACATCTCAGGAGTCTTAGACATTTGAGTGAGGTCAAAAGGATCCGGTAAGTATTGGGGTATAGTATCGATATACCATCAATGAAAATGTGTGAGCTAGTGTGTGTGTGTGTGTGTGTGTGTGTGTGTGTGTGTGTGTGTGTGTGTGTGTGTGTGTGTGTGTGTGTGTGTGTGTGATCTATATAGGTATATAGGTATGTAGTAGCCAATCAAGAGGCTTCCGATGTTGCCAAGCAAATATCTACAGTGTACTCTTTATTTTATATTTTTTGTTATTCCATTTCTTATTCTTTCTTGGTGGAATAAAAAAAAAAAAAATTCTTTTGGCTACACACTCTCTTACTTCTTTTTATACTCTTGTACTCTTTTGCTCCGTTTTTCTATAATTCGGACTGCAGCAGAGCCACGTAGCAACGGCATTGGATTGCTACTGGATCGGGAAAAGCTCCCAAACCGAAAATGAAGCTGATTTGGAGGGCATCCTCTCTACTACCATTCAACGCGAAAGCCATCCAACCGAAATCTTCTCTCGGATACGGAAACGAAAACTAAAGCAAGGAAATGTATTGAGCGAATAATATACATCATAAATAATTCTTATTCTACTTATCTGATCGCTATAAATGTATTTTTTGGGAATAAAATTAACTCTAGTCTAAATTATGTGCTATCAATTTCAATAGTACACTCAGAGAAAAAATTTATGTGAAAAAAAAGTCAGCAATTAATTTATGATAAAATTTGAATAATTTTTTTTCTTAGCTAACGAAATAAAAATTTTTTACTGTAACTTTTTTGTTACAAGAAAATTTTTACGCTAAAGAGTTTATATTCCTTTGTTATTTTATTTAGAAATTTTGAATTTTTAAAGCTACATTTTCAGGAGAATTACTGTAAGACAAATTTTGGGTTTTTTTTTTTGTTAAAAAATAAAATTATTAAAAATTAAAAAAAAATTAATTTCTTGTTACAATAATTCCCATTTTTTTCAAAAGTAATTTTTTCTTTCAGTGTAATGAACGTTAATATCCCAGGACAAAATTCAAAAAAAAAAAAGAAAATAGTATATTGTGTGACTAGGGATGAAACAAAACGATTTCAGACCAGAGTGAAGTTGCCTGTCCGAGCGAAACGAGTCTGAAATCGTGTTTTATCCGGCGTCTCACATTATATTTTTCATATAAGTTGCATTAAAAATACTAGTTTCAATATCTAGAGCTAACCAGAACTAGATAGTTTCAGACGAATAGCAAAAATACCATTTTGTTATAAAACTTATTAAGAAAATTAAAAACTGCAATTCAAGAAAGTAATGTTTTATTTTTTTTACTAAACATTATTCGTAAAATGAATAGTTTTTTTTTTGTCATCTTTATTTATATGCTTAGTAACACACGGAGAAAAAAAACAGCACTGATTACTATTTTGTACAGTAATCAGTAGTCTTTTTGAAGAAAATGTGGTCTTAAGGACGTTCCAAAATAAAAAACCTTTTCCTTAAATTTTTTTGAAATTTTGAGTACTTATACTCATAAGTATCCTCTATACGCAGGGATTTTTTGAAATAGTCCTTGCGGCACTAAATTTTGACATATTAGCATTTAAAATTTGTATATTTTACATACAAACCCTATGCTGACCGACGTTAAAGCGAACGTTTCATTAAATATCAATCGTACTTTTCTTAGGATTGTTTTAAAAAACTGAGAATCATTAATTGAAAATATATCAAGTATTTTTTATCAAAAATAAGATAAACGAGCGGTATTCATTTTTTTATAAAAAAATTGGGACCGAATTTTTCAAATAAAATTTTTAAGCTTGTAAATAAAAATTAATCTATTTATTTTGTCCGGAATATTTACGCATTTAACTAATTTCAATGCTATTAATAGTACTTTACATTATGGCTATATCATGTTTACGCAGATACAATTAATTGAACGATAAAATATACAATTGTTCACATTGGAGTAATGAAACCACATTTCGGAAACAGTATGTCATATTAAATTGGCAATTAAACGTGTGATCAATACCTGGAATGGATTTAAAAGGACAAATAGGTGAGCTGAATCTAACAGCAATTAAGGAGCCGAAAAGATAGTAATAGTAGGGCATTAAACCCCCGAGTGAACAAGCCCCAAAAATAAATAATTACACAAACAAGATAGAAGATCTTAAAAAATAACCCTATTAATCTTGGAACGGAGAATGTATGCCCACATTAACAAACGGGGGTTGAGCAACCTAAATCATTTAATCAAAGCAACCATAAAATATCTAGCAACCATCATATCTCATCTCATCTACACGTACACTCCTCTAAACTACAATCTCCAATAAATTTAGGAGTCTACCCTCTATTTTTAATGCTCTTTATCTAGGTAGTACAGTAAATAAAGAGCCCCATTTCACTCGAGATTATTTCTACATTCACAATTGATACAGATTGATTGCCAATTAAATTCCCAACAAGATTCACAATTTACTTTGTACTTTAATCCAATTTTCAACGTCCGCTCGTTCGTTCGTTAGATGAAAAATTTTATTTAAATAAAATATTTCATTACAGTGATGATAATGAAGGTATCACTGATAGAAGGATTTGTTTATAGTTAAAAATATTTGTTAATATTTAATAAATCATTCATTAGAGACCACTTTTTAGTATTAAATAAATATTTCTTAATATTTAAAATGATTTATTAATATTTAATAAATGAATGTCAGATCATAATCTTTGATAAAAATTAAATTCCATAAAAACTTATTCACAGTACATAAATAAAATTTCTATAAAAAAATTACTTATAAAAAATTCTTTTTAAAAAAATTAATAAATAAAAATTAAATAAATTTAATTTACAGTAAATAAATAAAACAAAATACCTTCGAATAAATTCATACAGGCATCAAAGTCCAAATAAACATGCGCCGTATTGGAGTCACATGGAAAATTACTCACCGTAAATTAAATTTTATCTCAATATCCATAACGAACCAATAATTATCATTTTAATATATGGCAATTATTATTAACAATAAAATTAATATTCTTATTTAATATGCACACTATTAGCAACCGCATCTCTGATCTTCGCTACTTTCCTATCTTGACTATTGTAAATTAAATTAATTTAATTTTTATCTATTAATTTTTTTAAAAAGAATTTTTTATAAGTAATTTTTTTACAGAAATTTTATTTATGTTCTGTAAATTAGTTTTTATGGAATTTAATTTTTATAAAAGATTATGATGTATTCAGTAATTTTATATAGTCTGAGATTGTAAAATAATTCAAAAATTCTTGTATTCATAATTGTTTTATCTAAATATTGTTGACATGTGAATGATGGTTTGTTGTTGATTTACAGACGCCTGTTGAAGTTGAGATTATCAACGAAATGTTGAGGAATTTTATATAATTTAGACATCAAATAAATTACGGATCTTAAATAACCTGAGCATTTATTTATTTAGTGATGATAATTATGATAGAAAATTCAATCTTTTAATTTTTGTTTTATTGAAAAAATAGCAAAGTGAATAAACAACTGGAAAATAATTTGTTTTTAAATTTGTTCCGAGCAAGCCTATGGATTTTTATCTAGGTATAAATGTATCTAGCTAGAGAAAATATGTATTCACGTATTATACGATAGAGAATAGAATATAAAGGTTTTTATTAAAATTTCCTCTCGTTTTTACGTTATATACCAGGAGAAAAGAAATATTCAAATAAATTCTCTTGTGACCGGTGCAACCGATGCAAATACATTTGAAACCGTGAACTCGCTCTGTTCGTCATTTTTTTATTTTTGTTGATTTAAAAATTTTTTTGTTTCATTTCAGATTGAACCCTGCGCCATATGTCGCTCCAATGTTTCTCTTCTCACTCTCACTGGCTGTTGACTTTTTTGTATCAAAAAAAATTCTTTTTTTCCCTCAGTTATCTCTGTTACTCAACTATTTATCTTTTTTTTTTTTTTAATTTAGATTTTTGGGGCAGAGCTCGAGTGTGTTTGCGGGTCACAACGTATATATGGAGATTGGAGGCGAGGGAGCTGGGCAAACGATTTTAATCAAGTGAGTTGTGTGAATGATCGAAATTTAATTTATCAAACGATTCGAGATTTTTCTCCCACTGTTAAAATCAAAGTGTACCGACATTTTTATATTAAAAAAAAAAAAAAAAAATTCTGCGGGAAAATAGATTGCTTTTATTTCGTTAGTCAATGTCATGATTTTAAATTTTTTGTTTGCAAATTTACAAAATTAAATTTAAATTTAAAATTTCAAACAAAAAATTAAATCTAACTGTCCAAAATTATCCGTGAAATTAAATCTTTTTCTACACCCACAAATCCACGGTTGGGTTTTTTATACTTACGCATTGTTATGACCCGACAATGGACTCACCAGCAAGCAGTTACCGTACTGGTTAGTCTCAGGACTTTAATTCCTTTTCCAGCTCAAGCTCAAGCTCCTTCAAAATTTTTTTCCAATTTCCTTCTTCTTTACACTCTTATCACTCATTTACTCCTTCAATGCAAGAGCAGAGAAAGAAAATAAAAGTTCTAATCGTCGACGCTAGGGAGCGATGAAGCAGGGACACAATGCTCGTAAAAAGTATGGGTAAAAAAATAATGATAAAAAAAAAGTAACTTACAAATGCTTTTTTTTTCCTCTTCTCATCTCGTTCTTATTTTGAAAACTTTTCATTCTCGATCCGTGGACACACACCAATGAACACCCCCAGTATTTATATTATCGACTTGTCTCGTTGAAATTATCGAAGCTAAATCAAAAGATTGAGACTTTTTTTTTTTTTTTTTTTTTTTTATGGTTAAGATCTTGGAGGGAAGTAATGAAGGATATTGGTTTTGGATCTAAAACATAAAAAATTAAATGAATAAATAAATATATAACGTAATAAGGAAGGATAAATTTTCAGGTGAATAAATAAATAAACAATTGTTGAATTACTTTTTTAAACAATAATTTTAACCACTCGTTTATTTGTTTCATTTTGTTTAAATTGTTTTACATACGATGGATAATTACGTGTAGAATGTGTAGACGTTAGCTTATAAATAGGTTTATTTATTTTTTTTTTTTTTCATATTATTATTTTTATCCATACACAATATATTGTTGTCGTTTATTTTTTAGTCGTTAATTATTGTTGTCTCTCCTTTTTAATTTAATAAATGTCTTCTCATTACAAGTATCTCATTGAGTACTCGGACAATTATATTATTCAATTTAATAATACATATAAGTAATTAATACTTTACAAATGCACGTGCTAGTGCTACAATTCAATTCAATTAATTAATCTGCCGATTAATCCCCACCGTTATTACCAATTTCATTATACATATTACATTACATTGTTAATATTAATATTAAATTACCATTCATTATTTTTATTATTATTATTATTATTTTTTATTATTATTATTATTATTATTAATATTTATGACTGATCTTATTCACATTGGGAGCGGAATCACGTATGAGGAATAAACCGATTTAAATGATGTCCGCCGTCTGATTTGTTTTACTTTATTAATATATTTTACCGTAGATTAATTGACTTAATTAATTTATATATCAAATAAATAATATTATATTATTGATAAAAAATTATAATAATAAGTATAAAAAGTTAAAATGAATAATGTATGTATTATTTAATATTTAATAATAATCGAAAGCTGACATCACTTGTTCGGGCTTTCCTCTTATTTTTTTTTATCTTCAATTATTTTTATAAATTATCAGCTTATTATTATTATTATTATTATTATTATTATTATTATTATTATTATTTTTAAATCTTATGAGACACGACAGCAGACAACGTTCTTTCATACAAACAAACAATTAGGTCAGATAGACAAATAATTTTTGAGATACACAAAACAATTTAATATAAATCAACATTTAAGTATACTGAAGTAATAAATGTTATTATTTATTTATTATTATTATTATTACTTTTATTTTTATTATTATTATTTTTTTTTATGAATAATAATAATATTTCCTAGAATGCTCTACGATTATTTCGTTGTTTAGTAAAAAAAAAAAAAATATTTTTTAATAAAGTTAAAAAAATTTTTTTTTAATATTACAAATTGAAATGACAATTAAGATTGCTGTAATTGTTTTGTTGTTTTATTTTCTTTATTAATTGAAATATATATAAATGGAAAAATCAACCTAGAGCAACTTTATTTCATACTCTATTTTTTTTTTATCAATCTGTTTTTTATTTACAATATTTATAATTGATCGGCCAGTTGGTCTAAATTAAAATTAATTGTACCAAAGGTTTTCCTCTCAATTTAATTGTTAATTAATTGCTTGCGTAAATTAAAAATGAATTTTAGTTAGAATATTTTATTAGCTAATTGACCTAGCGACCTCTTTTAAAAATAATCAATTCAATTGATGATAATTAACAATTATTTATGCTATAACAAATTAATTTCCAATTAGGGACTATAATTGATAAAATTAATGTGTACACACTAATTAATGATTTTGAGAGAGATACTGTTACAACTATTATTATTATTATTATTATTATTATTATTAATATTATAATTATTAACAATAATTAATTTATATTATTTAAGAAGTAAAATAAATGGGTGTATATAATGAGCATGAGTTAATTAATAGTTTACTTTAACAAATAATATAGATGCAAGTTTCAAACTCACATATTTCAGTGTAATTAATATTTGTGGGCAAATTGAAATAATTACAGGCATTATTTAGAGAGCAGTGTCTTATTTTAAGACAATTACACCTAATCATATATTATTTCTTCGGTTTTTAACAAACGAACATTTTATTCATTTAATTAGTGATCGGATTCGTTTTTTTGTTGAATTTTATTTTTCCAGCTCCGTTTTTTTTTATTTTTATTTTCTTTCCAATTTATTTTTATTCACTGGATTTAGTAACACACAACGTCACTTTCACACGGCAAATAATTGACAGAAATACACCGAATTTATTGTAATTAATTTCTGAGAGGCACTGGGTTTAATCTTTTTATTTTATTTTCTTTTTTACTAAAAACTCCCTCAATAATTTATTATTATTATTGTAAAATAAATAATAACCATTAAAAAGTTTGGAAAATCCAAAAGTGCACGTCTCAACGCTCATTCATTACAAAAAAAAGTTAAAATAACATAAAACTGAAATTTTGTAATTAAATTACATTGAATTAGATGGTAATTGTAAATTGGCTATTACTCAGAATCATACTGAAGCAAATGAAAAAAAAATTGGACTTAAGAAGTGAAATTTTTTGGGCGTTATCGTGACAACGTACATCATCCGCACATACAGACAACCCGAAAAACAAGGTCCATCGGAATATTTTTCCAAAACGGTTTTTTTTATGCTATTTAGAAAAAATAGTGTTTCTTAAAATATCTAGTGTCATAAAAAAGTGTTATTATTGATATTAGTCCACTCATTTAATACTCAAAGTGCAAAAAAGTTCGGATACCAGTAATTTAAGCTGAGATAATTGCTTGACTTTGACAGAATGAGAGTGAAGCACTACTCACGCTTCGCGTTGAGACGTGCAATTAACACATCGTGTTCGGATGCCATAATGGCGTATACTGGCAAAAGGTCCCGGTGAAAAGCCATAAGAGCGTATGAAAAAAATTTTTTTTCGGAAATAGACGTAGTTTCGTGCGAAACGTGCAGAAATGCTAAAAAAAATTTTATGCGTCCTTATGGCTCCTTAGGGTCCCACCTTGGATGACATAAGGGCGAATAAAAAAATTTTTTTTTTCGTAACCGACGTATTTTTGTATGAAACGTGTAGAAATACAAAAAAAAATTTTTTTTCAAACTAACAATTTTTTTGGAGTTAGAAAAAATAATAGAATTTTTATCATAAGCCCTTATGGCATCTGTAACGCGATATATTCGCTCTCTGGTTCCCTTAAATGCTTTAGGTTGCATTAATGATAATAATAATAATAATAATAATAATAATAATAATAATAATAATAATAATAACATTAATAATAATAATATTCTTAGCAATAATAATAAAAACAAAAATAATAATAAATTGATTAGTTAGAAAAAATCTAATTTCTTAATAATTACCCGTAATTTTATATCGTAAACACTTAAACTGTATACATTTCGATACTATAATAATAATAATTTATATATATTTATATTTATATATATAATAATGATTAATCAATTTATTACTGCACTTTATACTATTTATTATTTCTAAATTAATAATTATTTTATTGATGTCCATTTATAGGATAACAAAACACTCGTTAATGTTAATTATTTATTATTATTTTTTTTTTTACTTACTTATTATTAAAATTAATCAATAATAATCGTTTACATAACTATCAACTATAAATATATTTATCAACACTTCACTCACACAGTATTTAAAATTAATTACAATTATACCTATTAAGTATAATCTAAGAGCGTGCTAGTTTTTATTTATTGAGCTTGCCTTTATTTTTGTCTACTTGTTTTATTTTTATTTATTTCAAATCCTCTTTACTTTTATTTATCGATGATTATCGACCGAGTGTATGTTTTAATATTTTTTATTTTAAATGTAGAAAAAATTAGGCGTACAAAAAAACTTGCCATTATTTTTTTTTCCTTATGTATCATTAATTATTATTATTATTATTTTATAAGTGTTTTTTACATCGTTTTTACGTATTTTTATTATTAATTCTGAATGCTACTGAATAATAAATGTGTGTTTTATTATCAGGGATGTTTTTAAAAGATCGCGGGGGCGAAGACTCGGGGGTTTTATTTTAAAAATCAAACGAATAAATTTTTTTTTTAATTTATCTCTATTATTAATTTATCTTTTTTTTTTCTTTATGAACCAGAAATATTATTTATTAAACAGCGGTGATGCTATTTGTCTGCAATAATTTATAAAGTCAACGTTATTTATCAATTTCCATTTATAAACGATGACCAGGAGCAATAAGAGTCTGATTGTCTTAACAATACTATCAGTTTTATGTGAATTTATTTTTTAAATTCTCAAAATAAAAAATCATCAATTTTTATTTATTAATTTAGTTATTAATCATTACGGTGATTTAATTAACTACTATGAAATTAATATCTGTCGATTTCGTCCTTTAGCTTTTCCGTCTTTCGAAAAAAAAAAAAATTATAATTTTTGTTCATACTTTAAGAACGGATTGATTATTTTGAGTTTTAGTAAATTTTATAAATATAACAGTGTGATAAAATGTCCCTTGAGCATATTTGATTAAAAAATTATAAATACGTCTAACAATAAAATAGCGACATCTTAAATGTCACTCAAAGTAGACACCCCGAAGACTAGACTAGACTATTTTTTTATTTTTTATTTATTTCTAATAATACACTTTGTTCTATGTTATTGAATTTTTACATGTAATGTATGATAAAGAAAAATGATAAAGGGAAAAATAAATAAAAGATGAAAGGTCTTAAGGACGTGTACGCGTAATCAGACGTGTATAAGAGTGGGTAGAAAAGCTCTGTTGTAGAAGTAAAGGGCGGGCTAATAAATCCCTTGCTCGATCCGTCGTTTATTCGACTCGCTCGGTTTATTTTCGAGGCGCGAGCGTTGAGTCTTACGACGTAGGCTACTCCCAGGAAGACATGCGATAGTTTCTTGTTTCTGTTTATTTTATTTTATTTTGTTTAAATTTTATTTTAATTATTTTTTTTTTCCTTCAAAATTTTGTTCTTACTAATTA
The DNA here is from genome assembly GCF_013202065.1 of Cotesia typhae. Classification (NCBI taxonomy): domain Eukaryota; kingdom Metazoa; phylum Arthropoda; class Insecta; order Hymenoptera; family Braconidae; genus Cotesia; species Cotesia typhae. The sequence goes on along the minus strand of NW_027423774.1, from coordinate 6,142,626 downwards.
ATCCGCATTTTCACTTTAATACAATTCACTTTTATTTAAACTCGATTTATTGGCTTTTTCACAAAATTCATTTAGTTTTTAACAATTTAAATAATTAACGCCTTGGGCTATGAACTGATGGAACTACAATACTGAATTTTAATAAAGAAAAGTTATCAATTGAGCTTTTTTTTCGTTAATTAATTGTTACATCAAACACAAACAATCAATTAAACTTTGGATTTTTAAAGAAATCTATTTAAGGTTTAACCAGCAAAATGATCTATCGACCTGAAGTATTCACCGAGGTGGAAAGAATAAACAGTAAACACTTTACTGCCAGTTAAATACGTACAGCGGTTTATGTGTATAAACGATTACTTAAAGATTTTTTTTATATCTTTAATTTTTTTAAATAAAATTAAATAAAGCCAATTAATCGAGGCTCAAATTTTAATCATCAACATGACTTTAAAACGACAAATAATTCTGTAAATACACACGTTCAAATATAAATTAAAAAAATAATAACTCACGTGTTTTATCTATTTAATAATTGATCTATTAAATATATAGATACACTTTATTATTTTTTTTTTATTTATTTATTATTCCAAATACTACGTTATTATTATTACGACAACAATATTATTTAAATAATTAATGTATTAATTTATTATTGTTGCTGTTACTGTCATGATGAGATTAATTTAACATTACTCTATTTATACATTCATACATTAATTTACTATGTCGCGTCTTTTTTTTTCACAATTTTTAACAAATAACCTATTTTTAAAATTTTTACTTAATTGAATTATTATTATTATTATTATTATTATTATTATTATTATTATTATTATTATTAAATAGAATAAAAATTTATCTAAAAAAAAATAAAATCATTTTTATAATAAAAAATTTTTATATACATTTTAATAAATTTTAATAAATATTTTTAAACAATTATATTATTACTAATAATAAAATTATTCATAATTTATAACACTATATATATTATTAAGCATTTAAAAAATTTTATTTCATATTTAACTAGTGCAATCATTAAAATTTTCTTGCATAATTTTTCCTTATAAAATCCCCAATAATTATAATTGGAGCAATTAGCCGATCATGTAATTAAACGAAAAAATCTTTCAATGCCCTCTGAACATTCCAAACTTCTCCTAAGCATTATCAAGCAGTAATAACAATAATAATAAATTTATGAATATTAATTATTTATTGAATAACCAACTGTCAATTAACTCAATTACTATGTGTAGATTATAATAATTATCGTATTAACTTAATAAATAATAATAATAATGATAATAATAATTTACACATATACATATTTATCTTTTATCGTAATAATTATAATTATTATATTTTATATATGCACATTAACTTTAATAATTAATAATTACCATTATCATTAAATGAGCAAATAAATTGATTATTATATCCGCAGCGAGGGGGTACGGGGTGTTGGAAGCGCCATATGTCCATCATTTATTTATTCATATAATACAAATTTGATAAATAACTCTCGTAAATTTCCAAAAACGTTACTAAACTTTTTTTATCTATCTAGTTACAATATTTTATAAATATCATCAATATACAATCAATGAACCATTTAAATCTTTAATTTTGCTTAAAAAATTCATCCTTTAAGAAATTCCCCCACCCAAACAACCACTCGGACATAAATATATAGATATACAGTTAAATGGTATGAGAAAAAAAAAAATATCAAGTATCTTGAGCACGATATCAAGGTTCAAAGTATGCAATTTTGGTTTTTGTCTGTCGATATCGCACTTCGAACGCCACAATAAATTCATTTTAACCTTTCAATCTCTTCCTCAGTTGTTTCCGCTTCCAGTCATATGCTTCTTTTTTTTTTTTTTTTTTTTTTTTTTAATATTTTTATTCTCTCTTATTTTCTCCGTGTCTTTTTATACATAACGATTCTGTCTTTTCTATTTTACCGTCATAAGAATCAAGACTTTGGCACGGTTATGCGACATCTCGAAGCCCGAATTTTTTGGTATCGCTCCAAAGAGTTCTCTCTCGGTCAAACTCGAGTATCAACGCCCTACTACCATACACATACATATATATATATATATATATATATATATATATATATATATATATATATATATATATATTTATTATTTTTTCATTCCTTTTACCTCTATTCTATCTCATCTCTTTTATCCCTTTTACAGTCAACTCCTCTCTATCGTCAGCTCGTTTTCTAAGCCCCGGCCTTCCGTCCCCGTTATATACCCAATATATATATATATATATATATATATATATATATGTATGTATGTATGTATATATAAATATATATGAATATATAGCCCCTCACCCTTTTCCTCGCCTCTTCGGGGTTTTCTCGCCTCCCTAAGATGGAATAACAGGCCATTTTCAGATTGCCAGTTGTTTTTACAAGCCATTTTATTTTACACTATTTCCCGATAATAATTATTATTATTACTATTATTATTGTTATTATTTTAATTTTCAAATTTTATTTACGCGTTTGCTAAATAAAACGACGGGCAGTTTATTACACGGAAAGAAAACTGTATGAAAAATTACGGTAAAAACATCGTAAATTTCAATATAGAATATTGTAATGCCGGACCTAAACTCAAACATCGTAATTTTTACGATGCAGTATCGTAAATTTCTATCACTTAAATTAAAAAGAAGCTTAAGTTTCCGAAAAAAATAATCCTGCATCACCAAGGAATCGAATCCGGAGACCTCTCCGCGACAAACAAGTCCAAGGTTTATCCCCTCACGCTATCAGAAGAACATCTTAATTTCATGTTCAGTCACATAATAAGACCCTCCATACAGTAACTGGTCATCTTTTGGTGGTGGCGCCGCAAACTACTGGACTCTGTCTTTCTTTTATTAAAACATATAGTATGCGTCCTTATTCACTTGCTTTTACAGAAAAAAAATTTACTAAATAACATCGTAATTTTCAATAATTCAAATTGTATTCTGTAGACGGCAGCATCGTAAAAATCAAGATACTAAAAGTATAGTCCTGGATTATGATATTACTATTGTAATTTTTCATATAATTTTTTTTCCGTGTAATTACACATAATTCTGTAATTAATTATGGCTATTTTTAAAAAATTTTTACTTTGTATTAAAAAAAAAAAAAAAACGACTTATAAAATAAATAAATAAAATATAATCATACCTGATAATAATTATTTCGGGACTGAAGCTTCTTGTATCTTTTGTTACGAAGAGAAGAGCGAGGGTAACTACCCCCATATTGTGCGTGTACTAATGCTGTGTCTTAGGTGAAAGTTATTCATCATTCTTAATTTATTATTTTATCATTTAAATAATTAATTAATTAATTTATAATTTATATTGTTTTAACCATTAATTAATTAATTTAATATTTATTAGTATATATATATATATATATATATATATATATATATATATATATATATATATATATATATATATATATTATATTTTTAAATTAAACTCATTCAATTATAAAATGCGGCAGTTCGGCAAGTTTCCCGACAAAATCGTTCGTCGCAGTGGCTCTAGCCTTTACGTATGAAACCTGATTTTACAAAAATACGGCACGCTTATTATTTTTTTTAATTTTTTATTAATTATTTTTTTTTTTTTTTATTTTTTTATTTGGATAATTGGCACTTTCTTTTTTTTACCACGGCCGTCGTCGTCCCAAGTCTTTCGGATCATCGGAATCGTTTATAATGTTCCCTTATTTTTTAGACTCAATAATCATCCACCAATCACGGTGATTATGATTATTCTTTTTTAATTTTTTTTTTTTTTTTTTTTTTTTTTTAATTAAAGAACAATGGACGGCAACGACGCAGTCGTTTTTTTTTTTTTTTTTTTAATTGTTTTTCGTGATATTTCACGTGAATGTGCCGTTCTCCAAGTGTTTGTTCACGATTTTCACGACTCACCATTTTAGTTTAATTATTTAATAATCGATTGTATTTTTTTTTGTTAAAATACAATTATTTAAACTGGTTTCTGGCGGTGTTGTGTCATTAGTAGTAGTAGTTTTTGTAGTAGTAGTAATAGTAGTAGTAGTAGTAGTATACTAGTAGTAGCAGTAGTAGTAATAATAGTAATAAAATTAGAGATGAAACTGGATCGAGTGTAAAATTAGATGGAGCTGTATCGATTAACGATACTCGATCTGTAGCTGTTGATCTCAAGACGTGAACTCTGATGCACAAGGAGTGACGACAGTCGACGACGACACTGCCTCGTGCCTGCGTGCAAGAATTTACAAGAGTGGATAGTAACGTGTGTCATTATTTTATTTAAATGCGTGTTAATGTGTTTATATGTGGTACCACAGTTAATACTTGACCACGAGGCACGAGTGTGATTTCATTATTATTATTATTATTATTAATTAAGTTTATTTAATATCAATAATATTAATTGAATTATTTTAAAAACCACGGTGCTTTGGCCGGGTATTATCGTCGACTAGTCATCCTCCTCGGGACCCATGTTCTTCAGCATCATCTTCCTCTGGGCGATTTTGCTATAAATAATGTCTATTGGTTTGGTCTCGTCGTACAGGCTCGGGGCCTGTAGGATAATGAGAGCCGTACCAAAAAAACAAGCAATCGTAAAAAACCAAAGGAAAATTCTGTCGAGAACCATTGCTACGTACTTCCAGTCTTCTTCCACCTGTAACCAAACAGATTAATCGTAAATTCATTGTTTATGTCTTTTGAAAAATTGGTAAATATTTACAAGTGGGGTCAACCATTTTAATTTTTTTTTTTGTTGATTTTATTGATCCACTTTTATAATTTAGATGAAAAATATGAAAATATATCATGTAAGCAAACCATTCATAACGTGATTGGTCAAATATATCAAAGCATAAAAATATATGCAAGCCCTAAATTCATGCGCAGGCTTGCGCGCGCAAATTTGAATTCTAGTATATTTTTATTTTTGGAAAATACATAAAAAAAAAAAAAAAAAAATGAACAATTCGACATAAAAAGTTGATTATCATAATTTTAACAAATTTTCAAAAAAAATATATGAAAAACATCAAAAAAAGATAAAATATAAATTTTATCCAAAAACATGAGAGTCAAAATTTTTTCCAACTTTTGAAGGCAAAAAAGCTATCGAAATCTTTATTATTTTCTTTCACGATATTTTTTTATCATAAATGCGCCGTAACAACAAGCAGAATCAAAAAAAATTTGAAAATGTTAATTTTTCACCTAATTATGGCCCAAAATGGAGTTGACCCCACTTGTAAATAATTACCGAAAAATTATAAAACGTATTTTGGTTTATCAGTAAATCAGTAAATCAGTAAATGTATCCAAAACATAATAATAAAATTAGAAAATTCCATACTTAAGCGCTCAAAATTGCACTTATTACGTTTCTGAGCTCTTCGAGCTCAAAAAAATAACTTGTGTGTCATTTTGAGCTCTCCAAGATAAAAAATCTGATAGAAGTTTAATGAAGCACTATATTTTGAATTTTCAAACCGCAGTAACTTTTGAATGAAAGAACCGATTTTTACGCGGTTGGCGGCATTTAACGCAGTTTTTTAAGCCTCATAAAGAATTTTTGAGTTTGAATTGATCGAACTAAGAATTTTAAAGCAATTCCGAAAAAATACTTTTTTTTTGGTTTTCTTTCAACAACGATAACTCACGAACGAATCAATCGATTTTGACCCAGCTGGCAGCGATCGACTGATTAGTTTTTGGAATTGATCGGTAAAGCCGTTTAAAATTTATTCCGAAAAAACCACGTTTGAAAAAATTTTTTTTGTAGTTTTTGTGAGATTTTTCAAAATCTACGATTTTTAAAAATTTTCAATTTTCTTAGCGGGAAGTTAAAAAATTTGAAAATGTTAATTATGGCCCAAAATGGGGTTGACCCTACTTGTAAATAATTACCGAAAGATTATAAAATAAGTCTTTGTTTATCAGTGAATTTGTGTCCAAAACATAATAATAAAATATTTTTTGACAAATCTAATTCATTGGTTGGCAAGAAAAGAAGAAGTTACCCCGAGAATTCAACTATGCTGTACTTTGCAGAGTATCCCAGAAGCCTCCAGCTTTTGAGACTCGAAAAAACTTAATCCGAAACATCTTAGAGTTAACTTGGAGACGTTATAACTTGGAGACGATTCTAGATTAGAATCGCCATTTCCAACTCAACTAAATTTTATCATTCTTCAGTTTATTTATGTTTTTCTTTAAAAACATTTTTTTTTTTTTTTTCGGCTACCTAGCCAGTTTCTCACAGATGTTAGTCAGAATCTCAAATAGCAGTTTAGGAGTTTAATTTACAAGTTTGCTTTAAAGCTAATTAACCTTGCTGGTGATACTACTGCGTGTATTTAAAGTGAAGACACCATCTTTTGAAGACAATGTAAATTATAAATATACACACGTATGTAACAGTATTGAAGAAAATTTAATGCGAAACATTTAATCCGAGTGTCTAAAGTGAATCAAAAGATAAATTCACCGAGTTAGCAAAATGCAAATACCCGTTCTCTGAGTACTAATGTAACAAAAACAACAACAACAATAAGAACAATATATTAAGTATGGAAGAACAAGTAGAGATAGAATAATAAGTATTTGCGTATGACACGATACTTTTGACGATGAGTTTACTTGGCAACCTGGCAAAGTGTTGCCGCAGTGCGTTACTTGTTATACTGTAGATGGAAATGCAGCCGAGCTCTGGTAATGCTGCACGTATCTACTTTATATACATATACATTTTTATACACTTTGTCCAGTGTAATTTATTCTCGTGCTTGTGCTGCTGTATAGCAATATTCCGGTGCTCAGAGGACCACAAACCAACCAGGAGGCGGTCCAACAGGGAATAGATGGAATAGATAAAACGGATGTACTTCCGTAAAGCTCTCAGTTCCTCCTACGATCCAAAGACACTTCCGGCAAATCGAAAAGATAAATAACATATTTCTTAAGCATTTACACAACTTTCTCAAACAGACAGTATTTTATCTGCAATTCTAATTTTTTTTATCTGATAAAATTTTTCATTTCCGAGGACGTGATTCATTTTATTTCTCTTAATAACAATTGAGATTTTTTTTGAAAGGAAAGACCCGGATTTTTAAATTTTGAAACGGGACGCTTGCAAAATATGAAAAATATAATATATACATTGAGTTGAACAACCGGAGTAGAAGTAAAAATAGTTAGTGAACTGTAAACTAGTACTAGTACTGCCGGTGCTGGTAGACAGAAATGAATCCATTGAATTTGATCTAGGCTGAAAGCCAATTGGAATCAACCAACCATAAACACACGGTTAAATTTGTAAGTGAAAAAATTTTTAGATGAAAAGATAATAATCTAACATAGAGTGAACTTTTAAAAACAATTATAGCGAAATAGACGGAAAAAAAATTATATAAAAAATTACAATAGTAACATCGTGATCCAGGATTAGTCTTTCAATATCTTAATTTCTACACGGCGAAAAAAAAAATAGGGATTTTCCCTATTTTTGCATAGGAAAAATTGACTTATGACATGAAAAAGATTTTTTTTTCAACTGAAAAAAAAATAGAAATAAAAAAAACACTATTCTGAAATTTTCAGGATATTTGTAAAAAATGTCAAAGTTTCATATGAAAGAAAAAAAAAAGAAGTTAAAAAGGTTTATCATCGAGAAATTCGGAGTTTTTTTGGAAAATCTAATAAATAACGATGAAGATAGGCTTGAATAATTTTTTTCTATTTTTTCCCAAAAAGAATATTTAATAAAAACAATTTTGAGAAAAAAAAACGTCTCGATAAGTCAATTTTTGAAAAAGTTATGGCAATTTAAGCCACACCGTCCATAATCTGCTGGATTTTTAATTTTTTCGAAATGTAAAGTAAAATTTGAAAAAAATTTCCTCGAATTTTTTTATCACAATCCGACTGTATGTCACTGTTTTACTTTTAAATTATCTGAAATTGCTCGAATGAGAAAATTGTTATGTAAATTTGTAATTATTAAATTAAGTTACATAAATTTTAGTGATAAATAAATTTTTCCTACGTCACATAAATATTTCTATCACGTTAATAAAAAAAAAATTCCCATGTTAACATTAGAAAAATTTCAATGTCAACATAGGAATTTTTCCTTTGAAAAATAGGAAGAATCCCTATGTTTTTTTCGCCATGTATGATTTTATACTTCGAAAATTACTATTTACTCATGAATTTTGCGATGTTTGAATTATTGAAAATTCCGATGTTATTTAGTAAATTTTTTTTCCGTAAGGGCAAGTGAATAAGAACGCATACTATATATTTTAACTAAAGAGAGATAGAGTTCAGTAGTTTGCGACGCCACCACCGAAAGATAACTATTGCATGGAGGGTCTTATTGTCTGACTGAACAGAATGTTTAGATACGTCCTCAGATAGCGTGAGACGTTAAGCCTTGGGCTTGATACAGATCGGTGATTCAGAATAATTTTTCGGCGACCTATACATCTTTTTAATTTGAGTGATCGAAAAAATATTATTTATAGCAACATCGTAATTTTTCTTGTAGTAATAGAACGAATAACGCAGAACTCAAAGGTTGTAGTTATCAAAGATTCTGTCAGAAGTACAGTATTCCAAAAAGATTGATGCTTCCTCGATTTAACGTTAATCACAAAACCCATTAAGCTTCTGTTGCATATATTTATGCATGAAGATGAAAAAGATGTAGAGATATGGATACCCGAGGCTCGATTAGCTAAGCTATTACAAACTATCAACCATAAGTTCACCTGACAATGAAGCGTCGTGACAACTAGTACACAGACTAGTTTCGGTCTATCGTCACAAAGGATTTTAATCGGTCTAATAATACCAGTAAGTACTGTATGGTAGGGTAGAGTCCAAAGGCTTTAATGGCTTTAAGGGCTTTGAGATAGCTACGTCACGTTCTGTTAAGTAATTCTTTGTCTTTGTCTTGTGTGCCGTATTTGCTTGTATATTAGGGTGATTCAAAAAAAAAGAATATTTTTTTTTTCGTTTGGTACTCTGAAAAATAGGTTCCTAGACACCTCTAAGAAAGCCTCTCCAAGCATGAGTTCTTAATTGTAACGGGAAGGTCCTCCTTCTTACAGTTTTCTATTTTTTCTTATTATCAGATAGAAAAATTTATATCTCGCTTCCAACTACTTGAAAAAATATTTTGTTCCTCAGATTTTGTAGGAAATTGAATGCTCTACAAAAAGGTCTCTTACGATTTTTTCGTAAACCCAACCGTTTAAAAGATATTAACGGTTAAAGTTTGATTATTTTTGGGAAAATTTTTTATTTCTTATGAATTTTATAACTCAATGAAAAAAATCATTATGAATGATGAAACTCATAGTTTTGTAGGAAATTTACTGCTCTATAAAAATGGTCTCTTATGATTTTTCGATCAAGTTGAGCGTTTACGAGATATTCATCGTCAAACATCAATGCATATCAATTTTTCTAGTTTTTGATCAATAATTTGAAAAATTTCAATTTATTCTGTGAGTTTCAAGGAAATTTAGACAAATTTGAGTTTTTATTATAAAAGCAACTCCTATAGATGTTTTCTGTTCAAAAATTCATTTGAAAGTTTTTATTCTAATAATATTTTTTTAAATTTTATCTTTAATAATTTAAAATCTTAATCGCGTTGTCATTTATTATTATGAAATTTGTTCAGTGCATATTTTTAAATTGTTTTTCACAAAATATACATAAAATTTTCGTTCGAGGGGATTTTTGTTTTGAATTCCATTTCTTCTTCTGTTTGTCTTCTGAAACTAACGCCATCTATGTTTTTACTCTCAACTATCTTCAGTATTTACCCATTTAAAACCGTATTTTCAGTGTTCCTAAAACTGATCATCTTGAATACGTAATAAAATAATTCATTTTAAATAAGTCTTATAATCATCACATAAATTTATTTATCATCAATTAACCTACAATGAATAAAGAAATACGTTTTATCGGAATACCTCTACAAAGAATTTCGGAACGTAAGTTACCAAAAGTGAAAGAGGTTATGCGTGTGTTTTTCTACCAACTAAAAATTTTAAAGTATTCAATCAAACAAAGTGCTAAAAATTCAGTTGACCAAGTTATTGAACTGTGGAGAAAAATCAGATTCCAACTAGTGGAGCTCCTAATGCAGTCAAAAAATTTCTTCGCTATCACAGTCAATGGTTAAAATTACAAAAAAATTTCGATAAAAAGAATTCAGCGCAAAACCAAAAGGAAATGAAATTTCAGACTGATCTTGAACAATTATTCGACATTGTGAGCGAAAAATCCTTAAAAGTGCTTGATGATAATATTAGAAAGTTGTATTTGGATCAAAAATTCGGTACCCATAAAGAGATTCTTTCTAATAATGTACCTGTATCAAACTTAACCACAACTATGATGGGAATAGATGAGAGTAGTAAGTATCTGAGATATTTAATTATTATAAAGTCAGGTAGTAGTGTAACTTTTCATAGATGACTAGATGACATTTGACTAGACAATTTTTGGAGTCCTTTCTTAATTATTTGTCATCAAAATGAATAAATTCTATACATTTTCTTCGTTTAATTTATAAAACAGATCTTATTCCAGACTTAGATCAACCGTCTACCAGTCATGCGATTGTTCCAAGTGAAAAATCAGAGTCGTTCTCTACGTATACATTAAGTGGAGTTACAAATTTTGGATCTGATTCAGAGTATGAACCTCCAATTCCGACAAAACGAGCAAAACTTGATGTCTTAACTCCTGAAGTCATTTTTGGACTCGACCGAGCTAATGTCAGCAGTAGAAATGCGATGTTTATTATTGCTCCGGTTTTACTAGCAGTAGGTATTAAAATTGAAGATACAACGCTCAGTTATAGTTCAATTCAACGAGCTCGTATGCTTCAAAGAGAAGACATTGCTAAAGGACTTAATGACAACTTTAAGACACACGATAAATACGTTATGCATTGGGACGGAAAAATGCTGAATGACCTTGTTGGATCAAAATCTGTGGAACGGCTACCAGTTATTTTAACTGCATTTGGTACCGAACAATTACTTGGGGTTCCAAAATGAATTCTGGGACGGCAGACAATCAAACATCAGCCATTTTATCGACATTGAGTGAATGGGGTATTACTAATTATGTTAAGGCGATGTGTTTTGACACGACGGCAGTTAATACAGGTAACTTATCAATGATAATTTAATCTAAAAAATATTTAATTATTAACGTTCTAGTTTAATTTTTATTGCTTACTGAATTTCACTTTTGAAATTATTGAGAATTATTTACTCATTTGGATTTTAAATATAATCTACAATTTGTTGAAAATATTAAATTTAACGATAGTTATCTATTTTCTTTATACAGGAATTCATAACGGTACATGTAAGGCAATTGAAAAGACTTTGGGAAGAGAGTTAATCTGGTTACCATGTCGTCACCACATTTTTGAGATCATATTGAGAAGTGCATTTGAAGTATATTGGCCTGTGTCATCTGGGCCAAACGTACCAATGTTCGGAAGATTTAAAAAATCATGGGATGAAATAAATAAAACTAATTATAAATCTGGAATTGAAGATACTGTTGTTGCTGATATCATTTTGGATAAAAAAATGAAATATCTAGTTTAATTGCACAATTCTTACAGGTATGATTTAACTGCGATTTTAAGAAAAAAATTTTCTTGTTTCTGACAAATTTTTAATTGTTTTTGATAGTTACTACAACCCCGAGATGACTATAAAGAATTGTTGGAATTGTCGTTGATTTTCCTTGGAGAAATGCCTCAAGAAGAAATTTTTTCAAACGTCCTGGTGCAATTCATCATGCTAGGTGGATGGCGAAGGCAATTTACAGTTTAAAAATGTTTCTATTCAGAAATGAATTTAAACTTTCTAATAAAGAATTGGACGGTCTTCGGCAAATTTGTATATTTATAGTTACACTGTATTTAAAAGCTTGGTTTTCATCAACTTCTGCAACAACTGCTGCTAATCATGACTTGCAGTTTTTGAAAAATTTATTCGAGTACAAAAATATCAATTCATTGATTTCTTCAGCAACTTGTGAAAAAATGATTTTGCATTTATGGTATTTAAGTGATGAACTTGCCATTTTATCATTATTTGACGATACCGTTTCATTGGAAGTAAAAAAATATTGTTGGAGCTGTTAATACTCGTAACGGTACAGATTCTAAAGCTAAAAAATTTATAATTGATAAAAACGATTTGAATTCATTAACACAAAAAGTCTGAGTGACTTTGTTTCTAAAAAGTCTTTAAATCTCTTTAAAATCTTTGATTTACCATATGACTTCCTTGATAAAGATATTGAATCGTGGCCTACTAATGACAGTTACATTGAAAATAAAGAATACTTTAACCAATTGAAAGTTGTTAATGATTCAGCAGAACGAGCTGTTGCATTAGTTAGTGAGTATAATCAATGCTTGACAAAAATGAAGAGCAATTCCAATACTTATTGCAAATTATCAAAGAACATCGAAAAAACTACCCAAACTGCAATAGAGGAAATTATTTACAGTAAAAGTGTACCGTTATGTTGAAAATATTGAAAATTATATGGCAGTTGATAATTAAATAAATAAATTCTTCGATAAAAAAGTGAAACACATGTGAAACACACTAAATTGAATTATATATTTAAAAAAATGCACTAATTTTTTGTTTTAATGTAATCAAACATGTCCAAGACTAAAAAAACTAATTAAAAAAATAGTTCATAACATATTTCTATTCATAGAAACTCAAATTTGTCTAAATTTCCTTGAAACTCACAGAATAAATTGAAATTTTTCGAATTATTGATCAAAAACTAGAAAAATTGATATGCATTGATGTTTGACGATGAATATCTCGTAAACGCTCAACTTGATCGAAAAATCATAAGAGACCATTTTTATAGAGCAGTAAATTTCCTACAAAACTATGAGTTTCATCATTCATAATGATTTTTTTTCATTGAGTTATAAAATTCATAAGAAATAAAAAATTTTCCCAAAAATAATCAAACTTTAACCGTTAATATCTTTTAAACGGTTGGGTTTACGAAAAAATCGTAAGAGACCTTTTTTGTAGAGCATTCAATTTCCTACAAAATCTGAGGAACAAAATATTTTTTCAAGTAGTTGGAAGCGAGATATAAATTTTTCTATCTGATAATAAGAAAAAATAGAAAACTGTAAGAAGGAGGACCTTCCCGTTACAATTAAGAACTCATGCTTGGAGAGGCTTTCTTAGAGGTGTCTAGGAACCTATTTTTCAGAGTACCAAACGAAAAAAAAAATATTCTTTTTTTTTGAATCACCCTATTGTATATACCTAAGTAGATGTGATTCGTCAGCAAACGAGGATTGCTGTCAAAAGTATATTTAATATATAAGTACAACAGAAGGGAAAGAAGGGAGTGAAATATATGTGAGAAAAGAGAAAAATCTACTTACACTTTCAAACCTGTCCTTGTTCTTGGCGTGTTGAGCAATAAAACGTGCGTCTTCAATGGTTTTTTCGATTTCCCTGGCAAGTGGCCGCTCAAACGTCGGACTGACGTCGTCGTGAACGTATCCCGGACTGGCGGGTACGAAAAGTTCATCATCGCCACCACCAGGGAGCGGTATAGGCGGCAATGCAGACTCATCAAAACGTGGAGCCACTACGGGAATGGGTAGGTCGCCGTACCTCGAATTGGGTATTGTTGTAACAGATGGGGGCACTGGTACTGGTGGTATTGTAACTGGTAAACCTGGCAAATCTGTTATTTCATAATCCTCACTGTACCTTTTGCCACGGTATGGTAATTCATATTTGTCAGTCTCATTAACGTTAGGGAACACATCGGTGAGTATTAGCTCGGGCGCTTTATCGTCGTCATCCTCGTCCTCATCATCGTCATTATTGTTATCGATATTATCATCATTATCATTATTATCATTATCGTCATCGTTGTCCGTATTTGGTCTCTCGATGCACAAGTATTTAGGTAATATATCAATAAATACTACTCTTACCCATCTAGCCATACGATGTGTCACCGGCGAACGAAAGTTAACATTTAACACGGCAATAGTCACTACTACAGACAGAGTTACCAGCACCATTGTAAACAATAAATATTTACCGAGAAGTGGCACTGTCAATGACGTAGGAGGGATTATTTCGGCAAGCAATAGAAAGAATACTGTTAATGATAGTAATATCGATATTGACAATGATACCTTTTCACCACTATGACTCGGTAAGTAAAACACCAGCACTGATAAAAACGATATACCCACGCAAGGTATTATTAAATTTACGGTGTAGAATAATGTTTTACGGCGTAATGTTATGTTAAATATTATATCGGGATAGGGCTCCTCACAACAACTGTAAAATTTTTCATTTCTTTTCGCAGGCACTTTTAATATGTCCCACTCGACGGAGATGTAGTAATCGGCCAAGTCGATCCCCACCTCTATTTCATTCGAGTCCTCGGTCTGGCTCAAGTGACGAAGATCCACCTGAAATAATTATTTATATACATTATTCATTGATAGTTAATTAATTTGAAATTATAAATTACTAGCTATTACGCGCCCGCTTCGCTAGGAATTTTATAGAACTGTACTTTTAGATCTAAACTTGAAATTTGATTAGAGTGTTGTTTTGACTTTCACAAATTCCAAATTTCATCGAATTAACATATATACCTTTCATCCATGTAATTATTCCAGCTAATATTCATTGTAACTTTCAATGTGTAATCATTATAATGTTTGCGTGGCTTTTTTCCGAAAATGAATAATAATTGACACGAAGAAAAAAATTTGAAATGAGAATTTGGAGTCTATAGGAGCTATAGCTTGGAAATTAAAAATTTTTAATGTTAAAACCCACCTTCGCAAACCCCTGTGAGATGAGCTATCGTAAAATTTGCCCATAGAATTTTTCTACATCTCTCACAGAAGATTCCTACCAAATTTGGAGTCGATATGAGCTATAGTTTAAAAACGGGAATTTTTCATTATTAACGCCCCTGCAATCTTCTTTGAGGTAGAATATGGTATAATTCGTTCATAAATTATTTTTTCATCACTTACAGAAAATTATATATATATATATATATATATATATATATATATATATATATATATATATATATATATATAATTTTTATTTGTTGTGGGGATATTATTTAGGAGCAGGTAATTAATTATATTGTATGAAGGATAATTCAAATAATTAAAAAATGTTTGTATTGTTTTTGTGAATTTTATAAAAATTTCTGTTATTAAAATTATTAAAATTTCGTATGCAGCGGAGTGTCTTCGTTTTCGACGCTACCGTGCACCTTCGCGTTTACATCAGCACCACTTTTGATCAGGTACCTGACTGTATCTCTTCTAGTGAAGAAAACAGCAGCGTGCAATGGGGTCCATCCTTCAATCAAAAGTTTCACATTGAAATCAATTGATTGAGAAAATAAAGACCCCAACACTAGCGGATTATCTCTGATGATAGTTTCGAGAATTTCAAGTAATAACATGATGAAATTTTGGTTTTTTTCTTCATCAGCATTCTCTCCTTCAACTGTGCTACTAACTGCTTCTTTAACTGTCACTAGCTCAGGATACGTCTGAGAAAGCCAATTCAGTATGTCGGTACTTGATTGAAGATAAGTTCTTATAAATTCCGACCACGGCCCGTAATCAGCATAGTTGACCACCATATTTTCTTCAGCTTCGCGACTTTGAGCCGCTAAAAGTTTCAAAATTTTTGACATTTTGATGATTGAGTATACTTGAATCACGATATCACAAAACATCAAATTTTACAAGATGCGATACGTTCGCAAGAGCAAATAAAGACTAACTGTGAAGTTTCAATTGTCCTTCCTATTTATAGTCTTACTTAACTTAGCTCCTCCTTACTTTTAATATTTAATGTACGCATTTTTCCTCGATATTGAAATTACTACGCCGTTCGTTGATAGGTACTTTTTGGCGACAGTGAGATTATAGAAAAGTATACCTGAGTTCTTTTAAAACTGAAAAGATTATCAGTGTATTAAAGTATTACGTACGGGAGCATCGAAATATTTTGTTCCTTAGAAATCAATAATTTTCCTAGTTAAAATTTATGCCCATATGCATTGAGAAGATTGGCCATAAATGTAAGAATATAAAGACCTTTCAAAAGGGATTAAGTAGCATTAATTTTGTAATTTTGTTACAGAAGCCGTTGTAAAATTTAAAATTCCATTAACGTAAAAAAAAAAAATGAACAAAAAGATTATATATTACTTAAAATTTGCCAAACACTAAACCGATTTTCAAAAATAAAAATCGATGTGTAAATAACATTTCAATGTACAGAAGTACTTTTACTTTTCTAAATGACGTGGGTATTTAAAATTTTTTTTTTAATTTCTCTCAGAGAAAAAGCTTAGAAATGAATACCCAAATGCACACTCAATACTATCACACCGGGAAAAAACATCAAGAGCTCAAGATAATCGTCTATCTCGGGAAAAAACTCAGGAGTGATTCACATCTACAATAATGCATTACTTCTTGCATGAATACTCATCCTGGCACTCCTAGGCGATCGATTCCACTCTTTCACCATCAGCTGGAAACTGCGAATCCTCCCTTAACCCTCAGCCTCTCCTCCCATCTACTTGACTCGACTCAACTTTTAACTCCGGCACTTGAAGTATCATTTAGTAAAGTCGACGTATGATAATGTATCAGGATATTCCTGCTGGAAAAATACTCCCGATAAAAAAATAAAAAATAAAATATTTATACTGCTCGAGATATATTGAAAAACTGTACGCCTTATCTTTTTTGCAGAACCCAATATACACAGGTTGCCACTTGATAAATCAACATGCCACCGTTAAAAAAAGTTTTGTGGTCTGATAAGTTAGATGTTCAACGACTAGACGGTTTCCAGTGATCGTTCATGAGCTTGTGACCTGCTTCAAGTTTATCACCTTCCTGCTCCGTTTTTTTCATCTCTCACGCTCGTGAGTAACTTTAGATCACGGTAATAAACACGCGCAATACTGAAATACTTTGTGAATTAAATAAGACGCAGTAACTCTTTTTTTATTAACCTTAATAATTAATTAACATTTTTTAATTTTAATAAAGAATAAAAAAAAATTTACAATGTAAAAATAGTGTACAAGAAGTATGTATATGGTATACAATAAAACCGTACCTTTTCACATAAGGAACCAATTCATTTAATTAAATTTATACAAAAAAAAATTAATATAAATTTAACATAATAATTGGTATTGTGCAAAAAAAAATTACAAAAATGAAATATTAGCAATATAAAACTCAAGCGTGACTATAAACAGGTTAGATCTTATATTGTCATAAGTACAAACGTAAAAACATACGTCTTGTACACTATTTTTACATACCTTGTAATTTTAATGATAATATAACGGCAAACAATGTTCTTATATGTTCAATATTTTAATAGCCACACACTTAATTCACTAATTATATTTCACCTAATTGTCAATATATGTTGAGTGAATATCTCACAAATTATAAACAGCACGTCACGCGCAGGCGCTAAAAAAAATGGCGGAGTCATCGTGGGCATAATCCAAATTTCAACCGAGTATAATTCAATTTACACGAAATAATTTTTCTTAAAACCATAAGAGCGTATATTAAAAAAATTTTTTTTCGTTTTTTCTATTGATTTCAATTTTTTTACTATTTTTACATCGATTGGAGCAAAAAAAATTTTTTTTATACGCTGTTTTGGTTTTGCAATGCCATAAGGGCGTATATTTTGAGAGACGCCCTTACAGTTTTAGTAACGCGAATTGATTATTTAAAAGTTAATGAAAAATATGATAATAAACTAATAAAATTTGCAAAAGAATTTTATGTGAAAATAGAGATATTTTACAATAATCGCTGAAAATTTCGTTGAATTATTTTCAATAGCTTTTTCACAATTAATTTCTTAATTAAAAGTACTGAAAATTTTTATTGTTAAAAAAATGGTTGTTGAATTAAAAATTTTTAAAAACTGTTTTGAGGAATGACTGTTAGGTATAACTACTTTTGACAATTATATTTTAACTAGCTGTTACCCGCCCGCTTCGCTGGGCAATTATAGAATTGTATTTTTCGATCTAAACTTAAAATTTGATTAGAGTATTGTTTTGACTTTCACAAATTCCAAATTTCATCGAATAAGCATATACCTTTTATCTATGAAATTATTCCAGCTAATATTCATTGTAACTTTCAATGTGCAATCACTATAATGTTTGCGTGGCCTTTTTTTCAAAAATGAATAATAATTGACACGAAGAAAAAAATTTGAAATGAGAATTTGGAGTCTATAGGAGCTATAGCTTGGAAATTAAAAATTTTTGATGTTAGCACCCACCTTCGCAAACCCCTGTGAGATGAGCTATCGTAAAATTTTCCCATGGACTTCTTCTACATCTCTCACAGAAGATTCCTACCAAATTTGGAGTCGATAGGAGCTATAGTTTAAAAACGGGAATTTTTTATTATTAACGCTCCTACAATCCTCTTTGGGGTAGAATATCGTAAAATTCGTTCATAAATTATTTTTTCATCATTTATTATAGAAAATTCCTACAAAATTTGGAGTCTGTAGGAGTTATAGCTTGGAAATTAAAAATTTTGATTGTTAATACCCACCCCCGCAACCCTCTGTGAGGTGAGATATCGTGAAATTTGTTTATAGATTATTTCTACATCTCTTACAAAAGATTCCTACCAAAATTGGAGTTGATAGGAGCTACAGTTTAAAAACTGGAGTTTTTCATTGTTAACGCCCCCGCGAACCCCTTTGGGGGTGGAATTTTTTAAAATCTGTTCTTAGCTGACCTCTACAGGGCAAAAGTATAATTTCTACCAAATTTCAAGTTTCTAGGTCCGATGGTTCCCGAGATATCGTGACGAGTCAATCTATCTATAGAACAGCTCCTATATATATCACACACAATTTACCATTTTATTTTTAATCATTTAAATCAGTATAATCATTTAACAATATCAATATTAATATTTATGTTATATTTATCTGTTTTATGATATAATGGAGTTTATCCTTCATGATCATTTCAATACATATGAGCTATTTCAGTTATTAATGATTTAGCTATTCTTTCTTAAAAAAAGTATGATTATGAATTCCTATTGTCCCAACAATCAATCGATGAAAATCCATGTATTTGCCTAACATTGTGTAGAATAATACTGTTGAATAATAATTGTATAGCATATTAATATTTAGTAACTTTCTACTTTTATTTTAATCATTCCTCTGAATTTAGTTTACAACCGAATTTATTATTACAATTTATTCATTTTAACAGTTGTTTTAGCAACGGTAACCATTGCAACTGTGACCATGGCAACGGTAACCATGGCAACGGTAACCGTGGCAATGGTAACCATGGCAACGGTATCCATGGTAACGGTAACCATGGCAACGGTTGATTAGCGTGGGTGGTTGCGCCGGGGCAGGGGGGGGGGTGAGTTCTATAATTATGGGTGCCACTTGATAGGTTTCTTAGATTGGCGAATCAAAATGACATTTTCTAAAAAAAAAAAAAAAAGAGAGAGAGATATAGGGAAGGGGGAAGAAGTCATGGGAGGGGAGGGGAAGAATGAGAGGGAGGGGAGGGAGTAGAATACGTGATGGTAGACGAAAAATTCATTATAGCTAGGAATTGCGTAAAATCTGTTCTTAGTGAGCGTCTACATCACGAATGGAGTAAGTATGCTAAATTTCAAGTCAATCGGACGAATAGTTTCGGAGATCTCGTGATGAGTTAGTGAGTGGTATTTCGCTTATATATATATATAGATAAAAATCTTTTAATTGTACTGTAAATTTTAAGATTAAATTTTTTAATCTGATTAATTTTTTAAGTTTATTATTTTTTACCGGTATACTACAGTAAAAATTAATAGTACTTTTCTATATTTTTCACATTATATTTGTGAGTAATTATTGAAAAAATAGTAATTAAATCAGAAATTGGCAAATGTCCCACGATGACTGAGATTTTAACGTTAATTTTTAAAGTAAATTTCTTTCTGTGTAGTAAATTTTTATAAAAAAATTAATTAAAATCTTTTAATAAATAATGAAATTTTGTAATTAAAATTTGAGTGTTTATGAATAAAATGAAGCATTACATTCAGTATGATAGAAGTGTTCTTTCCAATTAAGAGGAAGAAGTTGAGACAATTTAAAGTAAAATAGTTCATAAGGGTTTACAAAGTAAAATGACATTAACATAAAGCGAATAAAAGAGCCAACCGTTTTCTCTGTGCGCATACCACTATGTTACTGGCATGTAAAAGAATAGGAGTATATACAACAAAATTATATACGTATATACCCCGCGACCTACCTCGATGACCCGTAACTCTGTTTCCGAACGATGAAATATGCAAGTAAATCGAGAGTTGCATTATGCATTGGTGGTGGAGGCTCGCTGAAGAGGACAATGGATCCTTCTCATCTCTTCTCTCTTCTTGCTCGAAGTCATCGTTACTCTTGTCTTCTGTTTTCCCAGTCTAGTTTCTCATCTCATCTCCTCTCCTCAGTGTGTATATACATATAATATATATATTCTTACACTTTTGATAGCCCACCGAGGTTACAATGTTGCCCATGAATATTCGAACCTTTGAAACTTTAGCGATTGTATTCACAGGGTCTTTTGTCTCGATAGCACTTTTTAAAAAAATGTTTTAAATTTTTCTTACCGAGATAGAAAACTTTTTTTTTTTTTTTTTTTTTTTTAGCTGACAGTTTCCAAACAAATTCTTAAGTCAACGACGTTAAAAAGACACCAAACTGCCATCGCGACATGATAAGATGATAAGTAACTTGTTTTATAGACAATACGGTTTACCCTAATGTACAACAACAGTATCTTTAGTTATTTTTATGCAAGTCTGTTGAGAAAAGGCTCATTTGTATGCTCAAGTTGTTTGAATTTTTTACTTCACCGAGAATAACAATTCTACTATTCTACCTACTGAATAGAATTGAGAAAATCGAGTTTCTCGTTAAAGTCTTCCCCGGTATACAAAACATACAGTAGTTACTCTTTAAAATCAATATTATTATTACTCTATTACCATACGTTGAATATTTTCGAGCTTCAAAACCTTCAGCTTTATTATTTTTTATGATTTTATATTTTAAATATTTTCGACGTTGTTATACAACACAAAAATTCTTATTGTTGAATTTTAAAAAGTAATGAGCTACTAGCCTACAGCTGATTATTCATTATTAATTGTTTGTTGTGGAGCTTATGTGTTTTCCAATAAAAATATAAGTAGCTTTGATAGCAAAATTAATATTTTAAATTAATGAATATATTTTTCAGAGAAAAGAAATATTCATGTAATAATTTTGTAAGATGATTCTCACGGATCATTTGAGAGAGTCTAGAGTGTGAATAATGAAATAAAAAAAAAAGACAGAGCGAAGCATGGTGGCGTGAAATTTATCAGAGTGTAGGATTGTGTAGAGAAAAGTGTAGTATACCTGGGAAGCGGACGGACAGGCGTATTTGTCTAGTAGAAACAAATCCGAGCTCTCTTATCTACATTGAAACCCAAATGCGTCAATAAAAAGTTTAAAGAAATAAGCATAATGCCTTTTTATTATTACTTATGATGCAATTATGAGGGAATGAATATCCTTCGTCTTAAAATAAATAATAGTTTAAAAAAACTAAAAAACACGCTTTTTATAGAAAACCGAACTAAAAAAATAGAAAATAAGTTTTAATGAATTTAAATTAAGAATAGTGTTAAAAATTTCAATAAATATAAATTAATAATAGTGTGAATAAAAAAAAAATTTATTTTATTTTAAAAAAAGCGTGGGGTGCATGGTGTCAATAGTTATAAATATTTTATTGACAGATATGAGTAGTGATTATCATTTTGATAATATGTTAAAAAGCACCCCACGCTTTTTTTAAAATAAAATAAATTTTTTTTTATTCACACTATTATTAATTTATATTTATTGAAATTTTTAACACTATTCTTAATTTAAATTCATTAAAACTTATTTTCTTTTTTTTTAGTTCGGTTTTCTATAAAAAGCGTGTTTTTTAGTTTTTTTAAACTATTATTTACTTTCTACTTTTTAGTTTGGTTTATTTATAATAGCTTGTTTTTTTAATTTTAAACTATTATTTGGCAACTAACTTACCAGCATGTACTTTGTTAATATTAGATAAATTGGCTAAAGATAATGGTTAGAAATTAAAATTTCTGCCTTATCGACTATAGACGAAAATTATATAAATTAACAAAAATCTTATTTTGCAAGTTGAAAAATGGAATAATTTCATCAAATTAGTGTATTGTCATCGGTCCTCGATAAATCTACAAAGTTTGAACGAAATCTGGCCGTTTAAAGTGGGTCAAAATCGCACCCAAAGAAGTCGGTTACAAACAAACATACAAATATACAAGTGAAGCTAATAAAAAGCGTGTAATTACGGAGTTTTTGTGAAAATTTATGGCCAGGTGAATAAAGGAAATGATGTTTAAGTAAGGGACATTTGTGTAAGTAAGAAAGGGTGGCCTAAAGCGGTTAAGCTAACGAAAAAGGCCTAGTAATGACACATTCCATTCGTGATTTTAATAAATTTAACAATTTCTTTATTTTGTATTTTGTTACTTTCTGTCAAAACTCGAACACCCAATCAGAACTTTCAAATACTCAGGAGTGTTCCCATGATCACTACAAATGTATACTTTGACATTCGTAATCAATGTCACAACAAAACAGCACCTATCCGCTTTAGGCTACCTTCCACTAAATAGAAAAAAGTAACGAAGTAATAAAGATTATTTACTCACCGTATAACCGTCGTATGTCCAGGAGCCGAACTTCATAAAGCAGGTTTGCTCGTCGAAGGGAAAATACTCGACGTTAATTTCACAAAAAGACTTGTAAATTGCCGGCGGTTTCCATTTTACCTTGCCAGTATAATGCAGAATTGCTTTGGTCATTATCGTTACCTCGTAATTGCCGTCGGCACTGTAACAAAAAAATTATAAAATTAAAAATAACATTTTTCTTTAAAAATAAAATGAAAATTTTTTTTTTATTTAAATTTTAGATTTATAAACATTTTTTACGTAAATTTTATTAAAAATCACCCTGAAAATAATATTTGCTATTATTTTTATTTTGTATCCGTAAACAAGCATATGGCAAGTAATATTTCAATGTGAATGAGCAGAAGAAAAAAAATGAAATAATAATAATAATAATAATAATAATAATAAAAAAAAAGAGAGCGTGAGAGAGAAACGGGCTTAGATCAGTTGAAAGTTGTAAAATTTAGCGGCATTGCCGTCGGTGAGAGTGAGGACTATGAAAGGGTAAAAAACTCAGATGTATATGTATAACCCATGTAGAGTATGGAACCGGAGGTTCATGCTCCCTTAAAGCCCGTAGATTTAGTCTGGCATAGCTGTGTGTGACCCTGGGGTGGAGTCGTCGGTTCGTCGGTACGGGTGTGTCGCGTGGAAAGGGATGTGGCTGATGCTTGGGCTGGCTGGCTGGCTGGCTGGTTGCCGACGGGAGAGCGCGATCAATATAGGACAAGAATGTGCTGCGATATGATTCCTCAAAAAGCTCCGACGGTAAAGCTTTTCAGTTGCTCATTCTAATTCTCATTATTTTTAGCTTATACGCCTCACCACTAGAATATATTTATGCATTTTTGCTCTGGTATTATTAATTGAGACTTTTTTTCTAATTAACATTGCTGGGTAAAGAAAATTAGATCTCTTTAACACTGATTTATTATTTTACAGTATATACGTATATTTTATTAAAATTCAAATGATGACGTTTATTTGATCACTGCTAATTCACCTGACAGAGTTTTTAGTCTCAAACAGAGTTGACACGCCGTTAAATCGGCTTAAAGTTAACAAAATTTTTGAGGGAACTCGAAATTATTTCATTAACTTGATGTTTATACAACGACTAAAACATTTCTCCATTTTGAAATGTTAAATTAATACGTGATCATAAATTATTCAGGAGAGTAGATTTGAAAAGCATATAAATACCTTTTCCTTCAGTTTGTCCCGTACCTACCGGCATCTACCTATTAACAATACTCTCCCTTTCTCTCCTTTTCTCACAAATCACCAACTATTTAATTCCCATAAAACTTACACATGATAATCCCATAAGTTTAAAAATATTTGATAAAATAACAAATTATTTTATTAATCCATCCATTAATGTAACATCGAAATGTCTAAAAACTTTTAGCTTATACAATTTAATTATAAATTATAAATTTGAAATAGTTTTACTTACAAGAACGACAACTATTTTAAACAATAACTGTAACAAGCATGACAGCAAACAATGTATACATCCATATTTATCAGCGAGATAAAGTTTAAAAGTATTATTTTATAAAAGTCACTGACATTTTAAATTAGCATTGTTCGCGTGATAAGAGACAATGAGGTAAATAGCCATCTACCAGTAGAAACATCCGTTTAGTCTGGTGTGGTGCATATTTATTATCATTATCATTATATTTAAGTAACTATCCTAAAAGTCATTTGGAATATTTGAATGGTATATATCTAGTGATGTGTTGCGGTTGAAAGGGGCTGAAAAGGGGGGGGGGAGATGGAGGGAAGGAATGGTATCTTAACTTGCCAAGTGTATTATGGGTGTAGGAGTGTATGTAGAGCGTCGCGACGCATCCGCATGGTAAGCATGGCAATGCCTTTATTCGCATTGATTTCTCTTGGTTGCTGCTGTTACTTCCTCATCTATTCTAGCTTGCCCTCCCCCATTTTACGGGGCTCTAACCACCCATTTGGTTACTTCTCCTTACTTTCCCTCCGTTAACCCTTGTTCTATCCATACGGCACCTAGCATTGCTTTAATATTCTCTGCATCTACTATTCGCGTTCCTGGTATTTGCACCCTCTGCAATACTAACATTTATCCATATGTATACAAATAGATTCACGACTGATGAGTTATATCCACTCTGGTGGATTCAAATAAAATAATTACAGTAAATATTTATTTGTTTGATCGTTCATTCTTAATGATTAGATAACATCAGATTGGCTTGTATAACTTTACCGATAAGGGTGAAGTTTGTCATAATAAATGCCAGAAGCAGTATTATTTAGGTTGTTGCCTCTTGAGAGCGGGATTATTAATGGATCGGTCGACGGTCACATTACTCCAGTAAAATGTACACCTTCCGACAGTTATGTGTCACAATTCATTCATTTACTATTCCAAACCTTTCATTAAATTACATTACAAATTACCCAGGTCGTTTAATTAAATTTGAACGCTCGCCGGACTCGTTAATCCATTAATAATAACTTAAATATTAATCTTGTTGATCAACAACGGCCATTATCGCCAACACAGCCTATCGTGTTATCTGTTATATATTATGTACGTATATTTGAAGGGTCTCTAAATAATGGATTATCAAGGCGGATGCTTTTTTAACCAAAAGTATCATTTTCATAGAGTGTATAATCTTTTATATGATATAAGTTGAGGCCGTCGATCTTTATACCAGTAACCTATATATTAATACATATGTATCGTGTAAAAAATGTACAGAGTGTACTGGATGATTCTTATGTTAGGTTACTCGGCTTTTCACCTTCCGATAACTCTTTCAATGTGAATTCACAAACACATTTTTATAAATGAACGCTGTTGACTCTTTGCTGGATGTATCGAATTGTGTCGGAGCAAAAATACGTTTGTGAGGGTAGAGTAAAATGAGAAAAATAAACGAATGGAGGTAGAGATGTAAAATAAAAATAGAGATATGTTTTTTTTTTTTTTTTTTTTTTTCTTTAATGCAACCCAGCTGTTGAAGCTTTGCCGCTATACATTTTTCTTGGTTACATGCATATATAGTGATCGAAATGTATGCCGACGATGAAAGAAACAGAAAATCCAAAAGAGAGTACTGGTAGTAAAATTGATAGATGCATATTTATATATTTATGTATAAATATGTAGAATGGATAGATGAATGCAAAAGGAAAAGAAAAGAATAATTTTTGAATCTCCCTCAAACTGATCCCGCTAAATAAAAATGGGAGTGGTCGTGTAAAATAACTTCAGAGAAACCAACTCATTTTAGAATGTTTTCTGGTCTCTGTTGACGGTAAAAACTTTTGATATCGCGCAGTTGTCTTCCGTTTATACTTTGTTGATGCTTTACTTTTTTTTTTTTTTTTTTAAGCTCATTGTTGGGGTGTGTCTATTTTAATGCTACAGATACAAGAGGGATCCATATACGCGCGGTTGTTTTCCTTTAGTTTCTTTATCATTGTAATATACTTTTTATTTTTTTTTTTTTATAGATAGTTTCATTTCGTTTTAGTTATTTTCATTTCGATAATGAATAACTTTTTAAGTCAGATTAATTAATTAAATTTATAAACAATAATTTTCTATTTTAATTTATTTTTTACAATATATATTTCAGCAATTTTTTTTTAATTATACAGTAGGCTAGTATGAATTTAGGTTGGCTCTGTATCTCACAGCTGAATAGATTTTCACAATTTTTTTATTAGTGTGTTGAGAGGAAAAAGAAAAAAAGCTTTCAAACCCTTTACCGCAAACAAAAAATGAAGCTAAGCCACATTCTCTGTGAATACTTGGCTGCACACAGTAGTCATTGTAGTAATGGTATAGAGGTAGTGATAGTGGTGGTCGTTGTCAAACGAGAGTAAGTATAAGATTCCAACGACCGTATGGAATTCTCTTACAACATCCAGTCACAAAGATCAGTAGTGGAGTAAGAAGAGACGATAAAGATTAAGTGGGAGAAAAGGATGAAAAAAAAAACCCCCCGACGGTTTAGTTTTAGTTATAGTTTTAGTTTGGATAGAATGGGCATTTCGCCAGCCATCCATCTTTAAGACGCGCCATCGCTTTATTACCATGCCGCGCTTTGGCTTCAGCCTTGGCTCGCCATTTTTTGTTTAGAAAATTACACAATACCAGAAATGACACTTATCCTTCTGCTTTTTGGAGGGTAATTTTTTTAATCCATACATCAAATGTCAACGACGATGTGGATAAAGTTTAACTGTTAATGTACATACATCAGCCAAGTCATACATTCAATAAATATATGTATATCAAAGTTATTTGTTTATCTTCTTAGTCTACTTGTATCTCTGGTGTATGGTGGATCGATTTTATGTCGCAAATAATAATATCTTATGGGCAAGTACATACCCAATGGGTCTCGAGCTATTGTCGAGATCCTGGTGCTGAATCCTACTGTGGAATTGATGCACCGAGGAAATGAACAGTCAACGGATATAGGAAATGTTCAGTAGCTTAAGATAGTTAGCAACAACGACTCAGGAAGTTGTAACCGACCTAATAGAGAACTACGCTGTTGTACTACTTTTATGTCTACTATTATTATTATTTTTGCAGTAAAGTTTATTTTTTACTGAAAACATTTCGAAAAATCAAAACTACCGAGCTACAATATTAGAATTTTTATGATTATTGCAACAAAATTTTTTCGTGAGCATAATTAGGATTGGTTATCCCCCGACAAAATATCCTACAGACAAAGTATCCCAAGCAAAATAATTTCAAGACAAATATATCCTCTTCACATAAATTTCCCTTGATTAAATATCTCACCACACAAACTTCTAAACACATAAGGTTGTTACCGTGTTGCGCCCTTTTAACGTGGTTTTTGTGTGTGTTTATTTGACATTAGACTAACACATAAGCTTGCCCAAAACTAATAACTCAATTATAATCACAAAATCAATCAAAATTTATTAATCTAACAGTTCAACATGAATTATTATTATACAAATATATCAAATACAGTAAAACGGAATTATAATAATTACAACTCAATCCGTTAATGAATTTCATGAAGTAAACATTTTGTCTGTAGGATATTTTGTAGGAGGATATTGTGTCGGAAAATGAAAACGCACATTATCGGATTGGTTGACCCAAAAGAGATGTACGGATGAATTAATGGATGTAAACAGAGAGAATATCCGGGATTGTTCTTGGTGCTAAAGCTGAAGCAATAGCCCAGAGCATATTTCATTGAGCATTAAGCCGTTCAATCAACGAGATCAAATTCCTCAGACAGATTATTCCGCTACAGATCATTAGCTAATTAAATAACATTAAAGTTAAATTAAAATTATGCATGACTTGTTTGGGGTCTTCGGAATCTGAGTCGGGAAAGCTCTGAAGCCTTTGGTTATTACGACAGACCGTAAGCAGTTCGGTAGGAGAAACCGGAGGGTTAATTACAACGGCTTTTGGCTGATACGCCAAGCGATAGATGAGAGTGAGGGCGCGCCGTGTCCACAAGGGATCACAGAAAACTCTCGAGTCTCGAGTGCACCACAAATACCTACAACGTCCGTGATGTATACACAATACATGGATAGATAGGAAGGTAAAGGTGCCAGGTGACCTAAAATATGCCGAGTGTGGGACTCTTTCTCTCTTAGATCACAAAGTACACCAGATTCCAGTGCTACAGAGCACTCACTTTCTACAATATGTATATGTGTGGATGAAAACCCCTTTATGAAAACTCTACCGTTCTCATCCTCATCATCTCTGCGCGAGCATAAGCATACTGCATATACAATATACATACATTAATATGTATCACGCGTATGAGTGGATCCAGCAACCTAGATCATTCTAGATTGTACATATATATGAGCAGTGTGCGTCTACTCTCGACATGTCTAGTCACAGACGCAAAAACTTGCACTTACACTTGGACCTTGCTCATCTTCCAAGAGAAATAGTCTCACTCACTCACTCACTAATTTTTTCTGTTTTTTGTACTTTTTGAGTTTTTTCATTCTGTCTAGGCGCACTGTTCAATTTAGACCACAAGATATTTTTTGCTGTTTCATATAAAAATTACTTTGTTATTTTTTGCTTTTATCCTCAACACGTGGGTAATATTTTTAGATAAATTAAAGGATAAAAGGGCATTGAATAAAAAAAGTTCAGGCAACTTCCGAGGACAATTTGTAGAGTTTCTTAACGAGAGAAAAAAAAATACACGGATGAAAAAGGAAAAAGGGTGTTTTTTTTTTTTTTTTATCTTGGTTGTATTATCTTGTCACTTATTCAGCAAAAGGGGCAGAAGCAGAACCAGGAGCCATTAAATTTTATACTCTCCTACACGATCTATTTTTCTTATCCAGTTTTGTTCACTACCCAGTAAAGTTGTTTGAAAGTACAGGAAGAAGAAGGATAGATGAAAGAAGATGAGGATGAAAATGATAGATAGCAAGTTTCGGAAAATCAATCAGATGTTGTAAACTTTGTTGATGTAATTCTTAAGTTTTAAAGACAAAACATCCCATGATAAAAGTCTCAATCGTTTTCTACTTAAACTTTGAACCTTTTACTTGAATTCGGTAATTTTGTTCTTTGCTTTTGTGACGAAACGAAAAATAAGTTTTGAAAAGTCTAAAAGTAAACGAAGGAGATCCTTTGGATCTAACGGTAATTGGATTTCAGGAAATGTTTCGTTTGCTATCTAAGATGAAATTTCATGACCCAGAACGAGAATGTAGTATCCTTTTAGCGATCAATCACCAGAATGTTGATATAGAATTAAGTACTAAGTATATTTAGTTATGTGATACAATGTTTGACCAATTTATTTTGAAAATTTCCATAGTGTAATATGTAAAATGTAAAATAATATACAGGAGAGAAATAGCGAGTAATAAATTGTTGAATATTAAATGACTATTAAAATGAAAGCTTTATCTTGGCACTTGAGCGTAACGTGGCGATCGCAATTTGCGATAAAAAGTGTGATCATCCTCTTTTGTCGGTTTAATTGTGTATGCAATTTAGTGGTAAACGTCAGTTGAGAGCCGCTATATTATATACCATCTATCTATCTATATATCTATCTATCTATACATATTTACAAAGCGTGGAGATAACACTGCAGGTGAGGATGAGGGTTCGTTGTTTTATATAGAATAATACTGCGATAACCGAGAACCAACAGCCGACAAGAGACTACTTTGTAAAAGGGGTAGAGAGAAAGTATCAGGCTGAAGGATGCAATTGTAGCTATAATGTATGTGTGTTTTTTTATTATATATACCGATCTATGTGTTGAGGGTTGTATACAATGGATCGGTGCAATCTAGGACAAGCTGCAGGTGCGGTAATCCAGTGATAATGGAGTAACGAGATTCTCCTGCACGTACTTACGTTCTTGGCATATTTTAACGGTGAATTTTACCCCACAAAGGATATGTGCTGTGGAAAGAGGGAAGAGAGCAAAGAGTTCGAGCCATTCTCTGTCCTCTCTCTTCACCCGGTGCTTTAATTTTCTAAAGGACCAGATGAGAATGTTAATGGCTAAAGGAACACGGAAATAATCTACAACTATGCACTTTGTTATTTTTTCGAGAGGTTTGTTAATATTGTTTATGTCAAAGGACATTCCTTTACACCCGTTCTATTCATTTTGTTGACATTTTCTAGGGTCATGTGATAACGAACTAATTTTCATTTTTATTTTATTTTACAGCAGAACTATAAATTTTATTTTTATAAGCTCCTTTGTTTTCAATTTCATTCATTTCTCGCCGTCATTTAAAATTTAATTGATTATTACAGTTGTGACAATCACGGTTAATTATGTTTAATTTTTCATAAATGTATATCAATTTTGTGGTTAATTACACTTCTAATTTTTATTTTAGGATATACTTTACATTTTTAGTTTTTAGGAGATTTCATAGAAATCTAACTATTGCATTGGTCCTCATGTCAGAATTTTCAAAAAATTTTTGTATATTCTTACTCAGCTCGTCAATCTGAGTCAGAAAATGTATATGGTTCAAAAGTTTATGTATATACGATATAACCAGCCTTGTCGCTACTCTAACTCTCTCAATTTTTAACGGATCTTCATTAAACTTAGCGTCCATATTTTACGGATAATCACCGAGGTTAAGTTCGAGGATGAGCTAAATCGGTCGGTTATTTTAAAAATACGAGCTGATTCAAAATTTTGAAAAGTTCAACTTTTTTTGGTTTTCCTTGCAATAACTTTTGAATGCAATAACTTTTCATATTTTTGTAAATTGTATCTTAAAGCTTATTTAATAACCTTCAATTTCCATGCTAATTTATTCCCCTCAATCAAGTAGATCACGAATAAGAGCAGATTAAAAATTTCAAAAATCGCGAAAAAATTCAACTTTTTTTGGTTTTTCTTGCAATAACTTTTGAATGTGATAACTTCGTTTTTTTTTTTTCGTAAATTGCATCTGAAAGCTTATTAAATAAGCTTCAATTCACATACTTCATTATCTTTCTTAATCAACTGTGTCAGAAATGACAGCAAATTAAAAGTTAATTCAAATTAATGAAATTTTACTGTTGCAGTCGTTTTTATTTTCTTATCAGTCCTTGCATGAGAAATTCAAAAAATTCTTTTTTGATTTAGCTTGACAAGCTCATTCTCAAAATCATCTTGGATTAATTTTTTTTTTACATATGGGTCTTGCGCAAGTTCAATTAGGAAGAACACAATATATATACATTTCTTCAATTGCTAGGCATTTAGTAATAAATTATGAAAATCTACTTCCATTTCGGCTGCCGAATAACCTTTTTTTAAATGAATTTGTAAATAATGAGCTATAAATTATTAAATTAAATTGCTAAATTATTTCAATACATTATTAATATAAATATATATATTTTCATTGCTATCTAAAATAATTCCTTTACGTCAACAAGTCTATTATAAATTATAATTAAAATAATAACATTTACAATTTTAATTATTACCCTGACAATAATGGCGAGTTTGTAAATGAATGAGAATTTTCCGCGAAATAAATTAAATGGAATTTTATTGTATTGAAAATTAATAAAATAAATTTTTAATTCTCATGGGAGAAATAAATTTTGTATATTTATGATTAAAATGGAGAAATGATTCAATTTAAAATGAAGATAAGTGATAAAAATATAATATTTCAACGAGAGGAGGAAAATAATCTAAAAATTCTGGAATGGACAATGAATACAACAAAACCTCTTGAAAAAGAGCTTGACAAATTATTCTCAAATCATACGCTCGATAGCTTTTGTTTTACTGCTTTTTATTAACATGATATACGAACATCTATATATATTTGAGTGTCTGAGTGCACATATATGATAAAAATTCACGGGTATAGGCACGAAAACTAACGATGGATGAAAAAATAAAAAATAATACAATATAATCGACATTGAGCAGAGAATTCGATTCTGTGCATCAGTTTAGAGTATTTCTGTGTCTGTGTTGGTAATAAAATACATCGAGGGTTACACTGATGGTATGAATTGGTGAGTAGGAGTGTGGAGCATGTGGGGCATGTGGAGCCAGGGGTTGCGAGATACTAGTAGATGAATAGTATTGCATCGCTATCGTTTTTCAATGCTCCCGCCACTGCTGTTCCACACTATGCGGCACTGTACTATTATTCTATACTACAACTTCAATACAACTATTCCTAACGCTAAGCGCAGTGAAAACCGAGACATGTCGCTTTGTGCAACACTATTTCGACCATTTTTCACAAAAATTCTCACATACACGACTCAATATCACACGCGCATGCGTGTCCCTTCATCCATTTTACCGATAAAGTATTAGACAATTTTTGTTATTAATTTTATTTAATAAAAACTAATGGAAGGAATTTAATTATTTCTAGAGGCTCAATATCTATCAGAGCTAAATTTCGAAGCCCCATTTCAATATTTTTTTCTGAAAGCTTATTTTTAGTTTTATTTTGTTATTTTTTACCACCGTTGCTCTTTGTTTCAATAAACTATCAAGCGAAAAGCTAGTTTTTTACATGTAAAACTCTATTGAAACAAGATCTAAAGGGATAGGAATATTATTTTTGCTATGTAGAGGTCAGCTAAGAATGGATTTTAAGAAATTCTTCCCTCAAAAGGGTTTGCGGGGGCGTTAACAATGAAAAATTCTAATTTTTAAACTACAGCTCTTATAGACTCCAAATTTGATAGGAATCTTCTGTAAGAGATGTAGAAATAGTCTATGAACGAATTTTACGATAGATCACCTCACAGGGGGTTGCGGGGGTGGGTATCAACAATGAAAAATTTTAATTTTCAAACTATAGCTTCTACAGACTCCAAATTTGGTAGGAATTTTCTTTAAGTGATGTAAAAATTATTTAGAAACAAATTTTACGATAGCTCACGACACAGGGGGTTGCGGGAGTGGGTGTTAACATTAAAATTTCAATTTCCGAGCTGTAGCTCCTATAAGCTCCAAATTTGGTTAGAACATTCTGTATGTGATGTAGAAATGATTTAATATCAGATTTTATGACAACCTACTCTCAATATGGACTGCGGGGGTGGATGTTAAAAATGAAAACTTCAAATTTCCAAGCTCTAGCTCCTATAGGATCCTAATGATATGGTGATTGCACATTGAAAGTTACAATGAATATTAACTAGAATTTTTACATGGATAAAAGGTACAGGCCAATCCGATGGAATTTAGAATCTGAGCAAGTCAAGACAATACTCCAATTAAATTTAAGTTTAGATTTAAAAATACAATTTTATAAAGCGCCCAGCGGAGCGGGCGGGTAACAGCTAGTTTATCAATAAAATAATATTTTTGATTTTCTCAAAAGAAAAGTTCATTTTTTGTACCAATTTTATTTCGAGTAAAAAAAAAACCTAAAAAGTAAATAATCCGGGAAATAAAATAAATAAAGTAAGAAATATCATTCTTTAGTTTTTTCCTTTACTAGGATTACCAAAACTCGATTGTCGCTGAGACGTCGACATGGCAACTGCGCGACCTTTTTTATTATATTTTTTTCTCTCTCATGGCTTTCATCCCCTTATTTATATATTCTCCCTTAACATTTTCTCCACTTTGCCTTTCTTTATTTTCCCTTCTTTTATTTTTGTCTTTTGTTTAAACCTCTGTGTACTTTTTCTTTCTTCCGTTGGTGTGCTTTTCTCATGTCGTGGTAAAAGAAAATGGGTGAAAAAAAAAAAAATAACTCTATAACAGTAAAATAATATACATACACGGGTATAACAAAGTAGAGTAGACGATAAAAAGGATAAAATAACGTAAGCGAGAGTATTAAGCAATCTACCGTAGCAAACGATTCATTTCCAAGTGCTCATAGATTTACCGTCTGAATTTTCCATAATCTTATTCCAAGTAAGAGTGCATGGAGATCCCAGATTTCTCAAATAGTTATGACCATGTCTGAGATAAGACCGTCTGGATGAATAGATAGAATAAAAATAAAAAAACTAACTATAGATTTTTTTATTTATACGAATTCCAAGTTAAGATAAATTTTGGCGAAAGAAGCCAAGTGAAGATCATTTTTCATAGCCCGATGGTCAACCAAGATTTCAGATGCTTTAAAAATATGTACGACGAGATTGAACTATCAGCATGTTTCACGGAATTACCCGAGAGTCTAAAGCCTGACCGATTTTGAATTATATGACTAATAAAGTTACTTTATGGTGATTATGTTAGTAAGTGGTGTTGATAATGGCTATTATTAGATAGAGGTGAGGCTTTATGAAGATAATAAGGAGATTAGTGGGATAATAAACTGAAAATAAAAATAAAAAGACTTACTTGTTATAAAGAACAATGTCCGGCAGCCATATGTGTTCAGATGGGACATGAATAGTCTCGACTCCCCCGTACTCCTCTGGATTCCATTTGAGCTTGTAGTCATTCCACTCCTGCACATAATAAAAAAAATAAAGAGTGTCAGTGTGATCCTTCACTCTGTCGCGGTAACTTTCAAATCGATTAATCAATATTTCCTTAAAGCGAGAGATACCAGATCCGCCTTGCCGGTTATGGTGGTCTGACTCTGGCTGACTAGAGGAATCGAGGAGATGAGAAAGTGGATTTCCTTTTCGTCTCTTATCAACTCCGACTAATCGCTAGGGATGACTGTTCAAGATGAATCTCTTTTCATCCACCCCACAATCTCTCTCGCCGTTATCTCTCACCCTATTTCCCCTTTTTTAGTTTTTTTTTTTCATCATCCTCTCTCTTTTTGTCATCAACTTCACTCAATCCCTGAGCTACCGGTACTCTTCTTACATTACAAACATTAAAATAATTGCTAATTTGCCTTATCTTAAATCTTACATCATTTATCACATTTCAACTCAAATTTTTTTATTTTGTTACTTTATACTTGAAACTTTCAATTAATCATCCGTCTCATCAATTTATACCAACTAATGCATGTTCAGATAAGAATAATCTAAATTTAATAGATCAAACGTTTTGATAAAAAAGCTAAAGAGCTTTTTCAGTGATTTAAATATTTTATTTATTCATATTTTGTTCGTATAGTTAAATATACCTATACATGTTTTTATACATATGCATTCGACAATTCAACCACGAAATTGAATCTCCATTTGTAAAATAGACAGAGATAAAACCAAAATATCCCATGCAAGATAAATAGTACTGCAGACATCCCTCTGTCCGTCAGGATGTGTTGTTGCGTCAACCATATTAAACTCACTTTAGCGTTCACTTTTACATAATTATAGTATTTGCTTTCAATAGAATAAAAATTAAATATTTTATATACTCAGGCTGGTTTTTCCTTGCGTCGCATAATTGTTAAATTTTTTTTTTTTTTTTTTTTTAGATTCTTTCAAAGCACATTCTGGATGGAACGCAACACAACGGGGAAGCGAAAAGCTCCTACATGTGTATTATTTTTAAATATTTTTAACCGTGAGCTTTTTGCGGAAAATTATTCACCACTCGTGTTTATGGATCTTTTATTTTTATATGATAATAGTGTTTACGGAATTTTTGTTGTTTATTTTTTCTATAGTCATTACGAGGAGACAAAAAAAAAAGGCCGATATTTGTATCTGACTTTTTACATTCATTGCATATATTATTTTCAGAATATACATTTTTTTTTTTTTTTTTTTTTATGCTTGCCCTATAAAATAAAATTGTAGTGACTTACTTTATATTATTCATATTTTTATGTTAACAATAAATAAATTTTATAAATGAAATATTTATAATAGAAATATATCAAAGAAATATGATAATTAATCAAGCCACCATTTCGGGTTGTCATCCATTTAATTTTATCTGCTAGTCAGTAAATCATAAAATCAATTAATCATTATTAATTGATGAAATAATAAAAATAAAAATAAAAATAATAATAATAATAATAATAATAATGAAAAAATAAAATTAGTTAGTGAGAAAAATAAATAAAGGAAAATGAATTAAAATGCCAATGGTGTTGTAAATTAGTAGCTGAAAATATATTTGAGCGTAAGACTGGAAATCAGAGAGCCGATTGTTAAACTGAATATTTAACATTATTTAGCGGGTGTCGGTAGTTGGTAGTCAGTGAAAAGTGATGAGGTCGCAGCTCGTGGGAAAGAGAAATAGAAACAGAAACAGAGTCACCCAGTGGCGACTGTCAGATAGTGAATTCGCTATTTAACCGAGCGAAATTTAATTTTCGCATTAATCAAATTTTTAAACATAAGTGTATACGGTTTGTGTGTATGTGTGTGGACTGAATAAAGTAAAAGCTTGAAGCTGGATATATAGAGTATTTGGAAAACGTAAATGTCCGAGTAAAGCTGGATGAGAGAGTTGACGTGTCGATTCGATTCCGCTGACGGAAGATTCATTGCACGCGTACAGGGTGCAGTTGCCCGAGTCACCGCCTCTTGTGTCGGTAACGAGCAGGATAAATGCTGTTCAACGATTTATCACCAAGTGCTTATCGCTCTTGTATAATATCAATCGTCTAACTGAATTATCCTTTGGCGTAATTAGTTGTTAATATTATAAATTTAATAATTAAATTTACATCTTGGCAAAGTCGTGTACAGAAGGAGGATAAAAAATATCAATAGGATGGATGTGAGGACAACTGGGTCTTCAATGGGTTTAGTCTATTGTCGCAGCAGTACAGTCTGATTCACTATGAGGAAGTAAGCCCATGCCAAGTCTCGGGCTTTTGTGCGATCAACTATTTCTTCTTTTCTAACTCCTCTAGCTTTTTATAGATTTTATTTCTTTTACAGTTCAATATTAATAGACTGAAAAAATTACTTAATATTGTCATACTGGTTAATTTATTTTATTATTCTAACCGAGACACAACAGACTATTTAATTTTATCTAACTTTCTCATTATCAAAGTATTTACTTTTTTAGATTCCTTAATCTCTATTTATACCAAAATGTAAGGATAAAATATTTGTATCAACAGTGAGATATAAATTTTGT
The DNA here is from genome assembly GCF_013202065.1 of Cotesia typhae. Lineage (NCBI taxonomy): Eukaryota > Metazoa > Arthropoda > Insecta > Hymenoptera > Braconidae > Cotesia > Cotesia typhae. Next base: position 6,105,052 of record NW_027423774.1, on the reverse strand, counting down.
CTAGGAGTCTAGACTGCGCTCGAAAAAAGTAAACTGTTTAGAGGACACTCTGTCCAAAGTCCTATTTATTTTCATTGTCTGATGACATTTTAATATACTTACTACGGACGACAATTTAGGTGTCGCTGTTCGTAGATTATCATTACAGCCTCAACATAACACACAAAATATAAAATTATTTTTATCCTAAATAATGATTACTGTACACACTAATATAAATTCAAGCTCTAGTTAAATTTAAAACGAAAAAATACTACTATTTTCTCGTTGTTTATTTTATCTCAGGAAATTTTTTATTACACAGTAATCAGATAATTGAGATCGAGGAGGACCAAAATAAATAATAGAAACAAATAAAAACAATGTGCGTAATATCTCATTCAGACATTTATCTCTCGACTCTTGAGCTTTTTTTCCTCGAGTAAAACGTTTTTAAAAATAAATGTTACATTCCCCATCAGACAAACTCCTTTTTATATTCATTCTTAAAAAGAATTCTCACTTCCGATTTTTATATCCTGTTTTATTTCTGATATGTAATTTTTTTATATATATATATATATGTATTATATTTATTTTTATAAGGTATATTTTTCGGTAGAATACCGGGGCCAATGAACGTAGTAAAAATACACGAGTTTAAGCCCGCAGCGAGAAGAAAAATCACCCGAGCTAAAGTTTTCTGGGCAATCGCCAAGAAATCCTTTTATTTATTTTTTTTCTCTCCCGCTCAATCTCGAACTTGAAGAAATTTTCTCTTTCTTGAGTCTGGTGGTTCTTTGTCGAGGCAAACTTCTGAATACTGAAGTTAATCCAACAAAGACAATGCTCACTCAGACAGACAACTATTTTACAATTAAAATATTTCCTCCAGGCATTCTTATATTTCTTTTTTTTTTTTAACATTATTAGTATTCAACCTTCCATAAATTTTCATTAAATATTCTTTTTTTATCCTGGTTATTTTATCCTTTTGTTGCTCTACCTCATCTCAATCCACGTGTTCAATCGTTAAATCATTCGCTGTCTTCAATTATTTTACTTTTTTACCTATTTTATTACTTTACCCACCACACCTAGCGTCAATTTTCCATCCTCTAGGTTTTATTCAAACTACCCATTATTCAAAGTAGTTAAATGCATTTTTTCAGCTCTTACGCTCCTTTGTTGGCGCTCAAGTACAATGAAAAAGGGAACAAAAAAAAACTGAATTGAAAATTAAAAATGTTTGGATTTTTTTTCTCGCTTTAATTTCTCTAAAAAATAGTAATGAGGGAAAAAGCTCGTGATACCGAGGGGAAATAAAATAAAATAGAATAATAAAAGTGATTAGATGGTGCAGAGAAAACTGGAGAGCTCTCTTGCGGTGGCGTGGGTTAACTAAGACGTGAGTCGATAAAACTAGTGAGCTTTCTTCCTTATTTTATTTAACTTTATTTCATTTCTTTTCTACTGTGGTCTATTTTAGTGTAGTAAAGCTCTTGAGCTGGCGGGGTTTCATCGCCATTGAGCGTCATTGTGGCGTTGTTACCCGGTAAATTATGACGGGAAATGGGCAATGACTGTTTCTTTTTAGTAGCTGGTGGTGTTCAGCCAGTTCACTCAGTTCAGTCCTCCGGATTGCCATGGGATAAACCCACTGGGACTCGGCAGACACTAAGTAGACACTGATTAATCGTAATCTTTTTTTTTTCCAACTTCAATCTGCTCAATGAGAGATCAAAATTCAAAATAAAATTATTTAACAATTAACGGCACTTATAGAAGAATTTAGCGCGGAGTACTAAACTGATTTAGTAACAAAATTTTTAGTCATTTATTTGGGAGAAAAAAATATTTTGTACCCATCAATATTATTTTTTTACAGTTTAATAAATTATTTCCTTATATGATGAAAGCTTTATTACATGGAAATTAATATTTATTTCCACCAAATAATATTTAGTAAGAGATATTAAATATTTCTTTGGTAAGTATTGTCGGTGTACGTAAAAACCAAGATGACACTGGGTATCATTCCAAATCATACTCAGTGATATCTGTGGTAAAAAAAAATTCAGGTAGTAGCTAGAAAAATCTAGATTATACTGCGTGATATCTGGATTATACTCATTTTAATCGAAATTATACTAGCTACTATCTAAAATTTGTTTTTCACTCAGTATAATCTGGGATGATATCCAGTATCATCTTGTTCTTTCTGTGTAGATGGCTACACGGAAAAAAGTAAATTGTAAAATTCACTCGAACTCCGATTAATTTTTATAGTTTCAAACGATAAAGTGGACATCGAGGTGGCAAAAATATACAGATTATAGAATTTAATGTAGAAATTGTAAAAGCCACAATTTATAATTTAATAAATTCAAGAATTTTTCGTCTTGATCCAAAATAATAAAACTCTTCAAAATTATTTTCTCGGTTTAAAATTTTTTTGTTTTTAATTCAAATTAATTTTATTTTCTGTGTACATAACCTATTCACTGACTCAGATTATTTTATTCAGCTCGAATTTGGGAGATTTATCAAATCTTTGAAAACACACATACTCCCAATTAGCTTATAAGTCATTTTTCAATGAAGTTTAGTTTAAATGTTTTAATTTGTCTATTATTGATGTGTTAAAAACTTGTTTAATTTAAAATTTTATAAATGTCTCAAATAAAAAATTACAATTTGATAAGATTTTTTTTTGTAATACCTTATATTTTTACTTAAAATTATTTATTTTAATTATTTTGATTTATTTTGAGTAAAAAAGTTGGGTTATACGCTAAAATTAGTTGAAAAATTAATTTCTTTAATATCAATAAACAATTTATCGAGTAGCAATAAAAAATTCGTTAAATACTATTAAATATTTATTTGATGGAACTAAATGGGCTTTAATAAATGATTAAGTTATTACCTGTTACTAAATCTTATTAAATAGAACAAAATCCTTCTATCAGTGTACTTTTGAATAACAATGCGTCCAATAACAAAACTAATAAAGCTATTTCATAAAATTCACTGTCAATGTTGTCACAGTTGGCATACAGACGATAGTGATTTATTATAAAGAAATAAAATAAAAATCTTTTCAGTATAAATCTTTTAAAAATGAAGAAATGAAGAAAAAAGAGTAAACGCGTCGCGTCTCGCATGTAGAATAATATATAGAATAGCGTGAGCTGACGTGGCATTTCCCAACGCGGCTTTCACTCCTCCTGTCACTCATACCAGATACCAGGGGCTTCTCAGCTGTAAAGACCCGGCTAACACCCCGCCCAACACCCATTCAACATGCCGTACGTGCTCACACTCTGTGACTGTCCTCTGGATCCTTATCCAACCATTGGCAAATAAACATATTCGAGTGATCTCTTGAGGCCATTTCGAATGCTTTTTTCGATTTACTTCTGCTCACTGACGAAATACACATCTTTATCCACATTCACACCCTCACCCAGGTCTATGTCCAACCTTCTGGATTTTAGCAACCTTACCACCCAACTCTTGTTCACTGATACCGTGAACCATCACCTCACGTCCTCTTTTTTCTTATCTGTCCTGGGAGTAATTTAAATGCTCCCATCGGCCTCTTTCGGTGTCTCGTCACCACAATACACTCCCAATCCTGTCTACAGACCTCACGGAATTGACATAATACGTGATCGCTCTCAGTACCCACTTTAACGTCTATCATAAACGACTCGTTCCATAAAATCTAATCCAAGTTTAAATAAATGCTTACCTGCTCCACCCAAACGTTTGTCGTCATGATTTGATTCTTCAAGTTCTGCAACAAAAATATATATACATATTACAAATCATGAATCATGCCACGGAAATAATTTTATATTAATCCTAACAATACTTGTTTTGTAAATTTTACTATCTTCGATCATAATAAATTTTATAAAAGTTAAAATGATAAATATAACAATTTTAATTATAATCAGTACAATAATAAAATGATGATTCATAAAATAGAGCAATTGTACCATTTATTATCGAGATGATTACATTTATCATCACAAGTGATTTAAGTTACCAGTTATATTATAAACTATTCAGTGAAAATAAGCACTGAATTAATCAACAACATTACCAATCCTCTAAATTAAAATAGATGAAAATCTTGAAGTTAATCAAAGATTGAAACTCGCAAAAAACGGGCCACAATTCATTATTGGTTAAAGTTTAGGCGCGCTATTCAAATTTCTTTTACCAAATAAATTACAATAAAAAAATTATTTAAAAAATTTACATTGATTATTTTTTTTTATTTTAACATTTAGAATTTTGTATTAAATTTTTTTCATAATAATTTAGTTGTTAAAAATTTTTAATATCAGTTAACTTCAATTGTAATTACTGAAGTTAGCTATCAGCTGTTAGTTTTTGAAATTTTTATAACAAATAAATTGCAATAAAAAAATTTTTAATTTGAAGATTTAGAATTTTTTCATGAAATTTTTTTCATAATAATCTGTTAAAAATCCTTGTATAAAATGTCCACGCATCACTTGAGAAAGGCTGGACCAATTGAGCTAAATTTTTTTTTGTTGTTTTCAGAATTTTTAGGAGAAGGTTTGTATGTAAAAAAATTTTTAAAAATCCTCCCTTAAAGGGGATTGCGGGGGCGTCAACAATGAATAATTCCCGTTCATAAATTGTAGCTCCTATAGCTCCCAAATTTGGTAGAAATCTTTCGTAAGAGATATATAAATAATTTATGAACGAATTTTACGATAGCTCGCTCCACAAGGGGGGTTGCGGGGGTGGATATTAACAATGAAAATTTTTAAGTTTCAAATTGTAGATCCTACAGACGGCAAATTTAGGTGGAGTCTTCTATATGTGATACGGAAATGATCTAAGAGCGGATTTTACAACAATCCACCCCCAATAAGGATTGCGGGGGTGGATGTTAGAATATTAAATTTCCATTTCCACATTGTAACTTCTACTACAGACTTGAAATTTGGTAGGAATCTTTTATTTGACGATGAATAATGCAAAATTTATTACTTATGATTTTATTAATTTTAGTGATTGCTCTAGATAAATTATTATTGTATTGAACTTGTTATTCGAACTTAAAAATTAATTGATCATTATAATAAAATAAAAAATTGTAACAAAAACTTTAGTCATTTTGACTGAGGCTCAGCGAAGCGGACCGGGTCGCTAGTATAATAATAATAATCTTTATTATTGAAAAAATAAGCAAAATTTTAGGCTCAGTGAAAAAGTCTTGACCTGGAGTTGTGCCTATTCATCGTTTCATATCCCCTTGATGATTTTTACAATCATCTAGATAGTATTCACTACGATCAGGTTGATGGTAAAATTTTTCCATCAACTTGATTAAATTTACTAATTAATTTTCTCCGTGTATATTTTATTTTCGAAAAAAAAATTCTGGTGAGATAATTTAAAGTGTAATTGATTTTGTTTTTATGCAAACCAAGCTCTCTAATATCCATTCAATTAAATATCGTAGATTAAAATAGAATATCGGGTGATTGGACAAGGATCGGTGTTAGTTGAACTGGAGATTGATGTGTGATCGAGAATAGATATAAAAGCCCGACATCACCTCAATTACACGTGGAACAAGCAGCCGGGTAACGTCCTTCTTCTCCCCCAGCTCACTCTTGTCCATATCTACTAAACCAGCCCGGCATCACCAGTAGTATAGTACCAGATGAGTTACCATGTTGCAGAAGCTATCGCAAACTTTGAAATTGTTCCATTCTGGAAATTGCATTACGCGTCACGATCAGCTATTCCATAGATTGAAATTCACTCTCTCATATATAATAATTGAGTAGTAGTAGTAGTACTAGTAGTAGTACCTCTACCAAATCTGTATATATAAACACAATTTGCAATATGTATGTATGAAGAATGTTGACACAATCCACAAAATATTCGATAACATCGAATAACTAACCTACAGATCCATATTACTTGAATTCAGTTGTAAGTTGTAGCTCCTAGTTTCTACTCGACTGCTCACTTTCCATTACTCAATTCATCCTAATTATACCCATTTAGTACCATAAACAACCTCAATTATTTATTGGCCCTGAATAACGATCCTTTATTTAAGCCATTATTTATCTGTTATATAACGACGTGTCAAAAAACGTCTTAGATAAGGTAAAGCTGATATAATTTATCATCTCAAACTGATTTAACTAACGACTCGTTTCTTCGACGTCAAAATTTATTTATGATATTCTATAACGTTGACATATTATAGAAATTTATCAGTTTATATTGCTAAATTATTGAGCTTTACATTCAAATTTAACAAAAGCATATTTATGATCTATTTTTGAACCTCACACGGAGAGAATTTTATGGTAAATACTATTATCGAAGTAAAAAGCTCTAAGATACTTCAAGAGTAATGAATATTACCTTTTATTATTCTAAATACGATATAAATTATTATAGTTACCACTAACATATTAATTTTTATCATCTGTTATATTACTATAAAATTGTATCTTCAACTATCTCCGATAATTTGATTAAATATTTCGATAAAAACTTTTAAAATCGAATTAATAATTTTTACAATCTTTGATGATAATTATTACCATCAGAGTTTATATTTTATTAAAATAAAATATAAACCACCACATTATTATTATTATTATTATTATTATTATTATTATTATTATTATTATTATTATTATTATTATTATTATTATTATTATTATTATTATTATTATTATTATTATTATTATTATTATTATTATTATTATTATTATTATTATTATTATTATTATTATTATTATTATTATTATTATTATTATTATTATTATTATTATTATTATTATTATTGTCATAAGCAACCTTGCAGTCACTATGAGACTGCCGTGACTTGTGAACTATATATAAATGAAATTTTGCTTCATTAAACAATGACTTTTGTTAAATTGCACTGTACTTTTTTAACTATTGACATTTTTGAAGATATAAGCTCATCCTGATGTTACACTCATCATGAGCTTTCATTTGAGTACCCACATGCATTTTTTATATATTTTTCATATATATATGTATATAATATCTATAAATATATGAAATATATTTTCTTTAATTTTCTTTCCGTGTACTTGAAAATTATTGAATTTTTGATCAATTTTTTCATAGAATTCAATAATATTAATTACTATCCTTGATAGTAAATATAACCATCCTGATTGTAACTGTTACTAAAAAAAATGTTAACTGCTATCACAAAAAAATAATAGCACTAACCATCTTTGCATTGAAAAATGTTTTAATCATTCTAGATGATTAGAACTACAAATTTAGTATGATACCCCTATCATTTAATTTTCTCCATGCAGGGAAATTAATTGTTTGAAATGTTTCTCAACAAAAAATTTTAGTTTAATTCTGTGAATAGGAATATTTTTAAATTATCGAAAAAAAATATTTTTAGCAAACAAAAAATTCAGTTTTGTTTGAAGAAAAAAAGTTTATCACAAACGGTATGAATTTTTTTGTGCTTAAAGTACCCGGAAAATAATTTAAACTACCTGAAGCGTTGAAAATTTTATCGGTTAAAGTTAGCCAGCTGGTATGTATATGTTGAGGTTGATATTATATACACACACTCTGTAAAACAAGTCAGATATAAAGAGAAGTTGGCACTCTGTGTCAGGTATTCCGTGGAATGTTTTTTTTTTACCCTCAGTATATCTGCATCACGTTTCTCCAGTTATCGACAAGTACCCAGACTAACAGTACTTTTAATGACTACTGACAAACGACGACAATGATGACCGCAGCGGCTGTTACAACTATAACGACCAAGATTTTTTCTGATAACTTTACGAGCTTTTAAAAAATCTGCTTACTCGTTATTTTTTAACAACATTCTATTTTTATTTATTGTTTTTTGTTGTTGTCGTTTATGGGTTTTTTTATACCACAGTTCTGGGTTACATAACTTCAAACAGGCCTCAACAATGTCGTGAGCGTTTCTCGCGGGGAAATAACACTAAAAATTCTAAAATAAAACGACCGGTACTTTTTATATTCCCAAGTGTATTGTTGAGTCTTATTCCATTGCAGAATTTTTTTTCTTCCCAACTCTCTCGTTTCACCCAAGATTCTTAACCCAAATATGAATAACTTAATCAAATATTTTTTTTAGATAAAATAAAACAAAAATGCTTTCGAGAATATTGTCCACGATATTTTATTCCACAGATGAAATATTATCCATATTTGTATATTTTCGTGTCTCCGGCAAGACAAGAAAGACTTTACAAGAACGTTTTCTGGGGTCTCTTCAATATATAACTTTTCAAGAGGCAAATATCGAAGCGAGAGCATGTACATATTTTACCATTGTCATTGGTTGTTACCGTGGCTTGTATTGAACTTTTCTGTCTCAACACTTTATATCTTATACATATTTCTAATACACAGGAAGCAGTATAGAGCAACCTTTCGATAACGTAAGACTGACAGCAAACTACAAAGTTTAGCGTGCCACCTGGTGTAGGCGTCACTGAACTACAACATCTTTGGAGAGATAAGAATCTTCTAAGATGAGACACAAATCAGGAGTGACCATCGTCTATAAAGATAAAGAGATAAAGGATACTGCAGAGCAAAATACCAAGAGAGAAGATGGAATAAGGACTTGGTAAAGAAACGCTGGCAAACTTTGTTAGCCATAACTTGCCCAAGAACGAGGTTAACTAGAAACGAGAAGCTCGATACGAAAACCAAGAACAAGAAGAAGAAAAAAACCTAAGCAACAGTTTTTTTTTCTCATGTGTCTCTTTTCTATTTGCTCTTCTGCTGGATATACTCGATAATATTCTTAGCCTGGCTCTTTTCGTAACGTCACTAGTTTTTTTATTTATTACAATTTTTTTCCCTTTGAGAGATGATGGAAGTTTCGTGAGGTCCAAAAGTATTCCCGTCCGCGTATCATATGTTTTTCTAAATTATAATTACTTTTGGAATATCGCATTCCAGATGCCATAAAGGCACATACCGACAAAAGGTCCCAGTGAAAAGCGATAAGGGCGTATAAAAATTTTTTTTTGGGAATTGGCGTATTTTTGTCCGAAATGTGCAGAAATGCAAAAAAAAAATTTTATACGCCCTTCTGGCTCCCGGGACCCACCTCGAATGCAATAAGGGCGTATAATAAAAATTGTATTTTTTTTTCCAAGTCCAAAAAAATTTTTTGTTTGAAGAAAAATTTTTTTTTGCATTTCTGCACATTTCATGAAAGAAAACGTCGGTTTCTAAAAAAAAATTTTTTTATACGCCCTCATGGCTCCCGGGACCCATTTCGGATGCTACAAGGGCGTATAAAAAAATTTTTTTTTCAGGAATCAACGTATTTTTATATGAAACGTAAAGAAATGCAAAAAAAAATTTTTCTCTAAAGTAAAAAATTTTTTTGGACTTAGAAAAAAAAATAGGATTTTTGTTATACGCCCTTATGGCATCAACAACGTGATATAATAAATTTAGCATTAAAAGGTAATTAAAAAGTAAATGATGATAATAATAATAATAATAATAATAATGAAAATGAATGGGAGTGGATTAAATAGTTAATGGTATCTGTAATAATCCTCGATAAACCGTTGCGTAGGTCTCGATCTAAATAATTTTCATAGTTGACGTACTAGCATCATTGAATTAATTTAGGGTTTAACGTTGGTAGTTAAATTGCGCCGACGTGGACGCGGCCATTCTAAATATAACATATATATCAGAATTGTGTCCACCAGAAAAGGGGAGGAAGAGGAAGGACAGTTGCAGAATAGTTTGTAAGTGCGTTCATCTATGTGTCCATGTGTTCAAGTATGGGTGACGGGGTATGCATGTGTGTTTATGTATGTAAAGAGAATAGAGAGAAGAGAGAGAGAGAGAGAGAGAGAGAGAGAGAGAGAGAGAGAGAGAGAGAGAGAGAGAGAGAGAGAGAGAGAGAAATGAAAGCAGACATTGCGATGGTCGTTTCCCAGCAACTGCTGGAACACAACGCAATGCACCTCGAAAACGTGCTCGTGGAAGAGCACTTCCGTTTTCCACGGACAATTATCCAATGTGCATCAACTCCTGGCTCCACGCAAGTACAACTGACTAAGTGCAATACAAGATTCAACTCAAGCCTATTTACACACAAATGGGATATTAATTTACGCGCTATACTTTTTTGTTCTTCAATTAAACATTAAACTTAATACTTTACCTAGATTAATAATATTTCATTTTATATCCATTTAAATTTATTATCCTTGCACTTAGCGTTACTCGATTCCTTTCTTACCCTCTTAACAATCTCTAAAAGCTCTGGTTAATAATAAGTTACCTATCCTCTAACACGAGGAATATCATCCTCAAAATATCACCTTTTAACCTTGCCCTTAAATATTTTTTTTTTTTCTAAGCTATGTATTACAATGTTTTGCTTCATTAAACAATGACTTTTGTTAAATTGCACTGTACTTTTTTAACTATTGACATTTTTAAAGATATAAGCTCATCCTGATGTTACACTCATCAAGAGATTTCATTTGAGTACCCACATGCATTTTTTATATATTTTTCATATATACATGTATATAATATATATAAATATATTAAATATATTTTCTTTAATTTTCTTTCCGTGTACTTGAAAATTATTAAATTTTTGATCAATTTTTTCGTAAAATTCAATAACATCAATTACTATCCTTGATAGTAAATATTATCATTCTGATAGTAAATAAAATCATCCTGATAGTGACTGTTATCATCCTGATTGTAACTGTTACTAAAAAAAAATGGTAACTGCGATCACAAAAAAATAATAGCACTAACCATCTATGCATTGAAAAATGTTTTAATCATCCTAGATGATTGGAGCTACAAATTAAGTATGATAACCTCTATCTCTATCATTTAATTTTCTCCGTGCAGGGAAATTAATTTAACAATCTCTGAAAGCTCTGGTTAATAATAAGTTACCTATCCTCTAACACGAGGAATATCATCCTCAAAATATCACCTTTTAACCTTGCCCTTAAATATATTTTTTTTTTTTTAAGCTATGTATTACAACTTACATACTTCGGTATTTTCAGATATTTTCTTACAAGTTACGCTGTTGGAATAAGTATATCTTTTTAACAACTTTTTGTACTTGGATCTTGAAAAACAAAAGTTTCAACTAACTTTGTTCTATTACGATAAACTTTTTTGCGGTTTCATGATCTCGGAAAAATAATTTTGTTTTTTTTACATCACCATCTCGAATAGTACATTTTGCAATACGCTCTTAAGAACTTGCTGAGAGATATTGATTTTATATTATTTTAAAAATACATTTTACGTAAAAAGGTTTTATCGATTCAATTTAAATGAAAAGTATTAGTCAACAGGTTTTTTCATCAGAGCCAAAAACACTAAATCAACAAGTTCTTTTTTCAGAGAGTGTTTAAAAATAAATTTAACCAATTATCCTTTAAAACTAATTCAAGACCACCAAAAATCAATTAAAATAGTTAAGTAACTAAATTATTCCGTATCACGGTCTCGATTAAGTTTCTAGCAAATACACCTGAACATCCGAGTAAATACAGAATACACATTATCCAATATTATCACAACAAGAGCGTTGTTAACTTTATCTAAGCCACATTTCGCGGATCTTTAATGAGATATTATTTTATTTCTTTAATTCATTTTTGCTGTGGAAAATTTTTAAATCTACAAAGTGGAACAAAAGGTTATCTGATTAAAAAGTTTGGAAAATCGTGAAAACGATTTTTGACAAAGTTGTGGTGTTATCAAGCCCAGTACTCCTGTGAATACCACGCTCTTATTCCTTTAATTCATCAGAAAAACGAGTTTTTCCTGAGAAATCTCATTTAATCGATAAAAACATTTTTTTAACGTGTTCTGTAGTTATTATTATTTATCTCAATATGCTTTTTATACATAATTTTTTTCGTTTAAATTATGAAAATTACGTTTTAATCGAAATCATGATTCTTAGGCGAGAATAGAGCATACCTGCGCGCTTCGCGCTTAAGAGGTTAGGGGTAGTCAGAGACACGAAAAAATGAGAATTTTCAGTAATTTTTTTTTGCTATTAAATCATGTTATTTTATAAAAGTAATAATATTGCATTGTTACACAATGTTTTGACTTGAAGACACGAAAATTTGAAAAAAAAAAAATTTATAGTTCCCAAAGTTATAGCTGTTTGTGTTGACCCAGTTCCAAAAAAAAGTTTTCAAAAATTAACAAAATGGCGGCCTCAGGAAATTTTTTTATAGATTTTCGGGAAAAAATCTACAGTTAAATTCATTATAAAAAATCGAAATTTTTGAAAAAAAAAAATCCTTCGATCAGGCCCAAGATTATCTATTTATAAAACTAAGTTTTTTATCCGATTGATTTTAGATGAATCTCCAAAGACTTATGATCGTCATCACAAAGACCTTTTTTTTTGGAACTGGATCAACACAAATAGCTATAACTTTGGGAATTATAAATTTTTTTTTTTCAAATTTTTGTGACTTCAAGTCAAAACATTGTGTAATAATGCCATGTTATTACATTTGTAAAATAACATGATTTAATAGCAAAAAAAAATTACTCCTAACTAGACTACTCCTAACCCTTTGAAGCATGCAAAAATGCAAGAGCCTAAACACAGAGAGAAGGTAAACTCGAAGGAGTTGATGACTTTCTGACTTTGTTCTCTCAACTAATCCCTAGGAATTGTATCTGAAATAGTTTGGTAGACACCAAACTAGAATCCCTCGCGGCACATCGTTAAGCTACCCATCAAAGTTGTCTGCCCGGATGATTCAATCGGCCACATCCATGAATTTAATTCATCTATGTATGACGGTGAGTTTGTGAGTGAGTGCCGGAGAAGAGAAACAAGATAGTGATATCGAATCTGTGGTAAACAGGACATGAGTACGTCATCACTGTAACTTGCTACCCAGAGTAGCTAGTTCTCGATTCACCAAAATAATTTGCTTTCTGTGGACTCAATGACGATTGTTGTTACTAGTACGGTAGTACAGTTAGATCAACTTACTCTTCAAACACGTCCACATTCACGGATAAGTTAGACCCACACACTGAGTGCTACTCCATCAAATCTGTTAAATATTGTTTAATTTGATACTGTTTATTAACATAATATTTGCTTCATATCTATCAAATGAAAATAGCGAGTCGTTAATTAAAGTATCGAATTTAAAAAACAAACAAAGTAACAATATCAATAAAAGTTTAATTAAAATTTGAAAATGTTTACAGGTTAATGTTGCGATTGAATTACAGGATAAACCGAGGATTAAATAATAAACAGTTAGTATGAAGATATGATGTGAAAAATTACGAGAGTGTGAGTAAATATATGCTGTACAGCACTTTTATTTTATGGATACCTGCGTATTATGATCACTTATTTTTATTAGGATGCGTGATGTGTTATTCTGAGAACAATTTGCTGACTGATGCACGAGCTATCCTCACTAAAAAGAGGTGATAAAACAGTAATGTCTATGCATAAAATGAAAACAGGGCTATTAAAATATTTTATAGACGCTGAGGATTATTTATAGGAGTGGGTAGAAAATATTTTTATTAAAAATAAAAATGATTATTGTTTTTTTCAATAATTGTTGTGTGAAAAAAAAATATATATAAATAAAACAATAATAGCCCTGAAGATGATGAAAAAAAAAAAAAAAAAAAAAAAGTAATAAACAATTGTGTGTTCTAGTTTAGGAGTTGGTACTAAAATCGAGAGCACACACGAACATTTTATGAGTAATGTAAAGTTACATTGAATAGAATTGATTACAACAACAAATATATATGTGTAGAGTATAAAACTATAAGCATTTAGTCTCATGTGCTGCACCTGAGCTGAGTGTCTCTGGCTTCTCTCGGCCATTGTCCGCCCGTAAGCTCGAGATGAAGCTCGGAAGCCCCTGCGGCACAGATTTTACGCTTCAAGTGTCAAAGAGAAAAGAGAAGAGACGCGCCTCTTTTACTTCTCCTTCTCCTCCTCCTCCTCCTCCTCCTCTCGATAGAGCAAAGAGCCGCTCCGTAGCCTCGAAACCCGTTTCAACTTTATTCTCAGCTCAGTCTACAGTCTACACTGAAGGAACGTCTCTCTTATTTTTTTTTTATTTTTTCTTCCTCTATCTCCGGACTCTTATCCCGTGAACCTACTGTTTATAAAGCAATCCACCAGTCCGGCACTCTCCTCAATCCCAGTTTTTCTCATTATCAATATCTTCACGAGAATCACGGTTATTTTTAATAACTCAAATTTTCCATGACATTTTAAGAGGCTTATACTGAGTCTAAATAAATAAAATACTTTTTGCTTTAAACTTTGAGCGCTAGAAAAATATTTATGCTCTTGAAAAGGAGGATTTTATAAACGCCCGGCAAGCTTACAGGTAAAGGGGGTAATTTAACGAATGAGTGGGTGGCCTGGTTTGTTGCTACTGCTTCGTCGGAAGAAATATTATACTTTAATGTTATTATAAACCATTTAATTTGGCGAGTGTGTTTTTTCCGGGGAAAAAGTTTACAGTAATCCTGATCTCATCCCCTTCGTGACGTCCCGCTGTTTTGCTTCAACATCCAATTTCCATAACATTAGCTCCGCACTTGGCTGTCTTTTTCTATTTTCCTACATTCTATTTTATAGTGCTACACTTTTTTTATTCTTTAATCTCACTGCATATGCTACAAACGATCCGACTCTCTCTCTCTCTCTCTCTCTCTCTCTCTCTCTCTCTCTCTCTCTCTCTCTCTCTCTCTCTCTCTCTCTCTCTCGTTAAAATCAGATACGTCTGTTTGTCGAAACATCCCCTGTTACATCAATAACTTTTTATTAGAAAAAAGTTGACGAGAAATATTTCTGTTATATTTAATAAACGTCAGATACTTTGATCTGTATTAATAATAATTTGTTTGCGCATTTCAACAAAGTTTAGGTCGATGATGTATATATATAGAGCTATAAAGTAATAGAGTATTTGTCCTGGAAAAATAACGCTGAACCGTTGGTAGAATACAAACGATCGTTTCCACTAATCCGACACGAAGATGCTTACCATCGCACCTCGCACCTATGCTTTCACCCTCGACTGTTTTACTCGAATGCTCGTAACGGTGGATACGGTTCCCAAGGATTTAGTGCTTTCAATGATAATACTCCTATCGTCATTTATTTATCCTTTTTTTATTTACTTTCGATTTTATTCGATTAAATACGATTTATCCGGCTAAAATAACGTTGATTAATTCGACAATAAAAATTCTGTTATTTAAAAATGAAAAAAATTAATTTGTGGAAATTTTATCGGGCGTAAAACAGAGAGAGCGACCACTGAATAAAGGAGAAAAATTTTGATTGCATCAGCCCTAAATTAATAGAATTTTTTTTCTGGCTATATTAAAAAATTTAGATGAATTTTTTCGGTAAAATAAATTACTAATAATAAAAGTAAATGAAACACTTGAGTGATTGAGTTGGTCCTGGGCAAAGAAACATCCAATCATTTTAGCTATCATCACTAGACACGAACTCTGGACTATTTAACAATCATCAGTGCACTGCAATTTTAAAAATACATACATATATATATACATGTATATTCACTGTAAATTCGATTGATACAAGAGTACTACTACAGCTTCCCATATTACATAGATATATAAATGCAGTATTACCGATAGACTACGAGTACTGCGTACCCAATCACATTCTATTTTCGTAGCTCGATTTAGATTTCCCCTCCCTCTTTTTCTCACAAACTCTGGATCAATTTTATTTTTATTCCTCAATAAACCTTCTCAATTTAAATTTTCGATTTGTTCTTACGTGCTTCACCGCCCATGCTCGGTTACTTCTCTCTCTCTCTCTCTCCTACATTAAGCGGGTGCATTTATATATGTAATAGTTTCTGCGAAATCGGTAATATCGTGAACATAAAAAGCTTTAAAAAATTTAATATCACTATAAACATTTCAAAAACGTACAAATAATATTTTACAGTGAATTTTTTTGTTCAATCATATAAAAACTCTAACGGAATTTCGTTTTCGAATTTGTAGTACAATTTTAACTTATATATCGATTCAATGGCTCGTGACTTATATCGAAAAATATTTAATGCCATTACATTTACTGTATTGTGGAATATTATCAATTTTTTATTTTTTACTATTTCAAAAAAATTTAATCTCATCCCTTTTGAAATAAATAAACAAAGAAGACTTTATATTAAATATTTAAAAAACTATTTTAAAAATGAAAAAATAAATTTCTTTTATGCACATACTCTTGAGTAAATATTTGTTATAAGGTAATAGTAATATAAAAATAAGAATAATATTTAGTGGGCTGTGCGGTTAGCGAGGTTCACATTCCCGTAAAATCAACAAACATAATGTTAATAATGTGGGTTATTGAGCGGTTTTGGTGCGTATATGCTACCGACACTGTATACATTATATAATTCAAGTTGCGCAAGCAGAGGCGTCCTGTTGTTTGAATGCACTTCTCTTTCACACAACACCCACATACACTGTACAACCATTTCAGCACTATTCCTCTTACACAGCTCTCCTTTTATTCTCTACTGCAGCAGCACGCCTCTGCATCTATATTAGTTTTACTCCGTCAATCTATCCATTTAAATACCACACCCTGATTTAGTTCAGTTAAACATTCAAACTCGTGCCTTCATCACTTCCCCGCTGTGAACAATATCATTTCCGATTAGATGAATACTATTTCCCTCATCAACGCATTATTTGTTCAATTAACTGCTTTAAATAATTATTTATTTTTATTATAAACTAGCTGTTACCCGCCCGCTTCGCTGGACATTTTATAGAATTGTATTTTTAGATCTAAACTTGAAATTTAATTAGAGTATTGATTTGACTTTCATAAATTCCAAATTTCATCGAATTAGCATATACCTTTTATCCATGTAATTATTCCAGCTAATATTCATTGTAACTTCCAATGTGCAATCATTATAATGTTTGCGCGGCTATTTTTCGAAAATGAATAACAATTGACACGAAGAAAAAAATTTGAAATGAGAATTTGGAGTCTATAGGAGCTATAGCTTGGAAATTAAAAATTTTTAATGTTAACACCCACCTTCGCAAACCCCTGTGAGATGAGTTATCGTAAAATTTGCCCATAGAATTTTTCTACATCTCTTACAGAAGATTCCTACCAAATTTGGAGTCGATAGGAGCTATAGTTTAAAAACGGAAATTTTTAATTGTTAACACTCCCGCAACCCCCCTTGTGGGAGGAATTTTGTAAAATCCGTTCTTAGCTGATCTCTACTTAGCGAAAGGAATATTCCTGCCAAATTTCAAGTCTCTAGGTCTTGTAATTCCAGAGATATCGTGATGAGTGACTATATCTATAGAAAGTCTCCTATATATAGATAGATTAATTATGATAATTCACAGTTCAAAATGTTAAACCATTATTTATATTTACCCAATTATTCCATGAATAAAAAAAAGCTAGAGGTATTTCCAGTGAAAACATTTATCTGATTAAATATTAAATTCCTGAATGTTTGCAAAAAAAAATAACACATTAAAAAATAAAATCGCGAGTTTGCGTTTAAATGGATTTTGCTTATTTATGAAAGGACAATGGCCGAAGAAAAAAAAGTGTACATGTGTGTAAAGCAATCGCAAGCTCAGTTTACGTTTAGTTTGTTGGTCTTGGTCTTGATGGTTGCGATGATGCAGACTGGTGGCGGGTTTGAGTCGTCTCTTCCTGTTTCTCAGTTGAATGGTTTCCAGCTGGATGATGACAACACCGACGAAACTTTCTCGTTTACAGTTTGTGAGCATAAAAATTCACAGTTGTAACGACATTTGTTTATATATTTATTTATTCATGATATTTTTCAAGTATTTAAATTAGAATTTTTCTCAGGTAATAACTAACATTAAAGTCTAGAAAATCAACGTCTAGTTACGCTGCACATCAATTAGACTGTTCTGATACACCGAATGCTTAAGTTTTATCTGTTTAATTTGCCTGCTTCTATCTATGGTTCGTTAACTCGCCGAATTCAAGTGATACGAGTACACATCAAGATCATTAGCAACAGACTGCTGGCTTTACTCAAGAGTACTCTAAATAATTTGGTTTCTCTGGTAAAAAATTTAAAAAAAAAAAAAAATTTTATCAGAAAATTCAATTATTTTACCACCTACACGGAAAGAACAAAAGGACACTGGATATTCTCCTATGTTATACTCAGTGTAATCTCCGATTTGATCAAGTAATTTTTCTGGTTATACTGCTTCAGATTACACTAGATATAATCCGAAAAAATATCCCGTATAATTTGAATTATACTCAGTAGAATCTTGGATTATATAATTTTTTCAAAAATTTTAATATTCAACTTTTTTTTTTTTTAATTTGTAAATTTTTTTGAAAATTTGTGATAGTTAATTTTTTTTTTAATTGTTCATTTTTTTATGTATTTTTCAAAAATGCAATGCATGGATAGAAAATATTCAAGGAGCATTTAAGCACAATTTTTCCGATAATTTGCGATTGAAAAATTTTTGGTAAATATTTTCAAGTGGGGTCACGAGTTTAATTTTTAATTTTTTGAACGAAATTTCTATTAATATTATTAATATATTTAAAAAAAATGCACAATTAAGAAAAAAAATAGATTACCACAACTTTTGCAAATTTTAAAAATTTTATAAATTTTTTTTCACCACAGATATCACTGAGTATAATCTGGGATGATATCCAGTGTCATCTTGTTCTTTCCGTGTGGGGTCACCATTTTAATTTTTATTTTTTTGAACGAAATTTCTATTTGATTTTATTGATGTATTTTTTTTTTTTGAAAAATTCATAAAAAATGAACAATTTAAAAAAAAATTGATTATCACAATTTCAACAAATTTTCCAAAAAATTTATAAATTAAAAAAGAAAAAAGTTGAACAGCACAATTTTCTAAAAAATTGTATAATCCAAGATTCTACTGAGTATAATTCAAATTATACGGGATATTTTTTCGGATTATATCCAGTGTAATCTGAGGCAGTATAACGAGAAATATTACTCGGTCAAATCGGAGATTACACTGAGTATAATACAAAAATAATTTAGTATAATCTGAATTATATTTGATATTATCTGAAATTTTTTTTTACCACAGATAACACTGAGTATAATATGGGAGAATATGCAGTATAATTTTGTTCTTTCCGTGTATGAATCGTCAAAAATTATCTATAGCAATGAAATTTTTTTTTTGCTGGAAAAGCATTATTAAAGTAGGAAATTTTTTGGAACGTTAATTTTAATGGACTGTATTACAAAAACTATAAGTGTTGTGTACAGCAAAAAAATAATGGATTTGGCGACAAACAAAAAAAAAACAGATACGAAATATGTTTGCGCGGAATTTAATGATCGATAAAGCAGTTGAGAAAAATTACAGATTACAGGGATCGTTTGAGATATGAAATAGTGAGTTATTCTAGCTTATTGTTGTCGTTAAAAAGATTTATTACAATTCAAGAGCATTTTTCTCCGATCGTTAGACAGTGAGCCATAACAAAGATGTATTAAGAATTTTTCCAACATTATTGTTATCAATTTTAACGGTTCTTTTCTTTACAACTGAATAAATATTGTCAAATAAATAATAATTTAATATTTATGAAAGAGAATAATCGTTATCATTATAATAAACATAACAATAGTCTGAATAATGATAATAATAATTAGAGTAATGTATCTTTGGTATAAAATTCAACGTCACAATAAGAAAAAAAATTTTTATTATTTTTTACGTTCTATTTACGTTTATCCGAGAGTACTTTGCGTGCTTTCTTTTCATTTCCGGTTATTTTCTTCGTCTTATTATTACTATTATTATTTTTAGCGTCTGGACTGACATAATCTTGGCTTTACTACTAGTTTTTCTCAGGTCTCTTGAGGAATAATACCTCCGTACCTTCTTTACTTGCCCTTCACTTCCCCACACGTATTCTTTGGTTTGCAATGTCACTATTTGTCATGTGGATCATGACAAAAGACACTCTTCCATTGTCTTTGTATGCTAAATTTTTATTTTTTGGTTTTTTATGACCAAAATACATGCAATCGATTGTTTAAGAAGATCCACGCAAAGTAATAAAATTTTTAAAACCTCTGAAAATTTGTGAATTCAATCTACGTAGCCTAATAATTAATAAAAAAATTAAAAATATTTAAGGAAATAATTACGTTAAAAAATTGTAATTTTTACTTGTAGGTAAATGGAGATTCCACTAGCCGTGTAATTGGTTAAGAATTTAATGCGATCAACGATTTAAAAAAAATTTTATTTTCATTGAATTTGATTGAAAAAATAATAAGCTTTCGATTAAAACAATAAAAACGGAGGTTTCCGAAGGTATTACGGAAAAAATCAACTTTTTTTTATTTTAATTATATTTATTTTTTATTTAAAGAGATTCACGCGAAGTGCTCAAATTTTTAAAACTTCCTAACAGTTTGTAAATTTAATCTACGTAGCCTAATGATTAATAAAATAATTAAAACAGTTAGCTTCCGGGATATTTAATGAAATAATTAGGTTTGAAAATTGTAATTTTCACATGTACACTGATAAAAAAATTAATTTGACTGAAGAGTTTAAAGAAATTTTGAAGAAAATGATGTTCTTAAGTCAAAATAATAAATTCTTGAAACAAGATAATTTTCCCAGATCAAGAATAATTTCTTAATTCAAGAATTTATTCTCTTGACTAAAAAAAACTATTTTCATCAAAATGGTATTCTTGATTCAAAAGTTTGGCTCTTGAGTCAAGTTAAATTTTTTATCAGTGTAAGTAAATGGAGATCCCACCTGGCGTGTACTTGATTAAGAATTTAATGTAATTAACAATTTAAAAGAAAATTTATTTTCATTGAATTTGATTGAAAAAATATTAATCTAGAAGATCTTAGTCATTTTAGTTGGACAGTAGACAAAAATAAATTCTAAGGCTAGGGAACTCTTGCGGTGTTGTCAAGTGTGAATCGGTAATTCAGAGTGCTATATTTTTTATTAGTCAATTAAATGTTAATAATTATTTAATGAGTAAATTGATCAGAAATTTCCTCAAAAATGTTATTAATTAATTTAAAAATTAATTTTAAAATTGATACATAGTAAAAAATTTTGTGTCATTCCGTCAAAAAATTTTGTGTTAAATATTTAACACTTTTATGTGTAAATTTAACATTTATTGTGTTAAATTAACACGAAAAAGTATAACACTGTAAAATCAATTTTTCATTCAATAAAAAAATAATTTTTTATGTGATAAAATTTATCAAATGAAAATTGAATATTTTATCGAAGAATTTTAATTATTGAAAGTCGTTTAAAAAAATTAGCATAATGTATGGTAATAGAAGGAATTTTAATTTAAAAGTAGTCCCTGATTGAAAGTAAATTTAAAAATAAAAAATATTTTTTTTCTTCAGTTCACGTGACTGGAAATCCCTCTAGGAAAGTTTTAAATTTTCTTAGCGAAAACTTTCCGAGGAATATCGATTTTATCAGTAGGTTTAGTCATACTCAGTGTCGGCGAGGGAACTCTCGAGTGAATGTCTGGAGAATTGTATACTTATACATAATTTACTAGATTTATGTTACCGACAGACACTCGAGCCAGTAAATAAAATCATGAGACGATGAAATCATTAAATATGTTAACTTATAACAAACTAAATTAAATTAAAATTTAAATTACGGCATTTTGTGCGTAAATATTTGAACATACTTTTCCATCCAATTTCCAATTTTCGTAGCAACTATTTCCGCAACTACTCCAACTATTACTCGAGTTTATTTTTCGATTCTTGGTTATTCTACATGTTTGCTAAACTTTTCAACAATCTTCCCCGTATATATACAATAAATTTATTCCACAAATATATCCATTATTTCTTAATACATAAATTAAGTCATTAAAACTCCCTTTAATTTTTTATTCTCACAAAAATTATTACCTTTATTCATTAAAAAAAAAAAAAAAAAAAAAAAAATCCCAACTTTCATCACAATTTATTTCAAATTTATTCAAAAAAAAAAAGATTTAATTTTTTTTTCTAATTATTTTCAAACGTAGTCGCAAAAGTTTTCCTTTAATGCTAAATTCAATTTAAACTTTAGATTTAACTTGCTATATCATCAGCGTACGTGTAACTCACTCAAGTTGCTCTCAAACTCAGAAAAGCTAATCTCTGAGCATATATATAGGTGTGTGTATAATATTTATGTGATTATACAGAACAGGTGTTTCATCATCAGCAAACTGAATGCAAACGAGCTGGCGGTCGAGTTAAACATCCCTATCTGATGGCTACTTTGTATCTGGCGACAGAAGTTGCACATAAAATATCACCAAAGTTAATAAACGACCCAATAAAATATTTATCCATAAAATATAAAAAAAAAAGTAATTTAAAAAAGGGAAAACACTTGAATTTAAAATTTTTTAATTTGAAGCGAGAATGCGTACATTAAAGGGCTCTTTTTTATTTTTTTTTCTTTTAGCCCGCGGTAATAGCACTGTGCAGAGCGGAGAATAAAAGCACCGGTGAGTATTCTTCGTAAAGTCATTACACACGCCAAGATGCCAACTACTCGAGACTGAACGGCGAGCACTCATCGTAAAACTTGGGTAAAACTTTATTTTTTTCCTCCTCTATTTTTGCTTAACCATGGCCCATTTCTTTCCACGGGGGATTTCCAGGTGACCTGTGCGAAGCACCGAAAGCTTCCAGGATAAGGGATAAAGGCTAAAAGGATAAAGATGAAGCGCACAGCTGCCAAAGATGCTCCGTTAGACAGTCTGAAGCTCGACCACCACCAAAACCAACACAAGTGAGTTGAGTTATTGTTATTATTCACTCTCGACCCTGAGAGTTAGTTCGTGTGTTCTGGGATTGTTTGCTGACCTGTGAATGCCAGATAGAATGACCCACCGATATTTAAACTGTACCTCTAAGTTTGTGGTACACCTGCGATAGTACTGCCTTTAATTTCGATCGAATACTTTTCAACAACGCCATCATCTTTCACCTCTCACACTGGTTGAAGTATTTAGTTCTATTTAATAAGATTTAGTAATAGTTACGAAATCATAATTCGTGACCCAAATGTCAAAAGGGCGCATATCAATTTATACGCCCTTTTAGCTTTGCATTGCCAAAAGGGCGTATGAATTTTTTTTTTACTAATCGCTTTATTAACACTTTCTAATTCTAAAAATAAAAAAATAAATTTCTGAAGCCAAAAGGGCGTATGTTTTAACTTATATGCCCTTTTAGTTTTAGGACATTGAAAATATAGTAACCTAAAGCCAAAAGGGCGCATAATTTTTTTTGCCGATTGCTTTGAATTGTGATCCATATGTTACTCATTTTGCTGCAGAATTGAAAATATATATTGATTATTAGATTACAAATAGGTATTTTAAAAGGTTATTAAGGTAAAAGACCCAGTTATTGACACTGGCCTAGTTATTGACACTTGCAATTTTATTTTAATTAAAAAAAAAACAAATCAACTCTAATAAATTAATAAATATAATTTTTGAATTATAAATTTTAAGAAAATTCGTTTTTTGAGAACATTTGATTTTTTTAATTAGAATAAAATTGCAAGTGTCAAACACCAAGGCCAGTGTCAATAACTGGGTCTTTTACCTTATTACAATTTTAATACGAATTCTGTTTATAATTTTAATTGAAAAAGAAAAAAAAACAGTTGCGATATCTAACATGGTTGCTGAGTCAGAGGCGCGAAATTCAACAATATTAAATGATCTCGATTTATTTTTTAGAGTTAAATTTTATATTTCAGAGCAAAATTGAAAGTTTTTTTATACGCCCTTTTGGCTCTAGGCTAAACTTTTTCTGAAGCCAAAAGGGCGTATGTTTTGAGATGTGTCCTTTTGGCATTAGTACATCGAAAAATTTTTTTTGACAAATCTTCACGTTAGGAGCAGTTCTGAGTTGAATGGCGAAAAAAAATTTTTTTATACGCCCTTTTGGCATAAAACCCTATCTAGCTACCGTAATATGCCCTTTTGGCATTTGGGTCACGATTTATTAAAGCCCATTTATTTCTACCAAATAAATATTTAGTAGTGTTTAACAAATTATTTATTGCTACTCAATAAATCGTTTATTGATATTGAAGAAATTAATTTTTTAACTAATTTTTTTGCTCAAAATGAATCAAAGTAATTAAAATAAATAAAATAAATTAAATTATAATTTTTCTATTTGCGCGATTATTAAATTAATAATTAAACAAGTCTTGAACATAAATAAATAAATAAATTATTTGGTGGAAAAAAATATTTATTTCGCTACGCGCACGCCTTAATTTTGACCAATAAGGAATCAGGTCCCATTTTCTTACGAGTTTCGACTATTGACTAACTTCACACTCTCATGTATTTTTATTATAAGGATATAATTTATTTAGAATAAAGAAATAATTTCTTAAACTGTAACAAATAATATTAATGAGTAAAAAATAATTTTTTCCTCCCAAATAAATGACTAAAAATTTAGTTACTTAATCGTTCTATCAGTGCACCTCTTTCAGGCAATAAATATAATGATGTTATCGTTTAGAGATAAGTTTAACAATTAAAAGCTTTTTAAATGAATATATAATTAAATTAATAAGACAACTGATGAAGATAATAAAGATCTAAAAAGTTATTAAAGTTTGATCGTGTACGTCTGTTAGTAACAAGTTATACAGCAATTGTGAAAGCCAAACTCTAAGGAAGGCGGTGGCCCGTGAAACCCACAAGAAACTTAATTACCCGATGTGGTTAAATACAGACGGAGAATTAGATTGTACGAAGGGTGTTTGAAACGATTATTTGTCCAGGCCCTTGATCCAATTCAAACTCCTTCTTCTCAACTACTACCTCGTGTATTACTCTACGGTTAATTGCATCGAGCACCACTCACTTATTTACGTACAAGCAATTACTTTTTACAATGGCTTTGTCAAACTCTACTGTCTTATATTAATAACAATGTTACATTATTATAATTTATAAAGAATTAACTAAGCTAGAACCGAATTAAAAAGATTAATTGGATCGTTAAAGTGCTAAACTACCGGGTAAATTATTAAAGAGCCTCGTCGTTAATAAAGCCGCCATTAGTATTAAGACGACGATTGTGTGTAACAACCAGAAGATTAATAAATAAATTAAAATAAATCGCGTGGAATAAAAAGCGGTGGAAAGTTTAAAAATCATGTTAAATGAGTAAAAAGAGCTGATTGTAAAATGCAGAGTTGTAGTTTTGAGTAAAAAGTTTATAAAAACAATAATGAAGAAAGAAAATACTGGATGGGTGGGTGTGTACGTGGGAAAACCGAAGTTTAACGAGCAAAAATGTCTCTTCGTTATCGCTCGCATCAGAAATACAAACGATAGTACTAGAGGCAATTTGACTCTCAGCTCGCTCCCTGGTTGTAATTCTAGCTTGTGCATTTTGCTGCGGGTAACTGAACGAACAAGATTTATTTTCCACGAGTTTAAGTTACGGATGTCGGTGTGGTTGCGCTCGCGGTTGCTGATGCTCTGATGGGAAAAAGAGACAAGACTTTATACAGTGCTTTAGTTGGAATATTCTCAAGAGACCGGGAGACCAAAAGAGCCTCTCTTTAATTGGCTTTCCGAAAGACGAATCGCGTCATCTTTTTTTTATCCCTTTTTTTTTTCATCCACTTTTTTATTACTTCAAGCTCTTACTCTTTGAATTTTACTTTATATTCTTAAATTTTAGATCTCTCCGTATTTACTTTTTTTTCTTTGTATCAAAGCCAAGGACTTTTGCACATTTAAATTGGATTCGAGTGTAAGAAAATTTTTTATTTGCCTTGTGAATATAAATTGTTTAAGCATTTTTTTTCTATTAGATTTTCTTATTAATTCAATAACTTACAGCTTTAAATTTATGATAAAAAAAAATATACTCTTTGATTTTTTATTAATCCAAGTGAAAAAAATATCTCTATACTGAAAGAAAAATTTCTTGACTGGAGAACAAAATTCTTGCCTCAAGAAAATTTTTCGGTGCCTAAAGGTAGACCGAAGTTGTGTTGGCCGAAGTGAAAAGTTTTCTTGAAATTCTATTCTTGGTGGAAGTCATTTTTTCTTCATTCAAATTATCATAAATACTTGATACAATAAATTTTTATATTTGATCAAGATTTTTAGATACTTTAGGGAAGCAGTGCCACCTACTTCAGCTGAGAAAAAAATTTTCTCACCTTGAGAAAATTTTTCTCTTGAATATTTGATACCCATTTTATATTATTTTAGCGTGCAATTGTACATATTGAATGAAAAAAAATGATTCAATATTATTTGATCTTCTAATTTGACATGTTAGTCAATAAAAATATTAATGAAAATTTACTATCGAAATATTTAGTTTTTTGGAGCAAGAGAGAAATTTTCTCAAGGCAAGAAAATTTACTTCTATCAAAAACAAAATTTTTTGGAGCAAGAGACTGAATTTTCTCAAAACAAGAAGACTTTCTTGACTTAAATAAATTTTCTTGAATCAAGATACGTATTTCTTTAAGCAAGAGAATTAATTTTTGGAATAAGTGAAATTTCTTGTGTCAAAAAAAATTTTTTTTTTCGCTTAAGATAATAATTAGGAAGAAAAATATTTTCTTGGCTCAAATAAACCTTTTTTTCTGTGTAATTTAAAATTAATGATTTGAGAATTTGACTCAGTACTGAAAATATATCTCCCGATTTTTTGTTGGTTGAGATTGAAGCAAAGAGAAAAAATTAATTAAATTTGAACAAAGTTCCGACAGATTACTAAACTAATTTAAATTTCACTTGATCAAGAGAGAGAAAGAGATTGAGCAAAGTACATGTTCATGTATATAAGTGCAAAAAGACAAGAACAAGGTATAGCATGAGAAACAGCGATTGATGTCTCTGTTAATAGCAGACCGCGTACTTTGGTGGGCTGTTTGAAAAAAAAGTTCTCCCTGCGGCGATACTTGAAAAGCGTTCGTTAACTGGGGTCGCTCCACAGCGTATCAAGTGCCAATTAGTTCCTATGGAGATCAAGTACTCGTTTAATTTCATAATTTTTATCTTTTAAATTGCACGCAAATAAACACCTCAATAAATAACAGCGAACTATTAATTATCTGATTGACAATGCGTTTCAAATAAATCAAGTGTAAAAAAAAATAAATAATTGAATGTTTCTTCAATCTAGCCTTCAATATTTCTGACATTGATAACCATTAAAATGATTCTCAGTAGCCTACAGCATTTAGCGCACGATCGAAGAGTGACGCGACTCGATTGCGGAAAAGTATCCACCAACCTCAAAAAAAACTAAAAGGATATAAATAAAAATAAAGAACGTGAGATAACCGATAGAGGCATTTTAGAGAGTCCAATACAACTGGATTCACGCCGTTACGTCCGCATCCGGACTGTCGATAAAATTTTTTTGAGCTCTTACCAACTGAATGCTGCTTCAAGTGCAACTTGATATACTCTGTTGTTCGCAAATATTTGCATATTAGTGTGGACTAACCCACACAGATCCTCTCTGTCAGGAGGGTACTGTATGAGATAAAAAATAAAAATTCACACACATCGATACATAGATGCTATAAAGTACCGCAATTTAAATGTTTTATTAAAAAAAATATATCTATATCGATTTGTATGGCCACCAAGAGTATTTCAACTAAAATGTTTCACTGAACCACGCTCAATAAATATGTACATGTGTGTAGGTATTAAAGCGTAAATCCGGGCACTTGGACGAAGCTTTAGAGCGTAAGCGTGAAAAGCCGCATCTCCTGTCCTTTAAATGTATACCTATGCTTTTGGTGTAAGGTATCGCAAAGCGAATATTGTTTCTGTTGGAGTGTGCTCGGGCTAACCGTAACCAATTCATATTGTAACACACTCGTCAGTTTATTGCCTTCAAGATGGCTCTGCGAGATTGTATTACATTCTTTAAAAATTATGTCATATACAGGAATAAAAATAAATAGTAAATGCAACATGATACAATCTTGGTAAATGAACATGATGAAATCATGTTGCAGCAACATGACTTGTCATGTTTCGGCTACATGACTTGTCATGTTTTGGCTACATGGCAATCATGTTGCGGTAACATGAGAAAATCATGTAACAGCAACATGATTTGCCATGCTTCGGCTACATGACAATCATGTTGCAAGCACATGATTTGTCATGTTTCGGCTAAATGACAATCATGTTGCAACCACATAATTTGTCATGTTTCGGCTACATGGCAATCATGTTGCAAGCACATGGTTTATCATGTTTCGGGTACATGACAGTCATGTTGCGGTAACATGAGCAAAATCATGTGGCAGAAACATAATTTGTCATGTACATATATCATGCAAAAAATATCGATTACAAATGATTTAATTTGATAATTTACTCTAATTTTCATCAGCAATATTATAAATCCGAGAAAATCTAGTTGCTTGATAATAAATAATTTTTCTAAACCATGAATATTTAGTTGTTGCAGCTTAATTTTATGCTATTGAGGCAACATGAATATCATGTTCCTACCACATGATTTTTTCATGCTATCGCAACATGATTGTCATGCAGCCGAAACATGACTAATCATGTAGCTGCAACATGATTTCATCATGTTTATTTACCAAGACTGCATCATGTTGCATTTACTATTTATTTTTTTCCGTGTATGTTACTCTTGTCCGAACTATTTAACCGTATGGTAAAATTTGTTCTCGAAAGTTTAATCTTGACCCGCTATCATTATTTTATTTTTAATTCTAATTTTAATGATAATAATAATAATAAATAAAAACTTACGACGTCAATAAGTTGAGATAGACGCAGGCCCATTTTAACCGTGAGGCGATCACTGTTGTTGCCGACTGGTCGGATAAGACGATTGTAATTGGACAGCAGGTCTTCATAAAGGCGCTTTGAATCAGGATTTGCGCTTGCACCTGGCAATGACGCAACAATAAGTGACATGATAACCGCCATGGCCAACAATCCGCCCAGCCTGGACCACCGTCGCCACTCGCCTTTCCCACCGTAGTCCGTCCAAGCATCTCTGACCATCGTACGCCGTGTCCACCCCTTAAACAAACAATTAACAATTAACCATTAAACATTATATTCATGATGTATTATTGGACAGTAAGGTAGTTAATATTAATTAACTACTACTTTCTGGTTCTGACATTTCCAGCACAGTTGTTAAACCACAAGTGACAATTATTAACTTCCTCTGTGTCTATCTAATTATAATTTCTAGTCTAATTAATAACTAGAAAGATACTAAAGTTTAGTTAAAACTAAAGTTAGCTGATTTAATCGGGAGCTTATTGTCAATTTAAATTTTGTCTTTGATAATTCTGTTATATCAAGTAAAGCCCAAAGTACCCTGTCAGCAGTGGCAAGTGTTTAAGTGTTTGATATTGACAGATACACATCGGGCTTATAGCTCCAATGTCTTAAACAATAGCCGGGATTGAAGCCAAAGTCAAGCCTCCGGTACACCTAATACCTCTGTAGTCTGTATATATATATATATACCCTAATGATCGAACAGTTTGCTGTAACCTCGATAAATTTGATAAAGACATCATCTGCAAGCACTCAAACGATTCAATTTATTTGAACAGGGCTTACAATTCTCCTGGCAATTATACTGTAGTCTTGCTAATCAAGTCAATATTATTATCTGAACAATCTTTATCCTTAACAAACACAAACACCAACAAATCTCGATTGATTTTGGCAAAGGACAAACTAATTGTCTGCTTGACAATATTTCTTTAGTTAGAGTTGTAGAGGATTACTTGATACTCTAGATTCAGGGTATTATGATATTATACAATGCTTCTAAGAGGCCAAAGGATTCAAGCAGGAGCATCACGATCGGATACACCTATACGTCCATGTGAGTGTTGTAGTTGCAGTAGAGCTTGGATTATTGATTGTATACTTGAATACCTTGGATCGAATTTATCGTGATTGCTAAACCAATCGATATCTCTGTTCTCTCTATTGTAGATATTCCTGTCGACTCTAGATTCCATAATTCAACCCAGTTCAATATCACTCTCAAAGGCGTGTGTGTGTGTGTGTGTGTGTGTGTGTGTGTGTCTATCTCTTGGTCGCTTGTCAACATTAATCGCATTCCACATCCAGTGGCTCAGAAGTACGGAATTATATTTTAATTAACAACGCTATTGTTATTACCGTCATTACTAGCTATTAATTAATTAAGCAAGTTTACATTTAGCAGAACAAATGTTAAAGGGTCTGCCCCCATGAAAAAAATTTATAATTACAATATAAAAAAAAATTTATTTCATTTTATACACAAAATATATTTGAACTATATTTACATATAGTTCTAACGTTAACAAATTATATTTGGTTTACTGAACTTTTGGCCGTCTTTGGTATATGAAAAATATATTTCAAATAAACGTAAAATATATTATTAATGTATTTATGTTATATGATAAATATGAATTATGAAATACAATAGGAACGTATGAGAAATGTACTTACTATGTATGAAAAATACATCCTGCAAAATATATCCGAAATATAATTTTTTTATGTAAAAAGTATAATGACAACATACGGAAATCATATTTAAAATATATGCGTCATGAGTCATGCACTTGATAACTTATTTATTTAAATAAACATTGCGTCTGGTTAGTTTCTGGTGCATCTAAAAATTTCAGATATTTAAAATTTAAATTATAATTTTTGTATATTTTTTTATATAAACAAATTATAATTCGAATATATTTTGCAGCTTAAATTTTTCCCATAAAATGAGTTTATTTCTCATATATTCCGATTACATTTCATAATTTATATTTATCATATAAAATAAATATATTAATAATATATTTATTTAATACATTATTAATATGTGCTTATTTTGCTTAAATTTAATGAAATAAAAATAAGATCATTATTTGAATGATTGCTATGCCTAAAAAATTTTTTTTTATGTTAACTAAATACTACAAATCTATTTGTAGTGCTTATTCGCTTTGGGCTAAAGGGTAGGACAAAGCGAGTTTTTAAACAGTTTTTATTTTTTATTGACAAAAAATTTTTAGGCACAAACTAAGACAATATTCCTATCTAATATTGAAGTTCGATCACTACTATGTCGGACAGAATAATATTCGTTAGTAAGTCGAAGAAAAACTAAAACTTCTAGGGCTTTTTCGTTAGCTTACCCGCTTTAGGCCACCCTTCCCTATATTTTGTGTATAAAATGAAAAATTTTTTTTTATATTCTAATTATAAGTTTTTTTCGTGGGGGTGTGCTTTTTTTTAATTAATTAAAAATATTTTTTCAATTACAATGTGATTAGTATAATAATTGCTTTTTGGGTTTTGTCATTGATTATAAATTTAGTGAGAGGGACCAAGTGAATAAATAGAAATGCGCATATGTGACTGGGATAGTTTAAATGGGTGTTGATTTAACGTTATATAGTTGATTACAAATAATATTTATTGGCTGTTAAGTATTGAATAATGGGTTAAGAGAAGAAACTAAATGCGATGACAGCAAACCAGCCGCACAAAACACAAATTTGTTCACACTTGCATGGATAACTGATCGAAAAATGAGTATCCTATCCGATGTATGTAGATGTAGATAATCGTGTTTTACGGTGATTTTGGTAAACAACGGCTGATGGTAAATGAGATAGATAGATCACACCCGGCGTGTGTATCTTGTATAAAAAAGGGAGATCAATAAATTAAAACGAGAGGGCAAATAAAAAAAAATAATTATAACGATATTATTATTATTATTATTATTATTTTTTTTTTTTTTTTTTTTATAAAAATACAAATCCAATTGGATTGATTCATCAGTTAACATTTGTACATAAATATGCTTAATGAACAAACTGTGTCACACGGTTGCCGTTCGACGGATCGTAAAATCTAACGCGCAAAAGTGTGTAAATAAAATTTAAAAACTACAATAATAATGACAGACAATACAGGATGTAAATACAGAATTATGGGGCAATTTGTACAAGAAATTTAATGCATCAATAAATACGTAGTCATTTTGTAAATTATTTTTATTTGTCTTTTATTTAGTGATGTTACTGTTATCGTTGAAATAGCCAGAATTTGTTGATAGAGTAACATAAAAAGCAGAGAAAATATTGCTCATTGCTTTTAAATGATTTTAGGTAATGTGAATTATACACAATGCGGGTGGATTTAACTGTTGAATTTTTCGTGTTATCTATTAAGCTCATTGAAAAATATTATACGGTCTGTTAAATGCTTACCAATTATTATCTATATATACATATATATATAGGAGACTTTCTATAGATATAGTTACTCATCATGATATCTCTGGAACTATAAGACCTAGAGACTTGAAATTTGGTAGGAATATTCCTTTTGCCGAGTAGAGGTCAGCTAAGAACGCATTTTACAAAATTCCACCCACAAGGGGGGTTGCGGGGGCGTTAACAATGAAAAATTCCCGTTTTTAAACTATAGCTCCTATCGACTCCACATTTGGTAGGAATCTTCTGTAAGAGATGTAGAATCAATTTATAAACGAATTTAACGATATTTCACCTCACAGAGGGTTGCGGGAGTGGGTATTAATAATCAAAATTTTTAATTTCCAAGCTTTAACTCCGACAGACTCCAAATTTTGTAGGGATTTTCTGTAAGTGATGAAAAAATAATTTATGAACGAATTTTACGATATTCTACCCCAAAGAGGATTGCGGGGGCGTTAATAATGAAAAATTCCCGTTTTTAAACTGTAGCTCCTATCGACTCCAAATTTGGTAGGAATCTTCTGTAACCCATATAGGAATCGCCAGAGTTGAACGCCGGGGCCAAGCTTGCGCCAATACTGGGGTACCAAGCTTGGTGTCCCAGTCTTGGCCCAAGACTGGGTAAAGTAGCCTCGGCCGTTTCTTCGGTAAACCAGCCTTGGGCCAAGCCTGGGTAGCTCAGCCTTGGCCGATCCATGGCACGCCAGCCTTGACCCGGGACTGGGTAACCCAACCTTGGCCGATCCATGACACGCCAGCTTTCGGCCAAGCCTCAATAACTAAGGAAAATATTTGTAAATTTTTAATTAATTTTATTTGATTGGAATAAATATTTAAAAATATCATCACCATAAAAAAAATAATCAATATAAATAACTAACCGTAAAAATCTACCTCTAAATAGATTTGGCTTATAAGAATGATAAGCTTTAGATCGACCTGTCGTTTTAATGGCGTAATGGGTTAGGCGTCGGCTTGCAAGCGCGCGGCTAGGGTTCGAATCTCGATTCCGTCAAATACTTTATTTCTCTACATTAAATCGGGTAAGTCTTAATAAGTAATTACACGTTACAAACTTGCGTTAGTACTACATTGAAACAGAGAATCGCTCATTTAATTAAGATTTTCTACTTTTTAAAATTAATTTTGCAGATTTGGGTAAGTTTGGCACACTCATGGTAACCAAGGCTGGGCCAACTCTGGGTCAACTTTGGGTTAACTCGGGGTAAATTCGGGCATACAAGCTTGGCCCAGTCATGGCAACAAAGACTGGGCCAAGTCTCGCATACAAGCTTGGCCCCATGTTATCATTCCAGACTTCCGCCAAGACTGGGCCAAGTCTGGTATACAAGCTTGGGCCAGAGTTGTACAGAGTTGGGCCAAGTCTGGGGCAAGCTTGGGCCCGTTGTTCTTTCCTACATGGGAAGAGATGTAGAAAAATTCTATGGGCAAATTTTACGATAGATCATCTCACAGGGGTTTGCGAAGGTGGGTGTTAACATTAAAAATTTTTAATTTCCAAGCTATAGCTCCTATAGACTCCCAATTCTCATTTCAAATTTTTTTTTCGTGTCGATTATTATTCATTTTTGAAAAAAAGCCACGCAAATATTATAATGATTACACATTGAAAGTTACAATGAATATTAGCTGGAATAATTACATGGATAAAAGGTATATGCTAATTCGATGAAATTTGGAATTTGTGAAAGTCAAAACAATACTCTAATTAAATTTCAAATTTAAATCTAAAAATACAATTCTATAAAATGCCCAGCGAAGCGGGCGGGTAACAGCTAGTAATGGATATATAGACGTCAGCCGCGGGCTGTTATTCCATTTTTCTCAGTGTCTAATAATTTAAAATTAATTATTACGCTTGGAATTATTAGAAAATTTATTTTCAATCAAATCTCATTCACTTTATACGTGACAATAAAACCGTATTTTTTTTTAAATTTAATACAAACTATTCTGAGCAGCACTTTAATCGTCACTGGGTAGTTGAATTTACTCAATTTTTTGTAATTAAAATATAAGTATAAGAAAGGAGGATAAATTTATTTAAACGGATAAAATACTTTGGAGAAGAATAATAATTAAATGATTTAAAGAGATTGCGGTAACTGATTCAAAAGAACGGGGATGAAAAAAAGATAAAGAAACCTGAGTTTATTATT
Organism: Cotesia typhae; assembly: GCF_013202065.1. Classification (NCBI taxonomy): domain Eukaryota; kingdom Metazoa; phylum Arthropoda; class Insecta; order Hymenoptera; family Braconidae; genus Cotesia; species Cotesia typhae. The sequence continues at coordinate 6,070,355 of NW_027423774.1, read as the reverse complement.
CCAGAGCGCTCCAGTTAAATATGAAGAAATAAAGCAGCGATAGTAAAGAAATAAAAAATAATGTTAAAATAAAATAAAATAAATGAACAAAAGTTGGTATTTTCTCGGTCTCTGTCAATGTCTGGTGTATTCATGTCACGTAAGACTACTCGACTCTTTAAGTGGTGAAGTACGTGAGCATGAATTTTTTTATTGCATCATCTCCATGAACTCTGCGGTTGCAAGAGCTCGAGCTCGAGCTCCAGCTTCGACTCTGGCTGTGTGGCTCCCAGAGTTGAGTAAAAGTAAAGAATGAGAGAGAATTAGTGCCGAGGATTTACCAAAAGAGATGGCTAAAAAGTCTTATATAGTCTGCAGTCAGTGTACTCAGTGTGACTATACTTTGCATTACACACAACTCTTTTCTATATATGACCAACCGAAGAAAAATCCAACGAGACTGGCTGGCAGTTGCCCAGCTGCTAGTCTGACTGTACGCTTCTCTTTTCTACTTTTCTACTCGCTTATTTTTTTTTTTTATTTTTTACTTTGTCTCAACGTTTCTCGGCTTATACTTTTACATTTTTTTATAGTTTATACTTTTTCCTTTTTCGCGTTATCTCCTGGAGATTTATGAAGGGTTGTCCGAAAAAAAACCCATAAAGATTCTCATTTATGCGCTCACAATGTACCTTTCAGACAACCAAGAAACTTTTTCAAAATTAATGTACCCCTTTTTTATCATTCATTATAAACAAGTTTAAGAAACAAAGTTACATTTTATTTTTACGCCAATATTCTCACTTTAATAAATAAGATAAAATATATTATACCACAAGATTTAAATAAAAGACAAAGTATTTTAAAGTAAATTTCTTCAATAGACTGTTTATCCGTTTTAGAGAATAAAAACTGGCAACTTGCCAAATTAAGACTAACTTTGGTAGCAACTCAACTTTTCTCTTATAATTTTTACTCTTTCTTCGAGTCTTTTCTAATAAATAGGAAAGGATAGCCTAAAGCAGGTAAGTTAACGAAGAAGACCTAGAAGTTTGAGTTTTTCTTCGATTTACTAACGGATATTATTCTATCCGACATAGTAGTGATCGAACTTCAATATTAGATAGAAATATTGTCTTAGTTTGGGCCTAAGAATTTTTTGTCAATAAAAAATAAAAACTCTTTAAAAACTCGTTTTGCCTTACCCCTTAGCCCAAAGCGGATAATCACTACAAATAGATGAATCTAATGATAAAACTAATTTTGATAATAAAATTGTGTATTTAGCTAACATAAAAAAAAAGATTTTTAGGCATTGCAATCATTCAAATCATGATCCTATTTTTATTGCATTAATTTTCAGCAAAATAAGCATTTTTTTATTGAAATTGATAATAAGTTTTCAATCAAGAATGTATTTCTGCTTTTTTCTTATATTTAAGTATTACTTGATAATATTGTATGACAAAATAAATATAGAATTGGATCAGAGCAGCGCAAGTAGGTACCCACTTTGTCCTACCCGCTTTGCCCCAGTACACGTGTTTTTGCTAAACGATTGTAAAATCAAAAATACAAAGAGAACCGTCCGAACTTGTATCGTTCTTTAGAGTTAAATGGTACCAAAATAATATGGTTTCATCAATATTATCATAAGTGTAATAGTGTTCGAATCATCTGATGACACATTCCATTCGTAATTTTAACAAATTTAGCAATTTCTTTATTTTGTATTTTGTTTTTTTCTGTCAAAATTCGAACACCCAATCAGAACTTTCAAATACTCAGGAATGTTCCCATGATCACTACAAATGCATACTTTGACATTCGCACCAATGTCACAATAAAACAGCACCTACCCGCTTTAGGCTACCTTCCCCTACATAAATATATATATATTAGGGCTTTCCATAATTCAATGTTCATGAAAAACCTTTTATAATTAGAATTTTGAGTTCCGCTTTTGGCAGGAGCTGTATTTGGGCATTTTCTAAGATATTTTGGGGTGGAACGATTTATTTGATTTTCATAGAATTTTTTAACATGAGTTTAGTTTGGGTATTTCCGTTGAAATTTCAAATTTTGGCGGGAAGTGCCCAACTAAATTTGCTGTTAAAAATTCTATGAAAATCAAATAAATCCTTTCACCCCAAAATATCTTGGGAAATGCCTAAAAACACTGCTCCTACTAAAAGCGGAACTCAAAATTCCCATTTTAAAAGGTTCTTCACGGAAATTGAATTTTGGCACACCCTAATATATATACATACATATACAAACTTTTGAACCATATGTGTTTTCTGATTCAGCTCGTTCAGTTAAGTCGGAATATAGCAAAATTTTTCAAAAGTTTCGTCACGAGGACCATTGCAATAGTTAAATTTCTATGAAATCTACTAATAAAAGACAAAGAATTTGAATGTAAACTTTTTCAATAGATTGTTTATCCATTTTTGAGAATAAAAACTGGCAACTGGCCAAATTAAGATTAACTTTCTTGGCCACTCAACTTTTCTCTTTCTTCGAGTCTTTTCTAATAAATAAGTAAATAAAACTTTAAACTAACAAACTATCTTATTTGTTAATCATCTGCAGTGATCTTAAATCGACCTTACACATTAATATTTCCAATCAATTCTGACACCGGGTTAATTAACTGAGAATTTAAGATCTGACGATTATCTCACGGTTCATTAAACACCAATTGAATTTTAATCTAAATAGAGTTTCAAAGCAATAAACTATGATTAAATATAAAAACTTTATATTTTATTTGATTTATAATTAAAAAAAAAAAATGAATAATAATAATTCTTCAGTTCAACAAACTTTTCACTAGCTCATAATTTAATATTGATAAAAAAATTTTAATCTACGATCTGTTCGATTTAAACTTGAAAAAAAAAAAAAAAAAAAAAAACCATAGTCTTTTACGTTTTTGTCAAGATAAAAAAAATATTTCAATCAAAACTTTTTTGTCTAGATAAAAGTAATTAAATGAAAGAAAGAAAATGACCAATTGTAATTAATTAAATAAGAGTTTGACAAGGGGAATTAATATAAGAAGGAAAAAAAAAGTGGTTATTTTTCTTTTAGGTAATAACGAAGATGATTTTTAATTAAAACCGACGGATGATGTCACGGAGATTATGCAGTTTGTCAAACACACAAAGTCCGTCGGAATCGAGTAGGGAAGTCTCGTTATATTGGAAATGATAATGAGGTAAATGCCGTCACATCCATCAATCGTAAGAGCATATGTCAAATTCATGCTTTTACTTGTATGTATGAGAGTTATTACATAATACATTGACTGACTGATACACACACTAGATCAGGAAACAATTATTCTAGGTTTAATAATTTAATATGACGGAGTTGACATCAATAATGTTGTATCTTATCATGTCTATTATCATAAAACCATCATTTGTTATTATTTATTATCGGTTCTATTTTATTCAATCAATCGTCAATATGACGATAGTTCGACTTATTCTCAAATATTATTAATTCATTTTTATCAATTCGAGTTTTCACTCTTTTCCGCTCAATATTCACTACATTTGAATCAAGAAAACAATTCTTAAACAGAGAATATAATTTTGATAAGTTTCATTGCTATGAATCAAAAGGAAAATTTTTTGAATCAAGTAAAATTTCTTAGCTTAAGGGGGGACACTTATTTATTTAATTTTTTGGAAATTATTTACAAATGGGGTCTACCATTTTAATTTTCATTTATTTAAAGAAATTTTTTTTTGAAAATTTTGGTACATTTTTTTTTTTTGAAAAATACATAAAAAAATGAATAATAAAAAAACAGTTGATTACCACAATTTTAACAAATTTTCAAAAAAATTTGTAAATTTTTTGAAATTAAAAAAAAATTGATTACCACAATTTTAATAAATTTTACAAATTTAAAATTTTAACGGAATTTTAAAAATTTTTATTTTTACGATTTTTTTAGCCGGGTTAAAACAAAAAAAAAACAATAAGAATAGTAAGAAAATTTTCAATCAGTCGCCATTTTTTTTTAAATGAAAATTTTCAAAATTCCGTACGTGCGACGATAACTACATCCTTACTGATTTGCAAGCAATTTGGGTTTTTATTTTTAGACGATCCGTTTTTGAGTTATCGAACCGACCATGGAGGGGGAAATTTTTTCTAGTGCTCTACGAGATTGTTAATAACTTTGTAACAATTAAATATTTTTTAATAAAAATTTAGGGTTATAATCTTTAATGTGCCCTTAATGAAATAAAAAAAATCCGATCACCAAATTCTTTTATTTTCCCTGTCAAAAAAATTCCCCGAAATCACCTCTTTTTTTCGATCGCCACAGTGGTGTTTCCCCTTAAGAATTTTTCTATTTAAATATCAATTTCTCCAAAATTATTTTCTTGATCTAACTTAATATTATTTTTTATGTTTATTTAATTAACGCAGAATGTTTTTATAGTAACCACTAGTTATTTGTAGTTTGTCTCGAGAAATTTTGAGCACAAAAATGTATCACAAATTTTATCTTCAAGCTAAAAATTGACAATCCGTCAAGAAAAATAAATGGTGACTCTACATTTTACATTTGAAACAGCAAAATAACAAGGATTTAGCTTGTCACACTGTAACAATTATTGATTTACTGTATGTTATAAAATAGACATGTAAATTCCTTGAAAGTGTTAAAATAACAGCACACGCATTAAGTTAAGTTAACAGAGAAAATTACAATCAACGACCGAGGTAGTAAAGCCCGTGGAGTTTGGCATTAATTGTAATTTTGCATATAATAACCCAGCGAGGAATATGTAAACGGAAATTATGATCTTTATTCAGGATGAGGAGAAGGTGTATGTGTGTACTGAAATATAAATTATAGAGATCCTTATTTTGGAGCGTAATATCTCACTTATTCATTTCATCTCATCTCGTCTCAACTGGTCTTGTCTTGTCGCATCCCATCTAGTTTTGGGAAGACCAAAGTGGTGTTGGTGTCTATGTGCATGTAGATGGATTTTCACCAGCAGTGAGTAGTTCTGGGTGAAATTAGTTTATCCATATGGATCAGGATTGTCTCACAATAGTAGTTGAATCGCTTCGGTGCTTCATAAATCACTTGAATCCGTTTGTGTTGGCTACCACTCATACATTCTCGTCTCAGTCCTCATCCTCACATCTTCTACATAGCTATCATCCTGTCTATACCAACACTTACACAGCTACAGACATACCCATCACCCTTTTCCTACTCCGCAAGGTTTGCATATCAATGGAAATGGCGTCGCTATTAAATTATCAAAACTCCTATCTATACATATATACATTGTCTGCAAGCCAACGACCAACAGTTAAACGTCGACCTGGATGATAAAAAAATTAGTACAGTCTTTTTATTAGTTTCGCCAATCAATAATTAGGGAGGGGGGCCTAAAGCGGGTAAGCAAATGAAGAACGCCTAGAAGTTTTAGTTTTTCTTCGACTTACTAACCAATATTATTCTGTCCGACATAGTAGTGATCGAACTTTAATATTAGATAGGAATATTGTTTTAGTTTGGGCCTAAGAATTTTTTATCAATAAAAAATAAAAATTGTTTAAAAACTCGCTTTGCCCTATCCCTTAGCCCATACCGGATAAGCACTACAAATAGATGAATCTAATGATAAAACTAATTTTGATAAGAAAATTGTGTATTTAGCTAACATAAAAAAAAAAGATTTTTAGGCATTGCAATCATTCAAATCATGATCCTATTTTTATTGCATTAATTTTAAGCAAAATAAGCATTTTTTTATTGAAATTGATAATAAGTTTTCAATCAAGAATGTATTTCTGCTTTTTTCTTATATTTAAGTATTACTCGATAATATTGTATGACAAAATAAATATAGAATTGGATCGGAGCAGCGCAAATAGGTACCCACCTTGCCCTACCCGCTTTGCCCCAGTACACGTTTTTTTGCTAAACAATTGTAAAATCAAAAATACAAAGAGAACCGTCCGAACTTGTATCGTTCTTTAGAGTTAAATGGTACCAAAATAATATGGTTTCATCAATATTATCATAAGTGTTATAGTGTTCGAATCATTTGATGACACATTCCATCCGTAATTTTAACAAATTTAGCAATTTCTTTATTTTGTATTTTGTTACTTTCTGTCAAAATTCGAACACCCTATCAGAACTTTCAAATACTCAGGAATGTTCCCATGATCACTACAAATGCATACTTTGACATTCGCACCAATGTCACAATAAAACAGCACCTACTCGCTTTAGGCTGCCTTCCCCTACAATTTTTGATGAGACAAAAAAAAGAAAAAAATAACAAGACATAATTTGAGTAACAAAACTCGTAAAGTAGACTCGACAAAATCTGACAAGTTAATTTATCGCAATAACCAGCCCCTTAAATTTTCACCCTTGTCACTCAACTCTCTAAACATGAAACTCAACAACGACCGAAGGTACTTAATTTTTTTTTTTTTTTTTTTTTATTCTTCCACCTTCTTCGTTCTTCTCTCACTGAAAAGTCTCATCCTCGCGCTACCACAACTACTCTCTCTATAAAATTTAACGAAAAATATTCCCAGAGTAAATTCATTGTCTCACGCTTGACGCCTAACAGAAAAACAGCCGGGAGTGAATCGTTAATTTATGAGATAAGTACTACTTTGCATTAATAAAAAAAAAAAAAAAACTTACCAAATTAAAAAAAATTGATGATAAAATTAAATTTTTCCGAATCAAATTATATGATAGCATGATTAAATAAAGAAGACTACGAGCGTAATTTAATTGGTCGTGAATAGAAGAGGTATAGTTGAGCGATGGATGTAAATAAATCAAGTATTTTTTGTTTTATTGTTTAAGCAAAAAAAAAAAAGTGATTAATAAACTCTTACAGCAGAGTGAACTCACTTTATCTTCACAATCATCCCATGCATCCTAGTGTAATTACATTAACATAATAAAGAACGAACGGAACGAAACAAGAGCATTACAAGCTCGGATAAAAATAAACAATGAGAAACATCGTATCATTTGATAGTTTTTTAAAATTTTTTCATCCGAGTGAATATCGCAGAATATAAAGCAAAGGGTTAAATAAAAAGAGGTACACTTAAATATATATAACTTTTGGCATACAGTAATGATAATGAACCTCCTCGTTCATTAAACTCGTGCTCGTTCTACCGCACAATTGAACCCCCCGGTCTGTCTGCTGGTGAACCTTCCAACGCTCTACCTTTTGCTCACAACTCCTGTGCTTGCATTATATGGATATTAAATTTTAGACTCACTCGTTGATTATAAACTTGCGCGAGATAATTGAAGAATTCAATGAATTTATAAGTAATAGTAGTAATATGATCTATCAAACTCACATGCACTCTTCTGATGGATGGATGGATGAGTGATGCAGCTGATTATACACATATGTAACCACTTTAATTGCATTGTTATCCATTTATATTGATCGTTAAATACTACGGGAGCTTAAAGGTGTGTTGCGAGTGAAATTTAATAGCAAATCCAATTAAATTATCACGCATTGTTCTACGTTATTAAACTTTCAACTTTGTTTTGCTAAAATTAATAGGTGAAAAATTTTTTATTTATTTTTTTTTTCAATTTAATTGCTCATAAATATCGTTATAAATACTTTGGTGAAAATTAAAATACATTCCGACGGAGCACTTAACCTTTTCCTAATTGCTGTGTGTGTGTGTGTGTGTGTGTGTGTTCGGATTTAATAAATGTGATTATTAATTTACTATAAAGTTTAAAAGTAACATAAAATATAAATGAGTGTTTAATTAAAGGTGAAATAAATTGGTGAAAGAAAAACACGTGGAGCTGGAGCAGTATAGGTATGCCACCGCGTTAACTAACGAGCGTAAAGTGCCAGAGGCGTTTTTAATCCTTTAAAATATATTACACAGACATATACGACACCGAGTTGGTAATACGGATATTACCAGAAGCGCATTTAGTGATGTTACGTCGTCTCATTATGACAATTATGCGGCTAACTTTAATGACAGAAACACACACTCCCCAGTGGTTAATTATAATAATTATACTAACGTACATTTATTTTCTCTGTGAGAAAAAATAAAATACACTTTAAACAAGCACAGAGATGTAATCTATTGATTGATTGGTTGTAAAACTAGTACACGGAACAAAGTAAACTATAATAAATAATTTGTAATAAGCTAATAAGTTAAGATCAACTGCTAAAAATTACACGGAGAAAATTAAATAATAGCAGTTACTATCTAGATATGGTAAAAAATTTTACCTTTAACCTGATCGTAATGAATATTTTCTAGATAATTGTAGAAATCATCTAGGTGGTAGCATTTACCATATTTATAATAACTGTTACAATCCTGTATGTTAATTAGAGTTAGTTACTATTATCATCCTAAATGGTTATATTTATAATTTCTGATGGTAACAGTTACCATCAGGAATTATAGCAGCTACTATCTAAGGTAGTAAGTAGAATTTAAACATCAGGGTTTAAAAACTACGGTCAAAGACGTAAATATATACTGAGAGAAAAATATAGGTATTATTCCTATAAATTTATGGGATTATTTCCTATGCTGATCGTAGAAACGATTACTATGATTATGGGAATGACGGCCATAATATTAGGAAGTGTTCCTAGAATTTATAAGATCGTTTCCAATAATTATGGAAATAGTTCCGATATGAATTAATGGAGTGGTTCCTATATTTACAGGATTTGTTTCCATAATTTATAGGAGCCCTGACTTGTGAACTATAAATAAATAAAATTTTGCTTCATTAAACAATGACTTTTGTTAAATTGCGGTGTACTTTTTTAACTATTGACATTTTTAAAGATATAAGCTCATCCTTATGTTACACTCATCAAGAGCTTTCATTTGAGTACCCACATGCATTTTTTATATATTTTTCATATATACATGTATATAATATATATAAATATATTAAATATATTTTCTTTAATTTTCTTTCCGTGTACTTGAAAATTGTTAAATTTTTGATCAATTTTTTCGTAAAATTCAATAACATCAATTACTATCCTTGATAGTAAATATTATCATTCTGATAGTAAATAAAACCATCCTGATAGTGACTGTTGTCATCCTGATTGTAACTGCTACTAAAAAAAAGTGTTCACTGCTATCACAAAAAAATAATAGCACTAACCATCTTTGCATTGAAAAATGTTTTTAATCATCCTAGATGATTAGAGCTACAAATTTAGTATGATAACCCCTATCATTTAATTTTCTCCGTGTACACTTTCTATATTAAGTTCTATAATATTTATATTTCTGCCATCCTGATGTCCGCTTTACTGTTTGAAACTATAAAAATTAACTGGAATCCGAGTGAATTTTAGTTTCCTTTTTTCCGCGTGTCGTTTTAAGTTAACACAGATTTGGATGTTATTAACTAAAAGATTTAATACAAATTTGCATATAAATTATCATAATTTCTAAACATGTATAACCGAAATAATAATAACAATAATAAATTAAATGGTGAATTTAACGTACGCATATAATTATAAATATTGGAGAGTTACCATGAAATAATATAATGAAATTTTAGTGAAGGTTGTTATTGATGCTTCAAATGCAGTAGCAGTAGCATAGTAACGGCAAAAGTAAGAGCAGCATCGGGTTGATTTTCATCGACGAAATTATATTTGACCCGGATTTCAATATATGTATATGTATATAGTATTGTTAAAATACAATGCCTGATGAATTTTCCAATTCACTTTATCTCGAGCAACCCTCCACATTTACCAACTAAATCTGTCTCACTTATCAAATTAAAAATATAATAATGAATTCATAGCCCATGAAAATTATTTTGATTTATTTATGCGATACATCCGGATATGATTATTCGCTAGCCAGAAACCAGCGATCGATAATATCAAATGTATTAAATATTTTGTCAATACATTGACCAGCATATTCATTCAATTTTCATTTAGACTTTAAATCTAAATTTTTTATTTATCTTCCATTTGATGATTTTAAAATTTATTTATTTTTTTTCAATAAATATAATATACTTTTATTGTCATAGAGTAGAAATAAAATGTTAACGGATAGTAATAAAGGCAACGAAAAAATAAATAAAAAAAAAAAAAGGTACCAATTGGATGAAATCGAACTTGACAAAGTTAAATAGAATACGGAAATCAATACCACCAGACGTATGGAAAACGCGTGCATCAACGAACATCTATGTCTATGGATATATGTTTGTACTACCCACGCACAAAATAAACCAACACGAGTTTAAATACAAATTGAATTTTATGAATAATTCAATTATTATTGTTTTTGTGTACTCTAAATACGGCAAATATTTATCTTTCTTTTATTTTTTATATTTTTTTGATAGTTGATCGAGAATCAACTTTAATCCATCTTCCTGTCCGTGTTAATTTTCATCATCTTGACAAAAAAGTTTCATATTTAATACCAAGTCACGTATCAACACCTCTACTCAGTATTTTTCTGGAGTCCCCAAAGAATTTTTTATCGTTGAGGAAAAAAAGTTTCGTAGAAATTAACAAAAAAAAAAAAAAAAAAAAAAATTAGGAAAACGGTTGACACTGAAGACCATCCCTGCAACTTCCCGCTACTTTCGTAATTAAACGCTCAAAATTGCGCTAATTACGTTTTTGAACTCGAAGAGCTCAAAAATATAATTTTGATGTAGTTTTGAGCTATCCGAGCTCTAAAGTCTGATAGAAGTTTAATAAAACACTATTTTTTGAATTTTCAAACCTCAATAACTTTTGAATGAATGAACTGATTTTCACGCAGTTGGCGGCATTCGACGCAGTTTTTCAAATTCTATGATACATTTTTAAACACAAATTGATAAGACCGGAAGTTTCGGTGTAATTCGAAAAAAAATGCTTTTATTCGATTTCTTTCGTCAACGATAACTCACGAACGAACCAACCGATTTTGACCGGCTTGGTGGTGATCAACGTGGTTTTTCGATGTTAAGAGCTGATTAGTTTTTAGAATTGATCGATCAAGCCGTTTAAAAGTTATTAAAAAAAAACCTGATTTGAAAAAATTTTTTTTCGTAGTTTTTTTAAGATTCCTCAAAATATACTGGTCAGAATGGGTCCAAATTGTATTCAAAATTAGTTTGGTTAAGCCCTTTCAAATGACACCAACCGCGATCAAATCGGCCAAGCCGTTCAAAAGTTATGAGAGGTTTACATACATACACACATACACACATACAGACAGCATCGCGGGAATAGTCAGGGAAGCTTCCTAGGACCTCAAAACGTCAAGATCTGATGAAAACTCGATTTTTGGAAAACGGGATGAAAACAATAACATCCCGATTTTACAAAATTTTCAATTTTCTTAGCGGGAAGTTAAAAAGTTTCGTATAAATTAACAAAAAAAATACTTTTTTTAATATTAAAAATTAGCTGGAGGTAAACTAACGCAGAGTATTTTGGAAACAGTATAATGTGTAGGTTGTTTGTTCAGCCTTTTATCTAGAGCAAGCTGAAGAAGCATTTGCAGCTTCTTGAACTTGGAAGCTAAGCCTTTAATCTCTCATTCTCCTCCTCGTCCTTGGTAAGTCTTCTCTGTAGCAATGTCTACTCTACATTTAAGTGCTCCACATTTACATAGATCCAATACGAATAGAATAAGCAAACTTACACAGTCTATAATGCTGGTGAGCGAATCCATCGACCTTCGAGGACTTGAGTCTACATCCGGTGGGTAAGCTATCTTTTATCGAAAGAATAAAAACAAACTCACAGGTATCGTTGCTCAGAGCGTGGATTATGTAACTCTATCTTTGAATAATTAGTAATTACCTACGAAAGTGGTTATTATCCAGTTCAATATCTCTAATTATTTAAATATTATCTTCTTTTAATTCTTCATCCAATCAATGCCTATTGTTTTAGTGTAATTATCATTCTGTGTCGAGGTTTATTTCAGTAACAATAATTCACGAAAATTGGCAGAAGATTTTGCCGTTTCAACATGACGGACGTTGGAATTGCTGGCAATTAACTGGTTTCCGGGGGAATTTCCGCAACTTAAATGAGTCGTTTGCGGTTCTCAACAGTTAATGTAAGATATCCAATAAAATTGAGACCCATTACCATAAATGGACCGTAAAAATTATTGCTAATGTAATTTATAATAATAATAATTAGCAACCTTGCAGTCTACAATGACTTTTGTTGAATTGCACTGTAATTTTTTAACTATTGACATTTTTAAAGATATAAGTTCATCCCGATGTTACACTCATCAAGAGCTTTCATTTGAGTACCCACATGCATTTTGATATATTTTTCATATATACATGTATATAATATATATAAATATATGAAAAATTGATGTGAGTACTTAAATGAAAGGTGTTGATGAGTGTAACATCAGGACGAGCTTATATCTTCAAAAATGTCAATAGTTCACGAGATACAAGGTCATTTCTTAATTATGTATCTAGAGATAGAGATAGGGCATTTTCGAATGCAACTTAAATACTTATCATCATAAATTGACTATTGGTGAAAATGATATGAAACCATAAAAAGACACAACTCCAGGTCAAAACTTTTCCAACAATACACGAAGAAAATTAAATGATAGGGGTTATCATACTAAATTTGTAGCTCCAATCATCTAAGATGATTAAAACATTTTTCAATGCAAAGATGGTTAGTGCTATTATTTTTTTGTGATAGCAGTGACCATTTTTTTTTAGTAGCAGTTACAATCAGGATGACAACAGTCACTATCAGGATGGTTTTATTTACTATCAGAATGATAATATTTACTATCAAGGATAGTCATTGGTGTTATTGAATTTTACGAAAAAATTGATCAAAAATTTAATAATTTTCAAGTACACGGAAAGAAAATTAAAGAAAATATATTTAATATATTTATATATATTATATACATGTATATATGAAAAATATATAAAAAATGCATGTGGGTACTCAAATGAAAGCTCTTGATGAGTGTAACATAAGGATGAGCTTATATCTTTAAAAATGTCAATAGTTAAAAAAGTACACCGCAATTTAACAAAAGTCATTGTTTAATGAAGCAAAATTTCGTTTATTTATAGTTCACAAGTCACGGCTCCTATAAATTATAGAAACAAATCCTGTAAATCTAGGAACCACTCCATTAATTCGTATCGGAACTATTTCCATAATTATTGGAAACGATCTTATAAATTCTAGGAACACTTCCTAATATTATGGCCGTCATTCCCATAATCATAGTAATCGTTTCTACAATCAGCATAGGAAATAATCCCATAAATTTATAGGAATAATACCTATATTTTTCTTTCAGTATATATTTACGTCTTTGACCGTAGTTTTTAAACCCTGATATTTAAATTCTACTTACTACCTTAGATAGTAGCTGCTATAATTCCTGATGGTAACTGTTACCATCAGAAATTATAAATATAACCATTTAGGATGATAATAGTAACTAACTCGCATTATCATACAGGATTGTAACAGTTACTATAAATATGGTAAATGCTACCACCTAGATGATTTCTACAATCATCTAGAAAATATTCATTACGATCAGGTTGAAGGTAAAATTTTTTACCACATCTAGATAGTAACTGCTATTATTTAATTTTCTCCGTCTACCAAATTTAATCATAAAAACCCTTTTTATCACATAAATACATTGATCACAAAATTTTACATCTTTTCGTAATAAAATAGATAATATTTTTAGAAAAAAGTGTGTTCTAAAAGTGAAACAAGAAACTAAAATTAATCGTCATTCCTTTTGATAAAATTCTCACGTTTGCACTTTGAAATGAAAGGAATGATATTCCTAGGTAATCCAAGAGGTAAAAAAATAAATAAAATCTTGTGACGTAATACCCGGAAAAAGGAAAAATGTTATAATACAAAAATTCATGAATCATTTATAAAAAAAATAACACAACAACAATAGTAATGAGAAATTTTAGCTTCATCCCAACAGGGATCTGAAAAAAAAAATACGTAGATGAGAAAATAAAGAGTAATGTTGTAAATTTATTAAAATAAACATCATTTTTTAGAGCAGTTAGTTTTATTTATGTGTTTTCATTTTTATCGTACGGTTCGAATCAATCAATTTATTCTGGCGGGTCTAAAAGCCCAAAAATTCTATACCTATAAAGTTGAATAAATAAATGGAGCTATTACCAGTGAAAGTAATAATTTAAAGTCACGAAAATGTATTTTTATCTCCACTATTTTTTTTTTCCTTTCTTTTATTTACGTGTCTCGTTTCACTTTTGCGTCACACAGTAGACTACCGAGTTACCGAATTCTTAGCTTTTTTTTTTTTACCTCACTATTCTTCCCTTTTCCATTATCTCTTTTAGCATGTGTGGGTGTTTGCAGTAACGAAGAATGAGAATAAAAAAAAATGTTTTAAATAAATAAAACACGTTGAAAAAAAAAAAAAAAAATGTGTTACGAGTTTTCGCTTGTGCTTCTCGCCAAATTAAGAGTGATTTATCGCAAGGAACTTTTTAAAAATAAACATAAATATTTACCTCTGATATATTTTATAAAATACTTTGAGTTTTTTCTTTTTTATTAATGTAAAATAGACTAATTATTCTCTTCCACTCGTTAGCGTCATAAAAAATAAAGAAAAGTTTCTTTTTCTTTAGTAAATAAAATAAATATTTAAAAGAGTGTCTAAAGTAAGTACACTTACTTCGTAATGTATACCAGTTACATTACGAATGTATGTTTGTAATTTAGTAGATGTATGTAATATAATGTGAGCCAAAAGTAGTGTGACTAGAGCGACGTAGAACGTTGTAGCTGTACAATATTAATATAGTTGTGTTTGACCTGTTGAGGTCACAGTCGTAGCCACAGCGTTGAAAATTATGCAAAGCTCGGCAACCAGACTGTGTAGCACTTGCTCGGACTCAAGAACTTTAGTACAACATTCATCCGTTCAAATACAGTTTTATTTTAATTAAAAATGTCGTTAATGTTTTTTATTTTTTTTTATTTTTTTAACTTCCCGCTAAGAAAATTGAAAATTTTCAAAAATCGGGAAGTTATTGTTTTTAACCCGTTTTCAGAAAATCGAGTTTTCATCAGATCTTGACGTTTTGAGGTCCTAGGAAGCTTCCCTGACTGTTCCCGCGATTTTGTTTTTATTTTTGTATGTATGAATGTATGTATGTATGTGTGTATGTATGTAAACCTCTCATAACTTTTGAACGGCTTGGCCGATTTGATCGCGGTTAGTGTCATTTGAAAGGGCTTAACCAAACTTAGATTTTGAATACAATTTGGACCGATTCCGACCGGTAGATTTTGAGGAATCTTAAAAAAACTACGAAAAAAAATTCTTTCAAATCAGGTTTTTTTTTAATAACTTTTAAACGGCTTGATCGATCAATTCTAAAAACTAATCAGCTCTTAACATCGAAAAACCACGTTGATCGCCACCAAGCCGGTCAAAATCGGTTGGTTCGTTCGTGAGTTATCGTTGACGAAAAAAATCGAATAAAAGCGTTTTTTTCGAATTACACCGAAACTTCCGGTCTTATCAATTTGTGTTTAAAAATGTATCATAGAATTTGAAAAACTGCGTCGAATGCCGCCAACTGCATGAAAATCAGTTCTTTCATTCAAAAGTTATTGCGGTTTGAAAATTCAAAAAATAGTGTTTTATTAAACTTCTATCCAACTTTTGAGCTCGGATAGCTCAAAACTACATCAAAATTATATTTTTGAGCTCTTCGAGTTCAAAAACGTAATAAGCGCAATTTTGAGCGCTTAATTACGAAAGTAGCGGGAAGTTGCAGGGATGGCCTTCAGAGTCAACCGTATTCCTAATTTTTTTTTTTTTTTTTTTTTTCAAAATTTCGTATTGTATAAAAATTTCTAATTTAGCAAAACTGGGTTTGTAAAAATAGTTTCATTTTGTTGTCGAGGTCTAGTGGAAGCCAGTAAAAGAGTGAAAGCCGAGGCAATACTGTATGAAGTATTCTCTTCCCGGGGCTTTGTGCGTTGCGGAATATTCAAAGGAGGTAAAATGAACTGGTTTGCCACAGTCGAGTATGCAGGATCGATTATCGTACAAGTGCCATCGATTCCATCCACTGTTTACACTTTGATTCTCTCTCTCTCTCTCTCTCAGTAGATTGCTAATATATACTATAGGTGCTTTCCTCACAGAACGTTCCGCTGTAAGCTGGTCGTTTCGATTCCAGCAATAATGCTCCTGTTTGAAATACCTGCGTCGATGGGTATTTAGCTAATCTCGAGGATCAATGTATAT
The DNA here is from genome assembly GCF_013202065.1 of Cotesia typhae. Classification (NCBI taxonomy): domain Eukaryota; kingdom Metazoa; phylum Arthropoda; class Insecta; order Hymenoptera; family Braconidae; genus Cotesia; species Cotesia typhae. The sequence goes on along the minus strand of NW_027423774.1, from coordinate 6,053,993 downwards.
AATACCTGATGCTCAGTTATATTGGGCTTTTATGCTGGATCAAATATTACATCAACATCATTCTCAGTGTTGGTCTGGTAATTTTTTCATTTTTTATACGAGGCTCAATAATTCATTGAAATAAAATATTGGTTAATATAAAAATGGGTGCAGAGGACATATATTGGCATCAGGGCAGAGCAGACTGGGCGCAGAATAAGGACAAGGGTGATACAGAAAAGCAGCAGCATCAGAGGAGCAGCTGCAGTAGCAGCAGAATTTTCAGTGGATACCGAGAGTGGTCGTAACATGCCAGAGAACACGTCTAGGTCTTTAGATTGGGGGCCAACTGGGTTCTCTTGGAAAATTGACTGTAATCCCACCGATAAGAGATGAACGCCCACATAAAGTTACCACTGCTACTCGTATTTCCTCGACTCTCGACCTTTCTTTCTTTATTTCAATCTCTATATATTTTCAATCTCTTTCTCTGTCTGTAGCTTCTTTTTTTTCCCTTATTTTCTACCTCAGCTTTTACTATTATTTTATTTATTTTTCTCTCTTTGGTACAGACATTTTGACGATGAATAAAAAGAGTACGTGCCACCAGAGGTCAGCAGATTTTACGGGGAATTATCGGGGGTTGAAATTTTCACGAATCTTTAACTTTAAAACAAATAAATGAATGAATTGTTTAGAGAAATAAAAAAAATTTTAAATAAATGGAGAGAAGTTGAAAAGGGCATTGAGGATGCAATAGAAGAGGTGGAGAATGTGAGGAAGGATTTTTCGACGCGATTTAATCCTTGGTGAATTTCATCCGGGAAATAAATCGCGCAGTAGGCGTGGTGTTGTCTTCCGGACTGCAGAGTGTATGAAAAGAGGGAGTCTAAACGATAGAATAGAAAACAGAAAACAGAGAAAAATAAAAATGCTTGGATTTGGAGGAGGCGAAGGAAACACTGAAGGGAAACCAGGGACGAATGAGAGAGAAAAAGCTAAAGAGAATAGAAACAGTGGGGTTGAAAACCTCCAGCTCCTCGTGGATGAAATGAACAACTAGGTTAATCTGAAACGTCAACTAGAGGGTTGAATAAACGAGAGTAGGCTAGATACACGTAATACACGTAATATACGTAATATACGTAATACATGTATAGCTCAAGTGCAACCGCAAAAAAGGTGGAAAGTTATGCTTACGAGCTGGACTGAGTTAAAGATAAATTTTTTTAAAAATATAAATATTTATATATTCTCTCGTTTAGAGTGCACTAAGTTTTTTTTTTATTATTTTTATTTCAAACATTATTTTAACTCGCTTTTCTCTGTTCAAAGTCCGGAGAGCCTTATATTAAATTTAATTAATTTATTTATTGTCAGCCATAAAATAAATCTTTCTTAAAGTATAATATATCTACAGCAATAATAAAGCTTAGTGGTTATTATTTTTTATTAAAGAAAATTTATAGACGCTATCAAAATATAATGGATCATTTTTTGTTATAATTATAAATATAAAAATAAAATTAATAAGTTTAAAAAGTTTCAACGATAAAGAAGTCTTGATTTATTATTATTAATTAATCAAGATAATTAATTTTTTTATCAAGGTATTTTATAACTTTACTAGCTGTTACCCGCCCGCTTTGCTGGGCATTTATAGAATTGTATTTTTAGTTATAAACTTGAAATTTAATTAGAGTATTGTTTTGACTTTCACAAATTTCAAATTTCATCGAATTAGTATATATTCTTTATCCATGTGATTATTCCAGCTAATATTCATTGTAACTTTCAATGTGCAATCATTATAATATTTGCGTGGCTTTTTTTCAAAAATTAATAATAATTGACACGAAGAAAAAAATTTGAAATGAGAATTTGGAGTCTATTGGAGCTATAGCTTGGAAATTAAAAATTTTTAATGTTAACACCCACCTTCGCAAACCCCTGTGAGATGAGCTATCGTAAAATTTGCCCATAGAATTTTTCTACATCTCCTACATAGAATTCCTACCAAATTTGGAGTCGATAGGAGCAATAGTTTAAAAACGGGAATTTTTCATCATTAACGCCCCCGCAACCCCCCTTGTGGGTGGAATTTTGTAAAATCCGTTCTTAGCTGACCTCTACTCGGCGAAAGGAATATTCCTGCCAAATTTCAAGTCTCTAGATCTTATAGTTCCAGAGATATCGTGATGAGTGACTATATCTATAGAAAGTCTTCTATGTATATATATAGATTTTGATTATTTGTTGCGAATAATTAAACGCCCTAATAAAAGTGTAAATCTCAGTCTTATTTGAAAGTAAATCTGTCTGAAATCTTGAATTTGAACAGCTAAATCAGTTTTTCTGTATTTGAGTAAATCAACGATTTAACGAAATTTATTATCGCGTATAGACGGTAGATTATTTGATTAATTCTCTTGAATCCACTTTCTTGTTATATACTTACTGTGTCTATGTCTATGCCTGTGTTTAAGTAAACCTTAAAGTTAGTGTGTAAGTTGGTAGGACGGTATATAATGTACAAGGCATCTCAAAAAGTCTTTAATTAACGTTGATGCTACAATCTGGTGGATTAAGTTCCGACTAAGTCGAAGGGTTTCTCTGATTACTTATTTCAAACTGAGATACTTAAAAAATGAAAAAAAAAAAAAATAATAAATAAACAAATAAATAAAAAATTCAATTCTTTAAATTATAACTAAAACTTTGAAATTAAATAAATACTTTTTAAATTATAAATTACGATAAAAGATAATTTGATAATACTTTTGGAATACTTTTTAATCGACTATTATTTAACAATTACTAAAAATAAATTTAACGAAATATAAAAATATATTTAGTAATTGAATAAGCATTTTACAGAAGGCTGAGACGAAGATGAAGGTGTGTTAGTCGAGCAAGAGGTTACGTAGCGACCTCGAGCCCCTGGGGCATTTACGCCTGACGGTTGTCGAGCATACACTACTCAGCAAGACGAGGTGAAGCTTGCACTCGTGGTTTGACGGTAGATAAGTCGGTTAGATGGTTGGGTGCCTGATTAGCAGCTACAATGTCAAGTTTTAAGGTGTACGTAGAACCTGGTAACCAGTGAGTAGGTATATATGATGCTCTCTCTCTCTCTCTCTCTCTCTCTCTCTATACTTGGCAAGTCCACTCTCATCTACAGCAGACTTCCGTATGCCTGCGCTTGCCTTTATCCGAACCCGCAGGGTGCATAGTTTTACAAACATTCCAGCTTCACTGAGAAAACCGTTAGTAACCCGCGGGGTGTGCTAGTGTTTTGAAATTAAAATTACCCTGGAAGCTTGCTAAGTAACTAAAAGTCGTCCCAGCTGGAAGCTAGAATATGTCGACTTATTAAGACTTTTTATTCTTCATTATTCACTCTTGATTATTTTACATTTTATTCATATTCATTTTATTGTATCAATATTATTATTATTATTATTATTATTATTTAATGTATGAAATTAATAAATTATTTTATTTTATTTCATTAAATTCAGAATCCCGCGGATGAAAAATTTTTATAATGATTTACATTATTTATCACATCAAACTCCCTCGACATAATATATAATTACACGAGTAATTTTAAATTATATTTCTGTAGCTTTATTCAGAGAAAAAAACATAAACAAGAAATAAAATGTTTAATTAGAATAAAAAATTAAAAAATAAATCAAATCAACTATTAGAGGAGGGTGGCTTAAAGCGGGTAAGCTAACGAAGAAGGCCTAGAAGTTTTAGTTTTTCTTCGACTTACTAACCAATATTATTCTATCCGACATAGTAGTGATCGAACTTCAATATTAGATAGGAATATTGTCTTAGTTTGGGCCTGAGAATTTTTTGTCAATAAAAAATAAAAACTTTTTAAAAACTCGCTTTGCCCTACCCCTTAGCCCAAAGCGAATAAGCACTACAAATAGATGAATCTAATGATAAAACTAATTTTGATAATAAAATTGTGTATTTAGCTAACATAAAAAAAAGATTTTTAGGCATTAAAATCATTCAAATAATGATCTTATTTTTATTGCATTAATTTTAAGCAAAATAAGCATTTTTTTATTGAAATTGATAATAAGTTTTCAATCAAGAATGTATTTCCGCTTTTTTTTATATTTATGTATTATTTGATAATATTGTATGACAAAATAAATATAGAATTGGATCGGAACAGCGCAAGTAGGTACCCACCTTGCCCAACCCGCTTTGCCCCAGTACACGTTTTTTTTGCTAAACAATTATAAAATCAAAAATACAAAAGGAACCGTCCGAACTTGTATCGTCCTTTAGAGTTAAATGGTACCAAATAATATAGTTTCATTAATATTATCACAAGTGTAATAGTACTCGAATCATCTGATGACACATTCCATTCGTAATTTTAAAAAATTTAACAATTACTTTATTTTGTATTTTATTACTTTCTGTCAAAATTCGAACACCCTATCAGAACTTTCAAATACTCAGGAGTGTTCTCATGATCACTACAAATGCATACTTTGACATTCGCACTCAATGTCACAATAAAACAGCACCTACCCGCTTCAGGCTATCTTTCCCTATTCACTCATAGAATAACATAAGGACGTTCCAAGAAAAAAACTGTTTCCTTCAAATTTTTTGAAATTTTGATTACTTATACTCATAAGTATCCTCTATACGCAGGAATTTTTCTAAATAGTCCTTGCAGCATTAAATTTTGAAATATTAGCATTTAAAATTTGTATATTTTACAGACAAACCCTATGCTGACCGACGTTCAAGCGAATGTTTTATTAAACATCAATCGTACTTTTCTTAGCATTGTTTTAAAAACTGAGAATCATTAATTGAAGATATATCAAGTATTTTTTATCAAAAATAACACAAACGAGCGGTATTGATTTTTTTATAAAAAATGTTTGAAGTTAGTGACTCTCGATATTTTACGTGAGTGGAAGTAAGTGAGCGATAGTCTATAAAGAGAGGCAGCTGTTGTGCGTGAGAAAGAAACCAATAGCCATAACCATTAACCTATTGGTGTCTTTTTTTTTGTCTATGAACGTCCTTAATGAGCCAAAAAAATGATAAAAATAACAATTACTGAAAATACAAGGAAACAATAACATAATGTTAAATCAACTCGCATTTATCACGTGTTAAATCTCTGGTAATTTGTCTCCTAACATTCCAACAATCCCAAAAGCAACTATTTCGTCCTGATACAATTAAAAAGTTTAGCTTCGAGAGACAATCCACAGATGGTATATTCAAGAGTTGTTGCTTAGTCGCCGTTTATTTCAACGGTTTCTGCCTCGTATATAGCAAAGTGGGTAAAGTCCCGGCGAAAACTCCTGTGTCATGACATTTTCGCCGAGTAGAGGCCATGAGTCGATATAGTTTATGCCAGTTGCTTTAATTCATCAAAAGTTTAAAGAATAAAATAAATAATAATTATAAAAATTTTAATAATTACTTAAATTTGACTAACTTTTACGTAAAAGCACTCCAGAGACACATCTGTATTTTATAAGTAAGCAAATGTCAGAGAATTAAGTGATTTGTGTTTAGTTGTTTACCACAAGTGTCTTCCCAATCCCGTAAATAAATTATTAAGCCCACAACCCCGGTGGGTAATAATGTCGTGCTCAAGCACTTGGCATCCAGAACACTGGGACCAGAACCACAACCCAAACTACTGCTCGAACGGCCAAAGTGGAAACTAAATCGCAAATATAACTGAGTGAGTGAAGGCAAAATAAGTGTACGTACAATATAATATAAATAGGAAAAGTGTGAGAAGAAAGTTGGAGGTTTTACAAACGTTGGCATATTTACGAGGACATTCACTTCTCTTTCCGACCCATAATAACTTAACTTATTTTATATTTTCTCCTTATATATTCATGATAATTTAGATAAACTTCACAAATAAACGTGTTACTTTATTTCAATGTGAAGATTTATTTAAATTATTATATTAAAATTACTAGCTGTTACCCGCCTGCTTCGCTGGGCATTTTATAGAATTTTATTTTTAGATATAAACTTGAAATTTAATTATAGTATTGTTTTGACTTTCATAAATTTCAAATTTCATCGAATTAGCATATACCTTTTATCCGTGTAATTATTCCAGTTAATATTAATTGTAACTTTCAATGTGTAATCATTATAATATTTGCGTGGCTTTTTGTCAAAAATGAATAATAATCGACACGAAGAAAAAAATTTTAAATGAAAATTTGGAGTCTATAGGAGCTATAGCTTGAAAATTAAAAATTTTTAATGGTAACACCCACCTTCGCAAACTCCTGTGAGATGAGCTATCGTAAAATTTGCCCATAGAATTTTTCCACATCTCTTACAGAAGATTCCTACCAAATTTGGAGTCGATAGGAGCTATAGTTTAAAAACGGAAATTTTTCATCATTGACGCCCCCGCAACCCCCCTTGTGGGTGGAATTTTGTAAAATCCGTTCTTAGCTGACCTCTACTCGGCGAAAGGAATATTCCTGCCAAATTTCAAGTCTCTAGGTCTTATAGTTCCAGAGATACCGTGATAAGTGACTATATCTATAAAAAGTCTCCGATATATATCTATATCTATATATATATATATATATATATATATATATATATATATATATATATATATATATATATATATATATATATATATATATATATATATAGATTATGATTGAAGAGTTGTTTGAATGATAATGAGTTTAACACTATTCACAGTGATTTATTAAAAACAATTGAGTTTTAATTTTTAGACAAGAGTCATTGAAAATTTAATTTTAAAGTCGGTCATTATAAGTTGAGTAAGACTTTAAACAATAATGATTGTATAACTAGGATTAAATAAAATGTGTTGGTGATATGAAAAGAGAGAAAATAATTGTTAACGGCGTGGATCGATTGAGTTTTCACGCCCGACCAACTGGATGATCTCCAATAATTTTGGGATCGCGTAATAGCCGAATAATTACCGGTTAATTGCTAATGAGCTTTAGTCATCACACAGTCGTCACTGGAGAGACCACCAACGGGCTCATCGAAACACGATAGAGATAGACAGGCAGATTCATACCTCATTCCATATAAATTCAAAACCCAACTCGATGATAGTTATCATCCACAACATCAACACTGTCATTATCTCATTCCCTGCTTGATGAGGAATCATATTCAATAATATTTTTGATTACATGCGGTTTATGATTTAATGTTATCATGTAATCGAGGGGCTTATTTTCCTTCACAATCTAAATATTTGACAATCACAACAGATTACGTCCAATAACTAATTATTACCTTTCCTCTATATTTCCAATTATTAATTATTGTCACTAATAAAAGTTCAGATTTAATAAAAGCCTTCAATTTTTTATATAAATTATAAAAAATCCCAGAGAATTTTTATGTGAAATTGTTTCGTTTTAGGACTGAAAGCTGGCCCTTAAGTCAAGCAATTTAGCACTGCCGAATGGTCTCGAATTTCAGGGGCAATTTTTCTCCAGAGTTTACTTTTTATTTTCACTGAGCTTAAGAGTCTTATCTTACAAAATAAATCAACTAAGCTTTCCTATTTATACAAACTATTTTAGAGGAAAAAAAAATCTTGAGCTCAAGAGCTACTGCTGAAATAAAACCAAAAACTGAATATCAAAAATATAATAACTAATAACATGACATTTTGTTGACGTCAAGTTATACGATTTAAGCTTGATAAATTTATTCACGGAAATACGCTTAAATTTAAAAACTCTGAAACTAAAGAGAACTATGAATTTCAGGAACTGCAATTTAAACTCGCACAAATAACGACTAACATTTATTAAAAATCCAAAAGAAAACTCGATTTGTTTTTTCCACAATTTAGCTCCATTTAAAAGTTTTAAACTTCTCTAAATTATAAAACAATGGTAGACAACCTATAAAACATTACTAATCCATCAAGAATAATGTATGCTGTCGCTTTAAAAATATTTTTCGAAAGTAAATTTCTCTCGAGAGAGAAATATAATAAAAAAATATGAATTTACTGTAAAGTTTAGTTGTGTGCCCAATATTTTTGAGAAATTGAATAGTCTAGGAGGAATTGAGTAATAAGCTCTTGCTACAACTACTACCGACACCAAGAGAGAACAAAAAGTAAAGTTGAGAACACGTGAATTAACTCCCCTGAGCATAACCGACGACTGCGTGGGTGGAATGGCTGTGGGACGGATGAAAGAGGCTAAAAGTTAGTAAAGCTCAAAGCTCCTGATTAATATAACGTACCATTTGTATACAGTGTGTGTAGTGTTGAACTAGTAGTACCGAGGTATGTTTATATTAGCTAGTCCACTAATTAGTGAGACATTTATTAATTAACGCGCGATACGGCTGGAAAAAAATACCAGTTCACTCATCTCAATATTTCATAGGTCACGTTGAATATTTTTTGCGTTAGAATTTTTATTTTTTTATTAATTAATTTTTATCTCGACTTTTTTTAATTATTATTTAGGTCTGATAAGGTTATGAACGCAGTAGATGTTGGTGTAGTTGTTGTTGTTTAAGACTGGTCTAGATGGCTAAAGAATTGAAATATAAAACGAGTAAAAGTAAAGAAAAAATGACTAGACGATGAGGGTGTGTTTGAGAGGGTGCTGATCTCGATGGAAACGGAGGTAAAGTTGGAGTTAAAGTTAGAGATGGAGATGGAAAAAGAAGAATAAGACTGGGTGAAAGGGCTGAAGGGAAAGAAATCTAAAGAGACACGCTCATTGTTACGACGTGACCGAGATATAAACGGGTCGTTAATTAACGAGACGATGCGCGAAACTTTTTATATTTTTTGTTAGTTTTACTTTTTATACCATCATTTTATGTGGATAATATTGCTATAAAATACCTGACGGTGACCTTGTGAAAGATGCTTCAATAAATATTGAATATTATTTAATTAGCATATGTAACAGTATTGCAGAGAGTTTATTGGTCAGAATTTTTCTATATCAGCTTAGATATTTAATTAAAAGTTTTGCCTGGCGTATTTTAGGAGAAAAAATATTTCCGAGGGTTTTAATTCAATATTTTTTCGACATATTTACTTAATTAACTAAATTAATAGACCTCAAGCTTAAATTAGTTACCAAACTATTTTTTTTAGGTTTTTATTCAAAGCTTTAATGAGTCTTGAATGTAATAATTATTACCTGGAAGTGTTTTTTTTTTTTATTTTAACTTTTAAGCAAGAAAAGACTTTAATGAAGAGAAAAAAGTAGGTCGAGCTAGAAGAAATGATAATGTTAAAACAGAATTAACGAGATTCAGAAAATTATATACTCTTTAATGGTAGTGAAGAGTAATTCAAATAACCAGACATTTATATTATACTGGATTATACTACATGAAGGGATTCGCCAAGTAAATGTGCCATTAACTTTTATATTTATCTCTTTTTCTCTGAAGATCTGACGGTCTGAGAATCCGGTATCAGCAGGACCAGAGCATGAACTGAGAATCCAATGGCTTTTGAGCTCACTGTCAAAGTTACCCAGCGGTATGATGTGCACAACTTGTGGAAACAGAACGCTTTAAATTTTGTCTGCGGGTATGCATAGACAACTCTCGAAACACCGTCTGGATGGTTTGTATTACTCTAGATCTTGTTCTCTCTCTCTCTCTCTCTAAAATACTTGATATACGCCCTCATTTACCAGCAACTTGAGCTATCGCTAGTTTACCCGAAGGAATAGAAGGAATAGGAATATAAATAGCAGAACCGGAGACAGAGCCAGAAGCTGAGGCATTATAAGCACCAGAAGCTTGTAAACTGAAATTCTAAGCAACCAAGTTGAGTTCAAAATCACTTTTACCAGCTAAAACTATATCATGCACATAACCCTTGATGAGCTTCTATGTGCATATATTCACATTATAAACATACATTCACGTCTTATGAGAATTTCCAACCGTAAACTCCTATCCTTCCTTTGACATTCAAGCAACTGTTTACGTTAATAAACCTGGCTATTAAATTCAAATTTAATACACAAGAGATGAGATTTTTTTTTTAATATATTTCAACTTCATCGACTTTTTATGTTTGCAAAATGAACGAATGAGGTAGTTCTCAAGAGAGCGTGACTTTTGGACCATTCAACATTTTGCATGAAATTTACAGTGAGCTGTATTCACCAGTGACGGTACTAGTCGTCATGGTCTACTTGAACTACGCTAGGTGATTGTAGATTGTAGCTTGCAGTGTATAGTAAGTACTAGTACCAGTAGTAGTAGTAGTATACGCGCTTGTGCGGTCAGCCGCAAATTATCGTTTGGAACACGCACCGCTGATCCCAAAGGAGTCCTAGCTCACTCGTCTTCTTCATCTCCTCTGATCCTTCCTATCTCTCTATTTCCTTGTATCACGTCATTTCATTGTTAATTTATTGTTTTTTTTTTTTTTTTTATTAATTATTTCCTCACCATAAATAATTTATAAATTATTTACAGCTTACAACTGATTGAAATAATTTTTATTACACGGCGAAAAAAACGTAGGGATTTTTCCTATTTTTCCAATGTTAACATAGTAATTTTTCCAATGGTAAAATAGGAATTTTTTCTTTATTGAAATGATAGAAATATCCATGTGACATAGGAGAAATTCATTTATGACATAAAAAAAATTTTTTATTTCAGTTGAAAAAAAATAGAAATAAAAAAAACACCATTCTGAAATTTTCAGGATATTTGTAGAAAACGCCAAAGTTTCACATGACAGAAAGAAAAAAGAAATTAAAAATGTTTATCATCGAGAAATTCGGAGTTCTTCGGAAAATCTAAAAAATAACCATGAAGATGGGTTCGAATAATTGTTTTCTATTTTTTCCCAAAAAGAACATTTAATAAAAAAAATTTTGAAAAAAAAAACGTCCCGATAAATCAATTTTTAAAAAAGTTATAGCAATTTAAGCCTCATCGTCCATAATCTGCTGGATTTTTAATTTTTTCGGAATGTAAAGCAAAATATGAAAAAAATTCCTCGAATTTTTTTATCACAAACCGACTGTATATCACTGTTTTACTTTTAAATTATCTGAAATTGCTCGAATGAGAAAATTGTTATATAAATTTGTAATTATTAAATTAAGTTACAAAAATTTTAGTGATAAATGAATTTTCCCTATGTCACATGGATATTTTTATCATGTTAATGAAAAAAAAATTCCCATGTTAATATTGGAAAAATCCTTATTTTTTTTTCGCCGTGTAGTTAAAGGTTGATTCAGTCAGACTCAATAATTAAATATTTCAAAAGAATTGATTTTTATTGGAAATTAATTTTTTTGAATCGTAAAAATTTAAGAGTTACAATTATCAAGGTGAAATGTCTAGACAGTTGAATTAATAACAGAAAAATTAAAAAAAAAAAAAAAATATTCAATTTCGATTATCTGATATAATTTATAGAAAAAACCTGTCAAGTAACCTCATTATTATTATTTTGAAAAAAATTATGACGACTTAACTGGTCTCTGATTATTTTTTTTTAATTATTGTGAGATAAAAAAAAAATAAAACAGCAAAATTTTTATTAAAGTTAAACTCTAACATAAATTATTTTAATTGATATTAAAGAATTGAAACTTTATATATAAAATAAACGTTGTTATTATTAATAAAAAGATTAAAGTCTAAATAGGGTTCATAAATGTGTGAAGGTAAAGACTCTTGTGATCGATCGCGCACTTAAAGCGACTGCAGCAGTAGTTATCGGTCAAGTTGTTAGGATGACTCCTGACTTGGATTCTTTTATCTTTACGAAGTAGTCGACGATTTACTTTAAAACTCTAATAAATCACGTCCAAAATAAACTTCATAAAAAAATGAAAAATTGATTAAATAATTACCAAAGTTAATATTTTGTAAATTTGGTGTAAAAAAAATAAAACAAAAAAAACACTAACAATGCTAATGATAATAGTAATAATAATAACAATAACAATAATAATAAAGGATAATATTCTCTATCACTCTAATGGTATGCTCGAGGGGACGAGATGCTGGAGATGCGGCCGCGTCGCTTAAATATACACGGCGATGGAGATGAATATCATGAATATGATGAATAGAATTTTGGTGTTAATTCCAAGCTTATCCAGGAAACGCCCGTTATGTCGTCGCTCCTCTCTTATTATTTTTCCTTTTTTTTTTTTTTTTTTTCCTCCTACTCATACTTCTGGTCCTTCTCCGGTGGTTACCAGTGTCCTTGTTTCTCAGGACTGGATGCTCCTTCGGATCCTTTATACTCTCCAGACACTCCTCACTCTCTTTGTTTAAATACTAGTGAGATAGTTGTAGTTGAAGGCCTTATACCTCGTACTGTGTGCCTTGTGGTTTATCCCAATTACCAATTGGTCAACTTTAATTGTGTTGTGAGACTCAAATAACTTCAAGCGTACTTTTAATTATTCAAAACAATAATAATAAAAAAGTTTGTAAAATCCAAAAGTGCACGCCTCATAATCTCATTTTTCACAATAAAATAAAATATAAAAAGCAATATAATAAAAAACAGAAAATTCTGATATGGTTTAGTCGCGCCAAAACTCTAAGGCAAAAAAAAAATACCATAATAAAATGTATAGATAGATATAGAAAAAAATCCACAGTTATATATTAGTTTTTTATAAATAATAATTTAACGACATTTATAAATTTAATAAAATAAAAAATTATTTAGGTACGATCATTTTTTCGATCAATTTCCCTGCCACATACACCCATCCATACACGGACGTCCAGAAAAGATTATATTTAATGTTATTATTTACTTTGTTAAACAAAAAAATTGTTATCTATATATATATAGGAGACTTTCTATATATATAGTCACTCATCACGGTATCTCTGGAACTATAAGACCTAGAGACTTGAAATTTGGCAGGAATATTCCTTTCGCCGAGTAGAGGTCAGCTAAGAACGGATTTTACAAAATTCCACCCACAAGGGGGGTTGCGGGGGCGTTAATGATGAAAAATTCCCGTTTTTAAACTATAGCTCCTATTGACTCCAAATTTGGTAGGAATCCTCTGTAGGAGATGTAGAAAAATTCTATGGGCAAATTTTACGATAGCTCATCTCACAGGGGTTTGCGAAGGTGGGTGTTAACATTAAAAATTTTTAATTTCCAAGCTATAGTATATATATAGTAGTGCTATATATATAGCTCCTATAGGCTCCAAATTCTCATTTCAAATTTTTTTCATCGTGTCAATTGTTAATCATTTTTAAAAAAAAGGCCACGCAAACATTATAGTGATTACACATTGAATGTTACAATGAATATTAGCTGGAATAATTAAATGGATAAAAGGTATATGCTAATTCGATGAAATTTAGAATTTGTGAAAGTCAAAACAATACTCTAATTAAATTTCAAGTTTAGATCTAAAAATACAATTCTATAAAATGCCCAGCAAAGCGGGCGGGTAACAGCTAGTTGAAATATATTTTGTGTGCTTGACAAATTATTTTACTTGATATAAGTGTACTCATATTAACCTGTATGTGCGATATAGATAACAAAAAATCAATTTTAATTTCGAGAAAACTGCTTTTTTTGAAATGTCGAGAGTAGAGCACAACCTCAACGCTTCGCTTATGAGGTGTGCAAAAAAATCTTATTCAATTCAAAGCTTCCGCTTGACATAGGACAGTAATTTAAAAATTTTTGAGGATACAAATCACTTTTGTCTGACCGAAAGTATCTAGTATCCGTTTTTTAGGGTAAGGTTTTGTCATTTTAGGTTGAAGGACAATTACTCAACAACGTCGACAACTATCTTTCTCTCTCTCTCTCTCTCTCTACACACACATTTACTAAATTCTACTGGCATCATCGACCCTCTGGGGTGTATCCCAGACAATACACCCGATACACACACAGAGACACAAACACATCTGGTGGACACATCAAACATATCCGAAACTGCTATCTAACACAGTGTTTCATTTTGGAGATGTTATACAGCACCCACAGACATTAATGACTATGATGATGATTATTATGATGATGGTGATAGGGCTCGGATAGGAACTGGTGTCTAGGCAAGTCGGAAACACTCCCAGTAAGTACAAAACACTTAAACTCCAAGTAGTGCTATATTATACGTTATATCATACTAGTCTATAGTATACTTTTACTTAGACCATCCTGCTGCTTGTAGACTCTAACAAGCGTCGTGTAAATTACGCTAAGGAAGTTTTATCAGCCTCTCACGTTTCATTAATAAATTTTTATTTTATTCTATTAATTTAAAAACTTTTTCCGGCTAATTTCATTCATTGTTTGTCATTGTCGAATTTTAAAATAATTTACTGTCGTAAAATAATAATTAATTATTGATGCAATTACAATAAATAATAAAAATAATATAATAGGATTATTCAGTTTTCCAGTGAAGCATCTATAATTAAACCAATGCATTAGAATTCGAATGTGCTCCATACAACAGACAGGGCAACTGCCGACTGGCACTGGTGCTGCAAGTGACTGCACTAGGGTGTGTGCACCCTCGCAGTGGTACGATCGATACACGAAGAAGGGAATACAATTTCCAAGCGGATTCGCGCTACGTTCTCCCTTCTCTACACCATCATCTATGTGTATCTTTATCTTTCTCTATCTCGCTCTGTTCTATTCTATTCGGCTCTCTTCTCCACTTCGGCACTCAATTCTACTCTTTGTGTTCTCATGTGCGCCCCAAGTGTAAGTGTAAGTGCCAGAATAACCAACGAAAAAATAAAACGTTTAAAAAAAAAAAATTAAAAAATTAAAAAAAAAAGTCAAAAGAACATCGACGTATAAAGATAAAAATAAGAAATAAGAGTATGATTCGAAGCTTCAAAACGGCTTTTCGAGGGTTTTATCCATTGTCTCATGGGTAAACGGTAAAAAGGTTTTGGGTGTGTCATATAATTTATCCAGCTAAATATTTCTTTTTCTCAAAGAGTATCTCGAGACTCGTATACATTTAAATACACACTGAATTTTTATCAAATAAAATATTATTTATTTTTTATCCAATTGCTCGGCTGTATTCATCTCTAATATTTTATTACCGCTGATTCTTTAATAAAAAAATAATTATACGTAATAGCAATAATGACAGTAATAATAAAGAACTCACGTTGCGTTGCCGGCGGGTGGGCACATTGCCCAGGGGCGTCGATGAGAAAGGACGGACGAGCTACCGGACACCGGATCGCAAATATATGTGATGATAAACGATATGCGACGACGACGACGACGACGACAACAACGACGACGTCGACGACGACGATAAGGATAAGCTGTTGGTATTTATTATTGGTGTAAGTCTGAGAGACTCACTACCGGCTTCCGTTTCGCACTCACCATCGTAAACGGTACCAATCCTCAGTCTTTTACACTTTGAGCAGGTTAAAAAAAACATTCCAGCGTTTTTTAACTATTTATCGTTACTTTTATTGTAATAATCAATCTCTGTTGGTTTAATCACTCCAGTAGTCATCTTACAATCATTCTTCAATACTATTATTATTATTAATATTATTATTATTATTATTTCGTAAATGAAACTAACTGCTACGTCTTGTAAAACACTAACACTCACTTAATATTTTATTATTATTATTATTATTATTATTATTATTATTATAAATATATTATTTGAATATATATTAAAACACAAAAACAGCACCGTCACGAGATGAAAAAACACTAAATAACAATCACTATTAATAATAATAATATTATTATTGTATTATACACGAATTTAAACTGTTTGCGCTAGCACCAGCATTTAAATAATTTTTTAACCATCATCATAACCATAATAATAATAATAGCTGTTGTTGTTGTTGTTGTAAATAATTTAATTGATGACGCTTTTATGATTGTTCCTTGGATTGTTTCAAAATTAATTGTTTCTAAATTAGTCGGTGAGGTTGTTGACGTTTTTTTTAATACTGTTGCTGCTGCTACTGCTACTGCTATCAAAGTTAAAAATGTCGTCGTCGTCATCGTAATAATAAACTTAAGAATAATAATCGTTGTCTTGGATCTCGATTCATCTTTAAATAACCTCACGATGCAACCGAATAATTTAAAATCCACCTCAAGATGATAAACTCGTTTAACCCAACTCAGTATCGTGTTACTTGGTTTACTAGTGACCCTCTTCATGTCACGACTACCTGTATTAACCCACGTCATTGTCCTCAACATCATTATCACTGGTTTATTTTTTTCATATAAAAAAACTAAAAACCAAACTTATTTTTTTAAATAAATAATCCAACAGAACTACATTTATTATATTAAATGTATTTTACGTTAACGCCTCAATCCACCGCACCCGTATTATTTTTTTTTAAATAAATTTTTCATTATTATTCAACACCAAAAAATTTAACAATCTTAAAAAAAAATCATTTTTTTTTTTTTTTTATATAGATTTATCATTTTTTGTTCTTGAGAACGTTCAAGTCGTCCCAATAGTATTTCGTACTACTTTTACCGGAACTTTAAGTGTATCTTGTATCTACCGGTAGCTGATGATAAAAACACTTGAGAAATGAAAAATCCAAAATTTAAATAAAAATAAATAAATAGTATCCTAGGACACTATTTTATTATTAATAGTAATAATAATAATAATTAACAGTAATCCATCACTGTATCACTGAATTCACTACTAAAACAGTCTGATAAACAAAATTCCTTTGGAATATTAATTATTTAATTTACGCAAAACAAAAAAAACGTGATGATCGGCGTCGTCGTCGCGATAATGATACCGCTGACATGCACAACCACCCGCGAGGACACTCCCTGGACATGATCGCGTCTAAAACGTTCAACAACCGCACACCAAAGTCTACCAACGGCCGCCCACCTTAGTACTGACGCTAACCGCCTTGTGCCTTGATGGGTGTTGTGCCGTCGAGCCGCGCGTCGGTGCTGCTGCTGCTGCTGCTGGTGCTGCTGCTGCTGGTGCTGCTGCTGTGATGCTGTATAACGGGTAAAAAAATCTACGAGAGCGAGAAAGGAACCAAGAATTGGTTGGTCCTTTGAATGAGGGAGACAGTGAGTGAGTAAAAGCCATGCAAGCACCAGTACAAGCAGCACCCTCACTCTACTGGTTGAACTACCACCACCACCACTACGACCATCACCAGTGTTGACTGTTTCCACCACCACGACTACCCGGCTGACGGTCTGAGGGTGGTAGTAGGTTTAGAAGGGAGTAAAATCCGCGCCCCCAGTCGACACTGAGAGCTAGACGAAGAGAGCTGAAGAGAGCAACCTGCGCCAGCCCCGGGAGCCAATACCAATCCCATGTGCGAATAATCGTCGTGTTCGTTGTTCGTTGTTCGTTGTTCGTAAAACGTCACGATCTTACCCGACCCTCCACGATCTTTTACGGAATCTGACGATTCTGTTTTTGGTCCGATCTTAAACGTGGTACCATGTGCCAGCTAGAGCCAGCACTGACACCACTGACAGCCCAAAAGGACAACAACTATCTTGTCCTACTCAATCCTCCTTCAGATGCCCTCAATTACTCTATTTTGCCTTTCACTCTTCTTACATTCCCCATTGTTTTATTTTTTCCGAGTTCGTTCTGTCCCTATGGGAAGATCAAGGGGTAGGTTGACTACTTTGTAAAGATACAGGGCGTTGACTGAGATACTGAATTCAGATTTAATGGAAATAGCTGAGTCGGGGAAACCCTATCAACCGAAAACAGATGAGACACAGCAGAATGATTGTCTGGGCTATTCTTTATCTACTCGAATAAAACGTATGTTCCTATGGTTCTTTTAGGGTGTTATTATTGTTATTATTGTACGCTTTCTACACCCTCAATGTCAGCGGATGATTCATATGGGGATACACTTTTATATAGGACATTGGGTGATTGGGTGATGCGTCATTGTTACATAAAATTGCCTTAAGGCTCTCGGAATTTAGGTCAATTGCATACGGGGTTCTTTTGGACTTTTTTTTTTCTTCATTATTTTCTTTGGGAAATATTTATTTTTCTATCACAAAAGATAGTTCCGAAGAGCAAATTCACTCAATAAATTATCTTTAAGCTTTGAGGAAAAAAAGAACATTTTGGATTGGCTTATTGATTCTATTTGAATAATAAAAAGCTTGGATCGGAGTAATAAAGCAGTTATGATTGATGATGTATGGAATTTTCATAAATTCAAAAAGGATTCAATACTATATACTATATACAGTGGTTATCAATGTTTGAGAGAAACAAATCGGTTGTGGAAATATGGAAACAGAGACTCGGTAGAAGTCGATTGGAATATTAGTGGTTGCCCGAAATATTCAACAGACAATATAACAGTGTGATGACTACACGCATCATCGTGTGTCTACGATTAAATAATTGAAATGCCGAGTTGTACTGTTGTACTGGTATACCGGTGAAATTTGAAATAGATGGTGATGATGATGGTGGTCTGTCGATAGAAATCCTACAACCTACGATCAACCAAATTGACGAACCAAACACTGTTACACAAATTCATTTGTACATTCCTGATTTCTATGATGAATATCTCGAGTAATTTATAATACTCAAACTATACGTCTTTTTTTAATATTCGCGGTTTCAATTAAATAGATTTTATCAATAAAATAAAATAATGATTGTCATTGACTTGTTAAAATTATAAAAACTCTAGAGGCTCTTACTTTTTTATTGAGATGCTAGTGAAATAAAAATAAAATCCTCTTAAGCTTGACGTATTTACTTTATGACTCTCTTAGTTATTTAAGCGGTTAGATTTTCTTCAAGTCGTACAGATCAACGCCAGGGGTGAGAAAAATCAAAAACTGGGTTCATGGTTCTGTAAAATTTTGAAATTATAAAAAGAAAAAATAAAAAAAAATTTATTACAAAGTTAAACTGCAAGCTGCAGGGAAAAATCATCAGAATAGTGATTGATTTTAACGGGCGATTTTTTCCCTTTGCCGTTAAGCTTCTGGGGAAGAAATTAGGGGAGAAAATACTTTTAAAAAAATTATTTGTTAAGTGAAAAAACATCAAAAGAGAAAACTAAGCTCAATAAATAAATTAAATTACATTTATTCCCACTTTATTTTTAAATAGAATAAAAAATTCTGGTGTTAAAAAATTTAATAAAAAAATAAAATTTCAGTAATATGTGTGAATTATAAATCTTTAAATAGTTAACAAGCTCAATATCTGTAACATTTTCGCTATCAACAAATCTACTTGGTGTTAGTCGTCGATCGTGTCGAACGTGCATGACTTTGCCCCATAGAAAAAGTTATTTTACGATTATGTACTTCCGCTACTCTAGCTTCTTATATTACCACTAGTACTAGACAAAAAAATAAATAAAAAAAAAAAAAAAAAAAAAAAAATCTAGGAGGTAAAAATGTAGCAGATAGATAGATGGTCGCGTACACCAGCAATTGCTGCACAGACTACCACCACTTACTCTGTACATGTATAAAGTAAGAAGATAGTTGAAGCTAGACGTGAAAACAGAGTCAATAGATTGCCCGTACAGTACGATGAGTCTTTCGATTTCCGGCAAGTACGTGTAACGTCAATGCGACACTCTTCACTGAATCTTCATCATCCCACAAGATATTGAGCTTGTTCTCACCATTAAACATACAATGTACTTTACTCGTACTTACATCATCGCTTTTTCCCCACCGATCTTCCGTAAAATTTCACAAAATCTAATATCTAATATTTAATGTTTAATGTTAAACACATTATAATAGAAAAAGGAAGATAATTAACAATCTCGGGAAAATTTTCATTAAAACGAATGTCATCTAGAAAGTCAGGGGAGCTCTAAATTATCTCATACCACAGGAACTAAACTCTCAGCTGGGCAAACCAACCTTTACAAAATGTACAAACCAACACACCAAAGTTTCAACAACAACAGGAAAAAATATAAATGAAATTTAAGGTTATTTTATATGAGGAGTCTAATGTTAAATAGGAAAAGTCGCGTTCTAAAAGTAAAATCATGAGACCTTATAACCTCCAGGGACATTGACCTCGGGCTGACTGCAGTGCTGTTTTAGATGTAAACTTGTCTTGAAACATTAATTACACCCCCTTTATCTTCCGGAGGTATAAACTTGTAAGAAATACTACCAACAGTTAATGAAACTATTTTCATTTATTTAAGCCAGTTAATGAAACTCTTTTTTACTTTTATTATTTTTGTTATCCGATCTTCATTAGAGGTTTTTTTTAGTGCCTTTGAATTTTTTAACATGAAAAAACATTCACGGTATTTTAAATGCATGAGCTCGGTCACGTGTGTGCAACGTTGCTTATTTCGAGGATATTTCGAGCAAACGAGAGATACAAAAAAAAAAAAATTATTTTTTTAAGGGGTAAGAAACAGAAATACAAGTTGAAACTGAACCTCAAGGCTGAATATTGTCTCTGGGGTCTCATATTCCGTTTCACAGTGTCGTCCGTCAGTCCCCGTGATGATCCACTCGAGAATTTCGATCTCTTCTTATAACGATCCAGACATGGATAGGAATATGTCGTATTTTATGTAATATTTTTTTTTTATTTCGTTTTATCTTGTTGAAGTCAACGAATTTCATACCAATATAATGATACCGGCTGCTATTTTATTGAGAGTAAAAATATATTTTCATCAATAAAGTCAATTAATTTATTGATTTAATTAAGCCAGTTAGAGCGGGAGAGAGAAAAAATATAAATAACAACGAATAAAATGCCAATTTTATCCAACTGTTTTCATGATACGAAGAGTAATAAATATTGAAATCGTTTATTTTGTGTAAGCAAGCGAGTGTAGCATATCCGGGCATGAGCATTAATGTACCAAAAAGATACTAAACAACGATACTAGCACTATATACCAAACTTTGTTTTGGTCTGTGTGTATTTATATATATATATATATATATATATATATATATATATATATATATATATATGAATTTATACATTAGTTCTACATGGTGTTCACCTGTGAATCCACATTTGAAAGCTTCGTCTGTGAAATCCACTGGGAACCCTTTCTCTGTACTGTGGAAAAGGATAAATCCGAGGTTAAAGGGTACAACCAGCAGGCCGAACAATGTGGAACAAACGTGTATGCGCATCCCTTATGAATTTCATCCGCGAGTAAAAAGAAGAAGGCCAGTTACCTTCCGCTAAAAGTATACCAGAATAGTAATATGGCCAAGAGACTTCTACTATTACCCTTTCTCTCTTTTCAGTTGTAGGTGAGATGCAAGATAAGAGATAGATTATAATATTACTGGAGGAGAGTCCGATAGAGCAAGAGCAAGACCGAAAATCCTCATGTTCATCCTGTGTCCTCTTTCCCTTTCCCTTCTCCAGTGGCGTTGTCTACCCCCCGACACTCAAATAATTCATTTCCCTCCGAACTCACCCCTGTCTCGTTTCACAGGCGCCACAGACAATTTGTAAGATTCTACCAATGCTATCCCAAGGAGAAAAAATAAAAAAAAAAAAAAAAATACAGCAAACACTATTTTTAGCCCACGCCCAAACATTTATTTTTAAAAATTTTTTCTTTTATTCCTACTAATACTTATTCATCGATTCTATTTCATTACCTTTCAAAAGAAATTTTTTTTTTATTTTTATTACAAGAATTTTTCTGTGAAAGGTTAATTATTTTGAATACACCCGTCGATCTTTTATTTTTAAAATATTAATTGTTTTTTTTTTTTAATTAAAAATATTTAAAAGTCAAATATTGATTGTAAAATAAAATAAAAGCAGATATTTAATTAGAGAAAAAAAGTTTTGTTGAAAGATTAACAATAAAGTAAAAGAAAAAAATAATAAAATAAAAAAGAAATTAGTATCTGGTGTACAATAGAGCATATGTGAGAGTAAAATCAACCCAGAAGTGGATTCTGCGCATCTAATAGAAGATTACAGCGAGAAGAAAATCGTGGTGAGTAGCGCAGTCGCGTATCGATCAGAACCCCTTCTCCAGATGAAAATAAAACGGGGAAACTAACGCGCACCCTCTTAATTCTGGCTCCAGTGGTCCACCGACCGCGCGGACCGTCACCATCATTTAATCTTGCTGTCATTTTTTTTTATTTTTCACATCACACATCTCTTACACTTTTATCTTAAATCTGCCATCCGATTAAATTTAAGATTTATTTATTTCCTATCTTTAAACAGACCCAACCCCGTATTAGCGGGCTTTTTTTAAATCAGTGCGCTAGTGAACTGAACCTATACCAGAGTCACAATAAAAATAAATAACAACAATAATTATTTTATTTATAAAATTCTGATAAATTGCATTTGAAACGAGTGTCAAAACTTTCAGGTCGATAAACTATTTTATTATTTTTGGAAACTAAAAATTTATATGAAACTCATGCAACAGGTTCGTTGGCTAAACGATTTAAGTGTATAGACAGGTTGTGTCAGAAACGACAAGCGACGGATCGACGGTTTTATTTTATCTAGGCGGATGTTTTACCTCAACTGTTGCTAAAATTATACATTATTAGCCTTCAGATCGACAAACTTTAAATTATTTTAATTGCCAGATAAAAAATTAACTATAGATGTGTGGAGAGTTAAAGTTAAATATTGATGGATGCAAATTCGATCGATTGAATGATAAATGAGGCAAATTAACATAAATTTGATATTTAATTGGAAAAATGTAGGGACTAAATGAAAGGATTAATCTATTGGAGAGTAACACATTCGAAGATTGACCAAATGAAAACAAACAATTGCACCGCGTGGACGCGCTACTGTAACTAGTCTAGAAACACGTGTGAGATCATAATTATGAGTATGATTTACAGGAGATTAATTATTATTACACTTGCCTTAGGCATTTGTTATTGTAACCCAGATGCTAAACGACTTTATGATGATTTACTCTCTAACTATAACCGATTAATTCGCCCGGTCTCTAACAATACTGACATCGTTGTTGTCAAACTCGGGCTGCGTTTATCTCAATTAATTGATCTGGTAAGTTAATTAATCGGTACTTTAATCAATAAGCAATAAATAAAATTAAAACTTTGTTTCAGAATTTGAAGGATCAAATATTGACGACAAACGTTTGGCTCGATCACGTAAGTTTGTATTTAAATTAATATCGATGCTGATAAATCATTTAATTTTAATTTTGTTTCATTTATAGATAAATATAATGTGACGTAAATTTATTGTTTTGTATACAGGAATGGCAAGACCACAAATTCCGTTGGGATCCCAACGAGTACGGTGGTATGAAGGAACTTTATGTCCCCAGTGAACACATTTGGTTGCCAGATATTGTTTTATACAACAAGTACGTGTTTCATTTTGTTGATAATTATTTGAAAATTTATCTATTGAATGTACTGGTGTTTAAAAAAAATTTTTACAGCGCTGATGGGGAATACGGAATTACAACTATGACTAAAGCTGTGTTACATTACACCGGCAAAGTTTTGTGGACTCCACCGGCTATTTTTAAATCTTCATGTGAAATAGATGTAAGGTATTTTCCATTTGATCAGCAAACATGCTTTATGAAATTCGGATCGTGGACTTATGATGGTCTTCAGGTAATTGTTTTATCTTGACCCAACTTTTTAATTTTTTAATTTATCTTCATTGACTTCTAAATTTAAGGGTAATTATAATTATACAGAAGTGAGGGTCCACCGATTTTTGAGCTTGAAAAATCAAAAAATTGATCTTTTTGAATATTTTTTTAGAACACGGCGAAAAAAAAACATAAGGATTTTTCCTATTTTTCCAATGTTAACATGGGAATTTTTTTTTTTATTAACATGATAGAAATATCCATGTGACATAGGAAAAATTCATTTATAACTAAAATTTTTGTAACTTAATTTAATAATTATAAATTTACCTAACAATTTTCTCATTCGAGCAATTTCCGATAATTTAAAAGTAAAACAGTGACATACAGTCGGATTGTGATAAAAAAATTCGAGGAAATTTTTTTCAAATTTTGCTTTACATTTCGAAAAAATTAAAAATCCAGCAGATTATGGACGTTGTGACTTAAATTGCTATAACTTTTTCAAAAATTGACCTATCGGGACGTTTTTTTTTTCAAAATTTTTTTTATTAAATGTTCTTTTTGGGAAAAAATAGAAAAAAATTATTCGAACCTATCTTCATTGTTATTTTTTAGATTTTCCGAAAAAACTCGAAATTTCTCGATGATAAACATTTATAATATCTTTTTTCTTTCTTTCATATGAAACTTTGATATTTTCTACGAATATCCTGAAAATTTCAGAATTGTGTTTTTTTTATTTCTATTTTTTTTCAACTGAAATAAAAAATTTTTTTATGTCATAAATGACTTTTTCTTGTCACATGGATATTTCTATGATGTTACCATTGGAAAAATTATTATGTTAACATTTAAAAAATCCCTATGTTTTTTTCGCCGTATAGATTTTGTAGAAAAGTGTTTTTTAATTAAATGGTGACGATGCTATTTTTTGGGATTATTAAAATATTTGTTTTCTTAAAGAGCGATAAAAATAGAATAAATTAGAAAAGTAAATTCAGAATATCATAATTTGAAAATTTTTAAAATTGTAAAATTTAATTTTTATACTTTTTATTATTTTTATAATAAATCCGTCGTGAAGAACAATTTGAAAAAAAAAATCAATTTAAATCTAAAATAGTTGGAGTCCTACTTCTGCATAATTTCCAATTTAAGTAATAAATTATTTCAGATTGATTTGAAACATATAAACCAAAAATCGGGAAATAATAACGTTGAAATAGGAATGGATCTACGCGAATACTACCCTAGTGTTGAATGGGACATTCTGGGAGTTCCGGCAGAACGCCACGAAAAGTTTTATCCGTGTTGTTTAGAACCATTTCCGGATATATTTTTCAACATAACATTACGCCGAAAAACATTATTTTATACGGTTAATCTTATAATTCCGTGTGTCAGTATATCATATTTATCAGTATTAGCATTTTACTTGCCCGCGGATTCTGGAGAAAAAATAGCTCTGTGTATTAACATTCTCCTGTCCCAAACAATGTTCTTTTTACTGATATCCGAAATAATACCGTCGACGTCATTAGCGTTGCCGTTGTTGGGAAAATATTTACTTTTCACGATGGTATTGGTCGGATTGTCCGTTGTCGTAACAATTATAATACTCAACGTACATTATCGTAAACCCAGTACACATAAAATGGCGCCGTGGGTTAGAACGGTATTTATACGAAAATTACCGAAGTTACTATTAATGCGAGTACCCGAAAATTTGCTGAATGAGCTGGCGGCTAATAAAATTTACGGACGGGGAAAAGCCGCTAAAAAAACCAAATTCGAAGCTGCCATTTCAGCGGCTATGAGATCGCCGTCTGTGATGTCGTCTCCTGAATCGATAAGGCGCAGAGGTAATTATTATTCAGATAAAAATGACATTTATTTTGTTAAGGGTATAGTGATTGAAAGATAAAAGATTTTTAAAAATTAATTTAGGTTGCAATGGATTACACACGACTTCTGGAAACAGATTTATTGGTCTAGAGGCTGGAATGGCCGGGTATAATGGACTCCCGACTGTCATGTCGGGTCTGGATGAGTCTATGAGTGATGTAGCACCGAAAAAAAAATTTCCTTTCGAGTTGGAGAAAGCTATTCACAATGTCATGTTCATTCAACATCACATTCAACGTCAAGACGAATTTAATGCGGTAAATTATTATCTATATTATTAAGAGAATAAGAAAAATTTCGTCTCCAGGGTAGTCGTATGATAAAATCGATTTTTTTTAGTGAAATTTAGTGTCATTGCAAAGGTCTTGATTTGAATTTGTGCTTTTTCAAGGTTTCATATCATTCTTACCGATAGTGAATTTATTATGATAGGTATTTAGGCTGTATTCGAAAATGCTCTATCTCTAGATACATAATTAAGAAATTATCTTTTATCTTGACAACTAATGACATTTTTAAAGATATAAGCTCACTCTGACATTATACTCATCGAGACCTTTCATTTGAGTACCCACATCAATTTTTCATATATTTTATATATTTATATATTTCACAAATACCATATATATAAAATATGTAAAAAATGCTATGTGAGTATTCAAATGAAAGGTCTTGATGAGTGTAACATCGAGATGAGCTTAGATCTTTAAAAACATCAATAATTAAGAAAGTACATTGCAATTTAACAAAATTAATTATTTAATAAAGCAAAATTTTATTTATTTATTAAATTATATTTTATTTTTATTTTTTGATAATTTAGGAAGATCAAGATTGGGGATTTGTTGCGATGGTACTCGATCGTTTATTCTTGTGGATATTTACAATAGCCTCGATTGCTGGTACATTTGCCATTTTATGCGAGGCACCCTCACTTTACGACGATACGAAACCTATCGACATGCAGCTATCTGCTATCGCTCAACAGCAATTTCCGCCGCGCAATCCGACTTTACTCAAAGGTATTTTACCACAGCGCGCAGACTAAAAAATTATTTAAACTTTTAAGGAAAGTCAACCCAAAAAAATAACAATAAACAACTTGATAAATTTAAAAATAAATTTTATTATCATTTGAATATGTAATTTTTTTTTAATCTTTAATTTATATAACTTTGGTTTTATATCAGATAAATTTTATGATTAATCCAAACTATAGTATTTTATTAATAAAATAACTAATTTAAAAAAAACATTAATACACTGTCAATTTTAAGCATCAATTTGTAATATAAAAACAATCAAACTATATCGAAGGTTTATAATATCGTACAAGTACTTAGCAATTATTTATTTGTTTTATGTAATTCAATTAATTATTTCTGTCGAAATAATCTAATAAAAGTTTGTAATTGTATAAGATAATTATTAAGACAATTGATAAGTAAATAATAATTATAGATAAGACTTTTTATAGTTTCTTTCCTAAAATAAAAAATTAATATTAATTATAAGTATTAATAAATTGTTAAATAAACCGTATAACGAAATTTTTTGACTTTTTATTATAATAATACAGTTAGTACGTTTAGAATTTATAAAGTTAAATTACAAATAATAATAATAATAATAATAATAATAATAATAATCAGATGTATTTGTTAATGATTCAAATAAAAAAACGTGTTTTTGTTAAAAAATATACTCTTATGTTTATTTATGTAATTATATATTTATGATATCTATGTCAACAAGATTACAAGTTGAAAAAAAAATTAAATCAAGTCATCCGTTTGGATTGACGGAAAATGTCTTAATAAAATACATATTAATTTTTTATAACAAAACATTTAATAACTTAATTTATGTATGTCAATCATTAATTCGAATAAATTACGAATATAAATGATTTAATAAATAACATGTAAATCTAGACGGAAAAAACAAGATGACACTGGATATCATGCCAGATTATAGTGAATGAAAAAAAAATTCAGATAGTCGCTAGTACAATCCAGATTACAATGAGTATAATCCAGATTACAATGAGTACAATCCAAATTACACGGAAAAAACAAGATGATATTGGATATCATACCAGATTATACTGAATGAAAAAAAATTTCAGATAATAGCTAGTATAATCCAGATAACAATGAGTATAATCAAGATTACAATGAGTATAATCCAGATTACAATGAGTATAATCTGGGATGATATCCAGTGTCACCTTGTTCTTTCCGTGTGGGGTCACCATTTTAATTTTTATTTTTTTGAACGAAATTTCTATTTGATTTTATTGATGTTTTTTTTTTTGAAAAATTCATAAAAAATGAACAATTTAAAAAAAAAATGATTATCACAATGTCAACAAATTTTCCAAAAAATGTATAAATTGAAAAAGAAAAAAGTTGAATATCCCAATTTCTGAAAAAATTATATAATCCAAGGTTCTACTGAGTATAATTCAAATTATATGGGATATTTTTTCGGATTATATCCAGTGTAATCTTACGCGTTATAACCAGAAAAATTATTTTTACAGAAATTTTTTTTCACCACAAATAACACTGAGTATAATTTGGGATGATATCCAGTGTCATCCTGTTCTTTCCGTGTAGTCGATATATTTTCATTAATATATTTATTATTATTATTATTATTTAATGGTATAAGCAAAAATTAACCATTTAATAAAATTGTTAATCAATAAATGGCAAATAAAACGATAATTTTTATTTTATTTAAATTTTATTATAAATAATAAAAACGTTTTTAGTATAAAAAATATATAAATAATTTTTAAAATTCGATTGAGTAATAAAAAATAAAAATAAAAATTTATTTAATATGCCAGTACGATAACAATTAATAGATATTTTTTTTTCTCTTACAATTAATATCTTCATTGTGAAGATAAACTTCTAACTTGAATTAAAATAATCTTAACGGAGATACTGATCCGCGCCTATCTCATGTTTGTACAAATAAAAATAAGCAACAGTAACAATAATGAAATATTGTGGAGTAAATAATCACATTGGAACATGCAGAACTTATTATCATTATCAATATCGTCAGCAAAATTTATAAGTAATTACTTTTAATTGACAAATATATATCAATAGAAGCAACGTCATTGCGGAAAAAATATATGAATACATATATAGATATATCAATTGATTAAAATTAGTTACATTATAGTTATACTTTTCATTTTTTTGTTGCATTAGACACCTTTCAAGTAAAGCGTTTATCTTATGTCATGGTCATAGTAAATCTAGCAAAATAATTTATTCAAACATCGCTGATTCAATTATCAGACACCGGACTTTAGTTTCTTTTAAAAATAATAAAACATTTTTAATTAGTTAAATTTTTTTTTTGTTTTAATGTAGTTATTAATATAGACTTGTGGATATATAATATATATTTATAATTTTAGTATTTAATATTAAGTTAACTAATATAAAATTTAAACTCTGACTGCCATCAATCGTCTCGACGGCTCGAAACCTTTCCACGTCCCAATATAAATTTTACAACGTGGACAAAAGTGATGCACTGTCATGAAATAATTTGTACAGTATGGTAGACACGAACATAAACAACACCTGTAATAAAATCAATTTTATTATTCAATATATTCCATTAAAAAAAAAAAAAAAAAAAAAAAAAAAAAAAAAAAAAAAGTTGGTAATTATTTACAAGTGGAGTCAAACGTATTTTTGGCCATATCTAGGTGAAAAATTAACATTTTGTTATTTTTTTTATTCTGCTTGTTTTTACGGCGGATTTATGGTAGTGATATCAAAAATATCAAAAATTTAATATTTCGATTGCTATTTTGTCTTCAAAATTTTGACTTGCATGTTTTTGGATAAAATTTCTATTTTATCTTTTTTTTATGTTTTTGAATTATAGATATATTTTTTTTTTTGAAAAGTACACAAAAAAAACGAAAAATTAAAAAAAAAGTCAAATATCACAATTTTTTAATAAATTAAAAAATTTTTTTTTTAATTTGTTAAAATTGTGGTAATCAATTTTTTTTTATTTTCAAAAAATTTACAAATTCTTCTGAAAATTTGTTAAAGTTGTGCACGGAAATATCAAGATGACACTGGATATCATCCTAGATTATACTGAGTGAAAAAAAATTTTTAGACAGTAGCTAGCAGTATAATTCAGATTATAATGAGTATAATCCAGATTATAATGAGTATAATCTATATTATAATGAGTATAATCCAGATATCACGCAGTATAATCTAGATTTTTCTAGCTACTATCTGAAATTTTTTTTAATCATAGATATCACTGAGTATAATCTGGGATGATATCTAGTGTCATATTGTTTTTTCCATGTGGTAATCAATTTTTTTTTAATTTGAAAAAGTTTACAAATTTTTCTTGAAAATTTGTTAAAATTATAATAATTAACTTTTTTTTTTAAATTGTTCATTTTTTTATATATTTCTCAAAAAAATATACCAAAATTAAAAAAAAAATTTCGTTTAAAAAAATGAAAATTACAATGGTAGACCCGACTTGTAAGTAATTGCCAAAAAATTAAATAAATAAATATTAATTATAAAAATGTTACCCAAGAATACAAAGAATAAGACAACAGATGTGAGCCATTGGTTGATGGTCAGAAAC
The DNA here is from genome assembly GCF_013202065.1 of Cotesia typhae. Classification (NCBI taxonomy): domain Eukaryota; kingdom Metazoa; phylum Arthropoda; class Insecta; order Hymenoptera; family Braconidae; genus Cotesia; species Cotesia typhae. Next base: position 6,023,780 of record NW_027423774.1, on the reverse strand, counting down.
TGTAGACGTCTTGATGTCAGTTAGACAAGAAGGACATTGCATTTTGACAGGACTTGAGGCCAATGTATAAGTCCCAGATGGACGAACCATTCGTACTTCTGAAGTTATTGGATACGATGGAGGTAAATTACGTGGTGATGTATAATCAAAAGGACCTGCTCCATCAATATTTGGTGGTGGAACATCTATTTAAAAAAAAAAAATACTTAATAATAAATACGTGGCTACTATTCCCGTAATAGTTTGCTTATATTTTATTTAACTAGTCTATAACTCGAAGGATCTAAATTTAAATTAATCTCCAAGTTGATTATTTTTAAATTCATTGAATTACTCGATAAAAAAAATTCAATGAATAAATCTTTGATAAAATAATTTTTTTTTTTGCTGTAGTTAATAAAAGAACAATTAATCGTAAAATTATCACACAGTAGTTAATACACTAAATTTCAATTATTAATAAATTAATTTTAGTGATAAAATAGTAATTGAATTAATAGAAGAAAAGATAAGCATAATATTTGTTTGATATGATATTGAGAAGCATTGGAGTGTATATTGCATCGAATTGTATTACCCGTTTCTGACGAATAGAAGAGTGAAGGCGAAAAGTTCAATATCAGTGCCCAGAGAGATAACTCTCGTATCATTGATGCGATACGTCACTCGTACGGTGACATGAGGAATTTAAATAAAAATAAAAAACGATAAAAGTACTACCCAATCTACCGGCCATCCAAATAAATAAATAAATAACAAACAGTGTCAAAAATTCACGAATAAAGCAACTATCAAGTTCCTAGAGGTCCTGTTTGTTATTTCCGTCCATAAGCACATATCTATTTAGTCCAGGCATTTTTAATTACATCTTGTCTTTTTCTGTTTCAAAAATTAATTTTAATTATTCTAAATAAGGAGAAAAAAAAATAAGTAGTGAGGTAATGATTAATGAAAATTAGTAATTAAAATAATGAAGGATTAAGGATTTACTTACCGTGGAATCTGAGGATGAGGACAAATTTGTCAGGATAAAAATTCATTATTATCTCGTCTGTCTTCTAATTAATTTTTTTTTTAATATTCACAAAAATAATTTATTTTATTTATTTAAGTAAATAAAATAAAAAAATTTAGTCAATTGTTAATAAAAGTAATGATGGGAAAAAATGGTTAAATAAAAATTAATAGCGAAAAAATGATTGTTAAATAAAAAATAGATTAAATAAAATAATTTAAAAAGCTGAAGAGTTAATTTATCGTGTGAAAAAATGTTCATTAGCATAAATCCGTATAATAATCGCATTAATATAAGCATTAGTAGTACATAGCAGTGCACCGAGTACTAATTTATAACCATAAGATATCAAAAATAGAATATAATGGGAGTTTGTGTATATATTTATAGACATACACTACAAATCTCTGCAGATGACACTGATATGAGTGCTTTTAAATGATGATACTCGAATTTAATAATTCATTTGTCAATAAAATTGGGTCATTATTTAATATTATTATTATTTAATATAATCATAATTTAATATAATTATTTAATATTTTTAATTAAAAATATTAATTTAATAATTAAATAATAACTTACAGGGAGCGTTCAAAGGTACTCGGGAATCTCCAGGATATGGTAAGACATTTATTGGCGCAATTGAAGGATTCGGTATAGGCATTGGCATTGACATGGTCATTGATTGGGCCATTGCTTCTTCATATGAAGGTGGAAGAGCTGGAGGTGGCGCCGAGGGTGCCATTGCTCCTGAAGTTGCTGGAACTCCTGGAGCAGGTGCTGGCATTGACGACATACTCGGTTGATTTTTTTCCATATCTGTGAAATATTATATTTTAAAAATGTAATTTATTTTTAAGGTATCAAGACTGTTGATACTTCAACAAAAATCCCCGACTAAATATCCTGGACAGAATATCCTCAAAATGAATATCTCCGGACAAAATATTGCCAAAATAGAAACCAGAAAAAATACAAAATACAAAAAAAAAAAAATTTCCAAAAAAAAAATTTTGCATACAATTTACAAATGATGGTAATTTTACAGAAAAGAAAAGTTAGAAGTCTTAATGATTTTTTAATTTTTTTGACAAACAAATTTGTTTTTAAAAAAATTGCATTTTTAATTTTTTAAAATTTCTAAATGTCAATTTTTTTTCTAATTATTGATTACCATAAATTATTAAATATTTTCTTAATTGATTTTTTAAGATTTTTTATTCTAATTTTATGATACTAAAATTAGCCGACGTTTAAATTTTTTTTATCAATTAAATTAGAAAAAAATTATTTTTATAAAAACAATGAAAAAAAAAATGCATTTTTAGTTTTTAAAAATTTCTAAATGTCAATTTTTTTTCTAATTTTTGTTTGGCATAAATTATTAAATATTTTTTTAATTAATTGTTTATTCTAATTTTATGACAAAATATTTATTTATTTATTTATTTACTTATGGATATAAATATTTTGAAAATTTTCATTTGAAAAAAAATGGCGATTGATTGAAAATTTTCTCGTTATTCTCTGTTTTTTTTTTTTTTTGTTTTAATCCGGTTAAAAAAATCTTTAAAATAAAAATTTTTTAAATTCCGTATGTGCGATGATAACTACATCCTTACTGATTAAAGAGCAAATTGGGTTTTTATTTTCAGATGATCCGTTTTTGAGTTATCGAACCGACCATGGAGGGGGAAATTTTTTCTAGTGCTTTACGAGATTGTTAATAACTTTGTAATAATTAAATATTTTTTAATAAAAATTTAGGGTAATAATCTTTAATGTACCCTTAATAAAATAAAAAAAATCCGATCCCCAAATTCCTTTATTTTCCTTATCAAAAAAATTCCCGAAAATCAGCTCTTTTTTTTTCGATCGTCACAGTGGTGTTCCCCCTTAATAATATCGAATAAACCCACACAAAATCTATGATAAAAAGGCACAACACGGTAACAAACTTTGTCTGAGGCTATATTTTTTAGAATATTTTGTCAAGGGATATTTTATTGGTGTATCAAGAATCATGGAACCAATTTTTTAAGAAAAATAAAAATTAATACGAAGAAGAAGCAAAAAAGGTCATTGTTTTGTATCAGAGAATACATTGACCCAAAATAAATAGTGATAAACAAACTAATAAAAATAGTAATAAATCACAACGATAATTGCTTTTTGCCTTGAATTTTAAATAATAATTTAACAAGCATAATTTAAATGATACTTTTTAAAAAGACATTCAACTTTTGACAATGAACATTACATTTATATTATTATTCCCGTCTGACATCTCATTTGTAGCTCAGCATTATTAAGTAATTGGAAAATGACAACCCACATGTACGACAAGTGTTATCACTTATCTTATGTTCATGCATTGTGAATTTAAACCGTAAAATAAATTTTATATTCACGCTGATATCCTCTCGATCTCTAGGCATCGTAAATACTTACAAATGTATATTATTTATAATTGTAGAGTTGCGATTAGCTGTTGAATGTCAATTGCAGATCGTAGGTCATGTTATTATTTTTTTTTTAGATTCTAGTCTAAATAATTATTCTTTAATTTAATTACAGCTGCCTGTGTGTATGTTTGTGTGTTAATATGTAAATCTATAAAAATTTAGTTGTGCTGTAAGTTAATAACGCGTGACGGTGAACAAACAAAAAGTCATAAGTAAAGAAAACATGGAAGTTAATATCTTGAATAATAAATTTAATACGGAAATAAATAATATTAAATTATAAATAAATTCTGCAGTAACGGCTTTAGTGCTGAGTTTTATAATTTATTCCGTCCCGGCAATACACTTTTATTTTCAATAGTTTACATTAACACATAAAAAAAAGTTGCGTCATGTCCTTGCACGCAAGTAGAAAGCCACCAGCACGATTATTATGTAATTATTTAATTAAATTTGCTGTTATATTTTTTTTTACACATCTAAGTAATGTAATAATTTGGGTTTTGTTTTTTTTATAATAATATATTTGGAAATTATTAACTAATAATAAATAGATAATAGGCAATTGAAAATTATAAGTTTTTGTAAACGTCCGCTGATGAATCATTCTCTATTTCAAAATTCAAAATATATAATTTAATATTGATAAGTATTATTAAAGTCAAGTCTTTGATTTTACAAAACTAATAAGGAATAATTATTTTAATTATTAGATTAACATAACTATTACACTTCTTGAATATTGATATAAAATTTATCAGTGAACTGTCTCATAACACGTATTGAAATGAGCCCAAAAAATAACTTTCTCTTAGTTTAAAACCCATAATTAACACATACTTTTTTTTATTTTAAACTCTAGAAAGTTGTGAAAATAATTACAAAATTTTGTTGTTTATTATTAATTTTTAAATAATTTTAGTTTTAACTCAAAGTAAAATTACTTTTTTTTTTTAGCAAAATCAAAATTAATTTTTCGACATTAAATTAAGCTGTCACTCCAATTTTTTAATTTAAAAAAAAAAAAAATTTTCCAAAAAAATTGAATTTTTAATTTATTAAAATTTTGTCAATTTTTTTTTGTCATAAATTGTTAAAAAAATTATAATACTGAAGTTAGCTGTCAGCTGTGAATTAAAAAAATTTTTTTAACAAATCAATTATAATAAAAAAATGCTTCTAAAAATTTTCACTTATAATTTTCATCAATTTTCACATGTAGAGCTTTTTAATTAAATTTTTTTTTTGTATTAATTTAATTGCTAGAAAGAACTAAAAAAATTTTTAATATTTATCAACTTCAGTGTCATAAAAAATTCATGAAAATTAATGTAGCACATATTTAATAATTTTAAAAATTTTATATCAAATAAATAATGGCAAAAAAAATTGACATCTAGAAATTAAAAAAAAAATTAAAAAATGCAATTTTTTTTAAATAATTTTTGGAATAAATCTTTTTGTTAGATATAATTAAAAAATTGTCAAGTGACAGCTAACTTAAACGTCATAAAAAATTCTTACAATTCTTAAATATCTAAATTAATTTGATTTATTTAATTGTTATTATTATTGTGATATTTAAAATTTGAAAATTTTTTTAATTTACTTTAAAACATAAATTTATGACATTAAAGTTAGCAGTCACTTGGCAATTTTTTTATTTTATTTAACAAAAAAATTAATTTCAAAAAATAATTTTAAAAAAATTGCATTTTTCATTTTTTTAAATTTCTACATGTCAATTTTTTTTTTTAATTTTTTTTTGCCATGATTTATTTGTTAAAAAAAATTATTAAATATCTGCTAAATTAAAATTTATCATAAATTAAAAAAAAACTGTTAAATACTTTCTATTTTTAGCTATTACAAATAAATATATATTTATATATATGAAATCAACCATCTTTTTCATCTTAGTCTCCTTCTATTGATTGGTCACCATCAATACCTCCAAAATACTACAATCTACCTTTTAAAAAATTTTGTAACTAAAACTCTGACATTAAATAAATTATTTATTAAAAATTAAAAATTATAATGAGTATTATTACCTTTAAATGTTGATAAATAAATAGCCAATTGTCAAAAAACAACTGTCAGCAAAAAAAAGTTATACTTTTATACAAAAACAAATCTCACGGATATTAAATGACACTTGGTGAGAAAATAAATAAAATAACAAAGTAAACAGTTAAATAACAAATACGGAAGTTTAATTAAGTAGTTGCATCACGAGTAAAGATAAACCGACGACGGTATTAAAAAAAAGTAAATAAAGAAACGGGTGAAAGCGCGGCCGCGACGATGAGACACGTCCAATAAGGTCAACGATCACTTAAATATTTACGCCAAAAAAAATTTAGCCTTCATGACACCATTACTTTCGAATTGAGACCAAAAAAAAATCTAAATGTTAATTACAAGTGAGCTCTTTATAATGCACCTGTCAAATTAACATTTTGGCGGGAAAATTCCGCCATTTTGTCTCTCGAATTTTTTCTCATTGATATTTTACCGAGACACCAAAATATTTTAACAATAAAATAATATCTTATTATTATTTTCTCAGATCGAATTTATTTGTATACAGACGTCTTGACACAATCGATCCACGTGCACTACTGAGCAAGACCGCCGAACACCGTTGCGGAGTATACATGTCATGTTATTTACATACACCAAAAACGCGGGAACCCGACAAGCCTATATTTTTGTCCTACTTCACTTCACACACGATATTTTCACTTTTTTTTCACTCTCACTTGGTTGTTCTTACAAAATAATTATCGCGGAATTAATTTATAATGTTAATTGGAGTAATTATTGATTATTTTAAGATATTCTGGAATTATTTGAACATGACAGTCTATAAGAGGGGGAGAGGCCGAGATTCCAACCAGTTTGCAGTAAAGACGCGAGCTGACTGACTAGAAGCTTCGCGCGGCTGCGCGGAACACGATACTGAAGTTAGCAGACATCTGGAAATTTTATGACATTAAGTTAGCTGTCATTTGTCAATTTTTCAAAAGCATTTTTTTATTGTAATTGATTTACTATTGAAATTTTTAAAATTGACCGCGGACGTCAATTTAAAGTAATTTTTTAGAACAAATTTTTTTAATAAAAAAAATGAAGTTAGCCGACATTTAACAATTTTTAGAATTTTTTTGTAATGAAAAAATTATTACAAAAAAATAAAAAAAAATTGCACTTGCATTTTTTGAAGTTTTTTACACGTGCAAAATTTTTTTTTATTTTTTTGTGATCATATTTTCAACAAAAAAAAAAAATTCTAAAAATTTTTAAATGTTGGCTAACTTTATTTTCATTCTTTTTTAACAAATAAATTTATTCCAAAAAATTATTTTTAAGAAATTGCTTTTGTATTTTTTTTAAAATTTTTAAATGTCAATTTTTTTTTCCATAATTGATTTGTTACAAAAATTCTTAAAATTATCAACTCTCTGCTAAATTAATGTCTTTAAATTTAGCTGTCATTTCACAATTTTTTTAATTTTCTTTAATAAATAAATTACAGCAAAAAAAAATATTAAAAAAATGGACTTATAAAAATTTTAATGAATTAAAAATGTAATTTTTTAGAACAAATTTTTTTGTTTAAGAAAATAAAAAAATTGTCAAGTGACAGCTGACTTCAATGTCATGCTAAATTAATTTTCATAAAAATTTTTGATTTTTTTTATTAATTAAATTAAAACTGAAAAGATATTTTTAAAAAATTGAACTTATAGTTTTTCAAGTTTTTTACCAGTCAATTTTTTTTTTTTAAATTGTTTAATTAAAATTTCTTCAATAATAAATTTCTAAAAATTGTGAAATGTCGGCTAACTTCATTTACATCGCAGAACTACTAAACTGCCCTCTTCAGTGACGCAGTTTATTTAAAACTAAACCGCGGGTAATTTAAAATTTGTAAAAACAAATTCTACTGTGCCGACATTTTGAAAACATTTTATCAACTGCAAGTATTTTTACATTTTTTACACGATGGAATCTTCCAGTAGATGTCCATAATGACATTCCAGGACCTGTAGAGAAGTTGGACTCGATCATCTGGATTGTAATTATTCCAAGTCAAGTGAAAAACATCAAATAATTATGGAGTGAATGTTTTTGTTTTTGTTTTTCATTATTGTAATAAACAATAAACAAATATAATTATTTATCCAGGTACGTCAATAATTAATTGTTTTGATTTATTTTTTAATAATTTACGAAGTAATTTTCATTTATTTAAGGCATTATATTAAAGTTAGAAGTCTTGACGATTTTTTATTTTTTTTTTTTTTTTTGACAAACGAATTTGTTTTTAAAAATTACTTTTAAAAAAATTACATTTTTAATTTTTTAAAATTTCTAAATGTCAATTTTTTTTCTAATTATTGTTTGCCATAAATTATTAAATATTTTCTTAATTAATTTTTTATTCTAACTTTATGACATTAAAATTATCCGTTTAACAATTTTAGATTTTTTTTATCAATTAAATTAGAACAAAAAAAGTATTTTTACAAAATTGCACGTATAATTTTCAAAAGTTTCTACATTTAAAATTTTTTCAATTAATTTTTTTTTTTAATAATTTTTTCAATAAAAAAAATTCTAAAAATTTTTAGATGTCGTCTAACTTTATTGTCATTCTAATTTATAATACTAAAGTTAGTGGTCAGCTGTCAATTTAAAAAATTTTTTTAACAAATTAATTACAATAAAAAAATACTTCTAAAAATTTTCACTTGTAATTTTTATTAATTATTACATGTGAAACTTTTTAATTAAATTTTTTTTTAATAATTTAATTGCTGCAAAATTCTAGAAAAATTTTTAATATCTGTCAACTACAGTGTTATTCTAATTTTTATAAAAAAATAATTTATCTTAAAAAATTATTCTAATTTTTGTAAAAAAAAATTTATCTTAAAAAATATTAATAAAATAATTTCTAATAATTCTTTCTACTATGAAAATTGCATGAATCTCTATAATGATAGAATATCTTGTAAAAGACATAAGCAACTGTCTCCCAAAAATAAGTACAACAATTTCCACACAATGTGCTTTCTATGTAGCATTTAAATATTTCAAAAAATTACCCTCTGAAATAAAAACTTTGAATGATAAAAAGAAATTAACAAATAAAAAACTGAAAGAGTGGATACAAATAGATAATTAGTTGAAAATTGTGACATTAAAATAATTACTACAATAATATTATTTTTATAAAATATAAAATTTATAAAATCCATTTTAAATAAGGATAAAATTTTGCTCAGTCAAATTTGATAGGCTAATATTCTTTTAGCTTGCACTGTATTAGGTATTACTATATTTACTACACTTAATTTTTTTTAAATCAAGAAAATCTTAAGGAAGACTAAAAATTTCATGAACGAAGTTAAATTTTTTTAAGCTAAAAAAATTTCTTCTTGCTCCAAAATAACTTCGGTCTTCCTTATAATTTTCTCGGTTCAAGAAATTTACTATTAATAAGTGATTATAGAAAAAAAAAATTATATAATTTAATTTGTACTCGAAAATGATAAATAATAAATAATAAATAATAATCATAAATTTTTCAGGATAAAAAATAAAAAAAAAAAACAATGATGCATTACGGATCATGGATAACCCCCCAACAAATGATGGAGAACCGTTACTACTCTTCAGGATTTATAGAAGACCCGTACCGGCTGCAAAGTGATCCCCGTGACGAAGAGTGCGAGCAAATAATAGACGAAACCCACGACACAATAACAACAGCGACCTCCGACGAGCGTAGCACCAGCGCGGATATTTTCCGGCTGGAATTCGCGGCAACTCAGCGTCTGAAGCTAGTGTCGAATGCCGAAGGACTCTTCAACCGTCTGGTAGCTAGCAACATCCTCCCACACAACGAGCAGGACCAGATAGAGCAGTGGCTGTGTATGAAGCAAGAGTACGAGGAGTGTATCACCAGCGACGAGACTGCGAGTCTCCAGGGGTACGAGAACACTCGCCGTTCGCTTGAAAGAATCGAGGAGGTTACAGAAACCGATGAAAAAACTGATGAATCAAATCCCGTTCGTATTTCTTCAGATACTTCAATGTCTGACGTAGACGTCGAGGAAGACGATGAGAGTGATATTAATTCCGACAATCCCGATTTTTTGGAGAAACTTGACGAGTGTATGAACAAATTAAAACGCGAGACGGATTTTATTATTGACAATATTGACGATGATAATTTTATTCCTATAATTACAGAACACTTGACGAATAATAATAGTATTAATGCCAATAATAATTATTACAGTAATATAAATAATAATAATAATAATAATAATAATAATAATAATAATAATAATAATAATAATAATAATAATAACAATAATAATAATGAGCATGATGATTGTAAAATAGTTAAGCCAATACCGATAAGAAATAAATCTCTGAGAAGAAATTCAATGTTACCAGGTTCAGAAATGTGCAGTGACGTTGCTGCGTTTGCTTCAGGATTGAAATTACCGGAGTGTTATCAAGAGCAATTAAATGATGAGTGCATCAATGACAACTCGCCTGACCTATTGGTCGACGCTTTAAAAAGCAACGACGTGCTTGAGCCGATAAAAACTTTGAAGACTCTGACTTTGAACAACGAAGTTAAACAGACTCAAGTTAAAATAATAAAAGAAGAACTCGACGACGCTCACAAACGAATTGATGAACTTCAGAAGACGATAAAAATGAAAGAAGAAATATTTATCGGTGATATGGTTAAAAATTCCGAGTCTCGGAAACAAAAGCTGCATAAAAAGCGGTTCAAAGTTAAGAAAGAACTGGGTACTCGCGGGTGGGCGACTGACAAGTCTATTTCTTCTTTGAGGAATGAAAAGTGCCAGCGGGATGTTGAGCGATACAAAAATATTGCGATTCACTATGAGCAGAGACTGGTGGACATTGAAAAAATCAAACAGATCGCCGGAGACTCGGCTAAGAAGATTCTTGAGCTGGAGATGTCGCTAAATGCCTCGAAAGTACAGATGGAGAAGCTGCAGTGGCAGCTAAAGAAGGAGGAAGAGAGGAAGAGCCAGCTGGAGGATGAAGTCGCGGAGGATCAGAAGAAAATTAAGGAGCTGGTTGAAAAGTGTAATTTGACTGAATCGAAGCTTCAGGAGATGAAGAGCGAGTCTGAGGATGAAAGAGCTAGTTCCAGGATGAAGGACGCGGATCAGAAGGCTCTGTTGAGCTCCAGGTCTCAGCTGGAATTTTTGAAGATCAAGTCTTTGAATGAGAGGGCGGAGAATTTTAAAGAAGCCAATGATAGGAACGAGATTAAAATTCTGAGGGATGAAATTAAAGAGCTGAGGTTCAATAAAGAGAACTTGGTCACTCAGACCGTGGACTTGGTCCAGAAGATTAAATTGCAGGAGAGGAAACCGACTGAGGATGAAGAGAGGAAGAAGCTGGAGTGGAATGAGTCCATTGAAATGATTGATACGTTGATTGAGAAGAAAAATTCGAGGATTTCGCGGCTGTCTAAATTGGGAGGGATGAGTAAAAATAGTCAAAGCAATGTTGAAGAGTCTAGTGTCAGCAATAAGGAGATGATCAACGAGCTTCTGTCTAATTTGAGAGACAATGAGCTCAAAGACTTGTTCCATGTTTATTACAATAAAGTTATCGAGCTCAAGAAGAGCACCGGGGTCCTCGATGAGCAGAATGCGCTTTACGAGGCCGAGTGCCAGAGGTTGAGGAAAAATAATCATGATCTTATCGTCAAGTTCCAGCAAAAGCACTCCCATTATCCCAGTTCTTATGCCATGACTGGAAGAGCAAGCAATGATAAGCAACTTCAAATGGTTGTCAGGAACTTTAATCATCAGGATGCTGATCATCAGGAGGAGATGGAGATGGAGAAACTTAGGAGGGAAAATAAAACTCTTCATAAGAAACTCAAGGAAATGTTGAATATTCCCAAGTGGGCCAGTCAAGGTTCTAGTAGATATCCTAGACATGATTTTAATGATATTAAACCTTCTTCTCAGGATAAGTTGATGACTAAAGTTACTAGAGAAAGAAACAAAATTATTATTCAGAAAACTGATTGTGTCAATAAGAAAAAGTAAATTTTTTCGTTTTATTTCAAGATTGTTTTAGAAGTGCCAAAATAATTAGGAATTTTTTAATATTTTTGACAATAATATAAAATTACAATTATATTCATTAAAAAATTTGACTGAAATTGAAAGACATCTGGGAATTTTTATAAATTAATATGAACAAATTTTAAGATAAAAATTCTACATTAAGAAATTTAAAAAACTAGCAACCTTGCAGTCACTATGTGACTGCTGTGACTTGTAAACTATAAATAAATAAAATTTTGCTTTATTAAATAATAAATTTTGTTAAATTGCACTGTACTTTCTCAACTACTGAGGATTTTAAAGATATAAGCTCATCCCGATGTTAGAGTCATCGAGACCTTTCATTAGAGTACCCACATCAATTTTTCATATATTTTATATATTTGGTATTTGTGAAATATATAAATATATAAAATATATGAAAAATTGATGTGGGTACTTAAATGAAAGGTCTCGATGACTCTAACATCGGGATGAGCTTATAAATTAAAAAATGTCAATAGTTCACAAGATACAAGATCATTTCTTAATTAAACTTTTAATTGCAAATTTAAAAAAAAAAATATTTTTTTTTTCTATTTAATTTTTGATAAAATTAAAAAAAACTTACAGATGTCTGCTGATTTTAGTATTATGATTAAAAAGTACAGACCAGTGTTAGTAATCAAACAATTAAAAAATTATATAACTAATAATTAAAATTTAGAGACAAAGATATAAAACTCTTTGGCATTTATTAATTGTGTTATTTATTGTAATTATTTTTGACAAATGTAAATAAATTTTTTTTCTTACATTTCAGTAAATCATAAAATATTTATTATAAAATTAAAGTAAATAATAATCAGTAAGAAATTACCAAGTATTTATACCAAAAGATAATAATTCTGGATAAATAATCTTAATTTAAACTTAAATGGAGATATGGAGATTAATATTGTCGGAGACCACCACGTCTAGCAGCTGGCTGCATCATACGGTTTGGCGGAGTTATCGAAATGTCTAGGTAGTCGCCGATGGTAAATCTTACTTGAGCAAGTGTTTTGTTATCATCAGCTCCTTTCTGTCCTGAGCAGGTCACACCAATTTCGCGCATTCGGTAACCAGAGTTACGTGCCTCGGGAGTAACTAGTGAGAATTCAAAGTAAGTTCCTTTGCTCCGCGCGTCTGGATTAACTTCTTTTACTAGGCCGGTGATTTCTCTTAGTGTTGCGTCCATCCATGTGTAAATTTGCAGCTCATTTGATGGGACGTTTCCTCGGCTGTAGTCCATTATGTTGTGGTGACGGCCAGTGTTGCAAAATACTCGTAGTAATAGCGGACATGTCTGTTAAAAATTTTTATTGTTAGTCACAATTTTTTTTTATCATAACAATATTAATTATTAATTAAATGAAAATTAATTTGGCAGATATTTAATGATTAAAAAAAATTTTTTTAACAAATAAATTATAGAAAAAAAAAATTGTAAAAAATATTAGCATGCAGAAATTTTAATGAGAATTAATTTAGCAGATATTTAATAAATAAAAAAAATTTTTTTTTAAATAAATTATAGAAAAAAAATTTTTTTTTAAATATTGACATTTAGAAATTTTAATGAGAATTAATTTAGCAGATACTTAACAATTTTTAGAATTTTTTCAACAAATAAATTGTGATAAAAAAAAATAGAAGGAAAAATTCACATGTAAAAATTAAGAAAAATAAAAATTGCAATTTTTCAAAAATAATTTTTTGACAAAAATTTTTCTGTTAAATAAAATTAAAAAATTAATAATACTAAAGTTAATCGACATTTATAAGAATCGATTTAGCAGATAATAATTAATTTAAAAAATTTTTTTAAACAAATAAATTATGGCAAAAAAGAAAGAGAACAAAAAATTGACTTTTAGAAAATTAAAAAAGTGAAAAATGCAATTTTTTATAAATAATTTTTCGGAGCAAATTTATTTATTGAAAAAAAAAAAAAAAAAATCAAAAAATTGTAATAGTGACAGCTAACTTTAATATCATCCGACGTTTTTAATTTTTTTTCAATAATTAAATTAAAACAAAAAAACATTTTTTTTAAATTGCACTTATAGTTTTTCATGTTTTTTACAAATGAAATTTTTTTTTTATTCTTTTGTAATAATTTTTATGAAAATTAATTTAACACATATTTAATAATTTAAAAAAATTGTTAGTAAATAAATTAAGGCAAAAAAATTCAAATTTTAAGAAATTAAAAATGCAATTTTTAAATTAATTTTTTAGAACAAATTTTTTTGTAAAAAAATTATTAAAATGATCAAATATCTGCTAAATTAATTTTCATACTCCAAATACACAATAATTAATTAAAAAAAAAAAAAGTGTTAGCGGTATGATGATAAAATAGAGGTTAGAATATAAAATTTAAAAAATTATATGTGCGCAAAAAAAAATAAATTATTGCAAATAATTAAAATTAAATATTTGTTAATAAAAATAATATAACCTTTTCTCTATCGACTGGTTTTTCCGGTAATTGCTTATCATCAACAACCATAGATTCAACCATTGACGCCATTTTTGTATTTAATAATTTTTTTTTTCTATGGGAGAAATTTATACAACAAACATGTCCACATGGGTGCTGAAAGCATGACAGTTCCCGAGATGGCGCCACAGTGCAAGAAAAAATTAATTATTGCATACTCACTCCGCTAGATGGTACTTCTATTCCTGACATTGCCATTGTCAGACGTTTAGCAATTTTTAATTTTTTTTATTATTCAAATAATAATCAACAAATTATTGTTAGCCGTCACATGACAATTTATTAATATTATTTGACAAACGAATTTGTTCCGAAAAATATGAGAATTAACTGAGCACATATTTAATAATTTTGAAAATTTTGTAACAAATAAGTGGCAAAAAAAATAAGAAAAAAAAATTGACATCTAGAGATTAGAAAAAACAAAAAATGCAATATATTAAAAATAGTTATTTGGAACAAATTTTTCTGTTAAATAAAATTAAAAAATTGTCAAGTCACAGCTAACTAGTGTCATTTCGAAAAATTATTTTAAAAAAATTGCATTTCTAGTTTTTTTTTAATTTCTACATGTCAATTTTTTTCTCTAGTTTTTTTTTATGAAACTGAAGTTAACCTACAGTTGTCAAATTTTAGAAATTTTTTTTTATACTAAATAAATTATGACTTTTAATTTTATTTAACAAAAAAATTTTTTTTAAAAAATTATTTTAAAAAAATTGCATTTTTAATTTATTAAAATTTCATCATACTGAAGTTAGCCGTCAGCTGTCATTTTTAAAAATTTTTTTAACAAATCAATTACAACAAACAAAGGCTTCCAAAAATTTTCACTTGTAATTTTATTTAATTTTTTAACATGTGGAATTTTTTAATTAATTTATTTTAATAATAATTTAATTGCTATAAAATTCTAAAAAAATTTTGAATATCTGTCAACTTCAGTGTCATAAAATTTCTACAATTCCATTTTTTAAATAATTTATTTGTTAACGAAAATTTTAAAAATTGTGAAGTGACATCTAAATTCAATGTCATAAATAAATTTTATAATAAAAAATTTCAAAAAAAATTACATTAATAGTTTTTATAGATTTTTTACAGCTGTCGGCTAATTTCACTATAATTTTTTTGCCACAATTTTTATTAAAAGAATTATTAAATTTATTAAATATCTGCTAAATTAATTTTTATATTTTTTCAATAAAAAAAAAATTGACATGCAGAAAATTTTAAGTGCAATTTTTAAAAAGTATTTTTTTACTCAAAATTTTTATTTAAAAAATTAAAAATTATCAAATGCCTGCAAACTGAAGTATCATTTAAAAATGGATATTTTTTAATATTTTCTTAATATTGTAAAAATCTCAAAATCTCATTTAAATTCATCCGACAAATTTATTCAGTTACAAAAAACAGTATTATTCAAAGTGAAAAATTAATTTATGAATTTAAAAAGTGAAATTAATTATGTAAGAAGACTCCAACAACAATGAATGCCACCAAATAGTTTCAAGGTAAGTTTAAAAGCTTCTAATGACACAATATTTTGATAGCCTATGTTGACAAAAGCTTATTCATGCTCACAACATTAAAAAGTCTATACTTTTATTCCAACAATAATCTTCCAGCTTACATTGATATTGATAGTGCTTAATCCTTCTTTTACAAATTTAAAAATTTAAAAAAAAAAAAAAAAAAAATGAAGAATGCTTCCACAACCTTAACTCAATAGTTTACGGTAATTAATCTGGCTTATCTGATATCAGTTATATACTAGGAATTATGTGTTACTTCCGCCGTGGCAACAAACACTCATACTTTAATAATAATCTACGTCATTTAAGAAGAATACCTTCACACATTTATCGCATTGACATTGATCACAATTTTTATCAATAACATTCAAATTTATGTAAACAAACAGCTGATTATATTTCGCAGATTATTTATATTTGCGTCTTTAAAATTTACAACGAAAACTATTTGCAGTTATTAAGCAATAAATCAAAATTCTATTTTTACCCGTAATTTACTTTGCAAATTCAATGAACGCTTCTATCTAATTTCTAAGAATTTATTAATAGCTGATATTAAATTACATTTTATAGATCATTATTATATTTATAATTACCTTGATGTACAAAAGATTATAATTGTTGTTTTGTTTTATGAAGAATTGATAAGACAATGCAACTTTATAAAACCGCGATTGTCTAACAACAAATTCAGTTGATAATAATTCTTACAGTGGTGAATATATAGACATAATTAATTAATAAATTATTTTATAATTAAAATAAAAATGCAAAGTAAGTAATTGCTTTTATATACTTTAATAAAATAAAATATTAACAGCCTATAATTTTAATAATTTATGCTTGATTATCATCATAAATTTTTTAATAGATCATTTTACGTTATCTACTGTCATCCTGACAATAAAACTGGTAAGCGCATTCACTGCCGACAATGAAATTCCAACAGAATGTCCGCAAGTGGACCCAATTAACACAACCATTCACATTGCTCACGAGCTTGACTGCTCGAAATTTTATTCCTGCTCGAACGGTCGTAAAATCTTGATGTTGTGTCCTTTGATGGATGGAGCTGGAAACAGGCTGCATTTCAACCCCAAGTTACAAGTTTGTGATTGGCCGTATCGAGCTGGATGCAATGTATCTGCTAGTACTACTGCAGTACCTACGGAAGCAACAAGTATAGGCACAGATAATTCTACTGAGTGGGTGGTAACCACTGAGTCGACGGAAGCTAATAACTCTTCAAAAATAACAGAGGCTACTACGGAAGTTGTTACAGAATCATCAACTAGTCAAGTATCAACGGTAACTGTGTTTGCAGGATCTAATTCTACTGTGACACAAGCTACGACGACGACATCTCCATCATCAACGGTTCAAGAAACTGAAACAACTTCTAGACCTTCAGAATCAACAACTGTTACAACTCAGAAGCCTTCAGTGCCGAGTTCTACAGAAACAGAAGCTCAGCCATCAACAACAACTCAATCAACGGTCCAAGAAACTGAAACAACTTCTAGACCGTCAGAATCAACAACTGTTACAACTCAGAAGCCTTCAGTGCCGAGTTCTACAGAAACAGAAGCTCAGCCATCAACAACAACTCAATCAACGGTCCAAGAAACTGAAACAACTTCTAGACCGTCAGAATCAACAACTGTTACAACTCAGAAGCCTTCAGTGCCGAGTTCTACAGAAACAGAAGCTCAGCCATCAACAACAACTCAATCAACGGTCCAAGAAACTGAAACAACTTCTAGACCGTCAGAATCAACAACTGTTACAACTCAGAAGCCTTCAGTGCCGAGTTCTACAGAAACAGAAGCTCAGCCATCAACAACAACTCAATCAACGGTCCAAGAAACTGAAACAACTTCTAGACCGTCAGAATCAACAACTGTTACAACTCAGAAGCCTTCAGTGCCGAGTTCTACAGAAACAGAAGCTCAGCCATCAACAACAACTCAATCAACGGTCCAAGAAACTGAAACAACTTCTAGACCGTCAGAATCAACAACTGTTACAACTCAGAAGCCTTCAGTGCCGAGTTCTACAGAAACAGAAGCTCAGCCATCAACAACAACTCAATCAACGATCCAAGAAACTGAAACAACTTCTAGACCGTCAGAATCAACAACTTTTTTAACATCATCAACATCTCAAACCATCACCACCAATCAAACGGAAACAACAAACACCACCATCACTCAAATCATCAGCACCACCATTCCCACCATAATCACCACCGATGACTTTGACTCCAATGAAACAATCTCCACACTGCCTACTCCACTTCCTGAATGCACATCAAGCGTATCTGGAATTTTATATCCACATGAATCTGACTGCTCTTTATTCTACAACTGTGACCACGGAAGATTAGTTCTATTGAGTTGTGCCCAAGGACTCTATTTCGATGGACCTCGTCAAGTCTGTGTGTGGCCTCACGAAACTAATTGTTCGAAATCAACATCACTTAATCCTTCTACGACAATTTCTTACACTTCTACAATAAAATCCACAACAGCATCAACTAACATCTCAGATTTATGTCCTACTGACAATTCAAACAATGGGGTATTGTATCCCCACGAATGTGTATGTAGCAAATTTTACGTCTGTACTAACGGACAACTTGTTTTGAATCAGTGTCCTGCTGGCTTGAATTTTGATTCCAAATTGAACATTTGTAATTGGCCAGAAAACGTCCAATGTCAATCATCTTCATCGTCATTGTCTTCAACAACTGCTAAATTGTCAACGACGACATTGAGTAACCTAGTGGAAACCATAAAGCCCATAGAGCCAAATTCAACCGAATCTAGTAACTTAATCGACCTACCCGCGGTGTCAAAATCTGAGTGCCCAGAAGATGGATCTGAACCCCTGCTTCCTCATGAAACTAATTGTCGGCTTTACTACGACTGTAAAGACGGTGAAAAATGGTTGAAGGAATGTTCATCTGGATTAGAATTCAATCCTACGCTTCAATTTTGCGATCGACCTGAACTCGCTGGATGCTCCAATTCGGAAAGCAATCAGAAAACGACTGTCCGAAAAATTGAAACTTCTGAGGCAGTAAATGAGACTTCTGAGCCAGTTGTTGAATCATCTACTTCCAAAAATGAAACTTCTGCATCAGATGCATGTTTAAAACCTTGTCCCGTGAATGATCCCATAGATTATACAGTTTTGGTTGAACATCAAAACTGTTCAAAGTTCTGCAAATGCAGCCATGGGATTCCCTACGTCTTAAACTGTCCACCAGGCCTTCAATTCAATTCATTGGAACAAACTTGTGATTATCCCGAGAGAGCTGATTGTAAAAGACAACCAGCTTATTAATTCTGCTGTTAAAAAGTATTTACAAATATGATCTCTTAGATTACATATAAGCTAGCACTGCTATTGTAATTTATTGACTTGATTATTTATTTATCTAAATATATGATTGATGCATAAGTCTTTTGTATTTTTTTTTACCTTATAACCTTGATCTAAAAATGAACAATTTACTATGCGTGACATTAATTTATCCCTGTTCGTGTTGCTTTTGTATTATTGGAAATGTGTATTTATAGACATTTGAATAAATGGATATGGAAATTTATAAAAATTAACATTTGATTTTTTGGAAATAACAATAAAAGTATTTAAGTAAAATTAGACATTAATATAAATGGATATTTATGAAAATGGATAATAATATAAAAAGACACCAATAAAAATTGAATAAATGGAACAGTCACTTAATGAATATATAATTTTATGAACAATTAAAAAAATGGACATTTAAATTTTAGGAAAAGTGAATAAATGCCCATCAATAAAAATGAAATCTGTAAAATTGGACATTTGAATAAATGAACTTTGATAAAAAAATACTTACTTAAATGGAAATTAGTAAAAATTTAATTTCAAATAATTATAAAGTTGATAAAATTGATAATTATAAAATTAGGGTTTTTGGCGTGCGTAAAGTAAAAAAGATATCAGAAGAGCTGGGAACTCGGATACC
This sequence comes from Cotesia typhae, assembly GCF_013202065.1. NCBI lineage: Eukaryota > Metazoa > Arthropoda > Insecta > Hymenoptera > Braconidae > Cotesia > Cotesia typhae. Next base: position 6,004,061 of record NW_027423774.1, on the reverse strand, counting down.
AAGACATCTTCTTTGTAGATTTTTGCGAAAAACGCTAAAATATCAATTAGTTCATTAAACTTAATTATTTGTAATTAAATTTAAATAATTTGTCCATTTTGATAAATGTCCATTTATATTAATGTCTAATTTTACTTAAATACTTTTATTATTATTTCCAAAAAATCAAATGTTCATTTTTAGAAATTTCCATATTCATTTATTCAAATGTCCAAAAATTTAAATTTTCAATAATACACAAAAGCAATACGAACAGGGATAAATGAATGTCACCCATAGTATCTAAAGGTAAAATATATTTTAAGCAAATACAAGATTATTTTAAAACAATACAAGTTATTTCCATTAATAAATAAGTAATTGCGAAGTATTTAATGTAAATAAATATTGCGTAGTTATTCAATACTTGAAATCGACTCTAATCTTGAATTAAAAATCATGTTATTAAATTTGGATCTTTAAAATACATTATAGTGATAAGATTACTCCTTCGCTATACATATATTTCGTGACAGTCGACTGTCTATTATTCAGTTAGATTTTTGGCCATCATATTGTCGATAAATATTTCTTCTAAGAAAGAATGATAAATTAATTCTTTCAATTTTAAATCAAATGTTGCGTTTTTTGGGTGAGAATTTTTTTTATTTCATCATAATTATAATTGATAAGTAATTGAATAATTTTTTGTAGTAATCACCATAATTCTTGGAACTTCCGCATTGGAAAAATTTAACAGAGTTGATAACAGTTGTGTCGGAACATGTCCTGATGAAAACCTTCCTAATGCTGCGATACTTTTGGCGCACAGTAATTGCTCCAATTATTGTCACTGCAACCAAAAAAAGGCTATTGTCAAAAATTGCGATCCGAATTTGAGATTCAATTCCCGCGATGGAATTTGTGACCGTCCGGAAAAGGTTGAATGTCATGTCAGAGGAACAGACGACTTCGGTCTTGATAATTCAGCCGGAAGTGAATCGGAAGAAAATAATTTTATCATTATTTATTGCCTGATTTCTATTATTTGGCTGATTGGAATTATTTTTATCATTATTTTTGGTTGTAATCACACTAAAAAATTTCGTTTTAATTTTTGGCGATCTAATTAACAAGTATTGTTGTCATCTATCAGGAAATAATTATTGCTTAAATAATAAAAAAATTTAATATGAATAGATAAGATGCGTTTTATAAGTTGGTGATTTATCATTTTCGATTGATAATATTTAAAATGTAAAATAAAAATTAATTCCTTTTCGCCGAAAAAAAATAATAGCGATAAAACTTTCAATTAATTTTTTTTTTTTTTTTTTCAATATTTATTATATTAATTTGTATGAAAAAATTTAATAAATAAATATTTTAGTACCTTTAAAAAAATTTATTGACTAATTTTTTTGATAAAAAGATTCTAAACTTGATAATTAGTTGAGTATAAATCATTGCAATTTTATAATTTAGATAAAATTTTTTATCTTGATTTATCGATAAAATTTTTATCTTATTATTTCGAGAACTTACAAACTTTTTCAATTTACAAAATCTTAACTGATTATTTAATTTGTTAAAAAAAAAATGAGCTAAATTACAAAAAGCTTTTAGTAAATTTTTATTTAAATATAAAATTAACTAGCTGTTACCTGCCCGCTTCGCTGGGCATTTTATAGAATTGGATTTTTAGATCTAAACTTGAAATTTAATTAGAGTATTGTTTTGATTTTCACAAATTCCAAATTTTATCGAATTAGCTTATACCTTTTATCCATATAATTATTTCATCTAATATTCATTGTAACTTAATCAATATGCAATCATTATAATGTTTGCATGGCTTTTTTTCAAAAATGAATAATAATTGACACGAAGAAAAAAATTTGAAATGAGAACTTGGAGTCTATAGGTGCTATAGCTTGGAAATTAAAAATTTTTAATGTTAACACCCACCTTCGCAAACCCCTGTGAGATGAGCTATCGTAAAAATTGCCCATAGAATTTTTCTACATCTCCTACAGAAGATTCCTACCAAATTTGGAGTCGATAGGAGCTATAGTTTAAAAACAGGAATTTTTCATTATTAACGCCCCCACAATCCTCTTTGGGGTAGAATATCGTAAAATTCGTTCATAAATTATTTTTTCATCATTTACAGAAAATTCCTACAAAATTTGGAGTCTGTAGGAGTTAAAGCTTGGAAATTAAAAATTTTGATTGTTAATACCCACCCCCGCAACCCTCTGTGAGGTGAGATATCGTAAAATTCGTTTATAGATTATCTCTACATCTCTTACAGAAGATTCCTACCAAATTTGGTGTCGATAGGAGCTATAGTTTAAAAACGGGAATTTTTCATTGTTAACGCCCCCGCAACCCCCCTTGTGGGTAGAATTTTGTAAAATCCGTTCTTAGCTGACCTCTGTTCGGCAAAAGGAATATTCTTGCCAAATTTCACGTCTCTAGGTCTTATAGTTCCAGAGATATCGTGATGAGTGACTATATCTATAGAAAGTCTCTTATACAGGGTGTCTCTGAAGTGGCGGGAGTAATTGTTGGGGTCGATAGAGAAAAAAATACTGAATCGAAAGTTCCTGAGCCAAAAATTTTTTTGGGCCATAGAATTTGAGTTATGAATTAAAAACGATAGCCAATCAGAAGCGCGCTATTCGAGAAATGAAAATGAGCGGGGAAGTAGAGGAGACGCGAGAGTGAGATGCTGCAATAGCAGCTTACTCGCTCACACAAAGCCGAGCATGAGAGGGGATTGTGACGCTATGAGCCGAGTACGTAAGTGTGAATGAGTGGATGTATGAGGTCGCAAGCGGACGGCTTAATGTATGAGTGTGTGTCCGTGTATCGCAGCATTATTGGAGGCGTTGTAACGCTGAATTAAAGCTAACCGGGTACTCTAAGACAGAGGAAAAAATTTTAATTTTTATTTTTATTCGAAAAAATTTAATAAAAAAAAATAAAAAGGCCCAAGATTTAACCAGACCCACAGAAACGGAGAGTAAATTTTTAATTCTCATTTATTTTGCTGGGGATTATTTTCAAATACAAAAAAAAAAAAAAAAAAGGCTAAGATTCAACTGGAATCCAAAAAGAGATGGATGAAAAAATTTTATTTTTTATTTTTAATCAGCAAAATTATTTTTCTTTAAAAAAGAGCCCAATCTCGACTGGAGCAAGAAAAAATGATTGAAAAATTTTATTATTAATTTTCAATCAACAAAATTATTTAAAAAAAAAATAGTCCGCAGACTCAACCGGACCCAAACAAACAGATAGATAGTTTTAATTACTTATTTATTTTGATGGGAATTATTTTAAAAAACGAAGAAAATCGCCCAAGACTCGACCGGACCCAAAAAAAAAAATAAATTGAAAAATTTTGTTTTCATTTTCAATCAGCCAAATTAATTTCTTTTCGAAACAAGGCCCAATCTCAAACAGACTAAGAGAAACTAATTAAAAAATTTTATTTTTATTATTAATCAAATATTATTTAAAAAAGAAAATAAGCCACAGACTTAACCGGACTTAAACAAACGGATAGAAAATTTTTATTACTTACTTAATTTGCTGGAAATTATCTTTAAAAACGAAAAAAATGCCCAAGACTCCATCAGACCGAAAGGGAGATGAATAAAAAAATTTTACTATTCATTTTTAATCATCATAATTAACTTTTTTATAATAAAAGGCTCAATTTCGACCGGACCCAGAAAAAATGATCCAAAAATTTTATTTTTATTGTTGATCATCAAAACTAATTAAAAAAACAAATGAGGCCCTAGACTCAACTGGACCCAAACAAACGGATAAATAATTTTTATTACTTATTTATTTTGCAGGAAATTATTTTTGAAAACGATAAAAATGCCCTAGACTCGACCAGACCCGAAATAAAATAAATTGAAAATCTTTGTTTTTCTATTTTTAATCAGCAAAATTATTTTCCTTTGAAAAAGGGCCTGATCTCGACTGGAGCAAGAAAAAATAATTGAAAAGTTTTATAATGAATTTTTAATCAACAAAATTTTTTAAAAAAGAAAAAAATAGGCCCCAGACTTAACTGGACCCAAACAAACGGAAAGAAAACTTTTATTCCTGTTTTTTTTGTTGGGAATTATTTTTCGAAACAAAAAAATTGCCCAAGACTCGACCGGACCCGAAAAAGATAAATCGAAAAATTTTATTTCTAAATATTAATTAACTAAATTATTAAGAAAAAAAAATAGACCCAAGACGCAGCAGGACCCAAATAAACGGATAGAAATTTTTTATTACTTGATCACCAAGATTAATTTTCCTTGAAAAGAAAGGCCCAATCTCAAACAGACTTCGAATAACTGATTGAAAAATTTTATTATCAATTATTAATTAACAACATTATTCTTAAAAAAATTAATAGGCCCCAGACTCAATCGGACCCAAACAAACGGATCGAAAACTTTTATTTCCCATTCATTTTGCTAGGAATTATTTTTAAAAACGAAAAAATGCCCAAGACTCGACCAGAGCCAAGAATAGAAGAATGCAAAAAAATTTATTTTCTCTTTTCAATAACAAACAAAAATTTATTGAACAAAAATCAGCCTAATCTTGACAAGACGATAAAAACTGATTGAAAAAATTTATTATCAATTATTAATTGACAAAATTATTTCAAAAAAGAAAATAGGCCCCAGACTCAACCGGACCAAAACGAACAGATAGAAAATTTTTATTACTTATTTCTTATGCTCGGAATAATTTTTGAAAACAGAAGGAATTGCCCAAGACTCAACCGGACCCAACCAAACGGATGGAAAACTTTCATTTCTCATTTATTTTGCTGGGAATTATTCTGTAAAATAATTTTTCAATTAATCGTCAGGTAAAATGTCAAAAAATAAATTAAAACAAACATTGAACTCAAGTACCAATAATTTTGATATTTTAATTAAAATTATTTTTTAATTAATTGACAGGTAAAATGTCAAATAAGGAATTGAAAAAAAAAATCGCTCTCGAGTCCTGATAATTTTGATATTATTATTAAAATTATTAATCACTTAATCAACAAGCGAAATGTCAAATGATAAATTAAAAAAAAAAATTGAACTCAAGTCCGAATAATTTTGATATTTTTAATAGAATTATCTATCAGTGAATTAACAGGTAGAATGTCAAATTATAAATTAAGAAAAAAATTGAACTCAAGTCCGAATAATTTTGATATTTTTATTAGAATTATCTATCGGTGAATTAACAGGTAGAATGTCAAATTATAAATTAAGAAAAAAATTGAACTCAAGTCCGAACAATTTTGATATTTTTATAAAAATTATTTTTAATTAATTGACAGGTAAATAAATAATAAATTAAAAAAAAATTGAACTCAGGTCCTGATAATTTTGATATTTTAATTAAAGTTGTTTATCAATCAATTGACTGTTAAAATCCTGAATAATAAATTAAAAATAAATCGCACTCATGTTCTCATAATTTTGATCTTATAATTGAAATAAATTTCTAATGAATTGACGGGTAAAATCCCAAGTATCAAATTAAGTAGTAATCGCACCCAAGCCCTGATAATTTTGATATTTTAATTTAAATTATTTATCACTTAATTGATAGGTAAAATGTCAAATGATAAATTAACAAAACATTGAATTCAAGTCCTTATAATTTTGATATTTCAATTTAAATATTCTTTTTATTCACTGACAGGTAAAATGTCGAAGAAAATATGAAAAAGAAATGGCATTCACGTTTTAGTAATTTTGATATTTTAGTTTCCCTTTTTCTTAGCAAAGAAATCATTTCAAAAAAATCTACAGGTGTTTCGGCAGTTCAAGGATAACTTTACTTTAATGTTATTAGTTTGCATTCACATCATTACACTTTACTCCTTTTATTAAGCAATTAAGATTCCAGTTGAATCTTAGCCTTTTTTTTTTTTTTGTATTTGAAAATAATCCCCAGCAAAATAAATGAGAATTAAAAATTTACTCTCCGTTTCTGTGGGTCTGGTTAAATCTTGGGCCTTTTTATTTTTTTATTAAATTTTTTCGAATAAAAATAAAAATTAAAATTTTTCCTCTGTCTTAGAGTACCCGGTTAGCTTTAATTCAGCGTTACAACGCCTCCAATAATGCTGCGATACACGGACACACACTCATACATTAAGCCGTCCGCTTGCGACCTCATACATCCACTCATTCACACTTACGTACTCGGCTCATAGCGTCACAATCCCCTCTCATGCTCGGCTTTGTGTGAGCGAGTAAGCTGCTATTGCAGCATCTCACTCTCGCGTCTCCTCTACTTCCCCGCTCATTTTCATTTCTCGAATAGCGCGCTTCTGATTGGCTATCGTTTTTAATTCATAACTCAAATTCTATGGCCCAAAAAAATTTTTGGCTCAGGAACTTTCGATTCAGTATTTTTTTCTCTATCGACCCCAACAATTACTCCCGCCACTTCAGAGACACCCTGTATAGATTGAATACCATAATAATTAATCAAACCTGGAGTTTTTTAATTATTTAAATTTGAAAACGCCACTTCAATTTAAAAATCAACTTCCATGAAGATCAAAAGTCAAGCGTTTGTCACTTGATCAACTTAAATAATAATCTTAAATATTTAGTCATCAAAAATGAATGATAAAATATAAAAGATTAAAATAACTCAGCGGACATTCACTCTAATAGGTCTCTATATTAATTTAGGATAAATTCAGCACACGATAAAGATAATAAATCGCACGTATTAAGACACCTTTAAATTAAAATGATTTATCGTGTTACCGCCCTATCAGTTACTTTTTATCAATAATCACTAATCAATCCTCGCATATAAAAAGAATTACAATTTTGTTTTATCCTCACATTAAATAGTTCTCTGATTGTTTCAATTAAAATGTTTAAGCTTTGGGGTGAGTACTTAAATTCAATTTACTTTAAATTAAACAAAAATCAAATAATTTATATTTTAGCACTACTTGCGATCGTCGCTCTAAACGACATTGCATCGGTCTCAACAATCGAAAATTTCCAACTAAACCCGCCGTTTGAATTATCAAAAAATATCGAGCGAATAGCGTACGATTGCTACGGCGAATGTCCAAACGATCAATTGACCAAAATTTTCCTTCTCGCTAATCGGGACAAAACAAAATACTGCAATTGCAAGTATGGAATTCCGTATTTACAAGAGTGTCGTTCAAATTTGGTGTTTAGTCTCGAAGAAGGTGAATGCTTAGATCCGATGCTTATTAAATCAACAAACACAACCAATTTAACCAATTTGGTGCAATCACTTTGGGAAAAAACATCAGCGATATTTGGTTCTAGAGGCAATTCATCCCAAGAAAGAGAAAATGACCTGAGATGTATTGGAGTATGTTCAAATGATATTGAGAACGTAGCAACCCTCTTACCTCACCAGGACTGTTCCAAATTCTGTCTATGCAAAAACGGCAATACAAATGTCAAAACTTGTTCGGAAAATTTGGAGTTTGATGCTGAAGAAGGAGCTTGTGTCTCGCATGGAAAATCACAGTGTAAAAATTCAAACATCCAATCTAAACCATCTTATGATTGTGTTCGAAAATGCCCTCCAGTCGAGAATTTGACCGGTGCAATGTTAATAGCTCACGATGATTGTTTGAAATACTGTTTATGCAAAAAAAATGGTGCTGTGATTGTCAAGAATTGCCCTAAGAATTACCATTTCAGTCCTGAACAAGGAACGTGTCTTAAACCAGAAGAAGCAAAATGCGATCGCTTACACGGAACAGTTACCACTCTTGATGGATGCATTGGCAGTTGTTCAAATACAGAAGACCCTTTTAAAGCCTGCTTCCTTGCCCACGAAGATTGTAACAAATATTGTATCTGCAGAAATCTTAACATCACTGTGAAAAATTGCCCTCCTGGTTTGCACTTTCACCTAGAATCTCAAAAATGTACAAAGAAGGAAGTAGCTGGATGTGAACCGCCACCAGTAGGATGTATTATTGAATGTCCTCCAGTGTTTATCGACAATGTAACTTGTTCAACAGCTCACATTGACTGCGATAAATATTGCTTGTGTGTTGATGGTCGTCCTATTGAAAAACACTGCCCAGAAGGTCTTCACTTTAGTGTAGATGAGGGGATTTGTGTTGATCCTATACCTGCTGGGTGTAATACAACAACTCCACCACCAACAACAACAACTACGACAACTACAACTACAACACCAGCGCCAATACCCGAAGGTTGTTACCCATCAGAATGTGATCTTGATCCAAACAAAGCATGTTTTATCAAGCATTCAAATTGCTCGATGTATTGCAAATGTTATCAGGGAGAAATAACAATAGTTTCTTGCCCCGAAGGATTACATTTCAGTTTAGATTATCTTGAATGTGTTAAACCTGAAATTGCTGGTTGTGAGAATCCAAAAAAAGATCCCTGTGATCATACATGCGATCTAAGTAGAAATTGCAAATGGCCTACTGATGATTGCACGAAATTTTGTCTGTGCAATGATGGTGAGATGACTCTTGAAGATTGTCCAGACGGTTTAAATTTCAGTCCTACAATCGGTATGTGTGTAAGACCGGACATTGCTGGGTGTGACAATTTCGCCAATACCACCACAACGACGACGACAACACCGGCACCGGCACCAGCAGAAGGTTGCAATAATCAATGTTACGTCGACGATGATCCCGACAGGATTTGCCTTGATCCCAACGAGGACTGCACTAAATTCTGCGTTTGTCACAATGGACTTATGACGGTAGAGAACTGTCCCACGGGTTTGCATTACAATCCAGAACTCATGATATGTATGGACCCAGCAATCGCAGGATGTGTACCCTATGATTGCATCGGCGAGTGTCCTGATTACGAAATCCCTGGCGTAGCTTGTATGCTGTCTCACGCCGACTGCACCAAATACTGCCACTGCATCCGCGGCAATCCTGTAGTCAAAAATTGCTACTCGGGTCTGCACTTCAGTTGGGACCTCGCGCGTTGCGATGACCCGTATATAGTCGAGTGTGACCGGATTAATGGAATCGGTCCTTCTTCATCGACCTCTTGGTTACCTCACGGCAGTACGGATTATTTCAATCGCCATTTTTACGCTAAAGAAATCGACTCGGAAGATTGCGTTGGAAATTGTCCTTCAGAGGATATTTTTGATATCGCTGTTGTTCTGTCGCATAAGGATCAGTTCAAATACTGTCATTGTATCAAGGGACGGACTTACGCTGAACTCTGTCCAGGAAATTCTCGGTTTAATATCGCAGAGGCTAAATGTGTCAATTGAAAATAATTATTAAAAATTTGATACTATAATTTTAAAGCTTTTAGAAATTTTATTGTTTTATTATTATTTAAGTTTTTAATATTAAATGTTTTTATTCATTTATTCAAGTATTGTATTTATATTTAATGTTTATTCAATACTTAATTATTTTCAACCTGTGGATTCAAATAAATCATATGTTACGTCATTCGTGATAAAATAAAATAAGTTTAATTAAATTTTGCGGTATATATAAACAGAAATCAATAATTGGAATCCTTTGTACGCATATCAACACTATTATTGTTGTTTAATTAAAATAATAAAAATGAGACTTAGATTAGCAAGTACTTGACAACATTTTTATTTATTTTTTTTTTTTTTAATAAATTGAGTATAAAAAATTATTTGTTTCATTTTTTGGAGTTTCTGAAAATGAAATTTTTTTAATAAATTTTTCTTGCTATAATTTATTTTTTAAAACAAATTCATTGTAGAAAACATAATCGGAAGATCATTGACATATTTTTATTTTTCTTTAATAATAAATTAAGTATAAAAAAGGATTTGTTTTTAATTTTTTTGGAGCTTCTGAAAATGAAATTTTTTTAATACATTTTTTTTGCTGTAATTTATTTAAAAAAAAAAAAATAATTGAGGAAAACATAATTGAAAGATCATTGATACACAATCAAAAATTTTACGTCATTGTGTCAAAAAATTTTGTGTTAAATATTTAACACTTTTATGTGTGAATTTAACATTAATTGTGTTAAATTAACACGAAAAAGTGTTAAATTAACACAAAAAAGTTTTAAATATTTAACACTTTTATATGTGAATTTAACATTTATTGTGTTAAATATTTAACACTTTTGTGTATGAATTTAACATTAATTATATTAACTTAACACGAAAAAATGTTAAATTAACACAAAAAAGTGTTAAATATTTAACACAAAAATTTTTAGTACAAAATTTTTTGACGCACTGACACAAAAGTTTTTACTGTGTTTTAATTTAATAGTGCTTGCTGTCCAAAAAGTACTCGAGCGGGGTACAATCGGAATTTTGAGGTAAATCGCAGTTTAAAATTTTAGAATTGAAATAAAGCGTCGGAGGACAATCCATTTCGTGATAGCGTCCCCAATTGCACAGACAATATTTAGAGCAATTTAAATGAGAGTATATGATAAATTCATGGTTAGATGAGTCGCACTCTCCCAATGAACATCCGTCAGTACGTACATTCATCTCTGGTTCTAAATAAAGCTTCCCGCTGCCAAAATCGATCCGCGGAGATCCCGAGATCGATATTACAATCATCGAAAAAATAACTACAAACAGATAAGATTACTTGTTAGATTTATTTTATGAATCATGGCTCAGGAATTATCTTAATTAGATTATCCGTTGATTAAATTCTCATGTTTAATATCGCAAAATAAAAATGATAACTTACTTATAAATTTACTGCTAGACATTATAAGTTGTAATCAATAATATACTTTGTAAAGACTGTGTAAAACTATTCAATGATAGATTAGAGCTCTTTTTATACTTAAATATCGACCAACTGGATAAAAATAACAAGCCCTACTCTATTTCTATTGCTTTATAGTTTTAATAGCTCTGTATAGACATCTAAATTTATTTAATACGAAGAAAATATTTATTGGAGGTACTTACAAATTTTATTTATAGTTTCATTGATTTGTTAACCGTTAAAATTAATAAATGATTTTTTATTCAATCTTGTTCCTGTACAATAGATCGATAAAGACTCACCTGATTTTTTACAAAGAAATAATAATAAAAATTCCCGCTTAGTAATTTGTAATTATATTTATTAAACTTAAATATTTAGATCGAGTTTTTTTTTATAACATTAATATAATTATTTCTATTTAAAAATCTTTTATTTTACATCAATTAAAAGTATTGCCCAATAATTCTACAAACTGATAAAAATAATTTTTTACTAATATAAATTAGCTATAATTTTTAAAATAAATAAAAAAAAATGTAATTGTGGGCTACGTTGTACAATTAAAACTTGATAAACCTCAGTCGGATCAAATAAAGTAAATCTAAAGTAACATTGATAGGTGTGAGTTTACTTAATAAATACAACCAGAGATATCATTTATTATTTATTAAATTTGGGAATTAAAAGATTAAAATCTAGTATATAAATTGAGGTAAATTAGTTCCGCCTGTCATTATTAAATGTATTATTCTTAGTGTTAGACGATATTAACATAAATCTAAAAATTAAAAAATGTTAAAATTTTTGGGTAAGTTATCAAATTTTTACACTTTAGTTGATTTTTTTTTTTAACCATTAACAATTATTAAAATAATTTTCAACAGTGATAGTATCAACAACAGTATTAGGCACCGTATTATCCTACCCGTTCAACGCGTGCATTGGAAAATGTCCAGAGTCAAAAAATCCATGTAAAAATCCAACTCTTCTGGCTCACCAAGATTGCACTAAATATTGTTTTTGCAATGACGAATGTCCGACGGTAAAAAAATGCCCAGGAAATTTTCACTTCAGCCTAGACGAGAGCATGTGTTTGCCAGTGGAATTAGCCAAGTGCGACGATCGTAGAAATTGCTTAGGAATCTGCCCGATTGTTTGGAACACCGACAATGTACTTCTTTTGCCGCATTCTAACAGCAGTAAATTCTGCCATTGCCGTGAGTGGGGTGTACCGATCATTAAAACCTGTCCAGAGTCTTTAGTATTTAATAGTCAGTACGGTCAGTGTGTAAAACCCGATCCAGATTGCCATCATCAGGAAACTGAAGCGCCTACAGTTGGCAGTACGGATATTGTAGTACCTACAACACTCCCTCCAATTTTTCCGATTGTTCTTGGTGATCCAGAATATCTCTCGAATGTCTGGCTGATGTCAACATCCGCCGATTCAGTCTCCGAACATGAAACCACAGCTGCTGTTAATGGAAATGATGCAACTACTATTTTTTCAATTGGAGGTAATCTCTATGTAAATAATAAAGATGAAACTACGGGATCTGCAGAAGAACAGACGACTGTTGCCGGAAATGATGCAGTCACTAATGAACCAAAAATTGAAGGTTTAAATACTACTGCATCCAATATTGACGATGCGACTACAACAGAGGCTGCAATTAAAGGATCTTCGACAGTTTGTTCATGTCAAGATAATGGAGTACCGGATAATAAAAATTTAGTTACTGATGCACCAAATTATGACGATTCAACGACATTGAATCCAAAAATTGAAGGTTTATATACTACTGCATCCAATATTGACGATGCGACTACAACAGAGGCTGAAATTAAAGGATCTTCGACAGTTTGTTCATGTCAAGATAATGGAGTACCGGATAATAAAAATTTAGTTACTGATGCACCAAATTATGACGATTCCTCAACGACATTGAATCCAAAAATTGAAGGTTTATATACTACTGCATCCAATATTGACGATGCGACTACAACAGAGGCTGAAATTAAAGGATCTTCGACAGTTTGTTCATGTCAAGATAATGGAGTACCGGATAATAAAAATTTAATTACTGATGCACCAAATTATGACGATTCAACGACATTGAATCCAAAAATTGAAGGTTTATATACTACTGCATCCAATATTGACGATGCGACTACAACAGAGGCTGCAATTAAAGGATCTTCGACAGTTTGTTCATGTCAAGATAATGGAGTACCGGATAATAAAAATTTAGTTACTGATGCACCAAATTATGACGATTCAACGACATTGAATCCAAAAATTGAAGGTTTATATACTACTGCATCCAATATTGACGATGCGACTACAACAGAGGCTGAAATTAAAGGATCTTCGACAGTTTGTTCATGTCAAGATAATGGAGTACCGGATAATAAAAATTTAATTACTGATGCACCAAATTATGACGATTCAACGACATTGAATCCAAAAATTGAAGGTTTATATACTACTGCATCCAATATTGACGATGCGACTACAACAGAGGCTGAAATTAAAGGATCTTCGACAGTTTGTTCATGTCAAGATAATGGAGTACCGGATAATAAAAATTTAGTTACTGATGCACCAAATTATGACGATTCAACGACATTGAATCCAAAAATTGAAGGTTTATATACTACTGCATCCAATATTGACGATGCGACTACAACAGAGGCTGCAATTAAAGGATCTTCGACAGTTTGTTCATGTCAAGATAATGGAGTACCGGATAATAAAAATTTAGTTACTGATGCACCAAATTATGACGATTCAACGACATTGAAGTCAAAAATTGAAGGTTTAAATACTACTGCATCCAATATTGACGATGCGACTACAACAGAGGCTGAAATTAAAGGATCTTCGACAGTTTGTTCATGTCAAGATAATGGAGTACCGGATAATAAAAATTTAGTTACTGATGCACCAAATTATGACGATTCAACGACATTGAAGTCAAAAATTGAAGGTTTAAATACTACTGCATCCAATATTGACGATGCGACTACAACAGAGGCTGAAATTAAAGGATCTTCGACAGTTTCTTCATGTCAAGATAATGGAGTACCGGATAATAAAAATTTAGTTACTGATGCACCAAATTATGACGATTCAACGACATTGAAGTCAAAAATTGATGTTATTATCCCCACTGTTGCACCAAAAATTGAAGATTCAACGACTCTAAAAACGGACGTAGATGTTATTATTCCTACTGTTGCATCAACATCGAAATTAATGCCAGTTGAAATGACTGCAGAACCAAAAACTGAAAATCCAACTACGTCAAACGATCCCAAACTAAGTATAGTACCTTGCAACTGCACACAAACAGTATTTAGTGATACTAACCTACCAATAATCAAAGAGAAAGTACATATCGATGATTACTTTTCATCAAATGTTGAACATTGCATCGGACTGTGTCCTCGTGTAAATGTCATTTCTCGTACAACACACTTACCTCATTTAGTCTGCACGCAATATTGCACATGTGACTGGGGTAAACCGACTGTTATGAAATGTCCTGACGATCTACATTTCAACAGAAAACTTCAAGTTTGTGACTATCCTATGAACGCTAATTGCTCTGGAATAAGAGCACTCACTAATTGTTAACATAAATAATTTATTTACAAAATAATCTTCAATTTATTCTTTGAGTTAAAAATTTATATACTTAAATGCTTACAACTATAATTATAATATATTATTTATATTACAGTCTCTAGATTTGTTTTTTTTTTTTTTTTTTTTTTTTTAGTATTTTTGTTGTAACAAATAAATTTAAAAAATTATTCATTTATTGAATTTGTATAACGTAAAATTATTTTTTTTTCTGTTTCATTCTATCCTGCTGTAGTTATCAGTACGTTATTTATTCTAGATAAAATTGAAATACAACAAATATATGTATATCTATATATATTATAAATATATGTATATAAATACGTATACCTAATATCACTTTATTTTAATACCTAATATCATTTTATTTAAAAATTTGTAAAATTAAAAGTGATTTTTTTTATTTTTAATTAAATGTATATTATTTTTTTTAAATAAAATGAATGGTAAAAAAAATTAACAAATAAACTTTTATTTTAATTTAATAAATACTGTCAATATTTTTAAATCAATTTGCACAATAGCCAGAACATTATTCAAGTCAATTAAAATTTCTAATTTTCAATAAATAAATAAAAATTAATTTTTAAAATGATATAACCATCTTCGTAATAATGAATTAAATAATACTCTCGTATGAATATTTATATTTTTTTTATTTTCTTGCTTAACACGATTATCATGGTATATTTTGTGCCCGGTGTCGGCTGTTTTTTCAATCTTAAATACTTTTTCTCGCTCTCGATGTTTATCTTTAACACTTTCAAGTGTTTTCATCAGTGAATTAATAATCACACGTGTGTGGGGACGATCGTGAACAATTATCGTTGGGATTACTCCCCTTTTTCCATACCTACGACAATAATCAAACAACAAATATTAAAGTAACACTTTGACAAGCTACGTAAACTACTTTATTATTCTTTAATAAATTCCAGAGTTTATTATTTATTAAAGATATCAAAAGAATTTTTTTTTTTAAACTAAAGTTCTCGCGGGTAATAAGGCCTAAGTGATACACAGACAGAAAAATTTCTTGACTGGAGAACAAAATTCTTGGCTCAAGAAAATTTTCGGATGTCTGAAGGAAGACCGAAGACCTTTAAATATATAAATATTATTATATTATTTGTCAGATTTTTATACAGAAAAAAAATTTATTTAATAATGATTATTACACAGTAAAAAAATTTTGCGTCAAACAATTTTGTGTTAAAAATTTTTGGGTTAAATATTTAACACTTTTATGGGTAAATTTAACATTTATTGTGTTAAATTAACACACAAAAGTGTTAAATATTTAACACAAAATTTTTTACTGTGTATTTTTAATTTGATACAATTAAAAATTTGACAAAAATTCTCAAGTTTCTTATTTAAAATTGTTATTTTTTCGAATTAAAAAAATTTTTTTTCAACAAAAAAGTTACACAGAAAAAAAAGTTTCTTGACTGGAGAACGAAATTCTTGGCTCAAGAAAATTTTCAGGTGCCTGAAGGAAGACCGAAGTTGTGTTGGCCGAAGTAAAAATTTTTCTTGAAATTCTATTTTTGGTGGAAGTAATTTTTTCTTCATTCAAATTATCATAAATACTTGATACAATAAATTTTTATATTTGATCAAGATTTTTAGATACTTAAGGGAAGCAGCGCCACCTACTTCAGATAAGAAAAAAATTTTTGCACCTTGAGAAAATTTTTCTCTTGAATATTTGATGCCCATTTTATATTATTTTAGCGTGCAATTATACACATTGAATGAAAAAAAATGATTCAATATTATTGGATCTTCCGATTTGACATGTTAGTCATTAAAAATATTAATAAAAATTTACTATCGAGATATTTAATTTTTTGGTGCAAGAGAGAAATTTTTTCAAGGCAAGAAAATTTACTCCTATGAAGAACAAAATTTTTTAGGGCAAGAGGCTGAATTTTCTCAAAACAAGAAACTTTTCTTGACTTAAATAAATTTTCTTGGAATAAGTGAAATTTCTTGTGTCAAAAAAAAATTTTTGTTTCGCTCAAGAAAATAATTAGGAAGAAAAATATTTTCTTGGTTCAAGTGAACCTTTTTTTCTGTGTATTGTTGCTCAATTTAAGTGATGATTGATCTCTAATACCAATTTTATCAAGTATAGTATAACTATTTCCAGTATGTATAATCCGCAGGCCTTATTACCCTACCGTAGTAAAATAAGGCCTATTCGCAAGATTTTTGAAAAAATTAAATTCTGAGTTTGTTTATGGTGGAAATTACGATTACTCCATTATATTTTATGGCTAATGTATTAATTTAAAAATTAATGATACATTGCAATAATTAAATGCAATATTTTCGATTTTTTTCAAAATCTCCCTTAGCTAGGCCTCATTACCCACCGGTACCTTAATTCGACAACCATAGTGATTATAAGTTATTAAATTGTGATTATAAACTATCAAATAGTAATTACAGACTTTTTCCTTCAAATTTTTCTTTAAAATTTAAAAATCTTTTTTAATTTGTTAAATTTCTCAAATATATCTTCTCTTTGCAGATGCTATGTATTCACTGATAAAAAATTTATGTTGACTCAAGAGATATTTTCTTGATCTAAGAATTTGAATGGGAAGACAAATGATTATTTTGCTTTAAGAATTTCTTGTCTTGATTTAGATTTTCTTGGCTTAAGAGCTATGTTATCTTCAATCGATACATTTACTTTTTCATCCAAAATAACATTATCGTTTAAAAAACTTAAAATAATTCATCAAAGTATATTTCAAAAACTAAATAGTCTTTAATTGTTATACCGAAAAAAAATTATTTCTTGGAAATAAGTAAATTAATGACTCAAAAAAAAAAAAAAAAGCCATTCTTAACACAAATCGGTAACATCTTGAATCAATGTTATCGCCTATCTTGAACCAAGAGACAAAAATTCTTGAAAGAAATATATCTATATCTAGTTTCAAGAGTTCAAATTTTGAAGAAAAAAAGTTTCTTGAATCAAGATTGTTTTTCTATCAGTGTTGTATAAAATCAGTAATACTAAAAATTCTACACATAAAAATGTAATCATATTGTTGTAAATTGCCGAAGGCGTTTCTTTACAAATGAAATAAAAAAAATACCTTGCTTTACTACTGACAGTATAATAATCGCGTACAACATCTAAAAATTTCCTCAATTCATCGGAACTGCCCAACATTTTTGGCCTCGTGGGTCTAGACATGGTCTCAGGCTCATCGCAAGTCACTCCTGACCCAAAAATCCACGTGGTTAGAACAATAAGCGCCAGCGTTGAGCCAATGTTCTCACTTAGCCTCATAATGCGATTCATAATTTTAAAATAAATAAAAATAAAATAAAATTGACTGATTTAAGTACAGTGTCAATTTGAGTGTCGTTATCAGGCCTAAAATAGAAAAAGGATTTATATTAGTTTTGGGTACCTGATTATCTTAGATAAAGTTTCGAGATATGATTTATCATTAACAAATTAATTTAAAGATATATTAAATTGATGGCCGTGATTTATAGAATGCTCTGAGTAATTTTTAAAAGATAAATCGCATCAATACTAATGATTGTGTGGTTCTATATATTTTTTTATATCAGTTAATTTTAAGTGATTGAGGATATATAAAAGAGAAAAGAAAAATTTTATTTATCAGAAATTGTCAGAGTTTCTTCGTGATAATATTTTATTATGTCGCGATTTATTATCGGTAAGTAGTTTACAATTAGGAAATAAAATTTATTCTGAAAAAAAAATTAACAAAGTTGGGTCAAAAAATTAATTTGTTTCAAATTTTATTTTGTTGCAAAAGATATTTTAATTTTTCTATCAGTAATTTTTTTGTTGAAAAAACGTTTGTTAAATTTAGGAAAAAACAATTTTTAATAAAAATTTGCAAGTTGTTTATTTAAAAATTTATGAAAAAATTTTAAACAAATCGACGCTCTAATTAGTAAATTGTCTCTCAATTTTAGAGAATTTTCCATTTATACAAAAAAACAATTAGTTCAAAATTTATTATCACTTTAAAAAATAAATTAATATACAATAAAGGAATAATTTTTTGGTTTGGATAATTCAAATAATTTATGGATTGACTATTGCAGCATCAAAATGTAAAAAATCACTCTCTGAAAAATAAAGAGTTAAATCAATTGTTAATTAGACCGTCGAAATTAATTTCTTGTCACAACAATGTCAATTTTTTTTACAAAAAAATTTTTTCTCAGTGTAAATAATTATCAAATTTATCAAATATTGACTCTAAAAATAATTTATTAACATTATAGTTTTATTAATTATCTTTTCTGGCGGAACTACGGCCTCAGAAGAGTGTATCGGAAAATGTCCCGTCCAAACACCGATAAACAGTTCAATAATATTTTTGGCTCACATGAACTGTTCAAAATACTGCGTGTGCGATCACGGCCGACCGATTGAAATGCCTTGTCCACCAAATTTGTATTTCTCATTGGAATTCAACACCTGTGCGGACCCCTCGCAAGCCAATTGCACCTCTCTAACATCAACAACTCCAATGACTCCTCAACAGACTGAAGATCCGGAAAATCTTCCAAATTTCTTGTACCTCAATTCAAGACCTGGAATTCGCTACAACACCTACTGCGCCAACCCATTGGCCGACTGCCGTGACAAGGTTCTGAATTGCATCGGGAATTGTCCTAGCACTGAACTTCCTCAAATTCACCTGCTTGCTCACGAAGACTGTACCAAATTTTGCCGCTGCAACAATACAGAACCATGGACCAAAAATTGTCCAAAAGGTTTTCACTTCAGTCTTGAAGAAGGAATGTGCTTAGAGCCAGAAGAGGTTCAATGTGACCGCGTTAACGGTATTATTTCAACGCCGGGGCCTTTTAATGTGACTTATAAGTGTGCGAGTGAGTGTCCAGTTTATAATAATCCCGATTTAATTGTTCTAGTGGCTCATGAACTTTGTGATAAATATTGTCACTGTAAAAATGGAATTGCTGAGGTTAAAAATTGTCCATTGCATTTGCAATTCAGTTTGCCGCATGGAACTTGCGTTGATCCTAATGAAGCTCAATGTTTTAATAATAATGGTTCAAAACCTTCCACACCTTCAAAACCTTCAACACCTTCAACTCCTTCAACACATTCTACCCCTTCAACTCCTTCAACTCCTTCAACGCCTTCAACACCAATTCCCCCAGAAAAACCAGACAATTCAGGTTGCATTGGTAAATGCCCTCTAAACAACAATCCAGTACATACATCTCAATTGCCCCATATTAATTGTACCAAATTTTGTAAGTGCGATTGGGGAAAACCTTCAGTTATGAATTGTCCACACAATCTTCACTACAATCCAATTTTTGAAGTTTGTGACTACCCTGAATCAGCAGGATGTATAAGAGATCAAAAAGCGCATCCAAAAATTGAATTAACCAGAAATTACAGAAAACAAAACGCTTCTACAGCAGATTGCGTCAAACCATGCCCATTAACGAATCCTCAGAATCAAACTGTGCACCTGGCTCACAAAGACTGCACCAAATTTTGCAAATGCTCTTTTGGAAACGCCTGGGTGATGGACTGCCCTAAAGATCTGTATTTCAACCCCAAAGAGCAGGTCTGTGATTTTAAATTCAACGTTCACTGCGACGAAAGTGGACCGTGGGTAAACGAAGAAATTAATGGAAACAATATTGATCAATCGCTAACCAATAACTCAATTTTATATAAATTCAAACACTTGTTTGGTCATTAGATAAAAATATGCTTTGTTGCTTTTAAAATTTATTTATATATTAATAATTATGTGGGTTTAGAATTTTAAAAGTTAACTAGACTGACATTTTTATGAGTATCGAAAACCCGGAAGCCAATATCGTTAATTTGTTATTGAATTATAAACGCATCACTTTAAAGTATACTTTTAATGTCATTGTAACCATCAACTAAATTTAGATTGTTAATATCGAACAAATTGTTTTTGTTTTAGTTTTAAAAATAGGAAATTATTTTTAATGATTGTAGTTGACAGTGGAGATCAATGTGTTAATAATATATTATAAATAAAATTTAATTAATAGACAATTGTCTTGGTTGATAATTAAATGTTAAGATGATGGATCATCCGTTATTCGGGATTGAAATCGATTGTACAAACAATACTCGGTTATATTAACAAAGTTTAATTTATATACTTCTAACATCATATGTTACCACTATTTGTACTATAAATATACTAACCGCGACACAATTGTCTTACTTTATACTATAAATAATATATATGGGGTACTCCGTATCTAATCGACCACTTTTGAACCCGACCCCTTTAGATTTTGCTGAAACTTTTCCATCCTTTTCTACGCTTTGAAAAACATTTTTCAGAATTTTTGAGAATTTTTTTCTCCAACGTCAAAAAAGTTATGAATTTTTCAAAAAATGGCTTTTTTATTTTCAAATAGCCATAATTTTTTTAGAAATTGAATTTTGGGTACCTTTTTTTTTTTAATTTTTTGTTTTTGAATGAACTTTTTGAAAAAATACACGAAAAAAATTTTAAATGATCAATTATATAAAATAATCGGTTTTTTTGAGTAAAATCGTCATTTTTTCGAAGTTTGCCATTTTTTTTTCTTTTTCCAAAAAAAACTTCAATTAATTTGACAACTATCCTCGCTAATCCCGGAGTGGGCCGATTTTTTTTATTTATTTAAAAAAAAAATTGTCAAATTTTCAATAATGGAAAAAAATTTTTTTCCGTAAATTTTATTTCTATATTTTAAAAAAAAAAAAAAAAAAAAAAAGACAAACTTCAAAAAAATGACGATTTTACTAAAAAAAAAACCGATTATTTTATATAATTGATCATTTAAAATTTTTTTCGTGTATTTTTTCGAAAAATTCATTCAAAAACAAAAATTAAAAAAAAAAAGTCACCCAAAAATCAATTTTTAAAAAAGTTATGGCTATTTGAAAATAATAAAGCCATTTTTTGAAAAATTCATAACTTTTTTGACGTTGGAGAAAAAAATTCTCAAAAATTCTGAAAAATGTTTTTCAAAGCGTAGAAAAGGATGGAAAAGTTTCAGCAAAATCTAAAGGGGTCGGGTTCAAAAGTGGTCGATTTGGTATGGAATACCCCATATATTACTCTAGTTAGATAAGTATTTGTTTGTAAAATTTTTTGTTGATTTTTTATTAACTTTGTTTATATTTTTAGAGGGTTAATTATTTTTTTTTCTAACGATAATAAAAGTATCGTAAAAACTTCTCGGTTAATTAATTTAGTTGGAGTTGTGTCACTTGAAAATTCACGGCACATCACATCACATTTTTCGTGAAAAATATTTATATAAATTTTTTTTTTCTTTTATTGAATAATAAATGCAATAAAAAAATTTTAAGCACAATTTTTTAACACTACTTGCTTAAAATAAATTACACTAGTCCACAAAAAATTGAAAAAAATTTTATAACTTACCTGTTGAATTAATTCGAACCACTTAAAAAAAAAAAATAATTTTTTAATCTATTTTAAGAACAGTAATTATAAAAAATGATTGCGAGTACTTAGAAAAAAAAAAAAAAAAATGAAAAATTTCCAAGCTGCAATAAACTGCAACTGAGGTAGATGCTGACTCGACGATTGCAGATATAACGGTGAGAAGAAATGTCCCGCGTTATCCTTCATATATATATCCTTCGTAAATATATATACGAGTGTACGTAGGTTGAATGGTAACCCTTGTACTACGCACCCTCGGGTTACTTTTTGCGCAGGGAACAGCCAATCACAGCAGCTCTTGCTATCAATTCACCAGCTATTTTCACCCCCTCCATTCTCGAGCTTTCATTCACCTATAAGTATATAAATACTTTACTAAAATATATACTCATACTACTTTGGGATAAAACTTTTTCCTGTACTAAATCCACGTGCCAAAATATTGTTTTTTTTTTTTTTTTAATAAAAATCATCTATGATTGCTCGAAATTATTATGCGGTTTGACGTATGATTTATAAATAATAATCCTCCCGGAAATAAAACTTTGTTAATATCTTTAGATATTTAATCCACGTAAAACAACTCGGATATTTATTTGAGAAAATTAAATAATATTTATGAAGAATTTATTTTATTATTACCTCTTCACCTCTTTCTAGAATAAATATTTTCCGGTTTAATTCCTCAAAGTTATTTAATTAGTAATTAATTATTAAATATATAAAATTTGAGGAATTTGGAAAATTGTTTTAAATTATTTAACTGTAATATTTTCAGTTTAAATTCTTTTGCTTTAAAAATAAAGCGTAAGAGTTTTTTTTTAAATCGTAAAATTAAAAAATAACATTTCCGTAAATAAATAATTAAATTTTTAATTATTAAAATCTACATTTAATTATTTAAGTTGAAGTTAAATGATTTAAAAAATGTCGAGTATTTTTTTTTGTCTAAAATTAGTAAATTAAATTTTATATAAATTTATTATTGTACTTGTTTTATTGGAATAAAAAATAAAAAATTTGTTTAATTAGTAATTAATTATTAAATATATAAAATTTAGAAAATTGTTTTAAATTATTTAACAGTAATATTACCAGTTTATATTTTTTGCTTTAAAAATAAAGCGTAAGAATTTTTTTTTAAATCGTAAAATTAAAAATTGACATTTGCGTAAATAATTAAATAAATAAATAAATTTTTGATTATTAAAATCTGTATCTAAATATTTAAATTTAACTTAAATGATCTCAAAAATATCGAGTAATTTTTTTTGTTTAAAAATATTCAATTAAATTTTATATAAATATATTAAAGTACTTATTTTATCGGAATAAAAATTAAACAATTGGTAATAACAAGATTCTCGGAATAAATTTGACGCTATAATTATTGTGAAATGACGACATAATACAATCTGTTACATATGTCAGTGATAAAGTAGCATTAAATCAGAAAGATAAAACATAAAAAAATGTAAAAAACTGGTGGATTAATGACCACGGATCAACAGCGAGCATATGGTGAAACATAAAGTTCATACAACCCTCGAGAACTGTGAAGAGGTTATTAATCGCACCGGTAAGAGACAATGACTCCCTTTTTCTGTTTTTATTTTTTGTTTATTTACTCCTTCGTAGTAACTCTTTTAATATTATTATTATTTCTTACGTCTGTTTATTCTTGGAGGTACATCGAACTCTTCTCGAACGAGAACAAGAAAGTCAGAGGACTCACAAAGTAAAAGAAAACATGGTAAAAAATTCAATTTAAGTGTTTGCACCCTACACCTGCACCAAACAAAGAAAGTATCTGTACGCCCACTGTATTTTATCATTTTCTCCCTCTTCCTTTTAAGCTCGATGTTATATCAAAATTTTAGTTCAAGGAACCAGCAGCGACTTTTAACTTTTTAATTAACCTGCTCCTCTTTATTTCTTCCTTCATCAGTATAAATATTTGTTGCTTTGTATTTTTTTTTCTTTTTTATTATTTTATTTTTTAGCGAATAAAATACAATTAAGCACTCGATTAAAGACTTAATAGGAAATAAATTTTTTTTTCTAAATTAAAAAAATTAATCATGCGTGAAGTATGATGCCTCCCGACAGTTTAAGCTTGATCACGTCTGAGTAATTGCATTTTTTTCCCCGGAGAAACATTTACCGGACAATATATTTTTTTTCCACAATACTCTGTCTAAAAATATCTTTACAATTTTTTTATTTAAATAACTTTATGTGCCATTGTATGTTAAATGCATTTTTAAATTATTTCCGGGAAGGAGGATCAAGTTTTTTGGTGACTAACTCAGTCGAAAGTTCTTACGCATTAAAGTGATAATTTTATGATAATAATTATCACTTATTTAATAGCAAAAATAAATTTTCGTATTTTTGAGATTAAAAAAATTTCTTTTTTTTTATAAATAAGATAATTTATGCTATAAAAATATTATTTAATAACATTTTTTTTTTTAATTTCTTCCATGCAAAAAAATAAAATTTTGACGTAATTTTTATTCAAATTAATTATTTTAATGTCGTTAGAAAATAATTAAATTACACTCTTAATTTTTTCCATATAAATAATTGAAAATTAAATTCTGACAATTTTTATTTAATTAATTAAAAAAAAATTATTTGATATCACTTTTCATTTTTTTTTAATTTTTTCCATGCAAAAAAATTAAATTTTTGCACAATTATTATGCAAATTAATCATTTAAACGATTGAATTACATTTTTATTATTTTCTATATAAACCAATTAAAAATTAAATTCTGACATAATTTTTTTTTAAATAATATTAAAAAATGATTTAATTTCAATTTTTATTTTTTTTTAATTTTTTCTATGTAAGAAAATGAAATTTTTACATAATTATTATTCAAATAAATTATTTAAAAATTGTTGAAAAATTATTTAATTACACTTTTAATTTTTTCCATGTAAAAAATTAAAAATTGAATTTTTTATTTATTTTTACTTGAATAATGTTAAAAATCTGTTAGATTACTCGTTTTATTTTTTATAATAATAATTATAACTATTTAATAGCAAAAATAAATTTCCTTATTTTTAAAATTAAAAAAATTTTTTTTTTTTTATAAATAAATGAATTTACGTTACAAAAAAATTATTTAATAACATTTTTTTTTTTTTAAATTTTTTCCATGTAAACAAATTAAAAATTTTAATTCTAACGTAATTTTTATTCAAATTAATCACCTAAATATTTTGAAAAAATTATTAAACAACACTCTTAATTTTTTCCAGGTAAAAAAAATTAAAAATCAAATTGTTAAATGATTGTTATGTAAATCAATCATTTAAATAATATTAAAAAATAATTAAACTACTCGTTTTATATTTTATGACAATAATTATTACTATTTACTGTCAAAAATAAATTTCCTTATTTAAAAAAAAAAAAAGAAATAACATTAATAATGATAAATTAAAATCTTTTATAAAATAAATGACTTAAGTGACAAAAAGCTTTAAGGTAGTTAAACTTCCTAACAAATAACGACAAAAAATCGTAATAAAATAAAAATTCTTTATAAAAGTTATTGTCAGAGAAAAATCCCGGGTTAAAATATGATAGAATCTTCGGATCGGTTGAATGTGCTGTATAAAAAGAAAGGGAAGTTGGACATGATCATTATATTAAAATTTTTTATTTAAAAAAAAGTAAGATGCAGTGAACAGAGTGATATAGAAGAAAGAGCAATATGATTTGTAGCTCTAAACGTGATATATATATGAAGAGTAATGACTTGAGGTCTCGGTTGAGGTCGAGCCAACTTTACCCAACTTTAACAAAGTAGCTTTGGTAACAACTCAACGGCGATGTAGTAAGTGGCATAAGCACATCCTTCTCCAGCATTGAAGCGCCTAAAGAAAAGGGAGGGGGGAAGATAGTAAGAAAGAGAGAGATGCCGAAGAGAACGGTCATTGCCACCACCTCAACCTCATACACTTAATACACCTTGTACATTATATATGTATTTTTACCACATACATATATTTTATATGTATTTACACACAAGACACATGCTGGCACCACAATAGCAGCAACCAGCGAGCAGTGTATAGTTATGGTTATATCGTTATGGTGGAGAACGCACACACCATACAATAAAGTAAAAGCCAACAAGAAGAGCGAGCCAGTGGAGGTTGTCCAACGGCATACCAGAGCGAAGATACTTTCGGGACTCTAGACGTTACTTTACCAATCGCCTAGAGGGCTTCTCCAGAGCCCACAACCACTCCAACATCCACGAGGTTCCCTGTCACAAGTGTCACTAAGTCCAACTGCCTCAAACTGCCTCCGATCCAACATCTATTCAGTTAAGGTGAGGACAGTCAACTGACACTATATTTAAATCCTTCCTATCCTTATACTCTTCCTATTCTTCCTCTCCTATTTTACCTAACTGCTATTATTTCCTTCAAAAGGATTTGTTGCAATCCTTGCTGTGTCTGGCTGTCCGACTTGTACTCCTTACCGAGGATCTGTTGCTCGCTGACCGGTTAACAGATCCTTCTTTTCTCGAAGGTATTATTTTTTAATAAACCAAAATTTGGTTGTTGTTGTTGTGAAGTGTCGAGTGAAGTTTTTGTTTTATTTACAACTCGGTGACTTGGTGAATTGGTTAACAGATCATAATGACCTGTGTGTAAAAACTTCCAAGGAATTTTTATTGTTTTTTTGTTAGTTTTTAAAAGGTACGTTTTAAATATTTCAAGAGCTGATTTTCAAAAGGGTATCTTTTCATTTTTGATTATAAATTGATTAAAAATTCAATTATAAATATTTTTATCGAACTTTTTTAATTTTGCTATAAAGTACTATCAATTGTGAAGCTACAATTCGATTTTCATTTAGAAATCTTTATAATTCTTAAAGTAATTAATATTTAAAAGTTCAAAAAACTTCTTTTTTTTTTTTAAATATAAAAAGATACCCTTTTGAAAATCAGCTCCTCATTTAAAAAAAAAAATGCAGCACGAATAGCGGTACTGAAATTGTTATCAACTTTTACGAAAGCACACACCAGTTATTATTTTATTTTTTTATTAATTTTTTTAGTATAAATTTAAAAGAATTTTTTTCTTTGCAAAAAAAAAGTAGTAAAGATTAAATTAATGTCAGCCCGCATCCCGAAAAATTATTGATTTATTTTTAAATGAAAGTTTTACTGTCAAAAAATTTTTTTTAAAAATAATATTCTGAAAATAAATAAAATAAATAAACCAGAGTAATTTTTTAGTGATTACATTCAATGTCAATGTACACGACCGCAATCCAATTAAGTCAGGAGAATTTTCCCAAGGTCTAAGTTGTCTTCGTTGAGATGAGAGAGTGTAAAACGGACAATAAGATGACTGGCATTATTTTAATGATGATGATGATGAGATATTAAAAATTACATGGAACTTTAACAATAAATGTGTTTTATGTTTTTAATTTAGATGGCGACGAGGGGTGGATTCATTTGGATAAACATCATAGCCATAAATATTCTGGTGAAGACTATTGTTGCCGGGCCGCTGTACCCGCAATTAATTACTAATGGTAATTGTTTAATTATTTAATGGTTTATCTTTTTAATTGAATAAAGATGAAGCTGATAGCTGGGTAATTGACGGGTGAATTATGTGAAAGCGCTAATAAAATAAAGAGAACGGATTGATGTGAAAGCCTACCTGAAAGCCGTGAAAGAAAAGTAAAGACGGAAACTGTATAATGTAAGAAAAGATTGCGCGCGCGACATTGACCCTCATGTCTTACGTGGTCGATTGTGGGCGGACTGGTCACTGGATTTGTACTCATCTAGGTCACACACGGTCAACGGCTCGGGCATTTTTATTCGCGATATCGAGTTTATTTATTTTCATATTTGGCTAATTTTATTTTTATTTTCTCGTTTGACATAATTTTTATTTAAATTTATCTTTTGAATATTTCTTTAAAAAATTATTCAATTACACTCTTAATTTTTTCCGTGTAAAAAAATTTACAATTTAATTCCAGCATTACTTTTTTTTTTAATTAATCTTTTTAATAATTTTAAAAAATTATTTGATTACATTTTTTTAAAATTTTTTTCATGCAAAAAAATTACATTTTTAATTTTTACACGATTTTTTAAATTAAATTTATCTTTTAAATAATTCTGAAAAATTATTTAATTACACTTTTTAATTTTTTTTTAATTTTTTCCATGCAAAAAAATTAAAAATTTAATTCTAACATAATTTATAATAAAATAAAGTATTTAAATATTTTAAAAAAATTATTAAATTACTCTGTTAATTTTTTCCATGTAAAGAAATTAAAAATTTAATTCTAACATAATTTTTTTTAAATTTAACCATTTAAATATTAAAAAAAATTATTAAATTATAATCTTAATTTTTTCCATGTAAAAAAATTAACTTTGACATCATTTTTATTTAAATTAATTATTTAAGTAATATTAAAAAATTATTTAATAATATTTTTTATTTTTATCATGCAAATAAATTAAAAATTTAATTCTAACATAATTTTTAATCAAATTAATCATTTAAATATTTTTAAAAAATTATTAAATTACAATCTTAATTTTTTCAATGTAAAAAAATTTAATTCTGACATAATTTATAGTTAAATTAATTATTTAAATAATATTAAAAAATTATTAACATAAAATTTTATTTTTTTCTATGTAAAAAAATAAAAAATGTTCTTTTGTACCCCAAAAAGAAATGTTTAACTATTTTAATTTAGGAGAATAGTGTAACAGAAACAACCGCGATTACCAGATCCGTAAATATAAATTGTCATAAAATTTAAACTGTTCATTACATCGCCAGCTTATTTACTTCCGTTAATAATATTTAGATCGATAAAAAAAGCGAAAAAATTAATAAACTAAACCGGTCACCTGAAAAGAAAGTAAGCCAAAAATATTAAAATTAATAATAACAATATTGATGGTAGTAGTCGCGGTTGTCATCGTAAAGTATGATAATAATATTATAATATAGTCGTGATGAGGCAAAAGAGTGAAAAATAAGTGTGTGCGTATCAATGCAAAGAAGGTGCCGCCGGTACGGCTGGGAATCCCGTTAGCTTTCGATGTGTATAAACGTTAGCCAGTTAAATGGTAGATGTGGGTCACAAACATAGCCTAATGTAACATAACAGCTCATTTCCCGCTTACAGACTATTTTTATTATACATATATTTATATGTTTATATGTAGAGACTTTTATTCACAAATATTCACCAATTTATTTTAAATTTACTTTTATAATATTATTTATTTCAATTAATATAACCGGAACGCACCTTGCAGTCCCTGTTACATTCCACCGAAACTAGTCTGACGTTTATTATAAATTCGATTATATATAGATATATATTTAGTACCTGCATCGAAAAAACAGGTATTTCAAACTCTTCAGACCGCTTGAATTTTTATTTTAAATTCATTTATAATATTTTAGAGTAAACAATTCATTATTCAAAACTTTTCATTTCTATGAAAAATAAATTTTATTACGGTGAAAAAAAAATTAATTTGAATCGAGAGAAAAATTATTAGTTAAATTATAAACAATATTAATAGTACTTTTTTTTTTTTAATTTTATTACACTGATAATAAAAAAAAAAATTTCTTTTTTATAATATGGACAATTATGTAAGAAATTGATTTGTTTGAAATTTAAAAAAATTTTTTTTTCTAACTCAAGAAATTACAATTTTACTCACAGTAAATTTTTTGTTGAAAAAAAATTTTTTTTTTTATTTGAAAAAAGAACAATTTTAAATAAGAAAATATATAAATAATTTATGGCTAATTTTATTTTTATTTTTGCGTTTGGCATAATTTTTATTTAAATTATTCTTTTAAATATTTTTAAAAAATTATTTAATTACACTCTTAATTTTTTCCATGTAAAAAAACTAACAATTTAATTCCGGCATTACTTTTTTTCCTAATTAATCTTTTTGATGACAAAAAAAAAAAATTTTTTTTTAATATTGACAATTTCGTAAGAAATTAATTTGAAATTTTCAAGAATTTTTTTATGACTCAAGAAATTACAATTTTACGCAGTAAGTTTTTTGTTGAAAAAAAAAATTTTTTTAATTTGAAAAAAGTATAATTTTAAACAAGAAACTTGAGAATTTTTATCAAATTTTTAATTGTATCAAATTAAAAATACACAGTAAAAAATTTTGTGTTAAATATTTAACACTTTTATGTGTAAATTTAACATTTATTGTTTTAAATTAATACGAAAAAGTGTTAAATATTAACATAAAAATTTTTTACTGTATAATTTTTGTTTCTGTATAAAAATCTAACAAATAATATAATAATATAATAATATAATAATATTTATATATTTAAAGGCAATGGAAGAAACATCCGTCATCTGCCGTGTGTCTCGCTGAGAACCGGTGAAACAGGAGTCTGCATGTTTGCCTTCAACTGCGTAAAAGCCAACGGAACTCATCTCGGTACTTGTTTAGACCGCTTTTACTTCGGAAGCTGCTGCAAGTTGAGCGACGAGCCATATGTATCGCCACAAGACAATGCGATCGAGGACTTGCCGTCCATTCAATCCGTTCAATCTACCCCGGTATTTTTGTCGACCGGTAAACCGATCGAGAGCAACGACATACCGGACATAAAAATAAAACCAAAACCCAATCCCGAGAGTTTTCCCTCTTCAACTGAGAATCCATCTACATTTTCATCATTCTCTTCATCTTCTTCATCTCCTTATTCTCCTTCTTCTTCTTCTTCTTCTTCTTCTTCTTCTTCTTCTTCTTTAACCACTAAATTAACCACCAAGTTAACCACCAAGCTACCCTCAACAATAACTAAATCTCCGCCTACTCAAAAACCGACGATTAAAACAACAACAACAACAACAACAACAACAAGACCATCGAGTATTAGCACGCCTTACACAACAACCCAGCCCTCTGTCTTCTCAACATTCCAAACTGTTCAAGATGTCCACGAGACTTATGCTCCAATCACCTTGCAGACAACCAGCAAGCCTTTTACATCGACTACTACCGATCGAAATCCTCCTGGCACAAGATTTCCGCCTCGAAATGCAACAACGCCTTCATCCTCACCCAGACCGACAACTCTAAAGACAACAACACTGAAGACAACAACTTTAAAGCCAACAACATCTAGACCTGCTACCAAAAGACCCTCTACAACAAAAAGACCTTTAAAAAAGCCAATATCTACAACTTCCAAGCCTTCTTCCACAAATTCGACCTTCGTCAAACCTTCCAAGCCTTCTAAACCCCCCACTACAGCTACGTTCACCAAAAAACCCGCTGATCCAATAAAAACTACCGTCAAGCCGATTAAATTATCCACGACGTTAAAAACAACTACTGAGAAAATAACTACCACTGAAAAATTAATTCCTACTACGTCGGTACCAACTACTTCGACTTCTTCGACGACAACTGCTCCAACAACAACAACGTTGAAGACAACTTCTTCGGAAGTTAAAAACACAACTGAACCAGAAACAACCGAAAAAAGCTCAACTCCTGGGTTCATTACTTGGAGCTCGAATTCTGACGAAGAAACAACCAAATTTCCGACGTCTTTTACTGCTTCAACCACTACTACGACGGCAGCAACGACGACGACGACGATTACGACGACAAAAGCTCCGGCTACCACAACAGCGATTCCAAGCTCGTCTTCAGCATCTAATACTACGACAAATCAACTAGAAGGTGAGTTTGCTCGAATGGTATTCAGGTCATTGTATCATGTTCACATTGATTTAAAATACTTGTATATATATATATATATATATATATATATATATATATATATATATATATATATATATATATATATATATATATATATATATATATATATATATATGCCGACTAAAGATGTAATATTCTACTCCGAGAGCTGTAAGGCATCTTAACGGTTGTTAAAGTCCACCGTAATCTACTTCCTGGTTTCATAGAATTTTTTTTCTTGTTTTATTTAACTTAATATACCTCTCGCTATCATTTCATTTATTCACAGTTAATTTCTCGAGAATTTTTACATCTGTCGTGTTATTAATATCAGTTTGAAAAATTCTAGTAGTGTAACTTTTAATATACAGACAGAAAAAAATTGTTTAATCAAATTTTTTTTAGATCCAAAAATTTTTGAAGTCTTTTAAATAATTTTTTATACTTAAAAAATAAGTAAAATTTGGTTTTTTTGATTCGTTAAAATTCTCATCCAAAAATTGTTATTATTACGTAAAAGTTACAGAACCAGAATGGTCACCGATAACTACACCAGACGGTTGGATAATGATCCAGTCTCCGAGCACCGAAAAGCCCGGAAATGAAAATGAACCTTTTATCACAAATGTTATCGAACCAAAGCCTACTAAAATCCCTTCTACTGTTCCAGGTAAGAAGAAATGAAAAAAAAATTTTTATTTTCTTAGCGGAAAGTTAAAAGAAACTTTAATTATTAATTAATTAATTAATTAATTTATTTATTTATTTATTTATTAATTGATTAATTATTTTATTTTTACTAACAACATGGAGTCACTATGCGACTGCCGAAATTTACGAATTATGAATAAGAAAATTTTGTCAATGATTTTTTTATATTTATAATCACCTCTATCCATAGTCTGGGTACTTGTTAAATAAATTTTAAAAATAATAGTCCTTTCACAGGAACAATTAAAAATAATACTAAAGTTAGCCGTCAGCTGTCAATTTTTAAAATTTTTTTAACAAATCAATTACAATAAAAAAATACATCTAAAAATTTTCACTTGTTATTTTTCTTAATTTTTACATGTGAAACTCTTTAATAATATTTTTTTATAACAATTAAATTGCTATAAAATTCATAACACTGAAGTTGACAGATATTAGAAATTTTTTTGGAATTTTATAGCAATTAAATTATTAAAAAAAAATTTAATTAAAAAGTTTCACTTATGGAAATTAATAAAAATTTTTAGAAGCATTTTTTTATTGTAATTAATTAGTTATAAAAATTTTTTAAATTGACAGCTGACCGCTGACTTCAGTGTTACTAAAATTCTAAAACAATTTTTAATAACTGTCAACTTCAGTGTCATAATAAACTAGCAACCTGCAGTCACTATGCCGAAACTATGAAAATTAACTTAGCAGATAATTATGGCAAAAAAAAAATTGACATTAGTTAAATAGTACATTACGTGCCTAGGGAGGAAAGTAGGACATTTCAACCCGCGCAATGTTGTCACCCGAGCCGAAGGCGAGGGTGACAAAAGCGGGGGTTGAAAATGTTCTACTATCGTCCCGTGGCGCGTATACTATTTTTCATCATACCAGGACCGAAAGTTCGATAATAACTCTACAAAATAAATAAAGACAAATGAGGTTAAAATAAATATATAAATTTACATAAAGTTCAATATTTTTTATATAACATACTTATTGAAGTAAATCTTAAATTAATATTGAGATCTAGGGATAGAATCTCGATGGGGTCCAGGGGCGGAGCCCCGGCGGGGGCGGGGGGCCCCAGTCGCTAAAAACAAATAAAAAGTTAAAAAAAAAAAAAAAAAAAAAGATAAATCAGATAATAAATGCAAAGTAATTAATATCAATTAACAAAAAAACAATTTTTTTTATTTTTAAAATAAATTAAAAAAAAAAACAAAAATAGTAATGTGAACATTTTAAACGATTCACATAATTATACTTCATATAATAATACTTGTTAGTAAAGAGAATAGGATGCATATTAAACGTTTGAAACATTGAATATTACTATTGATACAATAATTAGTAGAACTTAACTTTTAAAACAGTAAATAAAATTGAATTTAATGCAATCAAATAGTATAATTAATTCTCTTTGTTTTCATGATAGTGAAAATGGAATTCAAATTTACAATTTTCAAATTTGATATTTGCATTTTCGGGAATACTTTTTAAAATATTTTGGATATCATCATTCTTCAGAGCAATTTTTTTCCTCCGCTTTGCATCAAGCAGTCCACTATCAGAAAAGCGAGTATTCGATCGGACAGGTTTTGACGAGGATTTTGAGTGCTCAGTCTTTTTTTCCTCGATTGGAGCTGAGAAATCATCATTGAAATAATCCATTATCAAATCATGATCCATTTCAAGCGGTGAAGATACATCCGATGATGCTCTGGATGTATTATTTAAAACTGTTGAATTTATTGGACAAGTAGATGATGATGATGATGTTGTTGTTGTTGTTGTTGTTGTGTGAACTGTTGTTGTCGATGTAACTGTATTTGTAACAGCTGATGATGCAATAGGCATTGAATACATCATAGGAGCTTCTGTCATTGGATGAGTTTTCAATTGCAAGTTTGGTGCTGTTTGAATTGTCGAAGTTAATGTATGTGTCACTGTAGCCGAGGATTGACTAATATTCATAATTTGATCATAAATTTTTTTTTTGTTCCGGATTGAATTTTCAATATATCCACTGGCTACCGCATCTGATCTCCAACCTCCGTGTTGCTTGATTGTCATCATTGAAGCTCCAGAATCAGCCAACAACGTTGTTGACGTACGTCGAAAACTGTGACCAGTATATTTATCGGGTTCGGGTAAATTTAAATATGTAGCAATTTTTTTAGGGACTTGTCCGAATATATTTTTGCCGATGACTTGACGTACACATCGACCCTTCTGAATGTGTAAAAAAAACCTATCCGTATTGGAGTTTTGAGGTCGTAGAGCTTTATACTGCAAAATTGTATTGCGGTATTCCGGGCCAATTACAAAAGTACGAGGATAGTCTATTTTTGTCTTCAAGATGGTAACAATCAGCTGACTGCCGGTATCTTCGATGTCTTTTACTCGTAGTTCTGGAAATTCGCCACCTCTCATTGCTCCAGCAATACCAAAAATCGCAACAACCTGGAATGAAGTTTTTGTAAATAAATGTAAATAAACCTATCTTGTTATAAATAATTAAATAAATAAATATGTACATAAATGACAATTTTAGGCACAAAAATTTGTATGTAATAATTGTTACTTACTTTTTCAATTAAATAATCTTCATCCGGTGCCTCATCGATGAACTTCTTTATCTCATTCCATGAGAATACTTTGGCCTTCTTCTGATGATGACCTTTAGCATCATTCTTAATTAGTGTCTTCAATCTATTGTAATTTTTAATCTCGATGCTATGATTAATACTAATCATGGTTCTCAATATCGACCAGCGACTCCAAATTGTCGGGGGTGCCAAGGTTTTAAATAAATCTTTAAAATATACTAATAAAACATCTTCATTGATGAAATTAATACGATTTGAAGCCTTCCAACTGATAAATTGATCGTAGCAATTTCTGTAGCGTTGCACAGATTTTGAGGGTGCTAAATTTTGGATAATTTCAGCAGCTTCCGCAGCAATATTTCGTCGCACTTCTTCAGCTTCAGACTCTTCAGATGAACACTCCGATGAACTCATAATTTATTTTTTTTATGCACAAGTTTGTTTATTAAGTGATATTTTTATTTAAATTCTCGTAAAAATTATAAAAAACTTTACATTTATATAAATAATTTTAATTTTTTATCATATCATTGTATTTAATATTTTATTTAATTATTCTGTTTATATAAGTGAACAAATTTTATTACTTTTAACTACACATATAATTAAATTATAATTTTATTGCCGCGTATATAATAGT
Source organism: Cotesia typhae (assembly GCF_013202065.1). NCBI lineage: Eukaryota > Metazoa > Arthropoda > Insecta > Hymenoptera > Braconidae > Cotesia > Cotesia typhae. Next base: position 5,968,373 of record NW_027423774.1, on the reverse strand, counting down.
GTTGACAGTAATGTCACGGGAGGAAAACTAAAACAAAAAAATACAGTAATTGAAACTGTCACTAATTGTGAGCAGTCTGAAATGAGTAACTTTCTTCATGTAAGAAAACAGAAGAAAAACGAACTTTCGGCCTCGGAATGATGAAAAAAATTATCAAAACCAGACAAATGATAAGTATGATAGATTTTATCTATCTTTTACATCTGGAAAATTATTTTCATAAAATATACGAAATTCAAAATTTTTTTCGGAAATTGAATTAGTTTTATCCGAAATGTGGAGAAATGCTAAAAAAAAATTTGATACGCCATTATGGCTCCCGGGATCTACCTCGGATGCCATAAGGGCATATAATAAAAATTCTGTTTTTTTTTCTAAGTCCAAAAAAAGATTGCATCCGAGGTAGATCCCGGGAGCCATAAGGGCGTATAAAAAAAGGTTTTTTTCGGGAATTACGTATTTTTGTATGAAACGTGTAAAAAACCAAAAAAAAAATTTTTCTTCGAACTAAAAATTTTTTTTGGACAAAAAAAAAACACAATTTTTATTATACGCCCTTATGACATCTGGAACGCGATATGAAGAGATACAAATAAGATTTGAATAAGACCTGTTTGAAATATCGACTTATACTAAAAATATTTAATATTTTTAAATTCTAGATTTATTAGTTGATTAATTAGTTGCGTAAGATTCAAAATATTATTTAATTTATTATTTATTAATGTATTAATTATTGTATTGTATTAAACAGAATTGATAGAGCTGACTACAGAAGCTTTAACGATTCAGACGACACAACCACCTGTATCGACTGCTGATTCTGGAGCATCGACGATCAGTATAAGCACATTTAAACCAAATCTGGATAGTGGAGTTTCTCCAGAAACGGCAGCAGCATGGCTCAACATGTCGGACTTCAAACAAGGTATTGCTTTAACCCGCTCTTGTTATAATACTTTAACAATTGTCGCTTGGAGTTAGCTTCAGTCGATTAAATCCTTATCTCTCTTTCTTCTCGAATAATCAGCAAAGCCTTTTAAAGTGATAAAAGTATATATAGATATATATCTTCATGTATGAACTTGGATGAAAAAAATAAATTTAAAAATAATAAAAAAAGTTGAGGTACTCACAAGCGGTTAATCCAGTTTTCGATTTAACATTTATTGGTGGTCACGCAATATGGCGATCATGGATCTTAATTTGATAAAAGGAATAAATACGACAATGTTTATTCTTGCAGTTTGCGGGAGAAGATTGTTCCCAGAATCGAGAATTGTCGGTGGTGAAGGAAGCTCTTATGGCAAGTGGCCCTGGCAGGTAATTATTTATCTTTTTGTTTTGTATAAAGAGTATTAATAAGGAGTGAATGTTTATTTTAAAAATTATTTGCTTTTTTTTTTTTGACAGATTTCTTTGAGACAATGGAGAACAGGCACATTCCTTCACAAATGCGGGGCTGCTTTGTTGAACGAAAATTGGGCAATAACTGCTGCTCACTGTGTTGAAAAGTATGTTTTTTATTATTATTATTTAATAGAAAAAAAAGTTAATAATAATAACATTGACCTTGTATCTTGTGAAATATTGACATTTTTGAAGATATAAGCTCATCTTGATGTTACACTCATCAAGACCTTTCATTTGAGTACCCACTTCAATTTTTCATATATTTTATATATTTATATATATTATATATATATAAATATATGAAAAATATCTAAAAATTGATGTGAGTACTCAAATGAAAGCTCTTGATGAGTGTAACATCGGGATGAGCTTATCTCTCTAAAAAAGTCCATATTTAAAAAAATACAGTGCAATTTAACAAAAGTTATGATTTAATAAAACAAAATTTTAATTATTTACAATTCACAAGTCTCGGCAGTCACATAGTGACTGCAAGGTTACCAATTATTATTATTACTATTTAACAAAAATTCCAAGTCAATAATAATAAAGTTTTATTGAATATTATTATTATTATTTTTTTTTTTATTTTAGCGTACCACCAGGTGACTTATTATTAAGAATGGGAGAACATGATTTAGCAAATGAAAATGAACCTTATAGTTATCAAGAGAGACGCGTGCAAATAGTTGCAAGTCACCCGCAATTCGATCCAAGGACTTTTGAGTACGATCTTGCTCTCCTTCGTTTCTACGAACCGCTTTTACCATTTCAACCAAATCTTTTGCCAATTTGTCTCCCGGATGATGATGAAGGCTACGTTGGTCATACTGCTTATGTTACTGGCTGGGGTAGACTCTACGATGGTAATTTAATTTTTATTAACTACTCTTACCTGATAATACCCGGGAAAAAAAAAAAAAATTAATAATATACAAAAAAATATATTAATTATTTCAGAGGGTCCTTTACCATCGGTGCTTCAGGAAGTTCCTGTACCTGTTATCAATAATTCAATGTGCGAGGGTATGTACAGAAATGCTGGGTACAATGAGCACATACCCAACATATTTATTTGCGCCGGCTGGAGGAATGGAGGCTTTGACTCTTGCGAGGTACTAAAAAAAAAATTTTTTTTGTTTTAAGTAATTTAATTTATCAAATTTTTTTTTTTAATTTTTCCAAATAATTTTTAGTTAAAAAATTTATTAGCGCTATTAAAAATAATTTTTTTTTTTTTAATTAATTAAAGGGTGACAGCGGGGGTCCAATGGTAATTCAGAGACCGCGTGACAAGCGGTGGATTCTCGCGGGAGTAATTAGCTGGGGGATTGGATGCGCCGAGCCAAACCAACCTGGCGTTTACACGAGAATCTCCGAGTTCAGAGAGTGGATTAATCAAATCCTACAATTTTAAATAATATTTATATTTATTTAATTTAACTAATGGATTATCATTTTAATCTTATTGATTTAATATGATTATCTGTGTAAAAGTGATGAATGATTAATACAATCGAACAATTTTAGTATTATAATTAATAAACCTTGTTACATTTTCATCTGGTTAACTAATTAATAATAATAATTCATTATTGCTACTTATCAATATTAATATAACTATTTTAATTATTACAAATATTAATACTATATAATCACTATATTTACTATTATTATTATTATTATTTATTATACCGCCTAACTCAGATGAAAATGCAACGAATTGCAGTAGGATATTTAAATATAACTAAAATAAATGCAAGTTATTTTTTTATTGATTTTATTTATAAAAATAATAATCAATTTGATTTTTAATTAAATTACTTGCATTTTTATAAAATATTTTTATTGTAAAAAAAAAAAATATTATAATTTGTTATGTTATTATTATAATTTATTATTATAAATATACAGAACAATTAATTTTAATTAATACAAATTGAATTGTAATTATAAAAAAAAATTATAATTACTTATGTAAATAATTCATTGATATACACAATGTACTTAAATATATATAAAAAAAAAATAAAAAAAATGTTTTTACCTTTTTAAATAAGTTTTTTATGAATTTGAAAGCGAAAAATGGTTTCAATCTTCGCTAAACGTCATTGTGACGGTCAACCTCATTTTTTCTCCTATATTTTACGAAAAATTTCATTACAACGAAAGTAAATCATTTTTATAAAAAAGATTTCATAACTTTACCGATTTTTATTATTATGGTTATAAGGATTTTTTTTATGAAAGTTTTTCAGCTCGGAAATACTTTTTAAAAATAAAATTTTGCTTAATTAAATAATGAATTTGTTAAATTGCACTGTACTTCCTAAGCTATTGACGTTTTTAAAGATATAAACTCATCCCGACGTTACACTCATCAAGAGCTTTCATTTGAGTACCCACATCAATTTTTCATATATTTATATATATTATATATATGTAAATATAAAAAATATATAAAAATGCATGTGGGTACTCAAACGAAAGGTCTTGATGAATGTAACATCGGGATGAGCTTATATCTTTAAAAATGTCAATATTGCACAAGATACAAGGTCATTTCTTAAATAATTACTTATGTTAAATTGCACTGTACTTCCTTAACTAATGACATTTTTAAAGATATAAGCTCATCTCGATGTTACACTGATTTAGACCTTTCATTTGAGTACCCACATGCATTTTTATATATTTTTCATACATACATATATATGATATATATAAATATATAAAATATATAATAAATTGACGTGAGTACTCAAATGAAAGCTCTTGATGAGTGTAACGTCGGGATGAGCTTATATCTTTGAAAATTTCAATAGTTCACAAGATACAGGGTAATTTTTTAAATAATGATTTTTGTCAAATTGCACTGAACTTCCTTAATTATTGACGTTTCTAAAGATATAAGCTCATCCCGATGTTACACTCATCAAGAGCTTTCATTGGAGTACTCACATGCATTTTTTATATATTTTTCATATGTACATATATATGATATATATTAGGGTGGGTCAAAAAAATCGAATAATTTATTTTTGACTTTATACTCTGAAAAATAGGTTCGTAGACACCTAAAAAGAATTCTCTCCAAGTATAAGCTCTTAATTATAACGGGAAGGTCCTCCGCTTTGCGGGTTTCTATTTTTTTCGAATAATCAGATAAAAAAATTTATATCTCGCTTCCAACTGCTTGGAAAAATATTCCGTGGCATAGATTTTGTGAGAAATTGAATGCTTTACAAAAAAGGTCTCTTATGACTTTTTCAAAAACTCAACCGATTAAAAGATATTCATAGTTGAAGTTTGGCTATTTTAAGGAAAATATTCGTTTTTATTATGAATTTTATAAGTCGATGAAAAAAATTATTTCGGATTGCGGAACTCATGATTTTGTAGGAAATTTACTGCTCTACAAAAATGGTCTCTTATGATTTTTTGATTAAGTGAAGCCGTTACGAGATATTCATCGTCAAACATTAACGAATATCAATATTTCCAGTTTTTGATCAATAATTCGATAAATTTTAATTTAAACTATGAGTTTCAGGAAAATTTACATAAATTTGAGTTTCGATCGATAAAGAAATGTTATAAACAATTTTTTTAATATTGTTTTCAGTCTTGAGCTTGTTTGATTGCATTAAAACAAGAAATTAGAGCATTTTTTTCGACATATAGCCAATGATTAGTTTAATTTGAAGTGAATGACATATTTCTTTGTCAAATTTAATATGAAAAGTATTGAATCAAGTGAGAAACAACCAGTATTTAACTTTTTTATAGATAAATTTTTTATTGAATTATCAATTGCAATATAATTGTCTATATTTTTAACATAACAGTACGCTATTACTATAAATAATTTCTTTTATTACAATTTGGGAATGTTTTTGATGTTTTTGACAACTTGCAATAAGTACTGGAATTGTTCTTCATTTTTTGTCAAGCATTGATTATATTCACTGACTAATGCAACAGCTCGCTCTGCTGAATCATTGACAACTTTTAGTTGTTGAAAGTATTCTTTATTTTCGAGATAACTCTCATTAGTAGGCCATAATTCAACATCGACATCAAGAAAGTCATACGGTAGATCGAAGATTTTGAAAAGATTTAATGACTTTTTAGACACAAAGTCACTCAGAGTTCTCTGCGCCAATGAATTCAAATCTTTTTAGCAATTACAAATCTTTTAGCTTTAGAATCTGTACCTTCACGAGTATTAACAGCTTCAACAATACTTTTTTTACTTCTAATGGAACGCCATCGTCAAACAGTGATAAAATGGCAAGTTCATCGCTCAAATACCATAAGTGCGAAATCATTTTTTCACACGTAGCTGAAGAAATCAAAGGATTGATATGTTTGTACTCCAATAAATTTTTCATAAACTGCAAGTCATGATAAGCAGCAATTGTTGCAGAAGTTGATGAAAACCAAGCTTTTAAATACAATGTGACTATAAAAATACAGAAATGACGAAGACCATGCAATTCTTTCTGAGAGAGTTTGAATTCATCTCTGAATAGATACATTTTCAAACTATAAATGGCCTTAGCCATCCATCTAGCATGATGAACAGCACCAGGACGTTTGAAAGAAATCTTTTCTTGAGGCATTTCTCCAAGGAAAATCAATGATAATTCCAATAATTCTTTATCTAACTTATTATAACATTTCTTTATCGATCGAAACTCAAATTTATGTAAATTTTCCTGAAACTCATAGTTTAAATTAAAATTTATCGAATTATTGATCAAAAACTGGAAATATTGATATTCGTTAATGTTTGACGATGAATATCTCGTAACGGCTTCACTTAATCAAAAAATCATAAGAGACCATTTTTGTAGAGCAGTAAATTTCCTACAAAATCATGAGTTCCGCAATCCGAAATAATTTTTTTCATCGACTTATAAAATTCATAATAAAAACGAATATTTTCCTTAAAATAGCCAAACTTCAACTATGAATATCTTTTAATCGGTTGAGTTTTTGAAAAAGTCATAAGAGACCTTTTTGTAAAGCATTCAATTTCTCACAAAATCTATGCCACGGAATATTTTTCCAAGCAGTTGGAAGCGAGATATAAATTTTTTTATCTGATTATTCGAAAAAAATAGAAACCCGCAAAGCGGAGGACCTTCCCGTTATAATTAAGAGCTTATACTTGGAGAGAATTCTTTTTAGGTGTCTACGAACCTATTTTTCAGAGTATAAAATCAAAAATAAATTATTCGATTTTTTTGACCCACCCTAATATATATAAATATATAAAATATATGAAAAATTGATGTGGGTACTCAAATGAAAGGTCTCAATGAATATAATGTCGGGGTGAGCTTGTATCTTTGAAAATGTCAATAGTTCACAAGTAACAAGATCATTTCCTAATTATGTAGCTATAAAGATAGAGCATTTTTGAATGCAGCCTCAATATTTATCATAATAAATCGACTATCAGTGAGAATAATATGAAACCTTGAAAAGGCACAAATTTAAGTCAAGACCTTTGCAATGACACTAAATTTCACTAAAAAATCGATTTTATCACTCGACTTTTCAGAATACAAAATTGTTCTTATTTTCTTAATAATACAGATAATAATTTTTTTAACAGTGAGTGTTATTATGATTATTATTGTTATTTTCACCTAAATTAAAAATCCAATTTTTATTTCTAATCCGCACTATTTCTCAAGCTAATTACAATACAAATAAAAATGTATAATGATAATCTTTAAGAATACTTTTTCTTTTTATTTAAAAAACAAAAATAACATAATAAGAAATTCTAATAAAAAAGAGAGAATTAATAATACCAGTAATCAAATTAATAAAAAAAAAAAATTTAATTACATAAAGACTGAATTAATATTTATCTATATATTTTTTTTATTATATCTAGTGACTGCAAAAAATAATTGTTATGACCTAGAAATGATGGAAGATATACAAGACCCGGTTATTTTTTCAACTCTTTCCATTCCTTTTGACATCCGGCCTCTAACTGCAATCTGTACGTGTCTCCTCACTAGAATTACCAATTTTAAAAAAAAAGTAAATAAAAAAAAAACGTCACCCAAAAAAATATTTTTTCAGCACATTGACACCAATCGATACCTTTTTTCATTCATCATCCTTTCTTTCACCTAAACACTAAATTTTTTCTCTTTTGTTCTCACCGAAAAAGTAGCGGGTGTGTAACTATTGTATATAAATGTTACTGGACTGGGTTAAGTGCTCGGTGAAAGTTGCAATTGACTGGGAGACTATTTTATTATTATATTTAAAACTATTACACGGTAAATGAAAAGGTAAATCAATAATCCAATATAATATTTATTCAATATCACGTTCAAGTTTAAATTGCCGAGGTTCACGAATTGTAAATAAAAAAAATTTGTTTTTTTCAGATTTTTTATCACGTTGTTCATTGTTTGAGTTTTTTTTCATTTTTAAAATAATTGTGCTATTGTACGAAGTTAAAAATTTTGCGTCATTGCGTCAAAAAATTTATTTAATACTTTTTTAGGTTGATTTAATAGAATAAATATTTTTTTTTGTGAGGGATCATTTAAAAATTATTTAAATTTCTTACTTTATTTTAAAAATTAAAATAATCCTAAAATTGGCCGACGTTTTTGATTTTTTCTGGAATAAAAACTCAAAAATATTTTTTCAAGTTTTTTACAAATTAAATTAATTTATTTTCAATAAAAAAAAATTATGGAAATTTTTAAAAGTCAGCTAACTTAATTTACATAATATTTAGACATTAAAATAAATTTTTAAAATATTTTTAAAAAATTGTTTTAACTTTTTTACAAATGAAATTAATTTGTTTTCAATAAAAAAAATTATAAAAATTCTTAAAAGTCGGTTAATTTAATTTTTATAACATATAGACATTAAAATAAATTTCTAAAAAATTGTTCCAACTTTTTTACAAATTAAATTAATTTAGACATTCAAATAAATTTCTAAAAAATTGCTCCATCTTTTCGACAAATAAAATTAATTTATTTTCAATAAAAAAAAAATTATAAAAAATTTTAAAAGTCGGCTAATTTAATCTTTATAACATTTAGACATTCAAATAAATTTCTAAAATATTTTTAAAAAAATTTTTATAACTTTTTTACAAATGAAATTAATTTTTTTTTTCAATAAAAAAAACTACAAAAATTTTTAAAAGCCAACTAAACTAATTTTCTTACCATTTAGACATTCAAATAAATTTCTAAAATATTTTTTAAAAAATTGTTTTAACTTTTTCACAAATTAAATTAATTTTTTTTCAATAAAAAAAATTATTGAAATTTTTAAAAGTTAGCTAATTTAATTTTCATAACATTTAGACATTAAAATAAATTTCTAAAAAATTAAAAAAAAAATTTTTTTAACTTTTTCACAAATTAAATAATTTTTTTTTCAATAAAAAAAATTATAAAAATTTTAAAAAATCCTCTTACTTAATTTTTATAACATTTAAACATTCAAGTAAATTTCTAAAAAATTGTTCCAACTTTTTATAAATAAAATTAATTTTTTTTCAATGAAAAAAAATTATCAAAATTTTTAAAACTCGGTTAACTTTATTTTCATAACATTTAAACTTGAAAATAAATTTAATTCCAATATAAAATTTATTATTATTTTAATATTATATAACATTTATTTTGTTTAAAATTTTTCCCGTGTACGTATAAAATAAATATAAATGATACATAAATATCAACATTGACAATAATAAATAATGTCAATCAAAACACGTGTGTCAATTTAGTTTATAGTAAACGATTTCGAATAGATATGCTGAAATTTATTTTTTTATCGCCCAAGTATTGTCCCTCGAAGGGAATACAAATGAGCAAGGTAAAAAAAGGTATAAAAATTAAATGACGGTACGTACGTACATACAAAAGGAGTAGAGTGTGACGACGTAGTGCAAGGACGTAACAGAATAGTTTGACGTAGGTAAGGGGTAGGGGTGGTTCGATAGAGCTCCGAGCTAGTACCAGACCACCAGAGCAGCTGATTCGACTATCCGGTACTCAGGTACTCCGGGCCAGGGTCGCCAGACAAACTTTATACATACGCGAGCTATACTATTATTCTGCTCCTACCGCCTCCCACTGCTGCTAGCTACCCTCTGCTCGATATTTACACAATTTTCCTCAACAACTCTCTTGTATTAGAAAAGATTGTTGCAATTTCTGCAATGTAAAATATAACCAGCGTAATTGGCCTTTCGATGGGAAAGTTGCCCTCAGCTCAAATGAACCGAGTTACTAAGGCTAAATGTTACTGAATCTTTATTAAACGACCCGTCAAGATCATATCATCACACTCCAGTCAAAGGTCTGGGTCAGAGACTAAATTCTCGGATATTATATATAATAATCTTGTTTTCTTTTTTACATCTTTCGTCCATCTTTCGCTTGGAATCTAGGAAATTGTACAATTGAATAAAAATTACATTTTTATTAGAATCTTTAATTTAAGGAGTTACATGGGTTTCTTCAGGAAACCCAAAAAATGGTCTATTTTCAGCAATTTTTTTCTAATAAAAAAAATGAAATATTTTATTCAAACTTATTACTATCTTAAAAATACATATTTAAGAGAAAACACCACGACGATCGAAAAAAAAGAGGTGATTTTTGGGAATTTTTTTGACAGGGAAAATAAAGGAATTTGGGGATTGGATTTTTGTTATTTTATTAAGGGTACATTAAAGATTATTACCCTAAATTTTTGTTAAAAAATATTTAATTGTTACAAAGTTATTAACAATCTCGTAGAGCACTAGAAAAAATTTCCCCCTTCATGATCGGTTCAATAACTCAAAAACGGATCATCTGAAAATAAAAACTCAAATTGCTGTTTAATCAATAAGGATGTAGTTATCGTCGCACCTACGGAATTTTGAAAATTTTCATTTTTAAAAAAATGGCGACTTATTGAAAATTTTTTCACTATTCTTAATGTTTTTTTTTTTTGTTTTAACCCGGCTAAAAAAATCTTTAAAATAAAAATTTTTTAAATTCCGTACGTGCGATGATAACTACATTCTTACTGATTAAAAAGCAATTTGGGTTTTTATTTTCAGATGATCCGTTTCTGAGTTATTGAACCGACCATGGAGGGGGAAATTTTTTCTAGTGCTCTACGAGATTGTTAATAACTTTGTAACAATTAAATATTTTTTAACAAAAATTTAGGGTAATAATCTTTAATGTACCCTTAATAAAATAAAAAAAATCCGATCCCCAAATTCCTTTATTTTCCCTGTCAAAAAAATTCCCGAAAATCACCTCTTTTTTTCGATTGTCACCGTGGTGTTTCCACTTAATAAAGGATTACTGAAATTTTGAAAAAAAAAAAATATTAAAAACTTTGCCAATGTGACGCCGTTTCCAGCGAGCCCTCGGAAAAAAAAAATTTGTGCTCTACACGGAAAGAACAAGATGACACTGGATATCATCCCAGATTATACTCAGTGATATCTGTGGTGAAAAAAAATTTCAGATAGTAGCTAAAAAAATCCAGATTATAATGTGTAATATCTGGATTATACTCATTGTAATCTGGATTACACTAGTTACTATCTGAAATTTTTTTTCATTCAGTATAATCTGGGATGATATCCAGTGTCATCTTGATTTTTCCGTGTAGTTAAGATTTCAAACTAGATCTTGAACGGAAGAAAAAAAAATGAAAATTGGATTTTTGGAAGAGGTTTTTACAAAAAAATTGAAAATTTTGCGGAATTTTTTTTTTTTTTAAATATTTGTAATTAAAAAAAAAAAAAAATCTTCCATTCAAGACCTTGTAAATTATACCTCGAAGACCTGTCTAAAATTTCATCAAGATCGGTTGGGTAGTTCTCGAGGAATCGTGGGTACCGTTTTTGAAAACATAGTTTTGAAAAAAACGCGTTTAAAGTTTTGAGTTTCAATAAAACAGCCCCTTGAGCGCGCAACTTTTTAAGACTGTATCTCCGAAACTATTATTCGGATTGATTTGAAACTTTAGGACAATATTCTAGAGATGTTGTAGAATTTAATAAAACATTAAAAAAAAATCGTGAAACCCATGTAACCCCTTAACTTAAAATAAAATAACTAGAAATTTTTTAATTAATATAAAAAAAAAGAACATAAATCATTGTTGCATTTATTCTATCATCATTCTACTTAGTAAGAAATAATTTACTCAATTACAAATAATAAGTGTACGACAAGTAATAATTTATGTTGAATAATTACACCTGAAGAAAGTCAAGCTAAATTTCTATCGGTACATCTATGTAATCAATTTGCCAACATGTATGCAATTTACGGAACGACCTATAGGAAATTAAAATAATAATTAAATGAACAAAACCCACATATATCTACCAGAGGTCCAATCGACCCGTACCGCAATAGATTGACTCCAATCCTCGGGTATCTTCCTCAGAATTTACATGTAATAAAAAAAAAATTCTGTTCTCCTATATATCCGAGTATACTTTGGGAACTTGAGCATACCGTTATCGATTATGCATTCCACCAGGCAACCAGGTAACCACCTGTGTCTCCAACCCGTCGCCCGATTGGACTCCACGTGACAATTTAAATAAGATATAAGAAAGTCTCCCAATACATTAGCCATCAGCTATCAAGTTACAAGCTACAAGCTACAACTACCCACGTTAATTTTTGGGATGACTCATTGGCATTCCCTCGGTCCGTAACCCAGAAACCCGTAAAAAATTTGAACCATCTCACACGTTTATCATTTATCATCAATGTAACCTTCCGTCTAAATAAAACTAAAGAGTAGTTTGATCACACTGAAAAAAAATTAACTTGAATTCAGAAAAAAAATTTTGAACGTATAAAAAATAATTTTGGAGAGTTCTAATGAAAATTTATCCAGCAGAAAAGTTTTAATTTATTTAACAAACAAATTATAGCAAAAATTTGACATTTAGAAATTTTTAAATATTGAAAATGTAATTTTTCAAAATTTATTTTTTTTTGACAAATTTGTTTGGTTAAAAAAAAAAAAAAAAATTATCAAGTGACTGCTAACGTTAATTTCAGATTTATGATTAAAAAAAAAATCATTTTTTTTATGAATAGTCTGTAAATTAATTTATTTTTACTCTTATTGAACTTTCCGTCTAAAAAAAACTAAAGCGTAATTTAATCACACTAAAAAAAAATTAACTTGAATCTAGAAAAAAAATTTTGAACCTAGAAAATGATTTGGGGGGGGGGTCTAATGACAATTGATTAATTGTCTAGCAGATATTTGTTAATTTATTTAACAAAAAAATTATGGCAAAAAATTGATATTTAGAAATTTTAAAATATTGAAAATGCAATTTTTCAAAAATTATTTTTTTAACAAATTTAGTTATTAAATAAATTTCTCAAAATGAAAAAAGAAGAGTCGAAAAATTACATTCAAAATAGTAATAAACGTCGCTTCGTATAAAAAACTAGAAAAATTGCAGTTCGAAGCAACATTTTTCTAAATTTAAACTTTGAATATTAATTATCTGAGCTTTAATTGTAATATTTACATTTTACAATATAATTTTTACAAAATCTGTAATTACAATTTGAAACTGTAATTTTTCCAGTTTTTTATCCAGAGCGCCACGTTACATTGTATAATGTAATTTTTTTTTTTTTTTTTTTTCGTAGGCTTAATTAAATGTCATAGAGCTTTATCATCTTAAATTAATTTTAATAAAAATTTTTGAATCAAATAAAATTGACAACCGAAAAAATTTTTTTTATTTAAAAATCTTTCCACTCAAATAAAACTGAATTTTTTAAAAAAGACTTGATTAAATAAATTTTTCTTTGCAAATTAACTCGCCGTGATACACGTAACTAAGATGTTAACGCTACGAGTTCTGATTACCATCCCGGCCGCTTAAATAATAAATAATAAATAATAAACAACAAAGATAACATAAATATGGGAACTCCAAGTAGTAGGACAGTGTGTCGTTGCCGATACCAATCCCGATGGCAATTCCAATGCTGTCGCTGTTCCCCTTCTTAAGCAGTTTGACCTGGTCGTATCGCTGGCCCACTTATTTCTGAGCTCTTTTTTCTATTAATTTTCCGTGGGCCTTATCATTGAGCTTTTCATCCAGCCGGCAATAAAAAGGACAGATCACCTCAAAAATGAATCCTTAATTAATTAATTAATAACAATTGAATAAATCAATGGTGATCCTGGTTAGGCATAGTCTTCCTCTTCCCCCTCCTTTACCCTGGAAGTAAATAAGTCCCTACTCTGTTGTGCCCCTTCTCAGCTCCCTCCGGAAGAACAAGTTGAGTCCCCTCTTGAAAATGAGGCCCATATTCTCACTAAAGATATTTTAGCTTGTCACTTATACCTGACTATTATATTATATTTATATATTTAATTTGTATATTTGTATATTTATATATAAATGTTACCTTTCTCTAAAACTCAGCAACTTCTTCCGGGACTTACCGTCTTGTCCTGTCTAGTCTCAACTCTCTCGCGATTCGCGATTACCACCACATCGAAGCCTATTTGTATAAATGAAGCCTCGGTACTCACATACAAGTACAAGTACAAGTACTACCAGTAGAGTTAACAATAATAACAAGTGGGGACCAAAGAAGTGTGTATAGCCCATACCATACCATACCAATGCTCTATCCAATCTCTGATGACTTTGCCGATGCATTCCCGGCACATGCCATGCCGGTCAGACGTGTACCGTCCACATTACCTTCCGGATGGATTGATAGTTGATAAAACGACGGTTATCGGTCCAGTTTGCTTTCGGTTTTGTTTTATTTTTATTCTTTTCCCCCCGGCGAATCTTCTTCGGGACTCAATGACAAGTTCGCCAAGGTGTTGGTTTGTTTTTAGTGAAGTGTTGGACTTATTTTAATTTTTTTTATCATTGATATGTTTATTGTTGTCCATTAAAAGGAATTATTTACAATTTTTATCTTTTTATTAATATAATTTAATGGTAAGTTTTATTTCAAATTTTTACAGATAAATTTTACAAAAAATTTTTTTAATGTTAAGGTCACATTGTCCTACTTTCAAGATCAGGTTCTCGGTCGTTGGTCGTGACCGGTCGCAGCCTCGTGGTACAAGTTAAACATCTTTTTACTTGTTACTTTATTTCAAAAATAATTTTATTCCGAAAAAATTTTTTTATTTAAAAAATTTGACAAATAATTCGGAAAAAAAAATTTTTAAATACTCTGTACCGATTTCCACGTGTTTTATAATACACAATAAATATACACTGCTATACAAATATATTTATATAGTTAAAATGCCGTTGAATAGACAGTAAATGTAAAATGTAGATTTGATTTGTTGATGATGCGTTCACTGACAAGAGATTTACTAACGGTCCACACTTTGACGTGAATGATTTGCTTCTGAGAAAACTAATATAATAATAATTATATCCATCTCATGTATTACTCATCTTTAAATTTTTTTTTCATCCTTTCTTTACTGATAAAAAAAAAAAAAAAAAAAAAATTCTAAAGAAAGTGAAATAAATTATTGCTCGTAAATATTATTGTCAGGCTTAGAAAAAAAAATATTAATTTTGTAGAGAGAGAAAGAGGAATTTTGTAGTTAAGAATGTCCGAGAATGAGGAATAGTTTAAAGATATTCCTTAAGTTAAACTCAGTACAGGGTGGGAACAATCAGGTCACCCAGATTTAGCAAAACTCGGTTCTATACTCTGTTTAATAAAAAGACACTGGCAAGGTATCCTACTACTACTACTACTACTACTACTACTACTACTACTACTACTACTACTACTACTACTACTACAATATATTTGCTTTATTACTGTGTTGAGGACGTCTGCTCAACAGAATTAAGAACGAGCTTTCTCCATCGCAACTTTTATACATATATTTTATAATAAATGATAATAATAAAACAAGTAACCCATTTACATTAGATGCGTACTGATTATTACTAAGTATTACCGTTTAAATGCTATTATTCAAATTCCTTTTATTGTTGCTGTTATTGTTGTTATTGTTCCTCTTAATATTTTATTTTTTATGATTCTTGTACACGTAATATAATAATTTAATTGATTATAAAAATTATTATTGCCGGTCTTAATTGTTTAGTTTAAGAGAAAAAAATTATAAGATATTTTAATTTAGAAAGCTATTGTTTAAACGCGATTAATTTTTATGTCATTTTTAAATAGGCAATTTTATTTTTATAGATGTGAATAAAAATTTTTTTTAATAATTATTTTATTAAATTAAATAAAATTTTGATAAATAAAAAATACATAAATTAAAATTTTTTTATTTATAATTATTTTATGAAATAAAATTTTATTTAATTAAATAAAATTTTGATAAATAAAAAATGAATAAATAAATTGAAATTTTTTTTTAATAATTGTTTATTTTAAAAGAAAAAAATTATAAGATATTTTAATTTAGAAAGCTATTGTTTAAACACGATTAATTTTTATGTTATTTTTAAATAGATAATTTTATTTTTATAGAAATAAATAAAAATTTTTTTTAATAATTATTTTATTAAATTGAATAAAATTTTTATAAATAAAAAATAAATCAATTACAATTTTTTTATTAATAATTATTTTATTAAATAAAATTTTATTAAATTAAATAAAATTTTGATAAATAAAAAAAAAAATAATAAATTGAAATTTTTTTTTTTAATAATTTTTTTATGAAATAAAATTTGATGAAAGCGAATAAAATTGCGATAAATAAATTAAAATTTTTTATTAATAATTATTTTTAATTAAAGTGTTGAAGTAAATATTAAATGATAGATATCAAACAGGATTTGATTTTTTACACGCGTAATGTTTACTTAGTAAAGTATATAAAAAAAATAAAAAATAATAATAACATCAAACCGGTGATTTTTTTCATTAAATTTACGTTAATCCACACGGTTTAGCACCGATAATTGTTAAGTGTATGTGTGGACTATGTATATATTTAGCAAAATATAGTGTTCACTGTAGCGAGCATGTACGGGTATATATAGTTGAATACGCGGTTGTATAACGGTAAATAAAATCGTCAGAAGGAGCAGAAGCACCAGCAGCAAACAAACATAAAGGTATTCGCGTAAAGTGCGTGCGTGAATCACGGAGTTAAAACGTGTAGATCACGCACCCAACTCTACATACTAGAGCTACCGCTCTGTCCGGCTAAAATGGTCCATCCTCGCTATGCTCATTGATTTTATTAATTACGAAACACCTTACTCTACTTGTTTTATTACCTGCGGACTTTATTATTAGATTTTTTTCACCCAAATCGATCTATAATTTTATTTTATTATTTACAGATGGCTTCACAAAGATACGTTTATCTACTTGTAGTCTACTGCTACTGCCTAGGCGTATTTGCTACTAAGAGTACACCTTCAGAGCACAGTCGAGGTAATTAAAAGTTTATTTATTGTATGTTAATTATTTTTAATCAATACAAAAAAGTGTTGAAAATTTTTTAACACAAATTTTTATTTAAAATTAAGACAATATTTTTCAACAAAAATTTTTGAGTTCAAAATTTAACAAAAAATATTTTACTACTAAATTTTGTGTTAAAAATTGAAAAAAAAATTTTTTAACACAAACATTTATTAAAAAATTAACACAAAATTTTTCAACACAAATTTTTTGAGTCAAAACTATAACAAAAAATGTTTTCTTACAAATTTTTGAGTTCAAAATTTAACAAAAAATGTTTTACTACTAATTTATATGTTAAAAATTTTTTAATATAATTATTTATTAAAAAATTAACATAAAATTTTTCAACTCAAATTTTTGAGTCCAAACTTTAACAAAAAACGTTTTCTTACAAATTTTTATGTTAAAAATTGAAAAAATTAAAAAAAAATTTTTTTCACTACAAATTTTTGTTAAAAATTAAAAAAAAAAATATTTAACACAAACTTTTAATAAAAAATTAATACAAAATTTTTTAACACAAATTTTTGAGTTAAAAATTTAACAAAAAAATATTTCCTTACAAATGTTTGTGTTAAAATTTTTTACTCCAAATTTTTGTGTCAAAAATTAAATATTAAATTTTTATTAAAAATTTGTCAAAAAATTTTCCAACACAATTTTTCCACGCAACCAGACAAAATTTGAAAACCTAAAAACAACAACTTTCCTTAATCTAAAAAATTAACCCCCAATTTATCTGTTTCAAGGCCGGAAGTTGTTCGGTGGGTACCGAATAGAGCCAAAAGTGTGTCGGCCATCAAGCCCCTCGCGAGTGCGTGGTGAGGACCCATCAATCTGCATGTTCAATTACGAATGCAGCCAACGAAACGGGCAAGTGGTGGGAGCTTGCATGGACGGTTTCTTATTCGGAGCTTGCTGTCAACTGCCAGCGTCCTCATCGTCTTCCTCTCTGCTCTCATCAGCGACCTTCCCTCCAGTGGAGCATGAAACAAAACCCCTAGAAGGAACCAAATTGAGCTCAACTCCTCATCCGAGCACCATGGACGATTTATCTGAGCCCGACATGCTGGAGAACCCCGACAACAGCCTCCAGAACAAACAAGAGTCATCGGAGCTTAAACCGGTAGCGACACTAACGCGCCCGGATCAGGTTCTCCAAATAGATCCGGTGTATCACTTGCCTAGTTTATTCTCCCACGGGCTTCCCGCGAGCAACAACTCGCACCTGGATACAGTTCTGTTGGACCAAAACGGGACTGCGATCGACAACAAGATCGATTTTTCCTTCAAGCCCCGACCGACCAATCGGTCCACAGTCTCCCCCTCCTATTCCTCCCACTCCTCCCACTCCTCCTCCCCCGCAGTCGCAACTACAAAAAAATTGGGCTCCAGCACCGAAAGCACTCGCTTGCGTCCCACCCACTACATGAACACCCACCTGGTCTCCTCCAACACGGAGTCAAATTTAGTCCGCGTTAACACTCTGTCCGGGAACAAAAAACACGACGACTCAAATGACTTTCACAAAGAGGAGATTGCGATAAATCATATAATATCGATTTTAAACGGGAGTACGCCAAGTGGATCGAGCGCATCTTCCTCCCATGTCACGCAACAATTAAATACCGGAAGCTCATCAATTCACGGATGGGTGACCATCGATGACACATCGGAATCGACAAACACTCAAACATTTCCTTATACATACTACAAACCCGTTCAATCAACAAAACCCGCTAATTTTTACCATTATCAAGTCGCCTCCTCAACTCCGCTCGTCTCCACAACTAAAAGCAAACCAACCCGACCTGCTAATATAATTTTGTCCTCCGATTTTACTCACAAAAATAATTACAACTATCCAACCACTCAAAGTTTGCCTTCTAATTATCAATATTTGTCCACTAAGCCAACGACGCTCCCACCCGCGCCTACTGTTATTGTTTTAGGACCACTTGGGACCAATGATTTTACCAGTGTTACTTCGCCTAAGCCGTTTACCAAGCGACCTATCAATAATAATAGTAATAATCAGCAAAATAAACCAATTTATTCCTCCTCTTCTTCATCTTATTATTCTTCAAACAAACCCTCGTCGCTAAAACCGGTAAAGTCGACAATAAAGCCGAATCAAACTAAAAAACCGGGAACTACAATAACCCACAATATAAGCACGATTATTTCAACGGACACCAGCGCTGACACTTCAAGCAGCAGTAATATTATTTCAACAAGCTTTATTAATGTTAAATTGAAAGATTCGACGAGTCCAAAGCCTTCTGGTGGAAGTGGAGCGACTTCAACGTCTTCTTCGACAATAACAACGACTGTAGTGACCAAAAAGCCGACTGTTTGGACGACATTGTCCGCTTGGTCGAGTAAGCCTAGTTTTCAGTTGAGGCCTGGACAGACTACTGATCTGGAGTGGGCTCATGAAGGCTTGACGCCGGTTCATACGATTGTTTTCAAGCCTACAGAGAAGCCAGAGGGGGGTAATATTGTCACTGCTGAAAGCGATGAGCCCGAAGGAGCGACTACGACTAACGATCATTTGATTAACTTCCCTCCAGACCGCAATCCTAATTTGACCAATTCTACGCCGACTTCTCAGCAAGAAAAGCCGACGATTGTCGAAGCTTCGAATAATACCAATCAAGAAATTGAAATTGAGAATGAAAATGAAATTCACACGCCCAATTTTATTGAAGACGAAGTTCTGACCAACAAAGTTGACGATTTTGTCAATAAAATTGTGGATTCTTTGCAAGGAAATTTTCAGGATTTAAAGGACATTGTTTATAGTAAGAAAAATACAACGACTCCGTCAGTTGTTACTAAAAAACCTCCGACGAAAAGACCCACTCAGCAGAAAGTTACGACAAAAAAACCACCCACCAAGCGACCTGCTAAGCCGGCCACTTATGCAGCTACTACTGGAAAACCTGTTAAGGTTACAAAGCCTGTTACTACTCCGGCTACTGTTTCAAGCACCAAGAGACCTATTGTCACCACCAAACGACCTGTCAAACCCACTAAAAAGGTTAATGTTACCAGTAGTAGTGTTTCAACTACACAGAAGATTGAATTTCAACAAACTACTGAGGCTTATTCCGCTTCTGAGACTACTCTATTTTCTACAACGCCGGATTTTCGTAGAGGTGAAATTTCATTAAAATAAAAATGATACTGCACAGAAAAAAAGGTTCACTTAAGCCAAGAAAATATTTTTCTTCCTAATTATTTTCTTGAGCGAAAAAAAAATTTTTTTTTTACACAAGAAATTTCACTTATTCCAGCAAATTAATTCTCTTGCTTCTAGAAATACGTATCTTGATCAAAAAAAATTTATTTAAGTCAAGAAAAGTTTCTTGTTTTGAGAAAATTCTCAGCCTCTTGCTCCAAAAAATTTTGTTCTTGATAGAAGTAAATTTTCTTACCTTGAGAAAATTTTTCTCTTGCTCAAAAAAATTAAATATCTTGATGGTAAATTTTTATTGACTAACATGTCAAATGGGAAGATCAAATAATATTTCATCATTTTTTTTTCATTCAATATGTAAAATTGCACGCTAAAATAATATAAAATGGGTATCAAATATTCAAGAGAAAAATTTTCTCTAGGTGAGAAAATTTTTTTCTCAACTGAAGTAAGTGGCGCTGCTTTCCTAAAGTATCTAAAAATCTTTATCAAATATAAAAATTTATTGTATCAAGTTTTTATGATAATTTGAATTAAAAAAAAATTACTTCCGACAAGAATAGAATTTCAAGAAAAATTTTTACTTCGGCCAACACAACTTCGGTCTTCCTGCAGGCACCCGAAAATTTTTTGGAGCCAAGAATTTTGTTCTCCAGTCAAGAAATTTTTCTTTCTGTATGAATATTTAAAAATTATTGGAATTTTTATAACAAATTAATAATGAAAATATTTTTAAAAATTCACATGTGAAATTTTTTAAATTATATATTTGTCATAAAAATTAAAAAAATTTAATTTAATTTAATTCAGTATCAAAAATAACATTATTTTCATCAAATGTTTTGTTAATTTATTTATTTATTTATTTATTTATTTATTTATTTATTTATTTATGATAACTTGTTGTTTAATAAAATAAATTTTATAAAAATAATTAAGCATATCTAAGTAATTTATTAATATTATTTATTTATTTAATTAAAAAAAAATTCCCTCGGTAGTTAATTATATATTTAATTAATAAAATAATAAATTTGTTTGTTAGAGTGTGGAGTAAGACCAATGATTAAGACAGGACGTGTTGTTGGTGGTAGAAATGCAACATTTGGTGAATGGCCATGGCAAGTATTGGTACGCGAAGCCACATGGCTTGGATTATTTACGAAAAATAAATGTGGAGGTGTACTTATTACTGAAAAATATGTTATTACTGCTGCGCATTGTCAACCTGGGTAAAAATTTGTTTTTACATTTTTTTTTTTACTTTAACATAATAATTGTAAAAAAAATTTATTTTTTTTTTTTTTATTTTTTAAAGATTTTTGGCGTCGCTAGT
The DNA here is from genome assembly GCF_013202065.1 of Cotesia typhae. Taxonomy (NCBI): domain Eukaryota; kingdom Metazoa; phylum Arthropoda; class Insecta; order Hymenoptera; family Braconidae; genus Cotesia; species Cotesia typhae. Next base: position 5,946,901 of record NW_027423774.1, on the reverse strand, counting down.
TGCAGTGTTCGGTGAATATGACATCTCAGGTGAGCTCGAGCAGCGAAGAAGTGTGTCAAGAAACGTAAGAAGAGTTATTGTTCATCGCGAATATGACGCCGCGTCGTTTGCTAACGATTTGGCGATCCTTGAGCTCGAGAAGCCCGTTGAATTTGACGCCCACATAGTTCCTATTTGTATGCCCGATGACAATACCGATTATGTGGGGAGAATGGCCACTGTGACTGGATGGGGTCGTGTCAAATACAGTAAGTCGATAATCATAATAATAATATAAGGAATTATTTAAATTTGTGAATTTTTTTTTTTTTTTTTTTTTTTAAATCAGACGGCGGAGTTCCGTCGATTCTTCAAGAAGTTCAAGTTCCTATTATGGAAAATTCAGTGTGTCAAGAAATGTTCAGGACTGCGGGCCATTCGAAACTTATTTTAGACAGTTTTCTTTGCGCTGGGTATGCTAATGGTCAAAAAGATTCTTGTGAGGTAATTAATATATATATTATTTTTAAGATAAAATATTTATTTGATTAGTTTGGAAATTTTTTAAATAATTAATTCAGTTAATATCAAAATTTTTTAAATTGATTTTTTCATTTTTTTAATTACTAATTTAATTAATATAAAACTCTTAAAATTATTAATTAAATTAATTTGAAAATTTTTTTAATAATTAATTCAATTAATATAAAATTAAAAAAAAATTCTTAATTCAATTAATATAAATTCTAGCAGCCTTGCAGTCACTATGTGACTGTCGTGACTTGTGAACTATACATAAATAAAATTTTGTTTAATTAAATAATGAATTTTGTTAAATGGCACTGTATTGTCTTAACTATTAACTTTTTTAAAGATATAAGCTCATTCCGATGTTACACTCATCAAGAGCTTTCATTTGAGTACCCACATGCATTTTTTATATATTTTTCATACATACATATATATGATATAGATAAATATATAAAATATATGAAAAATTGATGTGGGTACTCAAATGAAAGGTCTTGATGAGTGTAACATCAGGATGAGCTTATATCTTTAAAAATGTCAATAGTTCACAAGATACAAGGTCATTTCTTAATTATGTATCTAGAGATAGAGCATTTTTGAATGCAGCCCAATATGAATATTTTTTTATTATTAAATAAATTAATTTTTAATTATTAACATAATTTATATAATTCTGTTTAAAATTATTAATTTAATCAATCTAAAAATGTGTTTAATAATTAATTAAACTAATTAAAAAATAAAGGGCGACAGTGGAGGTCCGCTAATGATGGAAAAACCAGACGGAAGATGGTTCTTAGTCGGTACAGTGTCTCACGGTATAAAATGCGCAGCTCCGTATTTACCAGGTGTCTACATGAGGACAGCGTACTTCAAGCCTTGGCTCCACAGTGTCACCGGCGTTTGACATAATTATCAACCCAAATAAAATCAATCTACTCTTAAAGCAACAGAGCATGTGTACAAATAAAAGAACCTATTTATGCACGCGTGTCATGCTAATATATATATTAAACATTTAAATCTTCGACAAAGTACTGAGATAAATTGTACAAGACGGTCATTGATTATTAAATAATCCAATGATCCCCTTAGAAAAAATTTATATTCGGTTTTTTATTATTAATTATTTATTTATTCAATGTTGTAAATAATTTATTTATTTTTTTTTTTTTTCGTACAAATTTTTTGTACTATACAAAATATATATTTAAGTTTAATTGTATTATAAATTATTATTATTTATGTGTATAAAATTTATTTATTTATATAATTAAAAATTTGTTTTATCAATAGTTTTATTTATTTTTTTAAACAATAAATTTATTGAAAAAAAAAAAAAAAAAAAAATACATTTTGATTTTTTATTCCACACAGAAAAATTTCTTCACAAGAGAATTTCTTGCAAGAGAATTCATTTTATTGGAATAAGTGAAATTTCTTGTGTCAAAAAAAAATTTTTTTTCACTCAAAAAAATAATTAGGAAAAAAAATATTTTCCTAGTTCAAATGAACTTTCAATTTTTTAAAAGTAGCAACATAAAATTATTTTTGAAAAGTATAAAATTTTTTATTTCAGTAAACTTTATTTTAAAAAAAGCACAATATTGTAATAATAAATTAATTTATTTCAAATTTTTATTTTTTAGCTAAAAAACGTATTTCTTAAAGCAAAAGAATTAATTTTTTTGGAATAAGTGAAATTTCTTGTTAAAAAAAAATTTTTTTTTCGCTCAAAAAAATAATTAGGAAGAAAAATATTTTTTTAGTTCAAATGAACTTACAATTTTTTGAAAGTAGCAACATAAAAGTATAAAATGTTTTATTTTAGTAAAATTTGTTTAAAAAAAGCACAATATTGTAATAATAAATTAATTTAATTCAAATTTTTATTTTTTAGCTAAAAAATGTATTTCTTAAAGCAAAAAAATTAATTTTGTTGGAATAAGTGAAATTTCTTGTGTCAAGAAAAAATTTTTTTTTCACTCAAGAAAATAATTATGAAGAAAAATATTTTCTTGACTCAAGTGAACCTTTTTTTCTGTGCAGTATTTAAATTTGACCTTGTATGAAAAAAAAAAAATATATATATATATATATATATATATATATATATATATATATATATATATATATATAGATAACTTCATGAATAAATATAATAAATTTATTTTATTCCGTGTAATTTAAACAAAAGTTAAGGTGAAGTTATAAAATTTTAAAGTTCCCGGTGTTCTATCTGATTTTAATGCAACAAGAACAAGGATCCGTTGTTATATAAATGTTAAGGGTTGAATATGTATAAATGTATAGCCATACATTTATATATATATGTATGAGTGTGACTGGAAGTTATAATGTATGGGAGATGCTCTACGGATCAATAAAGAGAGAGTAGGAAAGATACATCTGTTAAACTTTTAAGAAAGAACGAGCGCGAGCTACCGCCTACGCTTTAAATTAACTTCCATCACGAACTTTTTTATAAAAAACGTCATTATTAACGTCATTATCTTTCCTAACTTATCGAAAAAAATAATTAGTTAAAATAAAATGTTGATTTAATTATTTCAACAATCCAAATTTAAAATAAAATAAAATTAATGATCATTTTTAATTGATGTTTTTTGGGGATTTCATCGAGGGGAGAGATTTATATCGGAATAATAACAATAATCATAATACGTATTTATTTTTATTGTATGAGGGTAAAAATTTCATGAATAAATGATATTAAAAAAATAATTTAATGTAAAATTGTTATAAAAAATACGCATGCGTGAATTTTGTCGCTCCCACTAGAGAGTCGCGGCTGAAGAAGAGTAATGTAAAGCTCTGCAGCACACACGGTACACGGTTCCTACCAGTTTTCTCCAGTCCTTCGAACTCTCGACAGTACTGATATATTTTGGCTTAAAAATAAATAACAATAAATATTTTATTTTTCTTCTTAAAAAAAAATTGTGCTAGTTTTTATTTTACCGGTAAGTATTTATTTTTATTACGCAATTTTTATTTTTTTATAATTATAAGTCAGATAAATAAGAAATTTTATTTTGCCCCTCCCCCAACCCTCTAAAAAAACTCTTGATTAATTAATTAATTAATTAATCGGATTTATGGAGCTAAAAGGCAGAAAAAAAACGATAATTTATATTAAACTCTTTAACATTTTATAAATGTCACTTGCGATGTAATAATAAGACCCTATTCTTTAGTCTTACATCACTTAACACAACCATAATTAATATCGGTGTCTAAAATCAATTTTTTTAATTCAATTTTTATTGAATCAATGTTCGTGCATTTTTTATACTTGCGATAAAATTAATTGTTTTTCCCTTCGTCCTTTTAATGACCTTGTTCTTTTAAATAGCTTTTGTTTGAGTTGTTTTCATAGAAGCATTGTTTGTTATTTTTTTTCTTTTATTTTCAGAAAAAAAAGCTATTAACCCAAAAAAAATGATTAATAAATTGAGAATATTGATTGGTATTGTGATGATGCAACAGCACATTGAAGTAAATGCCTGGGGGGGTTTATTTAATCGTTTTACTCCGGAGATGTTATCTAATCTCGGTTATGGTGGTCATTCGGGTGGATACAAACCATCGTACATGCAGGTAATACTTTGATTGTACACCTTTTATAACATATAACTTATATACCACATAGGAGTTTTACCTTTTCACCTTTTATCATCGATTAGTCCTTTTTATATTTTTTTATCAACTGTTTTAAGACACACGATCATATTACAATAATTCTAATGTTTTTTCAATCGAAACTATTATTATTAAATATTTTTTTTTTATTAAAAAAAAATAATAATGTTATATGGTTCGATCGATTAACAGCGACCGCTAACAGGAAATTATGCGAACAATTTTGCGGAAGGATTGGAAACTATTGATGATCCTTGTGAAGATAGAAGATGCGTTTCTAATGAATATTGTTGCTCAGGTCAAATTTGCATCTTTGATCGAGGTACGTCATTAAGATATATTAAATAAATTATAATTAACTACCGAGCTTGCAGTCACTATGGGACTTCCGTGACTTGTAAACTATGAATAAATAAAATTTTGCTTTATTAAATAATGACTTGTTAAATTGAACTTTACTTTTTTAACTACTGACGTTTTTAAAGATGTAAGTTCATCTCGATGTTACACTTATCAAGAGCTTTCATTTGAGTACCCACATGCATTTTTGATATATTTTTCATATATAAATATATATAATATATATAAATATATAAAATATATGAAAAATTTATGTGGGTACTCAAATGAAAGCTCTTGATAAGTGTAACATCGGGATGAGCTTATATCTTTAAAAATGTCAATAGTTCACAAGATACAGGGTCGTTTCTGAATTATCTTAAATTGCACTGTACTTTTTCAACTATTGACATTTTTAAAGATATAAGCTCATCCCGATGTTACTCTCATCAAGAGCTTTCATTTGAGTACTCACATGCATTTTGATATATTTTTCATATATTCATATATATAAATATATAAAATATATGAAAAATTAATGTGGGTACTCAAATGAAAGCTCTTGATAAGTGTAACATCGGGATGAGCTTATATCTTTAAAAATGTCAATTGTTCACAAGATACAAGGTCATTTCTTAATTCTGTATCTAGAGATAGAGCATTTCGGATGCGGTCTAAATAATTATGATAAATTGACTGTTGATAAAAAAAAATTCATTTTATCATATAAATACACTGACCACAAAATTTCGCTTATTCTCTTAATAATATAGATTATAATGAAGTAATTATTTAGAATAATTTTATTTGATTTTTTAGATAACGAAGGATTTTGTGTGTACCCATTCGGGTTAAAACAAGGAGAATTGTGCCGAAGAGACAGTGACTGTGAAACAGGTCTTATGTGTACTGATGTCATTGGAGCTGATACTAGGTCATGCCAACCCCCAATTACTTCTAATAAACAATACAGTAAGTTTTGTTTTTTTTTCTTAAAAAGAAAAAAAAAAAAAAATTAATAAAATTCTGTCATAATGAATAATAATAAAAATTTATAAAAAAAAAAAAAAATTATTAACAGGTGAAGAATGTACCATTTCAAGCGAATGTGACATTACCAGAGGTCTTTGCTGTCAAGTTCAACGTCGTCATCGTCAGTCAACCCGAAAGGTCTGCTCGTACTTCAAAGACCCTCTGGTCTGCATCGGCCCCGTGGCTACTGATCAAATAAAGTCCGTAGTACAGTACACGTCAGGAGAAAAGCGAATTACTGGACAAAATAATAGAATTCTCTTCAAACGCGGTTTATTCATATAATAAAACAATTAAATATCTAATATAATACTTTTTTCGCTTAAACTTTTTAAAAAACATTCTCGGATATTTATTTGACAAAAGGGAAAAAAGATATTTAGTAATTAATCTAGTCATTCTGTTTTAAAAATTTGAATTTTTATTTTAAAAATATAAATTAAGCTAAAAGGATGTGCGACTTCCATAAAATATCCTTCCTGATTATTGCGACTGAATAATAAAAGACATATCAAGTTATATTTGTTAGGGCGATAAGCTAATCTATTGAAATATATAATATATATAAATATATATACATATCATGAGAAAATATATAAATAATATAATAGATAATAATATCCTCAACTACAGCACAAATTTAATCAATTAAAAATATAATACTTAATTTTTAAAAATATTATATTTAAAACATATCAAATGCTGTGATTAGAATTCCAGCTTATTTTCGAGTCGAAATTTAAATCGTAGATTTAACGTATTGAACATTAAAATCGTCATTTAAACGTAATGAACGTTAAAAACGTATGTTGAATGTACCCAACGCATTATAAATATGAAAAGAACCAACAATGGGTGAAAATAGTAATATTAAAACTACTCAAATAACTACGCATTTTTAATTTTCTTAGCGGGAAGTTCAAAATTTTAATTTTTTTTTGTAAAAATCCACACGGATAAAAAATTTAACTTGACTCAAGATCAAGAATCTTGAACCTAGAACACTATTTTAAAGAAAACAACACTCTCAAGAAGAAAAATTCTTAAATCAAGAAAATTTTTTTTAACCAAGAATTATATCTTGACTAGAGAATTTTTCCTCTTGACTTAAGAAATTCTTTTTCTTCAAAATGGTGTTCTTGGTTCAAAATTCTTGCTCTTGAATCAAGTTAAATTTTTTATCAGTGCAGTGGTACAAAATTTTATAAAAAGTTATCATTTCATATGGAGATTTATGAGGCCATTTTTGGTATAAAATCGTATGAATTATATTTCATAAAATTATACATAATTTTGGAAACCATTCCGAGGGTAAAAAATTTTGAAAAAGCATTTCCGTCAAAAAAAATAGTAAATTTAAGTTAAGAAATGTAAAATCTCCCTAATAAAACTGAAAAAAAAATTTTTCTTGTCTATTTATGATTCAAGCATGTTTAGTTATTTGAGTAGTTTTAATATTACTTATTTTCACCAATTATTGGTTCTCTTAATATTTATAATACGTTGGGTACGTTCAACATAAGTTTTTAACGTCCATTACGTTCAAATGACGATTTTAACGTTCAATACGTCGATCTTACGTTTTCAAAGTCTAATACGCTCAACTTACGATTTGAACGTTCAATACGTTGAATTTACGATTTTAATTTCAATTCGGGTTATTTTTATTTTGACAGAAAAATTTTTAAAAATAGTTAAATTATATGTATATTTATAATTTTATTAAAATAATTAAGTGATTAAAAATACATATCACTCACATAAATATATATATATATATATATTTAAAAAAAATCGATGATCAATGCCTAATAATGCAATTAAAAATTAAAAAAAAATAAATAAATTATATATATTAATTATAAAATGTTATTACAACATATTCTATTTATTAAATAAATAAATAAATATATATATATATATATATATATATATATATATATATATATACAAATATATTTTCATCTTCAATTCAGAAAATAAGCTCTCTATACAATAATAAATATTATTTCTTGAAAATAATAAATAAATTTTAATGAAAGTAAATAATGAAAGTCTTTGGTATAAAAAAAATATTTTTATTTTTTTTTTATTTAATTTTGTACTACGTTTTTTTTTATACAGTAGAAAAATTAAATGGCTAATTGTTTGAAAAATTTATAAAAATTATTTTCTTGGTATTTAATCGCAGACTAATGTTTTTTCTTTTTAATTTATTTATTTTACGAATTGATGGATAGATTGTTGATAAAAACTAAAGAGGAATAAATATAATATTTTAGGCCATTTAGGCTGCGAGTCAAAAGTACCTTCAATCAACTTTTCTTCAATTATTGTTGTTATTATTACCATAATTATTATTATGTATTAATATAAATAAATATACATTATGTAAGTGGAATAATTATATTTTATTGTTCACGAGGTATAATAAAATAGTTAACTCACAAAATAAATAATTGTGCATAATATTCATTTATGGGTTTATTTATTTATAAATATATTAAAAAAGTCCAGCGAAAGTAAGAGGTAAATTTTAAAACCGGTTGAAAAACCATGATATTAATTTAGGTCACTTTTTTACTGTCAGGTCAAGATCGAATGTAATTATTACCAATTTTATTAATTGAAAAACAAAATAATACCTTGTAGAAATACAAAATCTTTAATTTATTTATTTATTTATTTATGTATTCATTTATTTAATTATTTATTTATTTGCTTATTTATTTATTTATTTATTTATCTAAAAACAACCAAACCCAACAGCCGTAGCCATTAACAGGATTAATAATCTTTACAAAGTAATTATTTTTAAATTATTAATTCTTAATTTATATTATTAAAATAAATTTTATTAAATTCATCAATTATTATGATTATTACTACTTTTACAAATAGTTAAATTTTTAAAACTTAATAATAAAATTATAATACTTCCTTTTGGAAAAATTTTATTATTATTATTAATATTATTATTATTAATATTTAGATTTTGGGTCAGTGGCTGTCCAGTCTAATAAACAAAGTTTTTATTAAATAATTGGGATATTTCGCCTGTATTTCTCTCCAGGCATCATCAGACATTAATTATTTTCTATAGTATTTTATTTATTTATTTAATAATGCCAAGGCTGTTGCCAAATGGCAAGTTATACAAAATAATTTCTAAAATAGTAGACACAATAAAATAAGCATTAGAATATAATGAAGGTAACAATAAAAATACTTATTATTAATTATAATATGATTTAAATTCAATTTTTTATATGATTTAACTAAGGTAGATGGGTTAATATGATATCTGTTGTTATACAGTCAAAAATAGGCAACAATATTATTTATAATAACACCGGGAGTGACAATAAGTAACTTAGTTTAAGTCTCTTGCTCCATTAAATAATTAAACAGTTTGGTTTTAAAGACCTCAATACTTGAAGCACCAATAATATCAGGGGGTAATGTTTGCCAGAGATGAATAACAGTGATAACAAATTAATTTTCATAATAATTTTATGTAAAATGCGGAATTTAAAAGTTAACATTATTTGATTTGTGAGTTAATCTTTGTGATCGTCAAGAATCGATATCGGTTCCATGATAATTAATCCCTGGACAAAATATCCCCGACAATTGATACCGTTTATTCGATATTAGACAAACACATACGCTTTTAAACATGCTGTGCCCTTGAATAATTTTTTTTTTTTAACTTTCAAAAATTATAACGAATCCGAAGGATAACTTGTCGGGGGTATTTTGTCCAGGGATCAATAAGCCTGATACCATCGATATCATCATTACATTTAAATACATTTTTTTTCCACGTTAATTGGTATGAAAATTTTAAATAACAATTTAATAATAGTTGACAGAATATTATTGCCAGTAACGACAATAATATTCTGTCAACTATTATTGAATTGTTATTTAAAATTTTCATACCAATTGACGTAGAGAAAAAATGTATATAAATGTAATATAAAACATAATAAATGTTTGATGATGCCTGGAGAGAAATACCGGCGATATATCACAATTAATTAATGAAAATGTTGTTTATTAGACTGGACAGCCATTAACCCAAAATCTAAATATTAATACGTTAAAACCAAATTTTGAGGAGTAAAAGAAAGAAACTCCAAAAAATTAAAAATAAATTATTATTATTATTATTATTATTATTTTGTTATTAAATGCTCAGGGGGGTTATCCCCGGAGTCCGATTCTCCGAGGGCCCAGCCTGAGCTCCATCCGTTACTGCTGGACCACTCCGCACAACGAGGCGGTTAGTGATCACAGCAGGCCAAAGTCATTTCCCTTAAGAGATGGAGAGAACCAAGTAAAACAGCCTTCTGCATCCCAACTGCCAAGAACTCAGCTTTTGATGAGCAAGCTGGAACTTTGGCAAGTGAGGATACAAAAGACTGTTTCATCCCTCCTAGGACGCCAACAATCAGGACGACAAGCTTGACACGGTAACCTGGGTAAAGTTTGCCAATTTCAAACAGGAGATCCTGATATATTTGTCTTTTGTGCTCTTCTTTGGCTGAGATGTTGTATTCAGCCGGGGCCGAGAACTCAATGAAATAAATGTCACGAGTGGCCTTGTCGAAGAGCACAATATCAGGTTTGTTGTGATCTATCCGCCGGGTTGTTGCAAATGGCATGTTCCAATATATTTTGCAACTGTCATTCTCAACAACCTGGGGAATATCTCCTGGCAAATATTATTATTATTATTATTATTATTATTATTATTATTATTATTATTATTATTATTCATTCTATAAAAATTTTCAAAAAAATTTTTTTCCACAAAATTGATCAGAAATTTAAAGCCCAAATTATTTTTTTACAAAATAAACAAATAAAAAATGATAAAATTAAAAAAAGCAACAGTTTAACCGAAAACGATATTGCATAAGTAGAAAAACACCAAGAGCGCTAAAATCCATGTGTGTAAAAAATATATATATTAACTCGTACTCACTCAAGACAACTGCACACAAGGAAAAATCCAATCAAATAAACTTGCCTCTTAAATAGCTTCACTTATACCTTATCAGCAGCATGACTAAGCGTACATATGTCTCATTATGTTCATTTATAATTTTTGTTGTTGTTGTTTTTTTTTTTTTTTTTTTTTTTTTTTTTTTTAATTAACTTTCGTAAAATTTGAAATTTTATCTTTTTATTTTATCATGCAAATGTTTTTTTTTTTACAATAAAAACTCGACTTTGTTCATTTTTTATCGTGTATTCTAACAAATAAGAATAATGATAACTTTTGGTGATAACCCCGGTCTTTATTTGGTATTTAAAATAAAGAAATACATAATATTTATTTAAATAGGGCTCGCTTGAAGATATAAATGTGTTCCGAATTTAAAAAAATTTTTAAAAAACAGAGATAAGTAGATTGAAAGATGAAAAATATATTTTTAAGCGATAAGGATATTATTGTTATTGTTATTAACATGATAAAGCGTGTTATTTTTGTATTGGTCTTAATTATAATAGCGATAGCTGAAATATACTCAAGGCAGTACGACGTTAAGGATAGTTGCTTTTAATTTCATTCAGTTGTGGCTGAAACGCCGACGACGACAGTACAAACACTTATACCTTACTCTAACATACTTATTAAACCTTAATAAGTATAAACCTATATAAACCTTACACTCAAACCTACTCTAACATACTTATTAAATGCACTTTATAAATAAGATAAAAATAAAAATATAAAACACCATATACACTAGTCGAATTGAGCGCGAGACTTGGCAACTTTCCTCGCGTTCGATCCGCATTATCTTTAACAAATATATTTTATTAATTATTTATTTCACCAAATAAAAGTTTTTATTTATTTTATTTTCTATAAATTTTTTAAATAATTTTTTTTTTGTTTTACTAAACCATAAAAAAAATTTCAACAGAAAATAAAAAGAAATTTATTTCTATTTCGATCGTTATCCAGTGCAGTGTGTGCGTGTCGCGATATGTTCGCTCGTTATATTCACTTATAAACTTTATAAAGTATTAATAGCATCGATTTTTCTTTATTATTACTTTTGCTCCTGAAAATAAGTACATTTGCACTGCTGAAATAATAATAATAATAATAATAATAATAGTGAAGTAAAATTGAGCAACTATTGCGAATAAATTCTAGTCAATAGAAAGGTATTTTAAATTAACTTTTAAATAAACCAATAAAAATGGTAACCGCGTATGAAGCAATAACTATTGCAGCAGACACATGTCTGCTTTTATTTAAAATTATTTACTATGTTATCGAAAGTGCATACCGATTAATCGTACCGGTTGAAGAGAAAAATGTTGCTGGGGAAATAGTTCTGGTAAAGATATATTTTTTTTATTATTTTTGTGGGTTTATGTTACTTAATTTAATTACTTATTTATTTATATTAGATTACCGGGGCTGGACATGGAATAGGTCGTGAATTGGCGTACAAATATGCATCACTTAGGGCAATTGTTGTCTGTTGGGATTTAAATGCTCAGAGTAATCAAGAAACTGTAACGGAGATAATGAAATTCGGGGCCTCGGCTGCTCATGCATATCAGTTTGTATTTATTATTATTATCAGTTAAAATTCAAGATTATTTTTTGATAATAATTTCTAACATTGATTTTTTTTTTCAATAATATTTTAAAATTATTTTTAATAGTTATTTTTTTTTATAATTTTTAATAATTATTGGGTTAAATAATTTTAAATAGTTATTTTCTTTAATAAATTTTTTATAATAATTTTTTTAATGACTTGAAATAATTCTTTTTTAAAATTATTTTTGAAAAATCTTTTTTTCAAAAATTTGTAATAATTATTGGGTTAAAAAATTTTAAATAGTTTTTTTCTTTAATAAATTTTTTACGGTAATTTTTAATAATTAATTTTTTGAATAACTTGAAATAATTATTTTTTTTAATTATTTTCAATAATTATTTTTTTTAATTATTTTCAATAGTTCTTTTTTAAAATTATTTTTAATAGTTCTTTTTTTCAATCATTTTCAATAATTATTGGGTTTAATTATTTTTAAATAGTTATTTTCTTTAATAAATTTTTTATAATATTTTTTAGTATTTAATTTTTCCAATAACTTGAAATAATTATTTTTTAATTGGTCATCAATGACCTTGTAGTCACAAGGCGACCTTAAATGAATAAAATAAAAAAAAAAAAATTTATTTTTTAAAATTATTTTTAATTGCTTTTTTTAAAAAATTTTTTTTTTCAATCATTTTTAATAATTATTAGGTTAAAGAATTTTAAATAGGTATTCGCTTTAATAAATTTTTTATAATAATTTTTAATAATGAATTTTTTTAATAACTTAAAATAATTATTTTTTAAAATAATTTTCTATTGAATTATTGCATTTAGATGTGACGTATCTGATAGAGAACAAGTAAAAAAAATTTCAGCAAAAGTTAAATCCGAAGTTGGCCACCCGACAATATTAATTAACAATGCTGGAATAATGCCTTGTGAAAAATTTTCAAATTACTCTCCAGAGACTGTAAAAAAAATAATGGATATAAATGTTCTCGCTCATTTTTGGGTACGTACAGTGTAAAAGAATTTTTTCCCGCAATGACAAAATTTTTTACTGTGTAAATTTTAAATGAAAAAAAAGACAATTAAATTTATTTACATATTTAATAACGGATCATTAAAAATTGATTATATAATCTAGATACTGGAGGAGTTTTTGCCAATGATGATTAATAATAATTACGGTCACGTTGTTGCGTTATGTTCAATCGCGGGAATGATTGGCTTGAAAAACCTTGTGCCTTACTGCGCCTCGAAATTCGCTGTCAGAGGTAAATTATAATTATAGGAATGATAATATCGCAAATATGTGTTATATTTGTACAACTGATATCAATTAAAATCAATCTGAGAATTATTTTTTTGATTTTTATATTAATTTTTAACAAACTGATTTTTTAATTTAACAAAACTGATTTTTCTAATTTTAAATAATTATATTAATTAAATATCACTTGATGATAATTAGGGATGATGGAATCGTTGCATGACGAATTAAATTGGATCGAAAATTACCCGAAGAATAATATTAAATTTACGACCATTTTTCCGTACATGATTGATACTGGTCTCTGCAAAAAACCACATATGAGGTGAATTTATATTTTTATACCTAGAAAAAAAGAAAGTCAATTTAAAGTTAAGCGTAAATTTTCTTAAATCAAGAAAATCTTAAGGAAGATTCAAAATTTCTTGAATGAAGTTAAAATTTTTTTTAACGAAGTTAAATTTTTTTAAGCCAAGAAAATTTCTTCTTGCTCCAAAATAATTTCGGTCTTCCTTACAATTTTCTTGGTCCTAGAAATTTTTTTTTCTGTGTATTAAATTAAAGAATTATTATTTTAATATTAAATGATTTTATTTTTGGTATAGATTTCCCACTTTTATGGCACTAGTCCCTCCAAAGGAAGCCGCGTCCCTTATTGTTACCGCGCAAAGAAGAAATTTCACCGAAGTTACTATTCCTAGATATTGGAATACTGTAAATTGCATTTTAAGGTAAATTTTATAATTATTTTTAGATGGAAAAAAATTATCGGTTTTTTATTTATTTTTTTTTTTTTAATTTGTTTGTTTAAAGTCACATAAACTACTAAGGTCATGAGCGACTACGATAGGGGGTAAACTTTTGAGGTTGAAACTTATTTTTTTATTTTTTGGGCTGAACAGAACAATACAGAATATTGAAAAATATTCGTTGGCGTAATATTCGAAAAATATGAAAATATATCTTGTAAGCAAACTATATTCGTAACGTAATTGGTCAAATATATCAAAACATAAAAATATATGCAAATTTTAAATTCATGCGCGCGCCTGCGCGCCCAAATTTGAATTCTAGTTCATTTTAATTGTGACAAATAATGCGGCTTTTAATTTATTAACAATTTTTAATTAAAAATTATGAAAAAATTTATTTATTTTATTGTAAATTAAATAAAAATTTATTCCTAATAAAATTTATTCAAAAAAAATTGAAAAATTTATTTTTTTGAGTTGATTAATTAATTTTGTTTTTTTATTCTAGGTTATTTCCAGAAAAAGCTGGTATCGCAATAAAAGAATTTTTAAACAGCGGAGTTAATGCTGATAGTTGAAAAAAAAAAAAAAAAATTGTAATGATTGATATTTTTATAAATTTTGGAATAATAAATAATAAATTTTGGGTATTAGATTTGTAAAATTTTTATAATTAAATTATAATAAATTTATAAATCAAAAATTAATTTATATTTATTTATAAAAAATACATTTTTATACATAATAATTATATTATTATTATTATTATTATTATTATAATCTATAATCATTAAAAACAGACTGGAGTTGATTGTAAATGATCGTAACCCTTGAACCCAATTTTATTACCGGCAGTACGGCAAGCAAATGTGATGGCTGCTTGTAAAATTGTTTGATCAATAAAGTCAGTGTTGCTGTACTCTAAACTCTCAATGTTATAATTAAATGTTATTTTTTTAGGAGCAATATTATCATTTGATGATGATGGATCCTGATCTGATTGTTGTTGAGTTTTAGTTATCTGATCTGTATTTTCTGTATTTACTATATTAAATTTATTTTTTCAATTTAACGTGGTTTAAATAGTGCAATACAGCTGCAGTAAACGTGTCGCCGGCACCTAATGAATCAATTATTTGCGTTGGAGGAAATGCCGGTGATTGAACAATTGTACCATCTGGTGTTCTTGCCATTGCTCCTCTGTCACCCCACGCACAAATAATTGTCGCTCTGTAATTTCATTTCATGCATTAATAATTTAATTAGTATTATTAGAATAGTAATAAATAATAATGATAATAATTTTTCATGTTTAAAGAAATTATTACAATAAATTTCAAAAAGTTATTATTATTATTATTATTATTTTTTTTTTTTTAGACTAAGAAAAATTTTGTCTTCGGGATAGTCATATGATAAAATTAGTTTTTTTAGTGTCATTGCAAAGGTCTTGACTTGAATTTATGCCTTTTCAAGGTTTTACATTATTCTCACCGATAATAAATTTATTATGATAAATATTGAGAATACATAATTAAGAAATGACCTTGTATCTACTGCACGATTGATATTTTTACAGATATAAGCTCACCCCGACATTATACTCATCGAGACCTTTCATTTGAGTACCCACATCAATTTTTCATATATTTATATATATTATATATATAAATATATGAAATATATGAAAAATTGATGTGGGTACTCAAATGAAAGCTCTTAATAAGTGTAACACCGGAATGAGCTTATATCTTTAAAATCGTCAATAGTTAAAAAATTACAGTGCAATTTGACAAAAGTCATCATTTAATAAAGCAAAATTTTATTTACTTATAGTTTACAATTCACTAGAGTTGCTAATTATTATTTTTAGTTGCTGTAAAAATAATAGTAATAAAACTAATGATAACTTTTCTAAAATTCATTATCATTATTGTTGTAATTATTATAATTTTCTTTTTCTAATAATAATAATAATAATAATAATAATAACTTACCCAGATTTAACATCACGTGAAATATTTTTAATAGTTTCAGTCATATTACTATATCCTCGACTACAAGCAAAATCTTTTGATATAAATGCAATGTCTGCATACGGCAATAAATCCAATAATTCTATTTTATTTTTTTCCAATTCCACACTAACTGTTATCGGTATATTGTTATTATTTGATTTTATAGATTTTAATTTACTATTGTAATTTTCAATAGATTGCATCATCCCCAACACTCGTGGAATATTTCTTCCCTAAAAAAAAAAAAAAAAATTGATTAAATATTTTTAAAACACTTAAATAAAAAATCATCTTTGGTACTTCGAAATGTATCCAGCGGTAATTATCTAAATTTAATTTTTCAAAATCTTCAATAGTAAGTTCTGGTAAATTTGGATTGTGATGCAATATAGTTCTGGATCCGGTTTGTAAACTCAATATAACTGTCGACGTGGGACAACCAATTTTATCAATTATTGGACAATGACTAAAATCAATACTGTACTTAAGCATGTCGTCTTTTAAAAATTTCAAATGATGCTCTGCTCCAAGTGTGCCAAAAAATTCGCATTTACTTCCTAGTCTGGACAATACCGTGCAATTGTTTGAAGCGTTACCACCGCGTTGCCATCTATAATCAATGCATCTAAAAAATTTGAATAAATTTATTAATCATCATAATATCAAAGTTAGCCTTATAATTTTTTTTAATTTATTAAATTAGCAAACTAAACAAAATTTGTCAAAAATTGCAATGGTATTTTTTTTTAATTAAAATTTTTATTTTGTTTATTTGTAATTATTTTTTCAATAAAAAAAAATTTATTTTATTTTTTTTTTTCAATAAAAAAAAATTTTTAGTTAATTTTTTTGGAATTATTTTGTCAATAAAAAAAATTTTTATTTTGTAATTATTTTTCAATAAAAAAATTTTTGATGCCGGTTAAATTAACTTTCACTCAATTATCTTGGGAAAAAAAAAAAAAAAAAAAAAAAAAAAAAAAAAATACTTACCTCGTATCAGTATCTTCTGATGGAAAATCTTTACATGTTTGTACAATGTCAAGGCACACAAGTCCGACACACAAAATTTTAGGGCTGGAAGACTCTTGCTGCGAACTTCCAACAAATTTTTCATAAAAAGACGAAATCATTTTAAATCTTCTACTTTTTTGCACTTAATTATTCTACAATTTAAATTATAAATAATTTTTTATGATTAAAAAAAAATAAGTAAAATATATTACTGCTATCTCATTGTTTTTATTCTTGAAACAGTAATAACAAAAGACTTATTAAACAGCTGTCTCTTACCCAACTGACACTATCAACAATTATTTTATCATCACAATAATAATTTTCAATTGATAATAATACGCGCAAGTCTAGTCCGCTTTCTGCTTAATCAATTGAAGATTTATTATCAACTACTCGTAAGTCATAGTGTACAAAGTGTAAAAATTTATTTTGCCATTAGCAGCGGATGGTATGTGTGACCTTTTAAGTTTCCTCTTCGACGCTAAATCCTCAATTAAAATAAATTATTTTTAAATTAAAAAATTCTAAAATTTTCAACCAAACATTCCGTGGTTTTTTATTTGATCGTTTATAATAACAACGAGTTTTTTAGATAAATATGAAGATATAGCTTTGTAATTATCAGCAATCATCCTTGGAATGATTTTTGATAAATTTTCACTCCACTTTTTGTTTTGTTGATTGTTTAAAAAATCATTTGTGGCTGAAACCTGTTAAATTAATTGTTAAAATTTCTGATAAGTAATTAAAAATTAAAGAAATAATTACATCAAATTTTCCTAAGGATATTTTTGATTTAACACTCTTAACTTCAATTTTGCCGAACATATTTGTGGTGACTATAAAAGAAACTAATGAATTTGTAACAGTTAAGCTGAAAAAAAAAATTTTTGTAAAATTATTTTGATAAAATAAGATTTAAAAATTTGGTAAATATTTACAAGTGGGTCAACCATTTTAATTTTCATTTTTTTAAGCGATATTTCTATTTGATTTTATTTATGTTTTTTTTTTTGAAAAATACATTAAAAAAATGAACAATTAAAAAAAAAAAAGTTTATCATTACAATTTTAACAAATTTTCAAAAAAATTTATAAATTTTTTAGAAAATTTTGATATTTAACCTTTTTTTTTTCTTTAATTGTTTGTTTTTTTATGTATTTAAAAAAATATATATCAAAAACATCAAAAAAAGATCAAATAGAAATTTTATCCAAAAACGTGAGAGCCAAAATTTTTTCCAACTTTTAAACACAGAAAGAAATATTTCTCGACTGCACGGACAGAACAAGATGACACTGGATATCATCCCAGATTATACTCAGTGATATCTGGGGTAAAAAAAACAACTTCAGATAGTAGCTATAAAAAATTTAGATTATACTGCGTGATATCTGGATTATACTCATTGTAATCTAGATTATACTAGCTACTATCTAAAAAATTTTTTCACTCAGTATAATCTATGATGATATCCAGTGTCATCTTGTTTTTTCCGTGTGGAGAACAAAATTCTTGGCTCAAGAAAATTTTCGGGTGCCTGATAGAAGACCGAAGTTGTGCTGGCCGAAGGAAAAATTTTTTTTGAAATTCTATTTTTGGTGGAAGTAATTTTTTCTTAATTCAAATTATCATAAAAACTTGATAAAATAAATTTTTACATTTGATCAAGATTTATAGATACTTTAGGAAGATTCAATACTATTTGATCTTCCGATTTGACATGTTAATCAATAAAAATATTATTGAAAATTTACTTCTATCGAGATATTTAATTTTTTGGAACAAGAGAAAAATTTTCTCAAGGCAAGAAAATTTACTTCTATCAAGAACTAAATTTTTTGGAGCAAGAGGCTGATTTTTCTCAAAACAAGAAGATTTTCTTGACTTGAATAAATTTTCTTTGATCAAGATACGTTTTTCTTGAAGCAAGAGAGTTAATTTTGTTTAAATAAGAGAAATTTCTTTTAAAAAAAAAATTTTTTTTCTAAGAAAATAATTGGGAAAAAAAATATTTTCTTGGCTCAAGTGAACCTTTTTTTCTGTGAAGGCAAAAAAGTTACCGAAATCTTTATTTTTTTCTTTCACGACAGTTTTTATCATAAATGCGCCTTAAAAACAAGCAGAATTTTTAAAAAATTTGAAAATGTTAATTTTTGACCCAGTTATGGCTCAAAATAGCGTTGACCTCACTTGTAAATAATTACTAACTATTAATTAATAAAAAAAAAAATCCTCGTAATGTCCTTTTCCGACGTAAAGTATGTTTAAATAACGAGCAGAAATATCATAATTTCCGCTAGATGTTATTTTTGGAAAATTCAAGTCGACGATAATTCTTCTGAGCCAATAATTAACGCTCAATTTTTTGACAATGTAGTGAGATAAATTTTTAATATCAAAATCGGTGAATTTACCTTTAAAGCTATTTGCAAAAAAATTAATAACTGTTAATTAAATTTATATTTTTTTTTTCGATTAAAGAATTAAAAATTACTGACTTTATGATTTTATTCCTGTAGTTAATAATATGTTGATCAGATAAATATGGATCGTAAATTGGTTCTTTTTCTCTTATTATTTTTCTTAAATCATGGTCAAGAAAGTTCGACAATCTTTTATCTGAACTCCGCAAAACAGCTGCACAAATTAAATTATTTATAGTTTTAATTATACACGTAACTGAATGAAAAAAAAAAAAAGGATATTTACTGTCGGATGGCGGCGACGAGCAAATGGCCTGGTTAATTGATAATAAAATCATCCAAATTGTCGCTTTCATGATTATTTATCTGAAATATTTAAAAATGAATCGATTATGTATAATTAAATATTTATACTTATGTGAGATTGTATATTAATATAACGACTATATATATATATATATATATATATATATATATATATATATATATATATATATATATATATATATATATATATATATTTTTTAGGGCAAATATTTTCGAGTAATTTAAGCGAAAAAATAACTTTTCTTACCTTTAAATAATTATTGTGCGAGAAATGGATTTTTTGATTCCATTAGTTAAAAAGTTTTATTTATTTAAATTAAATATTTTTTGCACTAATCAATTACTTTGATTGATACTAAATTGTTTAATTAAAAAAAAATACTTAAATGTTAAAAGACAGCACTTAATGCTGTCATATGAACTCAACTGTTTATTATTTTGACATATTTATTATGTTTATTGTATTTTAAGGTATTTATTATTTTTTATCAGATTTTTTTTCAAGTTTATTCAATTATATAAAAATTTTTACTTGATTAATATGAATTAATTAGTAAAAAAAAAAAAAAATTAATAAAGTAAAACAAATTTTATACAGAGAATAATTTTTCGTGGATTATTATTATCATTTAATTATTAAATAAAAACTAATTAATAATCAACATAATAATTACAACTAACTTGAATAATCTATATCATTAAGAAAATAAGCAAAATTTTGTGGCCAGTGTATTTATATGATAAAATGGGTTTTTATGGTTAAATTTGGTATCGTTGGAAAAGTCTTAACCCGGAGTTGTGACTTTTAATGATTACATACTATTCTCACCGATAGTCAGTTTATGATAATAAGTATTTAGGCTGAAATTGATAATACTCTATTTCTAGACATTAAATTAAGAAAAGACCTTGTATCTTGTGAACTATTGACATTTTTAAAGATATAAGCTCAACCCGATGTTACACTCATCAAGATCTTTCATTTGAGTACCCACATCAATTTTTCATATATTTATATATATTATGTATAGGTATATATGAAAAATATATCAAAAATGCATGTGGGTACTCTAATGAAAGCTTTTGATGAATGTAACATCAGGATGAGCTTAAATCTTTAAAAATATCAATAATTAGGAAATGACCCTGTATCTTGTCAACTACTGACATTTTTAAAGATATAAGCTCATCCCGATATTACACTCATCGAGACCTTTCGTTTGAGTGCCCACATCATTTTTTCATATATTTATATATATTATGTAAATGTATATATGAAAAATATATAAAAATGCATGTGGGTACTCAAATGAAAGCTCTTGATTCGTATAATATCGGGATGAGCTTAAATCTTCAAAAACGTCAATAGTTAAGAAAGTTCAGTGCAATTTAACAAAAGCCATTATTGAATAAAGCAAAACTTTGATTTATTTATAATTCACAACTCACGGCAGTCACATAGTTACTGCAAGGTTGCTAGTTATCAGAAATTTCTTAGTGAGTAAATAAAAAAAAAAAAGACATGAAATAATTTCTAAATTATAAATAAAAAATAAAGGAAAAATTCTCTGATGATAATACAAATCAAAGGCGAATTTTATAGTTCTTAAACTATTATTTATTATTACAAAATAAAATAAAGAATATTTTTTTTTATTAAAAATGTAAATAAAATCTCTTTTATTCAACATTACCTTTGCAATGTTTTTTAGTATGGGTATTTACATAATAATTAATACAAAGTATGAAAGCAGAGTTAACCGGAAATATTAGAAATACTAATATTCCCAGTCCGAATATTCGAATCCCAGTCCGAACTATTCGAATTTTTTCTCGCATATTGTATACACTCACATTAAGAAGTCCCTTTCCCTAATCCTTTCTCAAACCTTCCCACAAAAATATCCTGTTACGTGAATGTTGGAACGCTTCACGTAATGATTATCCGTAACTCCTATTCTTTCCCACTTCAAAGCATTATTTTCGAATTTTACCGGTATTATAACCGGAAACATTAGAAATACTAATATCTGCATTATTATTATCATTTTTAAGTAAATTTTTCTGAAGCTGTTGGTTGATAACAGCTATTATTTTCGGAGTAACAAATGCTACAATTGGGTCATGATGTTCATCAATAACAGTAGGAACCAGCTGAGATATATTAGCGCTCCAATCTTTCGATTCTTCTTCATCGCCAAAACTGTCGCTTGACGCTAGAAACTGTTTTTCAATATTGTTATTAATTATTCATTAAATTTATAATTTATATTATTTAAATTATATTACATCAAAATCTCCAATTGATATTTTCAAATCGAGAGATTTAACTTGAACACCTCCAATTATTTTAATATACACTTCAGCTGAAAGCGAAAAATCTCGGACAGTCACGCTAAAAAATTTCAATATTAATTAATTAGCTTTGTTCGGCCAAATTTTGAAATTTTGAAATTTTGAAATTCCAGCAAAAATGCCTAAACAAAACTCCTGTTAAAAAATTCTATAAAAATTAAATAAATCCTTAACGCTTAAAATATGTCAGGACATGCCCAAACACAACTCCTGTTAAAAGCGGAACTCGAAATGCCAATTTTAAAAGGTCCATCAAAGAAGATACATTTTGGCATACCCTAATATACATGTATCAACTTTTGAACCATGTATATTTTCTGACTCAGCTGAACGAGTTAAGTCGGAATATAGCAAAATTTTTCAAAAGTTTCGTTCTGAGAATCTTTGCAATAGTTAGATTTCTATTGAAATCTCCCGTGTAAAAAAAAATTGTCCTAAAAGAGTCATAAGCTTAGGATCTTATACGTGACACAATTTAGGACAAATTTATGACACCAAACCGAAATGAAATTTCGATGTTAGAAAAATATTGTCGCAATTACTCAGAGAAAAAATATTGTAAAAAGTACTTTTATGACAATTTTAGGATACTGTTATGACAATTTTAAGAAACTTCTGTAAAATATAAGAATAATATTATGACAATTTTAGGACACTTTTATGAATCTTAGTACACTTTTATGACGACTTTAGGATACTTCTATGACAATTTTAGGACACTAATATGAATTTTAGGACACTTTTATGATAATTTTAGAACAATTTGAAAATACTTTTATTACAATTTTATGACTATTTTAGGATACTTTTATGACAATTTTAGGACATTTAAATATCATAAAAGTAGTCATAAAAATGTCCTAAAATTTTCATTAAAATATTTTAAAATTGTCATAAAAGTGTCCTAAAGTTATCCTAAAAGTATCCTAAAATTGTCATAAGTGTTATAAAATTGTCATAAAAGTTTTTCAAAATTATCCTAAAATTGTTATAAAAGTACTTTTTACAATATTTTTTCTCTGAGTAATTGCGAAAATATTTTTCTAAAATCGAAATTTTATTTCGGTTTGGTGTCATACACACAAAAAACAAATTTCTTGCGCCAGGAAAATTTTAAGGAAAACAAAAGTTATTTTGAAGCAAGAAGAAATTTTCTTGGCTCAAGAAATTTATCTTGTCTCAAGAAACTTTAACTTCATTCAAGAAATTTTCAATCTTCCTTGATATTTTCTTGAGCCAAAAAAATTTGCACTCCAGTCAAGAATTTTTTTTTTCAGTGTAAATTTGTCAAAAAAATGTCCTAAATTGTGTCACGTTTAGGATCTTAAGCTTATGACTCTTTAACTCCGCTATACCGGTGGCAAGCCCGGGGCCTTTTTCTTTCAGGGAGGGGAAGGAGGAGCCGGAGGAGTAACAACCTCGTTAAAAAACCAGGGCTCATCTGGCTCCGGATGATAGCACCCTGTAAGGGCTCCTGGCTAGGGTTACAGCTACTCTTTTGGTTTATGGAAATGAACACCACAAACACAAATCAGTTTACGGTGCAGGGGAGGGATACCCCAGTACCGGCGGCAAGTAGTTTGCAGACGGGCTGCTTGTCGTCGTTAGCCAGCGACCGTTTGGACGGAGGGGTGGACCCCATGGCCCCCCCGTCTAGTTCAGCTACTGGGAGTACGAAAAAGGAGATGGCCGCTCTTCTCGACGAGAGGGACGAGGCCATTGGAAAGGAGGACCGGCTTCTGGAAGAACTGCAGGAGCTAATGAAGGAGGTGCTTGCCACTATAAGAGTGAAAAGAACAGTACCCACGGAGGTGACAAACAGGGTCAAGGAGGCCCAGAGGTTGTTACTGGAGACTCTCATCAACCGTGGGTGCTGGAAAAAAAAACAACGGCTACTAGCAGACAGGGAGGCGGAAGAAAGGCAGTTGCTGCTCGAGCAGCTGATGAACCAAAAATCAACCTCGCAGCAGCACGAAGAGCTTACGCCAGCCCCAAAAAATAAAAAGAGACCGGCACCCAGCCCACCAATTCGACCGGAAAAAAATGTACTGCGGCAACCGGATGGCAGCATCACAGTCGTCACGGCAAAGGGGAAGAGGCAGCGTACTGATAACGAGGGTAAACGAGCTGCAGACCTCCAAACGCAGGTAAAGACGGGTGACATGAACCAGAAGAAACTGGAGGAGGAACCATTCCAACTGGTGGAGGGGAAGAAGAGAAAGAAGAAGAAGAAAAAGAAGGCAGAATAGGCAGTTAAACAGGCAGCTGTGATAAAGCCAGCAGGACCAGGGACAGGAACTGGGGGACCAGGACCAGGACCAGGACGGACCACAGCATCAAAGGACGAACGCAGGCCAAGGAGGAAACAACGACCGGAGGCAGTACTGATTAATCCAGGTACGTCCGGGTCTCCTGCTGAAGTACTGAGGGCTTTGCGCTCGGGACTTCATCCGGAGGAGTTGGGCTTGGGGATTAAGGCTGTGAGGACTGCCAGAAAAGGTGGTCTCCTTATCGAGTTCGAGGGATCTGTAAAGGATCGTGCGACGCTTGGTAAGAGGATTACTGAGGTAGCCGGAGTAAACGTGGAGGTGCGCCATCTTGCCCCTACCGCTACGGTGGTGGTGGACGGGCTGGACGCCGCTACGACGGTTGAGGAGGTCAGGGAGGCCTTGGGAAATGCCATCGATGGGACCGTAGACGGTCTCAACGTGTCAATCACGAAACCCAATAAATGGGGAGGCGTCCGCGCTTTCATCGAGGCTGGACTCGGGACTGCTGCGACCTTGGAGGCCTTAGGCAGGGTCAGGGTTGGCTGGGTGATGGGCCGAATACGCCGCTGGGAACGACTTGACCGGTGCTACCGATGTCATGGACTGGGTCACTTAGCTGGCTCGTGCAGGGCGGAGGAGGACCGAAGCAGTTGTTGCTGGCGATGTGGTGAAGCAGGTCATCGGTCAAAGGCCTGTACCAAGACTCCGTGCTGCCATCTCTGTAAAACGGTGGGAAACGGGCGAGCCTTTGATCACGTGGCAGGTTCTGGACGGTGTACGACATATCGGGAGGTGCTCCAAAAGAAAAATGGCTAAGGTGCTGCAGGTAAATCTACATCGGTGCAAACTTGCCCTTGATCTACTTTACGCTAGAAATCGTGACAACAGAATGGATATTGTTCTGGTATCAGAGCAATACCATTCTGTGTCTGGGCCAAATTGGTACTGTGACCCTACGGGCACAGCGGCAATTTGGATTCCGGATCGAAGTCGCCTTTCTGTGCGTGATGGTGGATCGAGGGATGGCATTGTGTGGGTTGAGACACCAGCAGTTACCTTCGTGTCATGTTATTTCACCCCCAGCGAGCCTATTGCGGATTTCCGAAAGAAGGTTGACAATCTCGAGCGAGTAGTCCGCCATCTTGAAGGAGAGATAGTGATAGGTGGTGACTTTAACGCAAAGTCCATCGATTGGGGAATGGAATATAGTGACACGCGGGGTGATGAGCTCCTGGACATGATGGCAGGTTCCGATCTTGTCATTATGAATAGGGGAAATACATCCACTTTCCGGAGAGCTGGCGTGCGTTGGTCGATCTTAGACCTAACGTTTGCTACTCAACGGATTGCGGGAGTAATCTCAGACTGGGCTGTTCTGGAGGAGTATACGGCCAGTGATCATCAATATATTTCGTACACGGTCAACAGTGTGAGGGGTAACCCACCTACTGTGCCGGAGCGACAAATGAAGCAAACAGGATGGAGAGTGTCACTCCTGGATGAGAGCGCATTCCAAAATGCGGTCTCAGATAGAATTGACGCGCTTCCTGACTCATTTGCAGAGTCGCGCGAAAATGTTGAGTCACTGGTTGGACAAACGATGGATGCGATTGTTGCAGGGTGCGACGCTGCTATGCCTCGCCGTTCCGCAAGCTATCGTAGGAAGCCAGTTTACTGGTGGACAACGGAGATTGCGCTGCTCAGGGCTGAGTGTTTGCGTCTTCGGAGGCAAGCACTTAGGTCGCGAAAACGAGATACTGGGCAGCAAAAGAACGAAGAGTACAAAGCGGCGAAGAAGCGACTCGTCACGGAGATCAAGGCGAGTAAAGGGAGGTGCTGGAAGGCGATCTGCAGAGAAGTGGATAATGATCTATGGGGCAACGGCTACCGGATCGTCACTCGCAAATTTGTTGGTCGCGGTTCAGTAGCTCCTATGGAACCCGATAGGATGGAGGAAATAGTACAAACCCTGTTTCCCGAGCGCGAGGAACGGGTATGCACTCAAAGTGCAATATCCGATGACGAGTGCCCACTTTTCACAGCAGTGGAGCTGCGGGCAGTTGTAAAGTCCCTCAAGGTAGGTAAGGCTCCGGGTCCTGACGGCATCCCCGTCGAGGCCTATAAGGTCCTTATAAAAAAGCATGAACAACTGCTCCTTGATACTTTCAACGCCTGCATCTCGACTGGAATCTTTCCGAAAAGATGGAAACTGCAACGGTTGGTTCTGTTAGATAAAGGTAAGGGGCCGCCCTATACACCTTCGTCCTACAGACCACTGTGCATGTTGGACGTCGCAGGAAAGATTTTGAAGCCCTTATCAGGAATCGACTGCGGAAAGAAGTGACCGATGCCGGTGGCCTGGCTGAAAACCAACATGGCTTTCGTCCGGGTCGCAGCACAATTGGTGCCATTTCGGAGGCGCTTTCATTTGCTCAACAGGCCTGGACGGGTCATCATCGTTGCCGTCCAGTATGCATCATGATGACGTTTGACGTCAAGAATGCATTTAATTCGGCAAGATGGCCGGATATAATGGGGGCGCTTCGGAAATTAGGTCTATCGGAGTATCTCATCCGCATCATAAATGATTACTTAAGTGATCGTTACTTGATGTATGAGACAACTACAGGACAGGCCAGGAAGAAGCTGAGCGGAGGAGCAGCTCAGGGTTCAGTCCTCGGACCAGAACTCTGGATTGTCCTCTACGATGCGCTTCTGCGCCTAGACCTACCGAGTGAGGTTAAGTTGGAGGGATTTGCTGACGACGTAGCAGCGCTAATGCTTGCGCGGAATGAAAACGAAGCGCAGGGATTGGTGCGGCTTGTTGCAGTTTCAATCAACGCGTGGCTTAACGACCACGGTTTATCGCTGGCCACGGCGAAGACGGAGGTCGTGGTACTCACAGCTCAGAGGTGGTTTCCGTGTCCTTTCCAGACTTTTGTTGTGGATCAACACATAGAGAGTCGGGGGGCTCTGAAATACCTTGGAGTGACGATTGACTCGAAACTAACGTTTCGAGAACAGATTGTCAGTGCGGCCACTAAGGCATCAGCGATGGTGGCGAATCTTTCCCGGCTTATGCCGAATATCGGGGGACCAAGGAGCAGCTGCCGACGAGCTCTCATGAGTGTTGCAAACTCGATCATGCTCTATGGAGTAGAGATATGGGGAGAGGCACTCAAAGTAGAGAAATATCGTAGGCAACTGGCATCGGTACAACGGAGAGGTGCGCTGAGGATAGCTTGCGCCTATCGAACGGTCTCGGAAGCAGCCGTGTTGGTCGTCTCAGGTGTGGTTCCAATCGACCTTATGGGTTTCGAGAGGAGACGGATTTGGGACGCCCGACGGGCTGGCGAAGGATCTTTGATGGACGTGAGAACCCGCGAACGGGAGGAGACTTTTGCGCTCTGGCAAGAGCGCTGGGCAACTGGGGAGACGGGACGTTGGACTTTTAGGCTCGTTGGGCAGATCCGTGGCTGGGTATTGAGGGATTGTGGCGAGGTAGACTACTATCTCACACAGTTCCTCACTGGTCATGGACAGTTCAACGCCTACCTGCATCGTATGGGGATCCGAAACGACCCCTACTGTGTTTACTGTCCGGGAGTTGCTGACTCTGCTGAGCACACCTTTTTTGATTGTCAACGTTGGTCTGAAATACGGCTGCGATGGCAGGAAGAAAGGGAAGTGCCACAAAGGCCCGAAGACGTCGTTCCTTGGATGCTGGCATCAACGAACAACTGGACGGCTATGACGAGATATATAAGAGAGGTCCTGCTGGAAAAGAGGAAAGAGGAGAAAGAAATAGAAGTGGAGGAAGAAGAAGCGGAGGATTAAGCTGCAGGAGCAGCATGGAGGGGGCCTGGTACTGCGAAGTAATGCTAACGCGGTCCCGCAGTATCAGGTACAAGAGAGGGGAGGGTTTTAGTGAGTAAAAATCCCACACTACCGGCAACCAACATCTGGCCGGTGTCTTTTGAAGATTTCCCTCCTCTCGCCCAAAAAAAAAAAAAAAAAAAAAAAAAAAGCTTATGACTCTTTTAGGACAATTTTTTTTTACACGGGCTACTAAAAAATAATAAAATAAATGATAATAATAATAATAAGAAAAGCATACTTGTAATATCCATTTCCAATATAAGGAATATTTTTATATCGAGCATCTAAATTGTAAAATCCATTGGAAGTTATCGTGGGAAAATTCAATTCAATAGTTACTTTTCTATTCCAAATATTTACATTGGAATTCTTTACAATATAATTTGATAGATTGTAAACAATAAAATCACTCAATTTTCCATTTATCCTATAAATAAATAATTTTTATTTTAAATTAATTAATTAAAAAAAAAAGGATAACATTCGGCCAATGCCTTGGCATTAAATAATTTAAATAAATAAAATATTTAAAATAAAAATACTGACATTAATGTTCCATCATCGTATTCCATTATTTGTTCATTTGAATTATACGGATCAAGAATTGGTTCATTATTTCGCATAATATTTCTTAGATCATTTTCAAAAAAATTTTTTAATTGGCTATTTAAATTTCTTGCCGTAAATATAAGAGCTAAAAAAAAAAAAATTAAAAAAAATATTCAATAAAAAAAAAAAAAAATAAGAAAATTGTCGTCACCTGCTTTGTGATTTTTTTATGAGCCAATAACTTGGCTAATTACTATTAAAAAAATGACACAAATAAACCGCTTCATTATTTACACTTTACTAACAGAAAAAAATAACAAACTGATTTTTTTAGCAATCAAAGATTTATTATATATACCTTACTACTATCAGCGGTAGAAGGATATACATTTTTTATCTTTATTCAAATGTAACAATCTGTTTACCTGATCTTTGAGTGTAATAAATAAATACGCAAGTACTGATGTGAATAATATTATTGTTTACATATCGTTATTAGTGAATACATTCAAAACAATAAAATCAATTTTTGTTTATTCTAATTTTATTTATCATTGAGCTTAATATTTTATTTATAAAATAGTCGAAGTAAAAAAAAAAGTTTTCAGAGATTTTGATTTATAAAAACAATTAATTTTTTTGAAATGGAAGATGCCAATGCATTGTGATCTTCTTTTATTATCTTTGGTACCAATTTAGATATTGATTGGTTCCAAATTATTGTGTCATTTTGATTTAATAATTTGTTGGATCCTGAAAACTGTAATACAAAAGTGTAAAGTAATTATTATTATTATTATTATTATTATTAGGAGACATCCATTAATTACGTGAGCTCAGAATGGGAGGGGGTCCAAAGAAATCTCACCAAATCTTATCTAAACCGAGGGGGGGTAATAAAAAATATCACCTCAACTTAAAAAAATATAAAATATTACAGACATTAAAAAAAAATTATTTTGAATGTTTATTTTTCCCGATAAAATAAATTTTATGTCTATTAAAATCATTTAGTTCATGTTTTTTTTGCTTTGAATTTTATTTATTTAAATAAATTAATTTAATTTATTTATAATCAATTTTTATTATATTTTATAAAAAATATTTATAATAAATAAATTTAATTTAAATAAATTAACTATAGTATACTTGAATGGTTTATTATTCTTTCGAATAATAAAAATAATTTTAATTTGAAATATTTTTAGCGTCAATCTCACGTAATGGAAAGGGAAAGGGAGGGGGGGTCTAGTCAGACAAATCTCACCTAAAGGAGGGAGGAGTCTAAAGTGATCGAAAAATAGCTCACGTAATTAAGGGATGCCCCCTTATTAGTTGTAGAACAATATAATTTTTATTATTCTAAATTTTATTATTTACCTCAAAAGACTCTAAGGACAAATAGGTATTGAGATATGTGACATGAAAGCCACCCCAAATGGAAACCCACGCTTCAATATAGATTCTCAAGCCTCTTAGAATCACTCTAAAAAAAAAAATTATAATTACATTTCTTATTAAAATTTTATTATTATTATTGTTATTATTATTATTATTATTATTATCATTATTGTTGTTGTTGTTGTTGTTCCCGTTGAACTTATAATGCTTAACTAAATTTTTTATTTAAAAATTTTAACTCCTTCGTTATTGATGAATAAAATGTATTATCTGCGTAGTAACGGAAATAGCTTGTGATAAGATTGTTGAGTCACCGGGCTCCAGTCTAAACATCGTGAGAGAAATTATTAAAATCTTAGGCTGGAAAATTCAGAACGTTACATTATTATCATTATCCAACATCAATTTAAAATTATTAATGAAAATAATAATAATAATAATAATAATAATAATAATAATAATAATTCATAAAATACTTGTATTGTCCTTTTCCAACATAAGGATTACTGTTATAATAAAAATTAACATCGTAAAATCCTTTAGAAAATATTGAAGAAAAATATAAATCGACATCAACTTTACGATTCCAAAAATTGACATTTACTTCTTTTATAGTGTAGTATGACAAATTGTCAACACTAAAGTCATCAAACGTACCTTTGAATCTAATTTAACAATTAATTGATGTAATTAAAAATTAAAAAATAAACTTTTTTTTTAATTAAAAAGACAATATCAATATGATCAAATTACGAAAGTTTATTATCATTGTATTGAAATTGTTTTTGACTCTGTTTGTAAGGATCGTAAACTGGATTGCCATATCTCATAATTTCTCTCAAATCATACTCCAAAAAGTCTTGCAACTGTGAAGTCCAACTTCGCTCTAATAATAAAACCGTCTCTACAAAAAAAAAAAAAAAAAAAAAAAAGTTTTTAAAAAAACAAATTTATTATTAAGATAGTAAAAAAAAAGTCTCACCATTTTTAGTTTCAATTGATGAACCAATCACTCGAACAATCACTTGGTTTACAACCAAAAATATAGCAAAAGTAATTATTACTTTCATTTTAAGATATTATATTTAAAAACAAAAGTTTTAATTATTAAGTCTTGGGTATTACACGTGAATGTCAGGAAAAAATTTTATAAACTGGCTTAATAATAAAACTATCATTCCATTTATACTCTAATTTTATATTATCATAATTTACAAAATATAACAGATGTTAATCAACTGATAAAAATGATTTGTGATTAGTATTAATCATCTGAGTCAATCAATCGATTTTTTTTATCATTCAATGATCAAAAAAATTTTTGATTATGAGATGCGTCCGCGTGATCAGTAGAACTCCTGGCAGGATCATTTGAAATGAAAAAAAAAATATGTGCTCTAGTTAAGACTTCTAACTAGGTCTTGAACGGAAGAAAAACAATAAAAATTGAAATTGGATTTTTGGCAGAGGTTTTTACAAAAAAATTGAAAATTTGGCTAAAATAAATGATAAAAATATTTAAAAACTTGCAGCTAATAATAATTTTATTTCTTTCTTTAAAAAAGAAGATTATTTATTTAGATAAGTAAGGAATATTTGTGATAAATGTGATTCTATAATTTCATGACTGTCAAAAATCATCATCGGCATGAGCTTTGATACTTTCTTGCTCCATTTATTAGGCTCTTTTTCGCTGTCTAAATATATGTTTGTTGCTGACAACTAATTGATAAAAAAAAAAAAAAAACATTTTAGTATTTGTTTTGTAAATAAATTTTTAAATAATTTTATAGATAAATTTTTCATGAATAAATAAAATTATTACACTGATAAAAAATTAACATGATACACAGTAAAAAATTTTTCTGTTCAATATTTAAGACTTTTTCATGTTAATTTAACACAATAAATATTAAATTTACACATAAAAGTGTTAAATATTAAACACAAAATCTTTTGACGCAATGAAGCAAAATTTTTTACTGTATATTATTTTGAAGAGTTTAAACTTTGAATAAAAAGTTTAAAAATTTTAATCTAAAATCATATAAATTTTATTAATAAATATATATTTACTTTAAAAATTCCTGGTATTATTCCGACCGCAAGAGACTTGAAATAAATTCCATTACGTTTTAAATAAGTCCGTGAAGATATTTGAGCTTCAGATAAAACTCTTAAATCTGTTATTGTCAAACTTAAAAAAAAAAAATAAATTAAATAATTAATGTTTTAATTTATCATAATCTTATTTTATTTTTTTATTATTACTTGTACTGTCCTTTGCCGATGATATCGTTTTCTAAGTAACGAAGATTAACGTCGTAAGATCCG
Source organism: Cotesia typhae (assembly GCF_013202065.1). Classification (NCBI taxonomy): domain Eukaryota; kingdom Metazoa; phylum Arthropoda; class Insecta; order Hymenoptera; family Braconidae; genus Cotesia; species Cotesia typhae. Next base: position 5,914,171 of record NW_027423774.1, on the reverse strand, counting down.
TTGATAGTTAAACTAGGAAAATTTAATCCAAAAATAATATTTTCTTTATCATCACCATTGCAATACATAATATCATAATTTGATAAATTATTTATATGTAAATCGCTGAAATTTGCTTTTACTCTAAAGATTGAAAAAAAATTTGATTAATTATTTCTTCAACTTAATTTAAAATAAAATAAATGTGAATATTAATATTAAATTAAAAAAAGTTTATAATTCACCATCCAAATGCCAAAAGAGCGTATTACAGAAGCTAGATAGGGTTTTTTGCCAAAAGGGCGTATAAATAATTTTTTTTTCGCTATTCAACTTAGAGCTGCTCAAAAGGTGAAGATTTGTCAAAAAAAAATTTTCGACGTACTAATGCCAAAAGGGCATATCTCAAAACATACGCCCTTTTGGCTTTAGAATAAGTTTAGCCTAAAGCCAAAAGGGCGTATAAAAAAACTTTCAATTTTGCTCTGAAATATAAAATTTAACTCTAAAAAATAAATCGAGATCATTTAATATTGTTGAATTTCGCGCCTCTGACTCAGCAACCATGTTAGATATCGCTACTGTTTTCTTTTTCTTTTTCAATTAAAATTATAAACAGAATTCGTATTAAAATTGTAATAAGGTAAAAGACCCAGTTATTGACACTAGCCTAGTTGTTTGACACTTGCAATTTTATTCTAATTCAAAAAATCAAATGTTCTCAAAAAACGAATTTTCTTAAAATTTATAATTCAAAAATTATATTTATTAATTTATTAGAGTTGATTTGTTTTATTTTAATTAAAATAAAATTTCAAGTGTCAATAACTGGGTCTTTTTCCTTAATAACCTTTAAAAATACCTATTTGTAATTTAATAATAAATATATATTTTCAATTTTGCAGCAAAATGAGTAACATATAGATCACAATTCAAAGCAATCGGCAAAAAAAATTATTCGCCCTTTTAGCTTTAGGTCACTAAATTTTCAATGTCCTAAAGCTAAAAGGGGGTATAAGTTAAAACATACGCCCTTTTGGCTTCAGAAATTTATTTTTTTATTTTTAGAATTAGATGTTAATAAAGCGATTAGTAAAAAAAAAATTTATACGCCCTTTTGGCATTTAGGTCGCGAATTATGATTTATTTAATTACAAAAATTTAGTATCGTTGTATTGAATTGAAATTTCATTTTCTTCTTCATAAGGATCAAGTACCGGATTTTTTGTCCTCATAAAATTTCTCAAATAATATTCCAAATAATCCCAAATTAAATGGTCATATTTTTCAATATCGATATCTAAAAAATTAAATACAAAATTACAGCAAAAATATTGATTTAAAGAAAATTAACTGATTAAAAAGATAAAGAAAATATTTTACGATTTAAATCTTGAGATGGCAAACAAATCACTTGGCTTACAATTGTTGCAAAAATAATCACTCTCATTTTTAATTATCTCTTTAAATAATAAGATACGATATTTACCGAATAAATTACAGAAATAAATAATGTTTTTTAAAAACTATCTCTTTATACTCTATTATTATCATTTTTAAATTATTGTTATTATTATTATTATTATTATCAATAAATTTTTAAGATAAAATTAAAATTAAAATAATCTAAATCACAGCTATATTATCAAAATAATAAAAAAAATATTATCTGCTATCACACACTTATGTAAATAGATTATTGTTTATCGCTAAATCAAGTACACTTTATTCTCCAATAATCCGAGTATATAATTTTCTTATTTTAAAATCAATAATAATAAAAATAATAATAATAATGTATATTTATTTATTGTACCTGCCTTTAATCCTAGTAATCTTTATCTTTGATCTAGGACCTAGATTTTATTTTATTTTATTTTTTGTCAGTAATCTCTGAAATGTATATACGTTATATAACTTTGAAATATATTGGTGGTTTCTAGCGTCTAGCGGTAGTTACATGTCGAAGTTGTAAGCCGGTTTTTGATTACCTTCTCTCCAATAGAAACTTTTCCTAATATTTTTTGTCTGTATATAATAACAATAATAACAACAAAAGTCCAAGGCCGTCGATTGTAAAGTTATGTCATTGACAAATACTATTGTATTATATGTAATAGTATGTTATCCTAATACTTACGACAACTCTAGATTATTATTTTTTTTTAATTAATATTAATGATTAGTTTTTCATATTATTTTCATTTTATTTAACATTGTAATAATTTTTTTTTTTGAACTATTATTATTATTTGAGAATTTTAAGTAAATTATAATAATAATAGCAATAATAAATTTGAAAAAATTATTACCAGATATAAATATAAGTACTTATCTTTCATACATTATCTATATTATTAAGAGAGTAAGCAAAATTTTGTGCCCAGAGAATTTGTATGATAAAATTGGTTTTTATAGGTAAATTTGGTATCGTTGGAATAGTCTTGACCTGGAGTTGTGCCTTTTTATGGTTTCATGTCATTCTCACCAATAGTAAATTCATTTTGATAAGTATTTAGGCTGCATTCGAAAGTGCTCTATCTCCGGATACGTAATTAAGAAATGACCTTGTTTCTTGTGAACTATTGACATTTTTAAAGATATAAGCTCATCCCGATGTTATACTCATCGAGAATTGTCGTTTGAGTACCCACATCAATTTTTCATATATTTTATATATTTATATATATTATATATATAAATATATATAAATATATAAAAAATGCCATGTGGGTATTCAAATGAAAGCTCTTGATTAGTATAACATCGGGATGAGCTTACATCTTCAAAAACCTCGATAGTTAATAAAGTACAATGCAATTTAACGAAACTCATTACTTCATAAAGCAAAATTTTATTTATTTATATTTCACAAGCCACGTCAGTCACATGGTGACTGCAAAAATACTACTAAATATTATGATTATTGTTAAATTGGCTTAATACTTTACACTTTTACATTGAAAGTTGTAATTTCGTTTTTTGTAAAATTACCAAGCGCATTAAGTAACAATCAATACAAATATTTTCTACACTGATAGACACAAAACACAACTGTTAGTTTCTTGATAATTTTATGACTAACAATAGTAAATAACTCTACAAAAAAATTTTTTTTTGTTTGATAAATATAGGTCAAAAGTCCAGATTTTAATATTTATCTATCATGATTCACATTCTTTTATCAAGCTAGTGTGCATTTTGTAAGTAATTCTAGAAATTAAAAGATTTTTTTTTTTACATAATTTTTTAATCAAATTTTGTTATTTTTTTTCGACAATTAAAATTAATAATCAATACTTTTATTTTTATAAAAAAAAAATTATTTGACAAAATATGAAACAAAAAGATCTTATTAAAAAATTTTTAAATTGATAAGACTTGTGCGCATGCGCAAGACTTAGTAATATTTTTCTACTACAGAGTTCGCTGCAGTCGCTATTAAAACAATAATAATAATAATAAGCATCTGATTTGGTATTAAAAATATTTGGAGATTTGTTTTTAAAGATTATTAATAATTATTAACAAATTAATAAAAATATATATTTGTTTATTTATTAACGAAGAAAAATGTGGTGGGAATGCATACCATCGGGTGCTATAGTTGTCATTTGTTTGGCGCTACCACAGTACTCAGCTTGGTACTTTAACAAAGCCGTTTATGGAAATGTAAGTTTTTATTTATTATAAAATTAACTTATAAATAATTTAATTATTAATTACAATTGTTTATAATTGTTTTAAATTATTTTCATAATTGACAAATTCAAATATTCATCCATCTTACTTTAATGATTAATTAAAAGTTTTTTTGTTACGTCATTGATTTTTGGTTATAAAAATTACAAGTATTAATTACTTTTGATATTTTATTATTATTATTATTATTATTATTATTATTATTATTATTATTACTGACAATTTTTAAATTTTATTGAACAATTGAATTTATCAAATGAAATTATTGGTAAAAAATTGCATTTTTATTTTTTTAAAATTTCGACATGTCAATTTTACTTTCTCAATTTTTTTGCGATAATTAATTTGTTACAAAAATATAATACTAAAGTTAGCATAATACTGAAGTTAGCGGTCAGCTATCAACTTAAAAAATTTTTTTAACAAATTAATTACAATAAAAAAATGTTTCTAAAAATTTTCACTTGTAATTTATATTAATTTTCACATGTGAAACTTTTTAATTAATTTTTTTTTTAGTAATTAATTGCTACAAAATTCTAGAAAATTTTTAATGTCTGTCAACTTTAGTGTAATAAATTAGCCCACATTTTTAATTGTTTGATTTTTTTTCATTGATTAAATTAGAGCTAAAAAATATATTTAAAAAATTGCACTTATTTTTTTATTTTTTTTGCAATAATTTTTTCAATAAAAAAAAAGTTTTAAAAAATTTTAGGTGTCGGCTAATTCAATCTTCATTAAAAAAAACTTTTAAAATGATTGAATATCTGTTGAATTAATTTTTATGTTGTTATTATTTAATATTATGTTCATATTAAATGAAAATTAGGTTAGCCGTCATTTAAACTTTTTTAGAATTTTTTTTATTAATTAAATTATCAAAAAAAAATTCCATATGTAAAAAATTTGATAAACTAAATGTGCAATTTTTTAAAAATATTTTTTTATTTATTACTAACTGTTACCCGCCCGCTCTTTTGGGCACTTTATAGAATTGTATTTTTAAATCTAGACTTAAATTTAATTGGAGTATTTTTTTGACTTGCTCAGATTCTAAATTCCATCGGATTGGCTTGTACCTTTTATCCATGTGATAATTCTAGCTAATATTCATTGTAACTTTCAATGTGCAATCACCATATAATTTGGATCCTATAGGAGCTAGAGCTTGGAAATTTGAAGTTTTCATTCTTAACATCCACTCCCGCAGTCCATATTGGGAGTAGGTTGTCATAAAATCCGATATTAAATCATTTCTGCATCACATACAGAAGATTCTTACCAAATTTGGAGCTTATACGAGCTACAGCTCGGAAATTGAAATTTTAATGTTAACACCCACCCCCGCAACCCCTGTGTCGTGAGCTATCGTAAAATTTGTTTATAAATAACTTTTACATCACTTAAAGAAAATTCCTATCAAATTCAGAGTCTGTAGAAGCTATAGTTTGAAAATTAAAAATTTTCATTGTTGATACCCACCCCCGCAACCCCCTGTGAGGTGATCTATCGTAAAATTCGTTCATAGACTATTTCTACATCTCTTACAGAAGATTCTTATCAAATTTGGAGTCTATAGGAGCTGTGGTTTGAAAATTGGAATTTTTCATTGTTAACGTCCCCACAAACCCCTTTGAGGGAGGAATTTCTTAAAATCCATTCTTAGCTGACCTCCTCATAGCTAAAGTAATATTCCTACCAAATTTGAAGTCTCTACGCCTTATAGGTCCAGAGATATTGTGATGAGTCACTATATACCTAAAAATCTCTTATATGTGTATAGATTTAATTAATTAAAAAAAATGAAAATTTTTTGCGGTCAACTAACTTTAGTTTCATTTATATTACAGCATTATAGAAGACAATTGGATTCTACTTTTGATCGGAACATGTTTAGCAGAGATTCAAGAGTTGGAGGTGCTCCGTGGATTATTAAGGTAAATTATTAAATAAATTAAAACAATTTTTGTATTAAAATTAATGATACTGAAATAAACAGACATCTGTGAATTTTTAGAATTTTTATAACAACAAAATTATTAAAAAATAATTTTAATAAAAAATTACAAGTTATAATTTAATTGCCATAAAAGATTTTAATCGACAAAAAAACTAGTAAATTATTTGAAAAATGGATTTATAATTTTTCAACGTTTTTAATGAAGAATCTGATTTAAAAAAAATTTTTTTTTTTATGTAATTTATTTGTTAAAAAAATCCTAAAAATAATCAAATGCTTAACTTCATTCAGTATAATAATAATTTTTTTAAATAATATATTAATAATAATAAATATTTTTCAGGGACTAGAAAGCCTCCCAGATGAAAATAATTAGATCGCTAAAATAAAATATAAACTTTCATATAGATAACTTGTAAATTAAAATTAATTATTGCGATATGTATAATTAAAATATTATTATCGTAATAAAATTCTAAATAATTAATTTCAAATATTGATTTAATTTAATCACAATCTCACAAATAAATTCTCAATAATAACAATGTGAATTGAATTAAAAATATTATTTCTGCAGTTAAAATTTTTTTAGTTGTAGAAAAAATGTTTAAAAATAAAAATTTGATTAATTATTAAATTAACCAAGCCATTCGCGTAAATCTTTCCAAGTTTTACCTTCTAGCTTTTCATTAGCCATATCAATTATTTTCTCAGCAACTATCGCCGTTATATTGTCATGATAGTGAACAGTTACTATTTCCGGTAATACATCTGATATTACTTGGCTCAATACTATCGATGTACTGTCGTCATAGAAGATTCCCGTTGCATTAAACTATTAATTAAAAATTTTATTAGAATTTTTAAGATTAATTATTTTTTAGAAAAATAATAATTACTTCTATTTTTTCAAGTGAAAGTTTAAGATCCAATGATTTTATGCAAACGCCGCCAGAAAGTGATACAGTTGATTCAGCGAAAATTGAAAAATTTGATACAACAAATCTAAAAAAATTTAATATTATCTATATTATTAAAAGAATCAGATAAATTTTTTGTCTAGGATGATCATATGACAAAATTAGTTTTTTTAGTGAAATTTAGTATCGTTGCAAAGGTCTTGATTTGAATTTGGGCCTTATCAAGGCTTTGAATCATTCTCACTTATAGTCAATTGATCTCTAGATGCATAATTAAGAAATGACCTGGTATCTCGTGAACTATTGACATTTTTTAATATATATAAGCTCATCCCGATGTTACACTTATCAAGACCTTTCATTTGAGTACCCACATCAATTTTTTATATATTTTATATATTTATATATATTATATATATATATATATATATATATATATATATATATATATATATATATATATATATATATATATATATATATATGAAAATGCATGTGGGTACTCAAATGAAAGCTTTTGATGAGTGTAACATCGGGATGAGTTTATACCTTTAAAAATGTCCATAGTTAAGAAATGACCCGGTATTTTATGAACTATTGACATTTTTTAAGATATAAGCTCATCCCTATGTTACACACATCGAGACCTTTCTTTTGAGTACCCACATCAATTTCTCATATATTTTATATATTTATATATATTATATACATGTATATATGAAAAATATATAAAAAATGCATATGGGTACTCAAATGAAAGCTCTTGATGAGTGTAACATCGGGATGAGCTTGTATCTTAAAAAAGGTCAATAGTTAAAAAATTACAGTGCAATTTAACAAAAATCATCATTTAATAAAGCAAAATTTTAATTTTTTATAATTCATAAGTCACGGAAGTCACATAGTGACTACAAGGTTGCTAGTCTTTACATAATCAGATAAAAGAAGAAATATCAAAATTATTGTAATGTAAAATGACATTGGAATTAATTTTTTTATAATAAAATTTTATTATAAAAAATATTTAAGTAAACAAAATAAAATACTTACTGAAAATTTCCTTTACCATAAATTGGAACATCTTGATAAGCTATACCATCAAGTTGATATAAACCACTTGAAACTATTTTTGGGAATGTTATATTTAATGAAATTCGAAATTTCAAGAGATTGAGATTAGAACTTTTAACAACATAACTCGATAACTCTTTCAAATAAAAATCATTTAACGTTCCAATGAATCTGAACAAACAACAAACAAATAATCAATAGACTTATTTATTAATATATATATATATATATATATATATATATATATATATATATATATATATATATATATATATATATATATATATATATATATATATATAGAACCAATCAATAAAAGAAGATATACTAACGCAAGGTTTTGACTGTTGTACTCAATAGTTTTATCATTTCCAACAAAAGGATCAAGAACAGGGATTCCCAATTCTATATCTCCTTTCTTCATTACTTCACGTAACTTAACTTCAAGAAACTCCCGGAATTTTTCATCGTCATTTTGTTTTGTTGAAGCTAATTAATAAAAAAGTAAAAATATAAAATTATTAAAAAATAAATAAATAAAAACTCACCTGGATCCTGAACAATAATATAATATCCAATAACATTATCGGCGATTAATATGACCGTGAAAATGACCTCGAAGAATTTCATAACGAATCAAATGATGGATGCTCTAACATCCCGTATTAATTTATAATTAACTTTTAACCTACGTTGTAATTTATTACTTTGTTTAAAATACTGTGTACTTATGAAGATATAATAAACAATATATTTTCAATTTTAAACAATGTTTTTTTTTTTTTTTTTTTTTAATACTTTTGCCAGATAAAAATTTAATACCTTTTATCATTCGCCAAAATATTAACTGAATGTAATGGATCGACTGATCTATTATATTTATATGGTATCATTATCGTCCATTGGCTTTTGTATAAATTCTTATGTTATCATTTATCATTTTACTGAAATCAGAAAAATTTTTTTTTACAAATTAATTATTTAAAAAAATTGCACTTGTATTTTTTTTTTATTTTTAAATGTAAAATTTTTTTAATAATAATTTAGACGTTTAATTATTTTTTTACAAATTAATTATTAAAAAAATTGCACTTGTATTGTTTTTTTTAATTTTTAAGTGTAAAATTTTTTTAATAATTTAGACGTTTAATTTTTTTATTTTTCACAAGATTAATAAAAAATCATTGTGTTTTTTTTTATTTTTAAGTGTAAAATTTTTTTAATAATAATTTAAACATTTAATTTTTTTATCTTTTACAAGATTAATAAAAAATCATTGGTTTTTTTTTTTTTTTATTTTTTAAGTATAAAATTTTTTAATAACAATTTAGACGTTTAATTTTTTTATTTTTCAAAAGATTAATAAAAAATCATTGTTTTTTTTTTTTAATTTTTAAGTGTAAAATTTTTTAATAATAATTTAGACGTTTAATTTTTTTATTTATCACAAGATTAATAAAAAATCATTCTGTTTTTTTTTTTTCTCTATCTAATTAACGCGCGGATTTGTAAACACACGCATTATTACACTCACAAGTTGTGAATAAAAAATAAAATAAAATGAATTGTCTGTAGCCTTTTGTGCGCAATATTCTCTTTTTATTATTTTCCACTTGAATTACGAACTCTCGTTTCAATTGTTCCTACTTGAAGCCTTAAGTATCATTAATAGGAACTCTCATTAAATCTCTTGTAATCTCGAGACATTCAATCGCCTCTTCTTAATTTCTATCTCTTTTTTTTTACTCAGTTTATTTTTCTTGTAATAAATTAAACCATTCGAATAAGTTATTTTTATTTTATTTGTTTTATTTATATGCCAAGGTAAACATACATGATAATAAGTTTATATTTTTGTAATTACATAAGTACTACAATTGATTGATTGTTTAAATAAGTAATTTAAAGATGTAAAAAATCAGTAATCAAATTCCATTAAATTATTTATAATTTTAATATTAAATAAAAAGAAATATTTTTACCACATTTTTTTCATTTATTTTTAATTTTTATAAAATTTAATTATTTAATAAAATTTTTAAAAAATAAATTATTTACTGCATTGTTAATTTAAAAAAAAAATTTTTTTTCAGATAAACAACTTGCTAATTTTTATCCAAAAATTTTTTTTAACAAAAAAATTTTTAAGGAGAAACGTCACTGATGATCGAAAAAAAGATGTGATTTTCGGGAATTTTTTTGACAGGGAAAATAAAGGAATTTAGGGATCGGATTTTTTTTATTTTATTAAGGGTACATTAAAGATTATTACCCTAAATTTTTATTAAAAAATATTTAATTATTACAAAGTTATTAACAATCTCGTAGAGCACTAGAAAAAATTTCCCCCTCCATGGTCGGTTCAATAACTCAAAAACGGATCATCTGAAAATAAAAACCCAAATTGCTTTTTAATCAGTAAGGATGTAGTTATCGTCGCACGTACAGAATTTTGAAAATTTTCATTTTTAAAAAATGGCGACTGATTGAAAATTTTCTCACTATTCTTACTGTTTTTTTTTTTTTGTTTTAACCCGGCTAAAAAATCTTTACAATAAAAATTTTTTTATTGGCAATTGATATTATAACATAGAAAAATATTTATAGAGCCATAATCTTAACTGACCATAACTAATACCACCAACAAAGACCCCAGAGTCAAAATTATACAAAGCAAGCTCCATAAAATCAACAATAACAGACTCCATACGGTCCTAGCATGGGTACCATCACACCAAGAACTACATGGCAATAAGGCAGTAGATCAAGCAGCAAAAACAGCACTAGCACAACTGCTGTCGTATTTTAGCATCGGCGCGGCCGTGTGACAAAAGTCGCGCGGAACCCTATTTTCAACATTAAATAAAAATTATTGTTTTTCAAGCGAGAGTTCCACGAGTCAAGACTTTTTTCAGAAATTTCCTCCTCTTTAAGGATCTTTTTTTCAATTTTTGATATCACCAATAGCTATTGAATTATTTACAAAAAACTGAGATTTTTTATTTTATTTATATTTTTTATAAATAACAAATTGAAATTTTCATCAAAAGAATAAAAAAACAACATTATTTTCAGAATTTAATTCCCCATCGAATGAGTGATTGTTCATATTTTTATCAAAATTTCTAAAATTTTTATTAGCAAATTTACACAGGGTTCTCACAAAAATTTCCGTTACTACACACAAAAATAAATTTCTTGCCCCAAGAAAATTTTAAGGAAAACAAAAGTTATTTTGGAGCAAGAAAAAATTTTCTTGGCTCAAAAAAATTATCTTGACTTAAGAAACTGACTTCATTCAAAAAATTTTCAATCTTCCTTAATATTTTCTTAAGCCAAGAAAATTTACTCCAGTTAAGAATTTTACTTTTTCAGTGTATGTATAACATGGTAATGGTTAACATTCTGCATAGGAATAACTTATATTCTTTTCTCTCCGTTCAGGAGGTATCAAAATAACAGACATTGCAGCTATACACGAAAAGACCAAAATTACACTGCATATCTTCTCATATTATACTCAGTGTAATCTGTGGTGAAAAAAAATTTCAGATCGTATCAAATTTAGTAATTAATTTTTTAATTTTTTCGTTCAAAAAAATAAAAATTAAAATGGTGACCCCACTTGAAAATATTTATCAAAAATTTTTCAATTCCAAATTATCGGAAAAATTGTGCTTAAATGCTCTTTGAATATTTTCTATCCATGCATTGCATTGCATTTATGAAAAATACTTAAAAAAAAAAAAAAAGAAAAATTAACAAAAAAAGTTAGTCATCACAAATTTAACAAATTCTCAAAAAAATTTATAAATCAAAAAAGAAAAAAGTTGAATATCAAAATTTTTGAAAAAATTATTGATTATTATTATTATTATTATTACTATTATTATTGATTATTATTGATCACAATTTTCACAAATTTTTTTAATTTTCAAAAAAATTTATCAACTAAAAAAGAAAAAAGTTGAACAGCACAATTTTTGAAAAAATTATATAATCCAAGATTCTACTGAGTATAATTCAAATTATACGGGATATTTTTTTCGGATTATATCCAGTGTAATCTAGGGCGGTATAACCAGAAAAATTACTTGATCAAATCGGAGATTACACTGAGTATAATACAACAATAATTTAGTATAATCTGGGTTATATTTGATATTTGAAATTTTTTTTCACCTCAAATTACACTGAGTATAATATGGGAGAGTATGCAGTGTAATTTTGTTCTTTCCGTGTACCTGATGAATTTAAAAATCTGGTGAACACATATATATATGGGCACAATTGAACGGCATATGGATGAACACAAAATCATTATTACACCAAATAAGGCTAAATATATGGGAACTATCCCCAACATCAAACATACGTAGAACCCAAGTAATATACATCCGACTGAGAATAGGCCACACATATTTGACCCACAATCACTTAATGACACCACTAGCCAGAGAAAAATGCCCAAGGTGTGAGGCCCTCATCTCAATACACCATCTTCTAGAGGAATACCCTGGTTAAACCATGCCCATGAAACTGGCAAAGAACTTAAACGACGATAAAAATCTTAATAAAAATTAAAAATTAAAAATGACCACCAAAATAAAGATTTACCGATCTCTCCAATACTGTATCTATTATATCTAATTATTTAAATAATTTATTCAATAATGTAATTTTTAGTAGACGCTCATGACCTAGACGTTTATGCGACGATAAATAAATAAATAATAAAAAAAAAATTCTATTTCTTTAATTCATTTTCAAACAAATAAATAATTAATAAAATTATCAATTTTCTAAAAAAAAAAATTTTTTTCTTAACAAATAAATTTGATAAAACAAAATTTGAGCTCTATAAAAGTGAAATTTGAGAATGTGTTTAATTATCTTTTCAGAAAAAAGCGATAAAAGTCTGAAGAGCTTAATAATTAATAAAATTATTAATTTTCTAAAAAAAAAATTTTTTTTTCAATAAATAAATTTGAGGTCCATAAAAGTAAAATTTGGGAATGTGTCTAATTATCTTTTCAGAAAAAAGCGATAAAAATCTGGCGAGTTTAATAATTAATAAAATTATTAATTTTCTAAAAAAAAAATTTTTTCTCAATAAATAAATTTGATAAAATAAAATTTGAGCTCTATAAAAGTGAAATTTAGGAATGTATCTAATTATCTTTCCAGAAAAAAGCGATAAAAGTCTGGAGAGTTTCAGGACAAAAGGGGAATACATATTGTATAAGTTCGTAAAAACGAGATGAAATAGTATAAAATATCTAGGGTGTGTAAGTAAGAGCGAATAAGCAAAAGAGATTGAAATAAAGCTCCTACCCTACTACAGATCCCCTTCTACAATCTCCTGTCTATACACCAATATTATATCTGTATATCTATATATCTGTATATCTGCTACTGCTGGTGGCTGGTGCTGGTGCTGGTGCTGGTGATTCTGCTGCTTTTAGATACCTATAGCTATACACCCGTGTGTCTGTATCCGCGGTACGGTGGCTGTTGTCGAGGTATCGCAGCTAGGAAAGCTCTGTAGCTTTTGAGGAGTCCTCAGTACGGCCTGAACCGTTAGCCGGCCTACATCGTGCGTGTCCAAGTGTGGCTGTGTTATATACACTATTTTTCATCGCTAAATGTTATTTAATTAAACGATAATTAATAAATTAAATCCATTTTATTTTTTTATCGAGTTCACTATTAATCGCTCTTAAAATTCCTTTTTTTTTTTTAATTAACTAGTTATTACTTACCCCAATAATAATAATAAATATAACAACAATAATATTGATAAAAAAAATAATAGTTAAGTTGTATAAATAATAATCAAGAGATTCCGTCCGTTGTCATTGTTTTATCTATTTTTTTCGATTAATTACCGCTGGATTTACTAACAAGTAGGTATGCGCTTTTTTTTTTATCAGACCTAGTCATTTTTTTATTTTTAAATAAAATTATTCGCATTAATTATTGAGATAAAAGTTGCGAAAAATAAAATTAATATTTTTTAGCAGTTTTTTATTTAAATAATTATAATGAGTATGAATGTATGAATAAAATTACAATATTTACCACTATATACAATGAATGTAGGTTTATTGTTTTAGTTATAAAAAAAAATGAAAACGAGGAAGGAAATAATAATAATAATAATCGAAGAATAAAATGGTATATGAACGCAATAAATTAAAGTTTATTATTCAATTCTGCATTGAGTTGACGCAGTTGAAGTAATAAGAAAATTTGTCAGAGATGGACGTCTAGAATGTATGAATTTATATCAAACGTAAATTGATATTTTTTTTTTTTTTTTTTTTTTAATTTATTTACATAGAAAAAAAAATTTATTTGAATCAAGTAAATAATTTTTTAGAATTTGTCTTTTTGATTTGAGTAAATTTTTATTTAATTCAAGAATTTTTCGTCTTGATTCAAGACAATTAAACTCTTGAAAATTATTTTCTTGGTTCAAGAATTTTTATCTTAATTAAAATTTTTTTAATAAATTTATTTATTAAAAAAAAATTTTTTTTCAATAAATTTATTAAAAATTTTTTTTTAATAAATTTACTAAAAAATTTTTTTTTAATAAATTTACTAAAAAATAAGTTTATTAAAAAAAAAAATTTTAATAAATTTATTAATAAATGTGAGTGTGAATTTAGCAGACATCTGATCATTTTTTGATAATTTGTAAACAATTTATTTGTTACAAAAGAAATAAAATTAAAAAATGCATATGAAAATTTTCACAAACTTTTTTTATGCAATTTTAAAAATTTTTTTTACAACAATTAAATTAAAATTAATCTACAAATTCTTAAAAATTAGCTGTCTGCTAAATTCACCCTCATTAATAAATAAATTTATTTATTAAAAAAAAATTGTTTAATTTAAATGAAGAAATGAATGAATTATTTTTTGAATTTAAGAGCGCAGGCTTAATTTAAATGAAAATAAATTCATAAAAATAAAATAAGTAGTTACAAAGTAAACTAAAAGTTTTTGTCACGTATAAAATAATTGACTCACGTGGGTACTTAAAAAGTATATACTCAAGAGGCCCTCAACTCTCTCTTATATTACTTTTTTTCCCCTCCGGGTGTAAAGCGTCAACTTTAGCCCCGCTGCGCTAAACAAAGTTTCCGCTTTACACCTTCGTCAGGGAAAAAAATAGTATACACTCCTCGGGAAGTAAATAAGAAAGCCTCAGATCACATGTTTGTTGACCTCGGCTTCGCCTCGGCCAACAATTACATGTGATCTGAGACATTTCTTACTTTACTTCCCTCGGTGTGTAATATACTATTATACTTAAATTTTCGTAAAATTAAAATTCTTAACTCATCCACAAAATTAACTCAAGAAGGAAGTATTACCAACAAGAGTACATGCACACTTGTACAATACTTTGTTCCATATATACCTAATACTCTGAAACTGACCTCTTAACTCTCTGTTGACCCATAGAAACTCGTTAACTATAAACTATCCTCCTTCAATCCTTCAATAGCACACATACCATCGAGTAATCCAGGAAATGAAACACTTCCTATTCATACCAATAAAATAATTATTAATTATATTCGGGATGATATACCTCCCAATTATTATTTATAAATAAAAAAAAAAAAAAGTAAAATTTTATTTATTTATTTTAAATTAACAAAACCGAGGGATGACATAACATCAAATTCTGTTGTGTACTCTTTCGACTGTGAAATAAAATAAAACAACAAAGAGAAATATAATAAAATGTCGTAAAATACAATAGAATTGTTGGGCAACCTGCCAAAAATATCCTCTGACCTTTCTAGACTTTTCAGTCATCAGTCTGTACGCTTTTTTTTTTTTTTTTTTTTTTTTTTTTTTTTTTAACGTTTCTTGAGTTGTACTTCTTTTCAGTTACGCTTAAAGACCTCTAGACTCTTGCAAATATATATTGCATTGAACTTGTCTAAAATTTAATAATTTAGAAAAAAATTGAATTAAAAAATTTTTAAATGAATTAGTCTGTTTTTTTTTTTGTAATAAATTTATAAAAAAAATATGATAACGCCCTTTGAACTTGTTTAAAATTTAAAAATTAAAAAAAAAATTGAATTCAAAAATTTTTAAATAAATTAGTTTTTTTTATAATAAAGTTATGAAAAAATATGATAACGCTCTTTGAACTTGTTTAAAATTTAAAAATTTAGAAAAAAATTAAATTAAAAAATTTTTAAATAAATTAGTTTTTTTTTGTAATAAATTTATTAAAAAATATGATACGATTTAAGTTTATAAAAAGACTATTATCAAATGGAAATAAAACAAGGACAATCGATTGAAACGGAAATAATTTAGCCATATCTTGAGAGTATATAAATAAATAAAATGATAAAAAAAAAAAAAAAAATAGTAATATCTTATTGATGTATGTGTAAAATGTTAACGAATTTAATTATCTTTCATCGATTACTCAAAGAGCGAGAGTACACAAAAGGGGAGTGAAAAGGTTGTGAGAAATAAAAAAGCATTTTCCACTCACTTTTTCTCTCAGGATCGGACTCTTGCTCTCTGAGCATCATCAGTAGCGGAGTAGAGCAGGAGTACCACCAGCCAGCGTACCAGAGTATCCCAGCTTTTATGCTTTCTCATCTCTTGCTTTCTATCCGTCTATCTGATACAGAGTTTATCTTTCTCTGGCGCACAATCCACCGGCTAACCATAGTACAACGTCGTCGTCGTCGTCGTCGTCGTCGTCGTAGCCGTAGCCGTCGTCGGGGTCAATCGATACTAGAGTGTAGGCTTTAGAGAATTTCATCGTTGCGCCTCTTTCTCCATCCACTCTATCCCTTTTATTTTTTTTTTCCTTTATCTCTATAAAACACATCGCACACACTCGACACACTTATCTCTCCTTTGGCTTCCTATACATCTATTTTACCATTAGTTTAATTTTATTTTCTTCTGAAAGTTTCTCTCGCCCGAAAAACTCTAATCACTTTTTCTCTCGTTCCTTGTTAGTTTAATTACAATCGAGCTTGATTCAGAAGCCAGAAAAAAAAAATTAAAAAAAATAAAAATAAAATCCCCGACATGTTAATTCAATAGTTTTTCATTTCAGCGAATTATTTCGTACGATTAATAACCAGCAGCTAATTCCGTGAGCGAGTGAGTATATTGAAGCAAGTAAACAGGAGTTTGCTGATAGCACAGTTTGCATTATGTATCAGAAAGCCGGGGCTAAAGCTCGAGCATAACCAGAAGCAATAGCGGGGCTCTGATACTGATACTGATGCTGTGCATACGCAGAAACTCCTGCGATTATTGTTGTTATTGTTACTGCTGCAGCAATAGCGCTTGATCTATGCTGCCTCTTTGTATGTGGGGTCAATCGTTGGAACATGTCTCTAGGCTACTACCGCTGCTAGTTTGTATTAGCACATATGCCGCATTGCTGCATCATCAGTTGCATTATCCTGCACCAGGCAATAGACTATTCATCATTTACAAAAAAAGTTTCTATGGAAGGATGAAATTTTTTTTTTTCGATAAATAGAAAGAAAAAAGGAAGGAAGTAGTGTAAATGTAGACCCAGGAATAGAGGGTAGCTGAGGCCAAAAGGCAGATAGAAATTTCAGTTTAGTAAAGCCATATAGTGCGGTATAAAGTAGTTTCAGTGGGGAAATAGGTTTCGGTGTCTGGTACCAGTGGCCGTTAACGCGGCAAATACTGCATCATCCTCTACACATTCTCAACATTCTCTCATATGTATATCTTCTTTAGCACCTACGCGAATCCTTATTCTATATAGATAATACCGCTGCTTTTTATCACATACCTCTAGCATCCTCGACTTTATTAGACGACTTTTTTTAAATAAAAAATAATAAAAATAGAAGCGCCATCATACGGATATATTCGTACAACCAAATCGACTGTATGAAATTCAATTCAGAGAGACTCTTCTCTGTATTTAGATATACGTATATGCCCAAATGTACGCAATGCGCCTCTTTATAATTTCTTTGTCCTCTTTAAACTTTTTTAAAAATTTTTTATTTATTATTATTATTATTATTATTATTCTACAAAAATTTTATGTTATTAATAACAATAGTAATTAAATATTTTTTCTTTCTAAAGATTTGAAAATCTAAAAATAATTATAATATAATGTTTTTTATTTTTTAATTGTATTATTATTATTATTTATTTAAAAAAAATTCAAATGGAAAAAATTAAATAATATCACATAAGTACTGATGATATATTTATATAAAGTTTAATCAAATAAATTTGAAGAAGAAAAATCAATAAATAAATTTCACTTTATAATTTAGAATTTTAATGTTGAAAAAAATAAATATTTAATATTTTTTTTATATCATTAAATTTTAATAATGAATGAATTTATTTATGCAAGCTCAATGTCAATTCAGTAGTGATTTATTTGAAGAATTTAATAGTATTAGGGCATACGTAGTTAATATTGTAAATTTAAAACCCAAGTCACGGTAAAACTTGGCCTGCGTCCCACTAATTTATATCTATAACAACAATCGTATGATGTAATGGTGTGACCTAATAAAAAGTCCATGTTATTATAGTTATTATTATTATTATTATTATTATTATATTAAACGTGTGTGTTGAAGAGAGAGTGTAGATATTACCTTGTTAGATATATATTATATATATATATATATATATATATATATATATATGTATATGGTAGTGCATTGCAGAGTCTATTTGAGGTCTGTCGGGTTGCGGTATGGAACAGGAAGGAAATGGGCGAATAATGGCACTAAGGAGTGTATAGTAAAGTAGGGAGCTATTCCGAGCCCATTCTCGTTATCAACGATGACCATCGTTACCACACAATACCCCTTTACTATATATATATATATACACATATATACGTCTCCAGAGAGCTGTCATAAAATTTAAATGGGTTCTCGATTACCATCGAGTCAACACTCGGTTTCATCTACAGATTACTCTGATTTTCCGATATAAAATACTCTCTCTTTTGTATTGCACTCCAATTAAAATTTTTATCTGAATCGTTATTGTAGACAGAATCATTTATTGTGCCTATTATATCATGACTGATGACGAAAAATTTAACCTTGACCGATTGATAAGATATGGGCCTGTCATAATTCGCGATATCGCTCTCGCGTGATCGCTTTTAACGATTCACTTGAATATTTTTTATTTTCTCAATTATTTGCCCTTCGAAAAAATTAAAAAAAAATAAAAATCAACTGTCTGTTAAGAGTAAATGTCACGAGTAAACTTTTTTAGGTGAAAAAAAGGATATCAGATTTTTTATGACACTTTGATGTCGGAAGATTAGCATTTAAAGAGCGTCCAGCTCTATTTTATATATACATACATATATATTGGTATCATCGGGGTGTATAATGTGCTAGAGAGTGATAAAAATGTAAGTAAAATTCACCTGGAAAAGGAAATATGTATCAAAGTATATATATGTATAATACAGAGTTGAGTTGAGAGTCGAGAGGGTCGTAGTCGAGAGTTATGGATAGCCTAGGAGCACGTTAATCCAGTGACACCTCTAGGTCACTCGTTACACCGAACTCGTTGGGGGTTGGTTGTACTAGTTGTGCTATATATATTTATACAGTTATATATACTGCTGAAAGTTTAAAGGTGGTACGGAAGGATAAAGCTAAGACAAGAAAGAGGAACGAGGAAAGAGGATTACTTTTCGTTTGTTGGTTCTCGTAACGGGCCACTATCGCATGCTCCCTCGCGTGATTCTGAAACATATCACCTATACACTATAGTATATATTTACTCGTACATCGTTGTTAAATCTATGTATTATGCTTTTGCTTTACTATTACTTTTTTTTTTTTTTTTTCAGGGTAAAAAAAAAAAAAAAAAAAAAAAAAAAACATGATTGATAATTATTCGGGGATGTAGCTGATGGGACGTGTAATTTGATGATAAATCCCTTTCTCCCACAAGAAAGACCAATTGTTACTGTCAGAGTGATTGAATTATTAAGTGATTGGCAATTAAAATCGATAATCAGCATCCCCCTGTCAACGGAGAAGGACGTCTGGGCGTCCTCATCGACGTGAGGTAAAAGTTTGTAAATAAAATTGTTTACAATAAACTCAAGTTTGAATGTTGTGAGAGAAAGATTTATTATTGGATGGAAAGAATTTATTTTATTGAAAAAAAAAAAAAAAAAAAAAAAAATTAATAATTGATATTATTACAATTAACTGAGAAAAAATTATTTTTAAAAAAATTTACAAACTAGAAATTTATTTGATTGAAATTTTAATTTTTTTTGCTGAAGAAATAAGAATTTTTATCTTCCCGCTAAAAAAATTGAAAATTTAAAAAAATCGGGAAGTTATTGTTTTTCGAAAATCGAGTTTTCATTATATCTCAACGTTTTGAGGTTCTAGAAAGCATCTCTGACTATTTCTGCGATGGTGTCTGTATGTCTGTATCCAAAATTTTGTTTATATCACAATTTAGAAGAAAAATTTTTATTCCTTCAGCTAATAAGTAAAATTGTTTTAAATTTCAAACAAATTACTAGCAACCTTGCAGTCACTATATGACTGCCGTGACTTTTAAACTATAAATAAATAAAATTTGGCTTAATGAAATAATGAATTTTGTTAAATTGCACCGTATTTGCTTAACTATTTACGTTTTTAAAAATATAAGCTCATCCCAATATTACTCTCATCAAGAGCTTTCATTTGAGTACCCACATGCATTTTGGTATATTTTTCATATATACATATATATAATATATATAAATATATGAAAAATTGATGTGGGTACTCAAATGAAAGGTCTCGATGAGTAGAATGTCGGAGTGAACTTATATCTTTAAAAATGTCAATACTCAATTCTCAAAATACAAAGTAATTTTTTAACTATGTATCTAGAGATAGAAAATTTTTGAATGCAGCCTAAATACTTTTCATCATAAATTGACTATTGGTGAGAATGATATGAAACCTTGAAAAGGTACAGATTTAAGTCAAGACCTTTGCATTGATACTAAATTTCACTAAAATAATCGATTTTGTCATATGACTATCCTGGACACAAAATTTTTCTTATTCTTTTAATAATATAGATTACATTATTGCTAATTTTTCTAAAAATAATTTTTTTTTCAGTCTAGGTAAACAAAAAAATATCTTTAATTGAATTAAAAAATTTTTCTTTGATCAATTCTTCCAAATTTTCAAAAAAGAAAATATTTTATTGACAATTATCAATAATTTATGTTCTTGCACTGAAAAAAAAATCGACATAAAATTTATTTAAATCAACAAATGTTTCTTAGTTTAAAAAATTTTTTTAATGAATAAAAAATAATCGAAAAGAAGAAATAAAAAATCCCGATTAAATTTTCGTAAATTATTTTAACACTTATTAATGTAATTTCAACAAATATTTGTAGCAAGACTTTACAAAAATTTTTAATTTTAGTTATCAGATAACATTTGTCAACTATTACGAAAATTATCACACGGAAAAAAATAAACTGTAAAATTCACTCGGATTCCGGTTAATTTTTATAGTTTCAATTAGTAAAGCGGACATCGGGGTGGCAAAAAAATAAATATTATACAGAACTTAATGTAGAAAGTGTAAAAGCCAGAATTTATAATTTAATATCGAAATCAAGTGATTAGTAGCTGTCACTATAATAAATAACGAATGTCTCATCCCGATGAAATTTTTCGTAAATTAGAAATAAATAAAAATTTTTTGGAATTTCAGGCGTGAAGGGGAGTTGAGGAGAGGAGTGGCGCGAGGACGATGGCAATGACGAGAGGTCGAAGCGCCCTCCTTAATGTAGAAACGTTGGTAGTGTTAACGGTGGTTGTTGCGTCAACGCTGGACTTGGGAGCAAGAGCAACACCCTCGCACAGAAGTCGTCACCATGCGGATTTTTCCCACGAAGAGCTCGGGCAGCAGCAGCAGCCGCAGCAGCAGCACAACCACGATCACGAGCACGAGCACGAGCATGACCACGAGCACGAGCATGAGCACCACCATCGCCAGCAGCCGCAAAAGAGCATTCCGCTCAAGATGACCAGCGGCGCGGCGGAGCACCACCAGCTGGACAGTTTGAAAGAGTTTGAGGATCTCGGGGCAGCCAGGGCAGAGGCGTTATTTACTGAGCCCGGAGATGACTCGTTGATCGTAAAGACGAGGAAGGGCCGAGTGAAAGGTGTCACCCAGACGGCCGCCAGCGGCAAGAAGGTTGACGCCTGGTATGGCATCCCCTACGCGGAAAAGCCGATAGGAGCCCTCAGATTTCGGCATCCTCGGCCGGCCGAGCGGTGGGATGGCATACTTAACGCCACCCAGCTGCCTAATAGCTGCGTCCAGATCCTCGATACAGTCTTTGGGGACTTTGTCGGAGCGACCATGTGGAACCCCAACACTCCTTTGAGCGAGGACTGTCTCTACATTAATGTCGTCGTTCCTCAGCCTCGTCCGAGGAACGCCGCTGTTATGGTATGGATTTTTGGTGGTGAGTTTTTTTTTTTTTTTTTTTTTCTTCTACTTTGCTGCAGTAAGAGTTTTAAGTTTGGAAAATCCAAAAGCACGTCTCATAACAGTGCTTTAATTTTTAAGAAAAAATTTATTTTTTCCACAGAAAAAAAAATTTTGAAGAATTTCATCTTCTTGGTTTGAGTTTAAAAATTCTTAAGGTAGTACTACCGTTACCACAAGAGTCAAATCCCAAAGCCTAACCTTATTTTATTAACGTAGTAGATTTTCTTATACTAAATCACGTTGAAGAAAGAGAGACAGAGATAAATTTTGAATGTTTTTTATTAATAAATATTCTCATATGCTCGGAAACCATACTGACTGTTATAAAATATGTTCTAGATGTTATTTACTCTGGTTGTCTTAATTTTTATTAGATTCTGAACGTCCAGTTTTGTGAAATAAAATAAAGTCTGTGATTTTCCATAAGGATCAATGGTAAAAGCAAAAATGTGTAAATATTAATATCTTTTTTTCAGGACTCGCCAGGCTTTCAAAAATTTTACTACTTAGTTATGATATTATAAAGTACCAATTTACCAAATTTCATTAAATTCTGAACGTCAATTCTAAAACCGGTAGTACTACCTTAAACTAAGAAATTTCACTTGGTTTAAGTACTTTTTATTTGATTTAAAAATTTTTTGTCTTGATTCAAGACAATAAAGTTCTTCAAAATTATTTTCTTGGTTCAAGAATTTTACTCTTGATTCAAGTTAATTTTTTTTTTCAGTGTGAGTAATGAAATTATAAAATGCATAGAATAAGTAATAAAAATAAAAAAAAAATTATCCTACGAAGTAATTCAGATTACAGTGAATATAATTAAATTAAGTGATTCAGGTTATTATGGATCAATTCTTTCTATCTTAATATCGCCATGGACCATGGCATCTATTACATGCAAACATAATTACACATTAGCAATATTCTTTACAAAATTTCCTCAACAAAAAGAAATTTTTTAAAATTGTTTAAATAACAAAAAAAAAATTTATAAAAATTTTTGAAGAGAATTTAGGAGAAAATTTTTTTGAAAAATTTATTGAAACATTTTCTAGAATATTGTTCTTTTTGTTGTTTAAAGAAGTTTTGTAAAAAATATGTTGTGTAGGATAATTTTGTAATGTGTAATTATGTTTGTATGTAATAGATACCTGAAGAAGCCATGGTTCATGGTGAAACGTCGCTGAATTGAAAATTTTTTCACCCTGAGACAATTTTTCTCTTGAATATTTGATACCCATTTTATATTATTTTAGCGTGCAATTATACATATTGAATGAAAAAAAATGATTTAATATTATTTGATCTTCCCATTTGACATGTTAGTCATTAAAAATATTAATAAAAATTTACTATCAAGATATTTAATTTTTTGGAGCAAGAGAAAAATTTTCTCAAGGCAAGAAAATTTACTTCTATCAAGAACAAAATTTTTTGGAGCAAGAGACTGAATTTTCTTAAAACAAGAAGAGTTTCTTGACTTAAATAAATTTTCTTGAATCAACATACGTATCTCTTAAAGCAAGAGAATTAATTTTGTTGGAATAAGTGAAATTTCTTGTAAAAAAAAAATTTTTTTTTGCTCGAGAAAATAATTAAGAAGAAAAATAATTTTTTATTAAAAATTTGAAAATTGTTTTTATTTTTTTTTTCAAATCGAAAAAAAAATTTTTTTAGCAAAAAAAACCCAAAGATAAAAATTTTAATTTCTTTAGCTAATAAAATTATTTAAAAATTCAAGCAAATAAATTTATTTTTCCAATAATGAGAATTTTTCTTGACCTTGACTAATCAGGAGTAACCTTTTAAAGTTATGAGGCGTGCAAAAAAAAAAAAAAAAAAAAAAAAAAAAAAAAAAAAGAAAGAAAGGAATAAAACCCCGCAAATAAAGCGGTAAGCGCTCATCGTTAGCGCATCTCGATACGATCTCGTTTGCAGCAGCCACGCGTATACGCGTTGGCACGCGTTTGCTCCAGGTGGGTTTTACTCCGGCTCAGCGACGCTAGACGTATACGACCCGAAGACCCTGGTCTCTGAGGAGAACATCGTGCTGGTGTCAATGCAGTACCGGGTCGCCAGTTTGGGGTTCATGTATTTCGGTACTTCGGACGTCCCAGGGAACGCCGGGCTTTTTGATCAGATGATGGCGCTCCAGTGGGTCAGGGACAACATCGCCGCGTTTGGAGGTAATCCGGATAATGTTACCCTCTTTGGAGAGAGCGCAGGCGCGGTATCTGTTTCAATGCACTTGCTTTCGCCGCTTTCCAGGTAATTCCGCAAAGTCATCCTAAAATAATTGATACAATTGTTCCATGATTCTTGATAATCCGACAAAATATTCCGGCAAAAATATCCCCAGATAAAATATCCTAAAAAAAAAAAAAATCCCAGACAAAATATTTTAAATATTTTGTCTTAAATTTTTCAATAAAACAATTCAATCCAATAAATTTGAAAAAAAATATTTTTTTCAGTCTAGGTAAACAAAAAACTAGCTTTAATTGAATTAAAAAAAATTTCTTTGATCAATTCTTCAAAATTTTCAGAAAAGTAAATATTTTATTGACAATTATCAATAATTCATGTTCTTTCGACGGGCCACGTTTGCATTATATAATGTAATTTTTCCATTTTTTTTTTTTCGTGTATTAATTAATCTTAAAAAAATTAATATTTAAGGTACCGGCGTCTACTACTAGAGAACTCTTCTACTCTTCTCTACTAGAGAAGACTTTAGCGAAAGCGGTTATTTTAAATAGCATTTCTACACGGAGAAAATTAAATAATAGCAGTTACTATCTAGATGTGGTAAAAAATTTTACCATCAACCTGATCGTAGTGAATACTATTTAGATGGTTGTAGAAATCATCTAGGTGGTAGCATTTACCATATTTATAATAATTGTTACTATCCTGTATGTTAATTATAGTTAATTACTATTATTATCCTAAATAGTTATATTTATAATTTCTGATGGTAACATTTACCATCAGGAATTATAGCAGCTACTATCTAAGGTAGTAAGTAGAATTTAAATATCAGGGTTTAAAAACTAGTCAAAGACGTAAATATATACTGATATAAGCTCATCCTGATGTTAGATTACACTCATCAAGAGCTTTCGTTTGAGTACCCACATGCATTTTTTATATATTTTTCATATATACATGTATATAATATATATAAATATATTAAATATATTTTCTTTAATTTTCTTTCCATGTACTTGAAAATTATTGAATTTTTGATCAATTTTTTCATAGAATTCAATAATATTAATTACTATCCTTGATAGTAAATATAACCATCCTGATAGTAACTGTTGTCATCCTGATTTTAACTGATGATAATTTCTATCATTTAATTTTCTCCGTGTATATATCACTTAGGCCTTATTACCCGCGGGTACCTTATTAATTAATTTAAAAAAAATGAAAATTAATATTTATATATTTAAATGTTTTGTCGCAGTGATATTTAGTCTCAGGGATATTTTTTCAGGGTATCAAGAGTCCTAATACCAATAAAATACTAAAATAAAAATAATACTAATTATTTGAAACAATAGGCATCTATTTAACCAAGCAATTATGCAGTCCGGCTCACCAACAGCTCCCTGGGCAATAATATCCCGTGAGGAATCTATTGTACGTGGATTAAGATTAGCCGAAGCTGTTGGATGTCCTCACGATAGAAATAATTTACGCTCAGTGATTGATTGTCTTGTAACAATAGATCCACTGGATTTAGTTAACAATGAATGGGGCACACTTGGTATATGTGAATTTCCATTCGTCCCGGTTATCGACGGGGCATTTTTAGACGAAACACCCCAGCAGTCACTTGCCACCGCTTCTTTCAAAAAAGCTAACATTTTAATGGGATCAAACACCGAGGAGGGATATTATTTTATTATTTACTATTTGACAGAATTATTCCGCATAGACGGCACTGAGGATGTTAAAGTTTCTCAAGAAGAGTTTCACAGAGCTGTTACTGAATTGAATCCCTATGTTAATTCTATAGCGAGGCGCGCTATTATTTATGAATACACTAATTGGCTAAATCCCGATGATCCCAATGCTAATCGCAATGCGATTGACAAAATTGTCGGGGACTATCAGTTTACCTGCAATGTCAATGAATTTGCAGCTCGGTACGCTGAGACCGGGAATACTGTTTATATGTACTACTATCAGCACAGATCTACTAATAATCCCTGGCCAAGATGGACCGGGGTTATGCATGCTGATGAAATTAGTTATATTTTTGGAGAACCCCTGGATCCTTCTAAAGGATACACTCCGCAAGAAATTACTCTTTCTAAAAGGATGATGCGTTATTGGGCTAATTTTGCTAAAACTGGGTATGTTATTTTATTAATTTTTATTTTTATTTAATTTTTTTTATTGTTTTAAATTCAAACTTTTTTTTAGAGATAATTTTAATGTTTTTTTAAGACACTGAAATAATTTTTAAAGGCATTAGAAAATTTTTTATAATTTTTAACAATTAAATTTCTATTAAAAAAATTTAATAAAAAAATTTTATTGTGTGGAAATTTTTAAAAAAATTTTGTAGCAATTAAATTTCTATTAAAAAAATTTGATAAAAAAATTTTATTATGTGAAAATTAAAAAAATTTTTTTTTATAATTTTATAGCAATTAAATAATTATTAAAAGAATTTAATAAAAAAAATTCCACGCATGAAAATTAAAGAAATTTTTTACACTAATAAAATTATTGTAAAAAAAATTAATGTTAAATTTACAAAAAAAATTATCAGTGGAAATTCTTGAAGAATTTTTTTTTAATAAAATTATTATTAAAAAAATTAAATTTACTAAATAGATAATTTGTTATTTCATGGCAATGAAATAATTATCAAAAGAATTTAATGAAAAAAAAATTCCCTACATGAAAATTAAAGAAATTTTTATAGTAATAAAATTAATGTTTAAATTTAAAAAAAATTATCAGTGGAAATTCTTGAAGAATTTTTTTATAACAAAATTATTATTAAAAAAATTAAATATTTTTATTTTTTTTTTATTTTTATTTTATTTATCTGGTAAAGATATACTAAACAAATAATTTGTTATTTATTATATTTAACAGAGATCCAAATATGGGAGACGACGGATCGTGGACTGAAGCATTCTGGCCCCAACACACGGCTAAAAATCTAGAATATTTAACTCTAGACACAAACACCACCGAAGTTGGTCAGGGGATAAGAGTGCGACAGTGTGCTTTCTGGAAAAACTACCTCCCAAACCTCATTGCCGACACCAGTGAGTATTTAACTTCATTAAATTAACTTATATAATCGTCGGGTGTCATATCACTTAGCATTACAGCAGGAGCTTCAAAGAGACAATCGATCTCGTTAATTGTCGCGTAATTGGCAACCGCGCGGCTCAGCGGTTTCCTGTCGCACAAATGTGGGATATGGCTTAATGCCAAATCGTGCATCTATAAATCGTTTTATCATCCACATTAGACTAATAGTTATACCAAAAAAATTTTTTTAACAAATAAAAAGGCCGGAACGGAAGTAGATTTCATTTTGATAATAATAATTCCCATTTTTCACTATTTTAAATATAAATTAATAAAATATTTAAAATTTTGAGCTTAAAAATCTGATAGGAATTTCACAGAACACTATTTTTGGAATATTCAAACCCAAATAACTTTTAAGTGAATCAATCTCATCGAAATTCGATTTTTACAATACAATAACTTTCCAATAATTTGGAAATTGTTGATTTTTTATGAAATCTACTAAAACGAGTGCAATAGCAAATTTTTATATTTAGCATAGCGGATTATGACTTAATTTTAAGACTACACATATAATATGGTACTTAAATTAAAATTGATTTAAAGAGCCTTCAGATGTAATTTTTAGAAGTTCAAAAAGTTATCGTAATCAAAAGTTATTTAAGGAAAAAAGTGAGAAAATGTGAATTTTTACGATTTTGAAAATTTCAAAATTTTCTAATTTCGAAACTATTCAATTGATTGAGCTTATCTTCGAACTTAACCTTGGTATTAAGCCATATATAGTGTGTAAGGATGTACAACAATTTTTTAAAATTCCGACGCAGAGTACCAACGACAAAGTTCGATTTCTATGAAATCTACTAATGAAATTTCATTAATTAGAATTAACTTTTAATTTATCGTCATTTCTGACACAATTGATTAAGGAAGATAATGAAGCATGTGAATTAAAGCTTATTTAATAAGCTTTCAGATACAGTTTACGAAAAAAAAACGAAGTTATCGCATTCAAAAGTTATTGCAAGAAAAACCAAAAAAAGTTGAATTTTTTCGCGATTTTTGAAATTTTTAATCTGCTCTTATTCGTGGTCTACTTGATTGAGGGAAATGAATAAGCATGGAAATTGAAGGTTATTAAATAAGCTTCAAGATACAATTTACAAAAATATGAAAAGTTATTGCATTCAAAAGTTATTGCAAGGAAAACCAAAAAAAGTTGAATTTTTCAAAATTTTGAATCAGCTCGTATTTCTAAAATAACCGACCGATTCATCTCATTCTCGAACTTAACCTCGGTAATTATCCGTAGAATATGGACGCTAAGTTTAATGAAGATCCGTTAAAAATTGAGAGAGTTAGAGTAGAGACAAGGCCGGTTATATCGTATGTACACAAACTTTTGAACCATATACATTTTCTGACTCAGATTGACGAGCTGAGTAAGAATATACAAATATTTTTCAAAAATTGCAATAGTTAGATTTCTATGAAATCTACTAAAAATTATCCAACAAGATTTATTCTGTTAAAAAGTTTTTCAAGAGCATCTCTATATATATAAGCAAAATATATATGTATATTAGAATAATCGTTTGTATATATGTAAAAAAAAAGTCATCTCATCTTAAGATGAGATTGGTGAGTTTGAGTACACTCAAGGAGACTAGATTCACTAGAGAAAGAAAAAAAAAGAAAAAAGACACTGGATGTTATAATAAAGCAGAAAAAAAATATATATATATATAGTTAGGAAAAGCGGAATTGCGGGACGGGTAGTATTACGTGAAAGCAACGATAGGGAGTGTGAGAGACTCTACCCGGTATGGATCGATGCCACCGCATCGGCGGGTCGCGCACACCCAAACGCCTGGTTCACCTCTCTTTCCTATCCCGACGTTGACGTCTACGTCTACGTCCTGGCGGGCTTTTACTGCTGCTGTTGCTTTAACAGCTGGTTATGAAGCTGATTCGTGTTTGGGAGAGACCCTCGTCTCTCCCCTCCGATGCAGCTCTGTACAATATTTTTTTTATTATTTAGGGGAAATAGATTCTGTGTAAATCCTTGCTCCCGTCATTACACTCACAAATCTAGAAATAAAAATAATAATAAGAATAAAATGAATGCACCACGTGTCTCTCCCTTTGAGCTTTTTCATCCCTCAAATCCGTATTAATATATTGTATTTAATTACACTGACGTGCATCCCCCTAAATTTTTATTTTTATCGAATTTGTGGATATTGTTCGGCGGGTAATATATTATTTTATTGACAGATCCTGTAATAATATCGATTAGATACTTAAATAGCGTGATGTATTAGTTATTGTTGATAAACCCATAAAAATAGAGCGTGATAAGTAATTCCCGTAACCTAGTTTTTAAATTCATATAAATATTGTTAAAAAGCATTTATATGGCCTGGAGGATAAAAGTTTATATTACAATTCGGAAGAGTAAGAGTATTATTGTTATTATTATTATATAGAGAGAGCATTGAGAGGTAAAAAGATCCCTTGAGGGTAATATTAACCGTCATTTTATATCATACCTCTCGTGGGTATAAAAAAGGTATAAAACTAGTCTATTATGATATGTATGTTGATTATTGATGTTGAAATAGATAGATAGATGGATAATAACACACGCGAGATGACAATTTAGATTAAAAAGTATCATAAGAATCATAAAATCTGATTTTTTATTCAACCAATATAAATCCACGGATAAAATAATTATTTTAATTAATATTTGTTGTTTTTTTATTTAGATACACTGGAGATGTCATCAAAAGAAACCTGCAGTGGCAGTACGTCGGGTACGGACACTGTTTTTACGGTCTGTCTGGCAATTACCAGTCTCTTAGTGTTTTCAGTACTGCCCATCACCAGCATACCGGCTTGAAGCTACATCTAGTCACTCATCAACAAATATTATTATTGATATATAGTATTCTCAAGATATTTTAATTATTATTAAAATAATTATATTCATTTTATTTATTTTTTTTTTTTTTTTTTTTTTCATTTGTAAAATAAAATATAAATAATACGTGTAAGTATTACTTTAAATTTATAAAATTTTGTCACTATATTCGTATTATATTCAACACGGCATGTATATTTACACCGAGTTTATTCTCGCTTCACGAATTGCGGATTAAGTGACTGTCGATTTGATTTTTACGCTCGATTAACAATCGATCTGCAACTCGTTATACAATCGCAGACATATCATTCTTTACGTAAAATGCTATACAGTAGATATATATCTATATTATATATTATATATTATGTACTGCATATGTTACAGATAAATACATACCTACGGAGATATATTCGACTATGTACATAAGATACACAGGATTATAAGAAGATAAATTTCAGTTTTTTTTTTTTCTTTTTAATAATTTCATTTTTAAAAAAAATTTTGTACATTTTTTTTTTCTTAATTAAAAATTTAAAAAAAAAATTTATTTGCTGCTGGGTGATGAAAAAAAATTCAAAAATTGAAGAAAAAAAAATTAAATAATTTTTTAGAAATTTTAAATTAAAAAAAAAATTTTTTTTTTTCAATTTTATTTGCTAATAATTAAATAAAAAAAAATTAAACAATTTTTGGTGAGTTCAAAATTTGAAAAAAAAATTAAACAATTTTTTATGAATTAAAAATAGAAAAAAAAATTTATTTCCAGTAATTAATGAAAAAAAAGTTAAACAGTTGTTTGTAAATTAAAAATAAAAAAAAATTTTTTTGTTCAATTATTTTATATGCTAATAATTAGAGAAATTATTTGTTAATTAAAAATTTTTAAAAAATTTTAAATGATAATTTTATTTGCTAATAAATAAATAAAAAAATTCAACAATTTTTTTGTGAATTAAAAATAGAACAAAAAAAAATTTTATTTGCCGCTAATTAATTAAAAAAAAAAAGTTAAACAGTTGTTTGTAAATTAAAAATAAGAAAAAAAAATTTTTCTAATGATAATTTTATTTGCTAATAATTAAATGAAAAAAATTCAAGAATTTTTTGTGAATTAAAAATAGAACAAAAAAAAATTTTATTTGCCGCTAATTAATTAAAAAAAAAAAGTTAAACAATTGTTTGTAAATTAAATATAAAACAAGTGTTTTTTTGCAACACACAATTTTCTTTATTCTTGTGTATCCACATAAAAGTATGTATTTATTTATAAGTATATATATGTAAGTATAAGTACATGTGTATGCAAGTGTATGTATATGTATGATAAGTGTCTGTACAGGCGACAGACAAAAAAATTCTTGAAAGAAACACACAGTTAGACAAAGAAAGCGTCGAGCGACGGGGAAGGGGGTGAGAAAAAGGCAACTTAAAAATAAATAATAAAAAAGAGCTAGAGTTATATATATATATGTATTTATATATATATGAAGAAATGAATAAAAGAAATGAGTGAATGGATTTTTCCCCTCAAGCTAAATGAGACAACAGCAAAGAACTCAAGCAGTAAAAATTTTGAAAATAAAAATAAATGTTGAGAATATTAAGTGGAAAAAAATACCGTACTAATGATAAAGATGAGAAAGAGACAGAGTGGTGTGTAAAATGGTTTTAAGTGAGTGTGAAAATTAAAAAAAAAATATATATATATATATATGACAACCGAGCAAAATGAAAAATTTAAAAAAAAGTCTTGAAAAGTTTTTAAAAAAATTTAAATAACTTTAAATATTTAAAAAAAAAAAGATGATTATTATTATTAAATAAAAATAAAGAGAATATGATGGATTAAGATTAATTATCTAATCAATTTCATTATTAAATGAAAGCCTATTAGTAAGCTTTATACTATTTATATATAAAAACAAAATATGATAATTATATAAAGAATAAAATATTAAATATTAAAAAAAAACAAAGCGATCATTTAATAATAATTATTATTATATTATTAATTATTAATACAATGAGTATATGAGTGAATGCTAAAAAAAAAAAATTTTAAACTTTATTAATATCGATGATGATAATAATAATAATAATATATAATACTTAACAACGATAATAATATTTATTGATTATAAAATAACTTATTATTAATAATAAATTATACTTCCGAGGAGCGATTAAATAAAATAATAATAATAGTAAAAATAATGAATGACATTTTGTATTTTATAAAATATGAATTGAAATGATTTATTTTATTTTAATTACATTTAAAAAAAATTTTTTTTAATGAAAAAAAAAAATTAATAATTAATATTTCCGTCTGGAAAAGATAAATAATTTGATTAATTTATAGTTTTAAATTAAACTTAAATTTAAAATTGGATAAAATTTGTGTCAGTACTAAAATATATTTATTCTACTTAAATTAGTTTAATTTTTAATAAATGCTACCAGAAAATTATTCGATAGTAACTAATTTGCGTAAATTTACGTAGATTATTTTATACTAGTAATAATAGATACATATTTTTCATTAACCTTTTTTTTAATTAACATTTATGGCTAATTAAGTAGCATAAAATTATTTTAGTCAGACATTATTTATTTCTTCTTTAAAAAAAAAATCATTTCAATTCTTTTTATTGTAAAATTAAAATATAATTCACCAGATATTTAAAAATAATTTTTATGTGTGTGATAAAAATGTATAAATGTCAATGATTATTAAGTATGCATATATATAAATATATAAATAAATGATTTTAGATAACAGATTAAATATCGATCGCACTATAAAATTGTAACAGTTATTTGCTGCCTTAAAATAATTAAAAAAAAATTAAATTATTAATTAATTATCATCGAAAATGACAGAAAATCAATAAAACTCTCAATTCCCGAGCTAACCCAATGATTGTTGTCCAAATAAAAAAAATACTACATATCGTATCGAATTTTTTTTTTTTTTTTTTATTTCTTCTTTTGCTAAATAAATTTTATCAGGAATTTTTTTAAAGATATTTTATCGGAGCTTGAACGCGATAAAAAAAAAAAACTTTTTTTTTAAATGTAATAAAAGAATAATGAGTGAAGAAAAGATAAAAAAAATCTGGAACATTTCCAAGCGGCCGTACCGTATCCTATTGATTTTTATTTCACATCCTGGGGCGATACTAGTTATAGTGACCGAGTAAAGCCAGTGCTGGCAATAACAAGTGAAGCATCGAGTTATAAGTCCGCCGCAAATGAGAAAAATAAAGACCCTGGATTCCACATCTCGCGATATAGCTCACGGATTTTTTTTTTCTAGATACTGAAATTATTCAGCACTTTTTTATTAATCAAAAGTCAATTTTTTAAGCAAGCTATTTTTAGAAACAATCAATTGGGTTAGTACTTACGCATTCACTTTGATTTTTTTAATAATTAGAGTTGTATTGGTTTGTTGAAGAGATTTGTGAAAAGATGATAGCTGGTTAATTTGAAAAATTATTAATCCGTAATAATCTAATCTTCATTGGGACCTTATACTGATAATATATTAATCATCTAGAATACCAAAGTAGATTGTAATCTTTTAAGAACGTTATTTAATACAAATCAGTATATTCCTATTTATATAATATATATATATATATATATATATATATATATATATATATATATATATATATATATATATATATATATATATATATAATAATCAAAACATTTGGTAATAGGTACGGTAGTTTAAACTTGAGAAAATGTTCAAAAACATTTTTTATTTTTATTATTGTGATAATTTATCGAAATTTTACTTTTCAATATTGTTTTTATTATTATTATTATTATTATTTATTTGGTCCTTTAATTTTTTTAATTTGATTTTTAAGTTACTTTCTATACAGTTAAAAATTTTGCGGAATTTGGTCAAAAATTGTTTTTAATTTTTAACAAAAATTTAGAGATTAATTTTTTATCAAGAAGTTTTTTGTGAAATATTTAACAAAAAATTTTGGACGGTAAATTTAATATAAGAATTTTTAATACAAAAAATTGTTTTGAAAATTTAATACAAAAATTTTTTTTTTCAATTTTTGACAAAATTTTTAATGCAAAAATTTGTTTTAAAAATTAAATACGAAATTTTTAATAAAAAAATTTGTGTTAAAAATTTAATACAAAATTTTGAATGCAAAAATTTGTTTTAAAAATTAAATACCAAATTTTTAATAAAAAAATTTGTTAAAAATTTAATGCCAAATTTTTAATACAAAAATTTGTTTTAAAAATTTAATACAAAAATTTATTTTAAAAATTAAACACAAAATTTTTAATTAAAAAATTTGTTAAAAATTTAACATACTTATTTGTTTGGAAAAATAAGTTGTTAAATTTTTCTTAAAAATTTAATACAAAGATTTATTTTAAAAATTTACCCCAAAATTTTTTGACGTAATAACGCAAAATTTTCAACTTATTCCTCTGTAGCTCCGTCGGAAGCGAAATTTTCGCTCAAGTATGTATAGTACATTAATTAAAATATGGATACAAGAAAAAAACAAAAAAAAAACCAAAAACAATGAACAAATGAACAAGAACAAAATGAAAAGTAAGACAAACCTTCACACAAGTATATTTACAAGAGGGAAGTTAATTAAATCAATAGCAAGTATTGATATTACGACTATAAAAAATAAAGCAAAGTAAATACTTAAATAAACAAAGATCAATCGAATTATACACAAATCCCTCTTGAGTCTGATCTATCGACAGTCTTCAATAAGACTCTAAATACTATAAAAAAAATTTTAATAAAATATTAAAAAAGTAAATCGTTCAATTATGTCTTCATAAAAGTAAAAATAATGACGCAAGTCGTTTAAAAATATTTAAGTAATATAAATTATTTATTAAAAACTCAACAATCGTGCTTTTTTTTTTTTTTGACTGTTGAAATTATTAAAAATTTATGTCTGTAGTTTGATACTGCTACTAAAATAATAATAAGAATAATAATAATAACAATAATAATAATAATAATAATAATAATAATAATAATAATAATAATAATAATAATAAAATAAATAATTTAAGGCTTTGTTATTTATATTAATAAAACAAAGATTAATCATAGAACTGTTACAATATACAATTTTTTCTTCATTAATTAATAATACATAAATAATAAAAGTCTTGAATTTTTTAACTTAAAAAAATAGTATAAAAAAAAAGGGTGATTTAAAATCACATAATATAATAATTACAATAAAAAATAGCTTCCCGATTTTTGAAAATTTTCAATTTTCTTGGCGGGAAGTTTAAAAAAAAAAAACTCTAGATCATTATTACTTAAGACGCGATAAAAGAAGAAATTTTTTTTAAATAAATATTTAAATCCAGCAAATTAATAAGCAAATGTATTTAATAAATAAATAAATAAAGTAAAAAATAAATATTATATATATTTCGTTTAATTTATTGCCAATAATATTATTGTAATTATAAATATATAAAGAGTTAATAAAACATTGCCAGACTGATGAACTACCGGTGTTGATAATACAAGGAAGTTATGTGAAAGTAAATAAATTTATTAGAAGAAAAATAAAATACCGAATATACATAAATATTTCAAATTATTATTATTAAGAATAAAGTTAAGTAAAAAATATAAAAATAAAAAAAAAAACGGATAGTATATTGATATTAATAAATAAAATATGCCGGCTTATAAATTTTTGCTATTTCTTCCGCTTAATATTTAAATATTAAATAACTAATAATAATAATAATTTTATTTAGATATTTTTTTGTATTATTTTATTGAAATTATTATAGATTATAATATAAATTTAAAATTATTATATTTAAAATGGGATTCTGACAGCATGTTGCTGTAAAAGTAGCCCGCAGGCCTAAATTAATACGATAATCTTCATCCTAGTTAATTAATTAATTTATTGTAATTATATTTATTATTATTACCATTATTATTGTTACTGTTGTTGTTGATGTTATTGTTGCTGTAGCTAATCTTATTCAAAATTTTTTTTATAATTTATTATTATTATTAGTGGATTTATAAATCTTATTATTAATTACATACATGAGTGGTCGAATAATGCAAATAATACACCTAACACCATCACACACATATTATTAATATTAATACTATGTATTAAAAAAAATATAAATATATATTAAGTATTATGTTGATTTTTGCCATGTTATTATAAATCACTCTCTTCAAATATATTATTATAAATTATAATAAAATAATTAAATAAATAAAAAATTAAAAAGTAATTATCTTAATGCACTGTAAAAATATTTTATTAGTTTATTTAGTTAATTAATTATTTTTTTATTAATTAATTAAAATGTTTTTTTTTGTGAAAAAAAATTTGTAATTTTATTTTTTGACAAAAAATTTTTAATTTTATTTTTTGACAAGAAATTTTCAATTTTATTTTTATCAACCAAAAAATACAGATAAATTATAAAAAAAAATATACGCAAATTTATCAATTGAATTAATTAAAAATTCTTACCATAAAAAAAACTCAATTATATTTTTATCTGGATAAATTAATAAATATATTATATTTAATATAAAAAAAAAAATCTTAATAAAATTAATTATTTAGCAAATAAAAATGCACGTACGGAATAAAATTTAATATAGTGATAGATAGTGATGATTAATTACTTCAACAATAAAGATATAATATAATATATTGTCCCAATAATATTTACTCATGTTTTAAATGCACCTGCATGAGCAGCTTTGGTAATAAATGTCTTCAACGTTGCTTCGTCCAGTTTTGAAAAGTGAGATGTTTGGATTACTGCTGTCATATGGTTTAAAGCAAATTTAAAACAAAAGTCTTCTAATTCCTGTAAATAATATATATTATAATATTTTTTAAAATAAAAATTAATAATTAAATAAATAAATTAAAAACTTACTTTGGAACTGTATTCAATGGCAGTTTTATATAAAAAAGCAACATTATTTATAGTAATCCCGCGTTTAATCATTTGTACACACTTTCCTTTCAATTGAGTTTCAAAATACGCATTTGCAAGATACATTAGTTCTGTTAAAAAAAATTAGATTTTACAATTTAAAATTATCAATATTATATTTTATGTTGTATAAATTACCTAGTGCATTTTCAGGTGGTAAATCAACTTGATCAGTGTATAAATATTTTAAAAATGATCTATAAACATCATATGAAAATTCATCATGCACAATAACACTGAAAATAAAATTTGAATTTATATTGATAAATACATGTAATTAAAAATAATTATAATTTAATTCTTACGATTGGTTATTTTCAGTCCAATGCTCTTGAAACATTGATCTAAAATATTGACAGCGTATTTTTAAAACAGCTTTATGTACATAAATAGGTTTTCCCTGTACTTGTATTGTCAAATCACTGTGAGTCTATAATATTAATAATTAATTTTGTTATTTATAAAAATAATAATGATAAATTTTATTATTATTATTATTATTATTAACTGGAAATTTGTCTGGAATAATAATAATAATAATAATAATAATAAATACTTACAGAATCATCAAAGGCTTGTTTTAAACAATCCAAAATACTTGTTTCATCTTCAGCATAGAGTACGAGTGGCTCGTGCATAACACTTGGTGTTGAGTAGCAAGCAAGTACATCGTGTAAGTGCAATAATGGAGTCACTGTTGGTGTTGTCACTGTTTGACCCCGACATTGACCCCACATATAAATTTTTCCACCCTCAGCTAGCGCTGCACTTATGTGATTACAGTGTATTGCTGCGATGTCACTTACTCTACCCATG
This sequence comes from Cotesia typhae, assembly GCF_013202065.1. Taxonomy (NCBI): domain Eukaryota; kingdom Metazoa; phylum Arthropoda; class Insecta; order Hymenoptera; family Braconidae; genus Cotesia; species Cotesia typhae. Next base: position 5,875,896 of record NW_027423774.1, on the reverse strand, counting down.
TCTCCGATTGTCAGCTGTTATTTACCAAAATAAATAATTATTTTATATTATATTTAAATGAAATATTAATGTTGTTGATTTAAAATTAAAATTTCATACTTTGACCGGTTGACATGCATTCGATTTAGTTCCTAAACCCAACTGTCCATATCCATTGCCTCCCCATACGTAAACATCACCTTCGTCACTCATTGCCATTGTATGTGAGTAGCCACACACAACTTTAGCTGTTTATAAAAATTATTATTATTATTATTATTATTATTATTATTATTATTATTTATTAATTAATTAATTAAGCTTAAAAAACAATTTAATTTTAAAATTTAATAAAAAAAAAAAAATTACCAATAACAATCCCATTCAGTCCAGTGACTTTTTGAGGACTTAATTGATTAATGTAAGTACCAACTCCTAATTGGCCAACACTGTTATTACCCCATGCATAAACCTCACCGTTATTAGTAACGGCAACACTTGATGTTTGTCCGCATGCTATCTGAATTATTTTTTTACCAGCTAATCCAGAATTTATTTTACGTGGAGTATTTTGATTAGTACTTATACCACTTCCAACTTGTCCGCAAGTATTTTGTCCCCATCCATAAACCTGTAAATAAAAATTATTATTATTTTTAATATTATAAAATAAATAAGGATTTATATTTAGTTGGCATCTGAAAAATTTTCAATATAAATCAATTACACGGAAAAAACAAGATGACACTGGATATCATCCTAGATTATACTCAGTGATATCCGTGGTGAAAAAAATTTTCGGATAGTAGCTAGTGTAATCTAGATTATACTGGGTGATATCTGGAGTATACTCATTGTAATCTGGATTATACTCATTATAATTTGGATTATACTCATTATAATCTGGATTATACTCATTATAATCTGGATTATACTAATTATAATCTAGATTATAATGATTATAATCATTATAATCTAGATTATACTCATTGTAATTTGGATTATACTAACTACTATCTGAAATTTTTTTTCACTCAGTATAATCTAGGATGATATCCAGTGTCATCTTGTTCTTTCCGTGTATAATGAAAAAAAAATTTTATTTTTTAATTTGCACTTATAATTTTTTCATAATAATTGAATAATTTTTTCACAATAATTCAAATAAATAAATAATAATTTAATAATTCAGTTATAAAAAATGATATTGAAATTGAGGAACATTTGATGTTTTTATAAAATTTTTTAACAAGTAAATTATTACAAGAAAAATTTATTTTATTTTATTGTTTTTTTTTTTTTTTTAGAAATGCTAAGAAATTCTAAATGCAATTTTTTTAAAATAATTTTTTGGAACAAATTAATTTAGCGGGTGTTTAAAAATGAAAATTATTTATTTTACCTCTCCATCTTCAGTCAGTGCTAATGAATGATGGCTACCACAAGCAATTGCAATGATAGGTTTGTCCTCAAAATTAGAAGCAACCTTACTTGGCAGTGGATTTTGATTAGATGATCCATTTCCTAGCTCACAGTAACCATTATGCCCCCATGAGTAAACTTCTCCTTTGTTAGTAAGTGCCAAGACATGAGGTCCAACACCAAATGCAAATGTCTTGACGCCTTTTAGAGTCAGAGCTTCTATTTTGACAGGATACAAAGTGCTGTGGGTGTCACCTGTGCCCAAACACCCTGACGTGTTGCTTCCTAGTGCGTATACTTTGCCGTCTTTTGTTACTATCAACACTTCATTGCCAAGTAATCCTGTAATAATATATTTTTTTTTAATCAAAATTAATTCAACAAATATTTAATTATTTTTTTAACAAAAAAAATTACGTAGAAAATTTTTAAAATAAACTCAATTTTTAATGACACTGAAGTTGAAAGACATTAAAAATTTTTTTGTGGCAATTATATTATTAAAAAAAAAATTAAATGACATTAAAGTTAGCTGTCACTTGACAATTTTTAAAATTTTTTTTAACAAATAAATTTACTCTAAAAAATTATTTTTAAGAAATTTCATTTATAGTTTTTTAAAATTTCTAAATGTCAATTTTTTTATAAAATTTTTTTTTACCATAATTTATTTGTTAATTTTCATTAAAATTTACCATAAGTTAATTTTCATTAAAATTAAATGACATTAAAGTTAGCAATCACTAAAGAATTTTTCAATTTTATTTGACAAAAAAATTAGTTCCAAAAAATAATTTTAAAAAATTGGATTTTTAATTTTTTAAAATTTCTAAATGTCAATTTTTTTTCCTAATTTTTATGCCATAATTAGTTTGTTAAAAAAAAATTCTAAAAATTATTAAATATCTGCTAAATTTATTTTTATAAAAATTAATTAATAAATTTCACATAAGAAAATTCATAAAAATTACAAGTGAAAATTTTTATTGTACTTAATTTGTTAAAAAAATTTTTTAAATTGACAGCTGACAGCTAATTCCAGTATCATAATTTTTAAAAAATAATTTTTTTGAACAAATTTGATAACATTAAATTTAGCCGTCACTTCACAATTTTAAAAATTTTTTTTAACAAATAAATTATATCTTAGAAAAATGATTAAAAAATTGGACTTGTATAAATTTGAATAAATTAAAAATGCAATTTTTTAAAAATAATTTTTTAGAACAAATTTGTTTGATAAAAAAAATTAAAAAACGCTCAATTGATTTAATTGCTAGGTTTAATGTCACTTTTTTATTTGTACAATTATAAAAGTTTTTAATTTATTATTGTTATAATTACCAAAAACAAGTATTGTATCAATCTCACTGATAAATTCACGATTAAGCAGACTAAGTATTGGCCAATTTTTTAAATCAACACTTGCCATAATATTTGTCATAATAAAAAAAAGGAAAAATTAAATGAAAAAACAAAATTCTGTTTTAAGAAACAGTTAGGAGTTTTTCACAAAAATGTATTTAGTATTTTAAATTTGACATTATTAATCTTAATATTTTTCTTGTCACTTAAATAGATCACAATTTAGTTTTTATAATAATAACAATAAAAATAAAAATATGTTATAAATTATTTGACATTTAGTAAGAAGTACAAATAGATGAATTATTTACGTTGTGAATTTATAAATTAGGTTATATATATATAATACTAATCACTCCGTTGATAATGCCAAAATTAGCAAAATTACTGTAATCACTGGTTGGTAAGAATTTTATTCTAAATTTTTTTGCCATAATTTATCGGTTGAAAAAATTCTAAAAATGATTAAATTTCTGCTACCTAAATTCATTTTTATCTTAAAATTAATTTTACATAGAAAAATATCATTAATTAAAAATTGTTAAAAAATTTGTGAGTGTGAATTTAGCGGACAACAGACAATCGAAAACTTTGACAATCGATATCCCTGCGAAGAAATCGAATTTACAAAAAATAAATAAATACAGTTATTCAAAGTTTGGATATTTATAAATATCCCAACAAACGGAATCAAATAGAAACAGATTCGACTTTCTATCCATTTCAATCTTAATAAATACTTTTTTTAAAGGCACTGTTTTTTCAATTCGTTCCCATGCGATTCAATCAGAATTTTCAGTAATGTAATGCTGAAAATGTTTGACGTTTATGTTAATAATTAATTATTCAAGATGCTTGAAGAAGCCATGAAAAAAATTTATTATAATAAATAATAACTTAAAATAAAAAAGAGGATAATTGTTTAAATTAATAAATATCTACACTTTAATGATTGAAGTTTTGTTGTATCCTAATAAAGCTATCGTTTCACCGTTGGGACTCCACTTGCCATTAATAACTTTCATCCCTCGTGGAGATTCAAATAGTTGTACTTTTTTAATTGGATGCCATTCAACAATTATCGGAGACTCAGAAAAAATTAATAAGCGGGTTTTTGTCGGCTCCCATGCGATTCCTAATTAAAAAGTGAAAAACATAATTAATACTCTCTTAATTATTGTGATACTACATAAAAAATCTAAAAATTATCAGATGTCATCTATATTATTATGAGAATAAGAAAAATTTTATTTCCGGGATAGTCATATGATGAAATCGGTTTTTTTTTTTTTTTTAGTGAAATTTAGTGTCATATTGCAAAGGTCTTGACTTGAATTTGTGCCTTCTCAAGGTTTCATATCATTCTCACAGATAATTAATTTATGATGATAAGTATTTAAATTGCATTCGAAAATGCTCTATCTCTAGATACATAATTAAGAAATTACCTTGTATCTTGTGAACTATCGACATTTTCAAAGATGTAAGCTCATCCCGAGATTACACTCATCAAGAGCTTTCATTTGAATACCCACATCAATTTTTCATATATTTGATATATTTATATATATATTATGTATATAAATATATGAAAAATATATCAAAATGTATGTGGGTACTCAAATGAAAGCTCTTGATGAGTGTAACATAAGGATGAGCTTATATTTTTAAAAATATTAATAATTAAGAAATGACCTTGTATCTTGTAAACTATTGACATTTTTATAGATATAAGCTCATCCTGACATTACACTCATTGAGACCTTTCATTTGAGTACCCACATCAATTGTTCATATATTTGATATATATATATATATATATATATATATATATATATATATATATATATATATATATATATATATATATATATATATATATATATATATATATATATATATATATATAAAATATATAAAAATGCCATGTGGGTATTCAAATGAAAGCTCTTGATTAGTATAACATCGGGATGTGCTTATATTTTCAAAAACGTCAATATTTAAGAAAGTACAATGCAATTTAACAAAATTCATTATTCAATTAAGCTAAATTTTAATTTTTTATAGTTTACAAGTCATGGCAATCACATAGTGACTACAGGTTGCTAGTTATTAATTTTTTTATTTATTATAAAAATGATTACCTGATATTGAATTTTTCAATAAAATATTATCAACGCAATCGTCAATCAAATCCCAAATCCAAAGAGTCGAGGGATAAACTTGATGTCTTATCGCCAAATATTTACCGCATGGACTAAATGACAGAATATCTATTGCTGCAATAGACACGTCCCAATATTTAGGTTCAATATCTATCGGAATATTTATAGGTCTGTCTAATACTTGTTCTAAAATATACTTGACGTGTTGATCATGTATTACATTATTCGACAGATAATTAGACCAATCTCTTCGAGTAATATCAATTTCTTTATAAATTTTTCCAAGATAATTATCATCCTCTTTGATTACCGGCTTACAGTGCAATTCATTAATTACCGACCAAGTAACATGATTTATCAATGCAACTGTCTCATTATAACCAGCAATAGCTAATATTTGTCCGCTGGGACTCCAAACAACTTGCTCAATTCCTTTAATTGGTTTTTCAATTGTGTCACTGCAAGGTAAATTATTTCCTTCGACATTAAATACGCCGATGTGTGTATCTGTTGTCATTGAGTATATTAGTATTCGGGATTTTCCAATTATTGAACACCAAATAGCTAACAATTCTCCATTGGGTGACCATGATACCCCGTCAATGCTGAATAATTTATCGCAGATCAATCTCTGTAATAAATAAAAATAAAAATAAGCTTATAAAATAATAATAATAATAATAATAATAATAATAATAATAATAATAGTAATTTATGATGCTGAAATTGATTTTAGAAATTTTTTTTTAATTTTTTAGCAATCAAATTTTTATGAAAAAAATTTCACGTGTGAAAATTAAAAAAAAAAACATAAGGGGAGATTTTTAAAAGTATTTTTTTATTAAAGACTTTGAAATTATTGACATTAGAATTTTTTTTTTTTAATTTTAGAACAATTAAATTATTATTACAGATATTAAAAATTTTTTTAGAATTTTATAACAATTTAATTATTAAAAAAAAATTTAATTAAAAAGTTTCACATGTGAAAATTAATAAAAATTGCAAGTAAAAATTTTTAGAAGCATTTTTTTAATGAAAATTAATTGAGGAGATATTTAATAATTTTTCTAATAAATAAATTACTGCATTAAGATTACTAAAAAAAAAAATGGACTTTTGAAATTTTAATAAATTAAAAATGCAATTTTTTAAAAATAATTTTTCGGAGCAAATTTTTTTGTTAAATAAAATTAAAAAATGGTCAAGTGACAGCTAGCTTTAATGTCATATTTTTTTAATGACATTAAAGTTTGCTGTCATCTGATTAATTTTTAATTTTATTTAAAAATTAAATTAAGTAAAAAAATTATTTAAAAAAAATTGCATTCTTTTATTTTTAAAATTTCTAGATGTCAATTTTTTTTTTTCTTACTATTTTTACCATAATTTATATGACATTAAAACTAGCAGTCACTTGACAATTTTTAAATTTTCTTTAACAAAAAAATTTGTTCTAAAAAATTATTTAAAAAAAATTGCATTTTTAATTTATTTAAATTTCTACAAGTTCATTTTTTAATAATTTTTTTCTGCTATAATTTATTTGTTAAAAAAAAATTAAAACAATTGTGAGGTGACAGTTAAATTTAATAATACGTTTATTATTATTATGATTGATTTGTAACGAGAACTAAAAAATATTGACAGATGTCAGCTAACTTCACTATACTGAATTTGAAATAATTTTTAGGTTATAAATACAAAACCCCAAGTTTACATTATACACGTGATTGTCACAAAACAAACCTTAAATTTAAATTAAAAAAAAATATTTAATAAATAAAAATGAAAGTAATAACAAATTATATATCATGTGCATCAAACTGTCAGCCACATGCAATAGATTGGTGCCGAAAAAATAACATTATTTGTTACGCGAGTTCCAATTCCGTTGTAATATACGACCCCGATTATTTAGAAACTGGCCGAGTAATTGACAAACTTGAACAGCATGAGAGTCAAGTTAAAGTAGTTGAGTGGATCTGTGAAAATAATAGTGATGATAGCTTACCACCTAAAATTTTATCAGCCTCACTGGACGGTAAAATAATAATCTGGCATGAATCTGTCACCAAACGTTACAAGCCAAATATTATTATTTCCTTAGACAGTGATTTGTCAACAGCACACGCAGCTTATTGGACTGGTTCTGATTCGTCAACAAGTAAGAATAATAATTTATTGATAGCTGGCTCATCATTTAAAGGCGAGTTTAAAATATGGTACCAACAATCATCGACATTAATTCACCAGAAGTTGAATTTAAATAAAAAAATTCCAAATGAAATAAAAATCTCATCATTGCCAGGTGACAAGCCAATTCCAGTGATAATAATTTGTCTTGACGACGCAACAATTCATCTTTACACTTGCAGTCCCAATTCGCTAAATAAAAATAGCCCAGAATTAAATTTCAATCATACAATTGAGCTACGCGGCCATCAAGACTGGATTCAGTGTCTTGATATTGTTAAATATAATTCCAATGAAGCTTTTATGGCCAGTGGTTCTCAAGACAGGACCATAAGGCTCTGGAAAATTTCATCAATCCCTCCAGAAGCTGTAGATGATGAGCAACGGTATCAATTCAAGGTAGATGATAATAATTTTGACATTTCTTTGGAGTCAGTGCTCACAGGACATGATCACTGGGTCAACGGAGTCCACTGGTCGCCTGACAATAAAAATAGTTTGAAGCTACTCTCAAGTGGGCTGGACCAAACGATTATTATCTGGGAGCCGAGTCCCAGTGGTGTTTGGATTGAGACTGTTAAATTGGGCAAGGTCGGTGGCAACTCTCTGGGTTTTTACGCGTGCAAATTTAACTCCGACGGGTCTTCAGTATTGGCCCAGGGTTACCAAGGTACCTTTCATCTGTGGAGATTCAACGAAGAAATTAAAAAATGGTACCCACGCTCGGGACCAACCGGACACTTCAGCGAGGTGACTGACTTACATTGGGAGCCACGTGGCAGGTATTTGTTAACTACGAGCTTGGATCAGACGACAAGAATTCACGTACCATTCTTACCGTCTTGTAAAAATTCATCATCATCATCATCAAATTGGCATGAAATAGCACGCCCACAAATTCACGGCTATGATATTAATTGTCTGACAATATTAAACTCGACGATGTTCTGCTCTGGCGCTGATGAGAAAGTCGTCCGGGTTTTTAAAGCACCAGCTGGATTTTCTGAAGCTCTAAGTGCTGATGATTGGAGCAAGGCATTGAATATGACTGACTCAAGCGCTTCAGTTCCAGCATTGGGGCTGACTAATAAAACCAGCCAAGAGCAACAACAATATTTAGATACTTCTGATAATAATGAAGGTAATTTTATTAAAAGACCGCCGACTGAAGAAGAGATAATAAGACACACCCTGTGGCCCGAGCTGGAAAAATTGTACGGGCATGGGTATGAATTGTTTTCAATAGCAGCTCGCAGTGATGGAAAATTAATAGCAACTGCTTGTAAGTCGACATCGCCTGAACACTCCGCTATCATTTTGTGGAGCACCGAGACCTGGGCGCAAATAGGTAAGCTCATGAGTCATCGGCTTACGGTGACACAGCTTGAGTTTTCTCCCGATGGAAAATATTTACTTTCGGTGTCGCGTGACAGACGCTGGAGTGTTTTTGAAGCTGATTCTTCCGGGGATAATTGTAATTATAATTTATTAGCTTGTTCACCAGCTAAATCACTTCACACGAGGATTATTTGGTGCTGCAGCTGGAACCATGATTCTAAATACTTCGCGACCGGGTCACGTGATGGTAAAATTGGACTTTGGAAAGTTGATCAACTGAAGGATAATCAAAATATTTTACCCATTGAATCATTAGAATTTCCGGATGCTTCTGTAACAGCTCTAGATTTTTACAATAATCTTATTAATGATTCTTATGTCTTGGCTATTGGTTTTGAGGATGGTTCCATTCAATTACAGACAATACCACAAACATTTTTCGATCATAAGATGTATAATATAGAGAGTGAATGGATTTGTTGGATTAAACTTAATAATAAAGAAGCTCATCATAAAACTATTAAAAGATTAGCATTTAGACCAACGATTAAAAATAATAATTGCGATATTGAATTAGCAAGTTGTGGAGCTGACAAAGCGGTTAAAATTTATAATTTTCAGTTATTGTAATTGAAGTTTTTTATTCTTTTAAATAAAATAATTAATATTTACTTACGCGTGATAATTTCCAATCCTTTGATTTATATATTTCTATTTTATCTGTTTTATCTGTTGTTAAAATAATTGCTAAACATTCTGTTTTGTTATTTATGGCCAAGAATTTAGCTGATGATTTAATATTCCAGATGCGGGTTATTGTTTGCTCGGTCAATGTTATTATTGACAGGTAAATCTATTAACAAAATAAATAAATCAATTGCGTGCTTAAATTTTTTTGAAATTCTAAAAATTGAATTTTTTAAATAAATTTTTCTTATTATAATTTATTAAAAAAATATTTAAAATAAATATAAATTAATTACACTTACATTTAAATCAGAAATAATAATTATTGATTTACAATCAGGTCCCCAAATAACTTTTTCTATTCCTCCACTTCCTTCAGTGTACTTGAAATTAAATTCTTTACGTTTTATTGTAAATATTTGTATAATTCCTTTTTTTAAATTTGTACAGAGAATGTACTGGTCATTTGGACACCACTCGACACTCTGAAAATATAATTATATTAATTAAAAATACAAAATATGTAATTGTTTGTTATTATAATTATGCTTAACCTCAATTGAATCTGTCAAATCAAACAACAAATAATCTTGCAATGTTTTTGCGTATTTTATAATCAATTCATTTTGTAAAACAGTTGCTAAATATTTACCCGAAAGTGAATATTCACATAAATTTTTATTTATACGAAACATTACTGTTTACGGAACGTAAGATTTGTTTATTTTTGTGAACATGTGTCAAACAGAACCGGGCACATTTGAACGTTTGTTAAAAAAAAAAAAAACACTTGACACTTTCTACAATATCATCAACAACTAAAAAAGTTCCGTCATCATATGATCGTCATTTAAAATGAAAACTCACTTATTTTGCTGAAATTTATTTATAAAGAATAATTTTTTATCGATAAATTTTTGTTAGGAATAAAATACTTTTTAATTAAACTTATTTATTTTATTAAATTTATTAAAACTTCTTATTAAATGATACTGAAGTCAGCTGACAGTTGTCAATTTTTTTTTATTTTTATAACAATTCAATTACAATAAAAAAAAAATTTTTTTAGATACTTACAGCAGTTAAATTATTATAAAAAAAAATTAAATTAAAAATTTCTACATGTAAAAATTAATAAAAATTACAAGTGAACATTTTTAAAAGAATTTTTTTATTGTAATTGATTTATTAAAAAAATTTTTAAAATTAAGAGCCGACCGCTAACTTCAGTATTATATAAAAACATGAAAATTAATATAGCATATATTTAAAAATTTTTTTAATTTTATAACAAATAAATTATGGCAAAAAAAATTGATATGTAGGAATTAAAAAAAATAGAAAATGCATTTTTTTTTTTAATTATTTTTTGGAACAACCTTTTTTAATAAATAAAATAAATGACATTAAATTTAGCTGTCACCACAATTTTTTTTAACAAATAAATTATAGTAAAAAAAAAGTTGTTAAAAAAACGGACTTGTAGAAATTTTAATAAATTAAAAATGCAATTTTTTAAAAATAATTTTCTAGAACAAATTTTTTTGTTAAAGAAAATTAAAAAATTGTCAAGTGACAGCTAACTTTAATGTCATATAAAAACGTTTAAAAATGACAGCTGTCAGCTGACTTCACCATAATAAAATTTTTTAATAATAATTTAATTGTTATAAAATTATAAAAAATTTGTACTGACAGTTAACTTCAGTGTCTCGTTATGACATTAAAATAATTTTTTTTTTGCTATAATTTATTTGTTAAAAAAAATTAAAACATTTATGAAGTGACAGCTAACTTTAATGTTATAACTTCAGTGTCTTGTTTAAAAAACTAAAAAACATTACATGTGGCGCCACCTGCAAGTTTTATTTCAAATTATACATTTGCTACCGCGCATTGCGCATTGGAACACCTCCCTCTACATTACCTCAGCTTGAACTGTAAAGCTGGCTGCTGACGTCACAGCCGTCAGAAATTGAACATGAAAACGGGAGCAGATACTAGTCAGCTGACCTGAGTCTTGTGATAGCTGAACTGACTGGTAAGGCTCGCCCCAGCTTCAGCTTGCCTTTGCTTGGTTGAGTGTTGGATTATACGTGTGTCAGCAGTAGTACTACTGTCCTATCTCTGTAAGTTGTTTTTTTTTTATTTCACTTTTTAACAATATTACAAATAACAAAATTTAAATAAATTTACATCTATTTTATTAATATAATAACAATCATAATCAAACAAGTTACAATAAAAATAAATAATAAATTTATTTAAGTATTAACAAATATTTGCGGCTATTGATCGTCTACGCCATAGCCCGTCTCATACAATTATCTCTTATTATTTTTAATTGAACATCCGCCAATTGTTAATTAATTCAAAATTATTTTTTAATAGTTTTATAATTAAGTAATTATTTTAAAAATGTATTTTATATTATTACAATAAAATACATTAATTGTAAATTTATATATATTTTTACTGGTATGATATATTATTTTATTGAGACACTCGCGCACTGGCTGGGCTACGCCTACATTTCGAATTGCTCACGTGAATCCACAAGTACATGTTCATTTCTAACATATTACTGAAGGACATTGTTAAAAAAAAATTATTTTGGTTTTTATTTGGAGATTTATTTTTAAACGTCTTAGTTACTTAATTATTCAAATAAAATTAATTTATTGGAGTTTTTTATAGTTACAAATATTATGTCAAAATATAAAATTAAATTTATCTTCAAGTGATTTATTATTATCATTATTATTTATTTTTAAAATTTATTTACAGATAAAGGGAAAAACTAAAACAAAAACAATCAACAATGACATCTTTACCGAAAATAGTAAACGAACATCGTGAGGGGAAGTTTGGATATGTATACGCAGTATCTGGACCTGGTAATTATTAATGAGTGTGAAGTTAGAAGACATCTGATAATTTTTTAATAATTTATAAACAATTTATTTTTTTCAAAAGAAATAGTATAAAAAAATGCATATAGAAATTTGTATAAGTTTTTTCTATGCAATTTTTTAGATTTTTTTTACAACCATTAAGTTAAAATTAATCTAAAAATTCTCAAAAATTAGCTGTCTACTAAATTTATGACATTTAATTTAGCTGTCACTTGACAAATTTTTAATTTTCTTTAACAAAAAAATATGTTTTTTAATAAATTTTTTTTTTTGCAGTAATTTATTTATAAAGAAAATTAAAAAAATTGTGAAGTGACAGCTAAATTTAATGTCATGCTAAATTCACCCTCACAATTATTAAAACTAATATTTTTGCTGTAATTCCAAAATTAAGATCTATAAAAAAAGTTCCAAATTTTATAATAATTATAAATCTTAATTTTAAAATTACAGTGAAATTATTGATTCTAAAGAAAAAACATAAAAAACAATTTTTTTATAAAATTAAATTTGGAGCAACCTTATTTGAAAAAAAATTTTTTAAGACCAATATTTTAGCCACAATTTAAAAAAATAGAATCATTAATTTTGAATTTGCGGTAAAAATTTTTTAAAAATAATTTATTAATAAAAATAAAAAAATTACAGTCGTTACGGCAGAGAGAATGTCCGGATCAGCTATGTACGAACTGGTCCGTGTTGGTTACTACGAACTAGTAGGAGAAATCATTCGTTTGGAGGGTGATATGGCGACTATTCAAGTATACGAAGAGACATCAGGAGTTACAGTAGGTGATCCAGTTCTCCGAACTGGTAAGCCCTTGTCAGTTGAACTTGGTCCAGGTATTCTTGGCAGTATTTTTGATGGTATCCAACGTCCACTGAAAGACATTCACGAGCTGTCTGGATCTATTTACATCCCTAAGGGTGTTAATATACCATCTTTATCACGTACCATGTCTTGGGAGTTCAATCCTTTGAATATTAAAACCGGTAGCCATATGACTGGTGGTGATTTGTACGGAATTGTTCACGAAAATACTCTTGTTAAACATAAAATGATTTTACCACCCAAGAGCAAGGGAACAGTCACTTATATTGCACCAGCTGGTAATTACACTGTTGATGATGTTATTTTGGAAACTGAATTTGATGGTGAAAGAAATAAATACACTATGTTGCAGGTAATTTATTTTATATTTTATAATTAAATTTATTATTGAAACATTGGATAATTTTTAGAAACTTTTTTAATTAATAAATTATAGAAAGAAAAATTTATTGAATAAATTTTATCTTAAAAAGATTTAAAAAAATCAATGTCATTAAGAAAGTAAGCAAAATTTTGAGACCTGTGTATCGTTGTAAAAGTCTTGACTTGAATTTGTGTATTTTCAAGGTTTCATATCATTCTTACCAATAGTCAATTTATAATAATAAGTATTTAAGCTGCATTCGAAAATACTCTACCTCTAGATACATAATTAAGAAATGACCTTGTATCTTGTGAACTATCGACATTTTCAAAGATGTAAGCTCATCCCGAGATTACACTCTTCAAGACCTTTCATTTAAGTACCCACATCAATTTTTCATATATTTTATATATTTATATATATGTTTTATATATATATGTATAAATATATGAAAAATATATCAAAAATGCATGTGGGTACTCAAATGAAAGCTCTTGATGAGTGTAACTTCGGGATGAACTTATATCTCTATAAATGTCAGTAGTTAAAAAAGTACAGAGCATTTTAACAAATATCTTGTGAACTGTTGACATTTTTAAAAATATAAGCTCATCTCGACATTACACTCATCGAAGCCTCTCATTTAAGTACCCATATCAATTTTTCATATATTTTACATATTTACATATATCATATATATGTATATATGAAAAATATATCAAAAATGCATGTGGGTACTCAAATGAAAGCTCTTGATGAGTGCAACATCGGGATGAGCTCATATCTTTAAAAACGTCAATATTTAAAAAATTACAGTGCAATTTAACAAAATTCATTATTTAATTAAATTTTTTATACATAATTTATTAATAAAAAAATTCTCTAATGCTAATTTAAATTAAATTAAAATTAATTAATGAAAAAAAAATTTTTTTTTATAATGACTAGGTTTGGCCAGTACGTCAACCAAGACCAGTAACTGAAAAATTACCAGCAAACCATCCACTTTTGACAGGACAACGTGTATTGGACTCTCTGTTCCCATGTGTCCAAGGAGGAACAACAGCCATACCTGGTGCTTTTGGTTGTGGTAAAACTGTAATCTCCCAAGCTCTGTCAAAGTACTCGAACTCTGACGTAATTATTTACGTCGGTTGTGGAGAACGTGGTAACGAAATGTCCGAAGTACTGCGTGATTTCCCAGAGTTGACAGTTGAAATTGACGGTGTTACCGAATCAATCATGAAGCGTACTGCACTGGTCGCAAATACATCCAACATGCCTGTAGCTGCTCGTGAAGCTTCTATTTACACGGGTATTACTCTATCAGAGTATTTCCGTGATATGGGTTACAATGTTTCTATGATGGCGGATTCAACTTCTCGTTGGGCCGAAGCTTTGAGAGAAATTTCAGGACGTTTGGCTGAAATGCCTGCTGACTCTGGTTATCCAGCTTATTTGGGAGCGCGTCTTGCCAGTTTCTATGAACGTGCTGGAAGGTAACCATATTTATTTTTAATTTATTTTTTAACAATATTTATTTTTATTTTTAATTTATTAATTTATTAATTTATTTTTATTTTTAATTTATTAATTGATTTTTAGAGTTAAATGTCTTGGTAATCCTGACCGTGAAGGATCCGTGAGTATTGTTGGTGCAGTATCACCACCTGGAGGTGACTTCTCAGACCCTGTTACCAGTGCAACACTGGGTATCGTCCAAGTGTTCTGGGGTCTTGATAAAAAATTAGCTCAGCGCAAACACTTCCCCTCTATCAATTGGTTAATTTCGTACAGTAAATATTTGCGTGCTCTTGACGATTTTTACGACAAAAATTTCCAAGAATTCGTCCCACTGCGTACTAAAGTGAAAGAAATTCTTCAAGAGGAAGAAGATCTTTCTGAAATTGTACAGTTAGTTGGTAAAGCTTCACTTGCTGAAACTGATAAAATTACATTGGAAGTTGCTAAATTATTAAAAGATGATTTCTTACAACAAAACAGGTATGCATTTTTTTGTCATTTTTTCATAAATTATATTAATTAAGATGTTAATTAATTTTATCTTGTTTTTGTAGTTATTCACCATACGATCGTTTCTGTCCATTCTATAAAACAGTGGGCATGTTACGTAACATGATTGCATTTTACGATATGGCTAGACATGCTGTTGAATCTACAGCTCAATCTGATAATAAAATTACATGGAATGTTATTCGTGATAGTATGGGAAATATATTATATCAATTAAGTTCTATGAAATTCAAGGTAATTATTTATTATTATTATTTTAATCCAAACAAAATTAGAAAAAAAAATTTTTTGGATTTTTATTAATAATAATAATAATAATAATAATAATAATAATTTTTAGATATAAAGTATTATTATTATTAATCCAACGAATGATTCAAGAAAAAATTTTTTTTGGATCTTTAACATTTTATATAAAATTAAATTTTTAATTTTTATTAATAACAATAATGATAATTTTTAAATGTAAAGTATTATTATTATTATTATTATTATTATTATTATTATTATTATTATCATTATATTTACTTAATAAAAATTTTTTTATTTTAACAGGATCCAGTCAAAGATGGTGAGGCTAAAATCAGATCAGACTTTGATCAATTGTATGAAGATATTCAACAAGCTTTCAGAAATTTGGAAGATTAATTCAATCCATATATAAATTAATATTAAAGAAAAAAAAAAAAAAAAATATATATATATATATATATATATATATATATATAATATTTAATTATAATAAAAACAAACAATAAGAAAAGTAAATGGAGTAAAAGTGAGGTTTTATCTATTTTAGATATTTTAATTCAAGTTTTAAAAGATCATTTTTTTTTCTTCAAAGAACAAAAATTTTTTCGGTATTTATAGTTAATTAAAAAAAAAAAAAAAAATGTGAATATTTATTCTTTGTTTTCATAAACAACTTTTCTTTTTTTTAATAGATAGAGTCTCACTTGTATACTATTACTACAATTAGGTATTATTTAAATGTGTTTAAAATACCAGTTGTTTAAGGTCGTTCCAACGAACCGGCACACATTAATTATTATTTATAATAAAAATAATAAACATATTATTTATTAAAAATAATAATACTAATATTAAATTGCATTCCGGATATTTTAATAACGTGTATAGATTAAAATTAATTTTTAAATTATAGATTTAAATAAATATTGATCAACGATTCCACCTAATGCCTCGATTATAAAACAATTATTTTTACATCCTTGTATATAATTACAATAATTGAAAGTACATTTTTTAGAGGCGAAAAAAATTTTTTTTTTTTTTTTTTTTTTTTAATTTTTTAATAGATGTTAATCGAGACAATAAATAAATGATAAAGGTGGAACGTCCTTAAAAGCACGATGAGCTGGTAATCATGTGCAAACAATTAATAAAAATTAAATATCAGGCTTGAATGAAAAATAAATATCAACTTTAATTAAATTTCTTTACTGGAAAGTTGATAAAATTAATCGTTATTAATATTAATAGTTATCAAGTTTTATCAATGAGCAAAAATGTATAAAAATAATTGTTAATAATTTTTTTTTTTGGGATTTAAATCCGCAAAAAATTAAATGAGAGTTTTAAAAAATAATGTATGATAACAAATTTTTAAGCAGCTTTCCATATAAAATTTGGCAGTAACACATCTTTACTCCAGATTACTCAACTCTGCGACATACTGTACTCAACTTAAAAAATTGAGTAACTTAAAAAAAAAAAAAAACTACTTAATTCTTTCACTTAACAAAGTGTTAATTTTTGTCGCTTTTCGTTGCTATGGTGACCACTTTGGCAACGGTTATCATAGCAACGGTAACCATAGCAATGGTTACCATGGCAATGTTTACCATAGCAACGGTTACTATGGAAACAGTTACCATAGCAACGATTACTGTAGTAACGGTTACTTTTCCATAGTAATCGTTGACGATTACCATAGTAATGGTTACTATGAAAACAATTACTATAGCAACGGTTACTATGGAAACAGTTATCATAGCAATGGTAACCATAGTAATGTTTATCATAGCAACGGTTACTATGACAATGGGTACCATAGCAACGGTAACTATGACAACAGTAACCATAGCAACGGTTACTATAGAAAAGTTTACCATAACAACGGTTACGTAGCAACGGTTGCTATAGAAAAGTTTACCATAGCAACGGTTACTATGGCAATGAGTACCATAGCAACGGTTACTATAGCAACGGTTAAATATTCAAGAGTAAAGTTTTTAAAAATATTGATCAAATAAATTGTCAATAATGAATATTTTGACAAAAGCGCGTTCGATTTTATAGTTAAATAAAAAAAAATTAAATAAGATTTTTAAAAGCGCGTCAACACTTCTAATATACTATTGAGCCAAGATATAATTGAATACAGTTAGTACCGACTAAACTTAGCGTTGAATAAAGTTAGTATCGAGTAGTGAATGAATTTAGTAAATTTGTCTTTTTTTTTTAATTATTCGATTATTTCTATTGAGTACAGTTATATCGTAGAATTGAGTAATCTGGAGTAAAGATGTGTTACTGCCTAAAATTTACTAAAAATAAAGTATTAGCTATTGTATCATATTATGTTAACATGATAGAATTTAAATAAATATAGAGCAAATTATAATAATTGATGGAAAGATTTAATTTTAGATGTTAAATAAATAAAAAATTTATTTAATTATTAAAATACTATATAATAACAATAATTACGTTGATATGTTATATATAATAAATAACGTTTTAAAAGTATGAGGTGTGCTGGTTTTTGTCATCTATTAATTATTATATTTAGTTACTTGAGTTTAAATGTATTAATATTATTTGATTAATAATTAAATCAAGATAATTGCCTGTTATTTTTATTATTTACCAGCGCTTATATTAATTGAATTGTACGATATGTAAAAAAAATTCAATGAAATATAAAAAAATTCATTATGCTATTTATAAGTTTAATTAAAGGATTAAAAAAAATAGTTTTATTTATTTTTTATTTTTTTTTTTAATAATAATATAACAATAACCCCGCGGTATATACATTAACGATATATTACATTTCTATTTAATAAGATTGCATAATTTTTTTCATACAGCCATTATCAATAATTTGTCTTTCACTCCGTTTATTTTAAATTTTACATGGGGTAAACTAAACTTATATTATTTTTATTTAAAAAAGTAATTTTACTTTTTCAAAATCTTGAATTAAAAATTATTACTTTTTTTTTTTTTTTTTTAAATTAATATATTTTAATGGTCAGAAATATAAAATTTTTCTTAGTAATTTTTTCTGACGTTAATTACAGCCATGGATTATTTTAATCTGAGATTAAATTTTAATAATTTTTATTTAAAAAATGTTTTTTAATTTAATTGACTAAAAAATGCATTGGCTAGTTACAATAAATTACTTTTTTTTTTTTTTTTTTTATAATATAAGTTCATTATTATTAATAATAATAATAATTAGCAGGTCCAGAATTTTTGCTTCAATTTTAAAATATCAATAAATAATTAATTAATTAAATTTTTTATATTACGGCGAATATATTAGTCGTATAAAAAAATTTTTAAATAAAATTTGTTTAAATTTTTAAAGCAAAAAATTTGAAAAATTTATTGTGGCTTTTAATTTTGAAATTAAGATGAAAATATTGATGGTAAAAAATCATAAAAAATATTTTTTTCTATGAAATTAAATTTTCTACTTTTTTTTTTCTAAAATCAACATTTTTGCCGTATTATTAAATATTTAAGCGATTAATTTTTAAATTAAGGCAAAAATTTTGGCCTCAATAATTGCCCATGTAGAATTAAATGCCTAATTAAATGTTAAATATAACTGATAAATTTTACTTATCGACTTTTAGATAACAAATCGTATTATGGCGTCTAAAGATAAATATTTATATTTACAATTTAAATAATAAGGTGGTTAAAATCAGTAACAAAGAAATAGAGAGATACATTGTGAGAGAGAATCGACAAAAAATAATATTAAATAAAAAAAAAATCCAAAATAGTAATATAAATGATTAATTATCAGTTAATATTAACTGATTACTATTAAATTAACTGTAAGCTAATTAATGTTAGATACTACAACATTAACTTTGCGTAATTGATCATTTTCACGTTGCAATCTTTGTACATGCTGTTTTAGTGCCGTAACTTCTTGCCGCAATTTTTCATTGTCACGTAAACATTGTCCTAGGCCTTGATTCGCTGCACGTAATTCTGTGATATATTCACACGCTTTTGCCAATATTCCACCCTTACTCTAAAAAATATATTCAAACTTATACATTAATAGTGATTAAAGTAAAACTAATTTAATCTTATCATTTTAATATTTTTATCTCTACTATTTTTGAGATAATTGAATTAATTTGTCCACCCTCTATCCGGTTAATCTTTTTCGTATATATTTAAATAATCATTTCCGGTTCTTATATCTTTTTTTTTTTCTTAATTTATCAACGCTAAAAAAAAGTAATATAAAAAAAATTTTTTATAAATTTTTAGCAACTAACAAAATTTAATACAAAAATTTCACATATGAAAATTAAAAAAACTAATAGTTGTCAATTTTAATGATGAAAATTAAATTAGTCGACATTTGAAAATTTTTAGAATTTTTTTTTTGTTGAAAAAATTATTACAAAAAAATTAAAAAAATTACCATTTTCAAAAAAACTTGAAAATTATAAGTGCAATTTTTTAGTTCTAATTTAATAAAAAAAAAAAAAAAAATTTGAAACGTCGGCTAATTAATTTTAGTATCCTTAAAAAAAAAAAGTATTGCATAAAAATTGAATTAGCCGTTATCTGAAAAATATTCAAAATTTTTTCTGTTGAAAAAATTATTACAAAAAAATAAAGAAAATTTTATTTAAAAAAAAAACTTGAAAAACTATAAGTGCAATTTTTTTAAAATATTTTTTAGTTCTGATTTAATAAATAAAAAACAAAAAGAAAATTTAAAACGTCGGCTAACTTTAGTATTATAAATACTGCATACTTTTTTATAAAATTAAGATTAATGTTAATTGATGCAATTCTTGAATTATTTATCTTTAAATAAGAATATTAATTAAATAAAGTCAAAGTGTCAAAACTGCATTGATAAAAAAATAGAATAAAATTACCTGTGTTTCATAATTAGTTTTTCCTTCACTGCTACTTCCATTCCCATTACTCGTACCCGAATTATTGCTACAATCAGGTATAATTTTACCAAGTTTAGCAATCCAATTATTTATTTTATCTCTTCGTCTACGTTCAACTTCATTATGGGTTGCTCTTCTCTTATCATCACGCTAATAATAATTAACAAAATAAATAACAAAAATAAACCAACAAAAATATTAAGAAAATAAATATTTGTATACCTTTTTTAGACCAGGTGTATTATTTCTCGGTGTTTCAATTTGTAATGTCGTTGTGCGTGGAGCAAGTGATCTAGAAGTTTGTGAAGTTGTAAACACCTCATTAGTACCACCGACAATATAAAATTGTCCATTAATAGGAGACGTCAACACTTGAACAGAATTATTCCCATGCTGCTGTACTGGTAATTCAATTTCGTTGCTAACCGAATTACCATTTACTTGTACAACTCGATAAGCTAGTGCTTCTTGATAACGTAATTCATCATCGGGTACTCCGTCCCCTGATAGAGGATCATATGCTTCATCAGCGATAGAAAAATTCACATTTTTTTATAATTATTGCTTAACTATTCATATCAATTTTGTATAATTATTAATACTTGAATAAAATTAATACTTACAATCACAATCGACTATTTCAGCTTCTTCAATAACGATACTCGTTTCATTTTCATCCTTTGAATTGCCACTGTAAATTAAATAATAATAATAATAATGAATGAAAATAAATTTAGCAGATATTTGATAACTTTAAAAATTTTTTGGAACTAATTTTTTTGTTAAATAAAATTTAAAAATTTTCTAATGACTGCTAACTTTAATGTCGTTAATAATAATAATAATAATAATAATAATAATAATAATAATAATAATAATAATAATAATAATAATAATAATAATAATAATTGTTGAATAATTACAAAACAATTCAATGAATATTTTTTTTTTTTTTTAATTGCACTGCTGGTAGCAATTGAGTTAATAATTTTAAAGTTTGTTAGAATAAATAGAAAATAATAAAAAAAAAAAAAAAATAACTAATTAAGTGCGCACTGTACACAGATGACCTTGAAGCGAATAACGATACGATTGTTGAAACAATAAATGCCATTGAAGAAATAAAAAAATAATAAAATAATAATATACTTCTAGGTTACCTGACGTCTTGTGGATCAAGATGACTGTCAAGAATGTCCATTATTTTTTAGCTAAAAAACGTTTGAATTTGTCGAAATTCACGTGAGCTGGTCACGGGACACGGCAACGAGGTCATGTGGTGCACAAGATGTCGGAATGCTCAGCGCGCGCATATGTTATCTTTTATTTTTTACCACTTTTATTCTTTTTTAGTTTTCTCGCTCTTGCTGCTTTGGCTGACTTGTGCTTACATCATCATCAACATCATCAACATCATTGCATCCGTGAATTTTGGGTAAATCACTTGTATGGTTGTCATATGTGTGGAAATTTTTATCTGTGTTGGTGAACTCGTTAATTTTAATAATTATTTTTAATTTATCTTCCTCAAGGTAGAGGGCGCTACTTGGATTTGTCGACATACAAAATTTCGGGAGAAATATATTTTTAAATTCAAATAAACAAAATGGAAGAAATTAAATTTTAATACCTGTCAGCTGAAATATAACCTAATAAAATGATACTGAAGTCAGCTGACAACTGTCAATTTTTATTTATTTTATATGGAAATAAATTTAGCATGAGAATTAACGTAGCACATATTTAATTATTTTGATAACAAGTAAATTACAGCAAAAAAAAAGTAAGTAAAAAAATTGACATCTAGAAATTAGAAAAAAATCAAAAATGCAGTTTTTTTTAAATAATTTTTTGGAACAAATCTTTTTGTTAAATAAAATTAAAAAATCTTTAAGTGACAGCTAAATTACATGTCATAGATTTAGCAGAAATTTAATAATTTTTTTTAACAAATAAATTATAGAAAAAAATTATGACACTAAAGTTGACAGATATTAAATTTTTTTTTGGAATTTCATAGCAATTAAATTATTAAAAAAAAAATTTATTAAAATGTTTCACCTGTGAAAATTAATAAAAATTACAAGTGAAAATTTTTAGAAGCAATTTGTTATTGTAATTAATTTGTTAAAAAAATTTTTAAAATTGACAGCTGACCGCTAACTTCAGTATTTAAAAAAATTGACATTTATAAATTTTAAAAAATTAAAAATGCAATTTTTTTAAAATTTCTATTTATAAGTTTTTTTTAATTTTCACATGTGGATCTTCTTTTAATAAATTCATTGATATAAAATCATAAAAAAAATTTTTCCGTCAACTTTAGTGTTATCTTAATATATAAAAAATATTATAAGAGATAGAATGACAGGTAAGAATTATTTGATACTCAATTTCATTGTTATTATTTGTCTTTTTTTTTTTTTTTTTTTTTTTTTTTTTTACATATAATCGATGAAAATGATTATCTATATAACTGAACATCAAATGGATAGTAATAAACAATGATACTAATGATACGGAAGTCAGCTGACAAGTGTCAATTTTTATGAAAATTAATTTAGCAGATATTTGATAATTTTAAGAATTTTTGTAACAAAAAAATTGACATGTAGAAATTTAAAAAAATAAAAAATGCAATTTTTTAAAAATAATTTTTCAGAACAAATATATTTGTTAAAAAAAAAAAAAAAAAAAAAAACTAAAAAATAAGCAAGTGACTGCTAACTTTAAGGTCATCAATTTTTTTAATTTTCATAACAAATTTTTCACAATAATTTTATTGCTTTAAGGGCAAGTTTTTCAATCCGAGATAAAATTTTATCCGATGCCAATATATTTTATTTTTATAGAGAAACTGGCACTAAAAGTTTTTATAAATAATAAATTATGGCAAAATAAAATTAGAAAAAAAATTTAGATGTAAAAATTCTGAAAAATTAAAGATGCAATTTTGTTGAAAAAAATTTTTAAAATGTTCTACTGCTAATTTTAATGTACATTAAAATAAGATTTTATTAAGTTTAATACATAAACTATGACACTGAAGTATAACACTGAAATTGACAGATATTAAAATTTTTTTTGGAATTTTATAGTAATTAATTATTAAAAAAAAATATTTAATTAAATAGTTTCACATGTGAAAATTAATAAAAATTACAAGTGAAAATTTTTAGAAGCATTTTTTTATTGTAATAGGGTATTTGCATGATTTTGATATTCATAAACTTTTGATATTTTTACATTCTATATAATTTTTTAAAATTTTTGGAAAAAAAATTTTTCGATTTTGTTCTTAAAAATTTAAATAATTTAATAAATAAAAAAAAAGCAGATATTTAAATGAATAAGTAGCTCCATCTCGTGTATGTGACGTCATAGTGCTTATTTCATTTGAAATTTTAAGCGCCAATCTCTTGTAAACACGTAGCAGGTGTAAACAATTGTTGTGTTAATTGTGATTGATTAAAAAAAGATCTGGTTGTGTTGTTTATAATAAAATAAAATTATTTAATTACTCGAAATGTCGTCAAAAAATGAGTTTTATTGGTGTATAGTTCCAACGTGTAGAAATACTGGTAAATCGACACTAGAAAAAATTTTTATAAATGTTCCATTAAATTCTGTTAAACGGAAAAATTGGTTAGATGCATGTGGAAATAAAACTCATTATTCATCATCAACTCGGGTTTATTGTTGTGAAAATCATTTTGACGTAAGTATTTATTAAAAATTTATTTTAATGTTTACATAAAATCATAACCTAAATTTGTGATTTTCGTCTCATTGCATGAATTGATGTTGAATTTTATTCATTTTAGCTCAAAGTGGATTTAGAAAATTGGCTAGAATGGACAATGGTTGGTGGTAACAAACGTATCAGGAATAATGTTATACCTCATAAATTTATTGAGCAATCAAAATCATTAAGCATGGGTGATGGAAGTAGAGAGAATCCTCAAGCTCCTTCAATGAAAGTTGATAAAGTAGGTACTGAAGCAATGGATCTAAATATTGCCAAGTTACGGCTGGATCAAGACTTAGGAGGTATAATGGACGATTTACATTCTGATCTATCAAATTTCAATACACCAGAAGATTTTCAAAAGAATAAATCCAATGTTTGTGACGATCCCCCTGCCACTGGAGGTCAAAAACTCCATGTTGGTGTCCAAGTAAAAATAAGGAGTTCATACAGAAGTGTAAAAGTTCAATGTAAACCTGTGACTAAAGATCGTTCATCATCTCCAATTGAGCAGTTGGTTGATGATATAAATGCGCATAATTTTATTTCTCAACCAGCTAATAATGATCAATTATTGAATCCTTCACCTAATACTACGAATTTATCTTCTAACACAACGGCTAGTTCATTCCCTACTTCATCAGATAATTTTTAACATCAAATGGAAGTACAGAAAATGAGTAGAAAAATGCATTTCAACAAGAAGAATTTCAGAAGCGTAATTTAAAGCAAACATTTGAAAGAATTCGGCTGTCACCTCATAAATACATCGGGATTCCAAGTGATTGCATGGATATTATCGATATTTTACGTATGGCTAATTTAAGTGACATTGATATATTTATTACGTTAAAAAAATAAGATTGAATGAGAGTTTTGCGATTTTAGCTGATGATTTTGGAATGTCCACTTCTAATATAAGTCGTATCTTTACTAAGACTTTGCCAGTCATGGCAGAATATCTAAAAGACTTTATTATATGGCCTCCATCAGCAAGAATTAAACTTCAGTTGCCAATAAGTTTCCGAAGCCGTTATGCAGCAGTAGAATCAATCATTGATTGTTTAGAAATTGAAATTGAAAAGTCAACAGATCCTGTTAAACAATCATTAACCTGGTCTGAATACAAAAAATGCAATACGGTCAAATATTTAATTTCTTGTACACCTGATGGCATAGTTAATTTTATTTCACCTGGATTCGGTGGTAGAATATCGGATGCTGAAATAGTTTCTCAATCTGGATATTTGGATTGTTTAAAACCAGGCGCTGCTATACTGGCTGATAGAGGCTTCAAACACATAGAAAATTTTGTAGTTGAAAAAAATGTACATTAATTAGACCACCAACAGTAAGTTCTGAGAAGCAACCAAATCATGATGAAGTGTTAGCAACAAAACGAATCGCGAGTCTCCGTATTCACATTGAAAGATTAACAAGAAGAATACGAGAATTTGAAATTTGCGAACCTCATTCATGTGTAAATTCTAAACTTATTCCACAGATGGATAATATAATGACAATCGCCGCAGCTTTAACTAATCTACAAGGACCATTGATCAAAAAACATAAGTTTTAAAAGTTGTTGTTCAATAAAAATGTAATATTTATATTAAGAATTCAATTTTTGTATTTTTTTATTAAATAATTTAATTTATTTCAATGAATTAAATAAACGCTTGAAAATATAATTTTTCCAAAATTTACTTAGGTCTTTTAGTAATTTTTCAACTACTTGTGAATCATAATCGATAATAATAGATTTAAATTGCCGTGTTTCTTCAAAAGTTGGGTCTGCTACGATAAACATTGCTTTATTTCTTCCTGTGAAAAGCATTTGCATTTGCATTTGAATAAAATATTTCATTGCAATTTTATTGTAATTGTCAGTGTCAATATAAGTGCGAAAGCTTTTTTGAGACGTCGGGCATTTAATTTCTACCACGAATTCGTCATCTATTGCATCTGGAGAAGCTCCTAAGTACGGGTGATTTTGGGATAAGAATAAACCACACTTTTGGAATTTACGCTTCAACTTTTGCTCAACTTGTTGTAAAACTGTAGCTTCCAGTTCTTTACCTCGTTCCATAGCTTTTGTATTGCGTAGTTTTTGACCTCCAACTAGCAACTCTACTAACGTTCCATTAGATGTATTACAGCGGGATGCTTCATAAGCTTTCGACGCTGTTATTCGTCCATACCGCAATGAAAACCAAAGATCACAATCTGCTTGGTATTGAGTTTCCTTTTCTATATTATCACACAAGTCAGGAGACATTCGATTTGCACTAAATTGTATAAAATTATCGCATAATGTTCCTCCTAAATTAATAAAGTCCACTAATAAATTGTGTATTGAGAGGCTTTTTCAGTATTCTCAGAGATGAAATACTTCAAGATTTGGCTCTGTACGTTTTTTTGTTTTGTTCTATTGACAAATTCTTGCAAAGTATTGAAAGACTTAGGTACAGCAGTAATATTTGTCTCAGAATCAAAATCTGTCACTCAAATGAATTTGATTGCTGACCCAACTTGAGATAAAACTGATTTACGCCAGTAACATTCAACATCAGTTGGAGATGGTTCTTCCGATCGTCTGTGTAGCCACATTAAAAACGCGATTGAGTGCTTACATCCACCTAAAAAAGGTATAACAAGAAGTGATTATTGGTTATAATATTATCAAAATATTTATTTTAACATATTATATAACGTGTGTATTAGATATGAATGTTTATGCAGGAAATTATGAAACAAACAATAACCGCAATGATTTTATTACTTGAATATTGTTAAATTATTTTATTTACCTGACGATGCGGCGCAATCATGACACTGAATCAATAAAATTTCTTCATCAACAATATTTATAACTACAGTCACTCTATATGATTTATTATGTACTCTGTGTTCAGGACAAATAAGACACTTGAGAGTACATTCAGGTCCCTGAAGCTTAATTTGTACATATTCAATGGCTGCATCTCCATATGACTTTCTCCCAGATCTATAATTCAAAATATTAAAATAAATATTATTTATGTAACAGCTAATGAATACTTAATGAACTTGTTGATAAAAAAGTACCGATTTATTTATAACTAATATCTAAATAAACAGCTGTATTAAAATATACGAACATGCTAGCTTTTGTTCCTTTCATTTCTGCTGATACAAAATCAGAGTTTGTAGCGAGATAAGTTGCAACTAAAGGTGCTTCACTAAAACCAGGATCCACTTTTCGCCGAGGCATTTTTATTAATTCGTTGATAATCACAAACTACACTGTTGAACTGATGCTTCTCAAAAGTCTTAGTATAACAACATTGACATGTTCATAACCTCCAAACACATTCACTTTAAATTTAAAAAACATTTCACAAAAATTTATTTCACTTTTAATTATTTTCAACAAAATCTAGCATTAAAAATAGGATGTATAAAACTTAAAATTAAAAAAACTTAACTTTAAGTTTTTAGCAATGTAAAATATTATACATGACTTTAAATGTTCATTCAAATATACGCGCTACAAACAGCACAATGACGTCACACCAATTACATCACGTTTTACATCACGTGACTTTTATGTAATTTAGGACCACTTTTATTTATTAAATTATTTAAATTTTTAAGAACAAAATCGAAATTATTTTTCTTCCAAAAATTTTAAAAAATTATATAGAATGTAAAAATATCAAAAGCTTATGAATATCAAAATCATGCAAATACCCAATTAATTTAAAAAAAATTTTTTTTTAATTTGACAGCTTACCCCTAACTTCAGTATTATCACTGAAGTTAACATTTAGAAAATTTTTTATAATTTTATAATTTTAATATTATCAAAAAAAATTTAATTAAAAATTTCACATGCGAAAATTGAAAAAAATTATAAATTTGTTATAAAAATAATAAAAAAATTGACAGTTGACAACTAATTTCCGAATCATTACAAACTATACTAAAATATAACTATTCCATGTTTTACTATACTTGCTTACTTAACACAAACTATAGCAGTCTAATGAAGCTTATTCGAGTACTAAAATGTAAATATGTTTATCTTCTTATAAAATTATCACACAAATATACGCAGTTTGTATTAAAAATATTTTGCATTTAAATGTTATTCAAGCAAGAAATGTTGAATGTTTTTTTTGCGGTGTTTTTATAATGATATTGACATTAAAAGGCACCTGTCAATATTTTGGATTTTTTTATGACACTGAAGTTGACAGATATTTTAGAATTTTATAGCAATTTAATTATTATAAAAAAATATTTTTAAAAACTTTCACATGTGAGAATTAATAAAAATTACAAGTGAAAATTTTCAGAAACATTTTTAAGTAATTTAAAAATTTGCATTTTTTTCGATTTTTTTCGTCATTGATAAGGTGAAAGTCCCCATTATGAGACATATTTCAAGGTAGGTTAAACATTTGTACGATTTGAAAATGTATTTGAGAGAAAAATACAATTTGAATAGTGTTATACGATTGTTCTATGATTATCAGACTGATATTTAATATTTAAACTCAATTTTAACTAAAAAATAAATTAAAATAAACAATTTTTGCAAGCAACCTCTATGACCCCTTTTATGAGACAGTTTTAAGACATATGGCCCTGTTGTCTCATGATAGAGGTCCCTATTTATGAGACAGCTGAAAAATAAACAAAACGATTTTTAAATTATATTTTTATTAATATGAGATCATTTTTTATATAAAATCAGTAATTTAAATGTTTTTAAAACAGCGAATTAAAATTTTCTACAGATTAAACAAATAATTAACGCAATGTATAAAGTAGTTTATTTTTCCTCTTTCATTCTTTTTTGAAGTTCCTTTACTTTTTCCATTAATTTTTTTTTTCTTCCTGTAATTGTTTTTTTTTCTGTTTTTTCTCCTCCTGCTGCTTTTTTAAATTTTCTTTTTCCAATTGAAGAGTATACCATTCATCCGAAGTCCCAGCCGAAGGTAATTTTGATTTACCAGATTTTTCAACTCGGCTCCTTTTCTTTTTAGGCAAATATTCGACAGGTAGAGTAAAAATTTCTTTCAATGGTGTTTTAGGCGAATTATCTAAGATTAAATATTATAAAATTGTTATTAAATAACTTTTTAATTATAAATTATTCGTTAAACAAAATTTTATATTACCTTGTCTCACAGCTTTTGGTGAAATTTTTTTCACGCTTGAACTCTGTTTATCGATTGCTTC
Organism: Cotesia typhae; assembly: GCF_013202065.1. Classification (NCBI taxonomy): domain Eukaryota; kingdom Metazoa; phylum Arthropoda; class Insecta; order Hymenoptera; family Braconidae; genus Cotesia; species Cotesia typhae. Next base: position 5,846,430 of record NW_027423774.1, on the reverse strand, counting down.
ACAATCATTTTCTTTCAGTAAATGTAAATTCTTGTTATCCGAAGGAACTATTGAATTTGTAACGGTTAATTGACAATTCCTAACAATCTCTGACGTATGAGTAGTATCAATCAATGGCTCTTCATTAATGATCTGAACCGGCTGATCGTATACAACTTCATAACTATCATTATTCCCAACAAAATCATTTTGGTCGCAACTCATCACGTCAAGATGCTCCTCAAAAATAATAAGAGGCTGCAATTTTTCACCATTATTCTCTACATCAGCGTGTACTCCAAACTTTATTGAATCTTCTTCAACACTTGTACATGTACTATTTATTAAGGAATTAATCTCTGAATTAATACCTTCTTGTTGATTAATATGCAACCTATTTTTCAAATTTTCTAGAATACTGGGGTCATTTATAACTTCATTCTTCATGATTATTGGCTTCTGTTTCGGAATTTTATCTATTAATAAAATAATGTAAACGTGTATGATAAAAAGAATTTATATCAAATTATTTCATCTAATTTTCTACAAAAAAAATAGTTAATTAATATTTTCAACTAAAAAAAAAAGTAATTAATATTAATAGTAACATATTTATAATAAATTAAATTCATCTTAGCTTGAAAATTGATTTCAAAAATAAAAAATTGTAAATATAAAATTTGAAAAAATTAATTGTAAATAAAATAAAAAAATATTTAAGTATATACTTAATAATTGTAAAATAAATTTAAATAATTATTAGTCTAAAATACCCGTCGATTTTTTATAAATATTTAACCAATAATCAAACAATGCTTTTTTTTCAATGTCACCGGTCCATAATCCATTGCTGGCTGCTTTCTTAAAATCGGGAAGTATTCCTGCAGGTAAATTTTTCTCGAACAGTTGTAAAAATCCTTGTTTTTCGGTAACCTCATGGCTATTTTCGGTGTCATTATTGTTGAGAGTTTGTTCACATTTTTTCCCCTTGTTCAAAATATCATAATCCACGGCTTTAGCATTGAATGGATAGAGCCCTGCTCCTCGAAATCCACTTTGCACAACCTTCTCTGCATTAGGCATGTTATCTAACGTAAATTGAAGAACAAGGGGAAAATTTTCTTTGGTGAGTTGTGTCACACCTTGCTGACTCTTCCATTTTGGTACACATTTTCTCCAAATTTCCTTGAAAGGATGGAAAAACGAAATATCAAGAGGTTGCATGATATGTGTGGAATTTGGTGGTAACATAATTAACTCTATTTGTTTTTCACGACAAAAATTTACCAGTGGTAAATTTAAATGAGATGAGTGATTATCCATGTACACAAGAACGGGAAATTGTGTGTTCTCTTTCACCAACCAAGGGTAGAATACATTTGTAATGTACTCATAGAAAGTTTCAGATGTCATCCAGCCATTATCAGATATACCAATTCCCCAGCCTTTCGGAGTATTTTCAATGATTTTCTTTGGTACAGTTTTTTTGTATGAGTACATGAGCATGGGGGGAGCACGAATACCATCGGCTCTGTACATGAATAACACTGTCAAAGCTTCTTTTCCTCCATCAACAATTTTATAGACCGCACGAGTTCCCTTTGCAGCAAGCACTCTTTCAGCATCAGGACACAACTGAATACTGCTCTCATCACAATTAAAGATTCTGTTCGAGGGAATATTTAATAGATTTTTTTTTTGAAGATATTCCTGGTTGTTTGTAAACCAATCTTGGAGATCTTGTTGGGTAACAGCCGCTCTAGTTGCACTTAACTGCTGTGGTTTTCTAATTGAGAGCTCCAGGTGTCGTTTTCTAAAGCTTTCCCACCAATGACGACTAGGACGATCATCGGTAAACGGAGTCTCTTTTTTAATAGTTTTCACATACTTCTGAACATTATCCAACAGCTCACTCTTCGTAACAGGTGCTCCAATCTCTGCCCGATGTAATACCCACTTAGCAATACTATCTTCTTCATCGTTTGACAAAACTGTTCCAGGGCCGGTTTTACTTTTAGTTTTCTCTGGATCGAGATTTTTTTTTCTGGCTAGGGTCGCTACAGGTATATCGAAAGCAGCAGCAGCTTTTCTTACAGAAATACCTGTTTCTTTTACAGCTTTTAAAGCTTTTTTAACATTGTCTTGATTATAATTTAATCTTTTAATTTTCTTTTTCTTTAAATTGACATTAATATTGTCAGAAGTCAACACATTTTTTTTCACCAACTTAGTTTGTTTTCGAATTCTCAATTGAGTTGATTTTTTTGCCATGTTTATAAGAAATTCTTCAATAATTTTTTGTTTTTTTATAATCTGAAATATAAAAAAAAAAAAATTTATAAATGTGGGAAATATTATATGAATAAACAATTATATACATAAAAATGAAACAAGTCAAAATTTAGTTTGGAGCATTAGCATGCTGTCATAATTTTATAGGTTAGGTTTATAATTTCACTTCAATTAATGTGTTATACTTACTTAAATATTATAATTTAAAGTTATGTGCATTAATAACGTTTTAAATTATATTTTCACACTGTTTTTTTATGAATTATTATTTAACACTAATAATTATTGCGATAAACATACAATGTCTCATGAAACTGGGACTACAACTAAAAACGTATGTCCGAGTTATGCGATACACCTGATAAAGTGTCTCATAAAACCGTACATACAAGTGAATAACTGTAGGTATTATGAAACACTGGGAAATAAAATATTTTCGTCATAAAAATCATAAAAATGCTCGTACGGACTAAATTTACGATTCATTAGCTTTTAATTAATATATAACATACGTATAAAAATGGCAAAAACAATGTTTATTGACCAGAATGAAAAATTAGATAATTGTCATTGTTTCATTTTCTTTATATGCTAATTTGAGTGCAGATTATGAATCTAGCAATTAGGAATTTTTTTAAACAATATCTAATAAATAAATAATAAAATTAATAAATTGCCTTACGAACTTAGTGGTATATGTATTTATTTTAATTTTTATATTTTAATTTACCTGGTCTTTTTTTTTTTATTTATCGTATATTTCAGTTGTGTATCAAAAATAGGGACATTGTCTCATAATAGGGACTTTCACCTTATGTAAAGAGCAAATCAATCGATCTCGATCCGATTTGCAGCGATTGACGTGGCTTTTTAAGGTTGAGAGCTGATTAGATTTTAAAGTCGATCGGTAAAGCTGTTTAAAGTTATTCCAAAAAAAACACTTGAAAAAAATTTTTTTTTTAGATTTTTTAAGATTTCTTGGAATCTACCGGTCCGAATCGGTTGAAATTTTCAGAATATCTAATTTTGGTAGAACTCTGTCGAATACCATTTGGTAGGATCCAATCGGTTAAGCCGTTTGAAAGTTATAAGAGGTTTAAACACACACACACACACACACACACACACACACACCTGGGAGTTATCAGGGATGCTTCCTAAGCCCTTAAAACGTCGAGATCTGATACCCACTCGATTTTCGAAAAACGGGGTGAAACCAAGAATTTTCGAAAATTTTGAATGTTAAATGTCAATAATTAAAAGATTTTACATGTGAGCTACAGCTCAGAGATGTCGAAAATCTTAATAAATGGTATATTTGAGCTGGAAAAATTCAGATCATCGTAGGATAAAACTTTTCGAATATTCAAAGCACGAAAAAAACGGGGAATTCCAGGGGTAAATTCTGCAGGATCGACCGATTTTCAAATTTTTAACTACCCGCTCAGAAAATTGAAAATTTTCTAAAAATCGGGAAGTTATTGGTTTTACCCCGTCTTGCAAAAATCGAGTTCTCATCAGATTTCGACTATCTGGAGTCCTAGGAACCTCCCCTGAACACTCCTGAGAAGTCGTCACTATGTCTGTATGTGTGCGCGCGTGTGTGTGTGTGTGTGGGCATGTGTGTGTGTAAGTATGTCACTCGCTCGTAACTTTGGAACGGCTTGACCGATTTGATCGTACCTGGCGGCTTTGGAAAGGGCTCCACCAAACTTAGATTTCCTTAAAATTTGAATCGATTTGGACCAGTAGATTTTGAGAAATCTTAAAAAAACGAAGAAAAAATTTTTTTTGAAATGTGGTTTTGTTGAAATAACTTCTGAACTGCTGAATCGATCAACTTCAAAAACTAATTAGCTTTAGAGCTCAAAAAACATCGTCGATTGCGACTGAGTTGATCATAATTGGTTAATTTGCTTTCGAGAAATCGTTGACGAAAGAAATCGCAAAAATCAATTTTTTTGAAATAACTCTGAAACGGTTTGACCGATCGACACCAACATTTTATCAGCTCTTCACATCACAATACACGTTGATTGCCGCAAACCGGGTCAAAATTAGTTTATTTGCTTACCAGAAACCGTTGACGAAAGAAACTGCAAAAATCGATATTTTTGGAATAACTCTGAAACGGCTCAACCGATCGATACCAAAACTAATCAGCTCTCTACTCTAAAAAATCACATCGATCGCTGCAAGCCGGATCAAAATCGGTTGATTTGCTTGCAAGAAATTGTTGACGAAAGAAATCGCAATAATCGATTTTTTTAGAAATACTCTGAAACCGCTTGACTAATCAATTTTAAACACTATTCAGCGCTGGACAACAAAAAAATATGTTGTTGCTGCAAATCACATGAAAATCGGTAGATTTGTTCGTGAGATATCATTGACGGAAAGAAATAAAAAAAATTACCATTAATCACCTAAGAATGGACTTATCCATTCAAAAGTTATAGCAATTTTTAATTTTCAGTCATAAAAGTGTTCTTTTTTATTCTTATTCAAATTTTAAGTGGTTTATCGGGCAGTGAAAGACGCTAACGGGTATTAGCTACTTATTCCTTTCGCACTTATAGTAATGATGTATTTTCTTACCGACTGTCGCTTACTGACTTTATTTTACGAAACCGTCAAAATTTCCAAACTTTAAAAATTATTTACAATAATATGAACACCGCTCATTTATGTTATTTAAAGATGAATACTGTTATATCTTTAATCAATTATTTTGAGTTTTTGAAAATAATTCTAAAAAAAGCTTCGTTGTTATTTAGTAAAAAAATTTCAACTGAAAAAAATATAATTAACATTTCACATCTTTAAAATATTTAAATGACTTGTTCTAATTATTATCATTCAATTAAACCTTAATATCATTCCTGTAACCATATATAATGTAAAGTCGAAATGTTTATATGCCTTGATATCGTTAATGTTTAATTATTTTTCCTAATGTATGAAAAAATTACCAATGGAAATAAATGTAGATAGACAGATCTGTATTTGTATTTGAAATTATTTTAATAAATAAGCGCCGATCCTCTAAATTCAAAAAATTATATTTCTAAAATCGAAGAGCTTGAAATAACGCATACGATTTGCTTACTGGATAGAGTTCACAAACATCCGAACAAAAAATGTTCGTATAACTGTCGCTAAAATTAGCGGGAAGTTGCAGGGGTGGCCTTTCGGTCAGCCGTTTTCCACATTTTTTTACGGTATTCATAGGTATTGAACGATAGACTTTGCTTTGAGAATTCTCGTAACTTCACTTAGGATCTTCAAACTTGGAACTTCAAGCTTTGACTTGGTTATTTTAAAACTCGATAAAAATTTTGACTTTTTTTTACACCCTGATGTTTTACACTAGTGTAGTATAGAATATAAATTATTTCATACAACTATAAGTATTTCGATTATATTTCCAACATGTATTAATTTTAATCTCATAATTTCAGAATGTTGACCACCAAGCTGAAAGAATGGGTGTGGAAGGTATACATGATCAAGATGTACGCCCTGACGGATATTTACACGAAGATGAAGACCATGAAGATAATCATGCCACAAGAATGGAAAATGCTTGTTCTTCGGATGAAAATCAGTTTGGTTGTTTTTACGAAGCTGACGAAGCCATCAGTAATATAAGTACCAGATATAATGTAAGGAATGACGTTCATCCACATGGAAGTGACGATGAGGATGATATCCATCCAGAAATAAGTTTCGCACTCTTAAATTGTAATGTGATAGATGAAAATATTGATGATGATAATGGAGATGATGCTGATAATCATGTCGATGTTGATGGAAACGATTTTGATGATGATAATAATTATGATGATGATGACGACGACGACAATGATGATGATGATGATGATGATAATGATGATGATGAAATCGGTATCCGGTCCAATGATAATAATTTGTCGCTCGATTCTCCATTTCTTAACATTAATAAAGAACCGAATCTTGACATCCCCTTGATTCCAAAACAAAATATTACTGTTAAGGATCACTTACTTGCTGCAATTGCAACGTCAGTTAGGCACAAGTTATCGTACGAGGCTACTCTAGATCAATTGCAATGGATAAAATCGAAGTATCATGCCAATTGTATACCAACAAATAAAGAACAATTGTGGCACGTTTTAGGTCGTAATAAGGATATCCTAACAAATCATTATTATTGTAGAAATTGTCGTCACTACTTGGGTGAAAGATGTAAGGAGACGAATAAATTAAAAACAAATTGTTATTGTGGTGCATCAGAATCAAATTTAGGCTATTTTATATACTTAAGTTTAACTGCACAAATTAAAGAACTTATGAAGATACCTAATATTTCGGAATCTCTGAAATATAGATTTTGGAGAACGAAAACAAATCCAGATGCATATGAAGATATTTTTGATGGACAAGAGTATAAATCTCAATGCTTACCTGGAAAATTTTTAGAAAAATGGTATAATTTTTCCTTTACATTTAATACTGATAGATGTAACGTCGCCAAATCTTCGAATTTAAGTGCATGGCCAATATATGTACAAATCAACGAATTATTTCCACGTATGCGAAAAAAACATACGCTCATACGCTTATGATAATAATACTAAGAGACATGGGGTGAAAACTATCTCATCGTTAGTAGCTTTGCCATTATTCAATATACGCGATGGAGTTGTTGTCGAAGCTATGCACGCTGTTTACCTAGGAGTAGTTCGGCAACATACTCGGCTATTTCTTACGATAGCTAAAGCTCCCTATTATGTAGGAAGTCCTGGGAGTATTAAATTAATAGATAAGTGCTTGTTAGCTATTAAGCCATCATCATGTCGGTTACGTAAACCAAGATCTATAACAACGTGTCAGAAATGGAAAGCTTCGGAATGGCGTAATTGGTTAGACTACGGTCCAATATGTCTAACGGAAGTATTGCCTGCAAAGTACGTTCATCATTATGCACTTTTATCAGAAGCCATTTATTTTTTGGCTTCTGATCATTCATCATCTAACATTCATCATTTAAATAGTGACTGCATCACTTCAGATCAATTAAATCGTTGTTACATGTTGTTAAAAGCATATATAAAACTTTTTCAACAATATTTCGGTGTTGAAAATATGACCTCCAACATACACTTGATGGCGCATTTAGTTGACGTTGTTCGAAACTGGGGTCCAATCTGGGTCCATGAAGCATTTACATTCGAATCAATGAATAAAAAAATAATGGACTTCGTTACAAGTTCTTTTGCTCAAACTGACCAAATCGCAACGCGCTTTCTCATTCAAAAATTTCTAATTAATGCCTTGGACGATGAAAAAGTTTCTCATGAAACAAAAAAATTTATTGCGAAGCAAATCAAAGTCCCTTTTCAGCAAAATGACGGTAGCGTAAAAAATCGTTTAGTTGGTTTGGGAAAATTGAAAACTCGAATGTCTACAGCTGAAGAACGAGCTGCATTATTAAGAGTAGGTTATAATCCTACAAATATCGAATGTTTCAAAAAAATGAAACTGAATGGACAAAATTATATGGCCGAAGGCACCAAAAACCTAAAATTCTGTGATTGCGTCATTTACGATGGTAATGGGACATTTGGTTCAATAACTACTATGATTAAATTTCAAAATAATGATGAAAAAATTGGTGGCATATTCATCAAATGTTTTAATCAGGTCAGACAAGCATTTAATAATGAACATATTTATCGAGCAATAACTTCAAGTAAATTACTTTTCGTTAGAGAATCAAGGTTGATAAAACTAGCTGTTTTGATCAAAACAGATAAAAACTTATATTTAATTAAGCAAACAAACTGCTGGGAATCTGATTGAGGGAACATCTTAGCTTTTGAATTTTTGCTTTGAAATTCATGTAGATGGGTATTTTCACGTAAATTCCAACAAATTTTGATTTTGTTACGTCTGAATTTTCGAGGTTCAGTTAGATTATAAACTGACGAGGTATATGCATTGCAATAGGGACCTTTCCCAATTTATAAATCACCACTTACTATCTCTAGCTTCAGAGTGTGATTATTACATTTTAGTCCAGGTGTATTACACCTATAGACTGGGAATTCCGGGACTTTGTTTGAAGGACGCAAGACAAAAAATACTTTAATAAAACAAAATTTTGTAAAAAATAAAATATTTAATTTGTTTCAAATTGGAACTAGATTAGCTGTTATCTTTTTTTTTTTTGTGTTTATTTTTACAAATATTCTTAGATTTAGTTCTTTCTTTGAAATGAAGTTCTACAAAAATTTTATATTTATATCCTAAATCTTACAGTACCTTATTTCGTGATTATTGGTTATTTTAATTTTTACTAACAAACTCTTGCACGAAAGAATTTGTTTTCACAAAAATTTTGTATAAAAGAATTACAATTTTCACTAATAACTTTCATATAAAAGAATTATAATTTTCACTAATAAATGAAAAACTTGGGAAGACCAAGAATATAAAATTAATTGACAGTGGGATAGCCTCACTGATAAACTTTGATGGGATAGTCACACCAATTTTGATACAACAAAAGTAATAGACAATTCGACTGGATCGGGAAGCGAAATCAATGCCTGGGAATTTCATCTAGCACTCCCAATTCTTAGAGTAAGACTCCCTTATATTCTTGGGTGGGTCCCATGTTTTCCATCTTTTGGGGGAAACTCTAGTCCAATTGGGATCCGAGGTTCCTTCCTTATCTATCCCTACTTTTTTGCCGGAAAACTGGCTGTTCCACGTTTTTATACAGGGCTATGTATATGCACATCTGTACATATCCTATGACGTGGCAATTTTTATTTATTTAAGATAATTATTATAAAAATTATTTTGATATAGTTAGAATAATTTGAAATTATTAATATTTAATGTTATTATTTTTAGAAATAATTTCAAATCATTATTACTTAGTGATATTATTCTCAATTAAGGATTATTATTATTTCTGAAATTAGTTTGAAAATTTCTTATCATCTGTAAATAGAAATCTTGACCATTAAATAATTTTTTTAATTGATTATCTGTTGGAGATGCATATCTATCTTTGTTTAGGCATTCTAAAAATAGACCTTTATTACTGCATATGGACATAAATCCCTGCAATATCCATATTAGGGTGCTTTTTTTTTTGACTATTTTTTTTTTTTCGTTCCCATAGTAAAAATTTGATGGAAGTACCAAAAAAAAAATTCCCTGAAATTTTGGGCCCTTAATATTAATATTCAGTACTCGACCAAGGCGTGTAATGATTTCCCATTTAAAATACACGTAAAACTTGATTTTTTTTCTTTCGAATTTTATTACTCAGCCGCATTTCATGGGATTATCTAGGACTTGGACAGGTATTTTTTAAAATTGAACGCTCTACAAAAGTATCCATTACGGCAAAGTCATAACTTACACCTGCGGGGTAGTACGGGCCACTAAAGCTAATTTTTTCATAAAATTCGCGTTTTTTTTAAACTATCTCGTAAACAACACTAGCTACGGAAAAAATGAAAATTAGACTTGTAGGAAATTAAATTTTCTACAAAAAAGCACTAAATCGTTACGAATGATACTTTTTGAGATATAGAGGTTTAAAGTTGAGGCGGTATGGAATTTTTGAGTTAAATTGTGAAATAAATTAATTTCACTATAAATTGTCATATCAATCATTAATTATCCATATTTTAATTAACAAATAATTGAAAAATTGAATAATTGATCATTTTGAAACTGATATTAAAAAAAAATTTTTTTAAACGGATTTTTTCAAATTTTTTTTCCTCCTATTGAAAATTTTTTGTGAACTTCTCTCTGATTTTTTTTTCATTTTTAATCATCTAATACATTCAAAGTTTATAAAAAAAGTAAGATAATAATAACCAAAACAAAGATTAGATGAATTGTATTTCGTCACTCTTTGTATTATGATACTGATCAATTTTGTTTTACGTTAGGTACCATGGCGTTGTACGTTATTACTCAACCTCACCTGAGTTTCACAAATTTTCCGATTAATTGCAGCGCTTTCTTCGCTTTCGCGTACTTGTTCCGCGAGAGTAAGAACAAAGCTTCGCGAGTCCTGAGCGGCCTAACGTCGTTTAACGTATTTTGCATTAAATTTGAGGTTACGTAAACTAATTGCGCTATAAAAATGTGTGAAAAAGCTGATAAAAATATTTACCATTATTTAATTGGGTTTGAAACAACTCAAATAAATATTAAATTTTTTGTTATTTCTCACATCGATGTAATTTATTAAAACCATCATTAAATGGGAAATCATTACACGCCTTGGTCGAGTACTGAATATTAATATTAAGGGCCCAAAATTTCAGGGAATTTTTTTTTTGGTACTCCCATCAAATTTTTACTATGGGAACGAAAAAAAAAAATAGTCAAAAAAAAAAAGCACCCTAATATATATATATATATATATATATATATATATATATATATATATATATATATATATATATATATATATATATATATATATTTTGTATATATTATGGTAGATAAGGTAAATAATGCAAAAAACTGTACTTAAATAAATGTTAGGTAAAGTACCAAGTAGCTGCTCATGAACCAGTAATTGACCAATCTATATTTATAAATATAGATACACAAATATATGGAGTGTCCAGGTAATAGTTCCTGAGCAGCTACTAGGTACTTTACCGTATATGTTGTCTTTTTTTTAAGAAAAAAATAATACAGACTATATGTAGAGTTAAGTTGACGAAATATTCATTGTAAAAATGTAAAATAAAAAATAATTTATGTTTGTAAGCGTTCATGTACGTAACTATTTATGATTTGAAATAATAAATTATATAATTTTCCTTCACACATTGGGAGTTTATTTACTTCTTTTGATATTTTGTGGCAATGCAGAAATATTTCCTAAAAATGTATAATATTTGATATAATTTTAGAAATCCTTGAGCTGAAAATATTATTAAAGTTTAAAAGAAGCACATTGTTATTCAATTTCCAAACTGTGATATTTTTTTGAAGCGTCATTTTACTGTAACCCGCTTGACGAAATTTGATGAAGCCCTGATTAAAAATACTGATTGAAAAGAATTGAAAAGCGGTCATTCCATGCAAACTGTATATCTACATATACAAAGAAAAGAATTGAAATTATTAAAAAAAATTCAAAATTGTTATTTATTAATTATTTTCAATCAGTATTTTTAAACAGAAAGCTCTTCTAATATAAAAATGTTATTTCACTACGAAAATTGAATTAGAAATTAAATTAATAAGTTATTTCAAATGAATACTTTTTTGAAAATGTTGCATTAACGATGTCTCTTAAACGAATTCACCGATTTTGCTATGGATTGCGGCAGTCGACATGATTGTTCGATTGGAACAGCTGATTAGTATTTAGAATCAACCGGTAAAAAAAGTCTATAAGTAATTTCAAAAGAAAGGAATCAATTTTTTAAAAATCTTACTTTTGAGATTACTTAAAATCTACTTGGTTAAATCGAGATAAATCTTAATGACAGTAAATCTTAACGATGCCGCATTAACTACTACAAACAGCCTTCTAATTGGTTGAGTAATTGAAGAATTATTCAAGGTTTATATACATAGACACACGGACGTCATCCGAGAAAGAGTTAGAATAGATCCTGGGATCTTAAAACATTAAGATCTGATGAAAAATCGGTTTAAAAAATCGTCGTAAGACAAAATAATTAGCCCATGTTTTTAGAATTTTTAATTTTCTTTATAAAGTCACAGTGAAATCATGGTAGAATTACAGTAAAATCACAGTGAATTTACTATGAATTCACTGTGAAACTATAATGAACTCACGGTGTTATGACTATCAAATCATTATAAAGCCACAGTGAAATCATGGTAGAACTACAGTGAAATCACAGTGAAATTACTATGAATTTACTGTGAAATTACTATGAATTCACTGTAAAACTATAATGAACTCACCGTGTTATGACTATCAAATCATTATAAAGTTGCAATGAAATCACAGTGAAATTACTATGAATTCACTGTGGAACTATAATGAACTCACGGTGTTATCTCTGTGAGATTACCATGAATCTACAGTGATATCACTACTAAACCATAGTGACGAAATGGAACAAAATCACTGTGAATTCACTATAAAATTACCGTAAATTTACGGTGAATTTACAGTGAAGGTGATTTCACTGTGATTTCACCGTCATTCCGAAACCGCGAGGGGTCATAATTATTTCTTATCACCATCCAAATACTATCATATGTCAGTGTGTAATTCAATATAATTAATAAAATATTAATTACTTATTTCAGGTCCGTTGTAGCACATTATATACCGAGTAAGACATTTTAATCAACTATAACAATAAAAAAATATATATTAATTACAATATTATTTCAATTTTAATTGAAAATTTAATACCGTTTTGAAAGAATCGTATGATAATTTAATAACACCTCCACTTGAAAAAATAATTGGTTTTTGTCCACGATTCATTATAATTATTAAACTTTTCACGGTTGATGTATTTAAATTTATCCAATCAGTATTATAAATAGCGTCACTTAATGTTGAACTCTAAAATATAATGATCATATTAATTAATAATATTGAAATTAACAGGCGTTTAAAATTTTTTTTAAATTAAATTAGAACTAAAAAAAAATTTTTTTAAATCTACATTTAGAATTTTTTAAAAATTTATTTTATAATAATTTTTAATAAGGAAAATTTTCAGATGTCTGTATTTTCATTTTTAATTAATAAAAATAAAATAATAATTGAAAAAAAAAATAAATAATAAATACCACTATTGTCACTTGATTGCCAGCTGCACAAAGAATAAAAATTTCCGTCAACATACAAGATAAATAAAGCACAATGCTAGTAAATTCAGTTGAAAAAGCATCTAAAATAGCCAAGTTATAAACACTTATGCATAATACAATAGAGCTTATAAAAAATTGAAGAAATATAACTTTATTAAATGTTTCGTTAATGGTGTCAGCTAATCTGAAATAATAAAAAACAATTTTATAAATATTTTCAATAAAATTATAATTATTAATATTATGATAAATAATATAATAAGTATAAATTAATTAAATGAATAAAAAATTCAACTTAAGAATAATTAGATGACACTTTACGTAATCAGCAATTAATTTATTTTCAATCTTCAAATTATCTTTATTATTTTTATTACTATTCCAGTGGGTTGTTAATTTAAGCGTATCGACTAAATTAATAAAACGATATTTTAGTATTTCTAATTTAGCGGTTATTTGCAGCATAAGCCCTGGAACAAGAGTATCAAAGCCGATGTCTGAGTTAGCTGACAAACAGACACTTATTATTTGGTAACCATAAGCAAGCCAGTATAAAAATCCGTGTGAATAATCCCATGGTAGGTAAGTATCGTATGGCAAAGTACCTATTGGTAATTTTAATAATAAGGTACCAAATGTTATCATAAATACGGTTATTTCTGTTAATATTCCATAGAAAAGTGTGCTGTGCCTGTAATTAAATATTTTTATTAGTAATTAAAAAGTTCATTTGATTCAAGAAAAAAATGGCTTGAAAGAAGAATATTATTTTAAAGAAAATAATTATTTTAAGGTAAGAAAAAAAATATCTTGAAACAATAAATTAATTTATTATAAAATTTAGAATTTTTGTAATAAATTAAGATTATTTATTGTTCTTCAGATACATTCAACCCACAGCAGTATACATTCAACCCCAGAACCTGGACAGCACACAAAATAGTTTTATTCGATAAGTACAAAGCACACACACAAAAAACAAATTTCTTGCGCCAAGAAAATTTTAAGAAAAATAAAAGTTATTTTGGAGCAAGAATAAATTTTCTTGGCTCAAGAAATTTATCTTGTCTCAAGAGACTTTGACTTAATTCAAGAAATTTTAAATCTTCCTTTATATTTTCTTGAGCCAAGAAAATTTACACTCCAGTCAAGAATTTTTTTTTTCAGTGCATTTAAGGGGTTACATGGGTTTCCTCCGGGAACAATGGTCTATTTTCAACAATTATTTTTTAATAAAAAAAATGAAATATTTTATTCAAACTTATTATTGTCTTGAAGATACATGTTTAATAAGAAATCACTGAGATTAAAAAAAAAAATGTGACATCATTTTCGGCAAACCCTCAGAAAAAAAGGTACGTCCGCGTGATCAGTAGAACTCCTAGCAGGATCATTTGAAGTGAAAAAAAAAAAATATGTGCTCTAGTTAAGACTTCAAACTAGGTCTTCCCTGTATACAAAATAGTAATGAAAATGTTAATGATCAACTAACTTACACTCAATTTTTTTCTATTCAATCTTCAAAGATGATGAAATCACACGAACATAACGAATGAAATAAAAAAATCGAGGACATCTTAATTTCGTAAATATTTAAAAAATTTTTTTGCACTTATTTTAACATACAATCTAGAAGTATATAGAGATCTTAAAGATTTTATACATTTTTTAAATCAAAAGTTATATAAGAAATAATAAGTAAAAGTTTGAATTTCCATAATTTTCACAACTATAAAGTGCTATAACTCATGAGCTAATTGACCAATTGAGCTCAAATTTAAATTAGACTTTCGTATTCGTATTTCTGAAGATTAAATATGTTGAGTTTGGAAAAGATCTATCATGAATTAAAGACGCATGAAGACAAATGCAATAGTTATATTTCTATGTAAACTACTAAATTGTAATTTATATATTTATGTTTTAACTGTATACCCCCTTGCTATGGGTTTATAATGAATTAATTATGATAAAAAATATTTATAAAAATTCACTTATAATTTTATAATTTTAAAAAAATTTCTTCATCTAAAATTAATCTTAAAAATAATAAATTAAATTATTACCAAATAAAACGATCAACTTTTTGTTGAATAATAATTTCGTTATCATTAATCGGCTTGCATGGATTTGTTTCAAGTGTATTTAATATCAAAATAATTGTTTCGCGACTCCATATAATATTAGCTATTTTACCACAAATAGCAAAAATAGATAATAATATAAAACAGTTACTTGTAATATCTCCAATATTTTCAGTAGTCAATATTAATCCAGTTATTCCAGTAATTGTAAAAGAATAAATAAGAAAAAATATTACAAATGTACGAAACCGATACCAAAAATTGTATATTAATGATGAACTATTGTTATTGTATTTTTGATGTATGTGAGGTTTCCAAAGTCCTATTGCTTGCAATACAATAAAGCTCCCTGGAAGTATCGTATACATTTTAAAATAATATATTATTGCGACGCTACTAAATTTATTTTCTACTTTGAAATTTCCCCTATCATTATATTCCTTCTATTCCGATGATGATAATAATAAGTATCTATGAAATTATTATGAGTTAAAGACGCCAGAATGTCGCAAATGTATTTTATGTCGCATATATATTCAATTTAATATTCATTGTATCACAATTGTCTTATTATCTTGTTACTGGGGTGCATATTCGAGGGTATAAATTATATTCACAGAATAGATGCTTTTTATAAATTAATAAATTATCATCATCAATTTCAGCTGGAAAATTAAAATAATTGACCTTGAATTATTTAATATCAAATTAGTGTAACAATGTAATGATGGGTATTTATTATTAATATTATTTTAAAATGAAGTCTACTTTATATTTCTCTTCACTATTTTGTAAGATTATTGCACCTGTTTTGCTTTTTCTGAAGAACCCGGTCTCAGTTTAATACATAAACTATGACACTGAAGTATAACACTGAAATTGACAGATATTAAAATTTTTTTTGGAATTTTATAGTAATTAATTATTAAAAAAAAAAATTTAATTAAATAGTTTCACATGTGAAAATTAATAAAAATTACAAGTGAAAATTTTTAGAAGCATTTTTTTATTGTAATTAATTTAAAAAAAATTTTTTTTTAAATTGACAGCTTACCCCTAACTTCAGTATTATCACTGAAGTTAACATTTAGAAAATTTTTTATAATTTTATAATTTTAATATTATCAAAAAAAATTTAATTAAAAATTTCACATGCGAAAATTGAAAAAAATTATAAATTTGTTATAAAAATAATAAAAAAATTGACAGTTGACAACTAATTTCCGAATCATTACAATAGTTTACTAAAATATAACTATTCCATGTTTTACTATACTTGCTTACTTAACACAAACTATAGCAGTCTAATGAAGCTTATTCGAGTACTAAAATGTAAATATGTTTATCTTCTTATAAAATTATCACACAAATATACGCAGTTTGTATTAAAAATATTTTGCATTTAAATGTTATTCAAGCAAGAAATGTTGAATGTTTTTTTTGCGGTGTTTTTATAATGATATTGACATTAAAAGGCACCTGTCAATATTTTGGATTTTTTTATGACACTGAAGTTGACAGATATTTTAGAATTTTATAGCAATTTAATTATTATAAAAAAATATTTTTAAAAACTTTCACATGTGAGAATTAATAAAAATTACAAGTGAAAATTTTCAGAAACATTTTTTTTTATGTAATTAATTTATTAAAATAATTTTTGAAATTAACAGCTGGTGGCTAACTTCAGTATGATATTTTTATTGCTAATTAATTATAAAAAAAATTGAACGCCTAGAGATTAAAAAAAATTACTGAACATTATTTAAAAATATTTTTTTTTATAAAAATTAAAAAATTGTTAGTCAGCTGATTGACTGCTAGCTGTCAATTTTTTAAATTTTTACAACAAAAAAATGCTACTAAAAATTTTGACTTCTAATTTTTATTAATTTTCACATGGTCAAATTTTTAACAAAGGTAAGATGATTTATATTTTTTATTTTTATTATTATTTATGTTCAATAAATTTTAGGGTTAAACATTATAACGCGCGTTTCAATTGTATGTATTGAAGAAATTATTATTGGAGTAATTTTACTTTAATCAAAAAACCTACAAAATCAAAACAAGGATAATAATATCTTCACAAAAAAATCTGATAAAATTTATGGTAAGTAACCATTATATTTTATTTTAAAGTTTATGTACATATAATAAATAATTATTCATTATAACAAAACCTTTAACATACATAAGTATATTGGTGTATTAGATTTATATATAAAATCTCAAAACTTGAACATATGACACCGTTTTACAAAAAACTAGGTTGGCTCAAACTGAGAGCAAGAAGAGACTATTTCATTGCCTGTTTGTTTCTTAAGGAAATACGCATGAACCAAGTACGTGTTTTACTATATACAAATAATTCTTTATTAATATTTAATAAAACTCCTTGTTTGAAAATATTGATTGAAAAGAATTAAAAATGATGAAATTCGAATTTTTTTCAATAATTTCAATTCTTTTGTTTGTATATATAGATATACAGTTTGCATGGAGTGACCGCTTCTCAATTCTTTTCAATCAGTATTTTTAACCAGGGCTGTCTTTCAGTGTATGATGGTCTTGAGGGAGCCATGGCTCCAAAATCAAACAAAGCGATGTGAAATTTTTTTTTTTTATTTTTATTACAAATCAATTATACAAAAAAATATTTTAAAAAATTTGCACTTCTAATTACTTTCAATTTTTAGATGTAAAATTTTTTCATATTTATTTAATTGTTATAGAGTTCCAAAAAATTGACAGATGTCTGTTAATTTCAGTATCATTAAATTAATTACTGGGGCCTAATCATTTAGCTGACAAATAGATCATAAATAAATGATTTAGAAGAAAAATCTACTAATCTAATCAATACAAATTATTTTATTTCCAATTAAAGAGACAATTTAGACAATTAATGAATTAAATGTAAAGTAGATAGTTTATTATTGTAAAAGGACTAACATTGGCCTCATTATTGGAATACTACCCGAGCATTGGGTCCAACCAGTCATTTTTGGCCAAAGTCCAGATTCGACCAATCAAATTACCACCAGGAATAACTCCAGCAAAAGAGCTTGCTTGTGAACTGCTACCAGCATTGGCAGAACTTCCTGTAGGACCGCTTGTAGCAGCAGCAACAGTTCCGGCTGCACTTGAAGCTGCAGCTCCAGGTGCTGCAGCTGCTGCGGGCGTTCCAGCTGCTGCAGGAGCTGCAGCTCCAGCTGCTGAACCTGCCGCAGCTCCAGCTGCTGCAGCTGCATCATCAGCCTTTATCACTGTAACTGCTAGAATATTAAACATTAAAATTATTAATCAGTTTTATTTATTTTTAAATAAATAAAATTTAGTATTATTGATAGATGTAATTGACATACCTATGGCGAGCACAGCCAGTGATACGATTAAGAATCCTCTCATTATTTTAGGTTTTTTGTCACTATACCTCCAATGAACACTCTGGTCGTCAAAGACAAATTGGTCTCGAGACATTACCATCCTTGCACTTTTATACTACTTAACAAACAAAACTTAACAAATAAAACGTCATTTTTTATTTAAAAAAATAATAAAAAATATTAAAACGACGTCTGTCTGCCGACGTTGTTAGGTTAAATATTATTTTCACAAATATTAAATTGTTATTATATGTGATAAGCCGCCATTTTTTCTTTGATAAAATTATATTTTTTAAGGATAAAATTTAAATTAATTTTTATATCAAATAAAATTCATTATAATTCTCCATCATTGCTGTCACATTTTAAAGTTTATATTTATTTTATTACTCAAATTTTTTTTTCCTGCTAAATACGTCAGTAAATAAAAAAATTTGTTAAATTAAGTATGAATGATACATTTTTACAATTAACATGCGCCACGGACATTACAGTGACAATCAATGATGGAAAAAAAATTTACTAGACACCTTATCGTCATTGCATTAATTAGTTGTTGTTATATTATAGTTTAATAATTCAAATAAAAATAATATTAATAGCGATAATTAATGAAAAATTTGATAACTTTTAAAATTTCATTAATGGAAAAATTAATTATCGAGATTCTTGAAGTAGTTAATAAGAGATTTATTTTATATAAATTTTTTTCGAGAACAATATATAAGAGTAACATATAATAATATATACATGTTGATGAATCGACGACTATGTTACATAATTCCATAATAACTATCATAATGAATGATGATGAATGTAGAATATAATATTGCTGCTTACAATAGGAAAATATAGGTGTAAATTAATATACATTGAAAATTGATTAATACAGTTAAATAAATTTTTAATATTACTCGAATAAATGAAAAAATTACACAAATAATCTTTATAAATTTAACAAAAATCAATATTTCATCCTATTTTGAGAAACTTATCAATAATTTATGTTACATATAAATGGATATTAATCTAAATTACTAAGAAGATGAAGAGCGTGATCCTGAACCAGAATAACTGCTAGCATGAGCTTGAGAACGAGCGCCTGTTGTGCCCATAGGTTTTGATCCGGCATAAGAACCGGATGTTGCGCGTGAACTAGAATAGGAACTTGACCTCGCGGTTGATCCACTGCCAGAGCCAGATCCACCACTGCCGTTTGATCCAGCATTGGCGCTTGATTCAGAACTGGCGCTTGATTCAGCACTTGCGCCTGATCCAGAACCAGCGTCCGATCCACCATTGCCGCTTGATGCAGCATTGGCACTTGATCCAGCATTGGCACTTGATCCAGCACTGGCGCCTGATCCAGAACTAGCGTCCGATCCACCATTGCTGCTTGATCCAGCATTGGCACTTGATCCAGCATTGGCACTTGATCCAGCATTGGCACTTGATCCAGCACTGGCGCCTGATCCAGAACCAGCGTCCGATCCACCATTGGCACTTGATCCAGCATTGGCACTTGATCCAGCACTGGCGCCTGATCCAGAACTAGCGTCCGATCCAGCATTGGCACTTGATCCAGCATTGGCACTTGATCCAGCACTGGCGCCTGATCCAGAACCAGCGTCCGATCCACCATTGGCACTTGATCCAGCATTGGCACTTGATCCAGCACTGGCGCCTGATCCAGAACTAGCGTCCGATCCACCATTGCTGCTTGATCCAGCATTGGCACTTGATCCAGCATTGGCACTTGATCCAGCACTGGCGCCTGATCCAGAACCAGCGTCCGATCCACCATTGGCACTTGATCCAGCATTGGCACTTGATCCAGCACTGGCGCCTGATCCAGAACTAGCGTCCGATCCACCATTGCTGCTTGATCCAGAATTGGCACTTGATCCAGCATTGGCACTTGATCCAGCACTGGCGCCTGATTCAGAACCAGCGTCCGATCCACCATTGGCACTTGATCCAGCATTGGCACTTGATCCAGCACTGGCGCCTGATCCAGAACTAGCGTCCGATCCACCATTGCTGCTTGATCCAGCATTGGCACTTGATCCAGCATTGGCACTTGATCCAGCACTGGCGCCTGATCCAGAACTAGCGTCCGATCCACCATTGCTGCTTGATCCAGCATTGGCACTTGATCCAGCATTGGCACTTGATCCAGCACTGGCGCCTGATCCAGAACCAGCGTCCGATCCACCATTGCCGCTTGATCCAGCATTGGCACTTGATCCAGAACTTGCGCCCGATCCAGCATTTGCGCCTGATCCACCACTGCCGTTTGAACCAGCATTGGCGCTTGCTTCAGAACTGGCGCTTGATCCAGCACTTGCGCCTGATTCACCACTGCCGTTTGAACCAGCATTGGCGTTTGATTCAGAACTGGCGTTTGATTCAGCATTCGCGTCTGATCCACCACTGTCGTTAGATCCAGCATTAGCGCTTGAGTCAGAACTGGCGTTTGATCCAGCACTTGCGTCTGATCCACCATTGCCGCTTGATCCAGCATTGGCGCTTGATCCAGCATTGGCACTTGATTCAGAACTTGCGCCCGATCCAGAACTCGCGCCTGATCCAGCACTGCTGCTTGATCCAGCATTAGCATCTGATTCAGAACTGGTGTTCGATTCAGAACTTGCGTCTGATCCATCGCCGCCTGATCCACCACTGCTGCTTGATCCAGCATCAGCTTCTGATTCAGAACTGGCGTCCGATCCAGCACTTGCGCCTGATCCACCACTGCCGCTTGATCCAGCATTGGCTCCTGATCCAGAACTCGCGCCTGATCCAGCACTGGCGCCTGATCCAGAATCAGCTTCCGATCCACCACTGCTGCTTGATCCAGCATTAGCATCTGATTCAGAACTGGTGTCCGATCCAGCACTTGCGCCTGATCCACCACTGCCGCTTGATCCAGCATTGGCTCCTGATCCAGAACTCGCGCCTGATCCAGCACTGGCGCCTGATCCAGAATCAGCTTCCGATCCACCACTGCTGCTTGATCCAGCACTGGCGCCTGATCCAGCACTGGCGTCTGATCCAGCATTGGCTCCTGATCCAGCACTGGCTCCTGATCCAGCACTGGCGTCTGATCCAGCACTGGCGCCTGATCCAGCACTGGCTCCTGATCCAGCATTGGCTTCTGATCCAGCACTGGCTCCTGATCCAGCACTGGCTCCTGATCCAGCACTGGCGTCTGATCCAGCACTGGCGTCTGATCCAGCACTGGCGTCTGATCCAGCACTGGCGCCTGATCCAGCACTGGCGCCTGATCCAGCATTGGCTCCTGATCCAGCATTGGCTCCTGATCCAGAACTCGCGCCTGATCCAGCACTGGCTCCTGATCCAGCACTGGCTCCTGATCCAGCACTGGCGTCTGATCCAGTACTGGCGCCTGATCCAGCACTGCCGCTTGAACCAGCATTGGCTCCTGATCCAGAACTCGCGCCTGATCCAGCACTGGCGTCTGATCCAGCACTGGCGCCTGATCCAGCATTGGCTCCTGATCCAGCATTGGCTCCTAATCCAGAACTCGCGCCTGATCCAGCACTGGCTCCTGATCCAGCACTGGCTCCTGATCCAGCACTGGCGTCTGATCCAGTACTGGCGCCTGATCCAGCACTGCCGCTTGAACCAGCATTGGCTCCTGATCCAGAACTCGCGCCTGATCCAGAACTCGCGCCTGATCCAGCACTGGCGTCTGATCCAGCACTGGCGCCTGATCCAGCACTGGCGTCTGATCCAGCACTGGCGCCTGATCCAGCACTGCCGCTTGAACCAGCATTGGCTCCTGATCCAGAACTCGCGCCTGATCCAGAACTCGCGCCTGATCCAGCACTGGCGTCTGATCCAGCACTGGCGCCTGATCCAGCACTGGCGTCTGATCCAGCACTGGCGCCTGATCCAGCACTGCCGCTTGAACCAGCATTGGCTCCTGATCCAGAACTCGCGCCTGATCCTGTACTGGCGTCTGATCCAGCACTGGCGCCTGATCCAGCACTGGCACCTGATCCAGCACTGGCGTCTGATCCAGCACTGGCTCCTGATCCAGCACTGGCTCCTGATCCAGAACTCGCGCCTGATCCAGCACTGGCGCTTGAACCAGCATTGGCTCCTGATCCAGAACTCGCGCCTGATCCAGCGTCGGCGCCTGATCCAGAATTTGCACCAGATCCACCACCGCTGTTTGATCCCGCAGATGAACTAGAGTTACTCGATGATTCTGCTTCGGAGCCAGAGTAAGAATCACCCTCTGATTCATCTTCACAATCATCATATCCATAGTATGGTTCATATCCTCCAATCATACCTGTCATTCCACTATTGGCTGATGCTTGACTTGAACTATGACTTTTAGATTGTGCTGACGCTTGAGTACCACTGTTTGTTGATTGACATGTAGATATTGCTAAAAATTTTATCTATTAGTTTCGAGTTAAATGATTGCATAGCTGATAAATTAGTAAATAAATTGTTAAACTCACCCAGGGCACTTATGGCCAAAAGTATGAAGGTAAATTTCTTCATTTTGACTTTTGATGTTTAACTTAAGACTCTTTTGCTTAAGTTTTCCTTGGTTGTCTTAAGTTCACAAACTATTGTCAGTTTCTCATATACGATTATTTGTTCCAAAGTCTTGTCTCTCCGTCTTTTATACGTGCGGCAAAAGTTAATACCTGCCCCCTTTTTTTTAATTTTTTTTTTTTTTTTATTTACATTGATTACAAAAATCAGTGAATCGACCATCTGCGATGCTTATTATTTAATTAAATTATATTTAAATTTTATTTTACATGTGTTTTACATCCATGCAAGCTATTACAATTGCAATATATTAATTTTATTTTTAATAGTTAAAAAAATTTATCAACACCCTCATAAAAATATTTCTATAATAATAATTATTGAGTTTTATACATCCAGCTTGTTACTATCAAAATTTTTAAATTTAATGTGGAACTCAAATTCATTATTAATATTTTTTTATTAATTACACTTTTAAATATTTTTTTTTCTTTATTTATTATTTAGTTAGTGACTAGAAGAGCTGGAGGCTCGCCATTTTGTATTTGTTTAAATTTAAGGTTAAACCGTCAAAGTAAACAGTCGTTTGGGCGCCATTGAAGGTTTTGGTCAATTTTGTGACTCATCATAATTTTAAAGCGGTATTTTAATCTTATTTTGTTATTTTTTTATTTATTTATAAATAATAATGATATTTTCTTCTTTGTTTCAGATTTACTACTCAGATTTAATCATTTATTAATACAGGTAGCTATTTATTTTCTTCATTAACTAAAACAATGTCATTAACCTAAAAAAAAATAGTAAGAAAATTTAATATGCTTTATAAATATTTTTTTAAATACTTTATTGAAAAAAATGGTAATGAATAAATAATATTTATAGTAATTGTGCAAAATATATTTATAAAAAGTGTTTTTTTTTTTTTTTTTTTTTTTTTTAGTTTGAAGTCATAAAATGAATTCAATCGCAAAATAATATTTCTGTACCAAATTAAATAAAGCATATTTTTATCAATGCTAATTTACTGATAAGCAATTGTGAAATATTTAAATAATTTTTTTTTCCAATTCATTGCACGATTAACATTTTATCCTTAATATGTTTAAAAAAAAAATATTCAAGTTTTTTTTTTTTAAATAAAAAACTTGACGTGAAGATAAATTATATTAATTTAGATTTATTCTTTTAGGATTCAGAATAAGGAAAAGAAGAAACAAAAAAAAAATAAATAAATTTGTGTTTATTTTTTTTGGAAAATAAATTCCGGACTGTAATTACTGGGCAATGATGAAATTTGTGCACAGGTAACGATTAAAAATTTTAAAAATCAACAAAATTAATTTTATCATTATTAAATATTGCGATATATGTTTAATGAGTCTGGTTGTTGGAAATAATTTATGGAACAACGTAAGAAAATATTTGAGCTCGGTAAATTGAGCCAATTACTCAGAATTTTAAAATAAAATGATATTTACATTTTGTTTTAATTTCGTAAAAGTCACTCTTGGTAAATTGTCGCTCATTACTGGACAATGTGATGAATATATAACTGAGTCATTGTCTTTAAACCTTGAGTAGAATAAACCAAGGAACATATTATTGATAGAACTATCAATTTTTCTACATACCAATTTATTATTATCAGTATTAAATTATAATTAAGTGGAAAATTTTGTACTTTTAAATAAAAATTAAAAGTTCTAATTTTTCTACTATTACACTGAGAAAAAAAATACTTTTATTTAGAAAATTTTCTTGATACAAGAATTTATGTTCTTGAAAATTTTCAAGAATATATATTCTTAGCTCAAGAATTTGTTAAATTGATTAAAATAATTTTTACTTAATTTAAATAAAGCCTTTTAAAAATTCTCTTATTTATCTATTATCCAAAGATAAATATTGAAGCTCTTCTCTTTAGAAATTAATAATTAATAATAATAGAATATTTTCGTTATCGTTATCGAGTTTCTTGAACCAAGAAATTGTTAATTGAGTAAAAGGATTTTTTTTTCTCAGTGTGCTTCATTTGAATGATATTTTTTTAAACGTGATTAGATCAGATTTGAAGAAGAAATCTTGTATCCTAAATTAAATAATTTGACTTGAATTCTTTGAGGAAAAATTTTAATCTTATTTATTATTATTTTAATTTTTAGTTTTTAGTTTTTTATTGGATGTCCAAATTAATACAACAATTTTGACTCTAATTTTTCATAATATTGTTAATTTGTATTTCCTCCAGACATAAACAATTTATCGTCAATTCATATCTAAATTTGTCATTAAGAGCCGGTCCTTATGATTGCAAGTTTTCATTTTTCTCCTAAACAAAGAAGATTTTTGAAAAAAACACTCTGCTACGTAAAAAATTTTTTAGATATCTATTTTATATTAGAGAGAGCGGTTTTTTCGAAATTTTCATTTGTTTAGAAGAAAAACATAAAACTGCAATTAGCTTTATTATCACGAGTGCAACAAGAATAGTGCCGTTTTTCGTCGTGAGTGTGACGCGAGAAATAGATGGGATCGGCTGTTAAAGATAAATTTGACTGAAAAAATAATTCAGACGTATCAGACCAGGACTCGAACCTGGATCTTTTGGTTTGGCGCCAAAGGCTCAACCTGTTAAGCTATCCGAGACACTGTCCACAATTAGTATTCAGTCACCTACACGGAAATAAAAAAATGACACTGGATATCATCCCAGATTATACTCAGTGATATGTGGGGTAAAAAAAATTTCAGATAGTAGCTACAAAAACCTAGATTATACTGCGTGATATCTAGATTATACTCATTATAATCTAGATTATACTCATTATAATCTAGATTATACTCATTATAATCTGGATTATACTAGTTACTATCTAAAAAAATTTTTTTCACTTAGTATAATCTAGGATGATATTCAGTGTCATCTTGTTTTTTCCGTGTACTAATGATAAACCCAACCATGAATTGTAGTTCTAATATAGTATGATGTTAATTTTTGATTCCTTGACCTCCTGTCAATACATTTTTAAAGCCGATGGTATACTTTTTTTGATATTTATTTTTTCTACAGGCTGGTTTTATAATACTTGATATTTTGAATTTTTTTATTGGCTATCCAGTTTAATACAAAAAATTTTTCTCTCATTTTTCATAATATTTTTAGCCTATATTTCCCTTCAGTCAATAAAAAACTACAAATATAAAGTATTATAAAACCAGTCTTTAGAAAAAATAAATATTAAAAGTTATCATTATTATTATCTTCATTAATTTTCATAATTATTATTATAAAAACTATATATAAAATTATAAAAAAAAATTTCTAGATTTTTATAGTTGATTTTTTCTTTATCAAATTTTTCAGAAATTAATTAATGAGAAGAGTAATTTTCTAAATAAATATAATAAATTATTTTCATAAGAATAAATTATAAATTTTGATATATATATATATATATATATATATATATATATATATATATATATATATATATATATATATATATATATATATATATATATATATTTTATAATTTTCAACACTTGATTTAATAATAATAATAACAATAATTAGACTCACCACAAAAAACAAAAAATTTATGACAAATAATAATTATAATAAATTTATCAATATTTTTTTTAAGTCAGTGTTTTTTATATTCCTCAATATTTTTATTACGATTATTAATATAACATATTCTCTGAATGTAAATAATTGTTTAACTTTATTTTTTTCTTTCATTTTACTAATTATAAATACATACATATACATATACATATATTCATAAAAATAACCAACACATAAAGCGATAAGGCATTGTCGGATATGCAGAAAAATAAATGAAAAAACAAATAATAAAATAAATAAATAAATATCTGCCTCCCCAGGTTAGCCGCTTATAAAAATATTTCATATTCTTATTATTTATTATTTTAATATTATTAAACATTTCACCCACTTAATATTTATAATTAGTATTTAATCAAGTTGTAATTTTATTAATATTTTATTTTAGCATTTATTTTTATTTTTATTTTTATATGTAAAGCAGTGCGAGTATCAGTGATTTTATTGTGCGTGTCAACTAAAAATTTTTGTAATCCAGTCCATTCATCCTTGTTTTTTTTTTTTTTTTTAAGTATTGATCACTGATTTAAAAGAAAAGAACATAATAATAATAATGATGACAATAATTACCGTTAACTTGAACGTATTTTTTATCCACAAGGATACTCATTCTCATTATAGTCTCAACGCTGCGTGACAATTACAATTTATTTGTTTTATCATTCATTCTTGATTTTTTTTTTTTTTTTTTACAATACACACAGAAAGAACAAAATTACACTGCATATTCTCCCAGATAATACTCAGTGTAATCTGTGGTGAAAAAAATTTCAGATAATATCAAATATAATCTGGATTATATTTGATATTATCTGAAATTTTTTTTCACCACAGATAACACTGAGTATAATACGGAAGAATATGCAGTGTAATTTTATTTTTTCCGTGCACTTGACTACTTAATTTAATTTTTTTCTCACAAATAAATAAATATAACTATTTATAATTAACTAAATAATTTAAACTAACACAATAATAGTTGAAAATGTTTGGCACATTGATCACACATTTGATACTTCAAAAAGTGTGTGTTTATTTTAAACTTAAAAATTACTTATCTAAACATATAATTTTATTATTAAATAATGATAATAATAAAAAAAAAAAAAATTTACCAAAGTAGTGCTCGATACCGTTGTTGTACACAATGTCTTTCACTTCTCTTCTACTTCTTGTTTTTATAATAATTTTTTTTTAAATCTCTATACTTGATATAAATGATATAATTATTAATTTACTTATTTTGCATAAAATTATTTATTTATAATAGGCAAGAAAAAAAAAAAATAAAATATACTAATTTTTTTTTTCTTCTAATTAATCAGTTATTTACATAAACATATATACTATATTATTTAAGCATCAACATTTCTTATAATTAAATTGCCATGACTTAATTAATTATTTATTATTTATACAACTTATATACTATATATATTAATGACAATTATAACAAGTAATATAAATAACAAATTCAACAAAGTTATTGACGTTGAAACTTAATTATCATTTAATCAACGGTTTTATGCATTAATCATTTCAAATAAATAATTATTCTTTTATCATATTAAGTAAGTGAGTATTTTAAGTAAACAAGTACCAAGTAATATGTAATTAAGTAATTAAGTAGTTGTTTTTGATATAAATTTTATTGAGGTCCTTGGAAGTAGTTTGGCACAATTGGCGACCTATTATTTTTATTTCATTAAATGGCTTTTGTTAATATTATTATTATTATTATTAATGTAATTATATATAATATATTATTTTATTTAATTATAAAAGCCCGATTTTAAATTTACATTTATGTTTAATATCATTTATATATGTTTGATATCAGTCGCCTCATTGCTTCGAAAGTCAATAAATAAATAAATAAATTAATTTATTTATTTAATAATCAGGCCTAAGCCAAATTTAAATTTACGGATATTTATTTAGTATTTAGTAATTATCCCACCCTCGTAAGCCGGTCTTGGAAACTTTAGATTTTATAAATAAATATTTGATAATATATAAAAAAAATTAATGTGATTATTAATATCAGGTCTCAGCTCCTTTGAGGTCATCTTTAAATATTAAAATTATAATCATTATAATAATAATGGTAATAATAATAATACCTCTGATATAACTATTAATAATAATTAATTGTTAATAAATTTGGAATTATATTACGGTGGTTCCGGCTCAGAGGTGGGAGATTCTTGCTACGCTTCCAAGAATATTAAAGCCGTAGGCTTTGGTTCTAAATTACTTTTTTTAGCCTCTACCACCAGGAACTCTATTTCATTTCGGTCACGTCTGGCAAATGATTCGGCGATAAGTCGTGCTACTTCTTGATGATGTAGTCCTAAAATAGATACATTTTATTTTATTTAGAAAATTTTTTTTATCGATAATAATAATATTAATAATACTTCTACAATTAATGATATTATTATACAAGATTTTTTATAAATCAAAAAATATAATAATAATTTATCTTATTAAGAAGATGAAAAAAAATTTTTTTTACTAAAATTTAGTGCCTTTTCAAGGTTTCATATCATTCTCACTGACAGTCAATTTATTAAGATAAGTATTTAAGCTGAATTCGAAAATGCATTATCTCTAGATACATATTTAAGAAATGACCTTGTATCTTGTGAACTATTGACATTTTTAAAGATATAAGCTCATTCCGATGTTACACTCATCGAGACCTTTCATTTGAGTACCCACATCATTTTTTCATATATTTTATATATTTATATATATATCATATATATCATATATATAAATATATCAAAAATACATGTGCGTACTCAAATGAAAGCTCTTAATGAGTGTAACTTCGGGATGAGCTTATATCTCTAAAAATGTCAGTAGTTAAGAAAGTATAGAGCATTTTAACAAATATCTAGTGAACCATTGACATTTTTAAAGACGTAAGCTCATCCCGATGTTATACTCATCAAGAGCTTTCATTTGAGTACCTACATATATTTTTCATATATACATATATATAATATATATAAATATATAAAATATATGAAAAATTGATGTGGGTACTCAGATGAAAGCCCTTGATGAGTGTAATATCAGGATGGGCTTATATCTTTAAAAACGTCAATATTTAAGGAAGTACAGTGCAATTTAACAAAAGTCATTATTTAAGAAATGACCTTGTATCTTGTAAAATATTTACATTTTTAAAGATATAAGCTCATCCCGACATTACACTCATCGAGACCTTTCATTGAATACCCACATCAATTTTTCATATATTTTATATATTTATATGTTATATATATAAATATATGAAAAATATATCAAAAATGCATGTGGGTACTCAAATGAAAGCTCTTGATGAGTGTAACATCGGGATGAGCTTATATTTTTAAAAACGTCAATATTTAAGAAAGTACAGTGCCATTTAACAAAAATCATTATTTAATAAAGCAAAATTTAATTTATTTATAGTTCACAAGTCACGGCAGTCACACAGTGACTGCAAGGTTGCTAGTAATAAATAAAAAATATTTCATGTTAAAAACCAAATAATTTTACCTTCAACTTTATTGCCATCAACTTCAAGTATCAATTGTCCAACTTCAAGACCACCAGCTTCAAAAGCAGCTCCATTATCCTTAAAAATAAAAATTAATCAATACTTATTATTTTATGTATTTAAAAAAAAAATAAAGATTACAAATTAAAATAAAAAAAAAACACTCACATGTATATTAATAATACGTGGTAATGGATGTTTAGTATTAGCACCGCCTTCAATAGCAATGCCTAGTATTGACTTAGTTTTTTTAACAGTAATACGTAAATTACCCTGATGATCTGGTACAACAAGAGCACCATCTTTTTGAAGTCTCTCCCCAATATCATTGCGAGATAATCTTTGTGCGCTGTGATGACGTCTTGGTGGTCCATTTCCACTTTGATTACCGGTGGTCCCACCCGATTTAGTGGCCCCTTCTTCCATTAATTGCGCTTCTTGCATATCAAAACTTCGAGACAATTTGTGCGCAAGCTCCTATTTTTATTAAACAACACCAGATCCCCCCCTAATTAATTATTATTCATACAATGCAAACTTAAAGTTTTTTATCAACAACAACAATAACAACAAATAATAATAATAATAATAATAATAATAATAATAATAATAATAGTAACAACAAAATAATAAGGCTTACTACTGTTTGTATTATTGCATTTAGAGTAATTTGTGCTTATTTATTTATTATATTTATTTTTTTATATTTATTATTATTGTTTATATTTTAATAAATAAGATTAATATTATTTTTAGTAATTAAATAGAATTGAAAAGTATGATAAAAAGTAGAAAAGTCAAGACATGCTTGCTGATAGAGATAATAATTATAATAATAATTTGGTAGGGTGTTTTGGTGCTCGGAGAGTGGTGGTGTTTAGATTTATATTTATTTAAAATTTATAATTATTAAATAATATAAATAAATAATAGTATAAATTATTTTTAGTGTATTAATAAAAAATTTATAATTAAAGCTTTGTGATATGATTTTTTGAAGTGCACGTTTTTATTCTTCAACTCTCAATAAAAATAATTGTTTTTTTTTTTTTTTTTTTTTGTAATGTGTTTTGTGAAAGCATGCCCAATACAAATCTAAATAATCGTGCTTTTAATTTTTATTTAATTAAAATATAAAATATTAAGTAATAATAATAATAATAATAATAATACAAAGAAGAAATAAAAATTTTAAAAATTAAAAAGAGTTGAAGAACTTTTTAGTGAACTATAAATGAATTAAGTGCAATTATTAAAAATTTTATTTTTATTTATCAATAATTTATTTGTTGATTATTATTATTATTAATTAAAAGAAATAATTGTTCTTGATAAATATTTACTAATTTAATCAGCATTAGATCTAGTTTTAATAGCAAAAATTAATTCTATATATTAACTCTAAGTACATGCAAAATCCGTTTTTTTTTTACCCCTTTTGTAATTGATTTTAAAAAAAAAATTTTTTTTTTATAATCAACAATATAAAAGTTATTTAAAAAAATTAAAATATAAAATTTAATCCGTAAGCGTGCGGTCCGTAATTAATTATAGAAAAATAGGTAATAAATGATAATTGATAATAATAATAATAATAATAATAAATGAGTGATGTGTTATTTAAAAAAAAAAAAAAAAAAAAAATATGTGCGGAAGTTCTTGGCTGTGAACTTACTAGGGGTCTGGCGCCCCAATACCAGGACTTGACACGTTGGGTAAGACCACCAAGAAGGTGTGATCTCCAACCACCGAAACCTCCTACACTTCCACCCTCCGAGCTCCTTTCTTCCCTTCCTTCTTCCTCATCCTCAGTATCGCGGTCGCGACGACCATTACCGATCATCTCGACGTCTCTACTCTCGCAAACGCCGTCGTTTTCCTATGCACACATTAAAAGAGGGCCAACCCACCAGTAACAATAATTATTATTATTATCATCTTCATCATTATTATTACTTGATTTTTTTTTTTTTTATATAATAGAAATTTAGATTTTTATTCAAATAAGAAGAATACTTTTTTTTCTTCTTCTAGCATTTAACTTTCCATTTTAGATTTTATTATTTTTATATGAATATTATTAATAGTAATAATTAAAATTGAATAAAGAAGAAATATTTATGTATATAAATTTTTTGATTTTTTGGAGTTGCATTAAAAAAGAGTTTTAAATAATTGACCTCAATATTTAAATAAAGTATCTTGTAGTTAAATCAGCACATAAAAGACATTTTAAAAACTTTCTCCGATTGACTTATACGGTTTTTTTTTCTTTACAGATAAATTATAAATAGAATTTCTTCCTTACAGAAATAATAACACTAACAATAATAATAATAATAATAATAATAATAATTGTGTCTTAAAATTTGACTTTTTGATAAAATTAAAAATTTTTGATGATATAATTATGTCATTATAAATCTCCAAAAAATAATAATAATAAATAAATAAAAAATATAAAACAATTTATAAAAATATAAAATTTAAGGTGAAAACTTGGCAACAGTGTAGCAAAACAATATTTCTCACTCACTTCCTAACTCCCTCACTGACTATAATTTTTTTTTTGTCTTATTTTATCATCCTGTAGGTTCATAATATCCTCTCAGTTATATTTATATACATCTTTGTTGGACAACTGTTGTTGCAACCATAATCGGTCCTTGTTTAGTTAAAAGTACCTGTGTTGTGTAGGTATCTACTATACAATATATACAATATAGAATAATAATATACAAACACAACACTCAACTGTTAAGTCAATTCACTCATGAGTCTCATGAGTTTTCAGTCTTCTATAGACTTTTCTCAGTTTAACATAGTGACACTAGTTACATCTTTTAATATTATTATTTTTTATTTTTTTATTATTTAATATTTATTTTTGTGTCTTTTTTATATATTATTTATAAATCAGTGTTTAGTTTTATTTTATTATTCACAAATTTTTATTTCATTTTTTTAATGATTGATTTAATTTTTTCCACTTGTAAGTATTTTATTATTATTATTATTATTATTATTATTATTATTATTATTATTAAAATAAATTAATTTAAATTTTAATATCCAAAAAATTAAAATAAAAAATTTACATTTTTTTCTTCTTTAAATATTTTATAAAAATTTTTAACTTATAATTTAAAATTAATAAATATTATTTTAATAGATCAAGTTAAATATATACATATATATAAAAGTAAACGTATAGCTGTATTTCCAATACGGTACACGATCTTGAGCCTGGGAAAATACATTATATATGTATAATATATATTCAACCGGTTTCACGTTTTAAGACATAAGTGGTTATAAAAAACATTCATCTTACTTTACTCTATCCATATATTTTTAAAAAAAATTTTATGACAACTTCTAGATTAAATATACTCTTGAAAATATTATTTAAAAATTTTTATTTACATAAAATTTTATGATACCAACATTGATAATTTTTTTTATTAATAAATTACAGGAAAAAAAATTTAAAATAATTTTCTAGATTTAATTTATTGTTAAAAAAATTATCAAATGTCTTGCAATGTCATAAAATTTGACAAAAATAAAATATTACATAATAATTAATTTTATTTTTTATTTCTAGAGTAAAAAATTGAGTAAAATAACTGTTGTTATTTTTATAATAATTAAAATAAATAAATAACAATAATGGAGTCATGGTTAAGCGATGTGCAACGAGTTAAAATTCCACGACCTAAATTCGGAAGTGGTAACTCTGTTAGACGATCTAATTCAACAATCCAGCACTGTGTGATACGTGTAGACACACATACGGCTAGACAGGTTCAAGACGTTGCTAAAGCCACCGAAGAATTGAGACAAGCCATTCAAGACAAACTTTAATTATTTAAACTTAATTTAATTATATTTATTATTTTATTATTATGCTACTGTACCTATTTTATAAATTATTTTTTATATAGAAATATTGATTACTTAATTTTTTTTTATGTACTCTTAAATTTGTAAATATTATTATAAAATTAATTTTTAATTAATAAATTTTATATAAATTAAATTTTTCTGTGATGAAAAAAAAAATTAAATATTTTATCCTAAGTGTCCTTTTTTTTTTTATTTATAAAAAAAATTCAAGTTGGAATAATAATGATAATAATAATAATAATAATAATAATAATAATAATAATAATAATAATAATAATAATAATAATAATGCGATGCTTGCTACGTGGCCTCCAAGCGGCGCATCGCGGGAAACGCAGACCATAACATCAGGTCTGTAGGCGAACGACGTAGCCCGTGCAGTGGGCCAACTACCCACTGCATGGAAATAACTGAGTTACCACAAGATACCAACTCAGAAGTGCTCCCCACAACCGGTCCTTTTCGGATGAGGACCATTCATCAGGTGGGAGGAGCACGCCGGACCCGATGAATGATGACGACCCTGGCGCCTTAAGGACTTACTTTAAGTGGACGGAGGAACTGAGAGTCGATCTCTTGGTGTGCTACCAACGTAGCGAGCCGGGGGTGAGCGGCTATATGGCCCGGATGCACACTCTTTGGAGTGATATGCATCCGGAGCTAGCGCATTTTACGCCCAAACACCTGCGTAATTATGCCGCTCATCTTCGGCGAAATAGAAGATCGCTTGTGCCGGACAGAAGGCAGTCTAATAGACTTTCCTTTCCGGCGCAACTACACCAAGAGCGACGCCGTTCCTCCTTGGACAACAACAATCCCTTTGTAGGACGGCAAGTAAGTATATCTAAAAAGATAACTTACTCCCAACAACAGCTTGACGCGGTAAACGAAGATCTCCGTGCAAACATCCTGGAGGATTCCACCCTGCTCACTGTGAGCCAGGTTGTGTATGGTGCAGCAGTTTCGGCTTTTCCGAGAGAGAGACAATGTCTCTCGATCGAGGCAAGGTTGAAACAGCGCATCTCACAACTTGGCTTGAAAATTGACATGTCCCGGAAACAGGTCTCCCGCATTCAGTGTGTGATTGAGTACGACACAACTCAAACACCATACACGCCCCGAATTCGGCGCATTGCTGCTGAACTTCGGTGGCGTCATCACACACTGAACAAGAGTACTCTTCATGTCATCAAGGAAGAGTCTCTTAATAAATTGCGGGCTCTAGTGGCTGCTAAAAAGTCATTAGAGAAAAGGCTGAAGCGGTTGGTCGACAACTCGTTGTTTCGATCCAGCCCTTCACGGTTTCTGACACCAAAGACCGATGTTACCGGGAATTATCCAACACCTGAGCGGGTGGAAGCTTTTGGACTGAGTTGTATGGAGATCAACCAAACGTGAACGCCAACACTCCAGCTCTGCACGACTTCAAAGTATTCTGTCGGGAACACCGTCGACAGAATGCTGATGAAGAGAGCCCTGCAGTCAGTGTGGATGAAGTTCGTTCAGCTCTAAATGGCAGCAAAAATTGGGCTGCCCCGGGACCAGACGGCATTAATGTCTTTTGGTGGAAGAAGTTTACTTCTACCCACCTCCATCTGGCCCGCATATTTACATCATACATTAGAGCTGACGATCCGATTCCGGACTGGCTTGTAGAAGGGCGAACCGTACTGATACCTAAAAAAGGTGACTTGTCTGACCCTAAGAATTTCAGCCCTATCACCTGCTTGAATGCGGTTTATAAAATTTTTACAAAAATTTTAAATAACCGTATCTTGCAGCAGATAGAGCCTGTATGGCAACAGATATATGAACAACGTGGCAGTAAAGAGGCCTGTCAGGTTGCAAGGAGAACCTGATAGTGGATCGATGCGTCTTACAAGATGCGATCTACTATCAACGCAACCTGTCAATGGCTTGGATTGACTATCGCAAGGCATTTGACTCAACTCCACATGAGTTAATTTTATATCTACTCAAATGCCTGGGAGTCAATCCCGAAATAGTGGAATGTATTCGGCGTACAATGCAGCTCTGGCGAACGCGATTTCACATTGGAAGTGGAAACGCATTGCACGTAACCGGAGTTGTAGAGTACAAACGAGGGGTCTTCCAAGGCGATTCCTTGAGCCCTCTGCTGTTTTGCATTTCACTGCTGCCTATATCTGTTGCTCTCCGTAAAACTCGTGGGTACTCTGTGGGGCCTCCGGGTGATCGAAAATATTCGATCACCCATCTGCTTTACATGGATGATCTGAAGCTATATAGTGCTGATGAAGATCATCTACAAGCAGCCCTCAACATCGTAGCAGAGTACACACGAGATGTCGGAATGTCTTTTGGGTTGGAAAAGCGTGCGGTCGTACATCTGGCGAGGGGTAAGTGCTCTGATACTGGTGATGATGTCGAATTAGTGGATGGGAGCGTCTTAAGCCAATTAGACGCCGGGGAGTTGTATAGATATCTAGGAATGGAAGAGCACCGCATGCATGCGGTCTCTGAAGTCCGAACAACTCTCCAGAGCGAGTATGTTAGGAGACTCCGGAAAATTTGGTCCTCCGAACTTTCCGGCAAAAACAAAGTCTCAGCTACTAACATGCTCGCTGTCCCAGTCTTACTATACTCTTTCGGTGTCCTGAAATGGACCCGAAAGGATTTACGAGATCTCGACATCAAAACCCGTAAGATCATTAATATGAATCGGAGCATGCACCCCAATTCATCAGTCGCCAGATTATACCTCTCCCGGTCCATCAGTGGGAGAGGTTTGCAGAGTTTGGAGCGGCTTCACGACCGTTTGGTCCTGGGTTTAACTCACGAAGTTGTCAATTTCACTGCAGACGAGGATGACTTTCTTATGCAAATTGTACATAAACATGAAAATGCGCATAAGGGGTCATTCTTGTATAAGGCAGCAATATATGCGGCAAGAACCCTTGGTCTTGGAGAAATAAACGCTCTTATGGAACTCCGAAAGGAGGAATTTAAGAGCGTCATCAGGAACGCCGAGGAAAAACTACTCCTTGGCGAACTGATGGACAAGTCCATGCACAGCGTGTTCTTTAAACACGTGCGTGATCATGGCTTGTCCATCCAGCTGACGTTTTCCTTCTTAAAGTCAGCGGGCCTGATGTCCGAGACTGAAGGGTTCATATTTGCCTGCCAAGATGGTGTCATTAACACTCTTGAGTACCGTAGCAAGGTGCTCCAGGTGCAGCTTCCGGACACGTCCTGTAGGAGGTGTAGACAACATCCGGAGACGCTTATGCACCTTTTGTCGGCATGTCCAGTGCTGGCGAGAGGTGCATATATCCAGCGTCACAATGCTGCCCTGAGAGTACTGTACTACTATCTTCGTCATTGCTACGGTATTGACGTGACACCAGTGCTGCCTTATTTGCCAGGAGATATTCCCCAGGTTGTTGAGAATGACAGTTGCAAAATTTATTGGAACATGCCATTTGCAACAACCCGGCGGATAGATCACAACAAACCTGATATTGTGCTCTTCGACAAGGCCACTCATGACATTTATGTCATTGAGTTCTCGGCCCCGGCTGAATACAACATCTCAGCCAAAGAAGAGCACAAAAGACAAATATATCAGGATCTCCTGTTTGAAATTGGTAAACTTTACCCAGGTTACCGTGTCAAGCTTGTCGTCCTGATTGTTGGCGTCCTAGGAGGGATGAAGCAGTCTTTTGTATCCTCACTTGCCAAAGTTCCAGCTTGCTCATCAAAAGCTGAGTTCTTGGCAGTTAGGATGCAGAAGGCTGTTTTACTTGGTTCTCTCCGTCTCTTAAGGGAAATGACTTTGGCCTGCTGTGATCACTAACCGCCTTGTTGTGCGGAGTGGTCCAGCAGTAACGGACGGAGCTCAGGCTGGGCCCTCGGAGAATCGGACTCCGGGGATAACCCCCCTGAGCATTTAATAACAAAATAATAATAATAATAATAATAATAATAATAACAAACTCTCTCGCTTTCCACATTCAACTTACTCGAACGAATCGCGAAAAATATTGTTAATTTCACCTTGAGGTATATTATTATAAATAATACATAATTATTTAAAATATATTACTATTATTTATCATGAAAGACTATTCTGAAATTTATTTTTAAATTTTAAATAAAGATATTTTTTTTTATTTAAAATTTTTTTTTAAAAAATCCCATTGCATGTTTAAAGTTGGCATGTTGCAGGAAGTTTGAATAATGATATGTATAAAAGAAAATTATAATTTACATGTGAAAAATAAAATAAAATAATTATGCACGACTATGAACCCTGAGCAGAAGTATTTAAATTTTTTTTTTTTTTTTTTTTTAAGTTTTTATAATCTTACTTTTTTTATCTACTTGTTTTAATTTAATCAACAACACTACCTAATGGGTAATAACTAACAACATATTTTTAAACTATCACAGGTTTAAATAAACAGTAAAATTATTATTATTTTAATTTAATAAGCTATTATTAACAATAAATATTGAAACTTACTAATAACGTCTATAACAAACTCTACTAATTTAATTTAATGAGACGATGGGCGCAGTTTCTATTAATATATTTGATAATTTATAAAAAAATAATACTAATAATTATAATAAAAAAAATTTATTTATTTTAAATAACTTACCAAATTATCTGGATACAAATTATGATGAGAAGAATAGTCTCGTTGATTACTTCTTGATCCTCCGGGTGAACTATGCCTTCGACCTCTGTCGTTATCAATTTCATCATCATAATCCTAAAAAAAAAAAATTAATAATTTATGTATTTTATTTTTGATATTTATTGATAGGTAAATTAATAAATTGTATGTAATTGTTTTATCTCGCGCGACTTTAAATATTATGCAAAAAATTTATTTTATTCCCAACTTGTCTCTGCCTTTAAATTGTCATTTTATTGTACCTGATTGTCGTACTCGTCATCATTAGAAAGTGTAAGGTCAGATGTGGCGACTTGATGTTGTGTACGTCTGCATCCAGCCCTGGAAGATCCAAAATTTTCCAACCTCATCCTTAAATTATTTTTTTCTCACTTATATTTTTTTCGAGTTTCTCGTGAATAAATTTTTTTATTTTTTTTTAATTAAGTTTAATAAAATTTTATAATTGATAAATAATAGAGCAAATTTTCGCGGCAATTTTCAAATAATAGGGCAAATTTTCGCGGCATTTTCAAATAATAGGGCAAATTTTCGCGCCAATTTTCAAATAAATAGTTCAAATTTTTAAAATTACAGCGAAAATATTGGTCTTTTCTTTTTTTTTTGTAAAATTAAATTTAAAACAATTTTTATCACGATTAATATTTTTGCCACAATATAAATAATTAGAATAATTTATTATAAATTATTATTTTAAATTTGAGGCAAAAATATTTTGCTACTAATTAAATTATTTTATTATTATTTTATAATTGATAATAAATTCAAGAGATTCTCGATAAAATTAAATTATTTTAAAGTAAAATTTTAGATTAGTAATTATTGAAATAATAATAATAAATAAATAAATAAAATAAATAATTATAATAAATAAAAAAAAATAAGTGTATTGTCGGACCTCGTACGAGGCATGTCAGAACCAAGACCGCTGTCCTCACTCGGGGATCTGTGTTCCTGGTTATCTCGAGGTGGTAGTGGACCAGTGACACCCAATGGGTCTCCCTCCAAATCCATCAGCCGTCCTGGACGACAGGATGAACTGCTTTGAACACCCCTCTAAGGCAAATCATAGACACAACTGGTATGAAAGGCACCTGCCTCTCCCCTTGCGTTTTGTTTCACACTTATTTATTATAATTATTTTTTTTATTTTACTTTTCTTCAATCTCTAAGTTTGCATGAGCTTTCATTGAGCTTTCATTTTTATTAATTCTACATTATTAAAGTCGCGCGAGAAATATTTAATTTAAATACGCGGCAACAAAATAAAAGGTCAGCAAAGCTCAGGCAAACTCGAAAAAAGAAAATAAAAAAAAAATTTTTTAAAAAAAAGAAAATAATTTTTTTTTTTTTTTAAAGTAATTGATTGGAAAATTGTTAAAATTTATTTTCAGGATTTAGCAGGATTAAAAAAGCACAAAATAATTTATGTATTAATTAATTGTGTGTATGTTTAAATATGTTTGTATAAATTGAAATAGATAATTATGAAATAGCAGTAAGCACTAGCAAGCGTAATTAAAAATAAAATATTAATCAATTAAATTTTATTTAAAATATAAAGCTAATTTTGATTAAAAATTTTCATCATGTAACATTCACTAAATCATTTTCTAAATAAAATAAAAAAAATTAGTCACAATTTTATACAATTAATAATATTTTTATTATTTAGAATTTTTAATTGAAACTAAAAAAAAACAATAATCAATTATTCTTTTTTATATAATATAAATATATTTTAAAGTAATCGTTGTATATTGCATTGATTAAAAATTTTTGTTTATGCGTGTACAAGTAATAAAATGTATATTAGTAAAAAAAGAAGTATATATGTAATTGATGTACTGTGCATTGTGTATTGTGTACAAAGAGACAGAGAAAGACAGAAACAAGAAAGGAAATCTAGTCTTTAATTTATTTAATCTACTGGTTATTATTGATAGTGAGTTAAGAAGGAGTTAATTATTGTTATTATATTAACTTTAATTATTTTCATAATTTTATTTTTAATGTAATTAATATAAGTAAAAACTTACCGTTAAATCATGTATCGAAGGTGTTACAATAAGATCTGAATGTGCTCTGTCGCCTTTCTGCCGCTATGAAGAATAATAATATTTAAAAGAAATAAAAATTTTGTAGTGAGTGTACAAAATTACACTGCATATCCTCCCATATTATACTCAGTGTTATCTGTGGTGTTATCAGATTATATTAAATTATTTTTGTATTATACTCAGTATAATCTCCAATTGGGTATTTGCATGATTTTGATATTCATAAGCTTTTGATATTTTTACATTCTATATAATTTTTTAAAATTTTTGGAAGAAAAATAATTTCGATTTTGTTCTTAAAAATTTAAATAATTTAATAAATAAAAGTGGTCCTAAATTACATAAAAGTCACGTGATGTAAAACGTGATGTAATTGGTGTGACGTCATTGTGCTGTTTGTAGCGCGTATATTTGAATGAACATTTAAAGTCATGTATAATATTTTACATTGCTAAAAAACTTAAAGTTAAGTTTTTTTTAATTTTAAGTTTTATACATCCTATTTTTAATGCTAGATTTTGTTGAAAATAATTAAAAGTGAAATAAATTTTTGTGAAATGTTTTTTTAAATTTAAAGTGAATGTGTTTGGAGGTTATGAACATGTCAATGTTGTTATACTAAGACTTTTGAGAAGCATCAGTTCAACAGTGTAGTTTGTGATTATCAACGAATTAATAAAAATGCCTCGGCGAAAAGTGGATCCTGGTTTTAGTGAAGCACCTTTAGTTGCAACTTATCTCGCTACAAACTCTGATTTTGTATCAGCAGAAATGAAAGGAACAAAAGCTAGCATGTTCGTATA
Source organism: Cotesia typhae (assembly GCF_013202065.1). NCBI lineage: Eukaryota > Metazoa > Arthropoda > Insecta > Hymenoptera > Braconidae > Cotesia > Cotesia typhae. Next base: position 5,804,670 of record NW_027423774.1, on the reverse strand, counting down.
TTTTAATACAGCTGTTTATTTAGATATTAGTTATAAATAAATCGGTACTTTTTTATCAACAAGTTCATTAAGTATTCATTAGCTGTTACATAAATAATATTTATTTTAATATTTTGAATTATAGATCTGGGAGAAAGTCATATGGAGATGCAGCCATTGAATATGTACAAATTAAGCTTCAGGGACCTGAATGTACTCTCAAGTGTCTTATTTGTCCTGAACACAGAGTACATAATAAATCATATAGAGTGACTGTAGTTATAAATATTGTTGATGAAGAAATTTTATTGATTCAGTGTCATGATTGCGCCGCATCGTCAGGTAAATAAAATAATTTAACAATATTCAAGTAATAAAATCATTGCGGTTATTGTTTGTTTCATAATTTCCTGCATAAACATTCATATCTAATACACACGTTATATAATATGTTAAAATAAATATTTTGATAATATTATAACCAATAATCACTTCTTGTTATACCTTTTTTAGGTGGATGTAAGCACTCAATCGCGTTTTTAATGTGGCTACACAGACGATCGGAAGAACCATCTCCAACTGATGTTGAATGTTACTGGCGTAAATCAGTTTTATCTCAAGTTGGGTCAGCAATCAAATTCATTTGAGTGACAGATTTTGATTCTGAGACAAATATTACTGCTGTACCTAAGTCTTTCAATACTTTGCAAGAATTTGTCAATAGAACAAAACAAAAAAACGTACAGAGCCAAATCTTGAAGTATTTCATCTCTGAGAATACTGAAAAAAGCCTCTCAATACACAATTTATTAGTGGACTTTATTAATTTAGGAGGAACATTATGCGATAATTTTATACAATTTAGTGCAAATCGAATGTCTCCTGACTTGTGTGATAATATAGAAAAGGAAACTCAATACCAAGCAGATTGTGATCTTTGGTTTTCATTGCGGTATGGACGAATAACAGCGTCGAAAGCTTATGAAGCATCCCGCTGTAATACATCTAATGGAACGTTAGTAGAGTTGCTAGTTGGAGGTCAAAAACTACGCAATACAAAAGCTATGGAACGAGGTAAAGAACTGGAAGCTACAGTTTTACAACAAGTTGAGCAAAAGTTGAAGCGTAAATTCCAAAAGTGTGGTTTATTCTTATCCCAAAATCACCCGTACTTAGGAGCTTCTCCAGATGCAATAGATGACGAATTCGTGGTAGAAATTAAATGCCCGACGTCTCAAAAAAGCTTTCGCACTTATATTGACACTGACAATTACAATAAAATTGCAATGAAATATTTTATTCAAATGCAAATGCAAATGCTTTTCACAGGAAGAAATAAAGCAATGTTTATCGTAGCAGACCCAACTTTTGAAGAAACACGGCAATTTAAATCTATTATTATCGATTATGATTCACAAGTAGTTGAAAAATTACTAAAAGACCTAAGTAAATTTTGGAAAAATTATATTTTCAAGCGTTTATTTAATTCATTGAAATAAATTAAATTATTTAATAAAAAAAAATACAAAAATTGAATTCTTAATATAAATATTACATTTTTATTGAACAACAACTTTTAAAACTTATGTTTTTTTGATCAATGGTCCTTGTAGATTAGTTAAAGCTGCGGCGATTGTCATTATATTATCCATCTGTGGAATAAGTTTAGAATTTACACATGAATGAGGTTCGCAAATTTCAAATTCTCGTATTCTTCTTGTTAATCTTTCAATGTGAATACGGAGACTCGCGATTCGTTTTGTTGCTAACACTTCATCATGATTTGGTTGCTTCTCAGAACTTACTGTTGGTGGTCTAATTAATGTACATTTTTTTTCAACTACAAAATTTTCTATGTGTTTGAAGCCTCTATCAGCCAGTATAGCAGCGCCTGGTTTTAAACAATCCAAATATCCAGATTGAGAAACTATTTCAGCATCCGATATTCTACCACCGAATCCAGGTGAAATAAAATTAACTATGCCATCAGGTGTACAAGAAATTAAATATTTGACCGTATTGCATTTTTTGTATTCAGACCAGGTTAATGATTGTTTAACAGGATCTGTTGACTTTTCAATTTCAATTTCTAAACAATCAATGATTGATTCTACTGCTGCATAACGGCTTCGGAAACTTATTGGCAACTGAAGTTTAATTCTTGCTGATGGAGGCCATATAATAAAGTCTTTTAGATATTCTGCCATGACTGGCAAAGTCTTAGTAAAGATACGACTTATATTAGAAGTGGACATTCCAAAATCATCAGCTAAAATCGCAAAACTCTCATTCAATCTTATTTTTTTTAACGTAATAAATATATCAATGTCACTTAAATTAGCCATACGTAAAATATCGATAATATCCATGCAATCACTTGGAATCCCGATGTATTTACGAGGTGACAGCCGAATTCTTTCAAATGTTTGCTTTAAATTACGCTTCTGAAATTCTTCTTGTTGAAATGCATTTTTCTACTCATTTTCTGTACTTCCATTTGATGTTAAAAAATTATCTGATGAAGTAGGGAATGAACTAGCCGTTGTGTTAGAAGATAAATTCGTAGTATTAGGTGAAGGATTCAATAATTGATCATTATTAGCTGGTTGAGAAATAAAATTATGCGCATTTATATCATCAACCAACTGCTCAATTGGAGATGATGAACGATCTTTAGTCACAGGTTTACATTGAACTTTTACACTTCTGTATGAACTCCTTATTTTTACTTGGACACCAACATGGAGTTTTTGACCTCCAGTGGCAGGGGGATCGTCACAAACATTGGATTTATTCTTTTGAAAATCTTCTGGTGTATTGAAATTTGATAGATCAGAATGTAAATCGTCCATTATACCTCCTAAGTCTTGATCCAGCCGTAACTTGGCAATATTTAGATCCATTGCTTCAGTACCTACTTTATCAACTTTCATTGAAGGAGCTTGAGGATTCTCTCTACTTCCATCACCCATGCTTAATGATTTTGATTGCTCAATAAATTTATGAGGTATAACATTATTCCTGATACGTTTGTTACCACCAACCATTGTCCATTCTAGCCAATTTTCTAAATCCACTTTGAGCTAAAATGAATAAAATTCAACATCAATTCATGCAATGAGACGAAAATCACAAATTTAGGTTATGATTTTATGTAAACATTAAAATAAATTTTTAATAAATACTTACGTCAAAATGATTTTCACAACAATAAACCCGAGTTGATGATGAATAATGAGTTTTATTTCCACATGCATCTAACCAATTTTTCCGTTTAACAGAATTTAATGGAACATTTATAAAAATTTTTTCTAGTGTCGATTTACCAGTATTTCTACACGTTGGAACTATACACCAATAAAACTCATTTTTTGACGACATTTCGAGTAATTAAATAATTTTATTTTATTATAAACAACACAACCAGATCTTTTTTTAATCAATCACAATTAACACAACAATTGTTTACACCTGCTACGTGTTTACAAGAGATTGGCGCTTAAAATTTCAAATGAAATAAGCACTATGACGTCACATACACGAGATGGAGCTACTTATTCATTTAAATATCTGCTTTTTTTTTATTTATTAAATTATTTAAATTTTTAAGAACAAAATCGAAAAATTTTTTTTCCAAAAATTTTAAAAAATTATATAGAATGTAAAAATATCAAAAGTTTATGAATATCAAAATCATGCAAATACCCAATTTGACCAAGTAATTTTTCTGGTTATACTACGTAAGATTACACTGGATATAATCCGAAAAAATATCCCGTATAATTTGAATTATACTCAGTAGAATTTTGGATTATATAATTTTTTCAAAAATTGTAATATTCAACTTATTTCTTTTTTAATTTATAAAATTTTTTGAAAATTTGTAAAATTTGTGATAATTAAATTTTTTTTTTAAATTGTTCATTTTTTCAAAAATGCAATGCATTGCATGGATAGAAAATATTCAAGGAGCATTTAAGCACAATTTTTCTGATAATTTGCGGTTGAAAAATTTTTGGTAAATATTTTCAAGTCACCATTTTAATTTTTAATTTTTTTGAACGAAATTTCTACTTTATTTTATCGAAATATTTAAAAAAAAAATTCAAAATTTAAAAAAAATTGATTACCACAATTTTCACAAATTTTTTAAATTTTCAAAAAAAATTTATCAATTCCAAAAGAAAAAAGTTGAATATCACAATTTTCGAAAAAATTGTATAATCCAAGATTCTACTGAGTATAATTCAAATTATACAGGATATTTTTTCGGATTATATCCAGTGTAATCTTACGCGGTATAACCAGAAAAATTACTTGGTCAAATCGGAGATAACACTGAGTATAATACAAAAATAATTTAGTATAATCCGGATTATATTTGATATTACGGCTGCCCAATTTTAAAACACAGCAACTGTAAAATTTTTTCAGTATTGCTGCATTTCTTATAACTTTTAGACCTTGATTTCAAGTAATTTTTCTTAAAAATATTTATATCCAAGTATTTTTTATTAATAAATCAAATTTTTTATCAATTTGGCGCGCAAACTTTTTTTAAATAAAAAAACATTTTTAAAAATCTTCAAATTGTCAGTTACTGTGTTTTGAAATTAAGCAGCCGATTATCTGAAATTTTTTTTCACCACAGATTACACTGAGAATAATATAGGAGGATATGCAGTGTAATTTCGTTCTTTCTGTGTAGAAATAATTAATAAATATTTTAATATTTAATCTTACTCTGGCTGAAGAAGAAGCTCTTGGCCGATAAACAAGCTCATCAAATATTGCTCGATCTTTACTGTCAATAACTTCACGTAATTCTGTTAATAGCGTTAATTTTTCTTGCGTATTGAGTAAATCAGCAAGATTAGCAACAAGATCTTGAATATTTAATCTTCGAGTTCTATAATCACCAATTAATTGAGTTAATGCAACACGTTCACTTCGCGCTAAAACGACACGCGCTTTTTCTTCTACCATTGAGGCTGTTGCTGATGATAGTGTGTGCACTCCACGATGCTTCCATTCATTTGTATTTGTTCTATAAATATAAATATTAAATTAATTCTAGTCCACATAAAAATCCTTAATAAATAAATTAAAAAAAAAAAAAAAAAAAAATACTTACGGACTAGGTGGATTATTATTTCCAGGACTTGATAAAATAGATTGCGGATCATGATCAGTGTTTGGATACCTTGGTACAATAATTGGTCTACTTGTTGTACATGAATGTGGTACTTTACCGACATCTCTTATTATTAAGCTCATACGTTTATTTGTTTTGAGTATTTCTACAGCTTCATCATGCGTTGCTTCTTCAAAACTTGTACCATTTACTTGAATTATTTGATCACCTACCTATAAAAATAATAAATTTAATATTATTATTTATTTTAATAACAAAATTTTTATTATAAGCTAAATCAATCATTTGATTTAATTTATAAAACTTCAATAAATATAATATTATCAAAAATCTATCTACAAAGTTTAGAATTTAGAAAAAAATCAATGAAAAAATTAAAAATTTTAATTTTTAATACAAAATTGAGTTTTTAAAAATAATAATAAAATTTTAAACAATAAAAACAATAACTTGAATGTTTTGAACAATTTATGATTACTAGCAACCTGCAGTCACTATGCGACTGCCGAGATTTACGAATTATAAATAAGAAAGCTTTGGCTTTATGATTTTTTTTATATTTATAATCACACTAATAGTTTGGGTCCTTTTAAATAAATTTTAAAAATAATAGTCCTATCACAGGATCAATTATAAATAATTTAATAGACAAATGTGACCGATCAAATTTATAGAACTATTAAAAAACTATTAAAAACTCCTCCAAAACCTTAACATAATAAATTAACTCCTAAAAAATATGTAAAACCAAAAGGCACTGATTCTTATCAAGACCTTTCTGATGATACCAAATTAAACTATAAAAATTTTTTTAAAAATACTATTATGCTCGTCACAAAATTTTCCTTTTATTTTTTTCTCAATTATTTAAATCATAAAAACTGTCGCTAAAAAATATCAAACCCTATTTACGATAAAGATTTACCCGTTACTAAATTTTTCTCAGATGTATTTTTTAAAAACACTATTTTTTTACATCTAAATTAATAATCTATAATAACGTAATATTGTTAATTACCAAATATCGTCAACTTAATCATTTATTTATTTTATAAATGCTGAGATCTACCTTGAGTATCATGACATTAGTTAGTTATAATATTTATCGAGTTTTTTTAAGTAATTTTTAAGCTTGTTTAATTTAACTATGTATCTTTGTTTGTGACTACATAACATAAAAGTTAGCTGTTATTTGATTATTTTTTAATTTTTTTAACAAATAAATTAAACAATAAATTTAACAAATAAATTTGCTCCAAAAAAATTGCATTTGTAGTTTTTAAAATTTTTTTTTTGTAAATTTTCTTTGCCATAATTTATTTGTTACAAAAATTCTTAAGATTATCAACTATCTGCTAAATTAATTTTCATTGTGACTACTTAAAATTATCTTTAAAAAAAAAAAAAAATTTCTTAGTCTCTTAATTATATAAATTAATTATTTTTTTGACATATAACTCCATTGACGTGTACAAAAAAAAAAAATAAATAAATAAAAAAATTTTTTTTATCACTAAATTTGAATCTATTTATAACTACTTCAAAAATTTATCATAATAAATAAAATATTTTAGAAAAGCATATGAAAAATTGAAAAGACACAACTTCAGGTCAAGACCTTTCCAACGATACTAAATTTAATTTAAAAACCCATTTTATCATATAAATATACTGGCCACAAAATTTTACTTATTCTTTTAATAATAAAGATTATTAATAAAAATATCAATATTTACCAAAAGGCCAGCACGATCAGCAACACTATCTTTATCAACACCAGTAACATAAATTCCTAAACCATACTCTAATCCCCCACGTATCATCAGACCCAATGATTGTCCGGGTTCAATGCAAAGTTCAACTTTGCGAGTTCGCGATCCATATCGTGAGTCATGTGGATGTAAAGGCGGCGGTGACGCCGGACGACCCTGACGATCCATCCACGAACAAGATTGTTGTCTTCCCGATCCAGTTGTCCATATCGGATGACCTCCCCGACATCGCGGATCCAATGCCGGTCCACGTACCGTCATACTCAGTGTTCTGCATGACTTTAGCATCTGTTAAAAAAATTTTTTCTTCATTAGCATTAAATTGAAAAATAAAAATTCTTACGTTGAAGATTAAAAAGCTTGAGCTTTATATATATAAAAGAAGACAATGCTTCGTAAATAGTGAAGAAGTTTAAGTACATGTAGCAAAATGACGCAATAATATCCCCCACACGAATATCGATCGTCCAGGCTACTGCTGCCCGTGACGTCACATCCTGCCTATTTATCCTTGACCTGACTCCAATCCCTGTCTATAGTTAGTTAATATCTTCTCCAATCTTCTCTCCCTCGACTACCAACAAAATCTTTCAAGTAAATTTACCCCAATACTCCAATAGTTATTCATATCGACAATCATTAATCTCTAGATTTTCTTCTTCCCTCTTCCTATCTGACTTGTTCTTTTTTTCTATTTTTTCCCCTAATATACAATAATACTAAAGTTAACCGACGTTTTTAGTTTTTTTATATTTTTTCATTCATTAAATTATAAATAAAAAATATTTTTTAGAAATTGCACTCAATTAAAGCATTTTTAAGATTGTTATTATTCAAAAAATTACTATAAAAAAATAAAAAAATTAAATTTGACTTGTAAAAGATTTAAAAAAACTATAAGCGCAATTTATTAAAAATATTTTTTTAGTTCTAATTAATTTAATAAAAATTTTTACAAAATTTAAACATATGTATTTTTCAATTAAAACAAGTTGACAAGTTGGGACATTTACAAAATTTAAAGTAATTTTGTAGTTGATTTATTTTATCATTTTTCTTTACGGTCAATAATCCCTGTATTTTTATTTGAGTTTATTTTATAACTTTTGGCAATCGTCTTGTCTCGTAAGCTTCATTATTTTATTTAAAAATTTTTCACTTATAAAGAAGTAAAGTCTTTTAAACTCTACAGAAATAAAATTAAAATATTTTCTGATAATAAATAAAATAATACAACTAATGCCTAAAGTTATTTAATGATGATTAAAAATACACTTAGTGTATATTTCTTCTTTAAAAACGACTGGATAAAATTATTACATCGGCGTGTACGGTCTTTGTCACTTGGCAGGGGGTCAATAGAGAACCTGCCGTGACTATGATACGCGAGATCTCAGATCGTGATCTTTACGGAGCTTGTTTAATCGTAATTGGATGACTTCCTGCTGTTTCCACCTACGTCCGCCCTGATAATTCTTTAATGACCATGACCGAGCTTTTATTTTAACTTTTTTAATGAAATCCCTGCAACAACGATTTCAAAAAATAACTAACACATAAATTAATGTGAATATGTTTATCGTTAGAAATTATTTTTTTTAATGTTTAAAAAATAAATTCCAAGTATTTTTTTGTAAAAATTATTATTTAGAATTTGAAAATTAATGATAGAGTAATTTTTGTTAAAAATTTACATTTTTTATCTAATAAATGCAGTTTGTTTAAACGACACGAGCGCTCTTGTGGGAATTAACCGCGTGTTCTGCCTCTTAAACTACACCAGGCAACGTGAAATCAATGATGCTCCAAAGTGAACGTACCAAAAATATATAACTCAAGTTAAAAATAAAAATAACATTATTATTTTTGTTATTATTATCTTTTCTTTTATTTAGAAAAATAAAACAAATTTTCATTAAAATGAAAAGGAAAATTTTTTTTAATTATTTGCAAATAACAAATTTTAAGAAATATTTATTATTATTATTATTATTAAAAAAAAAATAACATTTCATTAAAATGACAAAACAAATATATAAAAAATTATTTCTTGAAATTAATTGCAAATAATAATAATGAAAATAGAAGTTGTTAATGACCTAGCTGTTAAAAAACAACTTAAAATAAAATAAATAATAATAATAATGACAAAAAAATAATAATCAATAATTAAAAAAATGAGTATTATAATATCTATAAAATAATCGCGTGTTTAAACTACTTACTACTTAACTGCAGTAGTAATAATTCATTGAAGAAATGAAATATTTGAATAATATCGAGCAGAGTAGTAAAACATAAATTATTTTTGGTTCATACATCCTTTTATACATTGAAAATTTTAATCAAGCTTAAACTCTTTTTTTTGGATCTCATATTTAATCTACTCCTACAAAATGATATTTGATAAGCTTTTTTTTGGACATAATTAATTTTTTTTTTAACTTTTTTATGTATATTGACAAAAAGCAATATGTATAATATTCAAGTAATTTTTTTCAGCTATCATACAGAAAACAATAGCATTAATATAATGAATAAAATTGAACAATATTGATTTGGATATTGGTATTTTATTACTATTCGAAGTATGGCTAAAGGACAAAGGGTCGATCGATTTGTTATCTAATATAGGAACAATAATGTTGTATATTATATACATTGTATATGTATATATTGATTAATGACAGATATAAATACACCCAATTATTTTCTCCACTAATTGTATAGTGTTACTACCAAATAAATAACTACTCTGAAACGCGCTGCATACACACACGTCAGTGTGTCGCTCTTGCCGTTGATTTTATTACTTAGTAAGCATGTTTCTAAAACGAGATTGCTTCATTTGATAGATTGCAGTAATAATAAGCTATTACTATAAAATTATAACAAATTTTATAAAAGCGTATTATGTACAATATTAAGCTATTAGCTTTTTAAAAATACAGTAATACAAAAAATAATAATTGTATTGTAACACAACAATAAGGCTTCTTTAAGTGAAATGTCATTTTGTTATCTCTTTAGATTATTTAATTTATTTTATTCTAATTTAGAAAAAATCAACTCTAATTGCCAAGCTAAAAATTAAATTATGTAAAAAAAAAATTTTTTTTCAATTCGATTTTTAAACAGTAAAGATATTTTTTATAAACCAATTAAAGTTACACTTGGATTTTATTTCTGCAATGTACCTAATTTTTTATCACGGCTTTTTAATTTTTATTATTTCCTGCGTATAAAATTTAAATACTCATTTTTTTTTTTTTAATTTGAATAAAAATAAAATATTTCTAGTAATTTTTTTTTATAAGATAAATAATTAAAATTTTAAATAATACTTTTATTTTAATAAAAGTAAAAAATATTTAAAAAATTGTAAATGTGGGATTAAAAATTAAATATTTAGTATTTAGTATTAATTCCTACTCTCTATCACGCTATCTCTTTTGCACGAAGAGAGCTTTCTGGTTATATCGATCGATTGTAACGCCGACGAGGTCGAGGACTGACAATACAAAAACTAAGAGTGTCGTCCTTATGAATTTCTACAGTCGTCTCTAACCAATAACAATAAAAATAATAATATTATAAAATATTAATGCAAATCTATTTTAACCCAAGTTTCTTTTTGATAAAACTTTGAGATAAAAAAAAGTCAAGCACTTTATGCAGAGTTATTTCAACCGTTAGGAGATGGGAGGTTCTGGAGAAAAAAAAAAAAAAAAAAAAAAAAGACAAGAATAGGTTTAAAGGCAAAAGGCAGTTGCTCGATGCTCGGTGCTCGGTCTAATGGAAACGTTAGTTCACAGTCAAATTTTACCTCCGGCTTTTTTTTTTTTTTTTTTTTTTTTTTTTCCATTCAAAAACTAAAAATAGACTTATATTGAAAAAAAAAAATTTACTTTTTAAAAAATATCAAATAAAAATTATTGCAATAATTTTTGATAAAAATAAAAGCGGCAATCAAAAAGCTGGGTTGTATTTTTTGGACAAATAAATAATATCTGAAAAAAAAAAAAAATAAAAATAATTAACATAAATAAATAAACGTAATTAAAAAAAAATACATAGAAAAAGAGGGCGCGAGGTAGAAACTCGGTTATCGGGTTACTGTCGCGTCTCTACCTTTTTCGTGGTCATCAATCGAACGATAAACTTATTATTATATTTCATATTTATTCCTCACTATCATTAATGTCAAAAAAAAATCAATAAAAATAGAATTATTATTTAAACACTGTTTTGTCTATTTTGGACATGTTTTAAAAAATTCTTAGAAAATAATTTATTCAAAAGTAAACAACTAAAATAATTATAAGAAAAAAAAAATAAATGAGCAACAACGACAACAACAATAATTACAATAATAATAATATTTAAATAAAACCCAAGAATTCAAGCAAGTGTGTGAAGACACGCGATGTTAGTATTACGGAAAAATTGTGTCGAGGGTGCAGTTATTTTTTTTTTTAACCTTATTATTGAATAAAATTATATTTATTTATATTTTTTTTTAATGTGTCAATTGAGAAAAAATATTTGTTGATATTATTTTAATAATAATTATTAACTTACATCTCTCATGATTGCAGATAAATAAATTCACGTCCTCCGTTCGTTATTAATTTAACAAACGTCGCGACACGCGAGCGCAGAAGGGAATTATTAAAATTAATGAAGCGCATCGCAGCCTCACAGGCCGGTCTTTAATTTACGTCAAGAAACGTAAGCTGACAACTGACTACTAATGTTAATGCAACTTAGTACTCTGTGCAGAGCCTCGTCGTGGTAGCTCGTTGCTCATCGTTTTAGATTTATTATTGTTATTATTAATTTTTCTGGCTCTAGTGGTGCAAACTTGCTCACTAGTGCTGTACTGGCTGAACTGTCAAAGTCGCGAATCGCGAGTCTAGTCCTAGAGTTCCGAGCTTTACGTCGTGCACTGTGTTACTAATAATAATAACAAACAAGAATACTACTGTATGGCGGTAGGAGCAATCTGATTAGCTGAAATTTCACCCTAGCCACTTAGGAGTGGTAGGTACTGGTGTGTGTATATTTCAGTAGTTTCAAGCTTTGAAATTGACACTTCTGTCATCTGGCGGAATTTTTTGAAACTATGTTAGTCACGTGTTACTAGAAAGTTACCAGAAGGATTTTTCTGACAAGTCTGACCAGTATGTATTTTTTATCACTTGTTTTACTAAATGTCAAATTAAAATAGAAAAATATTTATATTGTAAGTATTTATTTTTATTTTTATTTATAAAAATTAACTTAGCAGATATTTGATAATTTTTAGAATTTTTGTAACAAATAAATTATGGCAAAAAAAATTGACAATTAGAAATTTTAAAAAACTACAAATGCTATTTTTTTTAAATAATTTTTTGGAGCAAATTTGTTTGTTAAAAAAAATTGAAAAATTGTCAAGTGACAGCTAACTTAAATGTCATTTTTTATTTTTACATTAAACTTGATAATTTTTTAATAAAAATTAGTGTCATTAAAGTTAGATGACATTAAATTTAGCTGTCACTTGATTAATTTTTAATTTTATCAAACAATTAAATTAATTCTAAAAAATTATTTTTTAATTTTTTTTAATTTTTACATGTCAATTTTTTTTTCTTATTTATATTGCCATAATTTATTTGTCAACAAAAGTTCTAGAAATAATTAAATATCTGCTAAATTAATTTTCATTAAAGTTAGCAGACGTTTTTAATTTTTCAATTTTCTTTTAATTATTAAATTAGAACTAAAAAATATTTTTAAAAAATTTCAGACATTGTTTTTCAAGTTTTTTACAATTGAAATTTTTTTTTAATCATTTTTTCAGCAAAAAAAAAAAATATTAGAAAAAAATTTTTTAAAAATTCAATGTGAAAAAACTTTAAAAACAATAAGTGCAATTTTTTTAAAATATTTTTTTACATGAGAATTAAGTTAGCCGACATTTAAACTTTTTTAGAATTTTTTTTATTAATAAAATTGTTAAGAAAAAATTTGAAAAAGTACACGTGCAATTTTTAAAAAATATTTTTTTATTTTTAATTCAATTAATAAAAAAAAAAATAATAAAAATTTTTCGCTGTCGGCTAATTTCAGTTTCATTTTTTTTTGAAAAATGATATTTTTTATTTTGTAAAAAAATTTTAGCAATAACTACAATTTTTTTCTAAAGACTTTTATCTTAATAATAAATTAATAATTAAGAAAATAATCACAAAACTTAATCACTGGAATAATAGCTAAGAGGTTTGAGACATTAAATCAACAGGTTTGCGTGTCGGATGTGCTGGTTTTAAAACCGGAAGTCCACTCATCTAAGAGTTATAGAGTGCTGAATAATTGAATAATGGATAATTTATACAATCGATAATTGTTTTTGATTATTAAAGTTCAATTATTTAATAAATAATAAATTCTTTTTTTAAATATAATAAATTAATTAAAATTAACAAAAATTTTTTTATTGCAATGAATTTGTTATAAAATTAAAAAATTGACAGCTGTCAATCATTTATTTAAAGATCTTATAATTTGCAATTGGATTTTTTTAAAGTAAATTACAAAATTTTAATAATTTTAATTTTTTTTTATTTTAATTTAATTAAATAGAAAATTTTTAAAAACCAAAAAATATAATAATAATATTTATTTTTCTTTCTAGAGATGCTCGTATTATCACAGAATTCGTTACATTCATTTACACTGAGTTATATAAGTTATATAAATTAGAAATAAATCAAACGGCTAATTAGGCGATGTTTTTTTTTTTTTAAACAACTATTACAATTAATAATATACTTTATAACTCTACAATCAATCAATAAAAATTGTATTAAATACGTACAACTATTCACAATAAATAAATTATTAGTTCATAATTTTAAAATTAAAAAAATTAAAAATTAGAATTATTTTTAAATATTTATTAACAAAAAAAAAAAAAATAAATATTACGTTTATGTTAGCTGCCGTTGTTGTGTTTAATTTTTTTTACATTAATAAATTTTATGCAATTATAAATGTATAATAATTAATATTTTAATGAAAGAAATTAATTATCAAATTAAAAATCAGTATTAGATAAAATTATCCGATTATTTATCAATTTATAAACAAAATAAAAAATACGGCAAGAGCGATACTGTGTATCAATATTGCGACGAGTAGCTTATTTATTATTATCTACAAATACAATAATTGATAATCAATTAACAAACCAATAAGCTGAAAAAATGAAGAAAAAAACAGCTTGCCACTTAGACTGAATAATAAAAAAAAAAATTAAAAAATCTCTCAACTTATTTTACAATACCAAAAATCACTCAAACATATACAAACACTCTTTTGTAAATATTAATTAGTAATTAAAAAAAATTAAACAAATGATCAATTTTATTTGTAGGTTTTTTTTTTTAAAATGATCATTAATCTCCAACACACGATAATTTATTGTATTTTTTAAAGAGGATTTATTATTTTTAAGCCAACTTAATGAAATCTTTAAATAATTCTAATTAAATTTGTTTAAAAATACAAATTTTTAATTATGAAAAAATCGAACGTGCTTTACGCGCTTCTGTCAAAATGTTTATTTTTGACAATTTAATTAATTAATATTTTTAAAAATTTTACTCATTAATAATAATAATACGAAAAGCAACAACAATGAAAACGTCACATCAACTTTTTAATAAAGAAATACCGACAATTAGGTAAAAGACCCAATACCGGAACGATTTGACAATTATTATTTTATATTTTATCTCGTACTCAATCAAATTAAACAAATTTCTCTTTATAAGAACCGTCAATATTTTTTTTACATAATAAAATATGAATAAAACTATAAATTATATTGAAAATGTTTAAAAAAAAATAAAAAAAACATTTTTTTTTTATATATTTATACAAATACTAAGAATTTGATGTAATTAATTGATAATACAAAAGAAATCCTACTGTTATTAGGATTTAATAGAAACTTTTTAATAGAAACACCCAATATTGGAGCAGTCAGCCACATTGGTATTATTGTGGTGAACTAATTAATAAATATAAATTAAATTGTCTCCAAGTGAATCGGGTAAGTTGGCTTAAAAATTATAAATCCTCTTTAATAAGTAAAATCACCGATCTTAGTAATATTTCTAACATTTCGGCTGTCTAATTTTAAAACACAGTAACTGCAAAATTTTTATACCTAATTTTTTTCAGTATTACTCCATTTTTTATAACTTTTAGACCTTAATTTCAAGTAATTTTTTAAAAAATATTTATAGGTAGATTTCGTTAGAAATCTATTTATTGTAGCCGGTCCTATGTCGTAATTTTGAGAAAATTTTGTCATAATATATTTCATTTCATCGAATAATGTCGAAAAATAGCATTGGCTCAAAAGTTTATTTATGTATTTATGTAATATAACGCGCCATGTCAGCAGAATTGCGCCCACAGTTCTCAACCGATCTATATGAAATTTTGTGGGCTCATTCTGTGGATCAATACCAAGATCAAGTTCAAAGATGAGCAAAATTGGCCGGTTAGTTTACAAGTTGTGGGTGTTTGAAAATTTTTTTCATTTTAAAAAAATTTTGAATTGCGTACATTTTATGAAAATAATTTTCCAGATGTAACAGATAGATAAAATCTATCAAATTTATCTTAAACTTCGTCTAATTACCTTCAATTTAAACTATCATTTGTCAGGTTTTGATGATTTTTTTTAATTAATTCCGTGATTTTGAAAATTTGAAAAAATTTTACATTAACGTTTATCGGCTCTTTTTTTTTTTTTAATAATATTTAAGCCGTAAAAGATAGCTTAAATCTATCAAATTTATGTTAAAATTCACATAATAATCTTCAATTTGAGCTATTTTTCATCGCCTTTTGATACTTTTTTCAATTTATTTCGCAGTTGGGAAAATTAAAAAAAAATTAAGAATAAATTGATTTTTAGTTTTTATCATCAAATGAGTTTCATCTGTTACAAATTCTATTTTTTGGATAGATGTCTTTGAATATCTATTTGTAGTAGTCGGTCTCATATCGTTATTATCAAAAATATAATAAAAAATAAATTTAACATTATTGCGTTTTAATAAAATGTTTTTTTTTTTTTTTTCAATATTTAAATAAAAAATCTACCTATCCATGTCGGGTGTGACCGAATGGCGCTTTTTTATTCATAAATCAAATTTTTTATCAATTTTTTTTTAATCAAATTTTAAAGAAAAATTTTAAAAAATCTTCAAATTATCAGTTACTGTGTTTTGAAATTGGACAGCCGATTTATTATATTATTATTATTATTATATATCATCTTTTATTATTTGATTTACCCTTTGGACTCTCAGTTTTACTGTCATTTAAATCTTTACGTGGTCTTAAAATAAAATTAAGATTATGCTGAGTATTAACAGCATAATATACATTTGCAGAATTAGGTAATACCATTTCACGATCTGGTAATATTTGGGCAAGTGTAAATTGATCAGGATTACCTTCAATACATAATTTAAGCATTGCATTTCTTATTACTTGGGGTGTACGTTCGTTATTAGACAGCATTATTGATTTATACATAATAACACCATCAGTTTCAACATTATCCGTTTCAATAGTTACTTTAATAATATAAAAATCTGGCGTATTACTATGTGAATTACTTGGACTCGATAAACTTATTAAATTTGGTGTACTACTTCTTCCATTATTAGTTGTACTTAAAATTTGTCCTAAATTATTATTATTATTATTATTGTTATTATTACTATCGTTCTTATTGCTATTGCTATTAATGTTACTACTTCCTATTCCAGAGCCTAGACTAACGTCTAAGGAAGGTAATGAAGAACTGGAAGACGAGCTAGACATTTGAGAGGGTGATGTTCGACGATCAAGTGAATTGTGAGGCGAACTTGGAAGTGAATCAAGGTCACAATAAAATTGTGAGGAGCTTGAACTGGAAGTTGATGCTAGTGAATCATTTTTACGATGACCCTGATGACACTGATGAGTTTTTTTTTACGATTTTGTAAAGTATTTCCGCCTGGTGGCGGCTCTATTTGACAACTTAACTTGTAGGCCTCACGATCATCAACTATTATTAGTGAATGAAACCATCGGTCGAATAATGGATCTTTTGTAAAGTTATAGGCATTTGCTGCACCCTGTAGTAAACGTATCCGAGCAAGTACTTCAAATTCTTTTCGTCTTTTGTCAAAGTTTATCAACCCTTCGGCTATTGTATCAGGTATTGCTGTGTCAATCATTGTTAAATCAGTTAAAAATGTTCCAAGGTAAGGTATTGTTCCGTATGATATTTTCTGTAAAAAAAATAATAAATTAAAAAATTATATTATAGACAATTTATTAATAAAAAAAATTTTTTTTTTAATTAAATAAAAAAAAGTATTAATAATAATAATAAAATGTTATAAAAAAAAATTTTTTCTATTGTTAGTTATACAAATTTGTATATTGAATAAAAATTTTTAATTTTTTTATTGACTATTATTAAATTTTTTGTTTTATTAAATAACTTTTTATATTATATATTAAATTTATATAAATAAAATTAAGCCATTGATTTAGCTTTTAATAAGAATTTTTTTAATATAAATGATAATAATAATAAAATGTTTAAAACACAAATTATTATTATTGTAAAAGATACAAATTTGTATAATAAATTAAAATTTTTAATTTTATTGATTAATTATTTATGATATATATTAAACTAATTTTTTAATATACATATTAAATTTGTATATATCAAATAAAGTCATTGATTTCGCTTATTTAAAATTTTTTTTTTGGTACAAATAATAATAACTAGCAACCTTGCAGTCACTATGTGACTGCCGAGACTTGCTAACTATAAATAAAGAAAATTTTGCTTTATTGAATAATTGATTTTGCGAAATTGCACTGTACTTTTTCAACTATTGACGTTTTTAAAGAAATAAGCTCATCCTGATGTTACACTCATCAAAAACTTTCATTTGACTACCCACATGCATTTTCATATATTTTTCATATATACATATATATATAAATATATGAAAAATTGATGTGGGTACTCAAATGAAAGGTCTTGATGAGTGTAACATCGAGGTGAGCTTATATCTTTGAAAATGTCAATAGTTCACAAGATACAAAGTCATTTTTCAATTAACTATCCCAACGATACCAAATTTAACCATAAAAACCCATTTTATCACATAAATACACTAGCCACAAAATTTTGCTTATTCTTTGAACAATATAAATAATAATACTCACACCAGCTTGAGTATTTTGTTTTTGAAATATTTTTTGTAAATGTCGATCACTTCTACCAGCAGTATCAGCAAATTTAGCAGTACCTTCTTTAATTAATAATTCTCTCTGTGTCCAAGCATTATTTTCTTCCGAAAAAATTCTTTCTAATTCAATAAAAATTTCATGTTTATCACGTGGCATAGATTGCCAACATTTTTCTAATCGATAAACAGGATTACTCTGTAATCCCGAAACAATAGCCTTCAAACTGCTAAAATTTTTTAAAACTCTCAATTCTTGAGCAATATCTATCCAAGTTTCAATTATTCTGGCACGTTCTTGTGATTTTATAGTTGGATCAATCAGTATTGTCGATATGACTCTTAATGATACGGCATTAAATTGATTAACAGTAGCCAATACTGTTGCAGCATCATGACTACGGGATTTATCACGACGTGACCATACGGCTCCTAGACATTGATGTGCTATCAATTTTTTGAATACATCAGCATCCATACGTGTCAATTGTTCGGCAAAGTGACGATGCGGAACTTCCGGGAATTTATATCCCGACCAATTGTCACTTGTAAATGAATCTGTAGAATTATTGAGTAACAATCTTCCATTATCATAGACCAAACAGTTATCTGTAACATAAACCAAAATATTATTAGAAAAAAAATATGAACAATAAATAAATAAAATTTTGCTTTATTAAATAATGACTTTTGTTGAATTGCAATGTATTTTGTTAACTATTGACGTTTTTAAAGATATAAGCTCATCCCGATGTTCCACTCATCAAGAGCTTTCATTTGAGTACCCACATGCATTTTTGATATATTTTTCATATATTTATATATATAATATATATAAATATATAAAATATATGAAAAATTGATGTGGGTATTCAAATGAAAGGTCTCGATGAGTGTAATGTCATGATGAGCTTATATCTTTAAAAATGTCAATATTTCACAAGATAATTTGTTAAATTGCATTGTACTTTCTTAACTATGGACGTTTTTAAAGATATAAGCTCATCCCGATGTTACACTCATCAAGAGCTTTCATTTGAGTACCCACATGCATTTTTGATATATTTTATATATATATATATATATATATATATATATATATATATATATATATATATATATATATATATATATATATATATATATATATATATATATATATAATATATTGTTATGTCGGACTCAACGTCCGACATTTTTATTTTATAACAAATAGAATTTAATTATTCATAAATAATTTTATGTTCTTACAACTAATTACATACATTTATTTTATTTTTAAAATTTTGTTATCTTCAAATTTATCAATAGCATTTTCGAAAGAAACTTATTTGAAAAATTTAGTTTTAGTTGGGCCTGACCATACTAAGGGATTTGAGCCTGAACAAATACCCTAATAGAATTTTAAACTTTGTCGAGATCCAAAATAGAAGTTTTCGATAACAAAATAAATGTATATATAAAAAATAGTTTAAATAAAATAAAAGTAAATAATGATAAAAGAAAAAAATAAAAAGGAATGTTATGATTATTCTAGTATCAACAGAAGAAAAAAAAAATATATATATGTTGATAATTTAAGGAACAAAATTTAATAACTATAATTTAAGTTTAAACAAAAAAAAAATAATAAATAAATGTTTTCTTTTATTTTCGAATAAAATAACGACTTAAATAAAAAGAAAATTTAGATCTAAAAACTAATGACAATTTGTAATCTATGCACAAATTAATTTTTATCTAACTAATTTAATATAAAAATTTGGTCACAGTAAATAATTTAATGTAAAATAGTACACATGTATGTCTTTGTCTATGCATAAATGCGCTTACGTATACACAAACACATAGATGTATAATAGAGCATAAGAGTAAAGGAGAAGCGATATTGTACTCTGACCCAAGTAGAGGGGATTCATGCAACATTATAGAAAAATCTAAGAGAGAGGGCAAGGGCTCAAGGAAATAGAAAAATAATTGGACATTATTTCTCTCATCTAGTAAAAATAAGTAACGCCCTAAAATTCGACACCTTTACGATTTTTCAACAAAAATATCTCTCGTTGTCCTGACGTCCTAGTGTTAACATCGAAAATGTTTTTATAAGTTTTAATTAAACCACGCGTCAGATTCAAAAAAAAACAATTGTTAGTAAAGTAAATTTCAATTATGTAAAGAAACGGTAACAATGACATTTAAGTAAGTTCTTAATTGAGATTTTTATGTTTGTTTTAATAATTCAAATCTTTGTATGATAATTTTATAATATATTTATTAAATTGAATTCATTTTCTTATATTATAACTTCAACCCCTTCCCATAAAGCTTCAGATCCTTATCTATTAGCCTAACGGCTAGGATAAAAATAATTAAATTTTAGTTGCGTTTTCGACGTAACAATATACAAATATATAAAATATATGAAAAATTGATGTGGGTACTCAAATGAAAGGTCTTCATTAGTAGAATGTCGGGATGAGCTTATATCTTTAAAAATGTCAATAGTTCACCAGATATAAGGTAATTTTTCTCATTCTCTTAATAATATCGATAAAAATTACCTATTTGATCTTGACACTGAAATTTATCAAGACGATGCCTTGCTTTTAGTTCCAGCTCAGACCCAGCCAGCCGCCGATGAGTAAAGTCCAGTAATCTTTTAAGAAGGGAATAATTCGGTGGAGAATTCCAGTCACCAGGATAAGCATCAAGCCAGACATGCAATGCCTGTATCAATGTTTTGCGATGCTGTTCCTCTGTTTGACCACAGCCATTTTTATCTCCATCACTGTTAAGATCATCATAGCGTGATAATAATAATTCTAACACTTCTCTTGGAGTTGTAAATGCACGGTAAGTTGCCAAGAATACATTTATATATGTTGTTTCTAATTCTCCGTCATCATTGGCTAAACTTTCAACTAATTTTTGTACTGTGCCGGCCTTTAAAAATCTCACTCTCACTGTTTCCCATTCTAAGTGCGATATTTCATCCTCTGAATCCTTAAATTTTAATTTAATTAATTTATTTATTATTTTAATAATCATATTAATTACATATTAGATTTTAGTATGTAAAAACTTACTGATGCTGAAATGCTTCGAGTTGGACGATGATATCTTACTTTTTTCAGGTACACTGTATAAATAACTCCATCGCATTTTTCCTCGCCCCATAAGCGCCACGTGGGCTGTAAATTTTAATGACAATAAATATTTATTTTAAATTATTATTAAATTAAAAGACATCTTACAATTTTCTAACAATTAAATTATTAAAAAAAATTTTTTTTTTTTTCATTTTTTGAGTGAAAATTTTTACAAAAATTAATTTTTCAATTTTAATTAAAATTTTTTGAATTTTAATTTTTATTTTTATTTAAAAATTTTTTTTTTTAAGTTTTTAATTTTTATTTTTACAAAAATTAATTTATTATACAAATTTAAAAAAATTGTCAGTATTCTCCTGAATTTTATTATTCCTGTTAAAATAAACTAGCTTGGAGCGCTGAAAATTTTTATACAAAAAAAAAAAAAATAATCTTATTTAATTAATTTATCTATTACTCAACTATTTAAAAAATACATTAATTAAATTTAGTAATGACTCAAGGTTAAAGAAAAAAAAATCTGTTTTTTTTTTTTTTTTTTTTTTTTTTTTTCCCAAATGTGTATATAAAAGACTAACAAAGTACAAAGGCATTCACCCGTTACTATTTCATATAAGTAAGTGTATAAGTGTATGTAAATCCCATTGGATATAAAGCCTTGTTGTTTCCGGTCAGGTGACGTATAATTGCTCACTTCAGCCCCTCCCAAGTTCGTTAGTTACACATACATATACCTTATACATTTGAAAAGTAACATAAAACTTTTCTTCATTTCTTCTTTAAAATTTTTTCTGATAAAAGCAACAATACTTAAATTCAGTGCATAAAATAATGAAAGAAGAAATGATAATATAATATAATATTTAAAAAGCAAGACTCATTAGATAACTAAGTAACTGTTAAATACAATGAGATGATTTAATTTGTTACCTGATGAATGCACCACTGACTATCATGATTTTTCCGTGCAACAGGCATGCAAGTACACAATAATAGTGGACCGAGTTTACGCGGCTTTTTATTGAACTTAGTAACCTTATAAGGTGGATAAGCGAAAAATGGAGAAGAAGAAATAGAAAAGGGACGAGGAGGAGGTCCGTGTAATAGCGAGAGACTCGGTCCATCATCCCTTAGCGCGCGCCACACCATCCACAATTGATTCAGTCTTTTTATCTAATAATTATTTTATTTTATTTTTTTGACCTAAATTTCAATAAAAATTGACGACTCCTTTATCAAAATAATTAATTAGATATTTTTGATTATAGTTTGTAATTGACAATGTCAGTGTATGAACAATTAAACGTATCAGTAATACAGTTGAATAATTTGACATTTTAAAATAATTAAATTGAGTGTTAATGATTGAATAATGGAAATTTAATATGATTAACAATGACTTACTGACTAACTTATTTTTTTATTGATGAAGATATTTATAAATATATTTATTATATGTAAAATATTAGTATTTTTCTTTTGTTATTATTGTTAAAATTAATAATAATTATAATAATAACAATAGAAAAAAAATTAAGAAATAAATAAAAAGAAGATATAAAAATTTTTAAACTTTGTTAAAATAAAAATATAAAATTCATACTTTATAGAATTATATTGATGATTATTATTATTATTATTATCATCAATTATTATTACTATACTTCTTGATAAGGTATTAAAAAAAATTTTTTTTTTTATTATTTTATACAACAGCCACTTTACTTTAAATTAAAGAAGCTAACTTGAGGTGAAATTAATTTATTTTTGACTTATTGAAATAATAAAAATAATAAATATCACTTAAAATAAATTAATTTGTTAGTAATAGTTGAAAAATATTCAATAAAATGTTTGATCTTTTAAATTAATAAATTGAGAAAATATAAAAGCATCATAATAACAAATAAAAGTGATTGATTGAGTTAAAGATATTGTCAAGGCTTAAGCTAAGTAACATCTATCGATTCTTATATGCCCTTGAAAAATTATTATTATAAAAATTTTTTGATTTTATTTAAATTAATAAATATTTATATATTATAAATATATTTTGTATATAATTAAAACAAAATGTTAAAAAATGAGTTTAGAATATGACTGGACACGTGTAGTAAATATATAAACATATATGTACTCATTTCACTTATGTAAATAAACAAAGTTAAAGCATCAAAAAAATTTGTAGACTAATATCATACTTAAAATATTAATTAATATAATTTTAATATTAAAATTAACAATTTTTTCAATAATTAAATTATAAAAAAATTCTACTAACAGAAATTGTTTAAGGATATTTATTATTACTTATTGATTTTTATTTATAAAAATTTTTATTATTAATTATAAATACCAATACAAATATCAAACGTTTTCTCCAAGAAAATGTAATTACTTTATACGTTAAACTGGAAAAAAATAAAAAGAAAAAAAAAACTAGGTAAAATGAATGTTTAATTAAAAAAAAAAAAATGACTCACGGATTACGACACTGTTTTTATTCAATGTAAAATCAATTCACACGTCAAAGTCATTACATTTAATTTTTTTATTATCAAACAGCAGATTGTACTGATATTTATAATAATAATAAGTATTAAAAGTATTATTGGGTTTTTAAATTTTAAATTTCAATTATAATTTTATATAAAAAAATATATTAAAATCAATAGTCGCCTGACATTAGTGATATTTTTTATAATAATTATTACTCATAGAAATAAATAGAATTTTTGATATATTTTATAATAAATAAATAAATAAAAATTTATAGATAATAAATAAAAAATATTTAAAGTGTATTTAATGTAGTATAAATAATTTACCTTTTTAAAGTAAAATTTTGAAGATCTAATATTCATAAAATAACTGTATTTTATGTGATTAATAATAACAATAATAATATAAAACGTGTTACGTTTAATTGTTTATACATTTATCTATATTTGATTAAACGCGAAACAAAAAATGGGAAAAAATATGTAGAGCCTTGAGGACTCTATAAACTTTATAAACGACTTTACTACTTATGCTGTGGACGACTGTAGAAGTGTAAACTGAGTTTTATTATTGGACTTGGTTTAACTTGACTGCAGCATGAGAGCATGAGGCATGAGTAACATGCGTACATAGGTATTATTTAATGTACATGTGTTGTAGATAGGTACGAGAGGACTCTACAGTATGTATGAGTATTAATATAAGCATAATTAAGCAAAAGCAGTCTAGACTTTAAACCCTACTACTTTCTTTATATTACTCGCTATTTAATTTATATTATTAGTCCTTACTCACAATATATATCAATTCTATCTGTTTATTTTATTTTTTACAAATTAAATTATTAAAATAATTTTTTTTTACTATTTATAAAACTAAAAAATTATTGATTTTTCTCTCTTACTTTTTTTGTTTCAATTTTTTCTGTTATTTGACTTCAGTACATTTAAAAATTTTTAATTACAGATTTTTTACAACATTAATAGTATCTTGCTTAATTCAATTTTCTCACATTTATTTATTTATTTATTTATAATCATCATAAATTTGTGTGTGAGTGTACACAGTACAGTAAAATTATTATGTGTTTGTAAATTATCATATATTGTTTCATTCCATTCACCGAACGTGAGAATTTTATAATTATACTATTTATAACAGTATACCTGTAGAAAATTAAAAGTGTACAAGAAGACAAATTTTTCTTTTCTATTTCATTTAATTTTATAAAATTTACTCTCTGTAAAGTATTAAAACAATAATTTACTTTTTTTTTTTTTTTTTTTTAATTAAATTTATTTAGAGTATAAGAGTAAAAAGCTCTTACACAGAAAAAAAAAAATTACTTGAATCAAGTAAATAATTTTGAAGGATTTTATCTTCTTAATTTGAGTAAAAAAATTAAGTAAATTTTACTTTCTGTGTAGCTTACAATCATTTAAATCCAAGCTATTCGATTTTCTTTTAAATCTAGATTAGTTAGATTTCTATTTAAATTACTGAGAAATACTCGTGAAGTGTATAAATTTATTTATTAAGATATTTAAAATTTAAATCATGCTACTATTGCTGAATATAGTAAATTTTTTATTTACTTAAGCTATACTTTAAATTTCAATTATATTATTTATAAATAATACAAAATTTTATACTTAAGTTAATACTTCTAATATTCATTTTATTAATTTTTTGAAACAAAATTCTATGTATTTACTTCTTGATATTTGGCTTTATGCCTTGGCATTTAAATTCAATAAATCAATAAATAAATAAAAAAATTGAAAAAGTAAGTAATTTTATAGTGAGTAAAATATTTAACAAGAAACTAAAAACTAGGTCGTGTTCTAGAATGCACCATAAACTTTCTCATGCAAATAATTAATTTTATAGAACTAAATAAATAAAAAACCAATGAACCATATTTGTAAAATAATTTTAGATTACTTGTAATTCATGACACTAAAATTGAAAGACATCTGATAATTTTTAGAATTTTTTTAACAAACAAATTACATCAAGAAAATTTTACTGAAAAATTTCATCTTTAGAAACTCTGAAAAATTATAAATGACATTTTTATAAATAATTTTCTATGCCTAGTTTATTTTTCAAGCAAAATCAAAAGGTTGTCAAGTGTCTGCTAACTTCAGCCTCATTGTAATTCAACTTTATAAAAAATCAATAATTTTATTACAAATAAAATGATGTAGTATGTGCAATTAAAAAGAAAATAAATATATTTTTCGAGCACTCCAAGAAAAAAATTATTACTTAAAATTATAATAATAATAATAATAATAATAAAAATGAATAACTTACCAAAGAATCGTCTCCATTTTCAGTGGTCATAGCCCGTAATCACATAAAATTCGTACTTCATCATCCTTCTTCTTAATGAATAATACTTGAGTAAGTCTTGAACATTTCTCATCAGCTAATGATCACTAATAAATTATTTATAAAAATATTGTTAATTATTAATTGAAAATTTTTTACGATTTAAATAAAAATATTTGATGACTAAAATAAAAAAAAAAAAAAAAAAAAAAACAATTAATAACATTCAATTTAACAGATAATAATTAATTTAAAAAATTTTCTTAACAAATAAATTATGGCAAAAAAAATTGACATTTAGAAAATTAAAAAAGTAAAAAATGCAATTGTTTTAAAATAATTTTTGATAATAAATTCAATTGTTAAATAAAATTAAAAATTGGTCAGGTGACAGCTAACTTTAATATCATAAACAATTAATAAATCTTATTCATGACATTAAAGTTAGCTGTCACTTGATTAATTTTTAATTTTATTTAACAATTAAGTTAATTATAAAAAAATTGGATTTTTAATTTTTTAAAATTTCTAAATGTCAATTTTTTTTTCTTATTTTTTTTTTGTCATAATTTATTTGTTAACAAAAGTTCTAAAAATGAATAAATATCTGCTAAATTAATGTTCATATCTTATCCAATTAAAAAAATTAACAGCCTAGCTTGATGCGCTCAACGAGACACCTGTCATCCAATCCGACATTTAGACATATTTACATGTTTACATTACACCATAACAAAAATAAAATTTTAACAAACAAATTTCTTAAATTATCTGCTAAATTAATTTTTGTAAAAAAATGAAAAAAAAAAAAAACACAAACAAAATTGTAACACATGAAAAAAATAATAAAATCTAACGGTATCCATCCAAACACACAATTATTTTATTTTATATATAATAATAATAATAGTAATATTATTATTATTAAAATTTAGGATCCAAAATGATCACTGAGAAGCATCAGTACAGTATGTACAAACAAAAATTTGACAATTCACACACAAACAGATACACAGATATTTACAGGAATCCATACGGGGCCCGACGCCATTCTCAACCATTCTCTGATTCTCTCTCGAAAACTACAAACCACTACAGACCCTTAATCTGAACTCTAGGTTCTTTATTACACTTTATTACCACTCTCTACTCACTTTTTAATTTAATCCTTTTTTTCCTCTTCTTTCCTTTACTTTTATTAATTAACACTACAAGTATGGTGTGCTGATGGTATTAATAATTCTCTCACAACTTTGTAAACTACATAATAATAACAATGACAATAATAATATTATTATTATTATAAATATGTGTACACTGTATATAGTTAAGTTGTTGATGTTATTGTTATTTCCAATAATACTGAAGTTAGCAGTCAGCTGTCAATTTTAAAAATTTTAATAACAAATTAATTATAATAAAAAAATGCTTTTAAAAATTTTCACTTGTAATTTTTATATAAAAATTAATTTAGCAGATATTTTATAATTTTTGTAACAAATAAATTATGGCAAAACAAATTAGAAAAAAAAATTGACATGTAGAAATTTAAAAAAATAAAAAATGCAATTTTTTAAAAATAATTTTTCAGAACAAATTTATTTGTTAAAAAAAATCTAAAAAATAAGAAAGAGACTGCTAACTTTAATGTCATAATTTTTTATTAATTTTCACATGTGGAATTTTTTAATTTAATTTTTTTATAACACTGAAGTTAGCCGTCAGCTGTTAATTTTAAAAATTTTTTTAACAAATCAATTACAATAAAAAAATGCTTCCAAAAATTTTCACTTGTATTTTTTATTAATTTTCCCATGTGAAACTTTAATTAAATTTTTTTTTTAATAATTTAATTGCTACAAAATTCTAAAAAAATTTTAATCTCCGTCAACTTCAGTGTCATAATTTTTTTAGAATAATTTAATTGTTATAAAATTCTAAAAAAAATTTTTAATGTTCGTACACTTCAGTGTCATTATTTCCAAGCCATTTTTAATCTGTACAATATTGTGTTCACTAAACGATCGGTATATAAAAAGTAACAATCAATATACTCTGATCCTTGAAATTTATTATTATTTGTTTTTTCTTTTCTCTTTCTCTTTTTTTATTTCTTCTCAATAAAATTTTAAAAATTTAACATTAAATTTTAATAATAAATTATTACCAGAACTTTTTAAAATAAAACCGACATAGTCATAGACATTTCTATTATATTTTTTATTTATTTTTTTTTATTGACTATTGGTTTATAACAATCTAGGTCATATAAAATATATGAAATGTATTTGTGTTCTGAAATACACTTATGACACTATAGTTAATTGACATTATAAATTATTTTGTAATTTATAACAATAACATTATTGATAAAAAATTTTCACATGTGAAAATTACAAAAAATTTTTTAATTTTGTTTTTGTTGCAATTGATTTGTTGTAAAAATTGAAAAAATTGACAGTTATCAGCTAACTTCACTATCACAATACACTTACATTTGCTTATTTATTGTAGCAGCTGTAGCGCAGCGCAAATTAATATAAACTTGTATTTCAACGCCTCTGACGACTAAAAAGGGTTAATAAAAATAGAAAAAAAATTTTAATAATTATTTGGTGGGAAAAATAAAAATAGACTTTGACGCCTCTGGCGGCAGAATTTTTAATTTTACTTTTGGCGTGAATTTTTAAATCATAATTTAAACAAAATAAAAAACATTATTATTATTTAATTAAATATTAAAAATATTAAATTTATTTTAAAATATAATCATAATATTAAAAGGTAAAAAATGGTTTTTTTTATTTTTTTATTTAGATAAAATCAATTAGGCAAAAGTGCGCATGCGGATATTATCGATTAGTAACTCAAGAAAATAATAATTATTTAATTTTTTCTTAGTATGTAGTTTATTCATTAAAATTATAAACATAATTTTTATTTACTATTTATTTATTTATTTTTTTTTTTTTTTTTTTTTTAAATGAATGTAGTCAATTTTTTTAATTATTTTCTGTGTATGATTTTACAATAATTAACAAATATTTTGTTGTTTAGTAAATCATCAAAGTAGCTTGGTGTATGTACACATAATTAGGCTGTATAAAAAAAATTACTTGAAATAATAATTATTTACTTAATGACACTTTTACTGAATAATTAATTTCAAACAAAAAAAAGAACATACGTATACAAATCGATAGTAAATTTTTTTCATCTTAATAAAATTAGTTAAGAAATAAATGTATAATATTTATGATAAAAAATATATCATACAAATTTATAAAAAAAAAAAAGTTAATTATTCTTAAAATAATATAATAAAAATATCTATATACAATAGAATTAATATAATTAACAACCAAACTACCTTATGATATAATTTTAATTCAAGTAATAAAAACTTAAATTAATACAATAATTAATAATTAATTAATTAATTAATCAACATTATTATTTCAATAATAAATAATTAAATTAAAATTAAAATTAAAATCTATACCTATCTCATTAACTTTGTAAAGATTGTCAATACAAGTTTAAAAAGTAAAAAGATATTAATTAATTATTTATCTTCACATTTACACCTTTAGCCATTTAAAAAAATTTTTTTTATAATTCTATTTTTTTTTTTTTTAATCACTTATTTATAAAATTTAAAAATTCGGCACTTTTAAGCAGACACTGTCTCAACGATTGATTTTTTAATTATTTCTCCAAAATTTTCTTCATTATTATCAGTTGTTTTTTCTTCAGCATTATTTTTATTAATTTCACTATTATTATCATTATTACCATAATCATTATTATCATTACAATTATCAGTATTTTTTTCTTTATCATTGTCATGGTTACCGTCATTATTTTTATGTTGATGATAATGATGATGATGATGATGATGGTGATGATGGTGATGATTACTACCATCCTTAACAGAATTAACCAGCTGATAATTACTCAAAGAATGGGACTCAGCTTGGTCGTAATAAGAGTACCGTCCGTCTAACAAGTCTGAAAAAGGCTCAAGTTTTCCCATGTGCTGTCCAGCACTCGTTGATTGTCTTACTGAATTTAAATTAGTGTACTGCAGAGGAGGATTATCCTCTGTTGAAGATTGCTGATAAATTTTAGCTTGGCTATTTTTTTGAATTGCCTCACAAGAGATTGACGGTCCAGCGGAAACATCAGCTGCTCCAGAAGCTGATGCTGTTGTTGAAGAATCTTGGTAATTATTATAATAATTAAACGCTTGTTGGAATTGCTGGATAAATTGTGGTTTTTGTTGTTGCTGCTGTTTTAATTTATTTTCATGATTTTGCAACTGTTGCTCTTGTTGCTGATGCTGATGCTGATAATAATGGTAATTATTTTGATGATGCCGCGATGTTGATGGTCTTAAATCATAACTTGAATAATTTTCATAGTTAGATTGAAAATTTGGTCCAGTAAAACTCTGAAAAACTTGATTAAATTCTTGCGGAATTTTATTACACGTATTAGAAATATCTTCATTTGAATAACAATTATCCCGCACGCCATACAAATCAAGATTATTTTCACGCGTTGACTGTAATGACAAGATCCCAGATGATGGCAGTGGTGGAGGTGTTGTTGGTTTTTTTATTTTTGTTGAATCTAATGTATCAACATTGCTGTAATGCAGAGTTGTTAAGCCAGTAGAAATTTCTGTTGAAGATGATTCTGATAGATGATTATGATTCGATTGGTCTAGGTCATTTATTTTTTGATCAAATACTGTTGGCAGGGATAAAACTGCTCCTGGTGTTATTGTTGTGGATTTAGAAGCTTCTGTTGTTGTTGTAATTATTGTCGGTGTTCCTGTCGTTGGTGCTGTTGTTGCTGATGCTGCAGTTATTGTTGATGTTGTGATTTCTTCTTCACGCTGTTTCTTCTCAAGCTCTAGTCGCATTAGTGTGTGGATAAAATGTGTTCGTACACGGATTGGATTAAATTCTATGCGACCTGAACTATTAGCACAGCCGTCACGTGAACAACCACATGGAAAACCAGTACGATCAACCTATTAAATAATAAAAAGCAATATAAAAATCGATTTTTTATTAATGAAATTAAAGTTAGCAGTCACTTGATCATTTTTTAATTTTTTTTTTTTACAAACAAATTTTTTCCAAAAATTATTTTTAAAAAATTGCATTTTTTATTTTTTTAAAATTTCTACATGTCAAATTTTTTTCCCTCATTTTTTTTTGTTATAATTTGTTTATTAAAAAAATTCTTAAAATTATCAAATACCTGCTTAATTAATTTCTATAATTTAATAAGAAAATTTGATAAATTCTAAGTGCAATTTGTAAAAAATTTTTTGTTACTTATAATTTTTATTGATTCAAAAACCTCAAAAATTATTTGTCAATTTTTTTTTGCTATATTTTATTTGTTACAAAAATAATTAAAATGATAAAATATCTGTTAAATTAATTTTCATATGTATTAATGATGAATAATTTAAAAAAAAAAAAAAAAAAAAAAAAAAAAAAAAAAAAAAAACTACCTGGCATTTAACATTGGCTCGTGAACAAGGACAGCTTTCAGGATCGCAATATCCTTTACAGCCACAGCCGCAATGTTCTCTACTTGCACGAATATCGCGACAATCGTCTTTTTCAATACCATCTATTCTGCGTACACCAGCAGCACGTAACAAAGCTCGTCTCTGCCAAGTTGGTACCGGTTGAAGAAAATAATAACTATCAATATCAAGATCCTCGGTGTCACTGGGCTCTTCGTCGGTGTCATCACTTGGGTCCTCGGAACTTGACGCAGCCTCAGCGATACAAGTAGCCGCTCTTTCAGATCTCAATTGAGCTAATCGCGCTCGATGAAGTCTTCTCTGTTCGGCAGCATGTTCTGTTAGTGAAAATCTCTCAGCATGTGTGTGAGTTGCACTCATACCCAGTGTGCTACCACCCTGATATTGGTTGATATTGGTATTTATGTTGTCATTATATTATTAAATTAAATTAAATATAAGGTAAAAGACCCAGTTACAATTAAAAAAATAAAAACCCATTTTATCATATAAATACACTGACCACAAAATTTTGCTTATTCTCATAATAGTATAGATTAATTTATTGGAGTTTTTTTTTTTTTTTTTTTTTTTTTTTTTTTTAAAATTAAAATGAAATTACAAGTGTCAATAACTGAGTCTATTACCTTAAATTAAATTTTAAAAAATGTATAAAAATAATACCTGAGATGGAACACAAGTAAAACCTTGAGCTCGTGGAAAATAATAAACTGTTACAGCATCAAAATGTATGTTGCGTTTTTTTGCTATAATCGGTTGTTTTTCATCTTGCTGTTCTTGATCCTCTTGGTGCTGCTGCTGCTCTTGGTGATGATGGTCATCTTTATCTTTAATGTTATTACTTCTCTTAGCGAATGGTTGTTCACCTTTCGCATATTCAGACATTCGTCGTTTTAAATTGCTTTTTTGTGGAGTACCAATAGTTGGCAACGGTAGTAGTGTCAATGAAGCCTCGTTATTTTCATCTACTGATATCGAATTTTTAAGTGGATTTATTTCTGAAATAAAAAACATTATTTTATTTATAATTCTAATATAATGAAATTAAAATTTGTGTTATATTGTTTTACAATTAAAATTAAAAAAAAAAAAAAATTAAATTCAACTGTAAAAAAATTAAATTCAACTATAATTAATATTTAAACTTAACAAAATAAGTTAGAATAATTTTATTTAATAAATATACCCTTCTCTTTATCTCCAAGAATATCTTCTGGAATTCTATCAAGAAAAGACGTCTCCGAGTCACTTTCAGGTGCTGGTTGAATTCCAGGATCACCAGGAATTTCACTCCCTAAGCCTGAATCACTTCCATCTGATCTAACTTCGTCCCCAGCAGCTCCAGTATTGAGCGCCAAGCTTTCCGCAGAATCTTCCTCGGGTTCTTGGATGATCGACGTAAGCCTGGTCAACGATGAAGGTTCATCGCAGGTCAGTCCATCAACATCAACATCAACATCAAGATTATCATCAACATCAATTTGAATACTATTGAATTGAGTTTCATTTTTTAATTCTTGTCTATCAGGCTCCAATTCACCAACACCCGATTCAGTAACCGAATTCTGAATAGTATCCGTTGTCGCCATAGAAATTAATTCCAACTCAACTGATTCAATTCTTTCTTCCCTTTCTTTTTCAATAATTTTTGATTCAGTAATTACTTCCACTGGATTTTCTTTTTGCTCCAATTGATCAAATTCATCTTCAAGCCGTTTATTTATTTTCAAGCCATCGTTTTTTGAATACTCTGATGACATATCAAACGAATTATTTAATTCATTGTCACTATTATTACAACAACTATTATTTTTATTATTACTAACACTTGTTGAATTATTTTTAATAATCTGTTGAGATTTAATTATTTCACCACATTCATATTTTATTTTAAATTCATTATTTTCGTCAACACGTGACAATACAACCATTAATTCTTTTTGATTAATTGTTTCTTCTAATGATATTTTAGAATTATCATTCAGTAAACAATTTCCTATTGATTCTTCAAAATTAATTATATCATCTAATTGTTGATTACTATTACAACTACTATTACTAATTTTATCAAGATTGCTACTATTATTTTGACTAATATTACGATCTAATAAATGTTTATTACTATTATTATTATCTGGTGTCAATGATATTTCACCAAGAGTACGTTCACGAAGACTCACAAGCACTGGAGATAGCCTACGTACATCATGCTTCAATTGTTTGGCTTCCTCATCTGATATCTCAAGACCGACTACTGTCTTATCAATATTATTAATAGGTACGAATTCATCTGTTGAATCAACACTATTTAATTCTTTAAAATCTAAAATTTTTATTTCTTCATTTTTGTCTTCTTTATTTTCTTCACTTGTTATTACTTCTTTTACTTGATCAATTGATGTCAATGGTTGTGTACATTCACCCGCAGATGTATTTTTATTCATTAATAAATTATTATTATCTATTGATATATTTTCACTATCATTACTAAATAATTGTAATTGATTAAACGGAACTGCGGTGTTTGTAGCAGTGTCCGATGAGTTAGCTTCCTTTTGGGCCTCATTTTTCATACTACTTGTTTCAATTATCCCCGGTGTTTTCATTCTCGTTTATTTTTTTCTTCTGAAAAATAAAAAAAAATTTTTTTTTTAATTATTATTTTATTTAATAATGAGAGCTCAATGAGATCAATAAATAGCGCGCTTACTGATACCAATGCGCATACAAAAAAAAAACAATAATTAAAAATAATAAAAAAATAATAATAGTGGCTTAAAAAAAAAAAAATTTTAATAATTCTAAATTTTTTAATTTTTAATTTAAACATAAAAATTTTCACACACATGTTTATTTATTTCTTCTTTATAATATTTTTAAAAAATAAATTAAAAGTTATTAATAATTGTGATATTATTTAAAAATTAATTTTATTTATTGATTTATTTGTAACTTTATCAATAAATATTAATAAAATAAATAATATGTAAAATAATATAATGTAAACACTTATGTGAAATAAATTTATGATTTATTAACTAAAAAATAAAAACTTGCTTCTGTTTATTGGAGCCGTTATCCGATTCGTAGTTGACTTTAAAGTGAACGGAGTGAGTTGAAGTTGTTGTAAAAGCTGGAGTGTAGTGAACATTATATGTATATAAATATATAATAGATATATGTAGTATTTTCATGTACTCCTACTTTTGTAGTAAAGTGTACTAGTGTAGGTTTTGCGCGCACGCGCGTTTGTTAAATTAACTTGTTTATATAAAAAAAAATAAAAAAAAAAAAATTAAAAAAAAAAGTAGAATTTGTTTATAAGGCAGATAGACAGTAAGTTGATTTAGAATTCACTTTTGCACTGATTTAACTATTTAAAATATTTTGCGGGATTAAATTTTATTGTAAAATTCTTTAAATAATTTTATAATAAAAAACTTTAAAATTTTAGTCCTGATACAAATTTTACTCCAAATGCTACTGATATTAAATCTGATGTGAGTTTGTGAGTCGAAAAGCTCAGGAAAATGGGAGAATCAGAGAATCGATCCTTACCCTTACCTCTATAATAGTACTGCAGTAATGTAGAAGCGTTATCGAACAGTAAATTTACACCGTAAGCTAACATATTTTTTTTTTTTAATTATTATTTAGATTTTTAATTAGTTAAGTGACTACAGAAGGATCTATCGATAAATAAATAAAATTTATTGGTCGTTTGAAGCTTTAATCCATAAATTTTATAAATTTTATAAATATCAAAGCAATTCTTCTATTCGTCAATTTTTTTAGTTATAAAATCAAAACCATGAGAGAAAATAAGTTAAAAGAGAAAGTAAAAATTGAATGGAAATAATTGTAGAAGAGAATGTAAAAAAAAGAGGTAAAAGCTCTGATACAAGAGGGAAAGGAATCAATGACGGTCGTCGTGGCAACTGATGCTTAATCTTCAATCATTGAAAATATCATCAGCTATTTTTTTTCTTTTCTCTATTTATTCATGCCTTTTTTTTTTTTTTATTTTAATTTTAGTCTCAAAATTAGATATTACTTTATTAAAATTAAAATTTAGTTTTTAAATATCAACGCATCGATAAGAACAAGTCCTCTGTTATCATCAATAAAATAAATTTAGTAGCACACCCTTGAGTATTACAATTAATAGTTAATTGTTTTTAATTTTTGATAATTAAATTAATTACTTAAAATTTTTTAAAAATTTCTAAAGATAATTATAGTTCTTATTTTTTAACAATTGGAAATTTAATTTACCTTTTTTAATTAAATATAACACAATATATTCTACTAAATTTAATATATTGTTTTAATTTTTTTTAATAAAATAGTAATTTTCTGAAATAAATATTTTCATTTTTAAATTAAGTATGTACGTGTACTATCATTTTGTATAATTATTTTACGACTCCCGTTATTCGTAGTTATATATTGTCATAAATATTTTGTATTATTTATTTGTTTCAATTTTTTTTTTTTTTTTTAGAAAACCAATTATTTAAATTTGATTTAAACTAGTAGATAAATTTGTCAAAAATATTGAAATTCTTCACGGTACACGCAACTTGTCTGATGAACTGAAAATAATAAATAAAATGAAAATTAAGTTAGCCGACATTTAAAAATTTTAATAATTTATTTTATTGATAAATTATTAAAAAAAAATAAAAATAAAAAATTTCACATGTAGAAAATTTTAAAAATTACACATGCAATTTTTTAAAAATGTTTTTTTGTTATAATTGAATAAATGCTGCTAAATTTATTTTCATAATAAATAAAAAAAAAATTAAAAACATCGGCTAACTTTAATATTGTTAAATAAATTAAATAAGAATAAAATAAAAAATACCGGCAACTCACCTTTTGATTGAAAATTATTCTCCTTCCATATTAATATTTTTCATAGTTAAAATCACTGTATTAAAACATCACGTCAGAGTTTTTTTCTTGTCAAATAATTACATAAACAGCGTGATGAAATAATAAAAAATCAACTTTATAAATAAAATTTTGATTGTATTAATAGTAAAAATGTTAAAATAAATATTAATAATTTTAAGTGTTTATCGTAAAGTATATATTGCTAAGTTGAGTGTTACCAAGCCATCTTGACGATACTCCAGTATTTTTCTTTTCTCTTTCTTTGTATATATGTATACATATATACATATACATATATATATATATATATATATATATATATTTTTTTTTTTTTTTTTTATACTTATGTTGTGTATCAATAAGAATGCAGAACAATTGTAAGTAATTTTGGAGCGTCACAATACAGGTAGAAAAATGAAGAATTAATATACTAAAAAATATTTATAAAGTATATTAAAATATAAGGTTAAAATTGTAAATTGTACTAGCAAGTATGTATGCAAGGTAAAGACAGCAGTGACTACTTATGTAGTGTATCTACGATGGTCACGACGCATCAACCAACAACTATATAAACACCTATAGCTATAGCTATAGTAGCGTGCTGATGCTGCCGCCTGCCACTGTACAATATTCGATGATGCATTATTGTCTTTATCTGTTTATTATTTTTCACTGTGGATTATCGGATGCACTAATTGATACAAAGTGTATAAATGCACTTGTAAATATTATTCCATGTTTAATTTTATTAATTTTTTTATTTTTATTATTATTATTCGGCTACACTATTGTAAATTCCTTTGACTGCTTTCACTTTTTTATATAGTGCATTATCACTTACTATTATTTTTAATCACTTTTTAATTATTTATCTATTTATGCACCCATAATCTTGTACTTTTTTAATTATTGTAAATAATTAAAGCTTAAAAAACATTTTTGTAATTAAAAAACAAATTGGTCCATACTATAATAAATTATTTTTGAATTTCTCAACTGTAGTGGCGCTACTGTTGTTTTCTCAGTAGCTGTCATGAAAGCTTTTTTATTACAGCGCTATAAATTTTTTTTTATGGATCCGTAAGTATGAAATGAAAATTGAGTTAGTCGACGTGTGAAAATGTTCGAAAGTTTTTTTTGTTGAAGAAATAATTAATAATACTGAAGTTAGGAATCAGCTGTCAATTTTAAAAATTTTTTTAACAAATTCATTACAATAAAAAAATGCTTCTAAAAATTTTATCTTGTAATTTTTATTAATTTTCACATGTGAAACTTTTTAATTAAATTTTTAATATCTGTCAACTTCAGTGTTATAATAATGACAAAAAAATCTTTTTGTAAAAATTTAAAAACTATAAGTGCATTAAAAATAAACATCTAATATTTGAATGAAAATAAATTTAGATGACATTAAATTTAGCTGTCACTTTACAATTTTTTAAATTTTCTTTAATAAATAAATTTTAGTAATAAAAAACTATTAAAAAAATGGACTTGTAGAAATTTTAATAAATTAAAAATACAATTTTTTAGAACAAATTTTTTTGTTAAAGAAAATTTAAAAATTCTCTAATGACTGCTAACTTAAATGTCGTAATATTTCAGGGCAATGTTATATTTTTTCAAAATTAAAAACATGACATTAAAGTCAGCTGTCACTTGACCATTTAAAAAATTTGAATTTTCAATTGTTTAAAATTTCTATGAAAATTGATTTAGCATGAAATTAAATTAAGCATGAAAATTAATTTAGGAGATATTTGATAATTTTTAGAATTTGTATTAAACAAATAAATTATGGCAAAAAAATTAAAAAAAAAAAAAAAAAAAAATTGACATATAGAAATTTAAAAAAATTAAAAATGCAATTTTTTAAAAATAATTTTTCAGAATTAATTTAATTGTTAGACAAAATTAAAAATTAATCAAATTAATTAAAAATTTCTAGATGTCACTTTTTTGGCTATATAATTTATTTATTAAAAAAATCCTTAAATTTAGCTAAATTAATTTTCACTAAAAATATATCTTGGATTAAAAAACAATACTATTTTTTTAATATTGTATATTATGATTTATTTCTCTTTTTGACACTACAGTTATTTTTAATCGATAATTATATTATTATTCTTAATTTTTAAAACCATAATACATTTCCTTTTTTCCTTTTTAAGATATAAATTAAAAATAATTCGGTTTCGATTTCACGGGTCGTTAGGTACATAAAAAAAATTTTTTTTTTTCCTAGAATAATTATCAATAATCATACAAATCTATTGTAAATAATCTGTTTAGTATAAATGTTGTTAATGCAATTTTAATAAATATTTATTTATATTAAATATAATATAAATTAATACTTTAAAATAAA
The DNA here is from genome assembly GCF_013202065.1 of Cotesia typhae. NCBI lineage: Eukaryota > Metazoa > Arthropoda > Insecta > Hymenoptera > Braconidae > Cotesia > Cotesia typhae. The sequence continues at coordinate 5,765,637 of NW_027423774.1, read as the reverse complement.
TTCTTTAACTCTAACATGTTTTTTCATCTATCAATGTAATCGATGACAATTTTTTTAATATTAATATTAATATATATCTTCACTATTACTCGTCATTTATATTTTAATATTTTATAAATTATTAAGTCAGTAAATTATGGAATTTTTAATTTATTAATTGTAAAATAAATTAATCCATGCTCTTTGGCACTTGAAATATTATTATCTGAGCGATTTCATCCATTATTATTATTATAAATATAATCTATCAATTGTTATTATTATTATTATATATTAATATAGAGAATAATAAATATATTTATATTTTACTTATATAAATTTAATAGTTAATGCAATATAATTAATTATTATTGACGCATATGATTTTATTAAAATCTTATTAACACGTATCACATGCTATATTGACTATCGTTTCCTCGTTATTTATTTATTAACTGTCCGTTGTTCAAGAAGAACAATTTTTCAGTTAATAATAAATATTTATTGCTTTATTAAAAATTATTTGTAAATATTATTGTATTTGAAAATCTTAGTGACTAGTACTTTCATTTACTTTCATTTACTTTCATTTAGTTCAAACTCTACTTATAATATTTATAAAAAAAAAAAATTTAAGTTGACTCTGATCCTGTAATACTCAAATCAGCAGTTGAGGCTGTTCTATCATTAGATGGACCACTTGAATTAATACCTGCTGTATTTAATGCATGAATACCTTGTAACTCTGGAACATCTTGAAAAAGTTTACCAGGAAATCCTTGGAGTAAATCATATGAAACTGGTGTGGGCGGTAGTGCTGTTGTATGTGCATGCGGTGATTGAAGTACTGCTATTACTCTCCTCAATTCTTCCAGTGCATTACCTGTATTTATCAATAAAAGCAATATATTTTGAATTTTTTAAAAAGGTATTTAAATAAAAATATTATTAAGTTACCTTGCATAAGAATGTAATTTTTAGCCAATAATAATGTTGCAATTTTAGATAATTTTCTTACTGAAGGACTGTGAGCGTAAGGGATAACTGAACGTAATTCATCAAGTGCATCATTTAAATCATGCATTCTTCGGCGTTCACGTGCATTTATATTTAATCTTACACTTTTTCCTTGACGTGAACTTTTTGATTTTGGTGGACAATTTAAACGTGATCCTGTAGGCCTAAAAATAAAAAAAAAATAATAATAATAATAATTAAAAAATTGTCAAGCGACAGCTAACTTTAATGTCATAAATGAAGTTATCTGACATTTAAAAATTTTTATAAATTTTTTATTCAAGAAATTTTAACTAAACAATTAAATAAAAAATGGCAAAAAAAAAATTATTATTAAAATGGACTTGTAGAAATTTAATAAAATAAAAAAATAAAAAATAAATTTTTTTATTAAAGAAAATTAAAAAATTTTCAAGTGACTGCTAAATTAAATGATATAAATTTTTTATTGAAGAAATTTTAACTAAACAATTAAAAAAAAAAATTTCACATGTAAAAAACTTGAAAAACTACAAGTGCAATTTTTTAAACATTTTTTTAATTGTAATTTAATTAAAAAAAAAAAATTAAAAATTTTCAGACGTCTGCTAACTTCAGTGTCACATTTTTTTTTTTTTTTTTTTTTATGGATTCGTAAGTATGAAATGAAAAATAAGTTAGTCGACATGTGAAAATGTTTAAAAGTTTTTTTGTTGAAGAAATAATTACAAAAAAATGGAAAAAAAAAAAAAAAAAAAGTTTTTTGTAAAAAACTTTAAAATCTGTAAGTACCTTGAAAATAAACATGTAATATTTCAATGAAAATAAATTTAGCAGATATTTGATAATTTTTAGAATTTTTTCTAACAAATAAATTAAGGCAAAAAAAATTAGGAAAAAAAATTAACATTTAAAAATTTTTAAAAATTAAAAATGCAATAATAATAAAAATAAGACGTTAGATCTTAAAATTATAATTATAATTCACTTAAATTTTTTAAAGAATAATAATAATAAAAATTTCTAATAAACCTTTCTTGATCAGGACGATTTTCATCAGAAGATAAAGCACTAGATGAGGTATGTGGTTGAGGTTGTTGTTGAAAATAAAATCCTCCAAGACCAACAGCACCCAATGGAGTTCGTCTTCCATGATTTTGCGTATGATCAGATCCAGGAGTGTAACCTGTTGAAGATACTCCAAGACCTGGATGTGCCGGTGGTGGAGCTGAATACGCTGCTATTGACTCCAATGATGGATTTGATTGATTTTGTAACTGGTGCTTTTTATTAATTAATATTATTAATAATTTTAATTTTGTTAAAATAAATTAGGTTTAAGTTAGCAAACACTTGACAATTTTTTAATTTTTTTTGAAAAATGAACTAGCCATAAAAAATTATTTATAAAAATGTCATTTATCATTTTTCAGAGCTTCTAAAGATGAAATTTTTAAATCAAATTTTCTTGCTATAATTTGGTTGTTAAAAAAATTCTAAAAATTATCAGATGTCTCTCAACTTCAGTGTCATTAAAATAATTAATATTTATTAAAATACTCACACGGTGTTCCCATGCCCATGTAGGATGCGTTGAGCCACGCCATCCACCCTGATTTAAATGGTTGTTATCAGAAAGAATTTCACGCCGATCATCTTCATCACCTGAACTGCTTTCACCGTCGTAAGATCTCATTTTTTATTTAAGTATTTTTGTTATTATTTATTTTATCACTTTAATTAATTATTGATTTTATGTTTTCTTCTTTGGTTAATTAATTGCTTTTAAATAACATTCAAAATATTATTAAATTAACAATTAAATTTAAAATAATAAAATTACTTACAGAATTTTTATTAATAATATTTAGAATTGATTGCGGCCGCACAGGACATGAGTAAAAATTTTTTTCGTTCCATAATCACCCTAGTATAACTGAAAAAAAAAAAATAAATTGATTATTTCTTACGTTCAAATTTTAACAATAATTATTTTAAAGATCAGAATTTATTTTTAAAGTCTTTAGAGAAGAAAATATATTTAGAAAGATGAAAAAAAAAACAAGAAAATTTAATTAAATAGTACATACTTACTTATTGTCGAGTTTGTCCTGCGCCCTTGTGGACTTTTAATTCTTTCTAGCATCCCTTTTTTCAATTCCTTTTTTCATCTCTCCCACCACAAAACTTCTGGTCCTAGTCTCGAAACTCGAAACTCGAGATGTTAACTAAACTGAAGCTTTCAACATCCCCTAGAGTGATTTTAATTCACATTTAATCCAAAAGATAGCGCCATAACAACCATCAAAATCCAATATATATATTTTATATAAAATATATATACATATATATATGTATTTTAATACTTTATCGAATTTTGGTATTAATATTAATGCAAAGTTCAGCAAAAAATCTAAGAAGAAATAAAAATGAACAAAAATTTTAATTAAAAATCAAATATTATTAATATTTCTTCAGCAAAAAATCTAAGAAGAAATAAAAATTACCAAAAATTTTAATAAAAAATTAAATATTATTAATTTTTTATTTTAATAAACAATCAACTATTATTAATATTTTTTTTTGATAATAAAATTATATCAACTAAAAATTTAGGTAAGAAAAAAAGCTCATGATTAAAAATAATAACTAAAATATTTTTTTAAAAATTATTAATTACAAATTTAATTGTATTATTTTATTTTTTTTTTTTTTTCAGCGAAAAGAAAAATTAATTTTTTTGAAGATGATTTTTTTATTTAAAATTAAATGTAAGCTACTAATAATTATAAAAAGTCTACGCCTCAGTAATTAAATAATAAGATAAAATTATTACATTCTTGAAATCTTTTTCAAAAGCACAAAATTTTATAAGATATTAATTTAACTAAAAATAATTTAAAGAAGAAAAATTCTTGAGCGTTTTTTTTTTGTGAGCTAAGAAAATTCTTAGAAGAAATTGAGAAAATTTTTTTTCTTCATTTTCAAGAAAGCTTTATTCCATTAAATTATATATTTGATATTATTGATTTTATTATTAATGATAAGTAGCTTTAAGAAGTATTTTATTAGATCTTATTATTTTTATTATCTACTGGCTAATTTTTTTAAAATTATATTTATGATTATGTTTGTAAAAAGAAGAAATAGTAAAAAAAAATATTTTTATGTATTATAAAAAGATCCTTTAATTTAAATAAAAGGAAAATTATGATAATGATAATAATAATAATTTCCCGACAAATAGCGAAAAAATTTTGTTTTTAAAAAGAAAATAGCCATCAACATGAACGATTTTAATTATAATCGGAATTTATAATATATGTATGTATTATATATAAAGTTACACTTGCATATTTTTAAATATATATGTAGATAAAGGGATGAGGTGTACACGAGTCGAGAACAGTTACCATGACAACATTCTGCGGCTTACTTTAGCTTCCTCTCATTTCAACTGGATCAATACAGCATCATCAGCTTCTAGCTCCCGGACCAAACACACCCCTATTACTTTCTCTCTTTCGGTCCTTCTCTCTCTCTCTCTCTCTCTCAGCTACTCCTACTACCCTGTACACACAAATCTAGAACTCACAACCCTATATATTCGTATATAGATATATCATGTATATAACCCCGTTACTTTTCTGCCCCTTATATAATTCCCAATCTCTTGGATCTTCAACTATCCCTAAACTAACACCCTTCTTTACTATTCTTCTTTCATTTTCTCTTTCTCTCTATTGATTTATCCGTTTAAATATCTATCCATCTCAAATTTTTCTCTGAATTTTATTTTATTTTTTGGCCTTATTATTTTTGTAATAATTTATTGATAAAAAAAAAATTTTATTTATTTTCAAAAAAATCAGTTTGAAAAATTTTATTGTCTTTATTCGACTTAAAAAGTATTCAATTGATAAATTTTCTTGAAAAAAAAATTTTTAGAGAAAATTCTTGATCCAATAATTTCATTTTGGTAATTTTATTTTGAATCAAGTAAAAAAATTTAATTTATTTTCAAGAAAATCTGTTTGAAAAATTTTATTGTCTTCATTTGACTTAAAAAGTCTTCAATTGATAAATTTTTTTGAAAAAAATGGATAAAAAAATTTTTAGAGGAAAATTTTTGATCCAATAATTTCATTTTGATAATTTTGAATCAAGTAAAAAATTTTTAATTTAAAAAATTATTTAATTTTATTTAAACTTTATTCAAAATTATCAAAATTCTACAAAATTATATTTTTGCTCTCAAACCTATTTTTTTTTTTTTTTTTTTTTTTTCAGAATTAATATTACAAAAATTCCGACATTTTAAACAATTTTTTTATATTTTAGTTTTTAAAATATTTATTACAGTAAAGAGTGACATTATTATTTTTATTATTATAATTTATGAGTATACAGAAGCTTAATTATAATTTACTAACTTGTTCTTGACTCTCTTTTTCTCTTTCACTAATTTTTTTAAAAGAAATATTTAATATCTAAGAAATAATTTCAAATTACAAAATTTTAAAATTCAAATTAAATAAATGGAGTGATTAATATACATAGAAAAAAAAAAAATTTGAACCAAGAAAATTGTAAGGAAAATCGAAGTTATTTTGGAGCAAGAAGAAATTTTTTTGGCTTAAAAAAAATTAAATTTTGTTCGAGAAATTTTAACTGTATTTAAAAAATTTTCAATCTTCCTTAAGATTTTTTTTATTTACGAAAATTTACGCTTGACTCAAGACTTTTTTTCTTTCTGTGTATAAATTAATTTTATAATTGTAAAAAATTATTTTTTAATTTATAATTGGCTTTTAATTAAATAAGTAGTATATAAAAATAAATTTTAATTTAATTTATAAAAAAAAATCTGAATATTAAAAGAAAAAAATTTACCGAAGCGATTTTTTAATTTTGTAAATTTTAACTTGGTAGTTTTTTGAAGTACCTTAAAGCTTGTTTTGATCGATCAAGCCATTGAAAAGTAACAAAAGGTTTACACAATCGTAAAAATATTTTTACTTGCTTAAAATGATTTATTTTTCCAGCGGGAAGTTAAAAAATAAATTTAAAAGTACCTCGAAATTATTTTCCATGCAAAGTTAATAAAATAACGAAGAGATAAAGGCGCAGTAGATATATAAGGAAAAATAAGCAAAGACAGTTCCAGTATACAAGAAGCATAAGAATAAGAATAAGAATAAAAAAAAATAAAAGGGCTTGAATCAGGGGTTTAAATTAAATAAAATTTGATCCAACAGAGACCCTGAAGCGGCCTCAAATGGCCGGGATCTGTTGGCGGTCACCATGGTAACGCAGTATCCCGCCCCGTGACGTCACGGCTTCATCGATTTGCAAGCCCCTTATACTGTATCACGGACTCACCCCCAAACTATCCCTAACTCCCGTTAAAGCCACCCCATTTAGTCTCGGTTATCACGACTGCGAATGCTCTCTGTGCTGAAACTGCGGGCCAACACCCCCGTAAAACTTATTCGCTTTCATTTTTTTACATTTTTTATCTTTTCTCTTTCAATTTGTTATTATATATATATATATATATATATATATATATATATATATATATATATATATATATATATATATATATATATATATATATATATATATATATATATATATATATGGTCAGACACATCCACACAATAACAAAACGCTTGGAGATGCACAGTGTCATCACACTCATCACACATAAAGAGATCAAGACTTATACATCCTTGCTCTTATTTTTGACAAGGTGTATCCTACTGGCGAGCCAAATAACTTTATTCTTCTATTGATAGGAAAAGGAACTCTCTCTCTCTCTCTCTCTCTCTGTGGTCTATACACCATTATATGAAAAAAAAAATTACTTAAAACAAATAATAAAAGTGAGTAACCTTGCCCAAGTAATAGATTTTTTTTTATTAATGTTTTTTATTGAGATTTTCATTTTAATTACCATTAAATTTATAATACTGAAAATTATCGGTCAGCTGTCAATTTTAAAAATTTTTTTAACAAATAAATTACAATAAAAAAATTTTTACTTGTAATTTTTATAAATTTTCACACGTTAAACTTTTTTATTAATTTAACTGCTACAAAATTCTAAAAAAATTTTTAATGTCTGTCAACTTCAGTGTTATTAATTTTGATTTTCCCAAATTTATATAGACAAATTTTATTATTATTATTATTATTAAAAAATTTTAATTAATAATAATAATTTAAAGATCTAAAGTATTATTAATATGTTTTCATTTTTGTACTAAAAAATAAATATAAAATAAAAATTTTTATTTATTCAATAATAATTTAATTAAAAAAAAAATTTTTTTAATAAAAATATTATTGCATATTATAAAAAATTATTTACATTAAATAAAAATTTTCAATAAAATTTTTATACTTAAAAAAAAAAATAAAAAACATTTATGGAATGTTTACACGAGTTTGAAATATTTTTTTATCCCCATTAATCGTACATGCTCAAATGCTAGACAGCACGACGCCCGGTATTTCTCCAGCGTACAGAATAATAATAATAATAATAAAGTTCTTTTAGTTTATCTCATCTTCTTCCTATTTCTACATCCCCTCAAACGTCAATCAAGAATAATCAATTTTTGCTTAGGAAAAAAATACTTGAGTAACAGAAAACAATAAAAATATTAATTAATAATATTTTTTTGAACTAAAAATAAAATTTTTAGTGAGATTGATATAATGGTTAAAGTTTGAAATCGATAATAATTTTTATTTTAAAATGAATATTATTTTTTTTTCAATATCCTGGTGTACGGTATTTGTGCGTAGAGCTAAAATCGACAGTAGTTGGCTGGGCCGATACATTTGAAGGGGATGCATCTCGCTCTGGCAATTCTGCAGGCTTCCAGGCACGAAGCTGAGGGTTGCCTAGCGACCCAACTTGAGATAGAACGAGAAATATATATATATATATATATATATATATATATTGGCTGGCCTATACTACATTAAATCTACTTATTTTTATACTTATTATTTCTTCAAGTAATTTCACTAAATTTTCTTCCTAATAATTAAATCCAAATATGATAAATAAATAAAAATTAATTAAAAAAGAGCGCAAAAAAAAAATATAATTCGGTAACAGAAAAATTTTTAGAGCTTAAAGCTTTAAAATAGCAACAAAATCCTACAAAGCCAAAAGTATTTTACATTTCTTCTCTTTATTCAAGCAAATCTATAAAAAAAAATCTTAAAGATTGTTTGGTCTTGATTTTTGTCAGCGGTATCTTTGGTCAATTTATATCCTACAGAGATGAAAATTATGATCAAGATATACTCTCAATTACTGAGTTTGTAGGTGGTAAAATTTAGTACTGTTTTTACTGATTGAAAATAAACAAATATTTTATTTGTAATACCAACTATCAAATCTAAAAAAATTCTTAAAAAAAATTTTTTTTATTCAATATTTTTATACAAGATAAAAATTTAATTAGTAATTAAAAAAATTAAAATTATTTAAAATAAAAACGGGCAAAAAAAGTTTTAAAATTAAGAAATTTTTTCGGCTCAATTTTAATTTATTAAAAAATTTTGAATCAAGCTTTATACACAAAAAGAACAAGATGACACTGGATATCATCCTAGATTATACTCAGTGATATCTATGGTGAAAAAAAATTTCAGATAGTAGCTAAAAAAAAAAAATCCAGATTATACTGAGTGATATCTGGATTATAATCATTATAATCTGGATTATACTAGCTACTATCTGGATTTTTTTTCACTCAGTATAATCTAGGATGATATCCAGTGTAATCTTGTTTTTAACGTGTATATGATATATTTTTTGCACAGAAAAAAAATTAATTTTAAATATAAAAATTTTAAAACTAAATTTTACTTAATTAAAAACAATAAAACTCTTAAAAATAATTTTGTCAATTGAAATAAATTTTTTTTTAATTGTAAAAAAAACTTTAAACTCTAAAAATGAAAAGAAGATATGTATTTAGTAAATAAATGATGATAATCATCAATGCTTTTACTATTACTACAATTACTATGCTCTTTGTAGTAGTAGTAGTAAAATAGTAACAGAACAGATATATGGTAGCAATGATCAGAGAACATTTGGTGGTGGATAAATGGTACGACAGTAGTGGTAGAAGCAGTAGTGATGATTGTGACGAGAAAGTAGAAGTGGAAATGGATAAGAGAGAGTAGGGCTGACATAGGGCGGTTTAAATTTTAGTGTGTCGGTAAATGCATGGGGAAGTATTGGTAGCAGCAACAGCATCACAGTGTGCTGTTGAGAACAGTGATAAGAGGAAAATGGTATGAGGCGTGTAGGGGTGTAGGGGGTGTAGGGGCAGAAACTGGGGTGGAAAATTTAGGTAGGAGCGTTCGATAGGGGGAAGAAGTAGGAAGTAGGGGGATGTAGGGTTTTAGAATTGAAGCTAGGGGTTGCTCCAAAGACTAGAGAGGGTTACGGTGACGAAGAGGGCGCAGTGGCCCCGCGACCATCAAACCAACAACACCAACTGACGACACCCTGACTCTTATTACTCACTCACAGTTACAGTGTAGTATATATATTAAATATACATATGAAATATTAATACTAGTACAAGTTAAAACCGGGTAGCGCATGATCAGTAGAACGAATTTTCCCTTTTCTCGTCCTAACCATCATCATCGTCCTTGCCACACTCTGGACACTCTAACGCTCGTCGTTTCACATTTACCAAGCATTGCCGCGCGATTCCGTACATCGCCTCCGACAGTTCTATTATTTTATATTTTTATATTTTTATATTTTTATACTTTTATATTACTATTCACCTTTTTAAATTTATATTTGTTCTTGGCAATTCAACTCTGTGTGAACATCGTCTTGTGTAAACCGCTACTACATCAATACTACAAGAATTTGTGAATATCCTCAAGGTATCAATTGATTATTATTTTTTTTTTATTTTTTATCCCTTTTGTTTAAAACTTTATAAATCGCCAGATTTTTTTTATTATTTTTTAGTGAGTGTCTTTATTGTATTTTTTTTTTTTTTTTTTTTTTTAATATCAGTGAATTTTACTATTTTATTAATTTTATTAAAACTGTAAAAATATAAAATTTTTATTTGTGAATTATCTAAATTTCTTCTCTTAATTCTTCATTTCAATATCTTTTTTTTTTTAAATCATTAATTATAAAAATTTTAACACTTGAAATTTTTGTGAATGATTTTTTAAAATTAATATTAATTAATTTTTTTTTTAAATCATTAATTATATAAATTTTAACACTTGAAATTTTTGTGGATGATTTTTTTTTTAACATTTATCTCAAGTGAGAAAAAAATTACTTATTAATAAAATAAACGTTAAAAAAAATTTTTTTTTTAAATTTTTTTACTCAATAAAATTAAAAAAATAATGACAAAATATATATCATGAATGAAAGTATTTTAAAATCAATGGGGTGGGCGTGTGTCGACATAAAGGTCATCATCCGTAACGTCCACGTGTTATTTCTATCGCATCAAATAATTTGTTAGTAAAATAAATTGCAATTTTTTAATTTTTCAAATAAATAAAAAAAATTTTTTTTTTTTAATTTTTTTTTTTTCTAGATAAAATAAAATTAAAAAAAAATACTAGTGAAAATTCTTTTTATACTACTATAACTAACGGACATAATTTATTTCTAAAAGAGGGGTAATGTGGGTCGATAGGGGGATATATAACTACTCGATTATGCGAATGTCCATATACAATAAAAGTAGACCATCAGGCAGTGTCAGCTGCTCTTGAAAATTATAAATGCTGTGTATATCCTCAAGGGGGTCCATAGTGCTTAGGGATAAGTTTTTAAGTAATGAAAACACGGGGGAAAAAAGAGGGTGGTTTCTCCCTACGAGGAGGAATAAATAATAAGTCATCATCTTGGAAAAAAAAAAAAAAAAAAGAGGGTCTAGTTTTGCATTTTAAATACTAAAATAATCATCAATAATCCCCCTCCTCCCCTTGTAACCATTTTGACCATCTATCTCCAGCAACTCAACTTTATCAGACCAACACCCTATCTGCGTGACGTTTGCCTCTTTTCAATATGTTGCATTGTATCAAATTGTTCCTTGTCCCTTGCACTTTCCCCTTCTCCCTCGGCCCTGATCACCCTTTTTCACTTCTACTTTCATTCCAGTCGCTCTTCGCCGTTATTATTATTTATCTAATAAATTACAAGGCCCAGGATCGTTCGGACGGATCTGCAAGACAACTTTATATCAAAGTTTTTATTTATCAATTTACTTGTGATTGTGTTGGTGCTTAAAATGTGACTGTGATTATTAATATTAAATGTATTAATTAATTTTATTAAACTTACAAATGAGTCTATGCTCCTTGCGTTCACAGCGGGCTTCCATGTGCCATGTTTTTACAATTCATAAGGCACGCGGTGAATGCTAAGAGCGGACCGTAATCAACAATTAATCTTCACGAGGATTATCTTCAAAATAAATAAAATATTTTTGTTAATACGTCAATTAAATATTTAAAAAAAAATTATTTAATTAATTGATAATAAATATTTTTTTTAATATTTAATTAATTGATAATAAATATTTTTTTTAATATTTAATTCATTAATAATAAATATTTTTTTTTTAATATTTATAAAATAAAATTGTTAAGATTATTGATCATTTATGTTTGATAAATTTTTTTATGATATAATTGTATGATAAAAAAAAAAAAAAAAAAAGAGGGGGACTTTGTAAGCAAATAGCATGAGGGGGATTTATATTGATCAGAGTTTCACGAAGATACCGAAGAAGAGAGTGAGATCAAAAGGGCAGAAAATAAAATAAAGAAGAGATATTTATTTGGAAAGGGGGATCGAGGTTCTCCTCCACCATCAAAACGATTGAAAGTTTTAGGGTGGACGATAGTTGCTCACCAAGCCTGGATGGACCCATGCAAGCTTTACACCCTTTATATATTTATTTATTTATTTTATAAATCCCAATTATGTTCATTATTAAAAAATTTGTATTATTTTATTTGTATTTTAATACTCTCCTGTTGTAAAAATATTTTTTTTTTTAAATAGATGTAATATTAGAAATATATTGTATGTAAAATAAAATAAAATTGTATTATAAAAATGGTTAAATTAAATATCGAATTTTATAGAAAAAATTTTGCAATACATTAAATTGAAGTTGACAGATATTAAAAATTTTTTTTTAATTTTATAGCGATTAAATCATTATAAAAAAAATTTAACTGAAAAGTTCCACATGTAAAAATTAATAAAAATTACAAGTGAAAATTTTTAGATCCATTTTTTTATCGTAATTGATTTGTTAAAAAAATTTTTTTAATTTACAGCTGATGACTAACTTAAGTATTATTGCAATACTTGTATTTATGTATTAATTTTATATAAAAATATACTTTTCAATAAATGGATAAATAAATAAAGAATTTAATTATTTATGGGAGAAGATACTGTGACGATATTGCAATAAAAGGGATCAAGGGGGTGAAGCAGATTGTATGTATATAATATCTACAGAATATATGAGTAAGTTGAGGGTTGTATTGGGTGTATCTATGTATGTATGTATGTATGTATGTATGTATGTATGTATGTATGTATGTATGTATGTGTGAGTGTATGTATGTATATAGAGAAAGCTGCCGTTGCCGAGATACTAGCTGGAGATCAATACAATGTCGCTAGGCAACGAGTCTCCTGCGATCTACTCATCTACTGAGCGGTGAGCGGTACGCGGTCCGGTCCGAGTAGACAGGGTGCCGCCAAACTTCATCCCCCAATAACTATTTTCATCCTTCTGATCATCTAATCATTGGCATCGCGGATTCTCACTATTTTCGGTACTTTTAATGCTGAAATTTTAAATGACATTAAAGTTATTAGCTGCCACTTGAAGAGTTTTTGATTTTATTTATCAAAAAAATTATTTTAAAAAAAATTGCAATTTTTATCTTTTTAAATTTTTTACATGTCAAATTTTTTTGCTATAATTTATTTTTTTATAAAATTCTTGAAATTATTAAATATAGGCTACATTAGCTCATAAATTAACTGTCACAAGTACAAAGAAGAAAATATAATATAATATACCGAAGTTAGCGGTCAGCTGTAAAATTTTAAAAATTTGTTTAACAAATTAATTACAATAAAAAATGCCTCTAAAAATTTTCACTTGTAATTTTTATTAATTTTCACATGTGAAACTTTTTAATTTAATTGCTATAAAATTCAAAAAAAAAATTTTAATGTCTGTCAACTTCAGTGTTATGAAGAAAATACTTCTTTTGAAAATTTATATATTAAATTGTTTATTTTATCAATTTTTTGTCCGTAAATAATTTTAATTTTTTCTCTGTGAATTTTTTCAAAATAATTAATGACATTAAAGTTGGCTGTCACTTGACAATTTTTTAATTTTTTTTAACAAATAAATTTCCAAAAAATTATTTTTAAAAAATTTCATTTGTCAATTTTTTTTTCGCCATAATTTATTTGTTACAAACATTCTTAAAATTATTAACTATCTGCTAAGTTAATTTTGATAAATAATTAATAAAATACTTACCTTATATTATGTACATTTAATAATGAATGATAATAATAAAACAATTTATTTTTCTTCCTTAAAGATGACAGCTTCCTCTTCTTCATGATTATTATTAGTATAATTTTCTTTGTTCGTAAATAACATCTTATTTGTTATTTTGAGTTAATTGTTTGTGCTAATTAGATATTTTTAGCTGAATTAAAATTTGACAGATAATCATATTAAATTCTCTAAGTTATTTTCAGCACACTCAACTAATTTTGTTGAACAATTAAATAATACTTTGATAAATTTGACCGTTTTAACTTACTTTTTAAAAAATATATTCATCAACAATGACAGCCTTGATATTTTCATCCATTACAATTATTTAATTATAATTATTTATTTATTTATTAGATTTAAATGCCAAAGCACAAAGCCGGATGGCAAAAATGATATACATAAAATTATAAATAAAATAAAATATACATAATTAAATAAATTTATAACTGGGTAAATAAAATATAAGTATAGATTTTTATTTTTTTTGTAAATGCAAAAATAATTTATCACAAAATGGTACACTATTTTTGAGAAATCTAACTGACCAGCTGCCATTTTGTTAGTTTTACAATAATCATAATAACAATAAAACATAACCTATACTATGCGGTTAAATGTTTCATGTTTTTTATTTTAATTTCATCACATTGATTAACAGTTTGAATTAATAAAATTAATAATAGTTTTTACTCCATTTTTCGAGCTTGCCAATTTTCTTTTTAAACAATTCTTTTTTATTCATAAATTTGTCAAGCTTTTGATTAATAATAATTATTATCAATTAATTTCTTTGAAAGTACTGTTGGTGTAAAAAACAAATATAATTTATTTTTAATAAATCATCAATAAACAAAGGTAATTTTAATTGCATGCTTTAATTTTATTATTCTGATTTTTTTTATATAAATTTATAAGAAGTATACCAAAACTAATGTAGGATTTAAAAAAAATGTTCCAGATGAATTTATGCCGGTTCAATCGTTATTTCACAACAAATACATCATTATGGCAATCATCAAGCAAAAGCTTACTGGAAAAATTACGTAAAAAAACAGGATACACATTTGTTAATTGTAAAAAAGCATTACAATTACATGACAATGATGTTGATAAGGTTAGTCTTTATTTTTGGATATTTTTGTGACACAAATCAGCTGACATTCGAAAATTTTATTAATTTTTATTATAAATTCATGTTAATAAAAAAATGACATTAAAGTTAGTTGTCACTTGACAATTTGCTAATTTTTTTTAACAAAAAAATTATTTTTAAAAAATTACATTTTTAATTTATTCAAATTTCTACAAGTCCATTTTTTCAATAATTTTTTTTTTGATATAATTTATTTGTTAAAAAAAAATTAAAACTAAATTAAAATTAAATTTAGTTGTCATTTCATAATTTTTTTAATTTTCTTTCACAAATAAATTATATCAAAACAAAATTATTGAAAAAATGGACTTGAAGAAATTTTAATAAATTCAAAATGCAATTTTTTTTAAATAATTTTTTAGAACAAATTTTTTTGTCATAGAAAATTAAAAAATTGTCAAGTGACAGGTAACTTTAATGTCATAAAATGTTTATAAAAAATTCATGATATCGACGTAGTTTTGTCTGAAACATGGAGAAAGGCAAAAAAAAAATTTTATACGCCTTTACGGCTCTCGGAATCCACCTAAGATGCGCTAAGGGCGTATAATAAAAATTCTGTATTTTTTTTTAAGTCCAAAAAAATTTTTAGTTTGAAGAAAAAATTTTTTTTTTTTGCATTTTTACACGTTTTATACAAAAATACGTCGGTTCCCAAAAAAAAATTTTTTTTTTATTCGCTTATGGCATCCTTATTTCGACTTTTTTTATTAATTAAATTAGAACAAAAAAAAAAACATTTATACAGAATTGCGCGGATAATTTTTAAAATTTTCTGTATGTGAATTTTTTTCAATTAATTTTTTTTTTTTATTTTTTTAATAAAATAATTTAATAAATTTTTAGATGTCGGCTAACTTTATCGTCAAAAAAATTTCCATGAAAATTAAATTCGCCGACATTTGAAAATTTTTTCGGAATTTTTAAAATTTTTTCAATTGAAAAAATTAAAAAAAAATTTGCAAATAACATTGAAATTGACATTTGACCATTTTTTATCTTTATTTAAACAAAGAAATTATAACTAAAAAAATTATTTTAAAAAAATTGCATTTATAATTTTCAACAATTTTAAAATATTGAATTTTTTTCCTAAATTTTACTTTTTATAATTTATTCATTAAAAAATTCTGAAAAAAACGAAATATTTCTCAACTTCAGTGTTCCATATATATATTTTTTTTAATTTAATAAATCTTACAGGCAGAAACTTGGTTGAAACAACAAGCTCAAGCGTTAGGATGGTCAAAAGCTGAAAAATTAAAAGGAAGAGCAACAGCCCAAGGATTGGTAGCAGTCATGGTTAACAAAAATCACGGCGCATTGGTAGAAATAAATTGTGAAACAGATTTCGTAGCTCGTAATAAAACGTTCCACAGTTTTGCCGAGACAGTGGTAACATCTGTCGTCAATTATTCATCAAAATTAAAAAATTCCGACACAATTGGTGGAAGCGACAAAATATTACTAGACGCCGAATTATTGAAAGAAATATCAGCTGATGATGGAAAAAATTTATCTGATCATGTCGCACTGACTATCGGAAGTGTTGGAGAAAATATTTATATTAAACGTGCACTTTGTATGAATGTTAATCAAGATTTACAGTTAGTTGGGTGCACACACCCAGCTCCAGTTCACCCGTTGCCAGTTTCTTTTGGCAAATATGGAGCGCTGTTAGCTTTTAAATCATCACCGCCAAATAAACTACTAGGAATGCAGCTTTGTCAACATGTCATAGGTTTTTTTTTTTTTTTTTTTTTTAATTTTATATTAAACAAAACTTTTTTTTTTTTAATTTCCTATTTAAAAAATTTTTTTTTTTAATTATCAATTTTATTTTTTTTAGGAATGAACCCTAGTAAAATTGGACAACCAGATGTTGATGTACCCAACAAAAATTCCGATGATGAATCAACCCTTATTTATCAAGAATATTTACTGGACCCAACTATCGATGTCCAACAGGCCCTATTGGCTGCTCAAGCTGAAATAATTGATTTTGCAAGATTTGAAGTTGGCGAAAAACAAGATTCTCATGATACTGACTCAGATGATGTTCAAGTTAAAGAACCCGTTAAAACTTGCGGTTAAACTATTTTCATTGCATTTATTAAGAATGTGATTCATCATTTTAAAAAGAATTCTAATTGTTTAATACAACAATAACACTACATAATTGATATGGAGTAATAAATAATTTACAGTTGGAAAAAAATAATGTGTAAATTTAGATTTACTGTTACGCTTATGGGTATCAGAAATATGTCCACAATTTATGTATTTTTTTTTTTTTTTTTTTTTTCAATTTTGTAGTAAATATTTTTGGTAATTATTTTTATTAAGTAGAGTCAACCGTAACTGGGTAAAAATTAACTTTTTCAATTTTTTTTTGATTTTGCTTATTTTTACGGCACATTTATGATAAAAAAAAAATAGATTTTGATAGCATTTTTACCTTCAAAAAATGGAAAAAATTTTAGCTCTGATGTTTTTTGATAAAATTTCTATTTTATTTTTTTTTTATATTTTTTTGAAAAATACAAAAAATTGAACAATTAAAAAAAAATTAAATATCACAATTTTCTAAAAAATTTATAAATTTTTATGAGGGTGAATTCAGCAGACAGCTAACTTTTGAGAATTTTTAAATTAATTTTAACTTAATAGCTGTAAAAAAAAATCTAAAAAATTGCGAATAAATAGAAAAAACTTATGAAAATTTCCATATGCATTTTTTTATACTATTTCTTCTGTAACAAATAAATTATTTAAAAATTATCAGATGTCTGCTAAATTCACACTCAAATTTTTTTTTAAATTTGTTAAAATTGTGATTATCATTTTTTTTTAATTTTTTTTATTTTTGTATGTATTTTTCAAAAAAAAATATTTTAATGAAATTAAATAGAAATTTAGTTCAAAAAAATAAAAATTTAAATGGTTGACTCTATTTATAAATATTTACCAAAATTGTACTTTTTTAGTAAAAGTTTATGCAAAAAAAAAAAGTAAATTGAAAAAAATTTTTTTTCATCTATAAATTAATAAATAATTTAGTATATGTATAATATTTTTGTTCAAGTTACTCAAATAATTTTTTTTTTAGACAATTATTATTTAAAAATTTTTAAAAATAATTTTTTAAAAAATATAAAGTTAAACAATTTGTTAATTAGAACGTTAATAAATATATTTAATTATTCATAAAAAAAAAAATTAATAATTTTTTTATTAAAAATATTAAAATAATTTTTTAAGCTATTTATTTTACAAGTAATAATTTTAATATTCAGTTATTGCGTATATAGAGGTAGTGAAGAGAAAGAAAAAAAAAGATAAAACACACAGCAGGTGCGTTAGGAATATAATCAGTTAACTTTTAATGAGTGTGTGCTGTATAGTGGATAATATGTATACAAACAGTACATATTTATTTCAAAATAAAGAGAGTAATGTAGAAAAATGCCTGTGTACCTGGTGTGGTGTTGAGTATAATATTTATGTATGTATACGTTGTAATGTTCCGGGTGGCCGGTTTGAGTTCCGGACCCGTTTCCGGACCACTATGGTTTCTTTTTTAAAACTATATACTTTTTATTATATTAGTTACACTGTTTTAACAACTTTACTTACTTATATCGGTTAGTAGTAAGCTAACTTTCAAACTGTAACTATCATCTTCATTGTCATTATTTTATTTCTTCAAATTATTTGAAATTTTTGTTATCATTACAATATTAATATTAAAAACAATAATAATAATAATAATTTGTTATTTAATATATAAATTTTGACAGCTAATGGGTTCAAGAAAAAATCAGCACGTAAGTGGTATTAATTTATTTAATAAATATTTAGGAATAGTAAATTTGATATTTAATTTTTTTTATATATTTTTAAATAGTAGAAAAAAAATTTTTTTTGTGTTAATAATAATAATTTAAAAAAATTTTTTAAATTTATTAATTTAAAATAAAAGTTTGAATATTATGTAGGTTTGTAATTTAGTAGAACATAAAAATCAGAGATGTGTATCAAGTTTTAATTTTATTTACAATTAATTATAACACTCCATATAAGTTTTAACTCTTTTTTTTTTAATTAATGATGAGATAATTTTTTTACCAGGATGAGCATCCAAGTTTTTCAGAAGACTCTGGTAGTGATGCATTTCGAAATGTACCAAAAAATCAATCAGCTTTTATGGTTTGGAAAATTCAAGTATGTATTTAAAAATTTATTCAATACTAATAATAATAACTAGCAATCTTGCAATCACTGTGTGACTGCTGTGATGTGAATTATAAATGAATAAAATTTTGTTTTATTAAATAATGACCTTTGGTAAATTGCTCAGTAGTTTCTTAAATATTGACGTTTTTAAAGATATAAGCTCATCGTGATGCTACACTCATCGAAAGCTTTCATTTGAATACCCACATGCATTTTTGATATATATTTCATATATACATATATATAATATACATAAATATATGAAATATATGAAAAATTGAAGTGGTTACTTAAATGAAATGTCTCGATGAGGGTAACATTGGGATGAGCTTATATCTTAAAAAATATTAGTAGTTTACAAGATACAAGGTCATTTCTTAAATAATGACTTTTGTCAAATTGCACTGTACTTTCTTAAATATTGAAGTTTTTAAAGATACAAGCTCATCCCGATGTTATGCTCATCAAGAGCTTTCATTTGAGTACCCACATGCATTTTTATATATTTTTCATATATACATATATATAAAATATATAAATATATAAAAAATTGATGTGGGTACTCAAATGAAAGGTCTTGATAAGTATAACATCGGGATGAGCTTATATCTTTAAAAATTTCAATAGTTCACAAGATACAAGGTCATTTCTCAATTATGTGTCTTGAGATAGAGTATTTTCGAATGCAGCCTAATTACTTATCATAATAAATTAAATATCAGTGAGAATGATATAAAACTTTGAAAAGACACAAATTCAAGTCAAGACCTTTTCAATGACCTTAAAATTCACCAAAAAACCGATTTTATCATATGACTATCCTGGAGATAAAATTTTTTTCTATTCCTTTAATAATATAGATAACAATAATAATAATAATAATAATTAATAATAATCAAATTTAAAAAACACAAATTATTATTAATAATAATTTTTTTATTTGATAAAAAGGGACTCCAAGCAATATCTGTACCACGTAATAAAATAGGATACTTTTTATCTGACTCAGCATATATAATTTATGCCATGTCGTCAAAAGAAAGCGGACTATCTTACCCTGGAATCCCCGTGAGTATTATTAAAATTAATTTATTTTACTATATAAATTTATCTAACATACTAGTTTAATAAAAAAAATAAAAATTTAAATAATAATAAATTAATAAATATTTAATTACTACCTAGAAAAAAAAAACCTTTCTTGAACCAAAAAAATTGTAAGAAAGACCGAAATTATTTTAGAGCAAGAAGAAATTTTCTTGGCTGAAAAAAAAATTTAAGAAATTTTCAATCTTCCTTAAGATTTTCTTCGTTCAAGAAAATTTCCGCTTCATTCAAGACTTATTTTCTTTTTTATTTGTGTAGATGAAAGAAATCAAAGTATCAGAAAATATAATCCGTACAATCCACTTCTGGATCGGAAGAAATTGTGACTCAAGCATATCAGGAGCTGCAGCACTAAGAACAGCGGAATTGGATGCCCAAGTGAATGCAACCCTTCTGTTCCGCGAGTCTGAGGGGCGCGAAAGTTCTCGTTTTATTGGATATTTTAGTAGAGGAATAAAAATAGATTACATTGATTATTTGGACAACAAACCGGACATATTACTGTACCGCGTGACTGGATTATCGGTGCCGATTATCAACGAATGTGATTCAATAAAATGGGACCATTTTTCTTCAACAGACGTGATAATAATTGACGTAAAATCACATGGAGTAGTATTTATTTGGCTTGGTTCATCATCTTCAGCTTTGGACCGTCGTCACGCGATGAAATTTATAGAAGAGCGTGACTGTAAAAATATTGATAAAAAAATAATATTTGTTGATGATGGCTACGAGCAAACGCTACCTGATGAAGAAAAAAAATTATTTTCAAGCATTTTAGATTACAAATTACGTTCAGTTATTCCGTACAATAAATCTAAAATAATAAACATACCTGCTCCGGTGATAAAACTCTACAAGTGCAGTGAAAAATCAGGAAAGTACAAAGTTGTTGAATTAAAATCAGGACCGATTTTTCGCAGTGATTTAATATCATCTTCGGTGTTTTTTATTGACCGAGGCGAAGCCGGAGTTTGGGCTTGGGTTGGAAATAATGTTAATGCTAGAGAAAAATTAGAAGCTATAAGAAATGCCAGAGGATTTGTTAAAAAAAAAGGATACAGCAGTTGTGTACCTGTTGCACGTGCTATTGAAAATTATGAGCCAAAAGAAATGAAGAAACTTTTACGACCATGGGAAATTATTTATAATCCTGTTCATATTCTTGAGACTTCTTTTGACGGTGATTATATGAATGAAAGACCCAAGTTGGCTGCTGAGTGCCAGTTAGTTGATGATGGCACTGGTAATTTAATTATTTGGAGAGTCTGTGAAGAAAATATTGTTTTAGTTAATAAGAATAATCTTAAATCTTTGGGATTTTTTTATGCTAGTGTTTGTTATATTATTAAATATACTTACGGCAGTGGAAGAAGAGAAAAATCTATTGTAAGTATTTTTATTTAATATTAAACTAGCAATCTTGCAGTCACTATGTGACTTCTGTGATTTATGAACTATAGATTAATAAAATTTTGCTTTATTAAATAATAACTCTTGTTAAATTGCTCTGTACTTTGTTACCTATTGACGTTTTTAAAAATATAAGCTCATCCCGAGGTTACACTCATCAAGAGCTTTCATTTGAGTACCCACATGCATTTTTACATATTTTTCATATATTTATATATATAATATATATAAATATATCAAAAATGCATGTGGGTACTCAAATGAAAGGTCTCGATGAGTGTAATGTCGGAATGAGCTTATATTTTTAAAAATGTCAATAGTTGACGAGATAGCTATGTCAGTGCTTAATTATTGACATTTTTAAAGAAATAAGCTCATTCCGATGTTACACTCATCAAGAGCTTTAATTTGAGTACCCACATGCATTTTTTATATATTTATATATATTATATATATAAATATATGAAAAATATGTAAAAATGCATGTGGGTACTCAAATTAAAGCTCTTGATGAGTGTAATATCGGGATGAGCTTATATCTTTAAAAACGTCAATATTTTACAAAATACAAGGTAATTTCTTAATTACGTGTTTAGAGATAAAGTATTTTTAAATACAGCATAAATACTTATCATAATAAATTACATATCGGTGAGAATGATATGAAACCTTGAAAAGATACAAATTCAAGTCAAGATTTTTACAATCACAATTAATTTCACTAAAAAAAAAAAAAAAAAAAAAAAAAAAAAAAAAAGAGGTTTTATCATATGACTATCCTAGACACAAAATTTTACTTATTCTCTTAATAATAGAGATTAATTTTTTAATATTAAATAGTTAATTAATTTTTTTTTCAATATTTTTTAAAATACTTCTAGATTTATTATTGGGAGGGAGCGCATTCAATAAACACTGATAGAGAAGCTGGATTAGATTTTGCCTGCAAATTAGCTGAAGAAACATCAGGACAAATTGTAAAAGCTTCACAGGGAAGAGAACCTCCTCACTTGTTGCAAATTTATAATGGAAAATTATGTATTCTTGCTGGAAATCACAGAGACATTCGTAATTAAAATTTTTAATTATTTCTACTTAAATTAAATAAGTGAAAAAATATTTAAAATATTGAATTAATAATATATTTATACAGCACCAAAGAAATATCTTGTAAGAGTATTCGGTTCAACATCTTACACATCAAAAGCTGTAGAGCGACCACTAAGAGCTAGTTCGTTGGACTCAGCGGGAGTTTTTATTTTATTTTCTGAATCCCCGGTTGTTTGGTGTGGTGGAAAAAGCACTGGGGATACTCGTGAAGCTTCACGACGTCTTGCGCCTATATCAGCACCGTTAATTTGTGAAGGAAATGAAGATGATGAATTTTGGATTCAATTAGAAGGTAAATATAATTTTTTTAATTAATAAACTAGCAATCTTGTAGTAACTGAGTGACTGCCGTGACTTGTGAATTATAAATAAACAAAATTTTGCTTTATTAAATAATGAATTTTGTTAAATTGCCCTGTAATTTCTTAAATATTGACGTTTTCAAAAATATAAGCTCATCCCGATGTTACACTCATCAAGAGCTTTCATTTGAGTACCCACATGTCTTTTTTCATATATTTTTCATATATACATATATATGATATATATAATAATATATATAAATATATGAAAAATTGATGTGGGTACTCAAATGAAAGGTCTCGATAAGTGTAATATCAGGGAGAACTTATATCTTTAAAAATATCAATAGTTCACAAGATACAACGTCATTTCTTAATTATTGATATTTATAAAGATATAAGCTCATCCCGATGTTAGTTACACTCATCAAGACCTTTCATTTGAGTACCCACATCAATTTTTCATATATTTTATATATTTATATATATTATATATATATATAAATATATAAAATATATGAAAAATTGATGTGGGTACTCAAATGAAAGGCTTCAATGAGTGTAACATCGGGATGAGCTTATATCTTAAAAAATATCATTAGTTGATGAGATAGCAATTTCATTTCTTAATTATATATCTAGAGATATTTTTGAATGCAGCTTAAATACTTATCATCATATTTTTTTTAATTTCAGGAAAAGGAGAATATGGAACAGAAATTAATAACGAAGTGCAACAAATAGATAAACATTTGTACCACTGTAACGTTGTAAACAACATATTTGTAGGAAATGAAATTTTAAATTTATCACAATCTAGTTTACTACCCGAAGCAGCATGGCTATTGGACACAGCAACAGTAATATGGATCTGGCTCGGCAGTCTTTGCGAAACCAGTAACATTAAAAAATACATAAAAGACGCCGGTGTGTTTTTACATACTCACTCGTCAACTCGTGATCGTAACACAACAATATCAATAGTACAACAGGGTAAAGAACCTCCTACTTTTATTGGACTGTTTGAAAATTGGAATCACAATTATTTACGTGATTATCGTTCGTTTGATGAATTTCGGTTGTCATTAGACAGCAGTTTAATTAAAAAATCCAAACAAAATAATAATAATTGCAGCAATCAATTGAATTTCAAGTTTAATACAAATAATAATAATAATAATAATAATATTTCTGTATCAAATTTTGATGCTTATATTAAATATCCATTAAAAATATTGAAAAGTGAACCCGATAATTTACCCAGTGGTGTTGATGTTTTTAAAAAAGAAATGCATTTAACTTACGACGATTTTTTGATTATTTTTAAAATGAATCCAATTGAATTCAACAAATTACCAGTTTGGAAACGACAACGACTAAAGCAAGAAGCCGGTTTATTTTAATTAATAATTTAAACACTAAACAAAAAAAAATTATCAAAACAAATAAATTTATTATTATTCATTTATTTTTGCATAGTGTTTATCAATTTACCAATTAATCAGTTATAATTATTGTTATTATTACCACCTAGTAATAACCACAACATACGTATAGTTATAAAAAAGAAAAGAAATTTTTTTATGTATTATTAATATAAATATTAATAAAAAAAATTAATTGAAAGATATTTTTATGAGGATGTGTCCATTGATTCTAATTCAATTTTACGCACTGCCTCATGCTCAATGATTATTGGGCGCACTGATTTATCAAGAACAGCTGTAGTACCTCGTTTGTAGCGATAAGATCCTTGACGTTTACCTTTTTCATTTGCAACGTCATACGGACGAATGTAATCAACGCTACGAGAGTCGAAAATTGGACCACGTACTTGGTTGTTGCGGATAACGCAAATGTCGACATTTGAACCTGATCCCAAGTCATTGAAGACTCCAGCACGGATCGCATCTGCTACCAATTCTTTGCCCTCTTCTTCCTATTTAAATTAAAATTTTATTTGGTAGAAAAATTATAACTTACTTTTTGAGTTTAACCAAAAATTAACATTAAATGATTTTTTTTTTAATAAACTAGATGAAAAAAATTATTTTTAAAAAATTGCATTTATAATTTTAAAAATTTTCTAAAGATTTTATTTTTAAAATAAATTTTTTTGGCTGTAATTTATCAATTAAAAAATATCTGAAAATAATTAGATGTCTCTCAAATTAAGTATCATAAAAAAATTAAACTTGACAATTTTTTTTTAATAAACTAGATCAAAAAAATTATTTTAAAAAAATTGCATTTATAATTTTTAAAATTTTCTAAAGATTTTATTTTTAAAATAAATTTTTTTAGCTGTAATTTATTAATTAAAAAATATCTCAAAATAATTAGATGTCTCTCAATTTAAGTATCATAAAAAAATTACACTTGATAATTTTTTTTTTTTTAATAAACTAGATCAAAAAAATTATTTTTAAAGAATTGCATTTAGAATTTAAAAAATTTTCTAAATATGTTATTTTTTGAATAAATTTTTTTGGCTATAATTTATTAATTAAAAAAAAATTCTAACAATAATAAGATGTCTCTAAAAAAAATATAATTACAGTTAATCCAGGTTTCCATCGGCTTTCAAAAACAGCCATTGCTGCCAAAGATCCTGATCCCATGGTAGTAAACATATAGTTTTCGCTAGAACCATGAGGAAAGATGGCATAAAGATGAGGACCATCAATATCAACACCTCCTAAAACTAAAGCAGCACCAATGTGTCCTTGATGACGGAATAGATGTTGCTTCAACATTCTGTTAGCTGTAACAACTCTTGGTACACGTCCTGTGTTCAAACGATGCAATTCTAATTGACTTGCTATCATTTCTGTTGTTTTCTCTGTATCTGCTGCCGTACCAGCTCCACAACAGCTATAATTTTATTATTATTATTATTATTGTTATTATTATTATTATTATTATATGATACTTAATTAAACAGACATTTCACAATTTTAAAAATCTTAATAACAATTAAAAAAAAATTTTGACAAATAAATTTCACATGTAAAAATTTTAACAAAATTATAAGTGCGAATTTTTAAAATATTTTTTTTTTTGTAAGGTAAAAGACCCAGTTATTAACTTTTGCAATTTTATTTTAGTTAGAAAAAAAAACAATTCAACTCTAATAAATTAATAAATATAATTTTTTAATTATAAATTTTGAGCAAATTGGTTTAATTTTGACAACGTTTAATTTTTTTAATTAGAATAAAATTGCAAGTGTCAATAACTGGGTCTTTTATTTTAATTGATGTGCTTTAAAAACTCCATTGTCATGATAATTAATTTAGTATATATTTAATTATTTTTTTAACAAATAAAATTTGAAAAACAAAAATTAGAAAGAAAAAATTAACATGTAGAATTTTAAAAAATTAAAAATGCAATTTTTTAGTAAATCATTTTTCAAAATAAATTTTTTTGTTGAAAAAAATAGTTAAATCTGCTAACTTTAATTTCAAAATTGTCAAATGTTTGCTAATTTTATTATGATTATTATTATTATTACTATTATTCTAATTTTATAATTATGTTATACTTACTAAATATTTTCGGACAAAAAATGAATTTTAGAACAATTTTTATCAGCTACAATTGTACCAGAAGTAGCACGAGTATCTGCGCCGAGAATAACACCATCTTTGTAAATTATTCCAACAATTGTCGTACCGGTTTTTTGGGCTTTCGGTGCAGCATATCCTTTGCTAGCCAGCAATTCATTTCTAATAGCAAAAATAAAAAAAAAAGTAAAAAATTATTTGTTTAAATAATTGTTTAAGTTTTAATATTAAAAATAATTCTAATGACACAGCAATATTTTAAAAGTTGGGTTATAATTTTGTATTTTACCTTTTACACAAATCGAAAGAAAATCCTGGAGCTGGGACTTCTGGTAGCAATACCGAAGACATTTTTTAAATTAATTAATATATTGTTTTTTTATTTTTATATTATTAATCTCTTTTAATTTGATGGTCTGATATTTAGATAGTTTTTAGCAAACTGACTTGCGTCCAATAGTGCTAAATAAGTGTATTATACTATACTAAGTCTCCGACTTTAACTATAGTGTGTGTTCAGTGACTAATGTTTTTCAAAAATCAGCTTTGCTCAGTTGATATTTTATTTATAACCTAAAATATCACATTTTTTATAAATAAATTTTATAAAAAGCAATAATATAGATAAATAAAAAAAATTAAGTAGTGATAATTGTAATTAGAATGCCTCCAAAAAAAGGAAACAATGCAAAAGCGGCAAAATCAACAAAAGGTGCTGATGATAGTGATAAAGGAAAACAGGAAAAAAAAGGAGGGTCATCTGTAAAAGTAAGATATATTAAAATATATAAACATAAGGAATGTAAATAAAATTTTGAAAATTAATTTAGCAAGTTCTTGATCTTATTTATAAGAAATAAATTATATGAAAATAAAATTATGACATTAAAGTTAGCAGTCATTAGAAAATTTTTTAATTTTATTTAACAAAAAAATGATTTTTAAAAAATTGGATTTTTAATTTTTTTTTTAATTTCTAGATGTCAATTTTTTTTGCCATAATTTGTTTGTTAAAAAAAATTTTAAAAATGATTAAATATCTGCTAAATTTATTTTCATAATAAAATTAGCT
Source organism: Cotesia typhae (assembly GCF_013202065.1). Classification (NCBI taxonomy): domain Eukaryota; kingdom Metazoa; phylum Arthropoda; class Insecta; order Hymenoptera; family Braconidae; genus Cotesia; species Cotesia typhae. The sequence continues at coordinate 5,738,050 of NW_027423774.1, read as the reverse complement.
GACAGCTGACAATTTTTAGAATTTTTTTTATTAGCAAAATAATTAAAAGAAAAAATTGCACATTTAAAAAATTTGAAAAACTATACCTGAAATTTTTTAAAAACATTTTTTTTTTGCTAATTCAATTAATAAAAATTTTTCGCTGTCGGATAATTTTAGTTTCATATTGATTATGGCAAAAATAAATAATATTAAAGTTAGCCGACGTTTTTAATTTTTTGATTTTTTTTTAATAATTAAATTGAAACCAAAAAATATTATTCAAAAATTGCACGTGTAGTTTTTTTTAATTTTCTACATGTGAAATTTTTTCTTTTGATTTTTTTTAAGTGATTTTTCAATATAAAAATTTCTAAAAATTTTTAAATGTCGGCTAACTTAATTTTCATAAAAAATAATTAGAAAAAAAAATTGACATGTAGAAATTTTAATAAATTAAAAATGCAATTGTTAAAAAATAATTATGAGATTGAAGTTAGCAGTCAGTATAAAAAAAATTATTTTGAAAAAATTACATTTTTTATCTTTTAAAATTTTTACGTCAATTTTTTTTTTTTTTTTACATTTTTTTTTTTCCATAATTTAATTTTTACAACAATTATTAAAATTTTTAAATATTTGTTAAATTAATTTTCATAAATAATTTTTCACAACAATTTTTTTTTAAATTAAATAAAAAAATTGTCAAGTGACTGCTAACTTTAATGTCACACATAATTTCTAATAATAATTAAAAAAATTTTTTTTTTACAAGGTCAGACATATTTTGTGTGAAAAACAATCGAAAATAAATGAAGCTTTAGAAAAATTAAAAGCCGGACAAAAATTCAATGAAATAGCCGCTACTTACAGTGAAGATAAAGCTCGATCGGGAGTAAGTATATTTATAATATAATCAATTGATAATATTAAATTTGGAGTAACAATTTTTTTTATTTATCACAGGGAGACCTCGGATGGATGGTTAGAGGAGCGATGGTCGGTCCATTTCAAGATGCAGCTTTTGCTCTACCAGTATCTTCTTTATCCAATCCAATTTACACTGACCCTCCAATAAAAACTAAATTTGGCTATCACATAATAATGATAGAAGGAAAAAAATAATAAACTTTTCATCATTCATTAATAAGTATGGATCATTTTCATTTTTACCAATTTTTATTCTAATAATAATGAATAATATATAAAAAATAATTACTGTTATTTATTTTGTTTTTATAATCATACATCAAAGTTTTAATTTAATCGTCAAAATATACAGAATTAGTACATTGAAGAAAAACAAACAAAATAAAATAAATACAGTTTTTTTTTTTTTTTTTTTTTTTTCTAATGGTTGCTTCTCATAAATTAGCTGTTTAAGTATTAACGTATAAATATGTATATAAATATGTATTTATGATTTTTCTGGAAAAATTACACTCTCAAATTAGGATTAGTGTACCTAACGTATTTGAGAAGTGAATCATTTTCTTCGCACACCCACGGCTTTTTGTGATGACAAGCAACATCGTGCCAATTAACTCCGTCGTTGTAAAATTGATTAAGTACTGCAAGACAATTTTCAGGTGCTCCGTTTTGGATTGCTTCGCGATTATCCGGCTGAGGTTTACCAATACTTGAAAAAGAAAAAAAAATTATTTTTCAATTATTATATATATATATATATATATATATATATATATATATATATATATATATATATATATATATATATATATAATAGGGTGTGCCAAAATGTAACTTCTGTGATGGACCTCTTAAAATTGGAATTTTAAGTTCCGCTTTTAATAGGAGTTGTGTTTGGGGATTTCCTGTACGAAAATCAGCCTATTATACGAACCCGTGTGCCATAAGGACGTACCAACGGGCAGAAATACAAAAAAAAATTTTGGTACGCCCTTATGGCACCCACTGGGGGGTACAAAAAAATTTTTTTTTGGGAAACAACGTATTTTCACTTTAAATGCATTGATATGTTATTTTATTTATTTTTTTTTCTTTTGTTTGTTTGTTTTAAAGTCGCATAAACTACTAAGGTCATGAGCGACTACGGTAGGAGGTAAACTTTTTGAGATTGGAATTCGTTTCATCTTTTTGGGCTCAGCAGAATAATACACTTAAATATTGAACTTAAATTTTGACACACCCTAACATATAAGTATAATAGGAAAATAATTAATAAAATTTACCCTCCGCTTTCAGACCAATCATTTTGACTGCGATCAGTTGTAGGTGCAAGCTTTTGTAATTCAGCAGTCCAAAACCAACCGTTAACGTTCAATGGTTGAAGATCGGGCCGATCGCAACCTTTGAAGTCACATAGTCGTCCAGAAGTCCAAATGTATTTAACTTTGTCTGAAAAAATAATTTCAATTTTTATTTTTTTATTCTATTATTAATTAGTAGATTTTAATTTTAATTTTAATTACTTTGGACGATTCGGCTTTTGATGAATTCATTTTCGGTAGAAGTCTCCAATGAAACTAGATCCATGCATCGCTGTCTGCAGAAATTTCTTCCAGATAACCAATCTAACTCTTGGCCTGCTGTTCTAGGATCTGCCCAAGAATAATAATATCCTTTTCCATTGAATCTTTCGTGGATAGTTCCTATTAATTAAAAAATTAATTTAATTGTTAGATATTGTATTAAATACTAACAGCCTTTCAGTCACTGTGTCACTACCGTGACTTGTGAAATATAAATAAATAAAATTTTGCTTTATTAAATTGCACTGTACTTTTTTAACTATTGACGTTTTTAAAGGTATAAGCTCATCCCGATGTTACACTCATCAAGAGCTTTCATTTGAGTACCCACATGCATTTTTCATATATTTTTCATATATAAATATATATAATATATATAAATATATAAAATATGTAAAAAATTGATGTGGGTCCTCAAATTAAAGGTCTCAATGAGTGTAATGTCGCGGTGAGCTTATATCTTTAAAAATGTCAATAGTTGACGGGATAGCAATGTCAGTTCTTAATTATTGACATTTTTAAAGATATAAGCTCATCTCGATGTAACACTCATCGAGACCTTTCATTTGAGTACCCACATCAATTTTTCATATATTTCATATATTTATATATATTTTATATATGTATATATGAAAAATATATCAAAAATGCATGTGAGTATTCAAATGAAAGCTCTTAATGAGTGTAACATCGGGATGAGCTTATATCTTTAAAAATATCAATAAGTCACAAGATACAAGGTAGTTTCTTAACTATGTGAGAATGATATGAAACTTTGACAAGGCACAAATTCAAGTCAAAACCTTTGCAATGACACTAAATTTCACTAAAAAAACCCGATTTTATTATATTACTATCCTGGACACAAAATTTTTCTTATTCTTTAATTAATATAGATTAAATACATAAAATAACAGACACAATCATTTTTTTTATTTAAAAAAAACTGAGTAAAAAATTTTCATTTATAAAACATTTTATAATTTAAAAAAATTAATTTATTATTTAATTAATTTAATTTACAAATTGATATAAAAATACTTATTTGTAATAAATTATTAATTTATGATAAATAAATTAATAATTCATAAATTTATTACTAATAATAACAATAATTATTATTAATAAGTATCACAATTGTCCTCTATCAATTTAAGAACAACACTACTATTAATCACAAGTACCAAATCCAAAGTTCTCCTACGTAAAAATATTTCAAAATAAATTAAAATACTTTCTATATAGCTTTCCCTTAAATACATACACCCACGCAAATTTATTTAATTTTCTAAATTACTATTTTATAAATTGATTTTTTTTGTCAAATATTTACCTCCTATCTTTTTAAATTATTTATTTTATTTTTAAAAAATAAATATTTAATTATTGTAATTTAATGACACACTTAAACAAATGGAATTTTTATTTTATTCTCGAGTTTCACTTATTTAATGCGGGTGGTATGATAATTTTAATAAATTGCGGTTGACAATCGATGTTTGAGGTAAAATATTTTTTTTTTAATATTAAATAATTATATTTTATTGCAAATATAATTTTTTATAAAAATAAATTTGTATGACCTGTTTAAATATTTTCCGATACAAGTTAAAAAAAAATAATAATAATAATAAAATACCACAAAGTGAAATTTAGGTGGATCGCCCTGAGAGAATCCGGCCTTACGTGACCCACAACGGCATCTCAACCGATGTGACCTAGACATTGACATATCCTCAAAGATAAATGTATATATATATATATATATATATATATATATATATATATATATATATATATATATATATATATATATATATATATATATATATATTGTCAACAGGAAAGAAAAAAAAAGTACCGGCCCAGTCATGCTAATGAAGGCTTTACCAAATAAAGAACACCGTATAATCAAATGTTTGTCTTTCTCATGTGTGATAATAAAAAAATTAAAACGTGACAGGAATATTCGAGAGTTAGTTTACTAAAAGTGTAATTTGGGTCATTTTTAATTTATAAAATAATCAATAGCTTGCAAATTTTATTTTCTTCTTTTATTTTAAGAATCTATAAAATTATTGGTGGTTTGCAATTAAAATTATTTTTTATATTTATATTTAAATTGACAAGCCTGTTTTCCTTTCTCAAAGGTATGCGATATATCTTATTTATATTCAAAGTCAAGGAGTAACACTTTCTAAAGAGGTCAAAGTGAATTTATTGTTGTTATTATTATTATTATTCAATACACGTAAAAAATTTCTCCTGATGCTCATCATCAAAATTTATGAGATTTTCTATTTCTATTATAATGATTGTGTGCTGGATCATTTATTTTAGGGATTAAGTTAAATTTAAATATTTGGGTAAAGAAAAAAAAGAAAAATTAATTTTTACTCTAATAATATATTTAAATTAGCTGTCATTTAACAATTTTTTTTTTACCATAATTTATTTATTAAAGAAAATTAATAAATTTTAAAATGACAGATAAATTTAATGAGAATCAATTTAGAAGATAATAATTAATTTAAATAATAAAAAATTTTTTTTAATAAATAAATGATGGCAAAAAAAAATTGACATTTAGAAATTTAAAAAAATTAAAAATGCAATTTTTTAGAAATAATTTTTTTGGAGCAAATTTATTTATTAAAAACAATAAAAAAAATTATGACTTGATAAATTTTTTATTTTAGTTAAAAATTAAATTAACTCTAAAAAATTGTTTTTAAAAAATTGTATTTTTAATTTTTTTTAATTTCTAAATGTCAATTTTTTTTTGCTATCATTTATTTGTTAAAAAATTTTTAAAATTATTAAATATGTGCTACTTAATTTTTATTCGACGCTACTGTTAATAAAAACGACAATTTTAATAAATTTTAAAGAAGAATTAATTTTTTAATTGTAAATAAATAAATTAGTAATGAAGAAAATTAAAATTTGAAGAAATGTAGCAATAAATTATGTAATTTTTTTTATTTTCAACTTCTTTATATTTTATAAATTATTTTTTTTTATTTTAACAATTAAATTATTGTAAAAAAAATTTTTTTTAAGAAGAAATTTAAAAAAATTATAAATGAGAATTTTTAATAAATTTTTTTTTTCATTATTTGTTTTGTTATAAAAATTTCAAAAAATTGTTAGTTGTCTGCTGATTTAATTATTATTTGATTTAAAAAAGAAGAATATTTAAAAAAAATTAAATTTATTTTATTAAATATTTTTTCTTTTATTTAATAAATAAAATTAAAATATTAAAGAAGAAAAATAAACTTACTTTGAGCACAAAGTGGAGGAATTGGGGGTTCTAAAATTCTACCGGATGGTTGGGCCTGAAATTGACCTGTCACAGCTATTGTCAAAAAGCCGAATACAAGAAATCGCCACATTTTTTATTGAATCTGAAATAAAAAAATATTTTGATAGAAAAATAAATTTATTTTGTATTTTTATTAAAAAAAAAAAATAGTTTATTATTTTTTTTAATATTTATCCACGATATTTATATTAATTAAAATTAATGTATAAAATTTGTTTTAAAATACAAAATTAATTCAAGAAAATTTAGAAATAAACAGTAATTATTTATCGAGTTAATTGTCAATAAATTTAAGAAGAAATTTTATTGATAAAAAAAAGTGATGCTTACTTATGAACGTTCAACGATGAACTGCGCTTCTTCACGTTCATTACTTGTATATATATACACCAAGTTCGTTGAAGCTATATATCCAATATTCAATATACCTATATAAGTAACTGAATCTGATAGAGTTGGAAGATCTTACTATTTACATTATTATTCTTTTATATTAGCTAAAAAAAAAATGTACAAAATATTTTAGCCTGTATAAAAACAATTATTATAAAATAATTAACATTTGAAAAAAAAAAAAAAAAAAATATCTTCAATTTAAAATAAAGAAATTACAGAAATAAAAATATTAAAATTTTTATTTTAAAATAAAATAATTATTGCTTGAATAATAACAATAATAATAATAATTATTATTATTAAGTATTGTTAAATTTGATTAATAAAATTTTAATTTGTTAATTAGGTACCAGAAAATTTTATAGTTTAAAAGAAGAAAAATTAAAAAATAATTTAATTAATATATTTGTTTAATTAATTAGCTAAAAAATGAAAAATTAATTAATTTATTATTTTTAATGATTTAATTTTTTTTATTGAAAATGATAATACTAAAATTAGCCGATTTTTTAAATTATTTTTTATTAATTAAATTAGAGCTTAAAAAAATTAAACAGGATTGGACATTAAATATGTATTGAGCCACGTGGAAGAAATGTAAAAAAAATTAAAAAAAAAATACAAATTCTCGGAATTAGTCATATAGAAGGGCAGGAGAAACGAAATAACTATGTCAAGGCTACATATTTGAGTGAAAACGATGAGAAAAGAATTTTTAAAATTTTTGTTGATACCAAAGAATCAAATTTTTCTCGAAAAAATCTCATAGTGATAAACAGTAGATAATAATTAATGTATACTTGTTAACTACTTTCATTTGCTATGAATAATTTGTCAATTTTATTTTTATATACTGTGCACTAAATTTAATTCATTTAAATATTATTATTATTATTGTAGAAATAATTGAATAAATTTGAATTGAAAAAATTCAAATTTTTTTGAATTTTATGATTTTTGTAAATAAAAATAAAATACTTGGATTTATAATCTCTCAAGTACCGTTAGCAGTTTAACATTATGTGACTTATATATATTTAACATAAAATATTAAAAAAAATTTCATTAGAAAGTTTATATTTTTTAAATAAAGAATTAATTAGTTTTTTGAATGAAAATTAAATTAGCGGGAAGTAAAAAATTTTTATAATTTATTTTATTGAAACAAAAAATTTAATTTGTAAAAATCTTGAAAAACTTTAAGTGCAATTTTAAAAATTTTTTTAACGAATTCATTACAATAAAAAAATTTTTCTAAAAATTGTCACTTGTAATTTGTATTAATTTTCACAAGTGAAAATTTTTAATAATTTAATTGCTACAAAATTCTAAAAAAATTTTTAATGTCTGTTCACAATTGTTTTAATTTTTTTTTAACAAATAAATTATAGCAAAAAAAAAAATTATTAAAAAAATGGACTTGTAGAAATTTTGATAAAATGAAAATAAATATGGCTGACATTTAAAAATTTTTAGAAAATTTTTATTGAAAAAATTTCAATTAAATAATTTAAAAAAAATTTTCACCTGTAAAAAACTTAATAAAACTATAAGTGTAATTTTTTGGAACTTTAGTGTCATTTAATAAATTAAAACTTTTGTTGACAAAAAAATTATGGTAAAAAAAATAAGAAAAAAAAATTGACATGTAGAAATTAAGAAAAAATTAAAAATGCAATTTTAAAAAAAAAATTTTTGAGATTTAATTGAATTGTTAGATAAAATTAAAAATTTGTCAAGTGACAGCTGACTTTAATGTCATAATAAATTATAAATTTAAAATAAAATATTTACATGTGTGCGTATGTATGTAGGTAATTGTTAAATCTGAATAATATTTTTTAAATTTAAATTCGTGCAGACAATTAAAACCAGGGTGCGCTAACAATTTAGTGCGCCGGCGTACTTTTAGCACTTGTAACTTTTATTTATCAATTATAAATATGTATATATACATAAATACATAAATACAACTTACAGAAGTGTTTGTAATATAAAAGTTGATGTTTATATGTACATACAAAATTATTTAATAATTTTTCAATATTATAATTAAGGTTATGATCATTTTTATTATCAATTATTAAATCTGAGATCAATGATGTTTTGAACAAACTTATTTTTATAATATTGATTGATAGTTGACAGCGACATGGTTATTTAAAATATGGAGGAAATATTTTTTTTTTTTTTTTTTTTTGCTAAAATTGGTGAAAAATAGCAAGATGCCTGTCGAAGATTTCAGTGAATTTACATTTTTAATTAAACAAAAGTTTTAAAAATATTTAATAACAATTATTTATAAATAACTAAAATAAATTTTATAATATTCGAGTTTAAAAAATAAAAAAAAAAACTAAATTATAATGTCTAAACAAGATATTTGCCGGCTTTGTGCCGAATTAAAAGCTGATTTAATTAGCATTCATGACAACGAGGGACTGAAGTTTGATTTATCTGCAAAAATAAAGAAAACATCTTGATATTGAGGTAATATAAAAATTTATTTAGGATGACATTAAAGTTTGCTGTCACTTGATAATTTTTTAATTTTCTTTAACAAAAAAATTTGTTCTAAAAAATTATTTTTAAAAAATTGCATTTTTAATTTATTAAATGACACTGAAGTTAGCAGACGTCTGAAAATTTTTGATTTTTTTTTATTAATCAAATTAAAATTGAAAAGATATTTCTAAAAAATTACACTTATAGTTTTTCAAGTTTTTTGGAGGTGAAATTTTCTCAATAAAAAATTTCTAGAAATTTTTAAATGTCGGATGACATTAAATTTAAATGAAAATAAATTTAGCAGATAGTTAATAATTTTAAGAATTTTTGTAACAAATAAATTATGGCAAAAAAAAAATTTATAAAAAAAATTGACATTTAGAAATTTTAAAAAACTACAAAGGCAATTTTTTAATAATAATTTTTTCGAACAAATTTTTTTGTTAAAGAAAATTAAAAAATTATCAAGTGACAGCTAACTTTAATATCATTAAATTTAGCTGTCACTTGACAATTTTTTTAATTGTCTTTAATAAATAAATTATAACAAAAAATGGACTTCAAATTTCTACATGTCAATTTTTTTTTGCCATAATCTGTTTGTTACAAAAATAATCAAATATTTGCTAAATTAATTTTTATATAAAAATTTCAAGTGAAAATTTTTAGAAGCATTTTTTTTATTGTATTTAATTTTTTATAAAAATAAAAAAAATTGACTTGAGTATAATTTTTTAATAAATAATTTTGCTTACAGGTAAACATTACTGATGGTCTTTCGCAGTTAGTTTGTATTGACTGTTGTGTTCTCTTGAACCAATGCAGTGATTTTTACAAACAATCAAATAAAGCCCAAAATTCATTAAGACAATCATTACTTGGATTGAAAGATACTGGCAATCATTTTCCGCATCAATCTGTAAATTTAATTGATTCTAGTACAGTATCTAGAGATGGCAAAAAAGAATTTCAAAATAAAGGTACTGAAGAAATTGAAGAAGAATTATCAAATCAACAAAATGTCAACAATATTAAAAGTAATGAGCCAAGTAATTATTCAAATATCAACTGCGATGATAGTAAATTAATAAAATGTGAAAAAATTAAATTAAATTTAGACACTGAGCTTAAAAAAAATAGTGAAAAAACTGTTGAACAGAAGAAAAGAGTAACTAAGAATAATATCAAAAAAATTGTATCATCATCTAGTTGTACGGAAGTTAAAAATCAAGGTAAGGAACAGAAGAATATATATTTAAAAGAAGACATCAATTATCATAATTATGATGGCATTAATCATGATTATGATGATGAAGATGATAATGATGATGATGTTGATGCTGATGCTGATGATGTTGAGGATAATGACGGCGGTGATAGTTACGTCAAAGACAAACGACTAATAAAAAGAAAGCCAAATGTTAAAATTCCAGATAACTATATGATAGGAACAGAGTTTCCTGGAAGAGAATTAAGCGCCAGTGGAAGTAGCGACGGTAGTTGTGGAATAATAAGTGATATTAAAATAAATGAATTAAATTCAAAAAGTATTAAAAAACAGCAAGAGAAAGAAACAATAAGCTTAGAAAAATATCCCTGGCTATGCACTGACTGTAATGACAAACTTTCAAGCTTGGAGATGCTTGAGAAGCATCACAAAATTGTCCACAATCAGCAGCCGAAATATATGTGCGTTCAATGCTGTAAAGTATACGAAAAGTATTATGGATTTTTGACTCACATAAAACGGCATAAAATAAAATCAAAATATAATTGTGATGAATGTGGAAAATCATTTACACATAAAAAGGTATTAGAGTCACATAGATCAGTTCACAGCGAGGATCGTCCTTATGTTTGTCAAACTTGTAACAAATCATTTAGACAACAGAGTGCGTTATATGTTCACAGTCGCTGTCATTTGCCGGATACTATGAAAAATAGATACCCTTGTGATCAATGTGACAAGAGATTTTCAACAAAACCGAATCTTGTTACGCACAAGCGTATTCATTCTGGAGTAAGAAATTTCACTTGCGATCAATGTGGAAAAAGTTTTATACAAAAAGGTAATTTAGAAGCTCATTTTCTTACTCACTCTAAGGACAAACCTTACGTATGTACGCAGTGTCCTAAGGCATTTAAGACGCCACTTCAATTGAAGAAACATGAAACTGTTCATACTGGTGCTAAACCCCACCAATGTACTGTTTGTGGCAGGACATTTAGAGAAAAGGGGACTCTTAGAGAGCATCATAGAATTCACACTGGTGCAATGCCATTTACTTGCGAATTTTGCGGTAAAAGTTTTCGATTCAAAGGAATTTTAACGACCCATCGAAGACAGCATACTGGAGAACGTCCTTATTCTTGTTTAGAGTGTCAACATCATTTTACTAACTGGCCTAATTACAATAAACATATGAAGAGAAGACATGGAATTAATACTTCTCACACCAAACGTCTACGACAACAACAACCTAGTAATAAAAGTAATATTAATAATAATAATAGTAGTAGTAGTAGTAATAATAACAATGAATCTGAAAACAACTCTGAATCATTGCTTCAACATGATGATATTCATCAAATGGATAATAAAAAAACTACTGCTTTGACTTTTCAAACTACTCCGGCGCAACAGAATATTATTTCATCTAATGTTGTACCAAATTCTATGATTCAAGTAATTTTATATTTAATATATTATCTTATTATATTTATTAATTATTATGATTATGGCCGGGATTTTTGCTTTAATTTTAAACCATTAATTAGTAATGTTAAATTTTTAATATTACGGTAAAAATATTCGTCGTATATTATTATTATTTATTTATTTATTTAAACAGAGGCCCAACAGTAAATGTCATTAAGGGGCACACCTAGTGTGACAGCGTCAAAAAAAAAAGACGTTTTTGGGAGCAAAAAAAAAAAAAAAAAACTAGTCAATCAATCGTTTTAAAATTTTGAGGGTATATTTATACATGTTTTAAGAGTACACAATAAATTTTTGAAAGAAAATAATTAACAGGATCACTAAGTACATTCTTATTAGCAATAGATAAAATATAATATACATAATAATTAATAAAATGCTTACTTACAATGGAGTAATTGCTCAAAGCTATATAGTTATAAGAACATTAATACACACTGATAAAAAAATTAACTTGACTCAAGAGCCAAAATCTTGATCCAAGAATACTATTTTGAAGAAAATGATTTTCTTGAGTAAAAAGAATAAATTCTTGAGTTAAGAAATTATTTTTTTGTTTTGAGAATTTATTTTCTTGACTCAAGAAAATTATTTTTTTCAAAATGGTATTCTTGGTTCAAGATTATGGCTTTTGAGTCAAGTTAATTTTTTTATCAGTGCAGTAATATTACAATATAACTACTAATTATGAATTACATAATTTATTTATTTAATTAGCCGTGAAATCGAAACTCCTTGCGGTCATCCAAAATTGATACAAAAATCTTACTTTAGTAAAAGTTGTTAAAACTTTAATTTAAAAAAAAAAAAAATGTCATTATTTTTTCTTAGGACCAATAAGATAGCTGTAATTTCAAAATTAAAATTTTAATAGTAAAAAATTTGAATTATTCATTACAAATCTTAATTTTGAAATTACAGTGAAAATATTGATCGTATAAAAAAATCAAAAGACAATTTAATTTTGTACAACTTTTGTTTAAAATTAAATATTACACCATTTATTTCAAAATTAAAGCAAAAATCTTTTATAATTATTTAATTCTTAATTAACATGTTTTATTTTTTTGACAGGTTGTTCAAACAGTTTCTCGTCATGGTAGCTCTCCGCAGCCAATTATTGTTCAAGCAATACCTTCAACAGCTTATCAAGCTAATCTGACAACAAAAGAGAATATTACTTCTACTAATAATTCTACTGTTACTACTACTACCTCTACCACAGTATTTAAGGACAAAGATGATCGATCTTATTTTAACGGAGTTTCAGCTACACTTGAAACTTTTATACCGACTCATTTGACATACAATGTTTAAGAATATTGTTTCAAATGAGTCAGATTTTTATTAATCTTAAGTAAAATATTAAATCGCATTAGCAAATGATATTTGCTTGTACCTAAAATAGTAAGTAAAAAAAATGTTTTGATACAATATTATTTTTATCGTACTGTATTAATTTAATTATTAAAATCTATTAATTTTTATTATTATTCATGTAAATAAATAATTTTTATAAATTTTAATTTTCAGGCGCTTTTTACTTAAAATCAATTGATTTATATTTTTTTTATATAATTTAATTAGGAGAAGTAATCACTGCATTAATTACTTGTTTATTATTATGATTATAATACAATTAATATTGTAATATATAATCACGAAAAGAATGAAGAAATAAATAATATTATTAAGATATTTTAATAAAAATATATACTTATAAAAAAAATGAATTTTTTCATTTAATCTTTATGTAAGTAACCAACTTTATAGTTTAAATTTATTTTAAAAAAATGACAAATAAATAAATTAAATGCACTTACAACTAACTTTCTTTTGAGTTAAAAAACTACGATTCGAGAGCTTAAAATAAAATCAATAATAGTTTAAAAAATCTAAAAAACACGCTTTTTATAGAAAACCGAATTAAAAAAATAGAAAATAAGTTTCAATAAATTTAAATTAAGAATAGTGTTAGAAATTTCAATAAATATAAATTAATAATTGTGTAAATAAAAAAAAATGTATTTTATTTAAAAAAAAAAAAAAAAAGCGTCTTCGATAAGTCTGCAAAGTTTGAACAGAATTTGGAAGTTTATAGTTCCAGAGATATCGTGATGAGTCACTATATACCTAATAATCTCTTATGTATTTATAGATTTATTTGGTATTTAAAAATTTGGCATTTAAAAATCAAAAGTACAATTTATTAAACAAATTTTTTTGTTAAATAAAATTAAAATATTTTTAAATGACTTCCAAGTAATGTCATTTAAATTTTTGCAAACGCGGGAAAGGTATATTTAAAATTACTGCCAATAGATATAGATGTCTCCACCTTCCACGATGCACAAATGTTTTTAAATTTAGTGCGCACTAAAATTATTTAAAATTAACCTAACCTATTTAATTTTTGTTATTGAAAAAAAGACATTTGACAATTTGTGTTATTATATTTGTTCATTATTTGACACAACAATCTCTAAAAATGTCCTAATAAATTTTTCCACTTGAATAAATTTATCATTTTTATTTTATATAAATTACTGTAAAATTGTTTTTGTTATTTTTATAAATGATTTAAAAAAATTACAGGTAAAATTTAAAAATTTTTTATGAGTACAATTTTGATTTATAATTTTTTTCAAACATTTTAATTGCTTTATAAAATTGTAAAAAAATTAATGATAATTAATCTAGTAGATATTTGTTAATTTTAAGAATTTTTTTAAACAAACAAAAAATGAACTTTTAGTAATTTTTAAAAATTAAAAATGCAATTTTTTTTTAATTATTTTTTTAGCAAGTTTGTTTGATAAAAAAATTTTTTAAAATGGTAAAGTGACTACTAATTTAAATGTCATAAAAAATTTATGACATTAAATTTAGCTGTCGCTTCACAATTTTTTCAATTTTTTTTAGTAAATAAATTATAGTAAAAAAAAATTATTAAAAAATGGACTTGTAGGAATTTTAATAAATTAAAAATGTCATTAAAGTTAGCCGACGTTATAAATTTTTTTAATTTTTTTTTTTAATTAAATTAAAACAAAAAAATATTTTTAAATAATTGCACTAACAGTTTTTGAAGTTTTTTACACGTGTAAATTTTTTTTTAATTTTTTTGTAATAATTTTTTTAATAAAAAAAATTCTAAAAATTTTTAGATGTCGGCTAACTATGACATTAAAGTTAGATGTCACTTAACAATTTTTTTTTAATTTTAATTTACAAAAAAATTTGTTCTAAAAAATAATTAAACAAAAATTGTATTTTTAATTTTATTAAAATTTTTACAAGTCCATTTTTTTAATAAATTTTTTTTGCTATAATTTATTTGTCAAAGAAAATTAAAAAATTTGTGAAATGACAGCTAAATTTAATGTCATCGGCTAACTTTACTATTAAAATTTTTTACATGTCAAATTTTTAAAAAATTTATATTATTATTTCTTTCAATAATAAAATTATTTAAATTTTCCAATATCGGATAATTTAAATGAAAATTCATGTAGCATATATTTAATAATTTAAAAAATTTTATATCAAATAAATTATTTAAAAAAAAAATTGGCTTAAAGTTTTAAAAATTAAAAAATGCAATTTTTTAAAAAATAATTTTATTAGAACAAATTTTTTTTTCTAAAAAAAATTAAAAAATTGTCAAGTGACAGCTAAATTAAATGAGAAATTAAAAATTTCTAATGTCTATAAAATTCAGTGTCATCACAATTGACAAATATTTTAAACGTTATAATTATTTTTGCTTTAAGAATAGAAGAAAAATAATGTCTTCATTTAACTACAAGTGCAAGTGTAATGAGCCGGCAAAAAAAATAATTGTAAAAAAAGAAGGTCCAAACAAAGGTCGAGTATTTCATGCGTGTGCCAAAAAATCCGGCAGCAATTGCAAATTTTTCAGGTGGGCTGACAAAAAATCAGCATCAAAATCGGAGCATGATAATTTAGAAGAAAACTTACAAGAAAATAAAATAAATGTAAACGAAGGTAATTTAATCTGCGTTTGTGGAGAACTAGCTCGCAAGTATGTTAATTTATTAAATTTTATTAAAAGCTTTTGAGATTATTTATCATGCTAAAGTATACTCTAAAAGATTTGTAGTAAAAAAAGAAGGAGCGAACAAAGGCAGGTCCTTCTACGGTTGTTCGCGAGGTCAAGAAAGCGCTTGCGAGTTTTTTCAATGGGCAAATATCGACGTTGCCGCCCGGAAACAACCTTCCGCCGTTCAACAACCTTCAGAAAATAATTTAGAGTGGGAATGGGATGAGGACGAGGATTGGGATAGGGACAGGGGTGACGATCAAAATAGACTCGACGATCAATACACCTCAGGAACGTTGAACTCTGTTGAGAACTCAGAAGCCAGGTGTATTTGTGGTCAGCCAGCTCGATTGTGTGTATTGATTCAAATTAATTATTTTATTTTTATTTTTTTTTTTTTTTTTTTTTTTTTTCCCGATAGTTCAACAACACTTGACTCGACTTAATATTATTTATTTTTATTTTTTCTTCCAGACAAACCGTGGAAAAAAACGGAGCAAACAAAGGCAGAGAGTTTTACACATGCTCCAAAGAGTCTCCTAAATCATGCGGATTTTTTGATTGGGCGCAAGATTATTCCACCAGAAGCACCAGCAGTATACCAGCCAAAAAAAAACCCGCTCAACTTAAAAAAAAACTTGGTGATAAAAAATACGATTCTCTTTTTTGATTTATTTATATTTTATTGATACTACTTGAATATTCCATTGAAATATAAATTTTAAATTATATTTTACAGTATTAACTTAATATTTAATAACTAATTTACAAATGAGTAAAAAAAAAAAAAAAAATTAAAATTAGATAAGATAATTTAAAAACTCAATTATTTGTTTTTAAAATTATTTTATAGTACACATATAGGTATTACTGAAAATATACATATGATTAAATTGCTATTTAATAAAGCAATCTCGATAGTCGTTTGGGATTTCAATGATTAAAAAAATTTTATCTATTATGTTTACTTAATAATTAATTAAATTTAAATAATAATAATACATTCTTTAACAATCTTCAGACCTCCACCAAACAATAGTCTTTCATATCAATACAACTCGTCACCATCATCATCTACAGCACAGCCAGACGCTTTCATCACATTCTCGTCGTAATCCTTATATACTTTACATCTCAGCTCTTTTTAAATAATTTTTTTTTTTTTTTTTCACAAATACACAACGTTAATTAATCCGTTTAACGTGATTAATATTACGTTTACAAAAAGAGTGGTTAGTTATATTGGGTTTGGTTTTTTTTTTTTTTTTTTTTTTATTTATTTCTTCGCGATTAGTAGCTGTTCAAACTTGGACAATCGCAGGTAATGTCCCCAAAACTTACACACGTATTTATATAATAAATATATATATATGCGAGTATATACAATCATGGTAATTAATTTAAGTATGTTTTTTATATTACAGGAAAGTAGCTGCTTGTAAACTGGAAATTAGTTGAAAAAATTAGTCGCAAATAAAAAATGATATTAATTAAATTAAAATTTCACCAAATATAAATTCAGTCATTTATAAAATAGCGAAAAATAAAAATCTGTAGCTACGTGAATTTGTAGCCAATTTTTACTACAGAAATTTATATAATTAGTCGATTGTAAATTTTGTGAATTGTAAAAGCCGTTTCTAAATTTCTTGTAATTCTTGAACGGATTGAAGGATCAAACAACGATTTAAGGCATGTAAAAGGACTTCCATAAATTGGCAGTAACTCATCTTTACTCCAGATTACTCAACTCTGCGACATACTGTACTCAATAGAATTAATCGAATGATTAAAAAAAAAAGACAACTTTACTAAATTCATTCACTACTCGATAATAACTTTATTCAACGCTAAGTTTACTCAGTACTAACTGTATTCAATGTAATCTTTACTCAATAGTATTTTATAAGTGTTAACGCGCTTTTAAAAATCTCTATTTAATTTTTTTTTTGTTTAATAATATGTTTACTTTAAATGAATTAAAAAAAAACTCTACTCAATAATTTTATTCTTAAAAAATAAAATTCTATTGTTTTACAAACTTTATTCAATGTCAACTTTACTCAATTATATATCATTTATATATCTATATGTAGTAAAAATTTTGTTTTTTAATTTATTAAATTATTTCATTGGAGTACAGATTGCACAGAGCTGAGAAATTTTGAGTACAGTTTTGTTTTTGCCGAATAAAATATTATTAAACAAAAAAAAAAAAAAAAATTGAATAGATATTTTTAAAAGCGCTTCAACACTTCTAATGTACTATTGAGTCGAGATATCATTGAATACAGTTAGTAGTGAGTAAACTTAGCGTTGAGTAAAATTAGTATCGAGTAGTGAAAGAATTGAGTAAAGTTTTTTTATTTTTTTAAGTTATTCAATTTTTTTAGTTGAATACAGTATGTCGCAGAGTTGAGTAATCTGGAGTAAAAATGTGTTACTGCCTTCAAAAGTTGTAACAAGTTTAAAAACGGCTAATTTTACAATTCGTAAAGTTTACAATCGGCTAATTTTATAAGTTTCTGCAGTAAAAATTGGCTACAAATTCACGTAGCCACAGATTTTTATTTTTCGCTATTTTATAAATGACTGAATTTATATTTAGTGAAATTTCAATTTTTCTAATTTCATTAATATCATTTTTAATTAGCGACTAATTTTACAAATGACATTATCAACTAATTTTCACATTTATAGTTTATAAATGTTCGAGTTTACAAACGGCTATTTTCCAGTAAACTTAAAAACATACTTAAATTAATGACCACGATTGTATTATTATTATTTATAGAATATATTAGTCGCAGGATCGTTAAAACGATTCGTTCAGGTACGTTTCAAGACATGTGCGACTTTCCAAATATGACGTAAGGTACTTACTACTGATACACTATTTATGCGATAGTAGACACGACGATTATCGATTTTTTTTTTTTTTTTTTTCTTTTAAATTATTTGTTTCTTATCTAATGATGACATGTGGCGTATAAAACATATTTTATATTTATATATTTATAATTAATTATTATTCATATGATTAATATTATTTTAACTATTGGCCTTCATTTCAGTTAATCCATCACGTTTCCTTTTTATTTAAAATTTACACTCATAGGCGAGTTTGCGCTAGATTAAAAAATTACTAGCGCTTTTTTTTTATTATTATTTTAGATGTTTGTATATTTTAAAACGACACTGTCGATTACAATTTTTTTTTTAATCATTTTGTTGATAAAACAAAAACTTCTCAGAAGTGGCCCCACAAAAAATTGTGCCACGACAATTTTTTATCCCTTCAATTATATTATCGGTTCGCAAATACAATTATTATTATTATTATCATCATCATCATCATCATTTTAAATGAATCTTGTTATTGTTTTTCAATAAACAACTCGTGCGATTTAAATTGTCAGTAATTTGTCAGCGGCCTAAAATACGGTTTAAATTATCAAATTAAAAATTAAAAAATAATAATTCGTACGTTTAATTATGAAATATTTAGTATCAACAACAATAACAATTATATCGATAATTATAATTATTGTTTTAATTTAAAAAACCGCGTGAATAAAAATTTGATTTATTTGTTTCTCATTTTCAGTCTGTACTCTCCTAGTTAATTAATATAACGCAGAGAACGTTAATTAATAAAAACAGTCTATCATTAAAAATAAAAAAAAAAAAAAAATAAAAAATTAAGGAGGAATACCACTGTGACGATCAAAAAAAAAAGGTGATTTTCGAAAATTTTTTTGACAAGGAAAATAAAGGAATTTTGAGATCGGATTTTTTTTATTTTATTAAGGGTACATTGAAGATTATTACCCTAAATTTTTATTAAAAAATATTTAATTGTTAAAAAGTTATTAACAATCTCGTAGAGCACTAGAAAAAATTTCCCCCTCCATGGTCGGTTCGATAACTCAAAAATGGATCATCTGAAAATAAAAATCCAAATTGCTTTTTAAATAGTAAGGATATAGTTATCTTCGCACGTACGGAATTTTGAAAATTTTCATTTAAAAAAAAAATGGCGACTGATTGAAAATTTTCTCACTATTTTTACTATTTTTTTTTTTAACCCGGCTAAAAAAATCTTTAAAATAAAAATTTTTTAAATTCCATGCGTGCGACGATAACTACATCCTTACTAATTAAAAAGCAATTTGGATTTTTATTTGAATTTTTTTTCTAGTGCTCTTACGAGATTGTTAATAACTTTGTAACAATTAAATATTTTTTAATACAAATTTAGGGTAATAATCTTTAATGTACCCTTAATAAAATAAAAAAAAATCCGATCTTCAAATTCCTTTATTTTCCCTGTCAAAAAAATTCCCGAAAATCACCTTTTTTTTTCGATCATCACAGTGGTGTTCCCCCTTAAGGAACATGATGCCTACACAAATAAAATACAGAATTATCCGAAATACATAATATAAACATTATTATAATCAACATAACAAACAAATATCTGGGATATTTATTTAGTTGATTGATGACCAATTTAAACGCGGACTTTGTTATTATTTTTTTTAGTTTTATGTTTTTTGTTATTAATTAACAAACCTTTCCCCCAATTACTTGTTTCAGGCGTAATGACATTAAATATCCTCCGAATCCCATCAAAAAGGTAGCATCCTTCCTCAGGTGGATGAATGTCATCCGTAGCCAGCCAATAAATCGATGGCGAATCAATAAACAAGTTATTTATTATTACTCATAAATTATGAGTATCAATCGATTGTTAAATCACAGGATAACGCAGCAACGACAGTAACGTTGTCGAGATGCACCGGCGCTTGGTGGTGGTGTCATTGGTGCAAAGTACGCATGTACTTTTATATTTGGTAAATGTGACTAAAATTTATGTTTAAAATTTAAAACAATTAATAAAATATTAATTTTTATTTTATTAAATAAAATTAAATAAAAATTACTTACCCGAAGTCTACGGATGCCGGATCTAGTAATTAACTGGCAGTCGTAAAGCTCGATTCGTTCAAGATTATGGCACGCCTGCAGTAAATGATCTAGACTAGCATCCGTGATAAGAGGACAGTTGTCAAGCTCCAAAACCGCTAGATTTTCGGCAGCGCAGGGTGAAAGTGCCAGCTGCCGTATCCCCTCATCAGTTATTAACTCACAATGAGACAAGCTCTGGAGAAAAATATATAAAAGAATTTTTTTAGTACTATTGCTTTTAAATAACGAATAGCAAAAGCTATTTTTAAAATTGAAATGTACCAGTTTCTCAAGTCGTGGGCAACCCATTGCAAGATGAATGAGAGTGGCATCTGTGATGAGGGTGCACTCTTCTAGATCCATTTTCTCTAATAGCCTGCAGTTCTATAATAATAATAATAATAATAATAATAATAATAATAAAAAAATTAAAAAAAAAAACACTAAATATAGTTTCACTTTGACTCCTATACTACTGGATCGCTAGTAATTTTTAGGTAGATTTCTTTAGAAATTTATCTATTGTAGTAATTTTAAGAAAATTTTGTCATAATATGCTTCATTTCATCGACTAATGTCGAAAAATGGCATTATAATATAACGCGCCATGTCAGCAGGATTGCGCCCACAGTTCTCAACTGATCTATATGAAATTTTGTGGGCTCATTCTGTGGATCAATACCAAGATCAAGTTCAAAGATGAGCAAAATCGGCCGGTTAGTTTACAAGTTGTGGGTGTTTGAAAATTTTTTTCATTTTAAAAAAATTTTGAATTTCGTACATTTTATGAAAATAATTTTCCAGATGTAACAGATAGATGAAATCTATCAAATTTATCTTGAACTTCATCTAATTACCTTCAATTTAAACTATCATTTGTCTGGTTTTGATGATTTTTTTAATTAATTCCGTGATTTGGAAAATTTAAAAAAATTTTACATTAACGTAATTTTTCGGCCTTTTTTCTTTAAATAATTTTTAAGCCGTAAAAGATAGCTTAAATCTATCAAATTTATGTTAAAATTCACATAATTATCTTCAATTTGAACTATTTTTTGTCGTCTTTTGATACTTTTTTCAATTTATTTCGCAGTTGGGAAAATAAAAAAAAATCAAGAATAAATTGATTTTTAGCTTTTATCATCAAATGACTTTCATCTGTTACAAATTATATTTTTTGGGTAGATGTCTTTGAATATCTATTTGTTGTAGTAGGTTTCATAACGTTATTTGCAAATATATAATAAAAAATAAATTTTACATTATTGCGTTTTAATAACGTGTTTTTTTTTTTTCAATATTTAAACAAGAAATCTACCTATCCATATCGGGTGTGGCCGAATGGCGCTTTTTAGATTTTAAAATTTATCTTCAGTAAGAAAAACTCTGTACTACTGAAAAGTTTATTATTAGCTCAAGTAGTTTGTTTAATTAATTATAAATAAATAAAACGTACTCGAGCGAGAGCCTGAAAACCAGCATCAGTAAAGTGAGTACATGCAACACACTCGAGAATACTGAGCAACGGACAGTGTTGTGCTAGCATCAGTAACGAAGCGTCTGTTAAATTTGAACAGTTCGATATACAAACATAGTGTAGTCGCGGGCAACGCTCGCTTAATTCTCTCACAGCGTCGTCAGTTATATTCTGAAATAAATAAATTAAATTAAATTAGATTAATATAAAATAAAATATTATTTAATAAAATAAAATTTAGTGTTTATAATAAATGACAGCATAAATTACTCGGCACTCATGGAGATTGATTGCTTCGAGGTTTGGGCAGTAACGAGCGAGGCACTTTATGGCCCGATCAGTAAGCTGTCGGCAGCCCTTGCTTAGGAAACTCCTCAACTCCGGGCATCCACGTGCCAGTGCTTCGACCCCGTTGTCCGTGAGCAGCTCACACCAAGACAAATTAATGTGAGTGAGCAGCCGACACCCGTCTGACAAGTCCTTTAGCGCAAGATCTGTTATCTCCGGACACGAGTCCAGATTCAGACGCTGTAATTTCGAGCAGTGGCTGCTCAAAGCCGCGCAAGTTACGTCTGAGATTTTTTTGCACTGGCTCAAATTCAGCTCCTCGATGTTGGGACAAGATTGGGCTAGGGTTTTCATTGAGTTGTTACCGATACTCTGGCAACCGCGCAGGGACAGTTGACGAAGAAAACCTCCGCATCTTCTTGAGATATTTTCTATCACTGGTCCCTAAAAAATTTATTTAAGTAATAATTTATTTTAATTAAATTAAATTAATTTTTTTTTTTTTACCTCAACGTCCCTTTGAAAATCAAATAAATCAATTCGTTGCCAATTGGATCCATCTAAAGCCAAAACGTTCCACGCTTTGCTTACTTGAGCACATCGACACAACGAGACTACATCAAGATATGATAGGATCCTTAATAGTAATTCCTTTGGCAGTTTTTTATTTATTTGCGCCTCGTCGTCATGAAATACCCATGTTAGCTATAAATAAATAATTATTGATAAATAGAAAAATTAAAATTGATTTTTGTTTACAAAGGGGAACACCACTGTGAATTATTAATCATATCATTTTATTTTTAGTATATTGTGGGAGATTTTTATTTTTTCTTTTTTTATATCCGGGTTGAAAAAATTTATATTTAAAAATAGCCCTATATAATTATATATAATGATGTAAACATCACAAATAACATTATACATAACTATAAATTTTTTATGATTATGTATAATTATATAGACTTACATAAAATTTTTTACTTAATTATAATTATATATAAAATTATATATGATGATGCAAATATCACAAATAAATAATGATACTAAAGTTAGCAATCTTGACTATTTTTTAATTTTTTTTTAACAAAAAAAAAAAAAATTGTTTTAAAAAATTGCATTTTTAATTTTTTAAAATTTGTGCATGTCAATTTTTTTTCCTTGATTTTTGTTCCATAATTTGTTTGTTAAAAAAATTCTTAAAATTATAAAACATCTTTTAAATTAATTTTCATCTTATATTATTTTATGTAACTATAAAAAAATATATAAGATTATGTATAATTATATAGACTTGTATATAATTTTTAATTGTATATAATTATATATATAATGGCCGTATATAATTATAAATAATTTTATATAATGATACAAATATCACAAATAATATTACAAATAACTATAAAAAAGTATATTTAAGATTATGTATAATTATATAGATTGGTATATAATTTTAAATTATATAGATAATTATAAAAATATTTTTTTTTACTTGGATATATTTATCACAGTGGTGTTTTCCTTAAAAAAAAATAAATAATAAAAACAATATCAGACATATAATATATTAATAATAACCATTATCATTATTATAATAATAAAATGATGATGTTGATGAGATAAAGATAAATAAAGCTAGCACGAGGATTGTAGGCCGATGATAAATACCAACCTGTACGCCAGAGGATTGTTTTTTCATATTACTCATCGAAATGTGAGCAATCGATGGGGACATATAGCAAGAGCTCGGAAGACATTCCTGGTTCTGATGATGCTGATGGTGCCGATCACAGCACTGCTGTTGACGCTGATGATGCTGATGATCGTGTTGGTGATGATGACGATGATGATGATCGTTATAATAGTAATAATAATTGTGGTAATGATGATAATAATGCTGATAGGGAAGATACTGTTGCTTCGACCACTGATTACCCGTCGTCGTCGATTGCTCCATCCTCCCAACTGTCTGGATCCCTTTATGCACTTTTATTTCATTTACTTTTTGCTACAACAACCCAAGTTTTTTTTTTTTTTTGTTCATTTAACCTTTTCCCGTCGGTTCCTTTAATCTATTTTATTTTTAGATTTTTTTTTTTTTTTCATTTTGCCAAAACTAATTGTGACGCTAACCCGTAATATTATTTTTATCATCCGTAAAAAAGTAAATAAAAAAAAATGATTAATTAAAAAAAATAGGCTTTTATTTATTTATTTCGGATGAAGATTAGCTTCGACGACTGCTAAGGGTTAATCGGTGGAAAGAAGACAATCAGTTGATATTTTATGCTTCAAATATGGTTGAAAAAATTTAATAAAAAATTTTGAGTTTAATTTTATAAATTTTTTGTTTGATTTTATTTTAAATATTGTAAAAAATTATTAATTAAAGTGAATTTTTGATTTTGATTTTTTTTTTCTAATTCTTAAGACTTTAAATAAATTTTAAATTTATTAAAAAAATTATTTTAAAACTTGTTTAAAAATTATTTCATTGCTTTCTTAAGTAGCACAATATTTAAAAAAAAAAAAAAAAAAAAAAATTCTTTAAAAATAAAAATTAAAAATGAAACAGCTGATGATTGTTGATTTAAATTAAAATACTTTTTATCTAAACAAACCACGTTAAAATAATAATTAAAAGAAAAAAAAATCTTTAAAAAATTAAAATTAAAAATGAAAATAGCTGATTTTAAATTTAAATTAATTATTAAAAAAAAAAAAAATTCTTTAAAAAATTAAAATTAAAAATGAAACAGCTGATTTTTAATTTAAATTAATTATTAAAAAAAAAATTCTTTAAAAAATTAAAAATGAAACAGCTGATTTTTAATTTAAATTAATAATTAAAAAAAAAAAAAAAAAAAAAAAAACAAAATTTTTCACTGTCCAAAAACAATACGACTACTATAATAATAACACGACTATATATAATAACACGACTACTGAACTGTGAAAAAATATTATTGATAAAAATATCCCCATGAACAAAAAGATTAATTGAGAAGACTATTTTCGCACAGGTACAGTTGTCATGCGACCAAAATAAAAGGTCAACGGCAAAATTGATTGATTTTATCTCCAAACAGTGCTCCCATGGCAATAGTTGATTACTAAGCGTAATTGGAATAATAATGACAATGGTCATGATAATATGTATGATTGTGACAGTGATTATGATTATGGCAATGATAATGAGAAATGATCACAAGATAATAAAGATAAATGATGGCAGTGCGACTCGACTCTCACTCAGATGTGAAGAGAATACACAGAGTCAGCTGTTCGCCTCGACGAATGACAACACAACATCGAGCGATCAACTCAGGAGACACAGGAGACACAGGAAACACAGGACTCCTTTTGAATAACATTATTCATCACATGCAAGTTAACATAGTCTTCATGTGTGCACCTAAACAATTTTATAAACTTTATACGATTATTCCTTTCTCTAAAAACATAACATTATCTATTTTTCATTATTATTTTTTTTTTCCTTTTTAATTTTTACACTTTTCAGGGCTTTGTCTTTGTCATCCGTTGTCTCCAACTCCTACCGAATGTACACAATAAAACAATATAACAAATCCACTAATAAAAATAATACAACAATAATAATTAAAAAAAAAAAAAAAAAAAAAAAAAAAAAAAAAAATAACACTAAAAATAATAAATAAATAAATAATAATAACAAGTCGTAGAACATTAGAATAGTAATAATAGTAATTGAAGACAATAAAAAATACTTGCCTCGAGTCTCGTACGCCCCGAATGGATCATCCTTTTCCGCCGCGTTATTTTGACTCTATTTACGGGTATAACCCGCCCAGTTAATTGTCTAAAACAAAGTTATTAAATAAAATCTTTTGTCAGGCTGTATGTTTAGTGTCACTTGGTGTCACTCACGATTCAACTACAATTCACTACTCGCTGAGGCAAATGGCCGAGCTTCTGGAGGACCTACCACGGACGTGTTACTGTGTATGTTTTTCTCTCTTCTTTATCGCCTAAGTGGGGGAGTCTTCGGCTAGCTCGCTTCCTCTTGTTATCTTTTAAATACTTCCGAGAAGTCTCTCTCTCCAAGCACTCCTGCTGGTGCCTCTCGCTGAGAGCAGCTTTTCTCTTGGAACTAGTCCAGGTGACGACACTCGCCAACCTCATTTGTTACTCCGAGGTGAGTTAGTTACTAACTGACCAATCCTACACGTTTGTTCTGTGTTTACACCGCTTCCATTGGCCTACCTTGGGGTCTATGTGCTCTCTAGTAACGATTGTCAATTGTCAACAATTCGTTCGCGCGCACCTTTTGAATTTGTGGTTTCAGTTATTTTTCTTCTGGACATTTTATTGAGATACTATTTTTTAAGTTGTTTCGTCTTGATAAGTTATTTAATAAATATGACACTGAAGTTAGCCGTCAGCTGTTAATTTAAAAAATTTTTTTAATAAATTAATAACGATAAAAAAATACTTCTGAAAATTTTCACTTGTGATTTTTATTAATTTTCACATGTGAAACTGTTAAATTTAATTTTTTTTTATAAAAATTTAATTGCTATAAAATTATAAAAAAATTTTTAATATCTGTCAACTTCAGTGTTATTAATAATTTTACATTTTTTTAATTAAAATTGAATTTTTATTTATATGATACTGAAGTTAGCGGTCAGCTGTTAATTTAAAAAATTTTTTTAACAAATTAGCCGTCATTTAAAAATTTTTAGAATTTTTTTTTATTAAAAAAATTATTACAAAAAAAAAAATGTCACTTTTAAAAAACTTTAAAAACTATAATAAGTGCAATTTATTTTAAATATTTTTTTGTTTTAATTTAATTATTAAAAAAAAATCAAAAAATTAAAAACGTCGGCTAATAATTTTAGTATCATAATTAATTTAGCAGATATTTGATAATTTTTGAAATTTTTTGTTAATTAATAAATTACGGGGAAAAAAAACGTAAGAAAAAAAAATTGACATCTAGAAATTTAAAAAAATTAAAAAATGCAATTTTTAAAAAAAATTTTTTTATAATAAATTTAATTGTTGAATAAAATTACAAAAAATTTTTTTAATAATCGCGTTAATATAGAATTTTAAAACAATTTTTAATATCTGCCAACTTCAGTGTAATTTATTTTTTTTAATAATATAAAAATGATACTGAAGTTGAGAGACATTAAAAATTATTTCTATATTTCATAAAAAATAAATTATTGAAAAAAAAATTAATTAAAAAATTGCACGTGTTAAAATTAATAAAAATTACAAGTAAAAATTTTTAGAAGCATTTTTTTATTGTAATTAATTTATTAAAATAATTTTTTAAATTAACAGCTGACTACTAACTTCACTATTATTTTGGTAAGTAATTAAAAATTTTTATATTTTTCTAATAAAATAAAATTAATATTTACAATTATTTTTTTTTAATAATAATAAAAAAATATTATGCTTATTTTTTTCTATATTCTTCTTTTTCAGTGGATAAAATCTTCGCAAGTTTTAAAAAATATTCTAAAATAATTTTTAAATTTTCCCACCAGAAGTTGCGTCAGCGTCTGAAGTCAAATTTTCAATTTACAAACAATAAATAATAATTTTTAAGAAGAAATAAACATTTATTTGACATTATAAAATATAAATATTAATTTAAGGGAAGAAATAAAAATAATAAATTTTTTTAGTAAATCAAATGGAAGTTAAATTGAAAGTTTAACCACAGGGAAACAAATATGGCGAATGTGATACTGATATGTGTTGTATCCCACGTGAATTTTATAATTAAAAGTACATACATGAGTTAAATAAAGGTTATTATGTATTAAAAGTATCACTAAAAAGTCACAGAAGATGGTTATCGTAAGTATTAACAATAAATATTTAAAATAAAGGCGTTGGGTATTGATATAAAATCTGCTGGGGGGAAAAAAGAATAAAACGAAATAAAAATAATAAAAGTAAAAAAAGAAGGGTAGGATAAAAAAAATATAAAAAGAAAGAGGAAATAAAATTGATAAAAAAAATGTTTGACAGGCTACGGATGAAATGGAGGAGAAGGACCTGGCTCAGTCGCTGAGTCTTTTAATTGAAATGAATGCAAGTGTTATTGAAGTTAACAAACTGGTGGAATTGATGATGAGTCGTGCTAAAAATAATGAATTATCAACGTCCAAGGGTCTGAGCTTTTTAGAAACTAAGTACCACATGTTACTCTCATACCTCATAAACTTGACGTACATTATTATAAAAAAGTGCTCGGGAGAGCAAATCGAGGGAAGTCCGTCGATTGATCGTCTTGTTGAAATAAAAACAGTGTTGGAGAAGATTAAGCCGATTGACTATAAGCTCAAGTACCAAATCGAGAAGCTGGTGAGAAGTACCATGAGCGTGGGCGATGATATGGATCCGACCAAATTCAAAGCCAACCCCGAGGCTTTTGCTGCCAAAATTGATGACGATGATGAGGATGAGAGCGAGAATGATGACCAGGACGGTGAGGCCAAAGACTCTGATAAAAAGAAATCCAAGAAAGGCGTCTATGTGCCACCTAAAATCTCAGCTCATCATTATGGTATGTACTCTGTTTATTTATTTATTTATTTATTTCAAGAACGATTACACGCCAATCGGCTTTATACATTTGAGTTTTTATTAGAAAATTATATGAATTAATTAATTAGATAGCTTTATTTTTATGCATGTACTTAATAACTATAAAGAAATTATTGCACCGACTAATAGAGTAGTAATTGATTTTTTTTTAATTAAATTAGGTTTATTCTCACATTAAATTAGATTTAAGTTAGCAGACACTTGACAATTTTTTTATTTTTCTTTAAAAATAAACTAGGCATAGAAAATTATTTATTAAAATCTCATTTTCAATTTTTCAGAGCTTCTAAAGATGAAATTTTTAATTTTAATTTTCTTGCTATAATTTGTTTGTCAAAAAAATTCGTAAAATTATCAGATGTCTCTCAATTTCAGTATCATCACATTAACCCTTATGTTAGTAACCAACTTTACAGTTTAAGCTTATTTTTAAAAAAATAAAAAATTAATTAATTAAATGCACTTACAACTAACTTTCTTTTGAGTTAAAAAACGACGATTCGAGAGCTTAAAATTAAATTTGAATTTTCTTTGAGTTATTCATATAAATATAAGTTGGCAATCATTTAATTATTTAAAAAATTTTTTTAACCAACAAATTTCTTCCCAAAAATATCAATTTTTTTATAGCACTGAAGTTGACAGACATTAGAAATTTTTTCAGAATTTTATAACAATTAAATTATTGTGAAAAAAATTCCACTTGTAAAAATTAAAGAAAATGATCAGTGAAAATTTTTAGAATTAATTTTAGTATTGTAATAGATTTGTTATAAGAATATAAAAAAATTGACAGCTGTTAGCTACCTTCAATATCATTTTTTTTTATAATAATAAAGTTAGCCGACGTTTTTAATTTTTTGATTATTTTTAATTTATTAAATTAGAACTAAAAAAAATTTTTTAAAAATTGCACTTGTAGTTTTTTAAGTTTTTTACCAATTAAATTTTTTTTTTTTAATAATTTTTTCAATAAAAAAAAAATTCTTAAAATTTTTAAATGTCAGCTAACTTAATTTTCATTATTTTTTTTTTTTTTTAATTTTTTTTTTGCCATAAAAAAAATTATCAGATATTTACTAAATTAATTTTCATCTGTTTATTTATTTATTGTTAATTTTTCTAGATGGAGATGATACTAAGTTGGACAAAATACGTAAGGCTGAAGAACGATCTCGCAGACAGGCTGTATCGGGTGCTATTTTACGGGAATTGAAAGAAGAGTTTCTCGAAACACCTATGGAGGACAGTCTTGACAGGGAAAAGAAAATAGACTTGAGTAATGAGCACAAAGAGAAAATCGAGTACGAGGAGACTTATATGACGCGGTTACCGGTGTCTAAACAAGAGAAACATCGCAATCGTCAAATGTCGACTCTTGGTACTCTTGGGGATGAAATTACAAGCTTTGGTGGTCCTTCTGGTGGGAAAAAACGTCGTGCGGGTAAAGAAAAAACCAAGAAACGTATGTATTTTAATTATTCATATTTATTTTAAAAATTTATTAAATTCCCTTTAAAATTATTAACGCAATTTATTAAAAATACCAGAAGATAATTTATATACTTAAAATATTTTTAAATTAAATCTTTTTTTTTAATACCATAAATACAAAAATAAATCTAAGAATTAATTTTAAAGGGAATTTAATTTTTTTTTATCTCAATAATAAATTAATTATTTATTTCTGTTTAGGTTTTAAGAAGAAGCGAAACTTCTAAATGCCAAAAATTAAAAAAAAAAAAAAAATTCAAGCAATTTTATATAACTACGAAGCCAACAAACTTCCAAATGCTAAAAATTAAAAAAAAAAAAATTTTAAATCATCTCTATTCTACCTTGAACCTCCTACACATATGAGCTTACGAATTTACTATAAATAAGTTAAAATAAAAAAAAAAATAAAAATCCATGATTATGATTTAAGGGAAAAATACTCATTTGATCATTAAGTTTGGACTCTTGATTTGGTTTTATAAATAATCATACAATTTTTAGTTGTATACAGGTTAAATAATGTAAATAATTTATTTAGTTCAATTAACTAATCTATAACTACTGTTAATTTTTGTAATAATAAAACAAAATAATAGATGTAATATCGTTTATTTTATGCAGAATAAAATTATTTTAAAGGTGTATACGTGATTGATGTTTAAATTCTTTCATTTGCCAAAATATAAAAGCTAAGATAATACTAAAGTTAGCCGAAGTTTTTAATTTTTTGATGATTTTTTAATAATTAAATCCCAACAAAAAAAATATTTAAAAAAAAATTGCACAAATAAAAAACAAAAAATATTTTTACTATAAATTGTTTTGACAGGCGTTTATTAATGTTTTGAGAATACAAGAAAAAATAAAAAAAGTCAAAAAATACAAAACTGAAAAAGTTAGATGGTATTAAAATAAGAGGTACAAAGAAAATAGCGCGCCAATCTTTTCACGATTGCAAGCTTTCTAATGATCTGAAACAAAAAAATAAAAAAGATTATTAATTTTAATTTATATAAATTCTGTTATCATACTAACTAAAAAAAGGTGGAAAAAAAAATTTTTTTTGCTAAAAAACGGCTGTCCGAAAAAATTATACATTTTTTTCAATTTTTTTGGACTTTTCTGAATTTTTTTTAAAAATAGTAGAAATTTTTATTTTATTATAATAATAGTTAGTACGATTAAAGTTTTTTTACAAATGATAATTTTTTTTTTATTTTTTTGCAATAATTTTTTCAATAAAAAAAAAAATTAAAAAAATTTCAATTTTAAAAAATTAATTACAATAAAAAAAAAAATACTTCTAAAAATTTTTACCTAGAATTTTTATTCATTTATGACATTAAATTTAGCTGTCACTTCACAATTGTTTTAATTTTTTTAAACAAATAAATTATAGCAAAAAAAAAATTTTTTTAAAAATGGACTAGTCGAAATTAAAAAAAAATTAAAAATGCAATTTTATAAAAATAATTTTTTAGAACAAATTTTTTTGATAAAGAAAATAAAAAAATTGTCAAGTGACAGCTAACTTTAATGTGATAAAAAATTTTTAATATCTGTCAACTTCAGTGTTATAAAAATTTTAAAACAGCAAGTGCAATTTTTACAAAATATTTTTTTATGACATTAAAGTTAGCTGTCACTTGACAATCTTTTAATTTTATTTAACAAAAAAAATTTGTTTCAAATAACTAATTTAAAAAAAAAAATTGCATTTTTTGTTTTTTCTAATTTCTAGATGTCAATTATTTTTCTTACATTTTTTGCCATAGTTTACCTGTTATAAAATTTTTAAAATAATTAAATATGTGCTAAGTTAATTGTAATTATTTTTTTGTTCTAATTTAATTAATAAAAATAAATCCAAAAATGAAAAACATCGGCTAACTTTAGTATTATTGTCGGCTAACTTAATTTTCATAAGCTAAGCCTTTCACTATTACCACCACTGTCGCTGCAACACACACTGATGCATGTGAAACAAATGTAAATGACATATACAAACATCTCCATATAATATAGGTACTTGTGATATATACATTCCTTGGTGTACATGTATAACAGGAAAAAGAAACGACGAAACCTCCTGTCATATTCTTTACAAAGAAAGCCATTATTCGAAATACATTAGTAAGTCGTGGGTTAAATTATTAAAAGTAAGTTTTTAAATAATTAATTTGATTAATTTATTTAAATCAATTAAATACAAGCAACAAGTTTAATTAATTATCATAGACAATTTTTTTTTTTCACTGACAAAATTATTTAATTCAGAAATTTGCATTAAATATATCCAAACATATTGTGAAATAATTAATTACTGATTTAGGATTAAAAGAAATAATTTACTCACTATATAAAACAGCTGTTTTTATTCTCGTCGCTGAGAGTGACGTAAAAAGTGTGCCGTATATATTGATATTCATCTTTATATTTAAATTAAAATCTATTAAATTGTAATACGAAAATAGTCAGTGAAATAAATAATACCAAGTTATATTATTTAATATTTATAACAACAATGTAAGCTCTTTTATCAGAGATTTATTTTTAGTTATATTTTATTTTGTTATTTTTGTATACTATAGATTAATGTTTGTTTATTTATCTCAAATTACATCGTAATTAAATGAATATAATCGAGATTATTTATCATCAATCTCCCACTAGCTAATATTTCATTAATGAATCATCTAGTTTATAGTACTTATCAAATTATAACCTCAAAAGGTTGTTTAAAAAATTTTATCTGTTAACAATAGACAGTATTAAAATAATCTTAATGAAAATTAAAAACAGCAGTCACTTGACAATTTTTTTATTTTTTTGACAATTAAATTTGATGTAAATTAAGTTAGCCGACATATTAAAATTTTTTTACTGAAAAAATAATCACAAGTGAAAATTTTTAGAAACATTTTTTTTTTTTTTGTAATTAATTTGTTATTAAAATTTTTAAAATTGACAGCTGACGGCTAACTTCATTGTTATTAAAAAAAAATTTTTTTTAATAATAAATTCTAAAAATTTTTAAATGTCGATTGATTTTTGTAGGAAGTTATGTATAGGATTAATAATAAATAAAGAGAAAATACAAGATTATTATCCACATGGAGTGATTCAAATAAAATCTTTATTTTAAAAAGTAATCGTATTGAGAAAAGTGTCGTTACTTGACAGAGTTTAGTCGCAGACTAACTATAATGTTGAAACTTTTTTATTGTAAGGTAACCCTCTGTATTGTTCTTAGTAAAACACATGTTTTTCTTATATTAACTAAAACCGTAATATTTGGTGGTACTGTACAGTGTAAAATAAGAAGTCCTATGTACAACTCAAGTATCTAAGGTCATAAAATCAACCTTCTTATTCTAGCTGCACAAATGTGCTTTAAATGTGTTTTTCACATTTAAAAACTAATAAAAGAAAATACGTTATTTTTCTAAAATAAATATTTATAAAATATAAAACTAAAAGTTTGTAACTGGGATTTATCTTTGCTCAGAGAATCCAACAATTTTATTTTTATAATTAATTTATGAAAATGAAGTTAGCTGACATTTCAAAATTTTTAGAAATTTTTTATTAAAGAAATTTCAATTAAACAATTAAAAATAAAAAAAAAAATTCACATGTAAAAAACTTGAAAAACTACAAGTGCAATTTTTTATAAAAATTTTTTTAGTTGTAATTTAATTAAAAAAAAAAATCAAAAATTTTTAGTCTGCTAACTTCAGTGTCATATTAATTTTTATGAAAATAAAGTTAGCCGACATTTAAAAATTTTAAGAATTGTTTTTTTTACTAAAAAAATGATTACAAGAAAATAAAAAAAAATTTTCATTTGTAAAAAACTTGAAGAACAATACGTGAAATTTTTTAAAAATATTTTTTAGTTTTAATTTAATAATTGAAAGAAACCAATAAATATTTTTAAAAAATTGCATTTTTTGTTTTATAAAGTTTCTGAATGTCAATTTTTATTTCTTATTTTTTTTTTGCCACTAATTTAAAAAAAAAAATATTTTAAACGATGAAATATCTGATAAAAATAAACTAAAATTAGTCGACAGCGAAAAATTTTTATTATTTTTTTTATTAATTGAATTAGCAATAAAAAAAATATTTTAAAAAAATTGCTCGTATAGTTTTTCAAATTTTTTACATGTGCAATTTTTTCTTTTAATTTTTTTGTAATAATTTTATTTATAAAAAAAGTTCAGATATCGGCTGAGTTAATTTTCATTCTGCTAAATTAATTGCAATTTTAAAAAAAATTTTTTTTTCTTCTCATTTTTATTGATTCAAAAAAATGATAAAATGTCTGCTAATTTAAGTATCATAAAATAATCTTAATTAATAACAATGTAATTAAAATTACTAAATTTAATCCTAAATTTTTTTTTTATTTCAGTTAATAGTCTTCAACATCTAGGTGAATTTTCTGTCAATGAACTGACGACTGAATTAAATTGTTTGCTTTTTGATTAGTGATTACAAATCCATAATTTAAGAATTTTTCACACAGTAAATTTTTTTTTTAATATCATTTTAATGCAGACTAATTTTTTCAGGATCAATCACCTACCTGGAACTACATGTGTTTTTTCAGTTCCTTTCCCTTTCTCTTTCTACTTCCCTTTCCCTTTTTTTATGTATCTTATCAAGTAACACCTATTAATTCTATTTCTTCAGTCTTTAGTTCACATCGGCTCGGCATTCAGTGCCCACACTGAATTTTTCATCAGTTCTAGATCATACTTTCATAATTAATTTTCTAATAAGTTTTTTTATTGTCAACAGTTGTAACGATTCGAAATGGCAAGTACTCAGTTGACACCACGACCTAGAATGACGAAAAAACACGAAAAGCCACGGCCTTTGAAACTTAATCTTCGACACTCAAGTATTGATGAGAGAATTGCTACAGGTATTTATTTCATTTATTTATAAATTTTATTTTTATTTATTTAAGGAGTTACATGGATTTCCTCCGGGAAAAAATGGTCTATTTTCAACAATTTTTTTTTAACAGAAAAAATGAAATATTTTATTCAAACTTATTACTATCTTGAAGATACATGTTTAATAAGGGATTACTGAAATTTTGAAAAAAAAATTTTAAAAACTCTGCTAATGTGACGTCATCACTTTCGGCGAGCCCTCGGAAAAAAGATGCGTCCGCGTGATCAGTAGAACTCCTAGCAGGATCATTTGAAGTGAAAAAAAAAAAAATATATATGTGCTCTAGTTAAGACTTCAAAGTAGGTCTTGAACGGAAGAAAAAAAAAATTAAAATTGGATTTTTGGCAGAGGTTTTTACAATAAAATTGCAAATTTGGCTAAAATTTCGTGGAATTTTTTTTTTTTAAATAGTTGTAATTGAAAAAAAAAAAAAATCTTCCGTTCAAGACCTTGTAAATTATATCTCGAAGACCTGTCTAAAATTTCATCAAGATCGGTTGATTAGTTCTCGAGGAATCGTGGGTACCGTTTTTGAAAACATAGTTTTGAGAAAAACGCGTTTAAAGTTTTGAATTTCAATACAACAGCGCCGTGAGCGCGCAAATTTTTAAAATTGCATCTCCGAAATTATTATTCGGATCGATTTGAAACTTTAGGACAATATTCTAGAGATGTTGTAGAATTTAATAAAAAAAAAAATCGATTTTTTGAAACCGTGAAGTCGATGTAACTCCTTAACAGTAATAATTTAATAAATTAATAATAATTTCAGTTGAAGATTTGGTATCTCTCATCGACAACGTAGCTTCGAATTTATCGAATGGTTTTCACGACCCAACACTTCAGCAGAATATTATTACTATGTGTAATACTTTGAAACAATGTGCTCATCAATTCGAACCAGTTTATAAAGGTTTTATTTAATTGTCAATAATTTTTATACTATCAATCATTTATAGTATGTATAATTTTTAATACTAATAATTTTTATTTAAATTTTTAAAACGCTATAAAGCTAGCGTTGATCGTCAGTATCTCAGTCATTATTCAAGCATAAAAATTTATACAACGCTTAAATTAATAATACTTAAGTTAGCCGACGTTTTTAATTTATTAAATTTACTTTTTTTTTTTTTATTTCACATAAAATTTTACGCGAATTGATTAATAATTTTTAGAATTTAAAAAATAAATTATGGTAAAAAAAAAAATTGAATAAAAATTGACACGTCGAAAATTTCAAAAATTATAAATGCAATTTTTTCAGAAAAGATTTATTTGTAAAATTGAAAAATAATCAAATGACTGCTGACTTTAATTTCATAAAAATTTTTCAAATTTTTTTTACAATTGAAATTTTTATTTTGTTTTTTTTTTTTTTTTTTTAATAAAAAAAAATTTATTTTTTTAATTTTTTCAATAAAAAAAAATGAAAAATTTTTTTAGAATTTTATAACAATAAAATTATAAAAAAAAAATTTAATAAAAAAATTCCATGCATGAAAATTAAAAAAAAAATTATTAAAAAACTTTCAAAAATATTTTTATTATTGTAATTGGCTTTTTATAAGAACGTAAAAAATTGACAGCTAACTTCAGTTTCATAAATTTATTTTTATAATATTTTTTTTAGTTAATTAAATTCCGAGCTGTCATTAATAATTTTATTCAACGGTAAATTTTATCAATGCTAATTTTACAAGCGAATTTTTAAATAATTTTCTTGATTTTTTTTTTTTTTCATTCAGTGCAATAAAATAAAATTTTCCAACTAACTTTAAATAATTTTATTAAATGTTTTAGATCAATTGGATAGAGCTTTTGTAGCCATACGCAATGGAAGCCAAGACGAAAGACTTGATCTGACGACAAGAATTCATTTACTGGAGCTAATTGAACTGAGAGCTAAGCAATGGCGCTACAATGATTCAATGGATGCTTATTATGCGTCCAAGCTTGCTGATTTAAATGAAGTATATAACCACCTTTTAAAAATTTTATTTCTCACACAATAAATAATTAATTAATTAATTAGCAGCCGGATAATATGATCGGCGTTGATGGGATGAACAACCAAGTAGCAACCCTCAATCTGACATCACCTCAAACGCCTCCAGTGCTCGGTGTCGGTGAAGTTATAAAAGCCAGCGGAAAATTTACTAAACCCACGCGAATTCCCGGTAAAAATTACTGCAAAGATGAAGTTGTGATTCGGAACAGCGACTCTGGAAAAGGTAATTGAATTTTATTTTTATTGTTACGTCGAAAACGCAACTAAAATTTAATTATTTTTATCCTAGCCGTTAGGCTAATAGATAAGGATCTGAAGCTTTATGGGAAGGGGTTGAAGTTATAATATAAGAAAATGAATTCAATTTAATAAATATATTATAAAATTATCATACAAAGATTTGAATTATTAAAACAAACATAAAAATCTCAATTAAGAACTTACTTAAATGTCATTGTTACCGTTTCTTTACATAATTGAAATTTACTTTACTAACAATTGTTTTTTTTTGAATCTGACGCGTGGTTTAATTAAAACTTATAAAAACATTTTCGATGTTAACACTAGGACGTCAGGACAACGAGAGATATTTTTGTTGAAAAATCGTAAAGGTGTCGAATTTTAGGGCGTTACTTATTTTTACTAGATGGGAGAAATAATGTCCAATTATTTTTCTATTTCCTTGAGCCCTTGCCCTCTCTCTTAGATTTTTCTATAATGTTGCATGAATCCCCTCTACTTGGGTCAGAGTACAATATCGCTTCTCCTTTACTCTTATGCTCTATTATACATC
This sequence comes from Cotesia typhae, assembly GCF_013202065.1. Lineage (NCBI taxonomy): Eukaryota > Metazoa > Arthropoda > Insecta > Hymenoptera > Braconidae > Cotesia > Cotesia typhae. Next base: position 5,699,921 of record NW_027423774.1, on the reverse strand, counting down.
TATGTGTTTGTGTATACGTAAGCGCATTTATGCATAGACAAAGACATACATGTGTACTATTTTACATTAAATTATTTACTGTGACCAAATTTTTATATTAAATTAGTTAGATAAAAATTAATTTGTGCATAGATTACAAATTGTCATTAGTTTTTTAGATCTAAATTTTTCTTTTTATTTAAGTCGTTATTTTATTCGAAAATAAAAGAAAACATTTATTTATTATTTTTTTTTTGTTTAAACTTAAATTATAGTTATTAAATTTTGTTCCTTAAATTATCAACATATATATATTTTTTTTTTTCTGTTGATACTAGAATAATCATAACATTCCTTTTTATTTTTTTCTTTTATCATTATTTACTTTTATTTTATTTAAACTATTTTTTATATATACATTTATTTTGTTATCGAAAACTTCTATTTTGGATCTCGACAAAGTTTAAAATTCTATTAGGGTATTTGTTCAGGCTCAAATCCCTTAGTATGGTCAGGCCCAACTAAAACTAAATTTTTCAAATAAGTTTCTTTCGAAAATGCTATTGATAAATTTGAAGATAACAAAATTTTAAAAATAAAATAAATGTATGTAATTAGTTGTAAGAACATAAAATTATTTATGAATAATTAAATTCTATTTGTTATAAAATAAAAATGTCGGACGTTGAGTCCGACATAACATTATAAATATTTTTAGTTAATTATTTTAAACAGCGATTTAGAAGATATTCTTCAAATAGTCGTTCGAAATTTTATTTTACTTTTTAAAAAAAAATTTGAACGTTAAAACAGTGATGGGAATAAAGGGAAGGCGTGTTCACATGATAGAGGAGCTCAGCGAGACGATCATCTCCTTTCAGCGAGGTAAAAAAGACAACGAACGAATAAATAAAAGTACAGTAAACAAACAAAATAAAAAATAAAACAAACCATAAAAAAGAAACATATTAATTTTATTAATACTCGAGATTGCAGTGAAGCATTGTGTTTTTCAACACTCATGTTAACGTGCATCCAACCCAATATTAACTTCGTTTTGTTTACTTATACTAGTTTTATTCAGCATTTATCATCCATAATTACCATTAATTAACAATTTGTATATTAAATTTATTATTAAAAAAAAAAGAACGCATGGTTCTCAATTAATATGCACTGTAACAATCTGCGTCACAATTGAATTATAAATAACTGCTATGAAATTTTTAATTAATAATTTAAAAATTTTTATTGATTATTTTTTAATTTATTATTTATATTTTACAGTCAATCCTGGAGCTAGAGAACGACTAGTCCAAATAACTGGGACTTCAGAAGAAAAAATACAGTAAGTTATTTATTATTTTTATTAAATAATGACTTTTGTTAAATTGCACAGTACTTTCTTAAATATTGATATTTGTAAAGATATAAGCTCATCCCGATTTTACACTCATTAAGAGCTTTCATTTGAGTACCCACATGCATTTTTATATATTTTTCATATTTACATATATATAAAATATATAAATATATGAAAAATTGATGTGGGTACTCAAATGAAAGGTTTTGATGAGTTTAACATCCGGATGAGCTTATATATTTCAAAATGTCAATAGTTCACAAGATACAAGCTCATTTCTTAATTATGTTAAATTGCATTGTACTTTATTAAATATTGACGTTTTTAAAGATATAAGCTCATTCTGATGGTACATTCATCAAGACCTTTCATTTGAGTACCCACATGTATTTTTGATATATTTTTCATATATACATATATGTAATATATATAAATATATAAAAAATTGTATGGGTACTCAAATGAAAGGTCTCGATGAGTGTAATGTCGGAGTGAGCTTAGATTTTTAAAAATGCCAATAGTTCATAAGATACAAGGTCATTTCTTAATTATGTATCTAGAGATAGAGCACTGTACTATCTTAACTATTGACATTTTTGAAGATATATTATGTATCTAGAGATAGAGCATTTTTGAATGCAGCCTGAATATTTATCATAATAAATTGCTAAATATAGATTAGATGTCTAATTTTTTTAGTAATTTTTTATAAAACTGAAAATTTAAAAAAAAATAAATTAAAATGTTTAATATTTATTAATAATATTTTTTATTTAAGTTACGCGAAAGATTTAATCAAGGAAACAATCCAACGAAATGCTTCACCAGTCCGAATGGGACCGGCCAGAGCAGCTGATACGAGCGGTATCGGAGGATCAAGCTCATCTTTGAACAGCAGCGCTTCAGACGAGAGTAATCGTCTTCCTCAACAGTTCCAGCAGCCATCGCAGATGCGTTCGACCCTGCTTCACAGCCTGTCGACCAACGACGCGAGCATTGGTGATTACAAGCACACCGTAAACGTCGGCAATCATTCATTAAAAATAACTGGAAGCAACTTGAATCTTGTGAGAACAGCCAAAATAATTCTCGACGAGCACTTTTCCAAGTGGTCTGGAGACAGTGGGATCGAGTGTTTTGATTTTACTGATGACTTTCCATCTTTTTCCAACACTCCTATCAATAATCAGCAGGTCAAAATCCCCGATAATAATGGTAATGTTAATGTTGATGCTGCTGTAAAAAGGGAAAATAGCTTGGAGAGTAATGCGACTTCCGAGAGCGAAGAAACTTTTAAGTCTACTAATCAAACGATTAAAGAAAAAATTAATAATCGACGAAACGGTAAGTTTTATTTTAATAATTATTATATAAATTGAAAAATTTTTTTTATTAATTAAATTAAAACTTAAAAAATATCATTTATATTTTTTTTTTAATTTTCTACAAATGAAATTTTTAAAAAATAATTTTTTTAATAAGATGAATAACAAAAATTTGTCTCATGTCTGCTAATTCCAATGTTACATTAATGAAAATGAAAGTAGCCGACATTTAAAAATTTTTTTAATTTATTTTATTTAAAAAAAAATTAAAAGAAAAATTTTCACTTGTAGAAAATTTAAAAAATTACCCCTGTAATTTTTTAAAATTATTTTTTTAGTTCTAATTGAATTAATAATTACTAGTAACCTTGCAGTCACTATGTAACTGCCGTGACTTGTGAGCTATAAATAAATAAAATTTTGCTTTTTTAAATAATGACTTTTTATTGAATTGAACTGTACTTTCTTAAATATTGATGTTTTTAAAGATATAAGCCCATCCCGATGTTACACTCATCAAGAGCTTTTATTTGAATATCCACATGCATTTTTTATATATTTTTCATAAATTTATATATATATATATATATATATATATATATATATATATATATATATATATATATATATATGAAAAATTGATGTGGGTACTCAAATAAAAGGTCTTAATGAGTGTAATGTCGGATTGAGCTTAGATCTTAAAAAATGTCGATAGTCGACAAGATACAAGGTCATTTCTTAACTATTAATGTTTTTAATAAAATAAGCTCATCTTCATGTTACACTCATCAAGAGCTTTCATTTGAATACCCACATGCACTTTTGATATATTTCTCATATATATAAATATATAATGTATATAAATATATAAAATATATGAAAAATTGATGTGGATACTCAAATGAAAGGTCTCGATGAGTATAACATCGGAGTGAGCTTATATCTTTAAAAATGTCAATAGTTGACAAGATACAAGGTCATTTCTTATTATTCTCTTAATAATATTGATTATTCTTGATAAAAAATTTTTTTTTTTTTACAGAAAATCGAGAAATGTCATATGAATTATTATTACTCTGCGCAAAAGGTCCTTACGCAAAGCGACCACCAGCTAACTGGGCGCGCATAAAAGAAGAATGTCCCAATATTATTCGTAAGGTAGAAACTCAAAGTCGCCGGTCGACCGATACCAATTTCATACGTTCAAACGTTCACTATGGAATGTCTAATCATTGTGACCGCCATCGTCGGTCGTACTAAACCAAATACGCACTAAACCAAAACAATGAGCCGCTTGATCATTTATTAACATTCATACCATTGATTTGATTAATCAATAATTCATTCATTAATTTTTACCCTTTTTTTTTTTTTTTTTTTTTTTTTTTTGTTTATTTGCTTGCTATATTTTGTGTTTTTAAAAATCATACGCATAGACTAAAAAATAGCTTACTTTACTCAGTATTTTATAAAAATTAAAATATTTGATCTTTATAATTACGTTAAACGTGATAGTATTTGTATTTGAGAAGAATATTATATTGTTTGTACCTGGAGTACGAGAAGGAGTAAAAGACTTGTAGGATATGAATAAGTATTTGTCTGATGTATTGAATCTCAGATTTAAATCTTGGTATTAGTAAGATTTTTCTTATTATTATTATTATTATTAATAATAATATAAATAATTATAGTAATGTATTGTATTGATCGTAAGTAATTTATTATATCGAGGGTAAAAAATTTATCCATGCCATATAAAATTAATTCCAAAGAATAAAAATAAAATCAAATACATATTTAAGATTAAAATATTTATTACTAATATTGAAATCAAAATTTTATTAGGAGAGCGTTACGATTTAAAAGAATAATGTGAGGAAATGTAGAAAACTTAAAATAAATACATTAATAACTAATACAATAACAATTATAATAATTATAATTAAATTTGTTAATTAACTAACCTTTTGCTAATTTGTACTTGCACTTCTTTTTTTTTTTTTAACAAGGTAAGCTTTTCTAAAATTAATTTAATTTAATTTAATTAAAAAATCATCTTAATTATTAAAATATTTTTTTTTTCAGTCGCCGATTCGCTGGTTCGAACCGGACACTTACAAAGCTAAAGTCGCAGCCGCTGGAATGAGAACTGTGCTGTCTTCAGCCGAAGAAAATGACTTAGAGTGATAAAAAAAAAAGAAGATTAACTATTTACTACCATAAAAAATAAATATACCAATTACTGACTCTTAAGTATCGACTTACATATTATAATTTATTACTCGCTTTATTTTTAATTGCTTTGATGATTTTTTAACAGTAAAAGAGTCACTAACTGGCACGTTTAAAAAATATTAAACTTCTTTTTTTTTTTTGTATCTTTACTACTAGCGCACCAATGATTAGACCTGATTAATTATTTATCGACGTTTGTTATTTTTGTTAACTATACTCTTCATGTTACATTTATTCGTTTAAAATAATTTACAATGATTTATTATTTATTTATTTATTTTCTTTGCGATAGTCTAGTCTCAAACTAAAAAAGACTTTATTTTAACATTATTAATTACTAGTCCTTCGATTATTATTTTTCTTTACTAATAATTTTTTTTTTATTTTATACAATAAAACGGTGGTATTGTACTGGTTAATAAAATTATATCAAAGTAAAGAAAAATTTTTTTTATTATTAATTCTTACTTAAGGTTTATAAAAAAAATTAATTAGTTACCATGGAAACGGTTACTATAGCAACGGTTACTATGGAAACGGTTAACATAGCAAAGGTTTAATATTAATAAATAAAATTTTTTAAAATCTAAATTTCTTAAATTGTCGATAATAAAAATTTGAACAGAAGCGCTTAAAGCGCGTTCAATTTTCTACTAAAATAACAAAAAGGAACACTTAATAAAATAACAAGATAATTTATTACTTGATTATTTATTTAGTCGCATATTTATGACAATTTTTTTTTTTTAAATTTAAACCTTAATCACTTGAATAATTAATTAATTAAATATATCTTTATATAATATCATTGTCTAATTATTATTACATTGAGAGTCGTGAAATAAATGGTAATTAAGTTAGAAAAAAAAAATTTTTTTTTTTTTTAAATCACAAGCAAACAATATAAAATATGATTGACTTAAAAAGTATAAATTTTCAGTCACTGGACATAAAATGTCATCTTCCTTGATTAAAAATAATTAATTCTCCTGTTAATTGTTTATTGTTTAAATAAAATAATAAATTATCAATTATCTCAGCTTAAACGCTTCGATAATTGAATATGTTTATATACGTTATTAAATATATTTATATTTATATATATTGAGGACATGCTATAATATAAATTTGCATTAATATAGGCAGGTTATTGTATGATATAATTATAATATAAAAATTAAACTTAATCAAATATGAATGATCTTGTGCTTTAAATCTATCGTTGTTTCGTAATTTATCTAATTTATTATTATTATTATTATTATTATTATTATTATTATTATTATTACTATTAAATGTCACTAATTAATTATTGATTATCGATAATAATTATTTATGCGTTTGACGTATTTTCATAGTGGGACGATGAGTTTCCTTAATTATTATTTATATTGTAAGTGTTAACTAATAATATGTATATGTTTTTTTTTTTTTAATTTTTTTTTGTTAATTATTAATTTAATTTAAATGTCTAATTTTAAAAAATTCACACCGGTTGGGCCCGAATTAATGATGTGATTAAATGTACAGCGTTGTTAAGACGTAGCATATACACCCAGTTATACATTTTGTACATTAAGAGACATTATTTACAATATCAAATTTAAATAATAACTTTTGTATTTTATTATTTCAAAAATCCATAAGAAGTCTACACATTTTTTTTTCAACCCTTCATTATCACTTTAATTTAATAATAATTTTTTTTTTTTAACTTTATTATTGTTATTAATTGTAATTACTTTATTAACTAAGTCATTACATACTTTATTCATTCATCACACTATATAATATTTATATAAAACGTGCTTTTTTGCTATTTTTACTACGGAGTTTTATAATTTTTTTTTTTTTCGTTTTTTTGCAACACACTCACGCTTTTTTAATTTTTTTTTTTTTTTTTTACTATGAAATCAAATTGATAATTTAAAAAATAAAAATCATTGAATTTCTTCTTGTAATTTATTCACCAGCACAATATGAATATCAAACTACTGACCACTTTAATTGAAATAAAAACAAATAGATAATTATTGTGGCAATTTAATTAAAAAAAAATTTACTAAATACTTTATCGAATTGTCGAATAGTCAACCATTCGAAATTATAAAAATTATATTTATATGTATATATAAATATATATGTATAAGTATGTAATTATTCATAATTTAATTACAATGAATCTTGTTAAAAAACGTAATCGGGTCCTGCCATGTCTATCGCCCACCTGAATTTATCACGCTGAGTTTTGTTGTATATTTTTTCAATTGGCACGTCATTTTTCTTGCACCTATTAAAAAAAAAAAATTGTTTTTTAATTTATACTCGTTATTTATTTTATAATTCTAAATACAATAAATTAGAATAATAAATACCAGGCTACGGTAATTCGTGGGTCGAGATAGTTGAGCTTAGACGTTCCCAAGGCGATAGCTTTGTTTTCATCACGGTCAGTTCGTTGTACCTCTAATTTTGTCAGCTGTTCTTTTAATTTTTCCAATTTCTTCTTAGCTTTTTCATGTGCACTAAAAAAACATTCTCGTTAGATAATTATAATAATCTTAAAATTAATTTAGCAGACATTTAATTATTTTTATGAGAAATTATTGCAAAAAAAAAATTGATATAGAAATTTAAAAAAATTAAAATGCAATTTTTTTTAACAAATTTGATTTTTAAAAAATGATCAAGTGACTGCTAATTTTAGTGTTATAACAATATTAAAATTAATTTAGCAGACGTTTAATAAATTTAAGAATTTTTATAACAAATAAATTATTAAAGAAAAAATTACCATTAAAAATTTTTAAAAATAAAAAATGCAATTTTTTTTTCAACAATTTTTTCGAACAAATTTGTTAAAAAAAAAAAAAATAAAAAAAATGATCGTGACTGGTAACTTAAATGTCAATATTAAAATAAAATAAACCTACTCTTTAGCTTTCATCGATCCATGTTTAACTTCCCGCTTAGTATCTTTAACTTGACCTTCAGCTTCCTTGATAGCGTCTTTCTTAGCTTCAATTTTAGCGTTCAAATTTTCCATAGATTTATCATGTCCTTTAGGAACAGACCGTTGATGGTTACAAAGAATAGCAACAGCACGATTGGCCCGATTGTAAGCAAGAATTTTTTCGGCAACCGAATATTCAGGATCAGTCAATTCATCGAGCTGCTGTTGCAAGGTCCAAGAAGCGTTATACGTCCTGAAGACTTTGGCAGTGAGTCCGTCCATCAGTTCAGTAAGATGTTTGTTCAGCACAGCAGTGTTAAGCCGATCAAACAAGTCATCCCCGTCGGATTTATTCTCTTTAAAAAGCTGTAGGTTTTTGAAGACGCGTTTTTCAACCGGTACCTCGTTGTAATACCTGATAGAATCTTTACCCAAGAAATCGAACACAACGACAAATTCTTTCCCGTCTTTCTGCTCGTGTAAAGTAATGTGCTCAACACGTAACGAGCAACAACCAACGGTGTCCGCTTGGTCCTCGTCTTTTTCATTACCAGCTCTCAAAGCCAGTTTGTCAATGAAGTACAGTGCCACAGCTCTCTGTCGAATCCGCATTTCTTTACTCTTCCAGTCTTCGCGGTACTCAGCACGAATTTTATCTATAGACTTGGCTAATTTTCTTGCTGTCTCGTATTTCTGCCAATCTTTTTCTCCCTTTAATTTACTCGACGGGTTCAACATGACATACTTCACTTGTCCTTGGACATTTTCAGTCCAAGAAGCCAGCCACGTCACCGTGGGGTCGTGTCTAACTTCTCGCCACTTGTGTCCCGGTGGTGGTTTCGGAATAACAGAATTCTTTGAGCAATTTATCAAAACATCCTCCGGCATTACTCGTTTTTTAAGCTTTCCCATCTTGGGATGTTCACCACGACCTCGGAACAAACCTGGCGGCTCAATCTTGAAGTTTCCTATTTTTTCCTTATGCCCGTCGATAGTACAGAACCCGTACTCTTTAGTTATCTCGTCGTTCTTTTCCTTCAGTGCTTTCTTTTCTTCCTTGGTCATTGCTTTGCGCTCTTCAGACTTTTGAACAAAGTAATCGTGCATTGGTCGGAAATTACACTTACTCAAGTCCGTAATTGTTTTACGCTCAGACTCTGACATTACTTCGCGCCAGTCTTTGAAGAAATTATCGTTGAATATTTTCTTCGTAGTGTAATCGTGCTCCAACATACGAGCGTAGAATGTTGCTACTTCTTCAGTTGGCTCGGTGAGCCTCATCTCTTTGCCGTTGTAGTAGAATTTTACTGATGGAGGCAGTGGTTCATATTCTGGAGCAAACACAGGACCTTTGTGCTCCAAAAATGTCCATTTTGTTCCATCTGACTTTTTTTCTTCTTCCCACCTGAAATAAAAAAATTCATTTTAATAATTTATTTTTGAAAAAAATATTTAAATGGTTACATGAGTTTCATGGTTTCAAAAAATCTATTTTTTTTTTTTTTTTTTTTTTATATTAAATTCTACAAGATCTCTAGAATATTGTCCTAAAGTTTCAAATCGATTCGAATAATAGTTTCGGAGATACAATTTTAAAAAGTGGCGCGCTCAAGGCGCTTTTGTATTGAAATTCAAAACTTTAAACGCGTTTTTCTCAAAACTATGTTTTCAAAAACGGTACCCACGATTCCTTGAGAACTACTGAACCGATCTTGATGAAATTTTAGACAAGTCTTCGAGACATAATTTACAAGGTCTTGAACGGAAGATTTTTTTTTTTCATTTACAACTATTTAAAAAAAAAATTCCGCGAAATTTTCAATTTTTTTGTAAAAACCTCTGCCAAAAATCTAATTTTCATTTTTTTTTCTTCCGTTCAAGACCTACTTTAAAGTCTTAACTAGAGCACATATTTTTTTTTTTTTTTCACTTCAAATGATCCTGCTAGGAGTTCTACTGATCACGCGGACGCATCTTTTTTCCGAGGGCTCGCCGAAAGTGACGTCACCCTAGCAGAGTTTTTAAAATTTTTTTTTCAAAATTTCAGTAATCCCTTATTAAACATATATCTTCTAGACAGTAATAAATTTGAATAAAATATTTAATTTTTTCAATTAAAAAAAAATTGTTGAAAATAGACCATTTTACCCCGGAGGAAACCCATGTAACTTTTTAAATGTTTATTTGTAAAAAATTAATTTTAAAGAAACAATATTTTAATTAAAAAAAAAAAAAAAAAAAATATTTAAATATTTAATAAGAAAATTCTTGAACCATTGATTGATTTTTTTCCCGGGCTTTACACTTAGCGCAGGCTTTCTAGCCAACACACGCGTCCATAACCTCAACGATCTGCAGTTATCATTAAAACTATTATACAATTTAAATTGAGCGACATTATTACTAGCAGAGCAATCAAGAAATAATCTACGTATCGATTTCTCAAAAATAAAAATGCTCGAGCGCATTTTATTTGGCTTCTTAGTAATCAAATTCTTGACATAATTAACTCCGTTTTGCGTAACAACCTTTAGTACATTAAAAAAAACAAATAACTCATGACTTAAAATAAAAATCTCTGATTAATAAAATAAATCAATACGGAGCAAATTTAAAAGCTGAATATTACAGTAGAATAGATAAAATAAAACAATTAATAAGTTATCGAATTTGTCTACTTCAATGAGAGACTCATCAAATTACAACGCTAAAAGAGGTTATACTGTTTAACCACGTGATACAACCAAGCTCAAGTGATGTTAGAATTGGCCTCAATTAAATTCTCAAGTCAACAATTTAATTACATATTCAAAATGTTTTTTTTTTTTTCTTTTTTTTTTCTTACCATTTCCAAACTTCTGTTTCTTCTTCATCCTTCTTTTTTTTTCCTCGGAGACGCATTATTTACAGGCTTGACTGCCGTCTTCTTTTTCTTTGACTTCTGTCATAAAAATTAAACCATCATTTTTATATTAATTAGATATTTAAAAAAAAAAAAAAAAAATCATTAATAAAAATCACTTACAGCTTTAACTTCTTCTTCATAATCATTCTCCTCTTCATCATCAGAGTGTTTTCTCTTCTTTTTTTTCTTAACAACCTCCTTTTTAGTTTTCTTCCTAGCGACTAAAGGAACATCATCTTCGTCATCCGAGGACTCAACTTTTCTCTTAGAATTTTGAGACGTTGGTTTACGTATACTCTAAAAATAAATAAATAAAGATATGTCAACCGTAAAATAATTAGCCAATAATAAAACATACATTTAAAATAATATACACGCAAATTAATGAATATAGTACCCTAAATTTATAACTAAAGCTACACTGATAGCCAGTTGGCTGTTTTGTTTTTAAAAAATCATCCAGAATGTCTCCATAATTTTCATGGCCCATTACTTAACAAAAATTTACCATTAAATAAAAACCGAGTTGTCAAAATCTTTTAATAAGTCAAGATAAAGTGTCAAATTTTTAACAAACAAATTAAAAGTGAATGCAGCAACAAAACGGCAGTTGCCGATCCTGTGACTAGTATATTCTATAAATAATAATAATACAATCTTGGTCATTAATTTAAGTATGTTTTTAAGTTTACTGGAAAATAGCCGTTTGTAAACTCGAACATTTATAAACTATAAATGTGAAAATTAGTTGATAATGTCATTTGTAAAATTAGTCGCTAATTAAAAATGATATTAATGAAATTAGAAAAATTGAAATTTCACTAAATATAAATTCAGTCATTTATAAAATAGCGAAAAATAAAAATCTGTGGCTACGTGAATTTGTAGCCAATTTTTACTGCAGAAACTTATAAAATTAGCCGATTGTAAACTTTACGAATTGTAAAATTAGCCGTTTTTAAACTTGTTACAACTTTTGAAGGCAGTAACACATTTTTACTCAGATTACTCAACTCTGCGACATACTGTATTCAACTAAAAAAATTGAATAACTTAAAAAAATAAAAAAACTTTACTCAATTCTTTCACTACTCGATACTAATTTTACTCAACGCTAAGTTTACTCACTACTAACTGTATTCAATGATATCTCGACTCAATAGTACATTAGAAGTGTTGAAGCGCTTTTAAAAATATCTATTCAATTTTTTTTTTTTTTTTTTTGTTTAATAATATTTTATTCGGCAAAAACAAAACTGTACTCAAAATTTCTCAGCTCTGTGCAATCTATACTCCAATGAAATAATTTAATAAATTAAAAAAAAAATTTTTTACTACATATAGATATATAAATGATATATAATTGAGTAAAGTTGACATTGAATAAAGTTTGTAAAACAATAGAATTTTATTTTTTAAGAATAAAATTATTGAGTAGAGTTTTTTTTTAATTCATTTAAAGTAAACATATTATTAAACAAAAAAAAAATTAAATAGAGATTTTTAAAAGCGCGTCAACACTTATAAAATACTATTGAGTAAAGATTACATTGAATACAGTTAGTACTGAGTAAACTTACCGTTAAATAAAATTATTATCGAGTAGTGAATGAATTTAGTAAAGTTGTCTTTTTTTTTTTTAAGTTATTCGATTAATTCTATTGAGTACAGTATGTCACAGAGTTGAGTAATCTGGAGTAAAAATGTGTTACTGCCCAAAAATTTATCACAAAATAAAAAGCGAGTTGTCAAAATATTCTAATAAGTCAAGATAAAGTGTCAAATATTTAACAAAAAAATTAAAAGTAAATGCAGCAACAAAACCATACCAGTGGTAAGTCTTCGTCAGACTCTTCTTCTGTCTTCAGAGTGGTATTGTGCAAATCAGACAGCCTGGTATCATTAGCGTCCGACGAGTTCATGCTGTTCTGCTCCAGCTTGTAATCCTCATCCTCGTCCTCTTCCTCTCTTTTAACATTTCTGTCCGCAGTGTCATTACCATCATCTTCATTGATACAAAGACCGTTTTCACTGTTGGAGTCGTCTTCGTCCTCAGCCACCTGACTCACAGGCTCGTCTTTAACCTGAGGTTTGTCCTCGTAAACCTGAGAGTCATTATTATAAACCTGGCTCTTCTCCTCTTCCTTCACGGCGATCTCTTCTTTAACTTCACCCTTGTCGCGGTCTTCGCGACTCTTCTTGTCTTTATCCTTATCACGACGATGCCGATCCTTGTTGTCTTTATCATGGCGGTGCCGATCCTTGTCCGATCTGGACTTATCTTTGTCATTAGACGAAGAATGAGACGTGGAATGTCGATCTTTGTCCTTAGACGAACTGTGTCTACGGTCTTTGTCTTTTGAGGATGATGTCTTGTCTTTTTCCTTATCCCGGGAGGACTCATGGTGATGCCGATCCTTGTCCTTGCTCCTTTCTTTATCCTTACTGTCTTTTGTTTTCGAGCTTGAATGATGCCTTGACAAAAAAAAATTAACTCATTTAATTTTAATGATAATAAAATTAGCAATTTAATAGTTTATGATTTTTTTTATACACTTAAAATTTTTTACATGTCAAATTTTTAAAAAATTTTCTGTCAATAATAAAATTATTAAAAATTTTTCAATATCGGATAATTTAAATGGAAATTCATGTAGCATATATTTAATCATTTAAAAAATTTTATATCAAATAAATTATGGCAAAAAAAAAAAAATTGACTAAAAATTTTTAAAAATAAAAAATGCAATTTTTAAAAAATAATTTTTTGGATCAAATCTTTGACTGCTAACTTGAATGTCACCCATTTTAGTTTTTACAAATTTTAATAATACTAGTTAGTCGGCGTTTTATAAAAATTAAATTAGCCAACATTTAAACTTTTTTAGAATTTTTTTTATTAATAAAATTATAACAAAAAAATTTGAAAAACTATACGTGCAATTTTTTAAAAATATTCTTTTACTGCTAATTCAATTTAAAAAAAAAAAAAAAAAAAAAATTGCTGTCGACTAATTTTAGTTTCCTCGACGTTTTTAATTTTTTTTTTTAAATATAATTGGAACAAAAAACTATTAATTAAAAATTGCACTAAAGTTACTAAATTTTTTTACAAGTGAATTTTTTTTTCCTTATTTTTTTGTAATCATTTTTTCAATTAAAAAAAAAAAAAATAATACTAAAGTTAGCTGACGTTATTAATTTTTTTTTCATTTATTCAATTATAACAAAAAAAAAATATTTTTAAAAAACTGCATGTGTAATTTAAAAATTTTCAACAAGTGAAATTTTTCCTTTTAATTTTTTTAAAAATAATTTTTCAATAAAATAAATTATTAAAATTTTTAAATGTCGGCCAACTTAATTTTCATAAATTAAAATAAAATAATTACTAACACAAAAAAAGCATAACAATAAATAATTACTTGTCTTTATCCTTAGAACTCAAACTAGATTTGTGATGATCCTTCTTGTCTTTATCCCTTTCCTTGTCTTTGGTAACCGAGCTGCTGCTCCTGTGCTCCTTGTCCTTATCCTTGCTCGAGGAACTGCTCTTCCTGTCCTTGTCTTTATCCTTGCTACTAGAACTATTAGCATGTCTGTCTTTGTCTTTATCCTTATCCTTGGAGCTAGAGCCATTGGAGGAGCTGTGCTTGTCCTTATGCCGATCTTTATCCTTCTCCTTGTCTTTATCACGATCTTTGCTCTTGTGCTCAGACTTGTGGCTCTTCTCCTTGTCCTTGCGATCCTTGTCCCGGTGCTCAGACTTATGAGATCTCTCCTTGTCTTTACGCTCGGACTTGTGCTCTTTCTTGCGATCGAACCCGTTGGACATACCATTCATATGAGTATCTAAATAAAATAGAGAAATCTATTGATCAGGCAACTTGAATAATTAATAGCCATTGTACATCTACATAAGAACACACATTAGTCCGATACGAGCACGTGGTATACTCTAACTATATGCATGTAACAATAAAACGAGATATCTTTTAAACTTAAATAAACTCAATAGTTTTAAACACACACATATACACACCTACTGGCTATTTTATTCCTCACTAAACGCTATGGATTTATTACCATCCAGTTAACCTAACTTAGAAAATTCTCGAACGTGTTCACGATTTATAAACTCATGCTTGTGATTTTATTTTACGTATTGTTCGTCATGTTTCTTACCTCCATGATTCCCGGCTGCGCTACTATTTTCCTTGGCCTTTTTTTCCTAAAATAATAAAATTATCATTAAAATTCTGGACCAACAGACTTAATATTATTATTAATTATTTATAAATAATTTATTTATTTATTTAATAATTTTTTAATTAAAATAATTGGTTATAAAATGCTAGAAATTAAATATTAACTCAGAGTTATAATTATTGAGTTATAATGCTCTCGGGACTTAGTCGCAGACGCCATTTTGGGACTTTGAAAAATTTCGCGTCTCTACAAACAAGCGTACCGTATTTAAAGAGTAAACTGAGTTGATACGGAATTTTTATCAATAATTGAATAGGTAAAAATTCGGGAAATAAATAATTGTAATAAAATAAATTAATAAACTTACGGATTCAGAGTTTGGTCTAGCGGGTTGCTCGACTTCCATTCTACCTCGGCAAGAAATTCACTCAGAGTTGAGTCTTGAGTGAGAGTAATTTTGCGGTACACTTGTACTTGTAATGTATGAAAAAGTGGTAGTGACCGCGAGCGATGGTAGAGTGTGATGACGACAGGTAACTAAGACCTACTGGCTCTGGCAACTGGCGGCTGCTCTGTACTCGGTGTCGGTTCTCGTACACTGTACACTCTTGTAAATATGTAGTTGCTGTTGTGTGCTTGTACACGATGTAATTGTATAATTTATGCAATAAGAGTACAAGTATTGGGGTAGATACTGCTGAGGTGGATACGAGAACAGTGATCAGTGATGTGACATTAAATGAGCTTGGGCTAGGAGGCCTCCACTCCTCACCACCACGGCAACTAGAGAACCTCAAACGGTCGTACAAGTCTCGGGAACACAAGTGCACGAGCGAGAGCACAGAGTTCACGCCAGAGACTTGCTGGAAAATAGCTAAGTGCCACGAATGCAAAAATGCGCATGCGCATACATTTTTGGGTCACGTGATTTTCCGGATTTTCTTTATTGGTTTAAACTTCTTTGTGTTGATAACTTTGTGTGGGATTAATAAATTGTTGTTGGAAATTATACGAATATTAATTATTAGATGATAAGGAAAAATGTTTTACTGAAATTCAAAAACAGCTGATTTTTTTTTTTTTTTTTTTTTTTTTTTAATTAAAAATGAAATAATAATGAAGATGAAAATAAAATTAACCGACAGCGAAAAATTTTTAGTTTTTTTTTTTTTATTAACTGAATATTAGCAATAAAAAAATATTCAAAAAAAAATTTCAGGTATAGTTTTTCAAATTTCTTACATGTGGAATTGCTTTGTTATTATTTCATGAATAAAAAAAGTTTAAATGTCGGCTAACAATAATATTCAATTTAGCTGTCACTTCACAATTTTTAAAATTTTTTTTAATAACTAAATTATGGTAAAAAAAAAAAAAAATTATTAAAAAAATGGACTTGTAGAAATTTTAATAAAGTAAAAATGCAATTTTTTTTAAATAATTTTTTAGAACAAAACTTTCTTTTAAAGAAATTTAAAAAATTGTTAAGTGACAGCTAAGTTTAATGTCATGCTAACTTAATTTTCAATAATAAAGTTAGCCGACGTTTTTAATTTTTTGATTATTTTTAATTTATTAAATTAGACCTAAAAAATTGCACTTATAGTTTTTCAAGTTTTTTACCAATGAAAATTTTTTTGTAATAATTTTTTCAATAAAAAAGAATTCTTAAAATTTTTTAATGTCGGCTAACTTTATTTTCATAAAAATTAATTATGAAAGTAAAATCAATTGATATTTAAAAATTTTTAGAATTTTTATTGAAAAAAATTATTAAAATAAAAGAATTTGACATGTAGAAAATTTTTTCAAAATATTTTTTTTTAATAACACTGAAGTTAGCGGTCAACTGTCAATTTTAAAAATTTTAATAACAAATTAATTACAATAAAAAAATGCTTCTAAAAATGTTTATTAATTTTTACATGTGGAATTTTTTAATTAAATTTTTTTATAAAAATTTAGTTGTTATAAAATTTTTTAAAAATTCTAATGTCCGTCAAATTCAGTGTCATTTTTTTACTTATAATTTTTTTATTAAAAATTTCTTATAAAAATAAAAAAATTGACAGATCTTTGAATTTTGGTATAAAGAAAAAAAATGTATATAAATAAATTTTTTTTATTTATTTTATCAACGTTTTAAAAAAATTCCCTGGTTCAGATTATCAATTAGAGTAAGGTTGAAAAAATTTTTATTTCAATAATTGTACGATTCATTTTTTTATTACGCAAGTAATTTCTTAATCCTATTTTTATTAAAAAAAAAATGTATAAAAGTCCTCACGCTTTTGAGTATTCAGGTTTACCCTCGCTACTCCACGATGTTTTCATTTTTTTAAATGCAACCACGGCATATAAAGCTGAAAAAATAATTAAAATTAATATAAATATCAAAGTATAAAATAAAAAAGTTTGGAAAATACAAAAGTGCACGTCTCAACGCTCATACTGTCATAAAAAAATGTTATTGTTGATATTAATCCACTCATTTAATACTCAAAGTACAAAAAAGTTCGGATAAAAGCAATTTAAGCAGAGATAATTGCTTGACCTTGAGAGAGTGAGAGTAAATCACTACTCACGCTTTGCGTTGAGACGTGCAAAAATTATTTTAGTAATCTTTGAAAAAAATACTTACATGTAGCTTCCCATTCGGAAAGAGTAAGTGTCCCGATTTTGCGATGATCGGGTTTATTTTGCGTATACTGAATCGCGTGCTGATAATCTTCAGGGTTGTTACCCTTCAATTCAGGTTCATGGTACGGCGGATATGACTCCATTGCCTGCATTTTAGCCAGCAAGGATTTGCCATCAGCTTTGCACCGGGCGTAAAATTCGTTGAATCTCTCAAATGATATGAATTCAAGTCCAAATTTAGCAGCAAGTTTTTTTAATACTGTAACATTTATAAGAAATTCTGGACAGTCGACAACATCTTCTAGGTGAAAATTGTACTTGGCGCCAAACAGCGGTATGTTTTCCTTGTCACACAAAAACTCAACATTGTAAACACTGTTTCCAAATTTATTGCCTTCAGCTTGCTTCCATTGATATCTAAAATTTATGACAGCGAAATTTACTTTACAAGAATGAATCAGTAGAGTAAATTAAAAAAAAAAAAAAAAAAAAAAAAAAAAAAAAAAATACTTACACTAGATCATTAGCATTTGGAATGGTTGCGATAAAATAACCACCTGGTTTAAGACTCTCACTAGCATTTCTCATCATACATTCAGCCTGTGGTAAACTTTCAAAACTGTAATGTAATGCAAATTGACAACTTACTAAATCAAGTTGGACGCTTGCATCTTTATATTTTTCTCTTAAACGTACCTGAATAAATTCAAAATTACATTTTACAATTATTAATTCTACCCAAGTTGATTAAAAAAATAGTAAAATATAATACTAAAGTTAGCCGAAGTTTTAATTTTTTTATTGAGAAAATTCGAACAAAAAAATATTTTTAAAAATTTTTGCACTTACAATTTTTCAAATTTTTTACAAAAAAAAATGTTTTTTTTTTTTTTTTTTTTGTATTAATTTTTCAATAAAAAAAATCTAAAAATTTTTCTTATTGAAAAAGTTGTCATAGAAAATTTTTTTTTTTATTTCAATCGTAAAAAACTTTAAAAGCTATATAAGTGCAATTTTAAAAAAAAATTTTTTTGTTTTAATTTAATAAAAAAAAAAAAAAAAAAAAAAAAAAAAAAAAATTAAAAACGTCGGCTAACTTTAGTATTATTAATTTTCATGAGTAAAATTTTACCTTTGTACAATCGGCAACAATAAATTCAGCGGTAAAAATTTTTGCATATCCACGATTATTGTTAGCCTGATTAGCGACTTCGTTATACCGACTCTCGCATTGCTGAACAGAAACATCAGCAATATCAGTACATATTAAGTGCGTAATTGCTCCCTGTTTCCATTTATAAAGATCACCACCTTTACCGCAACACATGTCAAGTACTTTAATAGGAGTCCCATGGGGCAATGAGTCTTTTATCTTCACCAGATACTCATCTAAAAAAATTCCATTAATAAGCTACAATTTCAAAACTTTCAATAAAATAAAAAATCAATAAATAAATTAAAACAGTACTTACTTATAAGCATACTTTTAATCCAGTTGTTAAAATTTCTCATGAAAAAAATTCTACTCTGATTTCTATGAGACAAACCTCGCTCGGGAATAGCATTATAGTGTTCAGCAACAACATCTGTGTGAACTCCAGGGGTTTTGTCCGTCGTCGAGGCACTAGATACCTAAAAATTAAACAAATTCAATCAATTTTTCTCTTTGGAGTCAAAATTAATAAACAAACAATCAAGATAAAATACTTACAGTCAAATCCTGTCCTACATTTGAAACATTCTGTTTACTCAACTCCTCCTGCTCTTTTTTATCACTCAAACGAGGTTCAGACACCTCTGTATTTTCCGCGGGTTTTTCAACACTCGACTCCGGTTCACACACTGATTTTTCATCGATAATTTTCTTCCTCTCATTCATTTTCAAACATTCAATAAATATAACAGCTGCTCTACTAATCAATTAATTAAATAAATAAAATATTAATTGATAATTATTTATTCAAAGATTAGCTTTATGAAAATGGCGTTGGTTGGACTCTTGAGTTGAGTGTCGAGCTTTAAGTAAGTCTTGTTTTCATGAGAGATTTTTTATGACACTGAAGTTGACAGACATTAAAATCTGAAAATCTCTTTTAGAATTTTAATAACACTGAAGTTGACAGACATGAAAAATTTTTTTAGAATTTTGTAGTAATTAAATTATTAAAAAAAAATTTTATTAAAAAGTTTCACGAGCGAAAATTAATAAAAATTACAAGTGGAAATTTTTGGAAGCATTTTTTTATTGTAATTAATTTGTTAAAAAAATTTTTAAAATTGACAGCTGACCGCTAACTTCAGTATTATAAATTAATTTAGTATGACATTAAATTTAGCAGGTATTTATTAATTTTTAAAACTTTTTAACAAATAAATTATGGCTAAAATAAATGAGAAAAAAAATTGACATTTAGAAATTAAAAAAAATTATAAATACAATTTTTTAAAAATAGTTTTTCAAAAAAGATTTATTCGTTAAATAAAATTGAAAAATTATCAACCGGCTGCTTATTTTTATGTCATAATTTAGCTGTCATTTCACAATTTTTTTTATTTTCTTTAACAAATAAATTACAGCAAAAAAAAATTATTATAAAAATAGACTGGTAGAAATTTTAATAAATTAAAAATACAATCTTTTTTAAATAATTTTTTAGAACAAATTTTTTTGTTAAAGAAAATTAAAAAATTGTCAAGTGACAGTTAATTTTAATGTCATTAATTTAGCAGATGTTTGGTAATTTTAAGAATTTTTTTAACAAACAAGTTATGGCAAAAAAAATTAGAAAAAAAAATTGACATGTAGAAATTTAAAAGAATAAAAAATGCAATTATTTAAAAATAATTTTTTTGATCAAATTTAATTGTTAAAAAAAAAAACTCGAAAAAAAAATTAAGTGACTGTTAACTTTAATGGCATTAATTAAATTATTATAAAAAAAATTTAATTAAAAAGTTCCACATGTAAAAATTAATAAAAATTTTAGGTGAAAATTTTTAGAAATATTTTTTTATTGTAATTAATTTTTTAATGAAAATTAATGTAGCACATATTTGATAATTTTAATAATTTTATAAATAATAAATTTTGGCAAAAAAAAATGACATTAAAGTAAACAGTCACTTGACCCATTTTTTATTTTTTTTAACAAAAAAAATTGGATTTTTAATTTTTTTTAATTTCTTCATGCCAATTTTTTTTTTTTCTAATTTTTTTGCCATAATTTATTAGTTAAAAAAATTCTAAAAATTATAAAATATCTGCTAAATTAATTTTCCTAAAAAAAATTGACTAAAAATTAAAAAAAATAAAAAATTCAACTTTTTGAAACAAATTTTTTTGTTAAATAAAATTAAAAAACTGACAAGTGACAGCTAACTTGAATATCATATTTTTTAAAAAAAGTTTTAAAATTGACAGCTGGTGGCTAACTTCAGTATTATTTTTTCCGCGCGACTGCAGCGCTCAGTGTAAATAATGAAACAAGTAATGCACCAACGAACACACTTATAAAAAAAACAAAATAATAACGTTTTCTAATTTTCTTTTTTTATTTCGGTTGAGTAATTATTTAAAACAAAGTAGATCTGGAAAAAATGACGGGTAAACAATTGTTCATCACTCGTTATACTTTTACTTTCATTGTTTTAACAGAGTGAATGTTTTCTTTATTATTATTTATGTCAAATTATTATTTAAATTCAGGTTAAATAATTATTATGATGATGATAATTAATAAAATATGAGATCTTGAAAGTTTTTAAAAATGTTTTGTCATTTTTATGAATAATTTAATTATTTTCCGTGGGAAGTTAATCGCCCACATGTTTTTATTATTTATTTAAGTATCATTTGACATCAGTGTGTTTATCAGTGACGCATTATATTTATTTTTAAAATAATAATATATTTAATTAATATTAATAATTGTTATCAACACTAAATTTTTCTCAAGACTTAAAAAAAAAAAATAATTCATTATTGAGTTGATTTAAAAATGTCTGCAAAACAAAAGTCATGGACCAACAACAAAAATAAATCATCATTATCAAAAGTACTTGAACAATTTATAAGTTTATTTTATGACATTAAAGTTAGCTGTCACTTGACAATTTTTTAATTTTCTTAAAAAAAAAATTTGTTCTAAAAAATTATTTTTAAAAAATTGCATTTTTACTTTATTAAAATTTCTACAAGTCCATTTTTTTAATAATTTTTTTTTTTTGCTATAATTTATTTGTTAAAAAAAATTAATACAATTGTGAAGTGACAGCTAAATTTAATGTTATGTTTATTTTAATGAAAATGAAGTTAGCCGACATTTCAAAATTTTTAGAAATTTTTTTTTTTGAAAAAATTTCCTTTAAAAAATAAAAAAAAAAAAAATTGTCACATGTAAAAAACTTGAAAAAATATAAGTGCAATTTTGTATAAATATTTTTTCGTTGTAATTTAATTGATAAAACAAAATCAAAAATTTTTTGACGTCTGCTAACTTTAGTTTCATTTATTTTAAATTTAAATTTATAGCTTTTATCAGCCAGCTGATAAGACCTGTTGCAATCTTGTGATTAAAATTTTTTTTTATTTCAGGTTAGACCGTCTAGTGAAATTATAGCTGCGAAAAAAAAGGTTGCTGCGGAACAAAAGTTGAAACTCTTGCAGGCAAAGGTACCAGACACTAATTTTATTTACGATATTTATCAAAGTGCAATGGATTCACGTCTGCTGACGCGGGGAGAGACGGGATTAGTTTACGATGATTCGATGGCAGAGCATCAATGCCTCTGGGACAAAAATTACCCTGAGTGTCCTCAAAGATTGACTAGAACGCTGGAGCGATGCAAAGAACTCGGGTTGATTGATAGGTGCAAGAAGATCAGCCCAAGGTTGGCGACAAATAAGGAGTTATTGCTGAAACATAGTCGCAAGCAGATTGATATTCTGAAGGCGACTGACGGGTGTACTGATCTCACTAAACTCGAGGATTTATCTTCGAAATATGACGCTATTTATGTTCATCCAGTAAGAAAAATTTAATATCGTTATTAGAATATTTAAACTTGGTATTAATATTCTTTTTTTATTTTAGTCAACATATAAATTGTCGAAATTAGCTGCTGGATCGACAATTAATTTATTGCAAGCTATTTGTAAAAAAGAAGTTCAAAATGGAATGGCAATAATTAGGTAATTATTATTATGACACTGAAATCAGCTGACAATTTTATTAAAATACATATACACTGATAAAAAAATTAACTTGATTCAAGAGAAATATTTTTTAGTTCAAGAATTTTTAGTAAATATTTACAAGTGGGGTCAACCATTTTAATTTTCATTTTTTTAATTAAATGTTTATTTGATTTTATTGATATATTTTTTTTTTTTGAAAAATGCTTAAAGAAATGAACCATTAAAAAAAAAAAAAAGTTGATTATTACAATTTTAACAAATTTTCAAAAAAATTTACAAATTTTTTAGAAAATTGTAAGATTCAACTTTTCTGTTTTTTAAATTGTTCATTTTTTTATGTACTTTTAAAAAAAATATATATCAAAACAGATAAAATAGAAATTTTATCCAAAAATATGAAAGCCAAAATTTTTTCTAACTTTTGAAAGCAAAAAAGCTATCAAAATCTTTATTTTTTTCTTCCACGACAAGTGTCAAGTACCCAAAATAAAAACCGTAAATGATTACCGAATTTTTCTACTTGATTCAAGTAAATATTTTTTTCTGTGACAATTTTTAAAAATTTATTGCAATAAAAAAAAATAGTTAGATGTCTAGCAACTTCAGCATCATTTATCATTTAATTCACAAAATAATTTTTTTAAATCGTAGAATAAAAATTTATAATAATGGTAAACAAAAAATGACTTTTTTTAGGCCACCAGGACATCATGCAATGAAATCAGAATATTGTGGTTACTGTTTCTTTAACAATGTAGCCATTGCCGTGGAATCAATGCTAAGTGAACGCTTAGCCAAGAAAGTGCTGATTGTCGACTGGGACGTCCACCACGGCCAAGCGACGCAGCAAATGTTTTATGACGATCCCCGAGTAGTCTATTTCTCGATCCACCGCTACGAGCAGGGTGAATTCTGGCCTAATTTAAGAGAATCTGATTACCATTACGTCGGTGAAGGCATGGGTATTGGATATAACTTCAACATACCCCTCAATAAAACTGGTATGACGAACGCAGATTATCTAGCAATCTTCCAGCAAGTTCTACTGCCTATGGCATACGAGGTATATTTTTTATTTCCACTGTAAATCCCAGTATAAACAATTACTACAATAATTAAACTGTCCATATTTTTAATTCAGTTTCAACCAGATCTCGTAGTAATTTCAGCAGGTTACGACGCCGCTCTCGGCTGTCCCGAGGTAATATTATCCCAAATTATTAACAAAATTTTTTTATTTTATTTTATTTAGTTTCACCCCGACCTCATTGTCGTATCAGCTGGCTTTGACTCTGCTCTAGAAGACGAGAAGGTGGTGAAATAAATAAAATAATCTAAACTACAATTTTAAATTTAGAAAAAAAAAAATTAATTTAATATAATTAAATTATTCCAGGGAGAAATGAAAATATCTCCAGCATTTTACGCGCATTTACTTTCACAATTACTCAGCCTAGCCAGCGGAAAAGTAGCTGTGATCCTAGAAGGCGGATATTGTTTAGAGTCGCTCTCAGAATCAGCAGCTCTAACTTTAAGAGCTCTTTTAGGCGACCCGTGTCCAATAATATCAACCCTCGAGCCACCTTCGGCAAGTATCAGAGAGACAATTTTGAACGTAATTTACGCACAGAAGCCTTACTGGAGTTGCTACGAGTTCCAGGACATTTACAGTATCCACTCAGAAGATACCAAAGAATGCGACCGTCACCTTCCAGCGGTAATTTTTAAAGGCAATGAAAGTAAACTTAGTGTCTACGAGACCCGCAATTGCTACCCAGTACAAAGTGAAATTTTTCTGAATGACATTCGCAACCAATTACTTTCCCTTCAATTAACTACCAAGTTAAACAAAGCTCCTCACCGAGTGTCCTTGGTCTACGACGAGCGTATGCTGAAGCACTGTCACCCTACCGACACCACGCACCCCGAAACTCCTCAAAGAATCTCTGGAATATTTTCCAAACACGAGGAGTACGACTTGCTCAAGCGCTGCCACAGAATTCCCAGTCGGATTGCCACAGAGGAAGAGCTTCTGCTGGTGCACACTGAGAGCTACGTAGAAAGTATGAAGGCGACTGAGAAGAAAAAAATGTCTGAAGTTCACAAAGAGTCACGGAACTTCGAGTCCGTTTATCTCCACACCGAGACTTGGTCCAGCGCCAGCCTGGCAGCAGGTTCAGTTTTGCAAGTGGTTGACAGCGTTCTCAATGGAGAAAGCCAGTCAGGAGTCGCGATAGTTCGCCCTCCAGGACATCATGCCGAGCGAGACGCAGCTTGTGGCTTCTGCATCTTCAACAACGTCTCCATTGCTGCGCGTTACGCTACTGAGTTTCACGGATGCAAGCGCGTGTTGATCCTCGACTGGGACGTCCATCACGGCAACGGGACTCAAGCGATGTTTGAACAAGATCCCCAAGTTCTCTACATCTCAATTCACAGGTATGACAATGGCTCTTTTTTTCCTTCCTCAGAGCAAGCCAACTACAACGTCGTCGGGAGCGGAAAAGGCGAAGGCTTCAACGTAAACATTCCCTGGAACCGCAAAAAAATGGGTGACACTGAGTACATTGCTGCCTTTCAGCAAATAATCATGCCGATTGCTTATCAGTTCAACCCGGAATTAATTTTAGTCTCTGCTGGGTTTGACGCGTGCGTTGGAGATCCTCTTGGCAGCTACAGCGTTTCTCCAGTCGCTTATGGACACTTTACTCACTGGTTGTCGTCGCTGGCTAATGGCCGGCTGATTTTGATCCTAGAAGGCGGGTACAATGTCAACTCAATCTCTTACGCAATGACCATGTGCACTAAAGCTCTTCTTGGAGATCCTCTGGCTCCTATAACTCGCAGTACTGCTGCTTTGTCGACGTCTGCTATTACTAGTATTAAAAATGTTTTAAAAACTCACAAACCCTACTGGCCAAATTTAGTTTATCAAGCCGCGTTGCCGAAAGAAAATGTCATTCCTCAACCAGTGAGTCTTAAGTTTGACATGAGTCCGGGAGTGGAGTCCAAAATTCTCCAGGAAGAGTGGCAAACTGAGAAAAATGCAATCCATCAGCTGTCTAAAGAAATGGGTGGGTTGAATGTCAACCAGAGTGTCCAGGGCAAGCAGTGTTCTGATTCTCAAGAACAAAAGCCGGGGAAGGTTGAGGAACAACCTGGATGTTCTAGCCAAAGCAAGCCTGGATCTTCGAGAATTAATCCGAATGATTCTGGGAATCCCCATGAAGATAAACCGCTGATGGACAGTATGATGTTTGCAATAATTCCTTTGAATTATTGTCCTCACTTGGACCTGATAGCTGAGGTTCCGTCACAAGGTATTGATGTAAAAGCTCCCTGCAAAGAGTGCAATAGTACAGCCGAAAATTGGATCTGTCTTCACTGCTATGGGGTTAATTGCGCCAGAGCTGTTAATCAACATGCTATTCTTCATGGGCAGGATCAAGGACACCCTTTGACTCTCAGCTTCACTGATCTTTCTGTCTGGTGTTATGGATGCGAAGCCTACGTTGATAATCCGCGGTTACATGCTGCCAAAAGCGCCGCTTACCTCAGTAAATTTAATGAAGAACTTCCTTGGACTTACGATGAACCTCTTATTGAAATGTAAAATATAATATCGATCCACCTCGGATGCCATAAGGGCGTATAAAAAAAATTCTATTATTTTTTCTAAGTCCAAAAAAAATTTTTAGTTTGAAGAAAAAATTTTTTTTGCATTTCTGCACGTTTCATACAAAAATACGTTGATTCTAAAAAAAAAAATTTTTTTGGAAATTTATTTACTTTTATCTGAAACGTCGAGAAATACAAAAAAAAAATTTTGTTCAAACTAAAAATTTTTTTGGACTTAAAAAAAAAATAAAATTTTTATTATACGCTCTTATAGTAGATGTAACGCAATATATTGATAAAATTTATTAAATATTTTAATGCTCGTTTTAAATTAATCTTATTATAATTTACTTTTTATTTTTATAGTAAATAAAATGTTACTTGTCACTTAATTAAATCTTTAATTTAAAATTTTATTTATATTAATTAAAATATATAAAATTTACAAGATTAATTAATATCCTAAATACTATCAATATTTTTAGAATATTGTATCCGAATGACTAACAGGCCAAAATTTTTGAAAAATTGTACAAAACGATTTAATAAATTCGAAATAAATTTTTCAAAACAAACTTCTAATTTATCAACCAAGAAACAGTCAAAATTGCTTGTGAAATTTAACAGAGGTAACTTTTCGGTTGTTAAATGCGGATAAAAAATACTAACAGTACTAAAAGTTAAATTATTTGTACCATTAACAGCGAGACTGTGCTCATTAATAAAATTACTTAATGAATTAAAAGGCATTGCGTAATAAACTCTGTAAGGAATTTTATGACTCTTCAACTTAGTTTCACACTCGACAATCTTGGAATTAATTATACCAAGTACGTCGCTCATTGCTTTGCTGCCTTGCTCGTAGAGAAAGAAATCTTGCTTAAGCTTGTAGCGATGCTGATCCGAGCTCGTGTAAATTCTCTTTGTGTTTCTCAGTTGCAAAAGAGCTGTGGGCAGCGAGTAGGTGTAGGAAGTAAAGAGATGAATGTGTGTAAGCTCGGGTTTGGCTCTGAGTTCTCTTGCTACATGCCTAGTAAGAGGTAGCACTCCTCCTTGGTGGAGAAATCCGTAGAAAATTATCAGTAAAATATTGCTTATGCCCCAGAGGTACTGGAGTCTTCTCACTCCAATGTTTTTTTGTACTAGGCCCACTATTTCTTGGGTATTTTTACAAGCTAACAATCTATTGCTGCGTTCAATTATTGGAGAGTAGAGATATACGATTGGAAAAATTACTGGAATGATAAATCTTGGCTCTTGGTGAGGAAATAGTGATAGAAGTCCAATTGGTATGATGAAGCAAGCCGTCATTAGACTTTCAATACTTTGGATCCGTGGTAGCTCCAACCAGTGTCTTTTTGCGATGCTGAAAATTTAATTTTTATTTATAAATTTGTGCTTTTTTATTAATAATAGTTTTTGGTAAATATTTACAAGTGGAGTCAGTCAACTATTTTGATTTTCATTTTTTTTAATAAAATTTCGATTTGATTTTATTGATAGATTTTTTTTTTTGAAAAATACATAAAAAAATAAACAATTTGAAAAAAAAAAAAAAAAAAAAAGTGATAATCACAATTTTAATAAATTAAAAAAAAATTTTTTTAAGTTTTTAGGCAATTGTGATATTCAATTTTTTTTTTTTAATTGTTCGTTTTTTATGTACTTTTCAAAAAAAATATATCAAAAAAAGATGAAATAGAAATTTTATCCAAAAACAAGAGAGCCAAAATTTTTTCAAATTTTTAAAGACAAAAAAGCTATCAAAATCTTAATTTTTTTCCTTTTACGAAATTTTTTATCATAAATGCACCGTTAAAACAAGGAGAATAAAAAAATTTGAAAATGTTAATTTTTCACCTCGCTATGGCCCAAAATGAGGTTGACCCCACTTGTAAATAATTACCAAATTAAAAAAAAAAATAATTTATACCTGTGACACATTTTTAAGCCGACGACAAGAGCAATAATTCCAATAATATTAAATAAAAATGGTACATTAACTAAAAAATGCAAATATCTTGGATGTAATCCATGGTCAGCGAGATTATCTGTCACAGAATTATACCTCAAAAAATTCAAAGGTGTTACAATAATATTTTTAAATCCTAAATCTAAATTAATAATTTCTCCAAGTGTCAAGTATCCAAAATAAAAACTGTCAACTATTATTAAAAATAAAGTTACTGGAATACCACAGAGAATAAACATAACAATCCGTATGTGAAAATCCCAGAGATTTACACTCCGAGAGCCAAGTCCTCGTTGAAGCCAGAAGAAAATTGGTGGAAATGCATAAGCAATAAATGTGGGACGGTTAAAAATACCAAGTACGGTAAGAGTCACAAGGACCAGGCAATGATTGAGCGAGTGCGAAGGAAGCGATGCTCGCAACTTGTAGTACTTTACTCGTTCTACAATATTCTGAGCCTTGTCATAGGCATTTTTTAAGTGGTCACTCTGGATGACCACTTTCTCAGAGTAGACAATGCATCGTGAGACATAGTAAATTAATAAAGTATTTAAAATTAATTCTATGGAATTTGAGAGAGTACGCGTCGCGTAAACCATCATGACGTAGGAACTTGCGTAAATTATTAATCGCGATCGATAGTTCAGCTTGCAGATCTGGCATAGTTTGAAGAGACAGTAATCTGATAAGAATGACAGGATACATATTGCTAGTCGTGGAACTGTCACCAGGAAGTACGGTGTCCTGATTCTTACTTGGAAATAGTACCATAGATATGGAGATAGCACGTTTATTATGGAGTATGGAACTCCTATTATTACTTGGGATACAAATGCTGATCTTATAGGGAATGTTGTGTTATATTCCCATGGCTTGTACACGTCTATGTCGAAGCGATCACCTGTAAATAAATATTTATTTTTATTCTTTCGTTTATTATTGATTATAAAATACTGAAATAGCAGAAAGTTATGATTTTAGAAACTTTTTATGAAAATAAAGTTGGCCGACATCTAAAAATTTTCATACTTTTTTTTTATTAAAATAATGATAAAAAAATTTTTTTTTTTTAATTCACTTGTAAAAAATTTGATAAACTGTAAGTTCAATTAAAAAAAAATATTTTATAGTTTAAATTTAATAAATTAATCAAAATCAAAAAATTGAAAATGTCGGCTAACTTAATATGAAAATTAAGTTAGCCGACATTTCAAAATTTTAATAATTTATTTTATTGAAAAAATATTTTAAAAAAAATTTTACATGTAGAAAATTTTAAAAATTACACATGCAATTTAAAAAAAATTTTTTTTGTTATAATTTAATAAATGAAAAAAAAATCTAAAATTTTCATACTTTTTTTTTTATTGAAAAAATTAAAACAAAAATTTTTTTTTTTAAATTCACTTGTAAAAAATTTGATAAACTGTAAGTGCAATTTTAGAAAAAATATTTTTTAGTTTAAATTTAATAAATTAATCAAAAAATTAAAAATGTCGGCTTATTTGATTTTTATAATTTTATAGCAATGAAAAAAAATTAATTAAAAAATTCTTCATGTGAAAATTAAAAAATTTTTAGCTTCTTTTTTTTAAATATTGTAATTGTTTTGTTAAAAAGTGAAAAAAATTGTTAGCTAACTTCTGTATCATAGAATGATACTAAAATTAGCCGACGTTTAACAATTTTTGATTTTTTTTTCAACAATTAAATCACAAGTAAAACAACACTTTGAAAAAATTGCATGTATAATTTTTTTAATTTTTTACAAGCGAATTTTTTATATTAAAAAAAATTTTGAGATGTCGACTGAATTAATTTTTATTATCATAGAAAGTTTATCAAATTTTAATTAATATTTGGTGATTAAAAAAATTTGATTTATTATTTAAAAAAAATGACAGCTGTCCACTACTTCCGCTACTTAAAAATATCAATAAAAATGACCTGCGATTACTTCTATCGACTGAAAATATTCATCAGGATGAAGGTACCCAGTTTGCGGAAGCAAAGTGAGCAGAATTCTAAACCCAGCAAGAATCCAATACACAATAAGAGATGGTTTATTTTCAACTTTCTTTGTTTTTTCCTGACTAGATTTACTCGTTGTTGTCCTAGTGAATCGTCTTATCAAGTCCTTCAACGTCATCATTCATGTATTTTTTAAATTTACCATAAACACATCAACGTCACATTTTTTGTCAGCTAAAAAAAAAAAAAAATATGAAATCAGCTGATTTAAAAAAAAATTTTTTTTTTCAAACTTACCAATTAAAAATAATAATATGAAAATGATCATCCATTATTTACAAAGCGCTAGGTAAAAACAATAACCTATTTATTTACTTTTATTTATTTTTTCAGGCATAATATTTCAAGTTGCGCGCGCACTTAGTTCTGCGCATGCGCACTCTAATATAGAGGTCTCTGCAATGCGCAGCTCGCTTGTCTTCTCTTCCGTCTCCTTGGCATCGGCCGCCATTTTAGTTCGTTAAAGTTTGTCGTCCATTCGTGTTGTGTCCAGAGTTTACAGTCCAGGTTTCACAAAAATAAATATTTATTTTGTCGATTTAAATAATCAACTGTTCTACGACAGTTTCGCGTTTTAAAAGTGTTAAATAATAATTACATTCGTTAGCGTCAATCGCTCGTGATAAAATAAAATTAAAAGAATATTATTTTTTTTTTTTTCTAAATAATAACAATAATAATAATATTAAAATTGAGACGAAATATATGTGAAGCCTATTTAATCGTGGCGTGATTAAATTTATAATAATATAGAAGAAAGTATATGCAATTCTATATTAAGGCACGCGCTTGTGCGCACACATAATAATTTCTATTAAAAAATTTAAAAAAAAAAAAAAAAAAAAAAAACAAAGCCACACAATATGGCCGAATTTGACGCGAAAATAAATATGTCTCTTGGTAAGTGGCCAAAGCAAAAAAATCTTTTAAGTATCTACGACGTAATACCTCCGTGAGCGTACGGTTCAATATAATTTCACAGTTGTTAAATTAACATGTCTACAGATAATTAATCCAATGAAATTTTTTAAAATTTTACATTCACATAAGGATGACCATACACACGTATAATACAACCATTAGACAGGTTAAATAAAAAATGTCTAGTTTTTGTTTTTCGAAATTCCCTCTGAAATAATTTCAGGGAGATGAAAAAAGATGCCTGGTAAATAAAAGTGAAGCCCTTAATATTAATATTATGAATATTAATAATATGTGGAACTCTTCGATAATTAATTTTATAATTTTCCGAGTTATAATCTTCAAGTCAGGACCGTATGCTTTACGACTCCGTATGCGTACGACTCCGTTTGTATTTACACGAGTCGTATGTATACGGAGCCGTATATCGTCCAGTTGCCGTACCTTTAGCTACATCCTTCATATAAATATATAATACTCTACTATATGTATATTATAAACAATACCATACAGAACCATACCATAGATAATAATCATACCAATGATTTGAGTGTATACAGATATATATTATGTAAATAATATATATTTATAGCAGCACATTCATACCAAGATCAGAAGATGGTGGTGTTTCCTAAAAAGGAATTATTTAAGTAACAACGAGAATAATTATTCTCTCTTGAGAAGATCATTACCATTGCAGCGGATGATATTTATAAGATATTAAATCACCAGGGAGTTATTTTAAATCAAGATATATATTTATATATAGAGATAAAATGGAGTACACGTAATGCATGATGTTAAAATTGTCAAAAATTTAAAAATGTATTTTAAGGAAGCTACACGAGTCACGTCGGTCGTCTTCAGCGATTTAGTTTTACGCGAGTGATTTATTATGGAATATAAATTTATTTATCTATCATTATGAAGAATAGTTTATAAAATTTCCCAATGATTTTTTTAAAAAATTTCTGTTACTTTGCGTGAAAAAAAAAAAAAATTCATATGAATTTATAGTAATTAAACGCGCTGTTTTATTATCCTTCAACATATTTTGTTAAAAAAATAAATTTTATTTATTAAATTTCATTAAGACCGTACGCTCACATTAAAGCTAAAATATTGAGATTTAAAAATATGAACGGCAACAAGAAAACGATCAACCAAAATTTTACCCTTCTTTTAAGATGAAATCATAAAACTGGACCGCAAGGAAAAAAAGAAAAATGTCAATGGAAAACCAGCTATCAAGAGGAACTTGAGAAGAAATAATACAAGAGGTACAGGACGTCCACGTAATGCTGCCGGTGTTGGAACTAAAACATTTAACGCAAATTTTAAGAAAAATTTTAAAAATGGAGTTACTGCTAACGCGAAAAAACGCAACCAGAGTCAGGCTTGGCGGCTACAGAGAGGCCGAAATGTTAATCAACCCAACAGTGGATTTGTTACTAAGAGATACAAGCAGCAGAATGGAGTTGTTAAGAGAGCCAAGCCTGGATTTGCGCTGAAAAATAAGCAACAGCAACAGCAGATTAACAAGAAAGCGCTCGCTGTTCGTCGCACAAAGAACCCGAGATTTGGATTGACCAGATCGAGAAGTCGTAACAACCTTTCTACGATTCCCGTTAAAAATTTTTCGACCAACTCTCGAGTACTCAAGAAAACAAACAGCCTCCCGGATTTGCGTAACCCCAATTCGGTTCACAATCGTCTGGGATATCAGAGTCTAAATCAAGTTGCGTACAGAAATCGCGTTAAGAGAGCTAAAAAATTGTTACTTCAGCTTCAGAACAAACAGAAGCGCGCCGACGACCAGCTGGTAATTTATTTTATTATTTATTTAAGCTGTAATTAATTAAGACAAGGTTTTAATTATAATTTATTTTTGCAGGTGTATCGCCCGGCAAAATCACTGATAGCATTACAACGACGCGCAATCGAGCGTCGCCAACAACAACAACAACAACAACAACTCTTATCAACGCAACAAAGGATGTACAACGCCGGTGGACTTCGTTCTGATCAAATATTACGCACTCAACGGCGTGCTCAATACGCCCAGAAACTCATGAGACAAAAGTAAACTATTGTGTACTTTTATTATTATTATTATTATTATTATTATTATTATTATTATTATTATTATTATTATTATTATTATTATTATTATTATTATTATTATTATTATCATCAGCTTGTTAGGTCGTAATATTTAGTCATTTTTTTTTTTATAAGTTAATACGTTACTCGGAATACAAGTAATTATCTTTTAATGGCCTAGATAAAGTACGTCTAAGCATGACCCTGAAGTTGAAAGACATAAAAAATATTCTTAAAATTTTATGGCAATTAAATTATTATTGAAAAAATTTTATTAAAAAATTTCACATGTTAAAATTAATAAAAATTACACGTGAAAATTTTTAGATAGATTTCATGGAAATCAATCTTTTGCATTGTTACTCATGTCAGAATTTTGTCGTAATATCTCTTAACTAGTAGAGTAAAGGTCAAAAATAATGTTAGTCAAATAATGTATATATGGATACAATATAACGAGGAATGTTGCCGCGATTGTGTCTAGAGTTCTTGACAGATCTAAATGAAATTTGCCACACATATTTTTTGGATAATAACTTTGAATGAGTTAAAAAATGAGCTAAAAATAGTAAAAATTATTACATAGAAGTTGACGTTTAAAAATTATTTTAAAATTTTATAGTAATGCAATTATTATAAAAAAAATTAATTAAATTAAAAAATTCCACATGTGAAAATTAATAAAAATTTTTAGAAGCATTTTTTTATTGTAATTGATTTATTACAAAAATTTTTTAAATTAACAGCTGACGGCTAACTTCAATATTATCGTCTAAGCCTATTTATTAAAGTTTTTTAAAATTATTTATTAATTTATTTTTTATTTTTTAGCGCTACTAGAATGAATCCAAACGTCAATTTTATGTGTACTCTTGGAGATGAGTACAACATGAACCGCCAGATGACTTTCAACCCAGCTCCGCCTCGTAATTTGGCAAATATGCGTCATATGTCTCGAGAACGGTCACCTTTCAGACCCACTATGCAGAATTCTGTAATTTTTTTTATTTTTAACAACCCATAAGTGATAGAAAAAATATCTTACATCAGTAAAAGCTAAAAAATTTAGAGAATTTGCGTAAAAATTTTTTATCTCTCAATGAGGTTCAATTTTGTAATTATTTATATTAATAGATAATAATTATCTCTGTATTTTTATTTCAAAACAGCTTCCAAGACCACAATTTATAAGATCACGAAGCCGTTCACGGTCTCGCTCTCGCAGCCGTGCCCAAACTGTATCGTCAATACCCGCAAATCCTGACGACCGGACCTTCAGCCAAGTTATGTACAGTGTTTCCAACAATCTTGGAGTTACTGGCAGAACTCTCAACGACAGATTTAGCTTCTAATTAATTAATTAATTAACTAACTTAATTATAATGATATTAATATTAAAATATATTTATCAAAGACTGCGTCAGACGTTTAAATCATGGTTAGCAGCAATTTAATATGCGTAATCGTACTAAGTGTATGATCTATTGTGCCGATGCACTGGTGTATAAAATATTCTATAAAAGAATCGATTGATTACATTTAAATTTAAAATATTAATATTAAGTTTATTCAATTTTTTGTTAATTTAATTTAGTATGGACTAAATTTTTTTGTTGATTCAATTAACTCATTTTTTTTTTTTATTTATATTGTAATGTAATCTTAATTTTAATTTTATTTCAATTGAGTGAAAATAAATTTAAAAAACAAGTTTTTTTTCTATTTGATATATTTATCTTCAACAAACATTGTTATAGCTTATTTACTTAATAAACTGTTGTAAAAAAATTTTACCTCTTTTTATCAAATGAAAATTAAGTTTGCCGACATCGAAACTTTTTAGAATTTTTTTTATTAATAAAACTATTAGAAAAAAATTAAAAGAAAAAATTGAACATGTAAAAAATTTGAAAAGTTATATGTACAATTTTTTTATTGCTTATTCAATTAATAAAAAAAAAAATAAAATTTTTTCGTTGACAGCTCTACTTTTTTATGAAACTAAAATATTTTTATTGTTTTTTATTAATTGAATTAACAATAAAAAAATATTTTTAAAAAATTGCACGTAGAATTTTTCAAATTTTTTACATGTGCAATGTTTTTGTAATAATTTTATTAATAAAAAAAATTCTAAAGAAATTTAAATGTTGGCTAAGTTAATTTTCAATGACAATTAAGTTAGCCGACATCTAAAAATTTTTAGAATTTTTTTTTTTATTGAAAAATTATTTTTAAAAAAATAATAAAGAAAAAATTTTACATGTAGAAAATTTAAAAAATTACACATGCAATTTTTTAAAAATAATTTTTTGTTATAATTTAATTAATGAAAAAAAAAAATAAAAATAAAATAATTTAAACCGTCGGCTAACTTTAGTATTGTTAATTTTCAATGACATTACAGTTAGCAGTTACTAGATAATTTTTAATTTTTAAAAATTTTTAAATGTCGAATTTTTTTCCTAATTTTTTTTTGCCATAATTAATTTGTTAAAAAAAATTATAAAAATTATTAAATATCTGCTAAATTTATTTTCATACTTTTTTTTAATCAGCTGATGAAATAATATTTTTATCGATGATAAATCATGACTAATAAACTCTCGAAGGCATTTAAACTCAAGAATGCATGCATGTCTTGCTCGGTGAAAGTTTCACTCGGGTTTTTCCGGCGTGGCCACGATTCAAATATAAAATACAGCTGTGCGCATGCGCAATTGATCTGCGCATGCGCATGAAGCGCGCAGGAGGAGAGGTAATTTCATAATTTCGCCGAAAGGAAGAAGAAGCCCAGAGGGATCCACCGATCAGTCACATGGTTTTTAGTTTTCATCCCAGCAGCACACGGACTTGTTTCGATTACACTAGCACAAAGATAAATAACGAGTTAGTGTAGTAGTCTGGTGATAAAAATATAAGAGCAAAAAGAGTGAAGTTGGTGGTAGACAAGAAAGATAAAACCCAAGCACCAGCTGACAGTCCATTGCCACCGTCTTAGATTCAAGTAACATGGCCACCATGTTGTCCCGGGCGATTGTCCGTTTAAACTCACAAGTAAGTTTTATTAAATAGTTTTAATTAATAAATTAATTTTTTTTTTGTAAGCATTTAATTTATTTTTCTTCTACTGATAGTGAAAAAGTGATGGAATTAATATTTAAATATTTAGATCATGGTTACTGATCAACATTGAATGATCTCCATATTAGATTGTGTCAAGTTGCTAAATTAGGCGCCAGGGTCAGACAATTTAAAGCCAATTTATCGCAAAACA
Organism: Cotesia typhae; assembly: GCF_013202065.1. Classification (NCBI taxonomy): domain Eukaryota; kingdom Metazoa; phylum Arthropoda; class Insecta; order Hymenoptera; family Braconidae; genus Cotesia; species Cotesia typhae. The sequence continues at coordinate 5,663,190 of NW_027423774.1, read as the reverse complement.
TTGCATTGCGCCAATGACATTGTTTATTCGATTATTTTTTTAGGATTTATAATTATGCAATGATTATTAGTGTTATCTCTAGTGGATTTTTTTTACGTTTCATCAGTCAAGGTTAACTCTTATGACGTTACGTTTGTTGTTTATTATTAGAAGTTTAAAATATCCCGAATTATGTTTTTGTAACACAATATAAATATGATCTGTGAAATAATGCTGAAGTTAGCCGTCAGCTGTTAATTAAAAAAAATTTTTTAATAAATCAATTAAAATAAAAAAAATGCTTTTAAAAAATTTCACTTGTAATTTTTATTAATTTTCACATGTGGAATTTTTTAATTTTATTTAACAAAAAAATTTGTTCTAAAAAATTATTTTAAAAAAATTGCATTTTTAATTTATTAAAATTTCTACAAGTCCATTTTTTTAATAATTTTTTTTTCGTTATAATTTATTTGTTAAAAAAATTTTTTTAAATCATCAACTATCTGCTAAGTTAATCTTCATTAAATTTAATGTCATTTTATAATAATTCTAAAATTATTATAAAATTCTAAAATAATTTTTAATCTGCCAACTTCAGTGTCATGAGGTTAGCCGTCAGCTGTTAATTTTAAAAATTTCAATAACAAATCAATTACAATAAAAAAATGCTTTTAAAAATTTTCACATGTGGAATTTTTTTTATATAAATTAAATTATTATAAAATTCTAAAATAATTTTTAATGTCCGTCAACTTCAGTGTCATTCTGTGAAAATATTGTTAATGATATTGTTTAGTATGTATTAACTTACTGTGTATTTTTCCTTATTTAGATTCTTTCAAAGTCTAATGGATTAGTAAAACAACCGGTGAGATGTCTGAATGTGCATGAACACATCTCATACAGCTTGCTCAATGAAGCCGGTATTCCAACTCCCAAATTTGGAATCGCCAAGACTCCAGATGAAGCTGCTACTCTTGCTGCTGATCTCAAAACCAAGGACATTGTCCTGAAAGCCCAGGTTTTGGCTGGTGGCCGTGGAAAGGGTCACTTCAAGGACAGCTCTGTCAGTGGTGTTAAAATGTGTGAAACGTATGTATTTTATTTATTTTTTATATCAAGTGCAATTTTTTAAAAATATTTTTTTTTGTAATTTTTATTGATTGAAAATATAAAAAATTGTTAAATGTCTTCTAATTTTAATATAGTATTTATTATTTTGACAATTATGATTTATTTATTGCAAAAATTATTAAAAAAAAAATTTGAAAAATTCTGAGTACAATTTTTTAAAAATAATTTTTTTGGTTAAGAAAAATCAAAAATTGTTAAATGTCTGCTAATTTTAATATAATTTATGTTGTTGAGATAATAAAAAAAGTTTTTTAGTCACCTAGTGACTGCAAGGTTGCTAGTATTTATTATTTCTTCAATTATAATGATTTATTGACTAATTATTAATTATATTTCTTTTGATTATTTTTATAGACCAGAAGAAGCTAAATCTCTAGCAGCCCAGATGTTAGGAAAATTATTAATCACCAAGCAAACTGGTGAGGGTGGTAGAATATGTAATGCTGTGATGATAACACAGCGGATGTTTCCTCGAAAAGAATACTATCTAGCTGTAATGATGGAGCGAGCCTTTGGAGTAAATATTAAACCTAAATAATTTCTCACCTGATTAAAAAAAAATTTTTTTAATTAATAAAATAATAAATTCAGGGTCCAGTAATAATTGCCTCAAGTCAAGGAGGTGTAAACATCGAGGAAGTAGCCGCTACCAACCCAGATGCCATTATGTACGAACCAATTGACATCAACAAAGGCATTACTAAAGAACAAGCGAGCCGCATCGCTGAAAAACTTGGTCTGGGCAACGTTAAGGATTACATCTCAAACATCATCCTGAACCTTTACGCCATGTTCTTGAAGAAAGACGCGCTTTTGCTCGAGGTGAACCCTCTTGCCGAAGACATCCAAGGCAATTGTAAGTTATCAGAAGATTAAAAATACTTATCGCTATTTTTTATCTGTATATATTTATTAGGGTGGGTCAAAAAAATCGAATAATTTATTTTTGATTTTATACTCTGAAAAATAGGTTCGTAGACACCTAAAAAGAATTCTCTCCAAGTATAAGCTCTTAATTATAACGGGAAGGTCCTCCGCTTTGCGGGTTTCTATTTTTTTCGAATAATCAGATAAAAAAATTTATATCTCGCTTCCAACTGCTTGGAAAAATATTCCGTGGCATAGATTTTGTGAGAAATTGAATGCTTTACAAAAAAGGTCTCTTATGACTTTTTCAAAAACTCAACCGATTAAAAGATATTCATAGTTAAAGTTTGGCTATTTTAAGGAAAATATTCGTTTTTATTATGAATTTTATAAGTCGATGAAAAAAATTATTTCGGATTGCGGAACTCATGATTTTGTAGGAAATTTACTGCTCTACAAAAATGGTCTCTTATGATTTTTGATTAAGTGAAGCCGTTACGAGATATTCATCGTCAAACATTAACGAATATCAATATTTCCAGTTTTTGATCAATAATTCGATAAATTTTAATTTAAACTATGAGTTTCAGGAAAATTTACATAAATTTGAGTTTCGATCGATAAAGAAATGTTATAATAAGTTAGATAAAGAATTATTGGAATTATCATTGATTTTCCTTGGAGAAATGCCTCAAGAAAAGATTTCTTTCAAACGTCCTGGTGCTGTTCATCATGCTAGATGGATGGCTAAGGCCATTTATAGTTTGAAAATGTATCTATTCAGAGATGAATTCAAACTCTCTCAGAAAGAATTGCATGGTCTTCGTCATTTCTGTATTTTTATAGTCACATTGTATTTAAAAGCTTGGTTTTCATCAACTTCTGCAACAACTGCTGCTTATCATGACTTGCAGTTTATGAAAAATTTATTGGAGTACAAACATATCAATCCTTTGATTTCTTCAGCTACGTGTGAAAAAATGATTTCGCACTTATGGTATTTGAGCGATGAACTTGCCATTTTATCACTGTTTGACGATGGCGTTCCATTAGAAGTAAAAAAACGTATTGTTGAAGCTGTTAATACTCGTGAAGGTACAGATTCTAAAGCTAAAAGATTTGTAATTGCTAAAAAAGATTTGAATTCATTGGCGCAGAGAACTCTGAGTGACTTTGTGTCTAAAAAGTCATTAAATCTTTTCAAAATCTTCGATCTACCGTATGACTTTCTTGATGTCGATGTTGAATTATGGCCTACTAATGAGAGTTATCTCGAAAATAAAGAATACTTTCAACAACTAAAAGTTGTCAATGATTCAGCAGAGCGAGCTGTTGCATTAGTCAGTGAATATAATCAATGCTTGACAAAAATGAAGAACAATTCCAGTACTTATTGCAAGTTGTCAAAGAACATCAAAAACATTCCCAAATTGTAATAAAAGAAATTATTTATAGTAATAGCGTACTGTTATGTTAAAAATATAGACAATTATATTGCAATTGATAATTCAATAAAAAATTTATCTATAAAAAAGTTAAATACTGGTTGTTTCTCACTTGATTCAATACTTTTCATATTAAATTTGACAAAGAAATATGTCATTCACTTCAAATTAAACTAATCATTGGCTATATGTCGAAAAAATGCTCTAATTTCTTGTTTTAATGCAATCAAACAAGCTCAAGACTGAAAACAATATTAAAAAAATTGTTTATAACATTTCTTTATCGATCGAAACTCAAATTTATGTAAATTTTCCTGAAACTCATAGTTTAAATTAAAATTTATCGAATTATTGATCAAAAACTGGAAATATTGATATTCGTTAATGTTTGACGATGAATATCTCGTAACGGCTTCACTTAATCAAAAAATCATAAGAGACCATTTTTGTAGAGCAGTAAATTTCCTACAAAATCATGAGTTCCGCAATCCGAAATAATTTTTTTCATCGACTTATAAAATTCATAATAAAAACGAATATTTTCCTTAAAATAGCCAAACTTTAACTATGAATATCTTTTAATCGGTTGAGTTTTTGAAAAAGTCATAAGAGACCTTTTTTGTAAAGCATTCAATTTCTCACAAAATCTATGCCACGGAATATTTTTCCAAGCAGTTGGAAGCGAGATATAAATTTTTTTATCTGATTATTCGAAAAAAATAGAAACCCGCAAAGCGGAGGACCTTCCCGTTATAACTAAGAGCTTATACTTGGAGAGAATTCTTTTTAGGTGTCTACGAACCTATTTTTCAGAGTATAAAGTCAAAAATAAATTATTCGATTTTTTTGACCCACCCTAATATTTATGTTTATATTTATACTTATATCATTTTAGACTTTGCACTTGATTGCAAGTGCCGATTTGACGATAATGCCGAGTTCCGGCAAAAAGACCTCTTTGCCCTCCGGGATTGGACTCAAGAAGACCCCAAAGAGGTCGAGGCCGCTAAATTCGAGCTGAATTACATCGCGCTTGATGGAAATATTGGATGCATGGTCAACGGTGCAGGTTTAGCCATGGCTACCATGGATATTATCAAGCTTCATGGTGGAGAGCCCGCTAACTTTTTGGATGTTGGTGGTGGTGCTACTGCTTCAGCTGTCAAAGAAGCCTTCAAAATTATTACATCCGATCCCAAGGTAACATTTATTTTTAAATAAATAACTAGGAGTAAATTTATTTAATTATAATAATTTATTATTGTTATTAGGTTCATGCTTTGTTGGTCAACATCTTCGGAGGTATCATGAGATGTGATGTAATCGCAGAGGGTATTATTGCTGCCACGAAAGAATTAGATCTCAAGATTCCGGTTGTTGTACGACTTCAGGTAATTTTTTTTTTTTTTTTTTTTTTTTTTTTTAAATTAATAATGACATCAAATTTAGCTGTCACTTAACAATTTTTTTGTTTTCTTTTAACAAGCAAATTTGTTCCAAAAAGTTATTTAAAAAAAATTGCATTTTTCAGTTTTTAAAATTAAAAAAAAAAAAATTTTTGTTTGTCATAATTTATTTGTTACAAAAATTTTTAAAATTATCAAATATCCACTAAATTAATTTTAATTGTCATGACATTAAAATTAGCAGTTACTTGATCATTTTTAATTTTTTTTTTAACAAACAAATTTTTTCGAAAAAATTGTTGAAAAAAAAAATTGCATTTTTAATTTTTTTTTTAAATTTCTACTTGTCAATTTTTTTTCCAAATTTTTTTTAGAATAATTTACTTGTCATAAAAATTCTTAAAATTATTAGATGCCTGCTTAATTACTTCAAAAAATTATTTTTAAAAAATCGCAATTTCAAGTTTTAAAAATTTCTACGTCAATTTTTTTTTTTTTTTTAATTTTTTTGTCAATGTATTTGTTTGTTAAAAAAATTTTTGAAATGATCAAATGTTTGTTAAATTAATTTACATTAATTAATATTTTTTTTTATCAATGTTTTTTTAAATTACAGGGAACAAACGTGGATGAAGCCAAAGCCTTGATTGCTAACGCTGGATTAAAAATTGTTCCAGTAGATGATCTTGATGAAGCAGCTCGCATTGCCGTAAAATTGTCGACAATTGTAAAATTAGCTCACTCAGCAAATCTCAGCGTTAACTTTGAAATTCCTCAAATTTCATAAATTTAGCGCTGATTTAATTGAATAAACGTATTGACATTAAAATTACAAAAAAATCGCCATAATCTTAATGCGAAAAAATCGATAGTAAAATTAAAAGTTAATATTTATAATATTTTTATCGATTTAGCATAATTATTTTTTTATTTATGTTAAAATCACTCAAATGAAAAAAGCAAGCACGTGGAAATTACCTCTTTCATTAATACTGTAACACACTTGTAAATTAATATACATACTTATATATATATATATATATATATATATATATATATATATATATATATATATATATATATATATATATATATATATATATATATATATATATATATATATATCGCTTCGCGGTACTGACAGACTTATTAATGTTATCTGTTTAATTGAAATATTTATCATATTGATATAGGAAAAAATCTTGAGCAAATTAAACTTTACAATTATCGATTTAAAATTGCAATTTAATAAATAGTAGCCACAATGAAAAAAAATCTTTAGCAGGCACTTGTATTTTATTGTCTTGGTTTTATTATTATGATGCTCAGATCGGTCGTAGGTCTGCGATTCAGTATTAAAGATTTCATTCTAATGCCTGCGTTATTTGAAAGTTTTTAAATTTTTCAGTCATACTTTTAATTGTTATACTGAAGGTATTGATTGAATTATAAATAATAATTAATAATATATTAATGTATATAGTTATTTTTTATTAATTATTATTATTGCTATTAATTTTAATGAAAACTGGCTGATAAAATCTTCATTCACCGTTTTAATTTAATATTTATTACTAATAAAACGGATTAATTAAACTGAAAAGTTTTTTTTTTATTTCGTCTTTTTTAAAAATCCGTTCAATTATTATTTAAATTATGATAGTAAAATTAGCCAACAGCTGTCAGTTTTTGGAAAAATTTTTTCACTAAATAAATCGTAATAAAAAATTAAAAAAAAAATTATATTGATAATTTGTGTGGATATCTTGATGTGAAATAAAAAAAAAAAAGTTTTAATCTATGTTATTAAGATGATCAATTTTTTATATATTTTATATATTTATATATATTCTATATTTGTATATATGAAAAATATATAAAAATGCAAGTAGGTACTCAAATGAAAGCTCTTGATGAGTGTAACATCAGGATGAGCTTACATCTTTAAAAATATCAACAATTAAGAAACGACCTTGTATCTCGTGAACTATTGATATTTTTGAAAATATAAGCTCACCCTAACATTATACTCATCGAAACCTTTCATTTGAGTACCCACATCAATTTTTCATATATTTTACATATTTATATATATGTATAATATGAAAAATATATAAAAAATGCATGTGGGTACTCAAATGAAAGCTCTTGATCAGTGTAACGTCAGGATGAGCTTATATCTTCAAGAATGTCAATAGTTAAGAAAGTACAGTGCTTTACCTCTAGATACCTAATTAAAAAATTACCTAGAATTTTGTGAAATATTGATATTTTTAAAGATATAAGCTCACCCCGACATTACACTCATCAAGAGCTTTCATTTGAGTACCCACATCAATTTTTCATATATATTATATATTGATATATACTATATATATGTATATATGAAAAATATATCAAAAATACATGTGGGTACTCAAATGAAAGCTTTTGATGAGTATAACATCAAGACGAGCTTATATCTTTAAAAATGTCATTATTTAAGAAAGTACTGTGCAATTTAACAAAAGTCATTTTTTAATAAAGCAAAATTCCATTTATTTATATTTCACAAATTTCACTTAGTGACTGCAAGGTTGCTAGTTACAATAGTTTAGTTATTAAAAAAAAATTCTAAAAATTGACAGCTGTTGCCTAATTTTACTATCAAGTTAAATTTTATAAAAATCAAATTTTATTATTATTATTATTATTTTCATTAATTTTTTTGTTTTTAAATTAAATTTATAAAAATTTTAATTATTCATCTGTCAAAAATATAAAATTGAAGAATATATTTTTATTGACATTCAATAATAATAATAATAATAATAATAATAATAATAATAATAATAAAATAAATTTAAAAAAAATCATTTTTTTAATTTTTATCTTACAACAAAATTCTTATTTATTTATTTTTTTTGAATTTTGTCATTAAATTATTTTTTTTTTTAGTTTTCATAAATAATTGTTTTCTTCTTTATCAACTCAACTAGGAGAAAAAAAAATATATCCACCAATAGAATTTCCCCACGCGATATTGCTGACAGTTCCATTTAAAATGGCCACGCGGTGTATGATGCAGCGGCTAGTTTTTCCTATTTTTATAATAATTATATCCTTAACAAATATATTTGGAGGTAAATATACACTTAACTTATGCAATTATCCTTAAGTAATAAAAAAAACTAATTACTTACACTTGTAATTACATAAAAAAAGAAAATTAATATAAAATTAACCTACAACTTATTGTTTTAGTAACTGGTACTCCCTACGTCACTTACAGCTCAGTTTTAAAATTATTAAATGTTGATTATAAAGTGAGGTTGCACTCTCACGATGTCAAGTATGGCAGTGGAAGTGGACAACAATCCGTAACAGCGACAGAAGTTGAGACTGATGCTAATTCATATTGGTTTGTCAAGGGTCCCACTAAAAAACCATTCACCAGAGGGTAATTTTATTTTTTCTTCTCAAAAATTCATGAAAATTAATTTAATAATTTTTTTAACAAATAAATTATAACAAAAAAAATTGACATTTGAAAATTTATAAAAATTAAAGATGCAATTTTTAAAAAATCAATTTGTTTGATAAAAAAATTTTTAAAATAGTCAAGATTGCTAATTTTTATGTAAAAAAATTTATTTCACGTAATTTATTTATTAAAATATGTAAATTAAGTTAGCCGACATCTAAAAATTTTTAGAGTTTTTTTTTTACTGAAAAAATGATTGCAAAAAAATTAAAAAAAATTTTTCAATTGTAAAAAACGAAAAGTAATGCGTGAAATTTTTTAAAAATATTTTTTTGTTCTAATTTAATAATTAAAAGAAAATCAAAAAATTAAAAACTTAAAATTTAATTAATTATTAGAATTAGCAGTCTTAACAATTTTTTAATTTCATTTAACAAACAAATTTGTTTTAAGAAATTATTTTTAAAGAAATTACAATTTTAACATTTTAAAATTTCTATAAATCAATTTTTTTTTTCCATAATTTATTTGTGAAAAAAATTATAAAAATTGTTAAATTTATTAATTAAAATATATAAATTAAGTCAGCTGACATCTAAAAATTTTTAGAATTTTTTTTTATTGAAAAAAATGATTAAAAAAAAATTAAAAAAAAAATTTCAATTGTAAAAAACTTGAAAAATAATGCGTGAAATTTTTTAAAAATATTATTTAGTTCTAATTTAATAATGAAAAGAAAATCAAAAAATTTTAAACGTCGGCTTACTTTAGTATTATTATTAAAATTAGCAGTTTTAATAATTTTTTAATTTTATTTAACAAACAAATTTGTTTTGAAAAATTATTTTTAAAAAAATTGCAATTTTAATAATTTAAAATTTCTACAAGTCAATTTTTTTTTCTATAATTTATTTGTTGAAAAAATTTCTAAAAATTGTTAAATGTCTGCTAAATGAATTTTCTTAATTAAAATTTCTTTTTATTTATAGAGAACCGATAAAATGTGGAGATACGGTAAGATTCGAGCATGTAAATACAAAAAAAAATCTTCATTCCCATTTAATGCGCTCACCATTGAGCGGCAAGCAAGAAGTATCAGCTTATGGTGACCAAAAAGGCGAGGGTGATTCGGGTGATCACTGGATGGTTGTTTGTAACTCAGAATATTGGGAGAGACGTGAACCAGTTACTCTTCAGCATATCGATACTCAAGTGTAAGTTATTATTTTAATTTTAAAATTTATTGGCTGAAATTTTTTTAAATTAATAAAATAAAAAATTTTTTAGATTTTTATCTGTAAGCGGAAGATCATACGGATCTCCAATTGCGGGACAGATGGAAGTAGTCGGAGAACACTCGGTACACAGTGGGTACACGCAATGGCAAGCTATGGAAGGACTCTTCATCAACCCAACAAGCTTACACGGCAGTAGGCACGATGAACTTTAGATGAATCACTCCAGATAATTTATGATTAAATAAATTTAAAGACTAAAAATAAAATACAATAAAAATTAAGGCATAATAATTAATTTAAATTAATTGTCTTCAAGACTCTGACATCACTCCATCGATAATTGAGTTGTAAATATATTCCACTTGATATGTCAATGCATAAATGTTAATTTTTGTTTGTCAGTGTGAATGAACCAAAGCGCGAGGATTATCAATAAATAATTAAATTAAATAGTTTACATAGTATTTTAATATTTATAATACATAATTTACAATAATTACAAGATTTTTAGGTGAAATTTAAGTTGACAGGCATTAGAAATTTTTTTTATAATTTTATAGTAAATTTTTATGAAAAAAAAAATTTAGTAAAAAAATTCCTCATGTGAAAATTAAATAAAATTTTTAGAAGCATTTTTTATTGTAATTAATTTACTATAAAAATAAAAAAAAATTGACAGCTAACTTCAGTAAGGTAAAAGTTTAACACTTGCAATTCTCGACTGCTTAATTTTAAAACACAGTAATTGCAAAATTTTTATACTTTAATTATTTTTAGTACTGCTGCTTTTCTTATAACTTTTAGACCTTAATTTCAAGCATTTTTTTCTTAAAAGTATTTTTTACCCATAAATCAAATTTTTTTATCAATTTGACGCGCAAACTTTTTTTTAATAAGAAATTAAAAAAAATTTTTTTAATAAGAAATTTTAAAGATTAAAAAATGTCAGTTACTGTGTTTTAAAATTGAGCAGCAGTTTTATTCTAATTAAAAAAATTAATTGTTCTCAAAAAAACTAATTTTCTTAAAATTTAATATTCAAAAATTACATTTATTAATTCATTATTATTTTGTTTTTTTTTTTTTTTAATTAAAATAAAAGGGCAAGTGTCAATAATTGAGTGTTATACTTTATCATAATTTAATGAAAATTAAATTAGCCGACATTTAAAAATTTTTATTACTCTTTTTTTTTATTGAAAAATAAAAAAAAAAATTCCACATGTAGAAAATTAAAAAATTATACGTTCAATTTTTTTAAGTTTTTTTTTTTTTTTTTTTTTTCACTTGTAATTTAATTGATGAAAAAAATTAAAAAATTGCAAAACGTCGGCTAATTATATAATCATGATTTTTAAGCAAACATATCAAGCCTTTAAAATAAATTAAATATCTTTCAGCAGATATCTTCCTCTCAAATCTCTAGAACTAATTAATCCATTGTACGGAAAAAAAAAATTCAACAGACCGTAGCTGCCGAAAATCTGCATTAAATCAAATTTTCTTCTAACATGGGGATAGTATCGTTGTCTTCCGGTGTAGCAACTGAACAACTTCCAAGCTCCGTAAACCAAGCAAACGATCCAGACCGAAAATAAAGTATCAAACAAGGTTATCAATAGTAAGCAAGAAGTATTTCCGAAGATCAAGAGTCTTGCAATAGCTATTGGAAAGCAAAAATTGATGATTACGTTGACGACACTTGGATCTTGCTCGAATATATCCCTCAAACTCTCATACAAATAAGGCCCGATTACTATCAGAGAGTAGAGACAAGCCAGAGAGGTGTGGAAGCAGATCAGGATGAAGTTTCCTATGTTTTGCTGGATGACACAGCTGCCGATGAAGAAGCAATGATGATCCCGGTAGTGGAAACACTTGTTACATACTACGCAATGTTGAGTAGGCTTGTACGTATAATTCTGGCACTTGTCGCAGTACCAGTACTTCACATTTGCAGGGGATTCCTGTGCGATGGTTATTGCCACGCTGTCAAAGTCAGACTCGTCGCGTGTTTGACGTCTAGCAGTCGTTACTCCCTGGCTTATCGTGTAAATTGCGTACCAGTTCAAATAAACTTGGATTGAAATGAAGATAAACAGCGGTGACAGTCCTTCGTTGATGTACAGAGTTGTTATTGTCACCAGGATGCTGAATATCAATGCAATTGGTGGACATATTTTGAAGGCTAGTTTATAAAGCTTGCTTTTTTCCATTTAATTTTATTTATTTATTTATTTTTCTGAAACATAAAAAATATGTGAATTTTAATTATTATTTATTTTTTTTCGACTCACCAGTTTAATTGAAATTTATTTCAGCTTTTGTCCACTGCAAACGTCAACTGACGTTCCATTGGCTGGTTGTTTATCTTCTGCCACGTTAATTATTTTCCTATTTATTTTTTTAATTACTAGTGAGGCTTGTAATGTATTGGAATTTTTTTTTTTAATTTATGACACTGAAATAAGCAGACACTTGACAGTTTTTTGATTTTTTTTTTTTTTAAATAAATTTGTTTTATTTATTTATTTATTTATTTAAACGCCAATCGGCTTTATAAATTAGGTTTACATCAATTAAATTTAGTTTTAAATGAAAAATAAAATTTAAAAAAAATATAAAAAAAAATCAATTTTAAAAATTTTTTTAACAAATCAATTACAAAAAAAATGCTTCTAAAAATTTTTATTAATTTTTACATGTGAAACTTTTTAATAAAAAATAAACTTAGCAGATAGTTGATAATTTTAAGAATTTTTGTAACAAATAAATTATTTATAAAAAAAATTGACATTTAGAAATTTTAAAAAACTACAAATGCAATTTTTTAAAAATAATTTTTTGGAGCAAATTTATTTGTTAAAAAAAATAAAAAAATTGTCAAGTGACAGCTAACTTTAATGTCATAACTTTTTAACAATATTTTTTTATAATAATAAAATTACTATAAAATTCTAAAAAAATTTTTAATATCTGTCAACTTCAGTGTCATTATAATTTAACCTTTAAAATTATTTTTTATTTAAAAATATTTACATCTAAGTAATCTTTTTTATAACTTACCATTGTTTTATTTTTATTAAAAAAGTAATTTTGCATTGTTACAGGTACTTAAAAAAAAATAAACAATTGTTGGAAGGCATCAATGGCATAATGTAAACAAAAGTGAATTGAGTTGTAAGCAGCTCTGAAAAATATATTTCAAACATTCACTTGTTTTTCAGAGTGACAAGCCTGTCAGCACTCGCGGTGAGATTTTAGTTTTTATCTATAACACTGAAGTTGACAGATATTAAATAATTTTTTTGGAATTTTATAGCAATTAAATTATTAAAAAAAATTTAATCAAAAAGTTTCACATGTAAAAACTTTTAGAAGCATTTTTTTAATGTAATTAATTTGTTAAATAAATTTTTTAAATCAACAGCTGATCGCTAACTTCAGTATTATTTTTATCTCACTCAAAAATATTTTATCTACAAAATATCTCTGCAGAGAAAGTGAGACACTAAACGCGCGACTGCGAAAATGATAGTCACAAAAGAAATTACTAGAAAATCACCAAATTTAAATTTGTAGTAATTTGTTCTATATATATATATATATATATATATAATTATTTCTTAGTTCAATTCGAACTTAACCTAATTTCGCAAACAAAACTGATCATGTGTTTAAGTTTCAATCTTTCTATTTTAATTATTTTATCATTATATAAAAAAATTTTTTATTAAAATTTACAAATTTAAACTTGATGACTTATCAATGAGAGAAAAAATGGAAGACAACTTGCTTAATTGCAACGTTGGTAATAATACTAAAATAGAATTTTCAGGTAAATCATCAAATTAAATTAATTATGTTTTAAAATTAAGTTTATCATTTTTGATTACATAAATCTATTATTTTTATTTCCAGGATGTAATATCTGTGGTGACCTTCACAAAACTCATGAGTGTTATTTTTTAACCAACTTTCAATATGTAAATATTTATATTAAACAATTATCACAAATTATTTTTATTTCAAATAATTTTTTTTTTTTAAATGAAAATAAATATTTATTATTACAACTTTTAAATTGCAGAAAGACACTGAAGTTAACATTAAGTTAGCCGACATCTAAAAATTAAAAAAAATTACAAAAAAAATTTTTTAGTTCTAATTATTAAATTAAGTTATAATACTTAACTAAAAATTATTTTTAAAAAGTTTCACTTATAGTTTTTCAAATTTTTTACAAATAAAAAATTTTTTTTTAATTTTTTCAATTTTTTGATGTCGGCTAACTTGATTTACATAATTAAATTTTTAAAAAATTACAAACGTTGGCTAATTTTAGTATTATGAATTTAACGGACATACATTTTTTTACAATTCTATAGCAATAAAGTTATCATGAAAAAAATGTAATTAAAAAATTCTACATGTTAAAATTATTATATTTATTTTTTATTTTATTTTTAAACAATACACTGAACCTTACAGCAAAGCCTATAAGCGGGTTCCATTAAAAAAAAAAAAAAAAAAAAAAAAAAAAAAAAAAAAACAGTTACATAATGTTTGAAAATAGTGCTTATATGTAATAGTAAATTTTTTTTTAGTAATCGACGTATTTTTGTATAAAACGTGTAGAAATGCAAAAATAAAAATTTTTCTTCAAACTAAAAGTTTTTTTGGACTTAGAAAAAATAATAGAATTTTTAATATATGCCCTTTTGACATCAAAGGTGGCTACCGAGAGCCATAAGGGCGTATAAAAAAAATATTTCAGGTTGTTATCAATATTATAAAACTTATTAAAAATTTTTGGTATAAATTTTTCATTCTAATTAATTTTTATTTTTAATTTGTCAATTAACTTCAGAATTATAATTACAAACCATGAAATAGTTTTTTTTTTTCATTAAAAAAACTAATTTAATTAATTTATCCAGATCCGCGACTCCAAAACAACTACCCGAGCTCGTCAGACCCTGCCAAAGGACTTGGAGATCATCCGGATGGCCGATGGCACAACAAGTGTCATAGCGAAGTGCAATTACCAGCGAGGAATGACCTTCGGACCATTCGAAGCTAAGCGAAACTGGGCAATGAACCCCGCGATCAACTTCACAATAAAAATCTTCGGAGAGTCTACCAAGGACACTTATTACCTAGACTACTCCGACGAAGATACCAGCAACTGGATGTGTTTCGTCCCACCGGCTACCAACGCCAAGGAGCAGAATTTAATTTGCTACCAGTCTAATCAAGAAATTTATTACACTGTCTCGAGAGAAATCCCGGCTGGAGAAGAGCTGAGAGTCTGGTACGCGCCCTACTACGCCCAGAAGATGAAGATCCCCTTGCACGTCAACAACAGAGCTCTCCCTCCTCTCCATCCGATAACACCCGATGAAAAAGATTCCGTAGAGATTTTAAACGTAGCTCTGGCTCAAGAATTAGCAGACAGACTTTCTCCGACGAAGCTCGGCGCAAAAGATAAAAAAAAAATTTGGACTTGCCGAATTTGCGCGATGACTCTTAACTCAGTGGTTGCTTACGCCAAGCATCAGATGAATCACTACAAGCCTCTTGTAAGAACTATTTGTACTATTTGTAATAAAAAATTTCCAAATTTGGCTACTTTAGATAGACACAGAGCTGATTTGCACAGTCCAGGAAGAAATGAAGAAAATATTGTCGGAATTCCAACAACTGCTAACCAGCAGCAACAAAATGCCGCGACTATTTTGAATATGAGCGAGCAATTTATGACAGAAAAAGAAAATCATGATTTGTCTTTACTGGACAGTTCGATCAACACCAATGATTTGCTTCATCACGCTGGAAGTCTTATAGAAAATTCATCCCTCAAGTCTATTCTCGAAAACCAGTGCTTAAATATGAACGTAAGTTCCATGGCTGACTCTATTTTATCCGAGCACATTTCAAGCGCGGATTCTGTCAAGTTCAACGTTGAAGAATTATCCTCAGAGCTGCTAGACATAATTCCGGAAGACGAGGAAAAAATTTCTGAAAATTCAACTGAGAATTTTGACTGCGATATTTGTGGAAAAAAATTCCAACGTGTGCATTATCTGTACCGTCATTTGCGCAAGCACACTGGAGAATTTATCTGCTCGACTTGTCTCTGTGTATTTGCAAGGAAAGAAAATTTAGTGTCACACCGTTGTTCAGCCACCAAGAGTCCGAGAAAAGACTCTACTTGCTACCAGTGCTCATATTGTTCGAAAAATTTTGCAAAAGAAAAATATTTTAAAAATCACATTGCTCAGCACTGTGAGGTCTACCGATGCAGAAGATGTCGGCATAGATTCTCAACCAAGTCCGAGTTGGACTCACACAAGTGTGGGTCACCCAATCAAGCTTGTGGCCAGTGTGGGAAGAATTTTTTCACTGCGCTTTATTTAAAGCGGCATATCAAGAGACAACACGAGGCGCCGAAAGCTCAGAAGAAAAAAAAGCCTGGGGAAGAAAAATCGGCGATCTGCGAAATTTGTGGAGATATTTTTAAAAATCTTGGGAATCTTCAACAGCATCAAAAGTCTCATGGCGAGAAAGCTTACGAGTGTGAAATTTGTAATCGTCGTTTTCACAGAATTGGTGTTTTGAAGGAACACAAATTTACGCATCAGAGCGCCGAGCTGCCTTGTAATGTCTGTGGTAAGAAATTCAAGAGCAAGAGAGCTCTTGATGTTCATGTTTTGTTGCATGGCAACAAAAAGTACCAGTGCGAAAAATGTGACAAGAGCTTTTTTCAAAAGTGCAATTATTTGAAGCACTACAAACAAATTCACGCTGAAAAAGTCTTGCAAAGTTGTCCTCACTGCTCCTTAACGTTCATGACTGAAAGCGCTTTTAATAAACACGTCGCTGGTCATGATAAAAATATTCAAGGATATCCATGTGACGTTTGCAAAAAGTTTTTTCCCTCTCAAGCTAAAGTTGCCAGGCACATGCAAACTTGCCACAGTGGAATTATTTATAGGTGTCCGTTTTGCAAGTCCACTGTCAGGCACAGGCATAGTTTGAGAAGGCATTTTAAAAAACAGCACAGAGATCTTACTGATGAATGGAATAAGCCGGGATTTTACAAACAACTTGAAGAAAAGTCTACTGTTGGAAATAGTGATAAGAGTCCTGATGAACCAGGTACTCTTGATAAAGTTTTGGTAGAACAGCAAGTATCTGAAGATGTTACGGAGCATCTTGAAGATACTGATAAAGTTACTGGATCCATTGCAGAACCTGTAACAACAGAATTTTCGGAGAGCTTGAATACAGTTCAAGGAATTCAAGGGACTGAGAATATTCAAGATTTGATGCAAAATGTTAAAAGTGTTGACTTGGAAGTTAACAATCAGTTACTTAATGATGTTCCTCAACTTAGAATTGACTCAGATTCACAATTAGCTGAAACCGTCTTGAATAATACTTACATTTTTGGCGAAGATGGCGATTTTGTATTTTATGTTTTAGATAATGATACTGAGCTAGGATTGTGAAGAAATATTTCAAAGATTCAGAAGACTGAAGTATATATCGCGTTACAGATGCCATATGGGCGTATAATAAAAATTCTTTTTTTTTTCAAGTCCAAAAAAATTTTTTTTTTTGCATTTATGCACGTATCATACAAAAATAAGTAATTCCCGAAAAAAAAAAAATTTTTTTCTTCAAACTAAAAATTTTTTTGAACTTAAAAAAAACAGAATTTTTATTATACGCCCTTATGGCATCTGGAACACGATATATTAGATGTAGTTGTTAAGTATTTAAGGGCTTATAAAAAAATCTGTCGGAAAAAAATTATTTTATTTTTGTGAGCTTGATATATTTGATGACAGATTTTTTTGATGGTTCCTTTAATACCTTTATTAAGAGTATTATATCAGTGCTATACGTATTAAATAAAGTATTAAAATTTCAGTCAAAATTAATAAAAATAGCAGATCAAGAGTTTTAAAAAAATTCTATAGATATTTGTTGAGATTTATAAAAAATTTTAAATACAACTGCTATTTTTATTATCGTAAATATTATTGTAAGTTAAAGTTACCAATGAAAACTTTGAGACTGATGTAACTGTGATGTAAAATATTTGCAATCTTAAGCAATATTAGTTTAAAAAAAATACTATTATTCTCTAGTTACATTTCTCACTTGTTACTATTTTATCTAGATTTATTATCAATAATTTTTCAGTTACCATTTTCTTGCATACAGTGTGTTTAACTCAAATAAATTTTTTAATGTAATAATATTAATATAAAAAATAATTTTCTCAGGTTTTAGAAATAAATAGCATTTGAAATATTTTCATTTTATCACTAATCAATTGTTAATTTATTTTATTTAATTTACCACTTCAATTATTATTAAATTATAAATATCTTACTTAAAAAATTATATATGATATTAAATCTAGCTGTCACTTTTTGACAGTTTTTTAATTTTATTTAACAAAAAAAAATTTATTCCAAAAAATTGCATTTTTAATTTCATAAAATTTCAACATGTCAATTTTAAAAAAGGTTTTTTTTTGCCATAATTCACTTGTGAAATTCTTAAAATTATTAAATATAATGATACTGAAGTTAGCAATTAAATTACAACTAAAAAGATATTTCTAAAAAATTACACTTAAAGTTTTTCAAGTTTTTTACAGATGAAATTTTTTTTTTAATTATTTAATTGAAATTTTTACAATACTGAAGTTAGCCGTCAGCTGTCAATTTTAAAAATTTTTTTAACAAATTAATAATAATAAAAAAATGCTTCTAAAAATTTTGACTTGTAATTTTTATTAATTTTTGAAAATTAACTTACCAGATAGTTGATAATTTTAAAAATTTTTTCAACAAATAAATTATGGCAAAAAAAATTTATAAAAAAAATTGACACTTAGAAATTTTAAAAAATTATAAATGCAATTTTTTGAAACAAATTTATTTGTTAAAAAAATTAAAAAAATTGTCAAGTGACAAATAACTTTAATGTCATTATTAATTTTCACATGTAAAATTTTATAATAATTTCATAACTAAAAAATATTAAAAAAATTTCTAATGTCTGTCAACTTCAGTGTCATAAATTTTTTCAATGAAAAATTTCTAAAAATTTTGAAATGTCGGCTAACTTCATTTCAATTAAATACATGTTAAATTAATTTTTATAAACAAAGAAGATTTATTCTTCAGTAATATAAATACTCGAGTCAGTGACACATTCTTAAAAAAAATTTAAACACATTAACACGAAAATAACATTTGACTAAAGTCCCGTCAAAAGATGAATAAAATGGCGCGTGCGCGCAACGACATTGTGAGTAATTTTTTTTTTATTTTACAAAAGGCTGATCGTAAAATTTTGTCTGTGGTACTGCGCGATCGTTCTCGATGATTTTTATACTATTAAAACACTAGTGGACCAATTAGTAGTTAATTTGTGTAGTTAATCAAAAACAAATAAACAATAACTTAAACAACAATAATCGCAAGTAAATAACCCAAAAAACAGTAAGACAAAAAAAAATAATAGCAATTTAAATATTCACATAAATAGATAATAAAAGCATCTACAGGAAAGTGTCAGCTAGCTACATAAAAAAAAAAAAAAAAAAAATCCAACATCTTGAGGAATTATTATAAATTTATTTATATAAAAACAGGGCCCACGGCCGGGTGATGCTTGCATATGTCTAGGCTCGGGAGGACCCAGCCTCTGGCAATAGGACAGGTGAAGAGGCCCGCTGTCGAGCATCATCACCACAATCATCACAACCACAGTCACTACGGTCCTAGCACTAGCGGTAGTAATAATAGCACCAGTAGCAGCAGCAGCAGCAGCGGTCCCAGCACCAGTACCAGTGCCAATAATTTGATTCAGTATCAACGTCAGCCTGTACCACCTGTCTTGATTGACTACGGCGGTGGCCCGTCGAAGCGCTTCAGACACAATAACCACCCCGGTAACTCAGCTTCGACCTCCAAGGCCGCGGCATCAACCTCTAACGACGTCGACGACGACGACGACGACGAGGAATTCGACAACAGTATGACTGACACGGCGACAGCTACCACCGAGAAGAGAGCTAATTTTTCGGCACTAAATGTTTCTAATCCAAATGGAGTTAATAAATTGTCCAATGTTGTTAATTCCAAGCCAGGATCTGCTAAAAAACTTATTATTAAAAATTTTAAAAGTAAGAATTTTTATTTAATTTTTTTTTTTTATATTTATTACAATTTTTTAATGGCGATTCATTTTTAGTGTGACATAACCTACAATCAGCTGACTGTAATTGGCAGGCTGCCTTTAATTGCGAAATTTGTCATTGAAAATTATTGTACTTTTTTTTTTTTATTCAGACCTATTTTATAAAAATTAAATTTGCCGACATTTAAAAATTTTTATAATTTATTATTTTGAAAAATTAATTTTTAAAAAATTCTAAGAAAAATTTTCACATGTAGAAAATTTAAAAATTTTTTTTAAATGTCTTTTTAGTTCAAATTTTAGTTTAAAAAAAAATCCAAAATTTTTTTTAGTGTCGGTTAATTTAATTTTCATCATATTTTTTATTTTTTTTTTATGATAGTAATTGTCGTTTAGGTTTTGTCAACGCGACATAACCTGTATGTTAATAATAGTAAAAATTATTTTTGATAATAATAATTTTATAGGAATGAAAAATAAATTAAAAAAAAAAAAAATAATTGAGAAACAATAAAATGGCTCAGGATGCTCGAGAATGTTCGTCAATGTGTACATTTATAGAATTTTTCGTCACTTTTTATTTTTATTTATATTTAGTTTTGTTACTCATTGTTGGTAGGTTTTTTTTACTTGAATAAAATTTGTTGTTTTATTTGCAGACAAACCAAAACTGCCGGAAAACTATCAGGAGGAAACATGGGAGAAACTGAGAGAAGCTGTGGTTGCGATACAGACCAGCAAAAGCATACGGTACTCACTGGAAGACTTGTACCAGGCTGTTGAGAACATGTGCAACCACAAGATGGCTTCGACGTTGTACGCGAACTTGACAGTGCTGACGGAGTCACACGTCAAGGCGAACATTGAACAATTTTTAGCGGAGTCCATGGATCGACATATATTTTTAAAAAAGATGAACGAGTGTTGGCAGAGTCATTGTCGCCAGATGATTATGATTCGCAGTATCTTTTTGTACCTGGATAGAACTTATGTTTTACAGAATCCTACTATCTCGTCTATTTGGTATTCATTTTTACTTATTTTTTTATTTTTATTATTATTTTAAAACACCGGGATCAAGGTCTAGAATTTATTAAAGATAAATTTAAGAAAAATTAATGAAAATTAATTTAGCAGATATTTGACAATTTTTGTAACAAATTATGACAAAAAAAATTGACATGTAGAAATTAAAAATGCAATTTTTTTTAAATAATTTTTCGGAGCAATTTTTTTTTATTAAATAAAATTTAAAAATTGTCAAATGACAGCTAAATTTAATGTCAAAAAATTGTTTCAATTAGAGATTATTAAAACTTATTAAAGAAAAAATTCTTTTCAAGGTTTATTAATGTTTAAGATAATAGACCTAGTTATTGACACTTTTAATTTTATATTAATTAAAAAAAAAAAAAACAAATCAACTCTAATAAATTAATAAATACAATTTTTGAATTATAAATTTAAAAAAAATTGGTTTTTTGAAAACATTTGATTTTTTTAATTAGAATAAAATTGCAAGTGTCAATAACTGGGTCTTTTACCTTATTACAATTTAAATATGAATTCTGTTAGTAATTTTAATTGAAAAAGAAAAAAAAAACGATTTATTACAATTTAATTTTTTGCATGTGAGTCTGTTACCTTAATAGTAAAAAAAAAAAAAAGAAAAAAAAATTATTAAAAATAAATAATAAAATTTATTAAAAATATTTATCAAAAATAATTAATAAAATTATTATTTTTAATTATTAATAATTATTTTAGGGACATGGGCTTACACCTCTTCAGGATGCACATAGTTTTAAATAACCTGGTGCAAACCCGAACCGTGGAAGGTCTGTTGATGTTAATAGAAAAAGAGCGACAAGGAGACACAGTCGACCGAACACTGTTAAAATCATTATTAAGAATGCTGTCAGACCTGCAAATCTACCAGGAAGCCTTCGAGACGAAGTTCCTGATGGCGACGGAGCGGCTTTACGCAGCAGAGGGTCAGCGACTGATGAACGAGCACGACGTCCCAGAGTACTTGGCCCACGTGGATAAGCGACTACAGGAGGAGAACGAGCGACTCCTCCACTACCTCGACATGTCGACCAAATGGTCGCTGATCCACACAGTAGAGAAGCAGCTTCTGTCTGAGCACGTGACCAGTATCTTGCAGAAGGGTCTCAGCGGGTTGCTCGAGGAGAACCGGATCAGCGACCTGACGTTACTCTACAACTTGTATAGCCGGGTGAAGAACGGGCTGGTGGAGTTGTGCGTTAACTTCAACGCTTATATAAAAAAGAAAGGCAAGACGATAGTGATCGACCCGGAGAAGGACAAGACCATGGTCCAAGAGCTGCTGGACTTCAAGGATAAAATGGATAATATTGTTAACACTTGTTTTTACAGAAATGAAAAATTCGGTAACAGCTTGAAGGAAGCCTTTGAGGCGTTTATCAACCAGCGCGCGAACAAACCCGCGGAATTGATAGCTAAGTTTGTGGATATGAAGCTAAGGGCAGGCAACAAGGAGGCGACTGAGGAAGAATTGGAGAGACTGTTGGATAAAATAATGGTTCTCTTCCGTTTCATCCACGGCAAAGATGTCTTCGAAGCTTTTTACAAGAAAGATTTGGCCAAGAGACTGCTTGTAGGAAAATCGGCTTCTGTTGACGCGGAGAAGTCGATGCTTTCTAAGTTGAAGCAAGAATGCGGAGGAGGATTCACCAGCAAGCTAGAGGGCATGTTCAAGGACATGGAACTCAGCAAGGACATTAATATCGCCTTCAAACAGTACTCTGGTAATCTCCAGCACGAGATAGTAGCTAATAATTTGGATTTGACGGTATCTATTTTGACAATGGGCTACTGGCCGACCTACCCGGTCATGGAGGTCACGCTGCCCTCGGAAATGGTCCAGTATCAGGACGTGTTCAATAAATTTTATCTAGGCAAGCACAGTGGACGCAAACTTCAATGGCAGCCGACTTTGGGACACTGTGTTCTCAAAGCTTGGTTCCAGGCGGGAAATAAGGAACTTCAGGTGTCACTCTTTCAAGGACTTGTCCTTATTTTGTTCAATGACGCTGATGATTTGTCGCTGGAGGAAATTAAGGCGGCTACGAATATTGAAGACGGTGAATTAAGGAGGACTTTGCAGTCGCTAGCTTGTGGAAAAGCTAGAGTGTTGCAGAAAAATCCACGCGGACGTGATGTTGCTGATAATGACCGTTTTGTCTTCCACGCTGATTTTACTAACAAACTTTTTAGAATAAAGATTAACCAGATTCAAATGAAAGAGACGGTAATTATTATTTTTTTTTTTTTTTTTTTTTTTAGTTATTTTGATGGATTAATTTATTTTTTTTTTTTTTTTTTGTTTTATGTAGAATGAAGAACAAAAGGCCACTGAAGAAAGAGTTTATCAAGATAGACAATATCAAATAGATGCAGCTATTGTGAGGATTATGAAAATGAGGAAAACCCTGACTCATAATCTTCTTATCAGTGAACTTTATAATCAACTAAAATTCCCTGTCAAGGTAATTTTATTTATTTATTTATTAATATTAATTAAAATATTTCTTTGTCGCTGATATCTTCAACTGTGCAGTGAGATTAAAAATTTAATTTTTTTTAAATTGGCATTGTTGAGGCAAGAATTTAATTTGTTGGAAATTGAAAAAAAAAATTATTTCTTCAGTTGAAAAAAAAAAATTCAATAAATTGATTTATATTAAATTAATTATCTATATTATTAAGAGAATAAGGAAAATTTTGTGGGCAGTATATTTTAAAAAATGTCAATAATCAAGAAATTACTTTGTATCTTTTGAACTATTGACATTTTTAAAGGTATAAGCTCATCCTGATGTTACAGTCATCAAGACCTTTCATTTGCGTACCCACATCAATTTTTCATATATTTTATATATTTATATATATTATATATATGTATATATGAAAAATATATAAAAAATGCATGTGGATACTCAAATGAAAGCTCTCGATGAGTGTAACATCGGGATGAGCTTGTATTTTTAAAAACGTCAATATTTAAGAAAGAACAGTGCAATTTAACAAAAGTCAATATTTAATAAAACAAAATTTTATTTATTTATTAAATTAATTTCTTGAAGAAAAATTTTTTATCTCAGTTTATATTTTAAAATGTATCCTGTACGATAATTAATGTTTCTCTATTTCAAAAATTTAGCCAGCTGATTTGAAGAAAAGGATTGAATCCCTGATTGATCGTGATTACATGGAAAGGGACAAAGACAATGCAAATCAGTACAATTACGTTGCGTAACCACAACCACTTGCCAAAGTAACGTTGAACCTACGGGAATTGTGTTTAGAATTAAAATAATCAGCATAACATAAATGGAAATGGAATAAAATAAAATAAGTAAATAAAAAAATAAGTCAAAGTAACAGAAGATGAATGACTGGCTTAGCTCGCAGTTTAAAATAAATCTAACAAGCAATAAAATTTATAACTCAATGTCATCAACAACATATGGAGGATCTGGAATTTTATTTTATCAATCAGTGAACAAGTGACTACTTTAATGCAGCTTCTTCTAAAATTATTCAACAGTGAAATTAATTTTTTAAAAATAATTACACTCAGCTCGATATTTTTTTCTTTTTTGATTTTTTCACTTGATTCAGGTTCGTTTTTTTTATTTTTATTAAAAAGGATGTAATTATATATTTAAAAAAAAAAAAAAAAAAAAAAAAAACTACGGCTCAATAATGTTTGCTTGCAATAAATTGAGCTTGCAATGATACGATACAACTAAACTTTGTAACGATTAATAATAAATAATAATTACATTTTAAGAGACTGTTTGTACGAGTGAAAAAGTGTTGAGTGTTTCCAGTGCGTAGACGTCGACTTAAATAATAATAATAATAATAATAATTATTTACAAAATATAAAAAACTAAACAATTGATAAATAAACTCCAAAAGATCAAAGGATTAATTAAAATGATAACAATAGCATACAATAAATATTATTAAATTTTTTCATTGAAATAATCAATAAAGTGTGAACTATTATAGAATATAATTGTATAAAAAATTATAACTTACATTTAATATCATCATTTATAAATAACAAATCATTATAATTATTAATTGATATTAATATTAATTGTTATTATCATTAATATTATTATAAAAACAAAAAACAATTTGTTGAGAGGTCATAAGACTTTTTTGTGATCATCTCATTATTTATCAGCGTAGCTTATTCATTTACTGGAACAACTAATTTAAAAAAAAAAAAAAAAAAGAAAAAAAAATTATGGCCAGATTTTTTATGTTTTAATTTTATATCACAGTAGGGCAAGTTGATTTAAAAATATCTGGCCGGCATTAAATAATTATATTTTGATACAAACACAGTAACTAGTCGTAAATCATCACAGGTATGATTTTCAAAATATTTTTTATCGTCAGTATCGAAAAAAAAAAAAAATGGCTACAAAATTATTTTTTTAGTTCTGATGAAAGTGTTATGCATTATATTTATAATTTATATTATTAAATAATGAATTTACTTATAAATAAAAAAAAAAAAAAAAATAAAATAAAATAAAATAAAAAAATGAAAAAAAAAAAAAAAAACGTTAAAAACTATGTGCTGTGTTTGTGTCCACTTTTTTGGACTTATGGTAAAACTTATTGATTAATTATCGTTATTTTAATAATGTAATATTTCGTAGGATTTGTCAAAGGAATGTAAATAGGGTAAAATTAAAAAAAATCACTAAATAATAAATATTCTTACTTGTAATAGAAATACAACGAAGATGATATTATAAATATCAATTTTTTTTTACACTAAGTGTAAAGTCAAAAAATTAATTTAATCTTATCTATATTATTAAGAGAATAAGCAAAATTTTGTGGCAAGTTTGTTTATGTGATAAAATTGGTTTTTATGGTTAAATTTAGTATCGTTGGAAAAGTCTTGACCTGAAGTTGTGTCTTTCAAGGTTTAATATCATTCTAATCAATAGTAAATTTACTATAAGTATTTAGGCTGCATTCGAAAATATTCTATCTCTAGATTCGTAATTAAGAAAGGGCCTTGTATCTTGTGAAATATTGACATTTTTAAAGATATAAGCTCATCCCGACATTACACTCATCGAGAGCTTTCATATAAGTACCCACATCAATTTTTCATATATTTTATATATTTATATATATTATATATATGTATGTATGAAAAATATATAAAAATGCATGTGGGTACTCAAATGAAAGCTCTTGATGAATGTAACATCAAGATGAGCTTATATCTTTAAAAATGTCAATATTTAAGAAACTACAGTGTAATTTAACAAATATCTTGTGAACTATTGACATTTTTACAGATACAAGCTCATCCCGATGTTACACTCATCAAGAGCTTTCATTTGAGTACCCACATGCATTTTTATATATTTTTCATATATACATATATATAATATATATAAATATATAAAATATATAAAAAATTGATGTGGGTACTCAAATGAAAGGTCTTGATGAGTGTAACATCGAGATGAGCTTATATCTTTTAAAACATCAATAGTTAAGAAAGTACAATGCTTTATCTCTAGATACCTAATTAAAAAATGACCTTGAATGTTGTGAACTATTGACATTTTTAAAGATATAAGCTCATCCCGACATTACACTCATCGAGACCTTTCATTTAAGTACCCACATCAATTTTTCATATATTTTATGTATTTATATATATTATATATATGTATATATGAAAAATATATAAAAATGCATGTGGGTATTCAAATGAAAGCTCTTGATGAGTCTAACATCAAGATGAGCTTATATCTTTAAGAACGTCAATAGTTAAGAAAGTACAGTACAATTTAACAAAAGTCATTTTTTAATAAAGCAACAAAATTTTATTTATTTATATTTCACAAGTCACGGCAGTCACATAGAGACTGCAAGATTGCTCAAACTAAAATAATTATATACATATTAACAATTATTTATTGAGAGCCATGATCGATTGAACATGTTGATCTTTTTCGTCGATCTCGTTAACAAGAGCATTCGCAAAATTACTAGCACTAGCTTCTTTATTTAAAAAGTCAGAGACGACTTTGGAAGCCGGTTTGCCGCCTCCGTGAGCAAGACACTCTCTGCGATACTTTTCACCGGCTGATCTGCTGAGCGGGTCTTTCTGGAAGTACGTCTGCCAGATCCAGGAAGCGACTGCACGAGAGATGAGGTACGAGTAGTACTTTGCGCCGTAGCCGACCAAGTGGGAGAACTTCAGCTGCCAAGCAGTGTTTTCTACATAGGGAAGTCCATAGTATTTGTTCTGGATGTCCTTCAGAATTTTTGTTGTACAGTCTTGGATCTTACTCGAGTGATACGTTTGATCCAGCATGCTGTAGAAAACTTGGACTTGTAATTCCGAAGCTGGAAATACATTCTTAGAGGCGCAGAGCTTCTCTATCATGTCATCGGGCAAAGGTTCTTGGGTTTGATAGTGCTTGGCGAAGAGCTTTATTATTCTTTTGTCGCTTGCAAAGTATTCCATTAATACACTTGGTACTTCTGCAAAATCTGAACTACAGCGAGTACCTGTAATTAGAAATTTAGTCATTATTTGCATTAATATGTTCACTATTTTTTGGTCTTAGAAAATTTTAAATTGAATTTTAGTCAATTTTTTATTACAGCTTGTAAATTAAAAAAAATCTAATTTTTTGAAAAATTAATTAAAAAAAAAAAATAATTTTTTATTAATATTTTTTGAAAAATTAATTTAAAAAAAAAATCTAATTGTTCATTGATATTTTTGAAAAATTAATTTTTAGAATATCATACAATTTTTTTTAAGTATTTAAAATTGAACAATAAAAAAAATTCATTGCAGGTATGATGATATAAAAAATTTTTAATGAAATTTTGAAAAATTTGTAAAGTTTAATATTCAATCAATAATTTAAAAGTGATAAAAAAAATTTCCATTAGTACAGTACTTTAAAAATTTATATTTAAAAAATTTTGATAAAAAAAAAGACAATTTTGCATTTTTCAATTTTAAAGTAAAAAAAAAATTTTATTTTACTTTTATTAGTTGCAGGAATGGCCTTTAGGGTCAACCCTTTTCCTAATTTTTTATACTGAATACATAATAAAAATATTCAAAGCATAAAACAAGTAAGAAACATGTTTAGTTTTTTTGGGGCCCGTTTTACCCCACTTTTCTCAATTTTTTAATTTCAATAGACACAAAAAAATTAATACCATAAACTCAGTAAAAGACTAAAAAAAGTAAAACAAGCTGAAAAACTCATAATGTAAAAATTTTTTGAAGGTGGCCCATTTTGCCCCACATTGAAAATTTTTATTTTCAATGAACAGAGCAAATAAAGGTCAAATACTTAGCAAGAAACTAAAAAAAAAAGTAAAACTAAACAAAAAGTAAGGATTTCAACATTTTTTTAAGTGGCCCATTTTGCCCCCTCTCCTTCCCCTATGATACTCTGAAAAATTAATTTCTAAAAATTTTTAATAAAAAACAAGACAATTATAGATTTTTCAACTTTAAAATAAAAAAAAAAAAAAAAAAAAAAATAGTCTCAGATTTGAACAAAAATTGAATAAAAAAAATATTTTTCACCTGTAACATGTTGATACCGCGTTCTCCCGAGCATAGAATGGAGCGCGTGTCCCATTTCATGGAACAAATTATCGACAGCAGAGGGCGAGAGCAAACAAGGATTGTTCCACCTTGGTGAAGGCAGCGACAGCATCAGAACAACCACCGGGTTCTGATAGGAGCCATCCGCGAGCATTCTTCCTCCCCTGATCGTGAAATGACAATCCTGATTGGCCTTTCCAGGGCGTTCGAAAAAGTCGCAGTAAATGTGTCCCAGAGTTCCTTCAGATTCGTGAACCACCGCGAGTTTTTGGACACTGGGTGCCCAGATCTCTCCAGCTTCCGCAGGCTCGGGTTCAAGCCTGACTCCGTACAAGCTCTGAGTCAAAATGTTCAGACCATCCATGCACGCTCCTAAAGAAAAATAAGGCGCGAATTCATTGTTGGAGGTTCCGAGCCAGGTTTTCTTGACTTTGGTCGTGAAATAAGTGGTGTCCCAGGGCATCAAAGGCAGCTGGGTTCCAGTTTCTTTAATTTTCATGTCCCGCATTGTGTCGAAGTCAGTTGCAGCTCTAGATTTTAGCTCGAGGTTCAAAATATCCAAAAATTCTCCGACTACTTCTGGAGTCTCGACGGTGTTTCCTTTGATAGCGCGATGCGCGTAAGTAGGAAACCCGCAAATTTCAGCGAGCTGGTGCCTGGAGTTCAGGAGTTCCTGCAGAAGACTCTCCTGTCGCTCGTCCGGGTATAAAAATATTTTATAAGCAGCTTCACGCGCCAAAGCGTTCGCAGAATCTGTAAAAAGACCGTAGACCAAAATATTGTCGCCTTCTTTCATGAAGTACTGCCTGATGTGCTCGGGAAGCAGCTCGCAGTCGACAGACCTTGGAGTGACGGCTCCTGCCATGAACTTCTGGCCTACTTGGAGAATTTTGTCGTTGATACGCACTACCTGGCGACGGAGATTCTCCGGAAGGTGGATGCCACACTGCTCAAAGTCAAACAGAAATAATTTAGACACGTGGTTGTCGATTTCACTTGTCGGCACTATGTCACCAGAAGCAACGACTTTGCTGAGAGAGGTGTAGAGCTCTCGGTGGGTGTTCAGCTTCTCGACGATCCCGCTCACTGCCAGACAGGTGTCTTCTGCTGCTAAAGCGTACTTTTGGTCCGGGTGCGCCATCCGGATGAACTCGGCCAGGTCTGCTACTCTGCAGAGAGAGTCTGACAGGTCATCGAAGATCTGGACCATTTTACGGGCCCTTCCATGGCCTACTGCTTCTTCTATCAGACGGTCCGAGTCATTGATCGCTTGCGATTTTAACTCTGAGAATCCTTCGGCGGTTGTCAGCTCTGGTACTCCAAATAATCCCTGCGTAAAATAAAAAATGAATTTAATATTTATAATACGTCAGATCCTATATCGCGTGCTTAAAGGTAAAAGGGCTTATAGCTAAGGGTTAATAGGAATTTGTGGTGAAAGGGTGGATAAAAAAAATTTTTTTTGCCATTCGTTTTAAAATTGTCTGAAACGTAAAAATCTGTGGAAAAAAAAAGTTGGTATCCTAAAGCTGAAAGGGCGTATCTCAAGACATACGCCCTTTCAGCTTTAAGAAAAGTATACTACTTAAAGGTAAAAGGGAGCATAAAAAAATTTTATTTTTCATACCAAATGTTAAATAATAGTTTCACGAGTTATGCTAAAATAACAGCCTCATTTACAAAGTTTAATATAAACAAATAGAAAATAAATCAATCAAAAACAAATTAAGTAATAAAAAAAATCACAATGACAGATAACATTCAAATATTTTGAAATTTCCCGCTTTTTTTTAAAACATTGTAATATTTTTAAATTATAACATTTGAATATTTTAAAATTTCCCATTTTTCTTCAAACATTATAATTTCATGATAATTGTTCATGTTTTTAAATTTTATAATAACTATTTCTTAAAATAAAAAGCGAGAAAATAATTACGCGTACTTTATTGTTTTTTGGATATATTTTCTTTTGTAACTTTAAAAAATTGTACAGTTGAGGTTTTACGCCGCTACTATCACAGAAAGTTTTTTTTTTTTTCACATTTTTAAACTACGAATATGTTCCTTTGTAAACTGGTCGAAAAAAAATTATACGCCCTTTCACCTTCAGATCACCAAAATTTCGAATTCTTAAAAGTAAAAGAAAATAAAATCTTTGATTTTTTTTATCAATTAAATTACAACTAAAAAGATATTTTTAAAAAATTACACTTCATGTTTTTCAAGTTTTTTACAGGTGAAATTTTTTTTTAAATTATTTTATTGAAATTTTCTCAATAAAAAATTTTGAATAAAAATTGTCAGCTGTCTGCTAATTTTATTTTCATCTAACTTGATTGAGATAAATTCTTTTACACTCACAAAAATAAAAATATAGAAAAATACAACATAAAATAAAAAATAAAAAATTTTTAACTTACACTTGTTTGACGAGATAAATTATTAACTGACAAAGCTTCTGTTAATCCAGAAGAATTAAAAGCTTTTGCTAAAGGTGACCAAGTGCTGACACTCCGACTTCCTTTTGGTTTCTTCACATACTCACGTAATATTCGCAACATTTTTAACAAAATTTGTCATCAGTCATCAAATTAAATAATTAATTAATAATTTTTTTATTTCCAGTCATTCCTAGCTGTTTCTTCTTTTTTAATTTTTGGAGTAGATTTAAAATGTTTAAAATGTAAACATTGTTCGAGGTTATAAGTCACACATGTTCAGTTCGGCCTTCGGCATGGTGGAAATAGAAAGGTAGGAATCTGTAAAATTGTAACAGTGAAAATTTGTACAGTAAAAGGAACACATGTTACTTACATCGCTCTTGCTGTTTACTTTTTTTTATATTATTTTAAGCAGAGTAAAATTAATAAACAGCTGATTTTTTTTTGTAAAATGTCAAATTCTCTTCTTCGCGCGAGTTTGGAGATTATAAATACTGGTGATGATGTTAAACTAGGTAAGTGTTGTTTTATTTTTTATCAATTTGTTTTTTTGAGGTTAGGTATTAAAATTTAAATGTTTATTTTTTTATTTTTTAGATAAAAAAAAGAAGAAGAAGGCAAACGATATACTAGGTTTAATTCCTGCTAATCACAGGATTAATAAAAAAATTAAAAAAGGTATTTTTTGGTTTTTTAATTTTTATTGCAATTATTATGAAAATTAAATTAGAAGACATTTAAAAATTTTAATAATTTAGTTTATTGAAAAATTATTTAAAAAAAAATTTTACTTGTAGAAAATTTTTAAAATTACACATGCAATTTTTCAAAAATATTTTTTCGTTATAATTTAATAAATAAATAAAAATCAAAATATTAAAAATGTCGGCTAATTTTTGTATTTTTATTGCAAGTCTATAAAAAAAATATTATTAAAAAATTTCACTTTTAATTTTTCAAGTTTTTTAATAATGAAATTAAAAAAAAATTTTTTTCAACAAAAAAAAAATTCTTAAAATTTTTAGATATCGGCTAACTTAAATTTCATTAATTTCGAAATTATTTAAAACCACATTGTTAATTACAGATTCATCTGTCTTCACGCACAACCGCAAAGTAACCATCAACGAGGCAAGAAAAAAATTAGCTGACAAAAAAGACCTGACTGAAGAAAATATTGAAAAATTATTACACCTGAGTAGTTTTTCCGTCAATAGAGAAGTCGCAACCAAGGTATTAATTTGAGAAAATATTTTTGACTAACTTAATAAGAATAAAAATAAATTTAATAACTTTCTAGTTGATCGAACGCGCAGTGTCAAAACGCGCTGTAGTAGAAAAAGAAAAGATCAAAGAAGAAGAAGCTACAGCGTTCACCGAGGAAGACTTTGCTAAATTCGAAGAGGAATTTATGTTATAAATGTCATGTTGAGCAGCGACAGGGAAAGAGGAAAGTTTATACTCATCACAACATCAATATTATTCCTTTACTACACTGTGTGGGTCCTAGGCCTACCATTTATCGACGACAGCCGTTTGCAGTCGCTCTTTTATTCCCACGACGTCGCTCTGATGGTCCCAGCAGTTATCAGTTTTTGTTTCATTGGAGGTCTTGTTGTGTTTACTTGCTATCATCTCAGCCCTCTAATGTTCGCGTCGAAGAAAGATAACTAAATAAAAATATTTTAAAGTAAACAATCATTCAGATCAACAATTCTATTTTTTTTTTTTTTTTGCTCAATTGATACAAACAACTTGAGTAATTATTATATAATTATAGATAATTATAATTATTATGATTGCGTTGTAATTTATCGCTTAAACCTCAGTTTATAGTGAGCAAATGATAGTTTAAGTAATAAATTTAAATCGCAATTGAAATAAAATTTGACAAAAATAATGGCCAGGTGGTTAATTGTCGGCATCGGTGGTGCAACTTGTAGTGGCAAAACCACCTTGTCAAAACAACTCCACGAATTTTTTAAAAACAGCAGGTTGATTAATCAAGACTCTTATTTTCTTCCTGAAGATGATCCAAGACACGTTCACATTCCTGAATTGAATCATCACAACTGGGATATTCTTACCAGCTTGGATACAAGTCGTATGTACGCAGATGTGCTAAAAATCCTCTCTGGATCCAATAGGTCATCAAGTGGAGTTAACATTAATTGCTTGGATATTAATAAAAAAATTGAAGAAACACGTGTGCTAGTTCTCGACGGGTTTTTGATATTTAAAGACAAGCCTATTGCCGAGTTATGCAATCTCAAGTATTTTTTAACACTAACTAAACAGCAGTGTTGGGAAAGGAGACAGAAAAGAGTCTATGATCCACCAGACGTTCCTGGATACTTTGATAAAGTTATTTGGCCGGAGTATGAAAGACATCTTGAAGATATTAAGCGTGAGAAGAAGATTTGTTTCATTGACGGTACCATGAACCAGGAGGAAATTTTTCAGCAAGTTTTAGCAGATATTTCAAAAGCAATGTGATGAAATATTTTAGCTTCAGGTGTGGATTAAATATTGTGCGTTACAGATGTCATAACGGCGTACCAAAAAAATTTTTTTTTCGGGAAACAACTTATTTTTACTTTAAACGCTTAGAAATGACGAAAAAAAATTTTTTTCAAATTTGAAATTTTTTGGAATGCTCTTAAAGCACCTGGGGTATCCACTAGGGGTCATAAGGGCGTACAAAAAATTTTATTTTGAGAAACAACGGATTTTTACTTTAAATGCATAGAAATGATGAAAAATTTTTTTAATTAAAAAAAAAAAAAAAATTATCACAAATTTCAAATTCCAAAAAATTTTGATCAAAGTTAATTTCAAA
This sequence comes from Cotesia typhae, assembly GCF_013202065.1. Classification (NCBI taxonomy): domain Eukaryota; kingdom Metazoa; phylum Arthropoda; class Insecta; order Hymenoptera; family Braconidae; genus Cotesia; species Cotesia typhae. The sequence goes on along the minus strand of NW_027423774.1, from coordinate 5,629,465 downwards.
TTAAAAAAAAATTTTTTTTCATCATTTCTATGCATTTAAAATAAAAATAAGTTGTTTCCGGAATTTTTTTTTTCGGGATACGCCCTTATGGCATCAGTACCTCGATTTAATTCCTTGAATAAAAATAAAATTAGTTAATTTTCAGTCATTTATTTTATCTTAGATAAATTATCGGGGTTGTAAACAATTACGCGTAGTAAATTCACATACAAACTTACAAACTACCTTAGGTAGTAATCGAGTTATTCGAAATTAACGAAGTTTACCTCTCGTTGAGCATTTATTAATCCACATAAAAAAAAAAAAAAAAAAATAACAGTAGTTAATGTAATTAATAATAAATAAAAAAAAAAAAAAAAAAACAGATTTTTTTAATGAAAAATTTTATAAAGTGTAATGTAAGAGAAAATGTATTAATAAATTATGCGGATTCTGGTGACGTTTTTCTCGTCAATTTTTTTGCTTCAGATGTATTAATTTGTTAATAATTAATAATAATAATAAAGTAAAGATAGCACGACGTATGTTACATAGAGTAAGTGTTAAGTTTAGGTTGAACTTGGGCATTTGTGACGTTAGTAGCCGGGGCACCAGCGGTATCATCTGAGTCGCTTTGTCCACATGCTTTGCGAACGTATTGCGGTGTTACGATTACTTCTTCTTCCATGGCAAGTACTCGTTTGTCTAACTCGGCACATGCTGCCATTTCTTGCTCTAGTTTTGCAAGCATACGAGGTGAATTGTATTTTTCTGGGTCGTCGTGGAACACTACCATTCCATCTTTTTGATTGATCGTTGCATATATTTCTCCATCTTCAATCTAAAATAATTAATTTGTAGCAATTAATATTAATTAAAATAAAATTTTATAGACTAAAAATTCATAATTTAGTAAAAAATTAAACTTCTCTGAGAATTTTTTTTTTTTTGCAAACAGGCATTTATTTTTGTGACAAAAAATTAATTTTTAATAATTTAATTTCTCAGCTAAAGAAATAAATTTTTTTTTTACAGAAAATTTCTTGTTAAAGAGATCAATTTTTTTTTAATTGTGCATTTTTTTTTTTTAAATACATCAATAAAATCAAATAAAAATTTCGTTGAAAAAAAATAAAAAATAAGAGGTGACCCCACTTGAAAATATTTACTAAAAATTTTTCAACTCCAAATTATTGGAAAAATTGTGTTTAAATGATCCTTAAATATTTTCTATCTATGCAATGGATTGCATTTTTGAAAAAATGAACAATTTAAAAAAAAAAATTAATTATCACAATTTTAACAAATTTTCAAAAAAATTTATAAATTAAAAAAGAAAAAAGTTGAATGTCACAATTTTTAAAAAAATTATATAATCCAAGATTCTACTGAGTATAATTCAAATTATACGGGATGTTTTTTAGTATTATATCCAGCGTAATCTTACGGGGTATAACTAGAAAAATTATTTGGTCAAATCGGAGATTACACTGAGTATAATACAAAAATAATTTAGTGTAATCTGGATTATATTTGATATTATCTAAAATTTTTTTCACCACATATTACACTGAGTATAATATGGGAGGATATGCAGTGTAATTTTGTACTTGGATCACCTTAAAAAAAAAGAAAAAAAAATTTTAAATAGACAACTTGTGAATTTTCGTCCAATTTTTTTTTACTGTGAAAAAAATTTTTGTTTTTTAAACTAAAAAATAAAATTGTTTAAAATTTTTAACAAATTATTTTTTGGACGGAAAAATGTTGATTTTTTGCAAAATAAATTTTTTTTTCAATGTATAACTTAAAATTTTCCATCAAATAATTATTTTAAAAATTAATAAAAATAGTAAAAATAAATTTACCATGTTCAAAATATATTTTTCAGCATCAGCAGGCCCAGGAAGCTGAACGCGACTCGCAACATCACTAAGACTTAGTGTCAAAAAAGTTTTAGTTAATCTTTGAATATTTTTCTTGTACAAATAACTAAGTACTTGTTTAACCAGACCAAGATTATGATCTCTGACAAATACTTCTCGATATTTGTTAATAACTCCTTGAACTTCCTCGCAGCTGTTGGTTGAATACGCAGTAGCAAGTTCGCAGTACGGCTGACTAAGGGGCCTGATAAAACGGATCAGTACTTGGCTCGCGTACTTCGGTATGTTGACTATCTTTCCATGAAGAATCAGCGAGACGAGGATGAACTTTTTGTACGCCTCCAACATTATGTGGCTCACGGCCATCGCTGGTACCGTCACACACACCTCGAAGAAGTATAAAGCCCTGTCGTAGTTTTTTAGCGCCGTGTAAATCATCCCGCCGTAGTAGTAATACAGAAGGAAGTATTTGGATTCAAACTGTCCACCTTCCTGGCTCACGCCGGTGATGTCCGTGTTCAGGAACTCCAGTGCGGGCTTGAAACACTTGGCTAGTAAGCACAGCTGACACAGGTCCGCGTGGATTGACGTCAACTGGCTGTCGTATAACTGGATTTTTCGGATCGCCCGTTGCAGGAGTTCTATGCCGCGCATTGGGGTGTTCATCTCGATTAAAGATTGGGTGAGTGAATGACACAGCTCAGCGTCTAAATAATAAATACTTGATATTAATTATAGAAAATATTTATCACAATAAAATAAATAAATTTCTTAATAATTAAATCAAAAGATTAAACATTTTTTTTAACAAATTAATTGATAAAATAATTCACTTTTTAAATTTGAAGAAAAATTGTAAATGCAATTTTTTATAAATTATGAATTATGGTACGAAAATTGAAAGACATCTGATGATTTTTAGAATTTTTTTAATTATTAAATTATATATATGAAAATTAATTTAGCATATATTTAATAATTTTAAGAATTTCACAACAAATAAATTATGGCATAAAAAAATTGACATGTAGAAATTTTTTGAAATTAAAAATTCAATTTTTTAAAAATAATTAAAAAATTGTAAAGTGACAGTTGAATTTTATGTTATATCATGTAAAGAAAAATTTATTTAAAAAATTTCATCTTTAGAAGATCTAAAAAATTATAAATACAATTTTTTAGAAATAGAAAACTAAATTAAAAAAAAAAAGTGTCTGTTAATTTCAGTGTCATAATTTATTAGCTAAATAAAATCTGCTGATTTCAAAGTAATTAATTTTTAGAAACTTTAAAACAGAATAATAAAAATAAATGGAAATACTTACAACTATCAGGCGCGAATCTAACTTGTTCGCCATTGCATCCAAGAATAAATTCTTGAACTTGGGTAAAAAGCAATTTGTTCGCCTCTGAATTAGTGTGCCCAGAGGATAAATTGAGCTTGATGCAAAGTACAGCAAGAATCCCCAGGGAATGCTGCTGCAGATCAAGCGTCTCAAGGACGTTATCTAGAAGCGAGGCATTTTTCGTCAACGTATCGTGTGATTTTCCAAGTATGTCGCATAGTTCCCGGTAATTACCTAAAAAAATAAATTATTAATTTAAAAATAAAAAATAATTCAGAAAAAAATTTTTAAGTTTAATGAAAAATTTTTGGGATAAAAAAAATCTCCAAAAAACAAAAAATTTTTAGGTTATAATAAGTGTGGTTGAGAAAAAATAACTAACCTTGAGTAGAAAGTGTCTGGACGTTATTTACAAACACTTCCAGTGCCGAAGCCATTGTCAGTGTTGTATACTGCTCATCACCACGACTGATAAAAATTATTATTTCAAACTATTTATTTACAAAAAATAAACTAATGTACATCAGCAGTGAGGACACGAAGCACTTTAACCAATTTGCCGGACCTAAAAATTACGTTCTTTTTTTTTTAGCGTTACAGTTTTGATTTTATTTTCCACCAGATGGCGCTTGCCAGTAGTGTGAAGTTGTTCAGTTTAAAACTATCACTTCTTGCGTAAGTACAACTCGAAAGTCGAACGCGAATTCAAAATGTTTTGTTACTATAGCAACGATCAAGTTTATTTATCATTATTAGAGGAATCAAACAATCACTTGAGTGTTGAGAATAATTATAACAGCTATTTATTTTTTATTTATTTACAGATGTCAAATATTACTTACAATGAAGTTTGGAGAGATACAGAATCATGTCTTGAAGAAATTTTACAAACAGATTCTAATTTGCAAAACGCTAAACCGCAAAAAGATAGGAAGAAAATTCATAAAAATATTTCTGAGTTGTATGTTAGGTAATTATTTTTATTTTTTATTTTTAATTTTTTTTTTTAGGTCAAAATACAATAAAAATAAAAAAATAAATAAATAATAATAATAAATGACATATATTAAAGTTAACTAGGGTAAGTGTGAGTATTACTGTGGATTTTTTTTATTTCAATTATAAATAAATCTTACTTGAGCTTTTTGAATAAAAAAAAAATTGTTTCTTATAATTGAAATCTTCAAGAAAATATTTGCATAATATTTTTACACGTACAACAATTATTCAATTTGTTATTAATAAATTAAAATTAACTGACTAACAGGTAGTAAACTATAGCTTTTTTGTGAGTTTCTGTACGAAAAAAGGTGCTACTAAAAGATCTTTTTCTTTACATAAAATGGTTCAAATTAAAAATTTTTTGCATATAAAAGTAAGATAATCCTTCTTTAATATCAGTTACGCATTAAAAATTGAATTTTGATCAATTAATATTATTTATTTAAGGACGCAGTAATTGGTACCAAAAAAATGAACATGCTTGTATTACTGCGAATGTTTTCAATAATCCGCAGTAATAGAAGCACCTCTATTTCTATGCATTTGTACCAATTATTGTGGGTGTAAAAATGCATATATTCTAAATTAAAATGAAAATATTGCCTGTCAATTCACAGTTTAAGTTGCCTTCAAATTGCTCTTAGTTAAAAATAAATAATCTTAAAAATAAATTGTAAACAGAAATTGATAAAAAATAAAACAAGTAAATCAAAGTTGATAAAAAATACAAGCGGTGATTATAATAAAGAATTTACTGTGTTAAATTAAGCAGAAAAATTTTCAAACCAAGAAATTTTTATTAAATTAAGTGAATGTAACTTTATTCAAAATTTTTTTCTGATTGATTTAAAAAAATTCAAAATGATTTTTTTAAATCAAGATTTATGTTTCTTCGATAAAGCTAATTTTTTTAATTACTATAAAAGCTCTGCATGTTATGTTATACATCATTATTTCGGTCATTATTATTAATTCAAATTATTTCAGGAATACGTTTTTCTAATCCATTCATTTTATTAAACAAATAATTATCTTTCAAACGTATTTTATTAATTTCTTATATGATCCCGAAGTTGTTTATCATTGAATTTCATCCGCAGTGATAGGCACGCAGCCCAGTAAACAATATGATGTCTTTAGAGGTTCTTGATGAACTCCTATTTAAGATTTGGACGTCGTAATTTTTAACGGAATGGTGTCTCTAAGACGTCTTGAGGACGTCGAATGCGCCACTTTAAGAGTAATATAAGACTTCCACAAATATTCTCAAAGAGATCTTTTTTCTGAGTTCAAAAAAAAAGAGTGCTTACAGAAGTTAGAATTAGGAAGTCTTTTTGAGTTCAAAAATAAGATGTCTTGCAGAAATCCGAATTAAGAGCTCTTTACGACTTCAAATAAAAGAGTACTTATAGTAGTCAGAATTGAGAGCTCTTTCTGATTTCATACAGAAAATTTGCAGAATATTATTATTATAAATTAATAAATATTATTTATTCATGCTATAAATTTATTAATATTAATTGTTAAATTATTATTGTTGTTATGTAATACTCATAATAATTATAATAATAATATTGATTTTCAGTCATTTTGTGACTTAATTTAAGTAAATTTTTATCATTTAGTCGCCATCCTTTCGTCCACGAAGTCAGTATTTTTTTGATACTCCTTGACAAACAAGATGCATGTAATCCACTGGAAATTGAGACACCATACCAACACCAATATCTTCAAAATCTGATTTTCCTAAATGATGATCTTCATTTAAACGATTTATAAAATTCGAGTCAGTGCGTAATGGTGCATCCATATCAAGAAATAACATTCGATGGTCACTATATTCTCCTTCTTGAATGCACTTATCGCAACCATAAAAACCACCATGACCTTTTGTGTAGGTTACAAAAGCTCTCGCTGGTGAATCACAAATGACAGCCCTTATAATTACTTTAAATTTATGACTATCATACTCGAAACCTTCCTCTCTCAGATTTTTGTACTCATTAATGAAATCTTGAAGAAATTCATTAGTCATTTGGTTTGTTCAGTCCATGGTATATACCAATAACGAATGGTACAGAGACTTTTGGAAAAATTTCTCCCAGTATAGGATACAGTTGTCGTTTTGAATTCTTCGATATTGGCAAACCATCAATGTGTATACTAATCAGGATAATATCTGTAATCTGTTTTATATCGACAATTTTTAATTGATCAATTAATCCTTCTTTCAGTCCATAGTGGAAATATTCTCCTGGTGCAACCTCACGAATAGTAGTATCTGTAGGAGTATCAATTAAGGTACGACTGTCATTTGGAAGACTTTTTAACTCTTCTATTGACTCCACATTTCTAATAATTTTTAGTAAAGCACTTGATCCAGCTTGAGTAATGTTAAATTCGCATTTCCATTGAGCTAATTGTTTGGTTAAAGGAATTGGTACTTCGATATCACAATTATTATTATTATTATTATAAGTGATAGAAGTTGTAGTAGTTGTTGCTGTTACTGTTGATGTTGTTTTTGTTGTTGTACAATGAGAATTATCATTATTATCTGTGTAAGTCTTTAAAGAGATATCGGTTACGGTATTATCTAAATGAATCGACTGTAAACTGAAATCATCACTGTCATAATTATTGTCGTTGTTCATTACACTGTTATTAATAACTGGATTATTATCAAACGAAGTATCAACCGATGCTTTTGCACGTGCAGTCTCCAAAATTGCCTGCTCATAGCGTTTTTTCAATCTTCGATTTTTCTGACTCTTAGACAGTTCACTGAATCTTTTTCTTTCAGACATCTTGAGAAAAAAATATTTTAAATTAAAAAAAAATCATAATTTATATTTATTTTTTGGATAAATGTATACGTTACCTTTAAAATCGAATGATTTCTCAAATTTATCACTGATAAAAACATGAAATATCATACACAGTCAAATATTAATTAGCTACGAATATGCACTTACATTATTTTTAGAACTTTTAATTTACAAATTACGAAATCACTGGTTATAAATAATTAATTGATTTCACTAAATTAAAGTTTTGCAATTCGACGCTGAATGTAAACAGAAAACGTACCATACACTTATAGGTTATATTAAAACAGAGATAAAAAATAAAAATAAAATTTCTATCGTTGTGCGCATGCGCCAATACAATTCAATCCTACCTCAGCAAAAAGACCTCTGAAAGAGTTCATATTCATGACATCTTACGAAGTCAGAAAAAAGACCTCTTAAAAAGCTCAGATTATTGATGTCTTATGAGTTCAGTAAGTAAACTACTTGAAGAGCTCATATTTTAGAAGTCTTACAAAGTTTGTCAAAAGATTTCCTGTCGACTTCTTGATTAAGAGTTCTGATTGATGAATTCGTTAAGACATCATATTTAGACTTCTTATGGACGTCTTTGAAAAGACTTCTTCCAGAAGTCTTTCTGATTTGGATGCTGACTGGGAGATAGGCATGCATATGAACTTTTTTTTTAAATGCTTATTATTTTAAAAAAATATTAGTTTATCGTACTCTTGATTTTTTTTTTGAGCCAATAATGAGTCAAACTAGGGTTTAAAAAAAAAAATTATTGTTATTTTTAAAAAATTTAATGAAAATGCTTTTGAAGTAAGACCTAACGAAAAAACCGCAGTAATATAATACCCACATTTACCCTATCTTCACAATTTTTTAAAACTTTTAAAAAAATTTTTTAAAAAATTGCATTTTTTATTTTTTTTAATTTCTAAATGTCCATTTTTTTCTTAAATTTTTTTTTTTGTCATAATTTAAAAAAAAATCCTTAAAATTATCAAATACCTGCTAAATTAATTTTAATTTAATTATGACATTAAAATTAGCAACTTAAAAATTTTTTTATTTTATTTTGATAAACAAATTTGTTCCAAAAAATTCTTTTTTAAAAAATTGTATTTTTAGTTTTAAAAAATTTCTCTATGTCAATTTTTTTTGCCATAATTTATTTGATACAAAAATGATGAAATATCTAGTAAATTAATTGTCACTTAATTATAAGGTACATCGTATGCTGTAATAAACTAGAGCAATGTTACGATCAAATGATCCAGCCACAAAAGCGCATGTTGCTGCGTAAACTTCTAGACTCAACACTAGGAAGAATATTAGAAATAAAACACGAGCTGGTGGAAGTAGACCTCTCGGAGTACAATTACTACGACGACGTACTACTAAAGTATGGGATTTTATCGCAAGAAGTTGAACTAAGAATACCTAATTACTTCAGACGAGAAAGAGAGTCTGAAATCTTGCAGCGTCGAGAATTCATCAGCGAAGTTTTAAGAAATGCAGGTGTCCTGGATGAAGTCGTGCAGCCGCGTAAAATGAGTGAGTCCGAAGCAATAAGATTGATACAGACTCACGAAAGAGCGCGTCAGGGACGAGTCAGGTAATTTATCGCTTTTTTAGGCCCCAATAGACCTGTATAATTAATTGTTAATTGATCGACAGATTTCAGTTCATGAAAGAAATCCGAGAAATGAAAGAAAGGTCGACTATAAAGCCAGAAGTAGCTCAGGTCGACGTTTTAAGAGAGATAATGGCTACAATGAGAATCCAGAAAGTCTGGCGTGGTTACATAACGCGAAGACGAATGAGAAAGAGGAGGATTGCAGAGATGCTGTTGATTGGAATGGTTCAACCAGGTCAAGTTATTACGGATAATTATAGGAATGCTGAGAAAATAAAACTTCACAGATACGAAAAGCAAGTTGAGTACCAGGAAATCTTCGAGAAGAAACTTGCTGAGATCAAGGATTACGTTAGGAGCGAGAAGAGCGCTATCATGGAAGAAAATATAAGAAGTGACATCAGACAGTGGATTAATGAATACTTCCAGCAGACTGGCAAGATACCCGAGCTTCCGTCGGCAGAAAGCGGTGGCTCCGGGATGATTTTGAGCCGACAAGGCACCGAGAGCTCGATGAGCAAGTCAAAAGAGTCATCTTCGTCGAAAGAGTCCAAAAAATCTAAAAAATCAAAGTCCAAAAAAGAAAGCGATACCGAAAAATCTGAAGATGAATCTGACCCCGGGATCAAAGTCGTTCCTTCGAATTTTCTTCCTGAATTGATCCAAGCGCATACCGAGTATCAGGACGTCTGGAGGGACAAAGACGAGTCCAAGAACCCTTGGCAGCTGCCTTACGACGACATGATTCTCTCTGAAAAGACCCGAGAGATCGAGGATGAGGTAAGAGTCGGGGTTGATCAAGCGCTCAGAGGTAAGTGTTGGACTTATCACTCAATTGCTTTTACCTTTATGGTCTACATTTGCTAGAGCGTAATGTTTGAGTTGCTGAGTGATTTTGTTACAGACGATATCGAGGCGCTTCAGGCTGCGCTGGACCGAGACAAAGGACACAAAGGTAAACGGGCTAAAAAGCCGCAAAAGCGAATGCGTCGGAGTGGAAAACGTAATAAACGCAAGAAAGAAAAAGACTTGACGCCTGATCGAACTACAGAGTCACTCTTTGAGGAACTATTGACCCAGGGTATTATTAAACTCATTCCAGAAGTTTATTTAAATTGTTTTAGAGGTGAAAAATCTTACGCGAATTTTGATCTTTGGGAAAAAGGGAAAGATCCTCTGCCTACGATAGGTGAATCTATTACTCTAAAAAATAGATTTTTTTTTTTTTGAGGGCTACAAAATAATTATACAGAAAAAAAAAATTTACTTAAATCAAGTAAATAATTTTGAAGAATTTTATCTTCTTGGACAAAATTTTGGCTCATGTTTTTGGGTAAAATTTTTATTTTATCTTTTTTTTGATATTTTTTTTTTTTTTTTAAGTACATAAAAAAATGAACAATTTAAAATAAAAATGTTGAATATCTCAATTTTTAAAGAATTTATAAATTTTTTTCAAATTGTGATAATCACCTTTTTTTTAATTAAATTTTTCATTTTTATTTATTTAAAAAAAAAAAAAAAAAAAAAAAAAAAAACCAAAATTTTCAAAAAAAAAAATTTGTTAAAAAAAATGAAAATGGTTTACCCCACTTGTAAATAATTACCGAAAAATTCTTAAACTAAGAAATTTTTTTTGGTTTAATTAAATTTAACTTAATTCAATAATTGTTTGTCTTGATTCAAGCCAATAAAACTCTTCAAAATTATTTTCTTTATTCAAGAATTTACCTCTTGATTCAAATCAATTTTTTTAGCTTATATTAAATTAAATAAAATTTTTTGTTGAATAATTTATTGATTTTTAGGCGATATCAGACAATTAGTAGCTGAGTACTGCATCTTGCCTCAAGGAAATGAAGATGTGAAGTTATTGTCACCGCTAGTGCGATCAGTTCTGATAGCAGGACCGCATGGTAGCGGTAAAAAAATGCTAGTCCACGCAATTTGCACTGAACTGGGCGCAACTCTATTTGATATAACTCCAGCTAACATAGCTGGCAAGTATCCAGGAAAATCTGGACTGATAATGCTGCTCCATTTAATTTCAAAGGTATCGCGTCTGCTCCAGCCTTCGATAATTTTTATGGATGGCGCCGAGAAACCTTTTGTGAAAAAAGTCCCCAAGACCGACAAAACTGACCCGAAGCGCCTGAAAAAAGACTTGCCGAAGCTCGTTAAAAGTTTCACCAATGAAGATCGGGTCATTCTGGTCGGTACGTCCAATGCTCCTTGGGACGGTGATCAGAAGTTGTTGTATCAGACGTATGATAAAGTTATTTACATCCCCAGGCCGGACTATGGATCGATGTCGATGCTGTGGAAAGATTTGTTGTACAAAGTACTCTTTTTTTTTCCTAAAATAAAACAGCTATGACGTTTGTCATTAATTAGTCATTAATAACGGCTTAATTGTTTTGTTTATCAGTACTCTGGAATTAGTCGACAGTTCGATACATCTGCTATGTCAAAGATTTGCGACGGATTTACCGTCGGCACTGTTATTGCCGCAATTAATGAAGTAATTATTATTTTATACTGCGTAGGTATTATTTTATTGCTTAGTGATGTTCTTTCTAGGTAATGACTACCAAGAGAATGGTCCAATTAAGAGTTCAGCCGCTAACCCACGTTGAATTAGTAAATGCTTTAAGTACCCGTGATCCTGTTTATAAAGAAGAGGAAGAAGCTTTTCTAGGTATTTATTTATTTATTTATTTGGTAAGTTTACGTCAATCGGCTTTGTGATTGATATGAATATACATATCTATTTATATATATTAGGGTGGCCCAAAAAAACCGACTTTTTTTTTTTTTTTTTTTTTTTTTTAGTCGAGTGAAAAAATGTTAGTTTTTGATGTTTTAAGAGCCCTCTCCAAAGGACAGCTCAAAAAAAAATTTCTAAGAGGTCGCTTCAATTTTTTTTAAATTTCAAAAATCGTCAAAAATCGAACTATTTTTTTTCTCGTTATAGTATAATTTTATAGACCAATAAAAATAAGTTTCTGAAAGTTTCAGTTCAAAATTTAAATTTTGAAAGGTCGCTCATAATTTTTTTTTCTTTAATTAATTATTATTTAGAGCCGGTGAGTCATTGAAGTATTGTTAAAATGTTGTAGTTGATTAAATAAAATTATTAAATTAAAAATAAATTATGTTTTCTATATTGTGCTATATTGTGCTATATTAAATAAAAAAAAAAAAAAAAAAAAAAAATAGTCGGTTTTTTTGGGCCACCCTAATATATATAAAAGGGAAATCAAAAATTAGCAGTGATGGTAAGAATAATAAAAATAGTAAAAATAATAATAATAATAATAATAATAGGAGAATTTCTGAGTACAATATAATAAGTAAAAAGTTATAATAGAATAGAATGACATTAGGATTGATTTAATCTGAGCTTAATGTTCAATGTCCGACGAGTTGGTCACATGATGAGGGTTCTTAGTTGCGCTTGAAAGGAGTTTAAGGGTCCACTGAAGAAGTCGATGTCTTGGTGAAGTTTGTTGATGGCTGTGGCTATTCTGTTAGTTGGTAGTTTTCAAAAGACGGTTTTGTTTTAGATCACGCTTTTTATCCATAAACTCAATGAATATAATGTATATAATGAATATCTGTTACATAATTATTTTTAGGGGGCTCAGGTAGAAAGAGTATTATACCTACGCATAAATACGCCCCTATATTTGGTCTCTTAAAAAAAAAATATAATAAATAGCATAGAAATTCTTTTGATAATTTTTTCTATTGTTGAATTTTATTCTGAAATATTTGAAAAAAATTATTTTTTATTTTAGCCTGGTACTCAAAAACACCAACGTGTCGCAAGAAGCAGCGAGCTGTAGAGCAAGAGCTTCAAAAGTTAGAAGAGGCTAACGAAAAGCAGAAGAAAAAAGGAAAAAAATAATCAAACATTGATAATTTATTTAGAATTATTTTTTAAGTGATAAAACTATCTTCTAGAGTTATTTTTTATTCAAAAAGAGTTTTATTATCTGACCTTTGGTAGTTTATCAGCAAATGGTGTCTCGGCTTACTAAAAATTTATATAAAAAGTTAAAAATAAAATTGATACATTGATCGGATAATTAATTTCACGTGTGCCATGAGTGATAATAGTACACTATGATGCTGTAAGTTAGCAGACACTTGAAAATTTTTAGATTTTTCTTTAAAAATAAACTAGGCATAGAAAATTATTTATAAAAATCTTATTTATAATTTTTCAGAGCTTCTAAAAATGAAATTTTTAAATAAAATTTTCTTGATATAATTTGTTTGGTAAAAAAATGCTGAAAATTATCAAACGTCTTTCAATTTCAGTATCACAGTATACTACATGTATAATTTGCGATATGATATCATAACATCTCGGACATTTTGTACTCTTAAAATAAAATAATTCATATTTGTCACTATTATCATTATTACATTATATTCTTTGGACAAAAGTCCTATTAAGAGATAAAGAAATGATTTGTTTAATTTTATTTAATCTTTTCATCTAGAATTACTCACTTCAATTTTTTTATTTATTCACTTGATAATAAATTAATTATAATTATTAAAAATATAAATAATTTAATCGCTTTGTACTATTAAAAATTTACAAGGGATGAATATTTTACTTTTAGCACAGGTGAGCCGAAAAAAAATCATTCATTTCAAGGTGTTGTCCCACGTGGTATAATGAAGCTCTGTTTGACATTAAAGTTAGCAACTGATTATTTTTTAAATTTTATTTAAAAATCATTTATTTCGAAATTAAAAAAAAAAAATTGCATTTTTAATTTTTAAAACTTTGTCAATTTTCAAAAAAATAAAAAAAAAATTTCAAAAATTGCAAGTGCAATTTTTTAAAAATATTTTTTTGTTTTAATTTAATAATTAAAAAAAAAAATCAAAAAATTTTAAATGTTAGCTAACTTTAATGACATATTTTTAATTTTTAAAATTTTGTGTCAATATTTTTTGCAATTTATTTATTAAAAAAATTATCAAATATTTGCTAAATAAATTTTAATCTTACACTATGACATTAAATTTAGCTGTCATTTGACAATTTGTTAATTTTTTTTAAAAACAAATTTGTTCCAAAAAATGATTTTTAAAAAATAGCATTTTTAATTTTTAAAATTTTGTCAATTTTTTTCGCCATTTATTTATTAAAAAAATGATTAAATATCTGCTAAATAAATTTTAATCTTACACTATGACATTAAATTAATTAAATTTAGCTGTCACTTGACAAATTCTCAATTTTATTTAACAATTAAATTAATTCCAAAAAATTATTTTTGAAAAATTGTACTTTTTATTTCTTTAAATTTATAAATGTCAATTTTTTTTTTTGCCACAATTTATTTGTAAAAAAAAATTCTAAAAATGATTAAATATCTGCTAAATTAGCTTTCAACCTTAAATTTAGCTGTCACTTGTCAATTTTTTAATTTTCTTAACCAACAAATTTGCTCCAAAAAATGATTCTTAAAAAAATAGTATTTAAAATTTTTTAAAATTTCTAAATGTCAATTTTTTTTTTATAATTTAATTATTACATAAATTAAAAAAATTATCAACTATCTGTAAACTTAATTTTCATTTTTACACTTGACAGGTTCAGAGTATCATGGCTCCAAAGTAGCTTTTTTTTTCAAGATAACAAAAGCAAAAATCCAATCCAACAATAAATTGAATAACGCCGTGGAATTTTAATGTATAACAAGGGCTAGATAGACTTAGATCCCGGTAGGACGTATATGCGACGAAAAATGTTTCGATGTAACATAAAACATAAGGGACGTAGTTGCGCGGTCGGTACTTTGTCTTTGATGCGCGGGAGCACTAAGCTATAAAGACGCGCGCAGGCGCGTCGGAAAATCTAAACTCCTATTGGTCAGAACCACATGGTCTGATGTCAGACCACGGGGCCGGTCCAATTCAATAATAACGAGATGCCCGCACAACCAAACGCCAGCCAGTCCTTTGAGACAAGCCAGTGAAGTTCTTTCGTAGGAACTTTTCGGCACAATACTGACTAATAAATATTCATTAAAACTATATTCAAAACTATTTCAACGACTTTAAATACAATCAAATTTTATTTTTTGAAGTAATTTATTTTATTGAATTTGTTTACTTTTATCAGAGACTACTCAGGTGCTCTATCAATAACTGGTGTTATCATTATTACTTAAGCAATTTATAAATATAAAGGTTGATAAAAACGGATTGTTGTCCATTTGTGAATTCTACTGGATTATCCACGTCTTAAGTGAGTTTTTAACCCCAAATTAAAATTAATAATCAATTAATCCAATTTTTAAAATTACAAAAGTTATTTATAATTTATTTTAATTATTATTTTTTAATACTTAATTTATTTTTTTAAAAAATAGTTTCCATGAAGAAGAATAATTATTAAAATATCAAAAATCAATTTTTAATTGATCGTCAAGATGATATTAAATTTGAAAACAAGAATTGTATAATTGATTGGTGAAATATGAAGTATAATATTAAAGTTGGAGTTCTTGGAGCGTCACAAACCAAACGGTAATGTCGTGTGTAGTGTGACGCATCAGATTACGTTAGAAATATAGACGCCACCAGAAACTTCCGGTTTTTGGTTGTATTTTATAATATCTCCTTCAAATTTTTATGCAAATATTATTACATTAATATTATTATTTTGCATTGACAGTAACACCGGCAATAATTTATTTCCAGCGCAGTACAAAATTTCTAAAATTTCTAAAATTTTGTTATTTTAACAATTGAAATTGTTAATAATAGAAAAAGTCTAGGCCACGTGAGTACTTCTATATATACGCATAGTATAACCTATTTGCATTGTTCGTAATTCAAAATTACCGAACACCTGAACCTGGAAATAAGTTTTAACACGCGGAGATCACGTGTTAATAAGCCTAACTGATTATTCATTAATTATTGCTACTAGACTTTTAATACTCACTTCGATTCATTATTAATACTTGTTACGGTACGTCATTTTATATTTTTCAACGGTTTCATTTGTCAAGGTCATGGTTTTACATGGTCGCAGGAAGTTAAGGGCGGTTGTTCCATTCTATTACTTTCTTTGGAATTTTTCGTTATCGTACCGAGTATTTGCACGATAATATTTATCCTCGTTTCTATGAGCTGGCTATTGTTACTGTAAGGATTATTTTATTTGTTTATACTCGGTATTACGAAGAATTAATCACACTTCACTTCAAGATTTTTCTAGCCATTTTTTTAAATGTTTAAATTAACAAAATATTTATGAGATAATTACGCAAGTGTCACCTTTTTGACGACCTACAATCAACTATTGCAAGTCAAATTTTTCTTTTAAATTCATATTTAACTTTTTTTTTTTTTTTTTTTTTTTTAATTTAAATTATTCATATTAATTACATTAATATTCGGTTTAAAAATAAAAATCACTCAAAGTTCAATTAAAATTAGTAGAATAATTTATTTTTGTGCAAATAGTCAATATTTAATTTTTGACAAATTTATTTATTTACAAATATTTAAATTAGCAATTTTAATTTACTAAATAAATATTGTATTGATAAAATTACTTCAAAGTTATTTTTAATTAAATATTTACAATAGTCATTTTTTTTTTTTTTTATTAATAATTTCTATTGAATTTTGTTAATTTATCATTTTTAAATTAAAAAATATTATTATTTTTTTTTTAATACTTGTAATATTTACTTTAATTTTTTTTAATTTTAATTAGCAATTTCAATTTACTAAATAAATATTGTATTGATAAAATGACTCCAAAGTTATTTTTAAATATTTACAATAGTCATTTTTTTTTTTTTTTTTTTATTAAAAATTTCTATTGAATTTTATTAATTAATCATTTTTAAAATAAATTTATAATTATTATTTTTTTTTTAATACTTGCAATATTTAATTGAATTTTTTAAAATCAAAAAAAAAAATTTCCTTCACAATTAGATAATTTTATTTAAAAATTTATTTATTTATAAATATTTAAATTAGCAATTTCAATTTACTAAATAAATATTGTATTGATAAAATTACTCCAAAATTATCTTTAAATATTAACAAGTCATTTTTTTTTATATTAAAAATTTCTATTGAATTTTTTTAATTTATCATTTTTAAATTAAAAAATATTATTATTATTTTTTTTTAATACTTGCAATATTTAATTGAATTTTTTAAAATAAAAAAAAAAAAAAAAAAAAAAAATTTCCTCAACAATTAGATAATTTCATTTAAAAATGTATTATTCTGATGAACGCGTGATTGATAAAATAATTGAGTTGTTATCGAGAGTGATTAATGAATTATTTAGTAATTACAATCGTGTTGATTTAATTATTTTAATCTTTAAAATTTACATAATTTCATTGAACTCTAGTTAATTATTTAAAATGAATATCTAATCACGAAATTAAAGTAATTAATTACCATAAAATAAATTCTAATTTATAAAAAAATTTTTTTTAAACTATCGAATGTCTTAAAAAAAAAAAACTTTGAAAGTAATACAAGCTG
The DNA here is from genome assembly GCF_013202065.1 of Cotesia typhae. NCBI lineage: Eukaryota > Metazoa > Arthropoda > Insecta > Hymenoptera > Braconidae > Cotesia > Cotesia typhae. The sequence continues at coordinate 5,612,247 of NW_027423774.1, read as the reverse complement.
CAATGCCTGAATAGTTACCAAAATTAAAATAAACATGTGAGTGAAAAAAAAAACATCATAAAGTCAAGTGAGGAATTAATTTCCAACACTCAACACAACCGAAGTAACCCGATCCATTTAATCCTAATGCAAGAAGTTATTGTCGTAGGTACTCATACGATTTGTGTTGGTGACCTGTCGGATTGGAGTTAACACTAAGTGCGACAGCAAGTGCGATATTTAATTAAAATGATAATTAAGAAGGAAGTAAATCCGCATCGCGTTATCGAACGACTCTCAGCTGTTGTCAATTGAACTTGACCTTGTTTCACTCGCATTTTATTTAACACATCAATACATCATCTACTTTTAATATATACCCTTCTTTTCGCTATTACTCATTCTATTTACTTATTTATTTATTTATTTTCCCTCTTAATGTTATTCATTACTCTACTCTATATTCCCTTATAAATTACCATTTTAATTATTAATTATCAAGCAATAACATTCGCTTTGATTAAACACGACAGATCCACGACATTAGCACACTATTTAATCAGCTTTTTATTAAGACGCGTGTATCCAATTTCGTCATGATAAAACCTTCAAAATTGATAAATTTTTTTACATTTCTTTCAGCTCGCTATCAATATTTGTTTTTTTTTTTTTTATTTTTTTATTTTTTTATTTTTTATTTTATTACAAAGCTTTCATACACGTGGTTCACTTCCCTCACTCTTAGCCGGTATATTCTTCACGATAATTCCCGATATCTTTTATGTCTTTTAATATTTTTCTGAGAACCGTCTAATATTTTAATAGTAAAAATATCAAAAATACTTGCATAAAATTAAACATAAAAATTGTAATTTAATTTTAAGCATATACATTGAAATTTAAAACAAAAAAAAATTTTTTTTTCATTTAGAAATTTTTTTGTTTAAAGTAAAAAAATTAAAAAAATTTTTTTAGTTCAAAATTTATCAAAAAAAAAAAATTAACTTTTATCAGTGTAAAATTTTAAATGAAAAAAATTGAAATTTTAAACGAAAAAAAATTTTTTTTCAATTAGAAATTTTTCTGCTCAAAGTAAAAAAATTAAAAAAATTTTTTTCAGTTCAAAATTTATCAAAAAAAAAAAAAAAAAAATCTATTTTTATTAGTGTAAAATTTGAAACTATTACCTGACTAAAAAAAGTTTCTTCTCGCCTTAAAACTCGGAATTTTCTTAGAAAGATAAGCGCTACGATTAAAATGATGAGGGTCTTTTTTTTTTTTTTTTAGATACTTGAATTTCCTAAAAAAAAAAAAAATCTTACACTATCTCTTACACTTTTTTCATATTTTTATCTGACAATTAAAATTTAAATAAAATCTAATCTAAAATTTGAATTTATTATCTTAAAAAATCTTTTAAAAAAAATCTAATCTTTAGATTAATTAATCGCTTATTAATAAGCCAATCAAACTCGGTAGTAAAAATTTAATCTCGGAATTTTACCGAGTAACAACATTAATGTCAGCTAAAATAACTGCTTACGACTTAATTATTTTAGCGCAGCACTAAGGAATTATTTGAATTTTTTAGTTATTAAAGTAATTGTCGATTAAAATAATCTTAGCGGTCACAGGTGACGATTGCCCGCAAGATGATGCAATAAATATATATTTTTAAAATAAAATAATACTCTTGCATTCTTACTGCGGGTTGTTGTTACATTATTATATGATCCGCATATTTTTTGTGATAACGGTTATATCAATTGGAATCGTGATCATGCGATCGTGTGTTTTTGCATCGTATTAATGTCACTGAACATTAAGTAAGGTAACTATTTTATTAAAAAAATCAACGTTAAGAAAAATTATTGTTATCTTTATTTATTCAAAAGGTCGATGTGATTGACACAAGCGTGAGCGTAATTTGAATTTTTATCACTAGTCATTTTGACATTGTTTATCTTCTATGGAAATTTTTAATTTTTTATTGTTTAAATATTTATTTTTTAATTTTCTATTCAATTGCGCATTTTTTTATTTTATTTCAAAAATTTTTTTTTACTTACGTTATCCATTTATATGATCCAATTACGGGCCGGTTAATCGGATCAATAAAAACGCTGGCCCTTTGAACTATTAAATAATAATTAAAACCCAAAGTGTCAACGGCAGCTCAATTACTTGCTCCCAGCTCGAGGTCACGGCTATTACGACGTACAGTTTAATTGAGTAATCGCAATTGGATTTTATTTTAACAATAAGTTAAACCTATTTTATGCAATTACTTCGAGAAAAGACAAACAAGTTTTGTTTACTAGTTGTTACTTTTTTTTTTTAATAATTCTATTTGTCAGTTACTTTTAACAGCCGGCTGTTTTATTACTCTGAAATATTTTTATTAAATAGATAAGAATTTTATAATGAGTGGGCAAATATTTAATTAGTTAATTGTTTGTAATTTAATTTAAAAAAAAAAATACTTTTATAAATTAAATAAGGATTATTATTAATTTTTTTAAAACTAAATTTATTTTTTAAGACAATTTTTTTTTTTACTTTCAGTAAAAAAAAATTTTAATTAATTATTTACTTATTTACTTTATTTATTAATCACTTTATTTGTTAATCAATTACAAAAAATTTTTTTTTAAATACAATTTTTTATTGAATTAAAATTTTTCACAAAATATCCTCCAATATTTTGATTTCATAAATTATTAAATTAAATTCTATCAAATTTAAAAATTTTATTTACTAAGTATTTTGTAAATAAATTAATTAATTGAAAAAAATTATTTTTGGAGTTTTTGGCAAATATTTGATCATAAATAAAAAAAAAATTAAGTTTTCACTTATTTTATTTTTAAATTAATAAAAAATTGAATTAAATCAAATAAAAAAATCTATTAAATTTTTTTTATAAAATAAAGTAATTTTTTTAATTTTTTAGCTATTAAAAAATTAAATTAACTTTATTTTTAAATATTAAATGTTTTTCCCTAAATATCAATAAGTAATTTTTTTTTTTATTAATTTATAATTTTTTAATTAATTTATAATTTATAAAAAAAACTAAGAATGAATTTATTTTCCAGCCTGCTGTCCACGAGGTTAAAACGTCAGATAAATCACCCAGAAGTTCACTCTAGTCCGAAAATATTCTAAAATGCCAGCTCGATTTGAAGGAGTAAACAATCCAATGATGCGCGACCAAACGATCCCAAATGGGGTATCCCACTCAGCAGACAACGAGATAGTAATCACCGGATTTTCGGGACGTCTGCCAGAATCAGAAAACATCGAAGAGTTCAAGCGTAACCTCTTCGATGGCATAGACATGGTAACAGACGACGAGCGGCGATGGCCGCGAGGTCTTCACGGGTTGCCAGCCCGAACAGGAAAACTAAAAGACCTAGCATCATTCGACGCGACCTTCTTCGGAGTGCACGCAAAGCAAGCAACAGTAATGGACCCGCAGCTGCGAATGCTGTTGGAGCTGACGCACGAAGCGATCGTCGACGCAGGAATCAACCCAGCGGAGATCCGTGGCTCCAAAACGGGAGTGTTCGTCGGAGTATCAGACTCAGAGTCTGACGAGTTTTGGACCGCGGACCCGGACATGGTAAACGGATACGGCTTAACCGGGTGCTGCCGGGCCATGTTCCCCAATAGAATCTCCTACACCTTCGACTTGACCGGTCCGTCGTTTGCAGTGGACACCGCGTGCTCCTCGTCTCTGTACGCGATGCACCAAGCGGTGATGTCCATGGAGACCGGACTCTGCGACGCAGCCATCGTCGCCGGAGTTAATTTAGTCCTGAAGCCCACCAGCTCCCTGCAGTTCCACCGCTTGAGCATGTTGTCGCCCGACGGCAAGTGCAAAGCCTTCGACGCCTCCGGAAACGGGTACGTCCGGGCGGAAGCCGCCGTTGTCATTTATTTACAGAAAGCCAGAGACGCAAGGAGAGTCTACGCGACAGTCGTCGGCTCCAGGATCAACGTCGACGGTAACAAGTCCGAAGGAATCACTTACCCTTCCGGAAACATGCAGAACAAATTGATGAAGGAGCTCTACGAGGAGTCCAAAATTGACCCCAGAGACGTCGTCTATGTAGAAGCTCACGGAACCGGAACTAAAGTTGGAGACCCCCAGGAGGTAAACTCAATTGCGAACTTGTTCTGTAAGAACCGAAGTTCTCCGCTGCTCATGGGCTCAGTCAAGTCGAACATGGGTCACTCTGAGCCAGCCAGTGGACTCTGTTCCATTGCCAAGATGCTGATTGCTATGGAGGCTGGAATAATTCCAGCGAACTTACACTTTAACTCTCCCAACCCTGACATCGCGGCTCTCAATGACGGCAGGATCCAAGTTGTTGATAAACCGACGCTCTGGAACGGCGGGTTAGTTGGAGTAAATTCCTTCGGGTTTGGAGGAGCTAACGCTCACATTATCCTGAGAAGCAATCCAAAGCCCAAAATTCCACCGGTACTCAATGTTGAAGTGCCCAAGATTGTTGGAGTATCTGGTAGGTCTACAGAAGCTTGCGATATTTTCTTAGAAAAGGTCAGAGAGCAGCAGAAAGACGATGAGTTTGTTGCTTTAGTACACAGTGTTCATAATAAAAATATTGTTGGACATAATTACCGAGGGTTCCAAATTTTGGGAACTGAAGTCAAGGAAATTAATGAGTATCATTCGACCCAGGAAAAGAGACCTATTTGGTACGTCTTTTCAGGAATGGGAACTCAGTGGGCTGGAATGGGAAAACAATTGATGGGAATAGAAGTTTTCCAGCGCAGTTTGCGTCGGTGCGCTGAAGCACTCAAGCCAGAAGGTGTTGACTTGTTGAATTTAATTTTGAACGGGACTGACGAGACATTTGAGAGCGTTTTAAATAGCTTTGTGTCGATCGCTGCGATCCAGGTGGCTTTGGTGGATGTTTTGACACTAATGGGCATCCAGCCAGACGGAATTGTCGGACACTCTGTAGGAGAGCTTGGTTGCGCGTACGCTGATGGAACTTTCACGCCCGAGCAAACTGTCCTAGCAGCTTACTGGAGAGGAAAGAGCATCCAGGATTCTCAATTGCCACCCGGAGGAATGGCTGCTATTGGTTTGAGCTGGGAAGACGCTGCTAGAAAATGTCCACCTGATATTTCTCCAGCTTGTCACAACTCTGCTGACTCTGTCACTGTTTCCGGGCCGGTTGACTCTATCAAAAAATTCGTTGAAGATCTCAAGGCTGAAGGAGTCTTCGCGAAGATCGTCAACAGCTCCGGAGTCGCCTTCCACTCAAAATACATCGCCTCAGCGGGTCCTAAATTGAGGACAGTCTTGGAGAAAATAATCACCAGTCCCAAGCAGAGAACTTCAAGATGGATTTCTTCTTCGATCCCCGAGTCCGCCTGGGGAACTCCCTTGGCTCAGCTCAGCTCGCCGGCGTACCACGTCAACAATCTTCTCTCTCCAGTCCTCTTCCAGGAAGCATTGAAGCACGTGCCTGAAAATGCAATTACTGTTGAAATAGCGCCGCACTGTTTGCTCCAAGCGATTCTCAGACGCTCCTTGGCTCCAACAGTGACCAACGTTGGCTTGCACAAAAAGGATCACTCGAACAACCTCGAGTTCTTCTTGACGAACGTCGGCAAGCTTTACATCTCTGGTGCTCAGCCAGACTTCAGCAAGCTCTACCCACCGGTGAGCTTCCCAGTGGGCCGAGGAACGCCCATGATAAACTCGATCATCGGTTGGGATCACTCTGTCCAGTGGGACGTCGCTGACTTCTCTGGAAAAACTGCCGGTTCTGGAGAAACTGTCGTAGAGGTTGATCTGTCCAAAGAAGAACACGCTCACATTGCTGGACACACAATCGACGGTAGAGTTTTATTCCCCGCTACCGGGTACTTGACAATTGTCTGGAAAACATTTGCAAAACTCCACGGCAAAGATTTTGAAAAAACTCCAATTATTTTGGAAGACGTTCAATTCCACCGGGCGACTATCATGCCCAAAGAAGGTCCTGTGAGATTTTTGATCAACATATTTGAGGGAACAGGCGCTTTTGAAATCTGCGAAGGCGGATCTCCAGCAGTGACTGGTAAAATTCACGAGTCGGAAAACATCCAGAAGGACCAGCTTAATTTGCCAGTACCTACAGTCAAGAGCGAGTCTGACTTGCTGAACCTGACCACCGGAGACGTCTACAAGGACCTGAGACTCCGCGGGTATGATTACAATGGAATCTTCCAGGGAATAAAATCGTCAGACAATCGTGGAATTGTTGGAGAACTTGGTTGGGTCAACAACTGGATTTCATTCATGGACTGCATGCTGCAGTTCAGCATTTTGGGAAAAGATACCAAGGACTTGTACCTGCCGACGCGGCTCCAGTACGCTGCAATCAATCCAGTAGCTCATCTAGAGGCCGCTGAAGCTCTGGAAGAAGAATCAGGCTTCCCGGTATACTCCTACCCCGACATCAGTATTATCAAATCAGGAGGCGTCGAGCTAAGAGGAATGAAAGCTTCCCTCGCTCCTAAAAGACAGCAAACTCAGTCAGCTCCCAAGCACGAGCGATATGTCTTCATTCCGTATGAAAATGCTCAGACACTCGTTGAAGATCCTACTAAAGCTCGCACTCACGCTTTGACTGTCTTATTGCAGACGATTGTTGAGAACCTGGGAGTCATGAAGGTCAAAGGAGTCGAAGCCGCGGGGGAACGAAGCGCAGAAGCTCTTCTGGCTCCTTCTGTGATGGACATCTTGCTCAGTGAACCAGCGCTCAGCGTTGATATGCAAGTCGCTGCTACTTTTCCAGAAAACTACACTGCTAATTTAGAGCAGTGGGATATTAAAACAGTCGCCAAAGACTTGATCAAGACTCCCGTTGGTCAGGATCTTCACTTTGTCATTGGCGCGGACATTCTCAGCAATGGAAACGCATCAGGTCTTGCTAATTTGGTAGCTTCTATCAAACCAGGCGGTTTTGTCATCTTGGAAGAAACTGGAACGCCTCAAAAGTCTTACCTGAAAAACTCTGGACTAGTTTTAACAGCCAGTCAATCTTCACCAGGCAAATGTTATCTTCTGTTGAAGAAAATTAAAGAAACTCCGGAGCCAATAATCATCCAGATAACCGAAAAGAACTTCTCGTGGCTGGAAGGCGTGAAGGGTGCGTTAAAAAAATCCGAGACTGAGAACCAGAATATTCTGCTAGTGTCTCAAGGTGAAGAACTTCTGGGTCTTATTGGACTGATGACTTGCATCCGTCGTGAAACAGGAGGCCAGAACGCACGCTACATCTTCATCCAGGACAAAAACGCCCCGAAATTCGCTCTGTCAAATTCCTTCTACTCGTCACAATTGAACAAACAGCTGACTTCAAACATCCTGAAGGGAAACCAATGGGGAAGCTACCGTCATCTGCGCATGGACTCTCAAACAGATGTGTCTTCACTCCAAGTAGAGCATGCTTACATCAACGCGCTCACCCGGGGTGACTTGAACAGTCTCAGGTGGATAGAAGGCCCGCTGAGTTTCTACCAACCAGAAAAATACCCCGACAGCGAGCTCTGCCACGTCTACTACGCGCCTCTTAATTTCCGAGACATCATGTTAGCCACAGGAAAGCTTCCACCAGACGCACTTCCCGGAGACCTAGCCGGCCAGGACTGTATTCTGGGTCTTGAGTTTGCGGGTCGCGACAGCAAAGGCACCAGAGTCATGGGAATGGTCGCCGCCAGAGGATTGGCCACCACCGTGCTAGCTGACCCAGGTTTCATGTGGGAAGTTCCTGAAAAATGGAGCCTTGAAGAAGCTGCTACAATCCCCGTCTGCTACGCGACCAGTTACTACGCGTTGTTCGTTCGAGGAAGACTCCAGCCTGGAGAAAGTGTCCTGATCCACGCTGGATCCGGTGGAGTTGGTCAGGCGAGTATTGCAATTGCTCTTCACGCTGGTTGCAAAGTATTCACCACGGTAGGTTCTCAGGACAAGAGAGACTTCCTGAAGAAAACATTCCCGCAGCTGACCGACCGCAACATCGGGAACTCCCGAGACACCAGCTTCGAGCAGCTGATCCTTACCGAGACCAAGGGCAGAGGAGTCGACGTGGTTCTGAATTCTCTTGCTGAAGAAAAACTCCAGGCATCTGTCAGGTGTCTCGCCAAGGACGGGCGCTTCCTGGAGATCGGTAAGTTCGATCTGAGCAACAACACCGGGCTAGGAATGGCCTTCTTCCTCAAGAACACCAGCTTCCACGGAATCCTCCTGGACGCGCTCTTCGGAACCGACTCTATCGAGAAGAAAGAAGTCGTCAGGCTGGTCTCCGAGGGAATCTCCAACGGAGCAGTCAGACCTCTGCCTGCTACAGTCTTCTCCGAGCAGCAGATCGAGCAAGGGTTCAGGTACATGGCTTCAGGAAAGCACATAGGAAAAGTCTTGCTGAAGATCAGAGACGAGGAGACCCGCGGAGTCGCTCAGCCTGGACCCAAGACAGTCGCTGCTATTCCAAGGACCTACATGAACCCAGACAAGAGCTACGTTCTTGTTGGAGGCCTCGGAGGTTTTGGACTGGAGCTCGCTAACTGGCTGATCACTCGCGGCGCCAAGCACATCGTTTTGACCTCCAGGTCTGGAATCAGAACCGGGTACCAGTCGGTTTGCGTGCGTCGCTGGAGAGAAATGGGCATAAATGTTTTTATATCCACTGCTGATGTCACCACGCTCCAGGGCGCTGAGAAACTTATGAAGGAGTCCAGCAAGCACGTTCCAGTAGGAGGAATATTTAATTTAGCAGCCGTGTTGAAAGACGCGTTGATTGAGAACCAGGAAGAGGCGCACTTCAAAGCCGCCGCGCTTCCTAAAGTCGATGGTACTAAAAACTTGGACACTGCGTCAAGGAAAATGTGCTCTGCGCTGGACTACTTTGTTGTATTCTCTTCTGTTTCTTGCGGGAGAGGTAATGCTGGCCAGACCAATTACGGGCTGGCCAACTCAGCTATGGAGAGGATCTGCGAGCAGCGGCAGGCTATTGGACTCCCTGGACTGGCCATTCAGTGGGGAGCTATCGGAGATGTCGGTCTTATTCTTGAGACCATGGGCAACAATGAAACTGAAGTTGGAGGCACCTTGCCGCAGAGGATGTCCAGTTGTCTGGCCACCATGGACACGTTCTTGCAGCAGCCCCACCCGGTGTTAGCTTCCATGGTGCTTGCTGACAAACACAAGCATGGAGACACCGGCAGCCAGGTCAGTATCCTGGAAGCAGTTGGTCATATTTTGGGAATCAAGGACGTTAAAACTGTCAACAAGTCCAGCAGCCTGGCTGACCTCGGCATGGACTCGCTGATGGGAACTGAGATCAAGCAAACGCTGGAGAGAAATTACGACCTCGTTTTGTCTGCTCAGGAAATTCGAGGGCTGACTTTTGCTAAGCTCGCTGCTCTTGCTAACGGTGGAGAGGAAGTTAATTCCAGAAGCAACTCTCCAGGAAAAATTGGCTCGCCCAAGAGTCCAGATCAGGAAGAGGACTCCCTGCTGTTCCAGTGCTCGGGCTCTGAGATTGTCCCGCATGAAGCCGTCTTGAGACTCAACAGCGATGACATCACCGGGCAGCCCATCTTCTTCGTTCATGCTATTGAAGGAACTATCTCCAACATGAAAGGCCTGGCTGTCATGTTCAAGAGACCTGTCTATGGACTCCAGTGCATCAAGGACGCGCCTCTCGACTCCATGGAGAACTTGTCACAGTTTTATGTCTCGCAGATTAAAAAGATACAGAAGAAAGGTCCTTACACTCTGATTGGATACTCATACGGGGCATGTGTTGCCTTTGAAATGGCCTTGCAACTCGAGAGTCAGGGAGAAATTGTTACGCTTAATTTGATTGATGGATCTCCGGAGTTTGTTAATAAACACAGCGAAAGCATTGGAAAAAATGCTACGCAATCTGGATCTACTTTGCAGAGTGATGGAGAACGCAAGGCACTTGCTTTCTTTGTAAGACAATTGAATGCTGATGTTAACTTTATCAAGGTAATTTTTTTTTTTTTTATATTTATTATTATTGAAATTTTTAATGATTTTTTATTTTTTTTTTAGGCGTATGCTACACTCAGAGAAATTGACAGTCATGAAGAAATGATGGAAAAAATGCTGGAACTTATTGGACCAACACCTTTTGAAGGCGAGGACATCAAAGATGCTAGTTTATTATTCTATAAAAAATTGTATGCTGTTAATAAGTACAGACCATCGGGTAAATTCAATGGTGTTGTTACTCTTATTAAATCAACAGACAGTTTTATGTCACTTAGTCGTGATTATGGACTTACTGAGGTAATTTTTTTTTTTATTCAATATTAGTAATAACAATTATTATTAACTTAAAAGTTTTAACAATAGAGAAGTTTCAAAAATGCTCTCTAGATACATGATAAAGAAATTACCTTGTATCTTGTGATTTATTGACATTTTTAAAAATATAAGATCATACCGATGTTACACTCATCGAGACCTTTCATTTGAGTACCCACATCAATTTTTCATATATTTTGTATATTTATATATATTAAATATATGTATATATATATATATGAAAAACATATAAAAATGCATGTGGGTACTCAAATGAAAGCTCTTGATGAGTGTAACATCAGGATGAGCTTATTTCTTTAAAAATATCAATAATTAAGAAATGATCTTGTATCTTGTGAACTATCGACATTTTTAAAGATGTAAGCTCACCCCGACATTACACTTGGAGACCTTTCATTTGAGTACCCACATCAATTTTTCATATATTTTATATATGTATATATGAAAAATATATCAAAATGCATGTGGGTACTCTAATGAAAGCTCTTGATGAGTGTAACATCAAGATGAGTTTATATTTTTAAAATCGCCAATATTTAAGAAAGTACAGTGCAATTTAACAAAAGTCATTATTTATTAAAACAAAATTTTATTTATTTATATTTCACTAGTCCCGGCAGCCACATAGTGACTGCAAGGTTGCTAGTTAATATTATTATTATAATTGATATTAAAAATAAATTCTATTTTTTTTTTACAGTACTGCAGTCAAAGTGTTAAAGTAGAAGAAGTATACGGTAACCACAGAACAATAATGACGGGTGATAGTCTAAAAAAAATGGCTGAGATATTGAACGCATAAATGAGAATGCCAATAAATAACAAACGTACATCATTCCAAAAAAAAAAAAAAAAAATGAAACTAAATAAAAAAATTTCTCACTAATAATATATATATATATATATATATATATATATATATATATATATATATATATATATATATATATATATATTTATTTATTTATTTAATTATATAAATAATGATTGAAAACTGTCAGCTACAATCCTCGTGTATAAAATCTATTGCTAGGAGAGTCTCCTCATGAAGAAAAAAGCCATTTTATAGATTAAGCTCATGATTATTTTAATTATTATAATAATTTTTTAAAAATCATCTACACTAAAGAAATCAGCATTTAAATGTACTAATAATTGAAGCTGGTGCAATGTACGATCAAAGCGTGTCTATACGGCGTTTGGATGTAACTCAGTGGACAGATTGGCATTCTTAAGCTGTATGGAACGCCATATTTGTTACTATTAACGCCATATCTCATGAGAGTATCGAGGATCACACAATAATTGTAGAAAATAAAATATTAAATATTAAATATTAATTAATAATAATTAATAACTTTAGATATTATTTATTATTAAAAATATTTAAATTGATAATCGTTTTTTAAAATATATTGAATTGTTCAATTGTAAGTTAACGTTAAAGTTTGTAATATACTTCTGTAAAATGTAAAAAATATTTCTTTATATTTTTTTAAAAGCATTTCTTGATCTTTATATATATATTATGATACATTCGCCTTCATTATGTTGTGATTTAGCTTAATTATCATCTCTTTAAATGTCTGTTGTTATTAGCAGGTGTTCTTAAACATATGTGACTAATTTTTCATTACATACTATTATCACTACTATATAATATTACTCTAAATAAAGATTAATTAATACTGTAATTGTAAAACACGATTGGGACACACGTCACAATTTTATGGTCGTAATTTTAAGTTTAATTATTAAATAAAACAATGTTCCAATTTTCCATCAATTTTTTTATTGTTTTATCCTATTTTTTATTAAATATTAAAGTAACAATTTAATTACTATTAATAAGTAATTAAAAAAAAAAAAAATTAAAAAAAAATTTTTTTTTAACAAAAAAAAAGTAAATAAAATTTTTTAAAAATTACTTTTTTTTTTTAACTTATGAATATCAAGGTAACAAATTTAATCAATACTAATGAGTTAGATTATTTTTAAAATTTACTTAATTTTATTTAATCATTAAATAAAACAATTTTCCATCATTTTTTTTTATTTTTTCTCAACTGCTAAAGTAATAATTTAATTACTATTAATGAGTAATTAAAAAAAAAAAAAAAAAAAAAAAAATTCTTTTTAATAAAAAAAAGTACATAAAATTTTTTAAAAATTACTTTTTTTTTTTGAACTTATGAATATCAAGGTAACAAATTTAATCAATACTAATGAGTTAGATTATTTTTAAAATTTACGTAATTTTGTTTAATTATTAATAATGTCCCAATTTTCCATCACTTTTAATTTTTTTATCCTATTTTTTCTTAACTACTAAAGTAACAATTTAATTACTATTAATCAGTAATTAAAAAATTTAAAAAAAAGTACATAAAATTAAAAAAAAATTCCTTTTTTTTTTTATTTTGAACTTATAAATATCAAGGTAACAAATTTAATCAATACTGATGGTTTGAATTATTTTAAAAATTCACGTACGTTTTTTGGAAGTTTTTAAAGTTGGATCTGTTATCGCGGCCGCGGGATTACACGTGAATGAAACCGTGAGTGCAAATCGCGTTCCCGAGGTCACGGGTTCTACTGCGTGAAGGTTCTCGCCTCCAGACGTAAACATTGACACTCTGCCTGTTTAATTATTCACTCGTAAGTATTTAATCCAATTAAATAAATGAATATTTTAAAGAATCTAAATAAATTACCTTTACGAGGTTCGACCGTAGAGTTGACATTATTGTCATCAATGAATACAAACCTCCCACCATCGAAATCTCGGCCAAAGTCATTTAGATATAATAGAGACGTGTAATGAAAATGCTCGTATGTTTCCTGGGAAAAATTTTTTTTATTAAAAATCAATGATTTATTAAAAATTATTAATGATTTTAAAATCAGCAGATTAATTGTTTTTTTATTTTATCAAAAAAAAAAAATTTTTTTTTTAATTAAATTAATATAATTTTTGGTTATTATTGACAAGTGGGGTCCACTAAGGTGTGCCAAAATGTAACTTCCGTGATGGATTTTTTAAAATTAGAATTTTGAGTTCTGCTTTTATCAAAAACATAAAATTTTAATTTTACCCAAAAACATGAAAGCCAAAATTTTGTCCAACTTTTGAACGATATTTTTTATCAAAAATGCGCCGTAAAAACAAGCAGAATAAAAAATATCGTGAGAGAAAAAAAATAAAGATTGTAATAGCTTTTTTTCCTTCAAAAGTTGGACAAAATTTTGGCTCTCATGTTCTTTGGTAAAATTAATATTTTATTTTTTTTTTTAAAAGTACATAAAAAAACGAAGTAAGAAAAAAAATAGTTGAATATCACAATTTTCTAAAAAATTTATTAATTTTTTTGAAAATTTTTTAATCACCTTTTTTTTTTTAATTTTTCATTTTTTTTATGTATTTTTAAAAAAATTTTCGTTCAAAAAAATGAAAATTAAATTGATGGACCCGACTTGTAAATAATTACCTAATTTTTTAAAAATTTATATAATTATATATTTTTTCAATAATTAATTGATTTAAAAAAAATCATCAGATATCAGCTGATTTCAGTATCATAATAATAATCATAAAAAAAAAGTAAACCTTATCAATATGAGGGTGCCAGTACTCATCATGAACAGTTTTGGCAGAGACGTTGGTCATCCGTGAGAAAAAAGTGGGTTTTGTTAAATAAATTTTGTCTGCATCAACTCCAAAATGATGAGCAACAGCGTGCTGGATCTTAGTCTTGACAACCCTGTAATTAAATAACTCAATTAATTCACCGTATATATTTCCAATAAAATCATATCACAAAAAGTAGACTTTCTTATAAATAGCAAAGTCAGCAGGATTAAATATTTTAGCAGCTTGCTCCAGCGAGTAAACATCAATAAACTTCTTCCCCTTGCTCAGCGCTCCGCTGTGAAGGTCCAGTATGCTAGCTCCGCCGTCAGATCCGCCGAGATTCATTCCATTCAAGGCTATTTTGTACAGCACCTCAGTCTCGGTGTTAGAAACTAGCTTATCAGTGACGACACGGCCGCATTTTTCTGGTACGCAGCCTGGATACGTGGCGAGCTCGGCTTTGTAGTCATTAGCACAATCTAGATTCTGAGTTCTGCTCAATAGAATGTCTTTCTGCCGCGCAAATGACACTTCTTTGCCACGTTTGCTGTTGTACCAGACAATCAACAGGACTCCGAGAATCAGGACACAGCGAGACCAGACTTTTTGATAAGGAAACGATACCCTTGGTCCAAATTTCCTTAAAAATTAATTTTAAATTAAAAAAATTAATTCCAATATTTTTTAATGACAGCTGAAGTTTTTAGCTGTCAGCTGTCAATTTTAAAAATTTTTTTAACAAATCAATTACAATAAAAAAATACTTCTAAAAAATTTATTAATTTTCACATGTGAAATTTTTTAATCAATTTTTTTTTATAATAATTTAATTGATGAAAATGAAGTTAGCCGACATTTAAAAATTTTTAGAAATTTTTTATTGAAAAAATTTAAATTAAATAATTAAAAAAAAATTTCACTTGTAATAAACTTGAAAAACTATAAGTGTAATTTTTTAGAAATATTTTTTTTAGTTGTAATTTAATTAATAAAAAAAATAAAAAATTTGCTAACTTCAGTGTCATTTTAATTGCCATAAAATTATAAAAAAATTTATAACATAAAAGTCAGCTGTCGCTTGACAATTTTTTAATTTTTTTTAACAAATAAATTTGCTCCAATAAATTATTTAAAAAAAATTGCATTTGTAGTTTTTTTTAAATTTCTAAATGTCAATTTTTTTTAGAAATTTTTTTTTGCCATAATTTATTTGTTACAAAAATTATTAACTATCTGCTAAGTTAATTTTCATAAAAAATTTTTAATGAAAATAAATTTAGCAGAAATTTAATAATTTTAAAAATTTTTTTTAACAAATAAATTATGGCAAAAAAAAATTAGGAAAAAAAATTGACATTAAGAAATTTAAAAAAATTAAAAATCCAATTTTCTTTTAATTATTTTTTGGAACTAATTTTATTGTTAAATAAAATTTAAAAATTCTCTAATGACTGCTAACTTTAACGTCATAATTTTTTAATGTCTGTCAACTTCAGTGTTATTATTTTTTAAAGTAATTTTCTACTCACGGTTCTACAGGAACATCCTGATCCTGACTGTCTTTTTTCGCCTCAGTTTTACTTCCTTTACCTTCTCGCTGTCTTACTTTTTTTTCTTCTTGTGTCATTTTTTGTTTTTTAATATTTTTATTTTCGAGGACGGATTTCGGAATGTAAGTGACGTTTCGTTTGACAGATCGTTGACACTTATTTATAAATCGTCACATAACCTCCCGCTCTTATTTATCGGCTTTTTTGAATAACATTGAAGTTAGCCGTCAGCTGTTGATTTAAAAAATTTTTTTAACAAATCAATTACAATACAAAAATGCTTATAAAATTTTTCACTTGTAATTTTTATTAATTTTCACCTGTAAAACTTTTTAATTTAATTTTTTTTATAATAATTTAATTGCTACAAAATCCTAAAAAAATTTTTAATATCTGTCAACTTCAGTTTCATGCTTTTTTTGAGTGTTCTTCAAGTGTCAGCGCCTCTGACGGCTAAAACTCGCGAATTTAAATTTTCCGCCGCTAGAGGCGCTGAAACTCGTCCAACTGTCAAATAATAATAAATTTAAATCTGCTTTATCAACACAGTATTTTTTCACACCGATTTTAATTTTTAATTTTGTCTAAAAAAATATCACGTTTCCTTTTTTCATACACTGGAACACGTGTTTTAAGTAACCGCATGAAACGCAATAAATATTAAAAGTATTGACGTATAATTACATTAAACAATAATTGTTAATTTTAATCCAATTAACTGAAAATAATTTTTTCAAGTATTTTATTAAAGTTAACAATTGTTACTTTTATAAAGGTGAGTTTTTGGTTATGTTTACTAGTGGTGATTATTAATTTTTAAATTTAAATACAAATAAATAATTTAAAGTGAAATAACATAAAATTTCCTATTTGACATTTTTTTTTATTGTTCTTAAAAAATAAAGTAGTTTTAAAAAATTATTTAAAAAAAAAACGCAATTATAATTTTTTGGAGCGATCTAAAGATGAATTTTTTTTTTATAATTTAATTATAAAGAAAATTATCAGATGTCTCTCAATTTCAGTACCATTATATAAATTTTAATTAATTATGATTAATTTCATGATAACGCATTTGAGAGATATCTGACAACTTAACAATTCAATTATAATAAAAAAATTTCCACGTGTAGAAGTTTAAAAAAATCCCAAGTAAAAATTTTTCAAATTTTTTTTTTAAATTGATTTATTATAAAAATTTGAAAAGTTTTTATATTCCCGCTAATTTGAGTATCATTTAAAATCATAAAAATTAAGTTAGCCGACATCTAAACTTTTTTAGAATTTTTTTTTAATGACATTAAAGTTAGCAGTCACTAGATAATTTTTAAAATTTTATTTAACAAAAAAATTACATTTTTAATTTTTAAAAATTTCTACATGTCAATTTTTTTTGCCATAATTTATTTGTTAAAAACAATTATTAAATATCTGATAAATTTAATTTAATTTTTTTTTTTTTTTTTTTTTTTTTGATAAAATAATTACAAAAAAATTGCGCATGTAAAAAAATTTGAAAAACTAAATGTCCAATTTAAAAAAAAATTTTTTTTATTGCTAATTCAATTAATACCATCAGACAATCGCACAGAATTGCAAACAAAAATAAAAACATGACTTTCAAAATACCAAACTTAGTCACTACAATCTATGAGCATTAATTTGTTATGTCAGCTTAATGGTTCTGGCAAGATTTACCTCCTAAAATTTCAAATTCTCTTAGTTTAGAGTTTCTTAAGATGAGAGTACTGGATTTTCTGATAAATCTTGAATAATAATATAATAGTAAGCTGGTTAAAATAATTACTTTATAATATTTAAAAACATTATGTACATTTAAATATTATGTAAATTTTATGTTTTAAGCTATCAAGTAAATTCTTTATCATTAATATGTATCGGCTGTACTTTTGTGAATTATAATTTTGTAGACATTATTTTGCCATTCGGCTTTCCAGTCTAGTTCGTGTCTAGGCATTTAAACCTAATAAATAAATAACAAAAAAAAAGAAATTCAAAATTTTTTGCTGTCGGCTAATTTTAGTTTCATTTAAATTTCTAGCTAAAAAATGGCAACATCATTAGCAGCCCAACTAAAAAAGCTCGAGGTTCCTCAAACTTCATTGCTTCTCCAAGATAAAAAGCGTCCGAGTTTATTATTTGACCCGAAGGAAGCAGCGAATCTCGACCTAGAAAAAGTCTTCAAAATCGGTAAGAGTGGCTTTGACGAGCTTCTAAAACAATCAGCTGTCTTCCAGCAATTCGAATCAATATTCTTTTCCGAAAGCTCGCTGAAATTCGAGCGAGCAGTCCACTCATCAAAGGAGAATAAAAAACTCGACTTGGTAATAAATAATTTTCTAATTTATCTCTCGCCTTATTTTCTGCTCCACACTGCGCACAAGACCTTGGAGTGGTTAATCCGTAGGTTCCGGATCCACGAGCACAACCAGGACCAATTTATAATGTTAATCTTACCGTATCACGACACCAGGATTTTTGTACGAGCGCTGCAGCTCGTGGACTTGACGAACCCGATCAACAAGTGGCACTGGCTCGAGCCGATCCAGAAACCAGGAGTTCCACTGTCTTCCCTAGCGGTGGTGAACCGGTTGGCGTGCGACAACAGTTTTCTGAACTTGCTCTGCTCCCATGTGCTCGCTGCGACGGAAATCTACGGAGTAGAATCTCGCCGGTTGAGTACTTTGTACTCGTTCTACGCGACGAGAGTCATCGGAGCGCTGGAGCGGTCTAAAGAAATCACCGAAGTTCAAGTAAGTCATTTACTTCCAGTACTTGTGCATGGACTCATCAGTTCCGTTGTAGACTTTACCGCGAGTACCTACATGGTTCTCACGCAATTGTGGACCAAAGCGCGTCTTGATGATCGGACTATGAAATCATTGCTAGCCAAAGCTCTCAAACACCCGCCTGACGAGCTCAGAAATGAAGTATTGATGCTCGTTTACTACGTATACGACACACCTCATCATTCTTTCACAGCAGTTTCCGATAAAATAGTAACCCGCGCAAACAAACCGTGGTTCTGCGAAGAGTCCACCAAAATTCGAGGTACCAAAATTGATACTTCTAAATTTTTAATTCTCCTGAGCGAGAATGCCATCAAAATGGTGGTAAAAAATCCAGATGAGGCTAAAAAAGTCAGAGATTTTGTGACAACTATTTTTGAGAAAATCAATTTTGAAGACAAAGAAATTAACACTATTTTAAAAACGACTTTAAAGCCGAGTTTGGTCTCCGGAACGTTGTCTCTGGCTGGTAAAGAGTTTCTGAGCCAGCTGTTCAAGGCTATCGAGACCCGTTACCCGGTGTGCTTCGACGAGTACCTCAAAAACTTGATGGCAAAGAGCGAGAGCGACCTAGAAGCCAAGAGTGTCCTTCAATTTCTGACATCCTGGCACTCCGGAACGAGAGACACCAAAAAATCAATGGATATTTTAAGCAGATTGTTCCACTACAGCGCTGACCAAAGAGTCCTGGCCTTGAAAACTTTCTCCACAGAGACTCTGCACATCAGTGACGGGTTCCAGGAGCTGTTAAACAACGCCCTGCTCCAGAGATTCAACGACGAAGATGTAAGAGTTGTAAAAGCTCTTTTGGATTTCCCGGTGAAGCGGCTGCAGAGTTTGTTTTCCACCGAAGTTCTGGTGGACAATTTGATGACTCTATTGTCGCAGTGTCACACAGCGAAGCGTCACACTCTGGCCAGTCCGGCGCTTAAAATTTTACTTGAAGTCTGGGACGAGGGAGACGACACCAGTATTTTCATCGCAACTCTGCCG
The DNA here is from genome assembly GCF_013202065.1 of Cotesia typhae. NCBI lineage: Eukaryota > Metazoa > Arthropoda > Insecta > Hymenoptera > Braconidae > Cotesia > Cotesia typhae. The sequence continues at coordinate 5,592,903 of NW_027423774.1, read as the reverse complement.
TATTTATTCCCGAGCTGCGGCGAAGAAATTACACTAGCGTTGCAAATTCTTAATTCTGAGTTCGCCAATAAAAATAAATTATTGCAGAAGGTGAAGGAAAACCTAGGACCCCATATACTCGCGAAAGACCCCACAGTGTCTGGAATAACCGCGGAAGAAATTGGATCAACTGCTTTTCACAATATGATCAATTGGGAATTGATACCGCCTACTGAAAATATTTTGTCTACCATGAAATTGTCTGACAATGTCGACGCGACAGCTGTGTTCTTTAATCTGATGCTTCTGGGGTCAGTTGTCCGAGTTCCAGTTAAGAAATTGCCACCAAAAACAGCTTTAGAAGTGATTGAAATGGTCGCTAAAATGATAAAACAGTACCCCAAGGTCCAGGTTATGCCCGGATACAATCAACTAAACGGACAAAACATCCACGAAGCGCTAAAAATGACTTCCAAAGAAATTCTACCACTGCAAGCTGGTACTGGAGTCCTTGAACAAGTCCACAGACGCTTTGATCTCCAGTCAAAATTGAACCTGGACTTTGAAAATGACCCTGAAAACGCTCATCTTATTTTACGGACCCTTGAGATCCTGTTTGACGGCATGGCTTCGTCTATTCACAAAGCTATTCACTACTCTTGGTGCGTAAAACTATTTTTCCAACGTCACTTTTCTTCAGCGTCAGATTTGTTGCGCTTTTTGTCCCAATTTTTCGTAAAGCCCGTAGCGCCTCAAACTTCATTCCACTGTTTACAAATAGCCTTGGCAGTATTGTCCCACTCTGATTCATTCCAGTGGATTCACCAGGACAAGACCTTCATCACAAATTTACTGATTGCTTTAGCACGACCGAATCCAAGATGTCGCGAAGCAGCGTTGACTATTTTAAAGCGCATCACCCAGACCTTCAATATCTCGATGGAGGGAGCGTCAGTTCTTCTGAACCAAATCTCCAACCGAGAATCTGAAATTTCATTAGACCCGGAGCAGCTTCGAGTAATTCTTTACCTTACATTATCTCCAGACCCAGCTGTAAAGTCCCAGTTCAAAGAATGTGAATGGGAAAAGCTTCAAGACACCCGAGAATTTTTATTCAAAATAATTCTAGACGACAGTGTGCCAATTCACACATCAGCTCAGCTTCTGGAAGTCCTGACTTTCGTAAACGGGCCGAAGGTGCTCCAAGAACTCGCTCCGAAAGGCGTGAGACTGCTGAAACAGCTGAAGGAGTTTCCAGAAAAATTTTATACAAAATTAGCGCTCAGTAATATTTTGCAGAGGTTTGAGAGCTGCACAGCAGAAGCTCTGAAGCAGGAATACGCCTGGCAGCTGTTCGACCAAGCTATCGTCACTCACCACGTTGAAATCCCTTGGAAAGACAAGCACAAGTCTCCCAGCATCGTCATATTGAAGCAAATTGACCAGAGCTTCTACGACAAAGTCAGCAAAGTTGTCCCGGGGCTTGAAAAAAAAATAATCGGCAAGCTCGTGGACATTGTAACTGACTGCGAGGTCGGTAGCATCGTTACAGCAGCCACCCGGGTGGTCAAGAGAATCCAGATCGACGCCCAGCTGATAATAGACGAGCTCAGGGCGATGAAGGAAGCCAAGCTGCCTGAAGAAGACACTTCCCAGCAGACTCCAGCGCAGAAGCGGCGATCTCAGCGCATGAAGCGCATCCACTTGCGACCGGAGATCATCAACACCCGCGAGTGGAGGCGAGGAATCACCGTCCTGGAGTTCATCCAGCGGGCTGACAATCAGGAGCTCAATGTCAACAATCAGGAGCTTTTATTGCCAGTTTTGTTCGAGCTACTTCGACTGTGCATTGCCTTTGAAGAGCAGAGTCCGCTTGAGTACACCAACCAGCTGCTGCTCTCTGCGATTAATTACCTGTCCTCCAAAGGACTCCCCATTCCGGATCCTCATCAGCAGGTGGATTTAATTTCTCAGTGTATAAGAATCTCCCAGAATCCTGGAACTCATCATCACGCGCTGCTGGTTCTGGTGGAACTATTTAAAGTTGCTGATATTTCAACAGCCTTGCACAGCATCATGCCGATCTTCACTTTCATGGGAAGCTCTGTTCTTCGCCAAGACGACGCTTATTCAATTCAGATTATTTCCAAGACCATTGAAACTGTCGTGCCGATTATTAATGCTACTAATGATGAAACTCACGCCTGTGAAATTCTCAGAATTTTTGTTATTTCTCTGCCAGATGTTCCTGAACACAGAAGATTCCCGATATTTACCAAGCTGCTGCAGCTTTTGGAGAATCATCTCCATTTGTTTTACCTTTTGACGTTTGAAAGTCATGTTTTGATTCAAGGAAAAGATCCTCAGTTACAACAAACTTCCTCACAGCGGCTTGAATTTGCGCTTAGTATTTCTAAAGAATTTTCCGCTAAAACGCTGATCGACGTCTGCGTTAAATTGGTTGAATTTATGAAGATTTTGCCAGTGGAAATAAAAGAGAACCAAAGACAGCACATTGTTTTTCCAAAAAATTATATTTTTGACGTCAGTAAAAATTCTCCCAAACAATTAAGACACTACCGGTACACAATTGTCCAATTTTTGAGCTTACTTTTGTCTTCTCAGGAGTTTGTCGACAAAGTAGCTCTTTTGAGCGACAAAGGTCTCTCAAAAATCAGATCATTGTGTGACAAATTGATTGTGGAGCTGATAATCATCATCCAGAGCGTGGCTAAGAGCGCGGACTCGGCTCAGGGCAAGCCGACGGAAAAGTACTGGAAAGTCCTTCTGCACAATTTGTACGACATTTTATCAGCAGTGAACAATCTTCTGCCGAGTGAAGTTTTTGTAATGAGCGTCGAGAAGCTGATCAACCACGACTTGTTGACGGTAAGACGTAAAATTCTGGAATTACTCAACGCGCGGCTCCAGCAGCGCAAGTTTGCGGAAGAAAACCGCACGAAGCTGATGACTTTGGTGAAGCATTTGATGGAGATAGTCGGTAAACACGGAAGAATGCTGAGCCAAGAGATGGAAGTCGTCCAGCAAACAGCTCTCATTACTCTGAAGCTCCTGGCCAAGCTGCTAGCCTTCGAGCATCCTGAAGAGTTCAAGCCAGTGCTAACACTCACCACCGAGTACATGAGCGCGAAAGAAGGGCCACTGTTAGGATCTGTTGTGCTGTGCGTCGCGGAACTCAGCAGCGCGATGAAAATCCACGCGATTCCTCTGATGAGCAAATTCATGCCGGGGATAATTAAACTGGTGAAGACTCACTGTCATCACGAGTCTCCGGACATTGTCGTGATTAGTATAATCAGCGCGCTGCAGAAGATCGTCGATTCTTTCGCAAGATTCTTATCCAGCTACCTTGATGAGCTTCTCCCCGAATTATGCAGATTAAATATTCTTTACACAGACCCAGATCATCCCAAAGTAGGAATAGTCGTTTCTAAACTCAAGGCGACTTGTCAGAAAATTTCTTCTGACGTAAGATTGTCGCCATTGTTGCGCATAACTGGAGAAGTTTATGATTCCGTGATTGAGGGACAGAATTACGCGCTAATCCCGCCTCTGGTGGCCATTTTGTCGGACGCCTTTGCAGGCTTGACGCGTATCACCTTAAAAGGGGTTAAAGGCGAACTGACTTCGTTTTTCTTGAAGTTTTTGGAGTTCCGCGAGAAGATAGGAACCACCGACGCCATGGAGACTGACGATGAGCAAAATCAAGTCGCTCAGAGGATTTATATGGTTGAAGAAAGCGTGAGCAAAGCTTTGATCGCCTGGGTGCTGAAATTCGACGCTGAAACTCTTAGAGATTTTTACAGAAAGGAGCTGCTGCCTTGGACCAGAGGAGACTCGGAGCTCAAGTGCAGAAAGATTATTTTTTACAGATTGTCTTCGAATGTCATGGACGGAATAAACGAATTGTCCGAGTCTTTGCCTGAGTCTTTTTCCAAGGCCTTGGCGGAGTTGGTCTCTGCTGTACCGAACTTCATGCTGCCGCTAGCGGCGCCACTGCTCAAAGACAACAACTTGGCGGTTAATCCGCCAGGTGACGACACTTTCCAGGAGGAGTTCTCACGTGTTGAAGTCACGGAGGCCATTTTGTCGACGCTGAAGAAGATTTTTGAAATTGTTCCCTGTAATGCTATCAACTCGGAGTGGTTTGATATTTTGACACAGCCGATTGTGGATCAGATTGAAAATGTCTTGGGAAGCAAAGAAGATTTTGAATTCAGGGCTAAAGATCTGATTGTTCCCTGTGTGGCGTTCTTCGCTGCTGCGACTTCAGACGCCGCTGTTCATAAGAAGATTATTTACCAGACGCTTCTCAAGACTCAGCACAAAGAGTCTCATGTTCGCGGCACCGCGCTAAATGCTGTTGTGGAAATTGCCAGGAAACTTCAGGAAGACTTCATGCCCTTCTTGCCGGAAACTGTGCCCTTCCTCGCGGAACTCCTGGAGGATGGAGAGAAACAAGTTGAGAAGGCTACTTTGGAAGCTGTTAGGACTCTGGAAGATATTCTTGGAGAACCCCTGCAGAAATATTTCTAATTTTTTATTTTATTCAAGATAATATTAATTAATAAATTTGAATAATTATTTAGAAAAAAAATAGTTTATTTTTAACTTAAATACAATTTCTTATTCGAAATACATTTATATAGTTTTTTTTTATAATACAAATAGATTACATAAAAAAAAAAATAGCCCAAATTTAATTAGTTGTCAGTTTTTACATTAAGTAGTAAAAAAAATATAAGGTGATTTATGGATTTATAAAATTTTGTGGAAAATTATATTACGTATCGAACTTTGACAGTTTTTGCTTGTTTAAATAAATGGACGCAATATCACGCGGTCAATATTAAATCAATTAGTTTTTTTTTTTTTTTTTAAAGTCGCTCAAATAGTAAGTTACTTTTTATCCAAAGCTTGGATTTATTGTTTTAGTTTATTTAATTTTTCTGTTAGTTACAATTAGGCTCGTTTTTTTTTTTTTTTTTTTTTTTAAGTCGAGGATTTTTTATGTTTGTCGGATAGTTGTCTTGTTTTTTCACCGCTGTTGGGTAATCAGACTTGTGGAACTTCTTGCGCTGGTCTCAGAGCCATTCCTTCTCCCGAGTTAGTTGCCGGCGTTTTCCTGGTCATAAAAATTTTTTATTTTAATTAGTTAATAAAATTTGAGGGGAATTTTAAATGGTTTTTGAGTAGTAAAAATTAATGTGAAATTTAGAGTCAATTATTAGAGAGTTTATTTTTTGAAAATTTTTTTTCTTTAGGTTGGATTTATGGATTATTTATTACAAGTTTACAAAAATTTTATTTGTATATTTTTTTTTGCAATTTAAAAATTTTAATCATTGAGTACTTAAGTATCAAACAATTTTTTTGATTAGTTTTTTAAGTTTTTCGAGAAAAAAAATGATATGGTACTCTACAAATTTATTTTTCAAAATATTCAATTAAAAACTAGACAAGTATGCGTTTTTTTTTTTTTTTTTTTTTTTTTTAATTGGACTTTTGCAATAAAAAAATTTATTGTCCACAATTAGCTAATTCAAATTCATAAATTTGCTGCACTAGAAAATTAAATAAAAATTTAATTACTAAGTTAATTTTTTGATTTTTCAAGATAAAAAAATAGTGTAGCTCTTAATCTAAAAATTCATAAATTTCCTGATTCTGGAACTAGAATAATTTTTTTTTTTTTTTTCTACTAATAAATAATGAAAATCAAGTTAGCCGACATCTAATAATTTTAAGAATTTTATTTTTATTAAAAAAATTATTACAAAAAAATAAAAAAAAAATTTTCAATTTTCATTTAATTTTCAAAAAACTTTAAAAATTATAAGTGCAATTTTTTAGTTCTAATTTAATAAATTAAAAATAATCAAAAAATTAAAAACGTCGGCTAACTTTATTATTGTTAATAAATATTAAAAAAAAATTATAACACTAAAAATTAATATGATAAATATTTAAAAAAAAATTCCACGTATAGTTTTAAAAATTTTCTACATATGAAATTTTTTCCTTTAATTTTTTAAAAATAATTTTTCAATAAAATAAATCATTAAAATTTTCAGATGTCGGCTAATTTTCATAATTAATAAAATTAACTAAAAAAAAAAAAGTAATAAATATATTCAAAAGAGCGTTTACCTCTTTCGGTATTGAAAAATGATATAAACAATAACCGCGTTGCCAACAAAGAGTAGTACAATCAGGATGGACGGCACCACCATATCTGCAAAAGAAAAAAAAAAAAAAAAATGTTAATAATTAATTAATGAGAATAAATAATGTAGATTTATCGATTAAACTGTTTACAAATGAGTCACTCGAACGCCGCATGGCACATTGACCTATGAACTTTCAGTATATTTAAATAAATAAACCATTTTGCCCGGCAAAAATTCGAGCGGTTCTCTGTAGAAGGTTTTGAGAAAGCCCTCGACCTAACTCTGGCCAGGGTGCTCCATTTGCATGGAAATAATCTAAAAAATCCACTAACCTATGACAAAGTCCCCCTTCTTGCTCATCGCGGATTGCGCTGGATCTGCCATATCAAAATTACTTCCAACGGCGACTGCGTTCTCGATTCTTCCGATTCTCACCCCCGTTGACTGGATATTACTGTCTGATAGGCTCGATAAGCGGTTGCTGTCCGACTCCGTTTTTAAAATTGCCGCCGACGATGCTGGAAAATTATTTTTTATCAGTATTAAGTTACTAAAAAATTTAATGATAATTTGTTTCGTTATTTGTACGAGTAGTTTTTAAATTTAAGTTGTAGTTATGTAGTGCTGACGAATCGGTTATTAGATACGAGATAAGAAACATTTTTTTTAATGTTCATAAGCGTAATCTATTTTTAAATATCTTTTTTTTTTTTTTTTCTTTTAATGTTTAAAAAATAACTTTGTCAGTTTATGGTAATAAATAATTACTGTATCAGTAATTACGAAATAATTTATTAATAAATTTCATATTTATGTCAATTGGTATAATAATTGATAAATTAATAATAATAATAATTAAATGGTCAATGACCATATTTTTGCTCTGGAATTAAAAAATTATTATTTATAGAAAATTTTTAAATAAATCTTAATTTTTTAATAATAATAAAATTTTTTTATTATTATTATAAATTAAGAAAAAAATAAATCATAATGATTTAATATTATTTTTATTCTGAAAAAAATTATAATTTATAGAAATTCTTTAAAAAAATTTTGATAAATTTTTTAGTCTATATTATTAAGAGAATAAGCAAAATTTTGTGGCCAGTGTATTAATATGATAAAATGGGTTTTTATGATTAAATTTGGTATCATTAGAAAGGTCTTAACTTGAATTTGTGCCTTTTTAAGGTTTTATATCATTTTCACCAATAATCGATTTATAGTGATAAGTATTTAGGCTGCATTCGAAAATTCTCTATCTCTAGATACATAATTAAGAAATAATCCTGTATCTCGTGAACTATTGACATTTTTAGAAATATAAGCTCATCCTGATGTTCCACTCATCAAGACCTTTCATTTGAGTACCCACATCAATTTTTCATATATTTTATATATTTATATACATTATATATATATGTATATATGAAAAATATATCAAAAATGCAAGTGGGTACTCAAATGAAAGCTCTTGATGTATGTAACATGAGGATGAGCTTATATTTTAAAAAACGTTAATATTTAAAAAAGTACAGTGCAATTTAACAAAATTCATTACTTAATGAAGCGAAATTTTATTTATTTATATTTCACAAGTCACAGAGTGACTGCAAGGTTGCTATAATAACAATAATAATATAGTAATAAAAAATAAAAATAAATCAATGCAATTTAATGTTATTTACTTTATGAAATGATACTATTTTAAAAAGCCACGTGGCTGTCATGCGTTAATACTTTTAAAAGTTCTTACTGTATAGAATCTTACGTAGTAATGCAATAAAATTATCATTAACAATAACGATAATAACAATAACTAAGAAGCATGAGGTCAGAATGAGGCTATCGCAGTTGACTTCCCCTCGTAATTCACTTAAAACATCGCGTAATATATACTACGTACATATGTATATGTATATAGAAACATTTAAAAATAATTCTCTGTATTTACCGAGTTACTTTCCGACCGGAAATTCGAATTCTTTGTCACTCTTTCCGTCGATTGTCCGAGCATTTCTTTTAATGCGACACAATGGAGTAGAGATTAGTATGTAGTGAATGATAAGAGTGATATGAGCGAGTGTTTCGAAGACGGGCGAACTAACACTGAAGAGCGCTTATTTATATTATATAAAATGACGATTGTGTCGGAATTCGTTTGGAGGTAGATTGGGGACTTGTCTACTAATTCTCACGCTAATTGATTCAACACGCTTCTGTTTGTTATTTGTTCTGTGGTTTGATAGATATGTTTTATTTTTTATTTTTTTACGCTCAGTTTTTGTAGTTATTTTTTTTTAATTTTTTAATTCAAAATTTGAATTTTTTTTAATTTTTTAATTTAAAATTTGAATTTTTTTAATTTAAAATTTAAATAAAAAAAAATTTTTTAATTTAAAATTTCAATTTTAAAAAATTTTTCAATTTAAAATTTGAATTTTTTTTAATTTCTTAATTTAAAATTTTAATTAAAAAAAATTTGTCAATTTAAAATTAAAATTTTTAAATTGAAAATTTGAATTTTTTTTAATTTCTTAATTTAAAATTTGAATTAAAAAAAATTTGTCAATTTAAAATTAAAATTTTTAAATTTAATAAAATTAAAAATAACTTTTTTACTTAATTTAAAAATTCATAGCCAAAATTTGGAGTATAAAAATTCAGTATAAAATTTCTGAATTATTTAAACATTTTTCTGTAAATAAAAAATTTTTTTTTTTGGTTTCTAAAGATAAAATTTAATTAAAATAGAATTTATTTAACTAATCAACTTAAAAAAAATTTAACATCAAAATTCATCAATAAAATTTTACTGTTTTTTTTTTTTTTTAATAATAATAATAACACAATTTTGACTGCCGTTAAAAAATTCAAATTAAAAATTGACGTTAAAACATGAAAAAAAATTAATTATATTAAAAAAATATATAAATAAAATTTTTTTTAATTTTTTTAAAATAAATTTTTAGTGTTTCAATAATATTTAAATTAAATTAAAGATACTTTATTTTTTTATAAATTTTTTTCAAAACTAAATTTCATTTAAATTTCAAATAAAAAAGTAAATCCGAGATTGACGTCCTCAAAACTCAAACGAATTAAAATCTCCGATAACGCTAATCTTGAAAAAATCTTATCAACATATATTATTATGCATTAATATTATTATTATTATTATTAAGTCACCTACGCAACTATAAATACATTGTAAAAGAATAAAATATTAGAATAGAGCAGAAATCAAGGATTTAGCAAACTATTGCATCAGTTTCTAGCAAAATAATAAATAATTAACAATGGCTTAAAAATGTGATTACAACTGTTCTTTTGGCATGAAAAAAAAAAAAAAAAAAAAAAATGTTCTGTTTATGCAAATAAAAAAACTCGGCAAGCAAATGATAAAAAAACAAATCGAGCGAACAAAGAGGAGAATTCTCATCCAAAGTTAACTCACTTATGAGGTTTCTTAGCGTGTCTGCAAAAATCCGTATCATGATGTCTTTGGTTCAGCGTACAAATAATATTTAATAAATAATAAAAATCAACAAAAATGAAAACTAGCAAAAAAAACCATTTTTAAAAATTTAAAAAGCAGCTCCAAAAAGCGGAAAAAAATTTATTAATATTTATCGAAGACATTTACAATTCGGCTCGGAATTGTCAGCTGAACACGGTCAGCATCACGTTCTCACACCGTTTTCACGATACTGTACAATCTCGCGGATTCTGACTCTCTTTCTCGGTCTCTGTCTTTGTTTATCAGCACAAGGCACACTCTACAGTCAGACAAATGTCCAAAGTCTCTTCCCGCCTTGTTCTGTTCCACTATATGTGCAATTTTATCCGCTAAACTTAACTAAACTCCAATCCGCTCGTTACGTTTAAGATTGTTCTCAAATAAATGTGATTTTATATGATTTTTAAAAATTTTATCTATTTAAAAAAATAAAATATCGCTTCTCTTTGTCTCAACACGAATACCGTAACTGTGTTTCAAATGATTTCATCGATTATTACTCAGGAAGTTAAGTAAATTGCACAAACACAAAGAGCGAAACTTGCTAGTCGAATGCTCAAGTTCATTTGACTGCTCTTCGATCTTATTTGAGTTATATATTTTATTTACATTTATCGTTGCAATATAACACAATTATCCGAAATGGAATCTCGGTGGCGTGATCCGAACAGAGAATTATTTAATAATGTTATCTTATTTTTATTCTTAATTAGTGATAAACTTTTAACCTACTATAAATTATGCCTATAAATGATTTCTGTTGTTTGGAGTCATGTTCATTCATTTTTATCAATTGGAAGAAAAAAATTTTTTTTTTATAGAAATTTATTTATTTCTATTTAGATTGCCGAGTTATTTTGTAACTTGATTTTATTTGACATTGATATTGTAATATAGTTGGAGAAAATATTTTTTTTATGGAATATTGTTATTGTTTTTTGATAAGTTTAAAAGTGAGCATGTTTTTTTTTTTTTTTTTTTTTTTAATTTTGAATTTTAATATAAATAATTGAATTTTTAAAAATAATAATAATAATAATAATAATAACGATAATAATAAGGCTTATTATAATTACTTGAACATTTTCATTTAAAAAAATTAAAACTGATTCTTATTTTAAAAATTGTTTAAAATAAAATAATAATTAAATAAAATTAAATATATAAATTATTTTTAATATTATTATTGTTATTATTACAAATAAAATGAATTATAAAATCTAAAAAAAAACATTTAATATCAACGTTCAAAATTTATAATAATAATAATCTGTGTTATTAAAAGAATGAGCAAAATTTTGTGGCTAGTGTGTTCATAAGATAAATGAATTTTTTTGGTTAAATTTGCGATCATTGCAAAGATTTTGACTTGAATTTGTGCCTTCTTAAGGTTTCATTTCATTTTCACCGATAGTCAATTTATTATAATAAGTATTTAAGCTGCATTCGAAAATTCTCTATCTCTAGATACATAATTAAGAAATAATCCTGTATCTCGTGAACTATTGACATTTTTAGAGATATAAGCTCATCCCGATGTTCCACTCATCAAGACCTTTCATTTAGGTACTCACATCATTTTTTCATATATATACATATATATATTATATATATGTATATATGAAAAATATATTAAAAATGCATGTGGGTACTCAAATGAAAGCTCTTGATGAGTGTAACATCGGGATGGGATTATATCTTTAAAAATATGAATAGTCGAGAAACTACAGTGCTCTATCTCTAGATACATAATTAAAAAATGACCTTGTATCTAGTGAATTATTGAAATTTTTAGGGATAAAAGCTCATCCCGATGTTACACTTATCAAGACCTTCCATTTGAGTACCCACATCAATTTTTCATATATTTTATATATTTATATATATTATATATATGTATATATGAAAAATATATGAAAAATGCATGTGGGTACTCAAATGAAAGCTCTTGATGAGTGTAACATCGAGATGAGCTTATATCTTGAAAAACATCAATAGTTAAAACAGTACAGTGCGATTTAACAAAATTTATTATTTAATAAAACAAAATTTTATTTATTTATTGTTCACAAGTCCCGACAGTCATATAGTGAATGCAAGGTTACTAATGTAATGAATTTATTTAAATGGCCGCAGGACTACAAGTCCTCTAGCAGCCAAGACTCAAAATTCATTTTAATAATAATAATAATAAGTTCGAAATTTTTATGAGAAAAAATTAAAATTAATTTTAAACGAGTTTGATAATAAAAAATTTGAAACATAAAAATAATAATTATTATTATTGGTATTATAACATATAAAATGAATCATAACATAAAAAAAAATCAATGAAAATAAACTCTAAAATTTTTGATCCATATTATTGATAAATATGTTAAAATAATAAAATTAAAAATAATGATAATAATAGATATAAGTGAATAATCATTTTCTAACACTCAATACTTAACTTAAATTACTCTAAAAAATTATCTATTATTTTTTTAAATATTTAGAAAGTTGTTTTAAACTTTCATTAAAATTATCTTCAGTAATTACCATTATTAAAAGTAAAAAAAAAAAAAAAAAAAAAAAAAAACAACTGATAATTTAACTCTATGAAATTCGTAAGCACGTGACACATGGAGTAATATATATGTTTATATTTATAGTTTTGCCGGCGAGTTTAACGGAATGAAAAAAGAGCAAAATCAAAGTGGTTTTGTAAGGACGGCTACCTTGGAATTTATTTATTTGGCAATTAGAAATAAACTTCCATCCTAAATAATAATTATAGTAATAATAATAATTATTTAAATGGAAGCGTGGCTGATAAACTAGGAGGTAATTAAAGCGTAATTTATGTATTTATGTATTTATGTATTTGGGGAATAAATGCTTGAGAAATGGTTAGACTAACCTTGAGCAAAAATCGAGAATATTTGTGAGATGAGTACACGTGCCGTAGTATCGGAGCTAACTGGCGTCGTGAAGAAAGTATACTCGCACTCTACCCCACTGGATCTTCCCTCTATCCCCACCAACTAATATATAGATAATATATACTGTATATTTGTATGTACAGAGTGAGTACGTGTAAAGTGTACTTCTTGCCCTGTTCTAGTACTCTGAAGGTCCGGGAATTCCCTACGATAATTTCAGGGCCGTAATTTCGGACACGAGCCCAAAGCTCGACACAATACCGCGAATAGAATGCGAATGTCTGGCACGAAAAGCGCGAGTCGATTATCGGGTCTATTCGAATTCTGGTGACCTATTTCGCTTCGAAATGTCTGGTTAGAGCTATTGAATTGGGTCAAAGAGTTTTAGACAGTGGTATGGACGGCTGACGATTTCAATAGACAGTATAGATAGAAAAAAACCCCACGGAAAATATATATATGCAAAAATAACTGCTAGCTTACATTTAATTAAATCCATTATTTGTTTTTTTTTTTTTTTTTTTTTTTTTTTAAATTAAGTTTAAAAATATGACTCTGAAATTAGAAGACACTTGACAATTTTTTTTTCAAATAAACTATGTATAAAAAATTGCGCTTGTATTTTTTTGAAGTTTCTAAATATGGAATTTTTTTTTTAAATTTCTCTTAAAATAAATCATTTGTTATAAAAATTATCAGTAAGATTTTTAAATAAGAATCAGTATAAATTTATTAAATAAATATAATCATTATTCTTAATAATTAGCAACCTTGCAGTCACTATGGGACTGCCGTGACTTGTGAACTATAAAGAAATAAAATTTTGATTTATTAAATAATGAATTTTGTTAAATTGCCCTGTACTTTCTTAAATATTAATGTTTTTGAAGATATAAGCTCATCCTGATGTTACACTCATCAAGAGCTTTCATTTGAGTACCCACATGCATTTTTCATATATTTTTCATGTATATATATGTATATATATATATATATATATATATATATATATATATATATATATATATAATATATATAAATATATAAAATATATGAAAAAATTGATGTGGGTACTTAAATGAAAGGTCTCGATGAGTGTAACATCGAGATGAGCTTATATCTTTAAAAATGTCAATAGTTCACGAGATGCAAGGTCACTTCTTAATTATGTATCTAAATTGACTATCAGTGAGAATGACATGAAACCTTGAAAAGGCACAAATTCAAATCAAGACCTTTGCAATGACACTAAATTTAACTAAAAAAAAACCGATTTTATCGTATGACTATTAGGGTGGGTCAAAAAAATCGAATAATTTATTTTTGACTTTATACTCTGAAAAATAGGTTCGTAGACACCTAAAAAGAATTCTCTCCAAGTATAAGCTCTTAGTTATAACGGGAAGGTCCTCCGCTTTGCGGGTTTCTATTTTTTTCGAATAATCAGATAAAAAAATTTATATCTCGCTTCCAACTGCTTGGAAAAATATTCCGTGGCATAGATTTTGTGAGAAATTGAATGCTTTACAAAAAAGGTCTCTTATGACTTTTTCAAAAACTCAACCGATTAAAAGATATTCATAGTTAAAGTTTGGCTATTTTAAGGAAAATATTCGTTTTTATTATGAATTTTATAAGTCGATGAAAAAAATTATTTCGGATTGCGGAACTCATGATTTTGTAGGAAATTTACTGCTCTACAAAAATGGTCTCTTATGATTTTTGATTAAGTGAAGCCGTTACGAGATATTCATCGTCAAACATTAACGAATATCAATATTTCCAGTTTTTGATCAATAATTCGATAAATTTTAATTTAAACTATGAGTTTCAGGAAAATTTACATAAATTTGAGTTTCGATCGATAAAGAAATGTTATAAACAATTTTTTTAATATTGTTTTCAGTCTTGAGCTTGTTTGATTGCATTAAAACAAGAAATTAGAGCATTTTTTTCGACATATAGCCAATGATTAGTTTAATTTGAAGTGAATGACATATTTCTTTGTCAAATTTAATATGAAAAGTATTGAATCAAGTGAGAAACAACCAGTATTTAACTTTTTATAGATAAATTTTTTATTGAATTATCAATTGCAATATAATTGTCTATATTTTTAACATAACAGTACGCTATTACTATAAATAATTTCTTTTATTACAATTTGGGAATGTTTTTGATGTTCTTTGACAACTTGCAATAAGTACTGGAATTGTTCTTCATTTTTTGTCAAGCATTGATTATATTCACTGACTAATGCAACAGCTCGCTCTGCTGAATCATTGACAACTTTTAGTTGTTGAAAGTATTCTTTATTTTCGAGATAACTCTCATTAGTAGGCCATAATTCAACATCGACATCAAGAAAGTCATACGGTAGATCGAAGATTTTGAAAAGATTTAATGACTTTTTAGACACAAAGTCACTCAGAGTTCTCTGCGCCAATGAATTCAAATCTTTTTAGCAATTACAAATCTTTTAGCTTTAGAATCTGTACCTTCACGAGTATTAACAGCTTCAACAATACGTTTTTTTACTTCTAATGGAACGCCATCGTCAAACAGTGATAAAATGGCAAGTTCATCGCTCAAATACCATAAGTGCGAAATCATTTTTTCACACGTAGCTGAAGAAATCAAAGGATTGATATGTTTGTACTCCAATAAATTTTTCATAAACTGCAAGTCATGATAAGCAGCAGTTGTTGCAGAAGTTGATGAAAACCAAGCTTTTAAATACAATGTGACTATAAAAATACAGAAATGACGAAGACCATGCAATTCTTTCTGAGAGAGTTTGAATTCATCTCTGAATAGATACATTTTCAAACTATAAATGGCCTTAGCCATCCATCTAGCATGATGAACAGCACCAGGACGTTTGAAAGAAATCTTTTCTTGAGGCATTTCTCCAAGGAAAATCAATGATAATTCCAATAATTCTTTATCTAACTTATTATAACATTTCTTTATCGATCGAAACTCAAATTTATGTAAATTTTCCTGAAACTCATAGTTTAAATTAAAATTTATCGAATTATTGATCAAAAACTGGAAATATTGATATTCGTTAATGTTTGACGATGAATATCTCGTAACGGCTTCACTTAATCAAAAAATCATAAGAGACCATTTTTGTAGAGCAGTAAATTTCCTACAAAATCATGAGTTCCGCAATCCGAAATAATTTTTTTCATCGACTTATAAAATTCATAATAAAAACGAATATTTTCCTTAAAATAGCCAAACTTTAACTATGAATATCTTTTAATCGGTTGAGTTTTTGAAAAAGTCATAAGAGACCTTTTTTGTAAAGCATTCAATTTCTCACAAAATCTATGCCACGGAATATTTTTCCAAGCAGTTGGAAGCGAGATATAAATTTTTTTATCTGATTATTCGAAAAAAATAGAAACCCGCAAAGCGGAGGACCTTCCCGTTATAATTAAGAGCTTATACTTGGAGAGAATTCTTTTTAGGTGTCTACGAACCTATTTTTCAGAGTATAAAATCAAAAATAAATTATTCGATTTTTTTGACCCACCCTAATGACTATCCTGGACACAAAATTTTTTTTATTCTCTTAATAATAAAGATAATAAATATATTTTTTCTGTGTGGTAATTAGACAAACCATGAAGTAAAAATACACAGTAAAAAAATTTTTCGTCATTGTGTAGAGCGTTAAAAATTGTGTGTTAAATATTACACTCTCGTGTGTAGAATTTAACATTCTCATGTGTTGATTTAATGATTTAACACACTAGAATGTTAAATTCTACACACTAGAGTGTAATATTCTACACACAAATTTTAATACTCAACACAATGACGAAAAATTTTTTACTGTGCAATAAGATCTACTTTCTTGTTTTTTTTTTTTTTTTTTTTTGTTTATGTTTATTATATTTAATAAATTGAATGAACAATTACCGACGCAAGTTGGCAGTCTGTCGATACTCTCGTTCCAGCGTCCATTTCGACAGTCAAGAGTCCTCGTGGGCTCCTTGGTATCCGGGAATATCGTCCCCGAGAAGCACTTGAAGGTCCTAGAGTCGAGGGTATTGTTGGTGACGTAGCTTCCTTTAGGGACTGTCGTTTCCGGGCAACTTCTTATCGCTGGAATAATTTATAAAGATCAAGAATTTTTCAATTAAATTTTTTTTTACTTAAATCGAAACCATAAAGTTCTTAAAAAAAATGTTCTTAGTACCAGAAATTCTTCTGGAGAATTTTTTTAGACGAAAAATAGATCTCAGTACCTTCGTAGTGAAGCAAAAATCCCCTTCCTGGATAGACACGTGACGAAGAGATGAGATCGACTGTTATCTTGTTAGAATGGGAGATTATTTTAACTCCAGCTCTCGTTCCGCAGGAGTCAAATAAAATTCTGCCGTTCTCACGAATCCTAACGCTGTCGAGGCAGCTTCCGTTCGGTTCAGGACCTGGGGATTCATTTGCAAGTGAATAAAGTAAATTACAATATGAATTATTGTTTAAAATAGAAACAGAGCGATTCACAAAAAATTTATTTTGTTGTAAAAAAAGTGAGGGAGCTTGATGAATTTAAAAAAAAAATATTTTATTGATAAAAAAATTATGAAAAAAAAAAAAAAAGTAATAAAATTATTTTAAATATTTTTTTCCATGTGAAAAAAATTTTTTTAATAAAAATAATTAATAAAATTTTTTTCTTTGAGTGTAAAAGTGCGTTAATATATAATTAAAAATTAATAAATCTATAAAAGAGTATCTTACTGCGAATATTAAAGTCATGAAAAATCAGCGAAACTCTGTGACCCGGAACGGTATGAAAAGTCCAGTTACAAGCGTACTGTCCAGGATAATACAGAGGATAACCTGGAGACTTAACATACCCGCCTTGATTGTCGTCAATCCTCACTTTCATGTTGCAGTATTTATTAACCGCGTTTTCTGAAAATCATTTAATAAAAAAATAAAATTACATTTATTTATAAATTATTAATAATTAATTTTCAGTTTAAAAAAAAAAATAGAGTTTGCAGTAAAATTCACTCGCGAATCCGCCCTTGGCTGACTTTTATTTCGATTCACCCCCTGGAGTTCGCTCCCGGCCTCCCGGATGGGAATGAACAGATGGGAACAAGAGTCAGCTAGATCCAGGGGTTGCGATTTATAAATGTAGATGTAGATAGAGATATCAAATATAGATATATGAATATAAGCTTGCAGGTCTACACACTATATAATAGTAACATAACAAAAAAATCTACCTCGCTTCTCTTTTTAATTCTAATTTTTTTTTATTGTTTGTCATCGATTCACTCTCCATTCCACCAGGCAGGTTCATCTCGCTTCTGGCTTTTAAAGTAGCTATTCAAATTCCACTCAATTCAATTAAAATTTTAAAATAGTTACGAAAGGGTTGCGAAAATTGTTATTGATATTGATATTTTAATTTCTTAATTTTTATTTTTTTTTTTTCAATTTAATTAAAATTTATTTTTTTTGCAGTTTAATTTTAATTGCCTGCACGGTAAGAACAAGATTACACTGGATATCATCCTAAATTATACTGAGTAAAAAATTTTTTTAGATAGTAGCTAGTATAATCCAGATTACAATCAGTATAATCTCAGATTATAATGAGTATAATCTCAGATTACAATGAGTATAATCCAGATATCATTCAGTATAATCTAGATTTTTCTAGTTACTGTCTGAAATTTTTTCCACCACAGATATCACTGAGTATAATCTGGGATGATATCCAGTGTCATCTTGTTCTTTCCGTGTATTTAATAATTTTTTTAGTTAAAAAAAAAAAATTTTTTTTTAATTTCATTTTATTTGAAGTGTGAATTTTTAAAAATTGTGTAAATAATAATTATAAGCCTTATTTATGTCACACGGCCAGCTGTTTAACATGATACTAATCTAGACATTCGGTTTAATTTGATTTGTCGGCGCCTGATTTTCGATTGTGGGAAATATGGACACAGGGTGTAGTTAGCTGCTTTAGGATATTTGTTTCGGGGTATTGTTGCTGTTTATTGGTCACATTGTTAGTTTAATTGGTGTAATAATAGTTACAGGCCTTACCGGGTATGCATGCGTACTTAAGCCGCAGGTTAGCCGGCTGCCACTTTGTCGCGCCTGGATGGTCTTCGTTGATGGTCACTCGGCAGTGATAGCGCCCGCTGCATCTGTTTAATTTAACAAAAAAAATTTTTGCTTATTATTTTTATATTAACAAAAAAAAATTTATTCAATTTACAATTTTAAATAAAAATTATTTAATTTAATAAAATTAATAATAATTATATTTTCATTTAAAATTGTAAAAATTTAATTTAATTTTGTTAATTTTATTAATCAATTTAATAAAATTAATAATTATTATATTTTTATTTAACATTGTAAAAATTTAATTTAATTTTTTATTTAGTTACACCAATAATTATTTTTTTGTGGCTTAAAAATTTTATTTTTAATTTTTAAATGAAAAAAAAATTGTCAAAATTTAATTGCAATTTTTTTCTTCGACGTTTTTCATTGAATTAAATTAATTCGACAACTTTTTTTTATTAAAAAAAAAATAATAACAATTAAAAACTATCATAACAATAGTTTGTTAACTTTTAATCACTAGAATCGAGTCATGAATAGATACACCGCAAAGAGAAAGGGTGTAAGCCAAAAAAATACCAGAGAATATGTTTTACAAAAGGGGAATGCAAAAAGTTGTGTACCCAAATGCAATTACTCTATTCGCTTGCCTACGGGTTAGGTACCGATAGTAGTATAGTACAGGGACGTCGTTTTAACACACACATATATACATATATAAAATATAAAATGAACATACATTGAAGCCAATAGAATCAGCGACTGAAAGTTTGTTTTTTTACATTTTAATTCACAAAGGGTCGTTTAATAATTTTCTTTGTCTCAATTAAAATTATTCATTATATTTTTAATTAAACTTTTTTATCAGATAAATTTTCTCTCTCTAGAGTTCTGTTTTTTATAACAAAAAATTTTATAATTTATAGAGATATCTATACATATGTATGAATGAATTCATCAAGTAGGAAAAATATTGGTAGGAAAAATTTTTATTTTCTTTCGATAAAATGGGAAAAGGTGAAAAAGCAATATTAATATCATAGCAGATGCCACGATTTGAAGTCTAGTGATAATCCCGTGGATCGAGCTGAGAGCTAACACGTGATCCGGGGACGTTTCTTTGTTCCTTTTCATCCCTTTTTTCTTTCTCTCTGTGTACTTATTCTGTCGATTCTGGCGATGATTTTCCAGACCCTCCTTTTTATTCCGAATGATGCACATCTGCGATCACTACTCTCGACATCTTTCACCATATTACTATTTATGTTAGATTTTTTTTTAATTTATTACTCTTCACACTTCTAATGTCAATATTAATAAATTTTTATATTTAAATTTTATAGAATTAAATTTTTATATTTAAATTGTATAAAATTAAATTTTTATATTTAAATTTTATAAAATAAAATTTTTAAATTAAAAATTTTAATTTTACAACTTGATTTAACTTACAAAAGAAAAAAAATAATAATTAATTAATTCTACAAAGAAAAAAATATTCTTTTAAAACTTTGAAGTGTACAAGTATTTTTTTTTTTTTTTTTTTTTATTAATTTGTCATTAAATGTCTTTAATATATCACTTAAAAGTTCTGCTGAACCTCTCAATTTTTTATTATATTTCTCCAATAAATTTATCAAAGTTCAGCCTTTAATTTTTCACACAATTAATATCTTCGACATTTTTGATTTATTATTATTAATAGAGCAAATTTAATCTCTTTTAAAATGTTGTTTTTTTTTAATTAGTTTTTTTATATTTTATTTTTGATAAAATAAAAAATGTGTAATTGTTAAAAAAAAAAAATTCCAGAGAATTTTTATCAATCTATATATATATAAGAGATTCCTATCTATATAGTCACTCATCACGATATCTCGGGAACCATCAGACCTAGAAACTTGAAATTTGGTAGGAATATATTCCTTTCGCCGAGTGGAGGTCAGCTAAGAACGGATTTTACGGAATTCCACCCACAAGGGGGGTTGCGGGGGCGTTAACAATGAAAAATTCCCGTTTTTAAACTATAGCTCCTATCGACACCAAATTTGGTAGGAATCTTCTGTAGGAGATGTAGAAATAATCTATGAATGAATTTCACGATATTTCACCCCCCCCCCATGGGGGCTGCGGGGGTGACTTTGAACAATGAAAATTTTTAATTTTCAAGCTAAAGGTCCTATCGACTCTAAATTTGGTAGAAATCTTCTGTAAATGATGTAAAAATAATTTATGAACGAATTTTACGATATGTCACCCTCCCAGAGGGTTGCGGGGTGGCTTTTAACAATGAAAATTTTTAATTTTCAAGCTATAGCTCCTATCGACTCTAAATTTGGTAGGAATCTTTTGTAAGAGATGTAAAAATAATCTATGAACGAATTTTACGATACCTCACCCCCATAAGAGGTTGCGGGAGTGGCTGTTAACAATGAAAATTTTTAATTTTCAAGCTATAACTCCCATCGACTTCAAATTTAGTAGGGATATTACTTTTACCATGTAGAGGTCAGCTAAGAACAAATTTTCAGAAATTCCATCCCCAAAGGAACTTGCGGGAGCGTTAACAATGAAAAATATAGGAGCTGTTCTATAGGTAGATTGACTCATCACGATATCTCTGGAACTAAAAGACCTAGAGACTTGAAATTTCGTAGGAATATTACTTTTACCATGTAGAGGTCAGCTAAGAACGAATTTTAAGAAATTTCTCCCCAAAGGGGTTTGCGGGGGCGTTAAGAATGAAAAATTCCCGTTTTTAAATTATTAATCCTATCGACTCCAAATTTGGTAGGAATCTTTTGTAAGAGATGTTGAAATTATCTATGAACAAATTTCACGATATCTCACCCCCATAAAGGGTTGCGGGGGTGGCTATTAACAATGAAAATTTTTAATTTTCAAGCTATAACTCCCATCGTTCTCAAATTTGGTAGGAATCTTCTATAAGTGATTTCAAAATGATGTAAGAGCGAATTTTATAACAACCTACTCTCAAAATGGATTGCAGGGGTGGGTGTTAACAATTAAGATTTTTAATTTCCAAGCTATAGCTTCTACAGGTTTTAAATGTGGTAAGAATCTTTTGTATGTGATGTAGGAATGCTATAAGAGCGGATTTTATGATAGCCTACTTATAATATGGATTGCGGGGGTAGGTGTTAACAATTAAGATTTTTAATATCCGAGCTTTAGCTCCTGCAAACCTTGAATTTGAAAATACTTTTGATCTACCCACCTCCTCCTACACATCTACCTCATAATTCTTACGCATTTAACATGTCGCGATATCAATTGTTGCCCAGAAATTATCCTTGAGGCAATAATTTTTCTATTGACTCAAGAAAATTTATTTGTTTAAAATGGTGTTCTCGGTTAAAAATATTTTAATAATTTCAAGGTTACATATTTTTCAGCGTATTAATAACAAAATAAATTCACATATGATGTTAAATTCAGCTAGAAATAGCTTTTCTCGAATTCTGACTTCAAAAGGGATTACGCGTGCGTTAACAATGAAAATCTCTTATTTTTAAACAATAGTTTTTATGGCCTCAAACTTTTGTTGGAACTTTTTGTTTACAATGTAGAAATCATTTCAAATAGGATCGTACGAAATTCCTCCCCTACATAGGAGTGCGGGAGTGATGTTTGTCAAAAAATTCACATTGTTCCTATAGATATAAAATTTAATAGAATCTCAGGAGAAACAAAAAATCACAGGGATGGCCTCCAAGGACAACCAATTAAAATTTTTTTCTTTCTTAATAATTATATTTTCTTACAACAATCGTCTCTTTAGCAGCGGATAAAAAGTCATCATTATAAGGTTTCTAAAATTTTACTTCATATGTAACTATTGAGTCAACGGACTAAGAGATTAACATACATTTTATTTTTATTGATCATTAATCGATGAATTGTTGTTATTACGGAGAAAATTTTAATTAACAACAAAAATCGCTGGACTTTGACCTAGGCAGATTTTAACTTCACTTATGAGACCTACAATATAACTTTAACTGAAATTTCCAATGCTCATTTAAAATTTTTTTCGTTGTATGAATTGTTATTCATTTTTTCAAGAAAGCCACGGGAATGTTATATTAATTGCACATGGAAAGTTACAATACATATTAGCTAGAAGGATCACGTGGATAAAAGGTAAATGTTACTCCGATGGAATTTGGAATCTCTAAGTCAATATAACATTCCAATCAAATTTCAAATTTAAATCTATAAATACAATTCTGTAAACGCCCAGCAGAGCGGGCGGGTAACAGCTAGTTAAATAATAATAGCGTCTTAGCAAATTTTTGAAATAAATATCTTCAGTAAGCAAACTTTGCCACAAATTTTTTAACTCGATAAAAAAAAAATAAAAACGTGTATTTTCTCTTCTAATTAACCAGAAGTATCAAATTCATTTTTTGCGGTCAACATTTTCTAGTCTTCTTTCGAAATGCTCACATTAATCTTGTCCTTTACAATTCTCAAGAAACTCAATACCATGCCTCCATTACTCGCCTTTTACTCAACACACCGTATCAAAAAAAAATAATAGTTTACAAAGCTAACAAACCCGCTTTACTAAAAAGTATAAAATAATTTTCAATGCGTTGAAAATAAACAAAAAATTAATTTTAGTGTAAAAAAGTGTCGAGAGTTTTTTAAGATATTTTAACAATTGACATCAAGTATTCCCGGCTTTTATACAATAAAATAAATTTTTATGAATATTTTTATTGACTAATATATCAAATTGGGAGATCAAATAATATTGAATCATTTTTTTTTTTTCATTCAATATGTAAAATTGCACGCTAAAATAGTATAAAATGGGTATTAAATATTCAAGAGAAAAATTTTCTCAAGGTGAGAAAATTTTTATCTTAGCTGAAGTAGGTGGCGATATTTTCCTAAAGTGTCTAAAAATTTTGATCAAATATAAAAATTTATTGTATCAAGTATTTATGATAATTTGAATTAAGAAAAAATTACTTCCATCAAGAATAGAATTTCAAGAAAAATTTTTACTTCGGCCAACACAACTTCGGTCTTCCTTTAGGTATCAGAAAATTTTCTTGAGCCAAGAATTTTGTTCTCCAAATTATACTGAGTGAAAAAAATTTTTAGATAGTAGCTAGTATAATCCAGATTACAATGAGTACAATTCAGATTACAATGAGTATAATCAAGATATCACGCAGAATAATCTAGATTTTTCTACATTGAAAAAAAAAAAAAAAAAAAAAAAATAACAAATTAAGAGAAAAATTTTTGATCCAAGAAAATAATTTTGAAGAGTTTCATTGTCTTGAAACAAGACGAAAAATTCTTAAATTGAATAAAATTTACTTAAACCAAGAAAAATTTCTTAGTTTAAGAATTTTTCTACTTGAATCAAGAAAATGAAATTCTTCAAAATTATTTACTTGATTCAAGTAAATTTTTTTTTCTGTGTAGCTACTATCTGAAATTTTTTTCACCACAGATATCACTGAGTATAATCTGGGATGATATCCAGTGTCATCTTGTTCTTTCCGTGTAGAAATTTTAAAAGTATTACTTTTTCAAAGAATAATTTTAAAAAATTGTAAAACGTAAAATAAGTCCTTAGTTGATCCTACAAGTCAAAAGCTTGTTTCAAAGATTAAGCTGAGCATGTGTTAGTACAGGCGTTAGTGCTCACACATAGATTCATAAAAAGCTAATAAAAGTTTTTTAATATAAAAAACCTACCTGTGATTAAAAAGTGTCCTAAGATCGATCCGGGACGTATCCTCCTCGTCCTTAATATAATTCCCCCTCAGTTTCACCTTAAAGTCCTCGCGCATCCGCGGCCTGAACTCGCGGAACCTCGCGGCTCTTCTCACTTTGTTTATCTCGGAGCAGCTGTGACTTTTGTCGCGCTGGTACTCCGCCTCCAGGACGAAGACGAACGCATGCAAAGACCTGCAATTCAGACGGATCACCCCGTCAGAGCACGTGTCTTCCTGCACTATCTCCATGTAACCCGCGGGAAGTCTCACTCCCTTCAACACTCGCGTTGTTTTTGAAAAAGTTACCCTTATTTTAGCGTCCAAAATCGAAAGCGCCAGCAGCGTTACCGCCAACCACCTTCCCGGTTGCATGTCTAATCATCACAATGCTACTGAACTCATTCCCGACTTTTTATATTATATTTATTTTTGTAATGTAATTTAATATTTATTACGAGCGCGCTTATCTCGGTTTTAATATTTCTTTGAGATCAAAAGTTACTTAAGAGGCACTAGAGAAACAGGTACTAGATTCTTGAGTTTTATTTAAACTTCTTCAGATAAAACTTTAAAATTTTAGATTTTAGTCATAAATTTAAAAAAAAATCCACTTGATTTTTTTTCTTTTGTCGGTTGATTTTTTTTAACTGGCAGTTTTTAAAAGGCAGTCAATAAATTTATAATTTTTTAATTTTAAATAAAATAAATTCGTTAGAAAAAATCACTTTATTTTATTAAAAGTTAATAAATAAATTTTAATTTATAAAAAATTGCCATTTATTTTTATTTTTAAATAAAAAAAAAATTCATTAATTTATTAACAGAAAAATCACTTGATTATTATGAAAAAACAATATTTTAAATTTATTATTAAACTTTTATTAAGTAATTTAAAAAATTTTTGAAATTTATTTAAAAATTCTAATAAATTTATCTTTTTGCAATTTTAGCATAAAAAGGAAATTAAATTAATTAATTTATTGATAAAAAATTTATTATTTACAAAGAAAATTTTTTTTTCGCCGGTTAATTTATTAAAAAATAATTAATTAAATTTATTAAAAATTTGTTGTTTAAAATTACATAAAATCCAAAATAAACCAATCAATGTATCGATAAAAAATCACTCGTAACTCTCAAGATATTTTTCACATTCACTGAGCCAGAAACCGGGTACTGTAAAAGTTAAACAGAGAATTCCACTTGGGATTTAAAAATTACGAGCAATCTAGTCCGGCTTCATTTAAAACTTCTGTGGCTGCTAGATAGTCTACTTTTGTTTATAAAATATTAATCATTATTCTCAATAATCCCATAAATATTTCCCCCACTCGAACACAATAAAAACTTTTTACAAAAAAATTCACATTCTTGCGGCGATAAATAAAAATAAAATTTTAGCAAATTTTAAATTATAAATTACAAAAGCACTGAGGTGATAAAAGCGAGAGCGTTCGCTCGTAACAATGGTGGAGCTCGAAATGTCAGAGAGCGTGTACATTTTGGTTAGTGCTCCCGATCGTGCTGGTAGCGTGCAGAGAAGCCCCTACAGACTAGCTCCCGTATACCATACTATGATGTACACTCACTCGACTGTATATATATAAATAAATATACATGTGTAAGGGAAAATATATAAATGTATGTGTCCAGGCGTACGAATATTGTGGAGCCCGGTGGGCACGTGCGTGGCAAATTCACCCGCGAGTTGATTCTATGCGATCAAACGAACCCTCGAGGGTGGAACAAGTGAGATACAATGCAAGAGTCCTGGCAAAGAAGGTTGGCTTATACCTATATACCTATAAGGGCTGATGCATTGTGTTGGGTGGGTAGAGATAGTTTGGAATAAAAAATACGAGCTCGAGTTATGGAACGAGGGTATAAAGAAAAAAAATTAAAATTACTAATGGCTGCATTTTACATCCTGGAGTAGCTCTGGAACTTCTTATGTGGATTTTATTAAATATAAATACATATATTTTTTTTTTTTGCGACTATTCTTCCGGAACGATTGATACTTCCGCTTCGTTTGATTAAATTTAGGGTTTTATATTAAATTATCATTAGTTTTATTCTTTTAGTTGGTTTTTTTAATTTTTTTTTTTTATTAAAACGTGTTTTTAATACAAAGATAAAAAACTAAGAAATTGATAATTCAGAATGAAATAAAAACCCCATTTTTTAATTATTGACAATTTTCAAGATATAAGCTCATCTTGATATTACGCTCATCGAGAGCTTTCATTTAAATACCCACACGAATTTTTGATATATTTTATATATTTCACAAATATGAGAAATATGATATATATAAAATATATGAAAAAATTCGTGTGGGTATTCAAATGAAAGGTCTTGATAAGACTAACTCCAAGATGAGCTTATATTGTTAAAAATATCATCATTAGACAAAATACACCGTAATTTCTTAGTTATTGACTATTTTCAAGATATAAGCTCATCTTGATGTTACGCTCATCGAGACCTTTCGTTTAAATACCCGCACGAATTTTTGATATATTTTATATATTTTACAAATATGAGAAATATCATATATATAAAATATATGAAAAAATTCGTGTGGGTATTCAAATGAAAGGTCTTGATAAGACTAACTCCAGGATGTGCTTATATCTTAAAAAATGTCAATAATTAAGGAATAACTTTGTATTTTGTCTACTGATGATATTTTCAATAATATAAACTTATCCTAGAGAAACACTTATCAAGACCATTCATTTGTATGCTCTATCTTTAGAATTATTTATCAATACAAAAATTTTTTCTAAAATCTCTCAAAAAATTTTCTTGTAAATTCATTTCAAATTCGATAATAATCACCTAGAATTTTCACGGTATTTACAATCCTAAATTTTTCTTTCAACAGAATAACTGTCCACAAAATTTACTACTCGACTGTCTTAAGCTTTCTGAGAAATCGAGTCGTTGCCCTTTGAATGAAATCTTAAGGCGGCGCTGAGAAGAATTAAATCACAAAGGTGAGATAAAAAAAAAAAAAAAAACGGAGATTGGTTGTAAATAAAAAAGAGATTTGTAGCCGTATTTTCCCAAGAAAACCCATAAAAATATTTTTGTTTGAATCTTGCGTGATAAAATTGAGCAATCAGTGCATACAGTACAAGTATAAGTATAAGTATTTGTATAAAATAATTTAAATGTAAGTCTTTGTAAATTTACAAGGAACAAAGAATATCGGGCATTGGATGAAGCATTATTATATTTTCAAGATGTTCATTCTTCAGATCACGATTTGGAGCCCAGACGTCACCGTTCGTATTATTGATATTATTCATTATATGTTGTGTACATAGAACGCATTGTCGCTGAATTTCTATTCCGGTGTTTAGGACATTGTGTTTGGTGTCTAGTGTCTAGATGTCCCTTGATTTATCCATATTTATTTATAAGTTGAGGTAGAAAAAGAGTGGGAGGGCGACGAGGGTGTCACGGTGGCTTTCACAGAAGCACGTGCGCGACAAGCGCATCTGCGCTTCTAGTTTCAAGAGTAGAGTATTATAAAGATACAGGAAGCTGCATAATATTGTATTACATTACAAGTATCTAGATCAGAGCATCTTCAATGTTACTTTTTACGAAAAAATAAAAAAATAAAAATAAAAAAAAAATTAACTTGATTTAAGAAAAAAAAATATAATAATAATAATAATAATAATAATAATAATAATAATAATAATAATAATAAGCGATGCTTGCTACGTGGCCTCCAAGCGGCGCATCGCGGGAAACGCAGACCATAACATCAGGTCTGTAGGCGAACGACGTAGCCCGTGCAGTGGGCCAACTACCCACTGCATGGAAATAACTGAGTTACCACAAGATACCAACTCAGAAGTGCTCCCCACAACCGGTCCTTTTCGGATGAGGACCATTCATCAGGTGGGAGGAGCACGCCGGACCCGATGAATGATGACGACCCTGGCGCCTTAAGGACTTACTTTAAGTGGACGGAGGAACTGAGAGTCGATCTCTTGGTGTGCTACCAACGTAGCGAGCCGGGGGTGAGCGGCTATATGGCCCGGATGCACACTCTTTGGAGTGATATGCATCCGGAGCTAGCGCATTTTACGCCCAAACACCTGCGTAATTATGCCGCTCATCTTCGGCGAAATAGAAGATCGCTTGTGCCGGACAGAAGGCAGTCTAATAGACTTTCCTTTCCGGCGCAACTACACCAAGAGCGACGCCGTTCCTCCTTGGACAACAACAATCCCTTTGTAGGACGGCAAGTAAGTATATCTAAAAAGATAACTTACTCCCAACAACAGCTTGACGCGGTAAACGAAGATCTCCGTGCAAACATCCTGGAGGATTCCACCCTGCTCACTGTGAGCCAGGTTGTGTATGGTGCAGCAGTTTCGGCTTTTCCGAGAGAGAGACAATGTCTCTCGATCGAGGCAAGGTTGAAACAGCGCATCTCACAACTTGGCTTGAAAATTGACATGTCCCGGAAACAGGTCTCCCGCATTCAGTGTGTGATTGAGTACGACACAACTCAAACACCATACACGCCCCGAATTCGGCGCATTGCTGCTGAACTTCGGTGGCGTCATCACACACTGAACAAGAGTACTCTTCATGTCATCAAGGAAGAGTGTCTTAATAAATTGCGGGCTCTAGTGGCTGCTAAAAAGTCATTAGAGAAAAGGCTGAAGCGGTTGGTCGACAACTCGTTGTTTCGATCCAGCCCTTCACGGTTTCTGACACCAAAGAACGATGTTACCGGGAATTATCCAACACCTGAGCGGGTGGAAGCTTTTGGACTGAGTTGTATGGAGATCAACCAAACGTGAACGCCAACACTCCAGCTCTGCACGACTTCAAAGTATTCTGTCGGGAACACCGTCGACAGAATGCTGATGAAGAAGCCCTGCAGTCAGTGTGGATGAAGTTCGTTCAGCTCTAAATGGCAGCAAAAATTGGGCTACCCCGGGACCAGACGGCATTAATGTCTTTTGGTGGAAGAAGTTTACTTCTACCCACCTCCATCTGGCCCGCATATTTACATCATACATTAGAGCTGACGATCCGATTCCGGACTGGCTTGTAGAAGGGCGAACCGTACTGATACCTAAAAAAGGTGACTTGTCTGACCCTAAGA
Organism: Cotesia typhae; assembly: GCF_013202065.1. NCBI lineage: Eukaryota > Metazoa > Arthropoda > Insecta > Hymenoptera > Braconidae > Cotesia > Cotesia typhae. Next base: position 5,563,270 of record NW_027423774.1, on the reverse strand, counting down.
ATTTCAGGCCTATCACCTGCTTGAATGCGGTTTATAAAATTTTTACAAAAATTTTAAATAACCGTATCTTGCAGCAGATAGAGCCTGTATGGCAACAGATATATGAACAACGTGGCAGTAAAGAGGCCTGTCAGGTTGCAAGGAGAACCTGATAGTGGATCGATGCGTCTTACAAGATGCGATCTACTATCAACGCAACCTGTCAATGGCTTGGATTGACTATCGCAAGGCATTTGACTCAACTCCACATGAGTTGATTTTATATCTACTCAAATGCCTGGGAGTCAATCCCGAAATAGTGGAATGTATTCGGCGTACAATGCAGCTCTGGCGAACGCGATTTCACATTGGAAGTGGAAACGCATTGCACGTAACCGGAGTTGTAGAGTACAAACGAGGGGTCTTCCAAGGCGATTCCTTGAGCCCTCTGCTGTTTTGCATTTCACTGCTGCCTATATCTGTTGTTCTCCGTAAAACTCATGGGTACTCTGTGGGGCCTCCGGGTGATCGAAACTATTCGATTACCCATCTGCTTTACATGAATGATCTGAAGTTGTATAGCGCTGATAAAGATCATCTACAAGCGGCCCTCAACATCGTAGCAGAGTACACACGAGATGTCGGAATGTCTTTTGGGTTGGACAAGTGTGCGGTCGTACATCTGGCGAGGGGTAAGTGCTCTGATACTGGTGATGATGTCGAATTAGTGGATGGGAGCGTCTTAAGCCAATTAGACGCCGGGGAGTTGTATAGATATCTAGGAATGGAAGAGCACCACATGCATGCGGTCTCTGAAGTCCGAACAACTCTCCAGAGCGAGTATGTTAGGAGACTCCGGAAAATTTGGTCCTCCGAACTTTCCGGCAAAAACAAAGTCTCAGCTACTAACATGCTCGCTGTCCCAGTCTTACTATACTCTTTCGGTGTCCTGAAATGGACCCGAAAGGATTTACGAGATCTCGACATCAAAACCCGTAAGATCATTAATATGAATCGAAGCATGCACCCCAATTCATCAGTCGCCAGATTATACCTCTCCCGGTCCATCGGTGGGAGAGGTTTGCAGAGTTTGGAGCGGCTTCACGACCGTTTGGTCCTGGGTTTAACTCACGAAGTTGTCAATTTCACTGCAGACGAGGATGACTTTCTTATGCAAATTGTACATAAACATGAAAATGCGCATAAGGGGTCATTCTTGTATAAGGCAGCAATATATGCGGCAAGAACCCTTGGTCTTGGAGAAATAAACGCTCTTATGGAACTCCGAAAGGAGGAATTTAAGAGCGTCATCAGGAACGCCGAGGAAAAACTACTCCTTGGCGAACTGATGGACAAGTCCATGCACAGCGTGTTCTTTAAACACGTGCGTGATCATGGCTTGTCCATCCAGCTGACGTTTTCCTTCTTAAAGTCAGCGGGCCTGATGTCCGAGACTGAAGGGTTCATATTTGCCTGCCAAGATGGTGTCATTAACACTCTTGAGTACCGTAGCAAGGTGCTCCAGGTGCAGCTTCCGGACACGTCCTGTAGGAGGTGTAGACAACATCCGGAGACGCTTATGCACCTTTTGTCGGCATGTCCAGTGCTGGCGAGAGGTGCATATATCCAGCGTCACAATGCTGCCCTGAGAGTACTGTACTACTATCTTCGTCATTGCTACGGTATTGACGTGACACCAGTGCTGCCTTATTTGCCAGGAGATATTCCCCAGGTTGTTGAGAATGACAGTTGCAAAATTTATTGGAACATGCCATTTGCAACAACCCGGCGGATAGATCACAACAAACCTGATATTGTGCTCTTCGACAAGGCCACTCGTGACATTTATGTCATTGAGTTCTCGGCCCCGGCTGAATACAACATCTCAGCCAAAGAAGAGCACAAAAGACAAATATATCAGGATCTCCTGTTTGAAATTGGCAAACTTTACCCAGGTTACCGTGTCAAGCTTGTCGTCCTGATTGTTGGCGTCCTAGGAGGGATGAAACAGTCTTTTGTATCCTCACTTGCCAAAGTTCCAGCTTGCTCATCAAAAGCTGAGTTCTTGGCAGTTAGGATGCAGAAGGCTGTTTTACTTGGTTCTCTCCGTCTCTTAAGGGAAATGACTTTGGCCTGCTGTGATCACTAACCGCCTTGTTGTGCGGAGTGGTCCAGCAGTAACGGATGGAGCTCAGGCTGGGCCCTCGGAGAATCGGACTCCGGGGATAACCCCCCTGAGCATTTAATAACAAAATAATAATAATGATAATGTTTAAAATTTTTAATTAAAAAAATAAAAGAATTAAAATTAGTTCTTTTGAAAATTAATCTGAAAAATTTTAATAATTAAAAAAATTTGAAATAAAAATTATTATTACTATTTTGAATAATATATTGGATGGAAAAATAAGAATAATTTATTCTTTTATTAATTAATTTAATAATAGAAATTTTTTTTTCATTTATTTAAAAAATATCCCAATAATGAATAATTGAAATTAATTAAAAATTGAGTAAAAATTTTTTAAACGATAATTTACAATTATTTCAATTAAATAAATTTATTAATTTCCAAAAGTCATTAAAAGTAATAAAAACTTCTCTAAACGAAATAAATAAAGTATGCTGGTCCCAATAGGTAATCGATTAGAGTGTTGAGTGAAAAATAGTGTTCGCCCCCGACGAAATTACCAAAAATATGGTAAAACTGTAGATTGTAAAACATAGGGGAACTTTTAAATGGTTCGCTTATACAATTTGTCAATTTATTTTGTGGGCTATAAACTACGCGTTAAGTCGACCATATGTCTCGCTGAATAATTTCATGTGCAGCCTGCATTTGTAGTATATAAAATATATAGATTACTGTATATAGTAGACTAGATGTATATCACCAGCAACAGTAAACAAAAACATCATTAATCCTCATTTAAGCATCCCTAGATTGAAAAAATTAAGTACCACCAGTACATTTTATTTTAAATTCAAAAGCAACTCATATCCTCAACATCTCTCGGAAACACGGAAGTATAAAATAAGGAAATTAACGGTTGAATTGGGTGAGATAAATAAGGTCAGATAATTGTGCTCTTAAGAGGACAGTAACTTATTTTTATTTAGGTCTATCCGGAAAAAAATATACTACACGGTTGAAAAAATTAACTTGATTCAAAAGACAAAAATTTTTAAACGAGAAAATTATTTTGAATGAAGCATTTTTTCTTAGTAATAATATCGAAGAAAAAATAATTTGAAATTGACTCTACAAATTTTTACCTATATCATTGATGAATATGTTAAAATAATAATAACTAACAATCTTGCAGTCACTACGTGACTGCCTTGACTTGTCAACTATAAATAAATAAAATTTTATTAATTTTAAATAATGACTTTTGTTAAATTGCACTATACTTTCTTAAATATTGACGTTTTTAAAGATATAAGCTCATCCCGATGTTACACTCATCAAGAGCTTTCATTTAAGTACCCACATGTATTTTAATATATTTTTCATATATACATATATATAATATATATAAATATATGAAAAATTGATGTGGGTACTCTAATGAAAGGTCTCGATGAGTGTAACATCAGGATGAGCTTATATTTTAAAAAAAATCAATAGTTCACAAGATACAAGGTAATTTCTTAATTATGTAGGGTGAGAACGATATGAAACCTTGAAAAGGCACAACTCCAGGTCAAGATTTTTCCAACGATTCCAAATTTTACCATAAAAACCCATTCTATCACATGACTATCCTGAAGACAAAATTTAATAATAATAATAATAATAATAATAATAATAATAATAATAATAAATAGGATTTTAAAAAAGAAACAAAAAAAAATTATTAGTAATAATAATTATATTTATTTCAGCTATCTCACAATTACTTTTTATATGTATGTGTATATTTATATACTCGATAATAGTTCGTTTATACATATATACATATACAGGACAATAATTATATTTATATATATAATATATTAATAATCAATATTCATATATATTTATAATCAATTTTTCATATACTCTCAAATCTCAATTTAGTTTTTTCTTTCAATTATTTGTATATAATTTTTATTTAATAATAATAATAATATATGTATATATATATAATTTGGTGTTGATTTTTTGTCGCGCCATCTAAATAAATACTTTTTACTCATTATCTAATTATACAATCGCATAATTTGTGTCTAAGTATCATACATCTATCGTTCCTGATCGAAAGTCCCCTTAGCAATCACTCTTTATTTATTTATTTATTTTTATTTATTATCAATTATTGAAATATTTTTCCAATAGTAAAGACACAAAGTATTACAAAGTTTTATTCGTGATTAGATTCGATGACAAAAAATTACTGATACAATTAAAATTCATATATGTGGTAATAATTTATTTATGAACTTTTTATTTAATAGACTTGTTCGTATTTCTATCATGAGATACTTGAGCAAACGATAGGACGATAAGAAAAGATTTCGATTTAGTAATTGGTTAATTTATCAAAGATGCAATCGTCTTTAATCGAATCTCTAAGTCTTATTCCCTTGCTTTAATTTTAAGTATTTAGTAATAATAATTATACATCAATACAATAAATAATTCGGTAAATATCAAACACTTAGAGCGTCATATAAAACCCTGTTTAAATTAATTTACAAATTTGTGATTTTGAAAACGGATATTTAGACTTAAAAATTTTTTATATTTAATTACAATTTTTCAATAATTTTTAGTCATTTTTTAAAGTTTAAAAATTCATTTTATTTAAATTAAAAATATTAAATTATTCTCAAATATTTAAATTAAATTATTTAAATAAAAATTTACTTGAAATAAAAATATTACTTCCTTAAATTTCAAAATTTCTTAATAATTTCAATAATTTGTAGGTATTATGGCGAATTTTTTTATTTCGATTATAAATAAATCGTACTTGAGCTTTTTAAATAAAAAAAAAATTGTTTCTTGTAATTGAAATCTTCAAGAAAATTTTTGCATAGTATTTTTACACGTACAACAATTATTCAATTTGTTATTAATAAATTAAAATTAACTTACTAACAAGTAGTAAACTATAGCTTTTTTGTGAATTTCTGTACGAAAAGAGGTGCTACTAAAAGATTTTTTTCTTTACATAAAATGGTTCAAATTAAAAATTTTTTGCATATAAAAGTAAGATAACTCTTCTTTAATATCAGTTACGCATGAAAAATTGAATTTTGATCAATTAATATTATTTATTTAAGTACGCAGTAATTGGTATACCAAAAAAATGAACATGCTTGTATTACTGCGAATGTTTTCAATAATCCGCAGTAATAGAAGCACCTTTATTTGTATGCATTTGTACCAATTATTGCGGGTGTAAAATGTATATATTCTAAATTAAAATGAAAATATTGCCTGTCAATTGATAGTTCAAGTTGCTTTCAAATTGCTCTTAGTTAAAAATAAATAATCTTAAAAATAAATTGTAAACAGAAATTGATAAAAAATAAAACAAGTAAATCAAAGTTGATAAAAAATACAAGCGGTCATTATAATAAAGAATTTGCTGTGTTAAATTAAGCAGAAAAATTTTCAAACCAAGAAATTTTTATTAAATTAAGTGAATGTAACTTTATTCAAAATTTTTTTTGATTGATTTAAAAAAATTCAAAATGATTTTTTAAAATCAAGATTTATGTTTCTTCGATAAAGCTAATTTTTTTAATTACTATAAAAGCTCTGCTTGTTATGTTATACATCATTATTTCGGTCATTATTATTAATTCAAATTATTTCATTCAATACGTTTTTCTAATCCATTCATTTTATTAAACAAATAATTATCTTTCAAATGTATTTTATTAATTTCTTATATGATCCCAAAGTTGTTTATCATTGAATTTCATCCGCAGTGATAGGCACGCAGATAGGCATGCATATGAACTTTTTTTTTAAATGCTTATTATTTTAAAAAAATATTAGTTTATCGTACTCGTGATTTTTTTTTTGAGCCAATAATGAGTCAAACTTGGGTTAAAAAAAAAAAATTATTGTTATTTTTGAAAAATTTAATGAAAATGCTTTTGAAGTAAGACTTACTGAAAAAACCGCAGTAATACCCACATTTACCCTATCTTCACCATTTTTTTAAATTTTTTATTTAAAACTTTTTTAAAAAAAAAATTACATTTTTTATTTTTTTTTCAATTTCTAAATGTCAATTTTTTTCTCTAATTTTTTTTTGTCATAATTTTTAAAAAAATCCTTAAAATGATCAAATATCTGCTAAATTAATTTTAATTTAATTATGACATTAAAGTTAGCAACTTAAAAATTTTTTTATTTTATTTAAAGTAAGACCTACCGAAAAAACCGCAGTAATATCCACACTTACCCTATTTGATAAAAAATTTACTTGTAAAGAAAATTATCAACACTTAAATATCGTTATATAAAAAATTAATTTTTTTTAAATTGTTAAAATCCATAAAATTTAATTTCTTGATATTTAAGCATAAATCCGTTTTCAAATTCACCAAAAAGTCTCAAATATTAATAATAAAATTGAATAATACATTAAAAATTCACAATTCTCAATAAGAATAAGAATAAGAATAATTGAACAATAAAAAATTTATCGACTTAAATCGTCGTGCAGTTACGAGTAATGAATTACTTAGACCACTTAGCAATTAAAACCCCGTAGACTTTACACTAGAACTATTATGTTCTGAGCAATTGAGATCTATTTGGAGGGACTCATCGTGAAACCTGGAACGAATATATAATTAAACTATTTTAAATACTTATATATTCTCTTGAAGTCATTCACACTTTACAGCATTTTTTTCTTTCGCACTGACACACTCATCTGAGGGATTAAATTGACATACGTTTCGTGACTTTCCTAATTACATGACGGCGCTTACATTAATACAATAATCGTAATCATAATCATAATATAATATAAGTTACAATTAGCATTACCTTGATTTATTGCCTACTTTATACTTTAATTTTAATTTTAATGACATTAGATTATTAATGCCGTCTACCAGCCTCGAGGAGTTTTATTACAATGACTCAGTCGGTTTAATAAAATTACCATGATCGTGATTTTGAATGTTATTACAATTATAATTTTACATGTGTTAAAATGACGTATTAATTTTCATTAGGCCAACAGTTTGCTTAATTAAAATAACGAGTATAATTTCGATCGAGAATGAGATTAGATAAAATTCGTAACTAGTAAGACTAGTAAATATTAAATTCGATATTTTAATTTTCGATGAGAAAATTACAATCACAAATTACGTTGGTTCATTTCTAGTTTTTTTATTATGTTATATTTAATTTTTACAGAAAAATTTTTTAATTTATTTTTTTTTCTAAATTTTATTAAGCACTAAAATTAAAAATTTTATTGTTTTTTTTTAATTAAAAAAGAAGCAAAAAATTTAATTAAAAATTTTAATGACTTTTTGAATTTTTATCGAATTAATTTTAAATTATTTAAGGGGTAATTGATTTTTTTTTTAATGTTTTATTAAATTCGGCAACATCTCTAGAATATTGTCCTAAAGTTTCAAATCGATCCGAATAATAGTTACTTTGCAGTCGTTCAAAATTAATGAAAATTAAGTTAGCCGACATCAAAAAATTCAAAAAAAATTTCTTTTATTAAAAAATATTATTACAAAAAAATTTTTTTAAATTTCATTTGTAAAAAACTTGAAAAAGTAAAAGTGCAAATTTAAAAAAATATTTTTTACTTCTAATTTAATAAATGAAAAATAATAAAAAAATTAAAAACGACGGCTAACTTTTGAATTATTAAAAATTAAAGGGTTATATGGGTTTCACGGTTCAAAAGCTCGATTTTTTTTTAAATTCTACAACATCTCTAGAATATTGTCCCAAAGTTTCAAATCGATCCGAATAATAGTTTCGGAGATACAGTTTTAAAAAGTTGCGCGCTCAAGGCGCTGTTGTATTGAAATTCAAAACTTTAAACGCGTTTTTCTCAAAACTATGTTTTCAAAAACGGTACCCACGATTCCTCGAGAACTAATCAACCGATCTTGATGAAATTTTAGACAGGTCTTCGAGATATAATTTACAAGGTCTAGAACGGAAGAAGTTTTTTTTTCAATTACAACTATTTAAAAAAAAAAATTCCGCGAAATTTTAGCCAAATTTTCAATTTTTTTGTAAAAACCTCTGCCAAAAGTCCAATTTTAATTTTTTTTTCTTCTGTTCAAGACCTAGTTTGAAGTCTTAACTAGAGCACATGTTTTTTTTTTTTCACTTCAAATGATCCTGCTAGGAGTTCTACTGATCACGCGGACGCATCTTTTTTCCGAGGGCTCGCCGAAAATGCCGTCACATTAGCAGAGTTTTTAATATTTTTTTTTCAAAATTTCAGTAATCCCTTATTAAACATGTATCTTCAAGATAGTATATAAGCTTGAATAAAATATTTCATTTTTTCTATTAAAAAAAAATTATTAAAAATAGACCATTTTTTCCCGGAGGAAACCCATGTAACCCCTTAATTAAAAAAATCAATTAATTGAAAGAATAAAAATGACTAAAATTTTGAATAAATAAATTTCTGTAAAAATTAAATATAAGTTGCAATTACAATTATAGAATAATGAAGAGCTCTGCAAAAAATAACGAGAAAAAATGATTATTATTAAATTAGTAAAAAACGACGATATTATTAGTTTAAAAATTTTCTTAATGGTCATTGTGATGTCACTGTTTATCAATAATTGTTACTTAAAATAGTAATAGTCAATAGTAAATAATAAACAATAATTATAATTGTAATTATCATTAAGTGGTGGCTTATCTGAAGTACTTGAGTCCCGCGACAAGAAGAAACTTCTCAATAAATAATTCAGAGTCAAGGACGGCGATATGAGCAGCGCGTCCAATCAATGCGTTTGCCGTTGGTGGTAATGCATGATGGACATCATAGCGTACGAGACTGACACCTGAGGCTGACATTATAGGGTACAAAATATTGTGGACCATTTCTCTGTACGCGGTACCTGGAAAAATCAACCAAAGATCTTTAATTAATATTATTCATTTTGTTCTACAAAATTGTATTTTTAATTTATACAAATTTCTACAAGTCCATTTTTTTAATAATTTTTTTTTTTACTGTAATTTATTTGTTTAAGAAAAATGACACTGAAGTTAGCAGATGTTTAAAAATATTTGATTTTTTTTATCAATTAAATTACAACTAAAAAGATATTTCTAAAAAATTACACTTATAGTTTTTTAAGTTTTTTACAGGTGAAATTTTTTTTTAAATTATTCAATTGAAATTTTTTCAATAAAAATTTTTAAAAAATTATTATAAGACCTTTTACCTTTAGACACGCGAACGGTTAAGTATTATAATGATTAAAATAAAAAAAAAAAATATTGATTAGGTAAATTGTAGATAATAAAAATTTTGACAGAAGCGCGCAAAGCGCGTTTGATTTTTTAGTATTTACAAATTTTGATATTAATTATATAAAATATTTAAAAAAGAAGATTTTTCTGACCTTGGTCAGTTGGATCACGTACGGCAACTTTGCAGAGCTCGATCCGGGCCGAGTGGAGAGGAACATATCTATCCTGAGCACTACCACAGAGCAAGACGTGTTTGAACCTCTGCAAGTTGCTCTTCTGACTCAGTCGGAACATGAAAGATCTCCTAACATCTGAAGCATCCTTCATTGCGAGCTGCAGCAGAGATCCGGATTTTTTCCATTTTTGCATGAACCACATTCCTGAAAGGGACGAATTTGTTGAGTTTGAGTTTATAAGTTTGATTGGGGCATGGTGGATAGTTTCACCGAATGGTAGAAGCTTAACGAACCGGCATTGACAAGTCCACTCGTGTTGTAGAGAGTTCCTAGATGTGGTCCACTTAGACTGAGAAATGTGTGGAGTCTCGACAACAGTGGCCTCAGTTGTGGCCTCGTTAATGCACTGCGTATTATTATGGTCCCCAGTGAGTGTCCAATGAAACTTACTTTCGTGGGGTTTAATCCTGATGTGTCTATGTGGTGGAGGATCTCCTCCACCAGTCGGTCAGTCATTGTGTCGAAATCCGAAAATGTATCACCCTTTTAGGATAAAAAAAAACTTTTAAGCACAAAAGTTTGTTTTTTGGTGGGATTTTATTAGAGCCAAAGTTTGAGAGGAAAAAATTTAGGTAAATACTTTTGAACTATCCGGAAATTTTTATTTTTTTAATTAAATTTTATTTTATTTTATAAAAATAGTTTTTTATAATTTCACGGAAAAAAAGAAGAAAAAATTATATATAAATGTAATTTTATAAAATATAATTCCAAATATTAATTATTACAGTTTAAAATATCGCGTTCTAGGTGCCATAAGGGCGTATATCGACAGAAGGTCCCAGTGAAAAGCCATAAGGGCGTATAAAAATTTTTTTTTCGGGAATCGACGTAGTTTCGTCCGAAATGTGTAGAAATGCAAAAAAATATTTTATACGCCCTATGGCTCCTGGGACCCACCTCGGATGCCATAAGGGCGTACAAAAAAAATTTTTTTTGGGAATTAACTTATTTTTATCTGAAACGTCGAAAAATACAAAAAAAAAAAAATTTTTTTTTCTTCAAGTTAAAAATTTTTTTTGACTTGGAAAAAAAAAGAGAATTTTTACTTTACGCCCTTATGGCATCTGTAACGCGATATAATTTAACAATTTTAAAATGTATATCTTCCAAAGTTTGTACAAATTTATACTTTTTTTTTTTAATTTTAATTTTTCTATCTTTTTATTTGAAGCTTTCAGTTTTTAAAAATTGTAATTTAACTTAAAAATTTTTCTTTTTTTATCGTGTATGAATATTTATGAGCGACCGTTCAAAATTTAAATTTTGAACTGAAACTTTTAGAAACTTATTTTTTTATTTATAAAATTTTACCGTAATAAGAAAAAAAATAAAAAAAAAAAATTCGATTTTTGACGATTTTTGAAATTTAAAAAAAATTCGGAACGACCTCTTAAAAATTTTTTTTTGAGCTGTCCTTTGGAAAGGGCTCTTAAAATATCAAAAACTAACATTTTTTTACTAGAAACTCGAAAAAAAAAAAAATAATCGGTTGTTTTGCGACACCCTAGTGCATATGCACCAAAAAGAAACATTTTTGAACCTTGAAAATTATTTAAATATTTTACTTTTCTTAAATCTAGAAAAAAAATTCTTTAATCAAGAAAAATTTAGATCAAGAATTTTTTTACTTAAATTAAGACAATGAAGCTCTTTAAAATTATTTTTTTGGTTAAAATATTTTCCCCTTTAATTAATAAATTTTTTTTTCTGTGTTTCAATAATTAGAATTCTTCATTGATAAAAAAAACTGCTCTTGTCTCACCTGATTTCTCTCAGACATAAGAAAATCCAAATGAGCCCCAGGTAACCCGAGCTCAAGATAAGTTTTAACGAGTCTCAAGTCAGCAGCGTTCCCTTCCAGCCCATGAACGCAAATAATAAGATGAGGTCCCTCGGGAGAGAATATCCTGTACTCGTCGCTGATGTTGAAGTAGGGAAGGCTGCTGGCTACGCCGGTGTAGTCGCTGGAATTCGATTGAAAGAATCTTAACACCGATTGCAATCCAGCTCCCGCGCACCCCCCAGTTTCCAGGAAAAAGTAAAAAATAAAACAACACACCTGTACATTTTCCCGGAAAAGCTCATCTGCCTTTTGAATTCCTCCTTGCACTTTTTGAAGTTAATGACGTCGTCCTGCGTCGACTGGAGCAGCTCTTTGCCTTCTTGATAGCAGTCCAGACAAAAGTCCCTCGCGTAGACGCTCTCTCGCTCCCTTTCAACCCTGTCGCGGCTCCTCTGGGGGCTGCAGGGGGCGGTTTTGTTCTGCTTTGGACTCCTGGCGCACTTCACGGTCTCATAAACGTGGTAGAGCGGGTTGTCGACCATCGGAACCGGGGCGGGGACTGGGGCTGGGTCTCTGAATGCTTCTGGAGGCGGGGGCTCGTCTTGGAACATCTTCGGCGGCGGGAGTCGCACTTCCTCGTAAGAATGCTCTGTTATCTTTTCTTTGCCGCTCTTTGTTTTACTTTTCTTGTCTTTTGCCACTGGGATTTTGTTTATGTTCATCTTTTTCTCTCCTATTGTTATTTTTTAATTAATTATTATTATTATTTTTTTTTTTTCAATTAATTATTATTATTTTTTTCAATTAATTATTGTAATAGCTTTTTTTTATTACCTACGATTTGAACGTTCAATACGTTGAATCTACGATTTAAATTTTGACTCGAGTTATATTGAAAGAAAAGAAAGTAAATTTGATTCGTACACGGAAAAATCAAGATGACACTGGATATCATCCTAGATTATACTGAGTGAAAAAATTTTTTTAGACAGTAGCTAGTATAATCCAGATTATAATGAATATAATCCAGATATCACGTAGTTTAATCTAGATTTTTCTAGCTACTATCTGAAATTTTTTTTAACCACAGATATCACTGAGTATAATCTGGGATGACATCTAGTGTCATCTTGTTCTTTCCGTGTAAGCAAGGATAATTTTATTTAATTAATTTTGTAATTATAATAAAATATTTCAGAAAAAAAAATATTGAGGTTATAGATCCTTAGTGACCTAGGATTAATTTAAAATATATTTAATAGCTACAAAAAAATTTAATACTACTTTTTTTTTCAAGTCGAATTACTATAAAATGCATTTATTCGAATGATTAAATGAATTTATCTGAAACATTGCCATAAAGCTTAGAAGGGCTTAAAATGGCCAGGTTTTATGAATAATAAAAGTATAATTCTTCGTCAGAGTGAAGTTCAAGGGGATTAAATAAAAATGATCTATTACGCATTCATTCTGTATTTAATCCGGCCGCTTTCATATAGTGTAATAGTAGGGAATATTAGCTAACAGACCACTCAACTTGTGTTTTGTAAATAGATCAGATTAACTCACGCAATTTTAAGTATATTGGTAATTAATATTTCAGGTTGATAAGTAGTTAATAGGAGTATTAAGTTTCATTTTTGCTAACTTTATTGTTAGAAAAGTTTAATTGTTATTTGTGCAATTATTTGTAAATATCTTTTTAATTGAAATTTAATTAATAAAAAAAAATAAAAAATTTTTAGTCGTCTGTTACCTTTGCGTTTTTGTTCAGAACCGGAAGTATCCCCGCTGCTGACCCACCCAGAGCACTCGGAGGTCAAATTATTAGAATCTGTGCTACTGGTGGGACTGCTGGGCCTGGAGGACGACGGACTGGGAGGAACAGCAACGAGGTCGGCGCCTAGGAGCTCTTTGCTGTCCCTAATTGGCATACAAGGCAACGAAACTGCGCTCCGGGGCACGACCACCTTGTTCTGTGCCATGGGAACGCTCGCACATCTCAGTCTTTTGGCATTTGGCTCAGGAACTCCGGGGGAGGGCGATTTGTCGGTCGAGGTCGAAGAAACAACCCCGTTTTCCAGCCCCTCGACCTTCAGGTTGACCTTGCTCCCGTTCTCCACCTCCTGGAGGCTCGACATCTGGCCTCGGTACTTATTTCCCGGCATCGGAGGCAGAGGCAAGGGCAGGGGCAAATCTATCGCATCCTTTTCGTCGTATGGAGGTGGGATTGATGGCGGGGAAGGTGGTGGAGGCTTGCGGCCGCGATGATGACATTTTTTGTTGCTGGAGGAATTCACCAAGTCTTCTTTAATTTCTCCGTCAATTGCAGGGGCCGAATGCGGCCGGCGACCGCGCCGTCTTTCTTCTACAGGGTTCGTGTCGATCATTAGCGCGATAACTTCGTACACTGGCTCTTTTTCGACCTTGTTTTTCTCCAGCTTTTTTGTGGCCTTGTCCTTGTCCCTAAATAGTGAAAATTTTGTTTGAATGATTGAAATTATTCAGAAGAAAATAAATTATAATACTATGTTACTACCGTGACTTGTGAAGTATAGATAAGTAAAATTTTGCTTTATTAAATAATGAATTTTGTTAAATTGTACTGTACTTTCTTAAATATTGACGTTTTTAAAGATTTAAGCTCATCCTGATGTTATACTCATCGAGAGCTTTTATTTGAGTACCGACATGCATTTTTGATATATTTTTCATATATACATATATATAATATATATAAATATATGAAATATATAAAAAATTGATGTGGGTACTCAAATGAAAGGTCTTGATGAGTGTAACATCGGGATGAGCTTAAATTTTAAAAAATGTCAGTAGTTAACATGATATTTGTTAAATTGCACTGTACTTACTTGAATATTGACGTTTTTAAAGATATAAGCTCATCTCGATGTTACACTTATCAAGAGCTTTCATTTGAATACCCATGTGCATTTTTACATATTTTTTATATATACATATATATATATATATATATATATATATATATATATATATATATATATATATATATATATATATATATATAAATATATAAAATAAATGAAAAATTGATGTGGGTACTCAAATGAAAGGTCTTGATGACTGTAATGTCGGGATGAGCTTATATCTTTAAAAATGCCAATATTTCACAAGATACAAGGTCATTTCTAAGTACTGAGATTTTTAAGTAATTTGTGTGTATCAATTTTTCTCCATAAAAATTTTATCTAAAATAAAAAATTTTTTTAACGCTGAAAAAAAAAAATTTACAAATAATAATATCAATAAAAATGTTTACCGAGAATTTATATATCTATCGCGTTCATAATTCTCCTTATCCTGCGAGTAATCGACCCGACCAACATCAAAGAGCCTCTCAGTACTCTTGGGTCTCTTCGGGCGGTCAGAGTTCTTGCCGCTGGTCCCGTTGGTCCTGTAGAAAAAGGAATCGACATTGACGTCGCCGTAAACGCCACTAAACCTCTTGTTCAAAGGATCAACAAGCAAAGTGTGGCTCTGGGCGTCTTCGTTCAAAGTATTAAGGAAGTCCTGGGACTTAACTCTCTCCGGGTGGCCGGAAGACTTCCCAAGGGTGTGATACCGTCGGTTGTCGGTGTTACTCTTGGCAGCCTGCTTCCGGTGGTTCCCGCGATAGGTCACGCGATCCAGGGTCGCGGATCGCATGTTGCCGGAATTGGTTTCATCAAAAACTCCGTTCGGGATGTTTAGCGACTTGTCGGGGTGGAAGAGCCGATGGCTTCGGGGCTCCAGTCGTATCCGCTGGTTCCCGGTGCTGTTAGACTCCGGCTTGTGATTGCTGTCAAAGGACCCGAATTTATTATTCAAGTCAAAGTTGCAGGAAGGAATTCCGAACTCGCAGGTCTTGTTTGAAGGTCGATACCCCGGGAAGTGTCCGTTCGGCGGCAGTTCGGGAAACATCGCGGCCAACAGCGATGTTATTGATGTCGAGGGTTGCATGTACTCGTGCCTGGAGTTTGCGACCAACATTTGGGTTGATTTTGCTCGCGGGAGCGGCATTACTGGCGTTGACCCTAAAGATAAATCAAAAGGAAATTGTCTTAATTGTTATTTAATAAAGGTCGTTCGGTTTTACGTCTCAAGAGGCCAATGGTGTCCAAATACAACTTTTTAATTAAGAATTTCATTTTTAGAAATTTAATAAATTGTTTTTACAAGAATTTTTCAGTATAGATGGTTTAATTTAGTTAGAAGGGTCGGAAAGGATAAATTGATTACTGGAAAAATTTACGGCACTAATGGAAGGATATTTAAGTGGAAAAGTCTCGTCTTTTTAGGGATATTGAAAAAAAAACAAAAAAACAAATATTGGTCAAGAGAAATGTTAATGGATGTTCATTCATTTCAGGAGAATTATTTTGTCTCCTTTCCAAAATTTATTGTTTTTTTTTGACTGAATTTTTGGTTTAAGCAGAAGACTAATAGAAAACTTATTAATTAAAAAAAAAAAAAAAAATTGATTGAATCAATATTTTGAAGAGTTTGATTTTTTTTTTTTTTTGATGAAATAAAATTTATGTAAAATTATTTTGTAATTTGAAAAATTTTTTTTTGATTTAAAATCAAAAAATTCAAAATCCTGAAAATGATTTTTTTTTATACAAGTTTATCGTAAAAATGAGTTTTTTGAGCAATTCAATTCAATAAAAAATAAATTAACAGAATTTGAAGTAAAAAATTGATAAAAAAAATTTTTAAAGGAAAAATAGTTTATTAAAACTAGGAACCTCGCAGTCACTATGTGACTGCCGTGAATTGTGAACTATAAAGAAATAAAATTTTGCTTTATTAAATAATGACTTTTGTTAAATTGCACTGTACTTTCTTAAATATTGGCGATTTTAAAAATATAAACTCATCTTGATGTTACACTCATCAAGAGCTTTCATTAGAGTACCCACATGCATTTTGATATATTTTTCATATATTTAAATATATATAATATATATAAATATATAAAATATATGAAAAATTGATGTGGGTACTCAAATGAAAGGTCTTGATGAGTGTCACATCAGAATGAGCTTAGATCTTTAAAAATGTCAATAGTTTACAAGATACAAGGTAATTTCTTAATTATATATCTAGAGATAGAGCAATCTCGAATGTAGCCTAAATACTTATCATAAAAATATTTTTTTTTTAATCAAGTTAATTTTTAAAAAATTTTTCAAGGAGCTCTAAAAATTTTTTTATATCAATAAAAATCAAAAGTTAATTTTTTTTTAATTTACCAAAAAGTTTTAAAAATTTTATTTTGACATTAAAAATTAATTTTTAATGAAAAATTTTCAATAATTATTCAAAAATTGGATACCAATTGTCCAAGAAATATCAAGACGACAAACCAAACGATTTTCTAAAATTAAATAGAGGGACCAATAAAAAGATAGCAGAGAAGCAGAAACTCAAGAAAGCGCAAATTAATAAACCTAGAGACGGGTTCGGCGCGGAGAAAGCCTGCTGCTGACCCGAGGGAGGAAAGAGCGTGGTGCTCCGAGCAGTGTGAAGCGGTGCCTGAGATCGAGACCTCCCCTTGGAGGGCACGGAGGTCGGGGGAGTTGGATTACGTCCTCCTGACCGCTGCCGAGGGAAAAGTTGTGTCGACGCAGACCTCGGAAGGGTTTTCGGCGAAGTTCTGGGCTGCGGGCTGGCAATTTCAGGGCCCAGCTGGTCCAAGGACTTGCTGTGACGAGCTGGAAGCGAGGTTGGTCCTAGAGACAGCCTGGCCTGGATCGAGGCGATGTCCTGGGCGGCTCCTTCGCTGCGGGGTGACCAGACACTGGACTCGCGGGACTCCAGGATCGCGGATATCCCGCAGCTGCAGTCTTCTATGCTGGGAACTTTTTAAAATAAATTTCTGATTAGATAAATTAATTTCTTCCTTTATATTTTTTTTTTAGAGTAAAGTTACTTTTTTTTTTTTTTTTTTTTTTTTTTTTTTTTCAATGCGAAAAATATTTACCGCTGTTACGATGCCTCTGTTGCATGTCAGCGTAATTATCCTCGAATATCAAAGGAAGGGAATTGAGATCACCGTCGAGCTCAGGACAGTGAACCGGCAAGGGTGGAAGAGCCGCCAAGTAACGCGATCTCCGGGCCGCTTCACTCACCGCTTGATAAGATTGATAATTTGCGTCGTAGCAGCCTGCTGCTGATGTTCGTGGATTCTCGAGGACAAAGAACCCTTCAGAGAACCGTTTAACCTGTCAATTTTAATGTCATTCAATATTCATTCTTGTTACAGAGGATCTCTTCATTTTAAATGTCATGATATGCAAGTTAAATTTTTAAAATTAATTTGATTTAAAGAAAAACTTTTTGTTAAATAATTTCACTATTTTTTTTATCAATTTATTGATTAAAAAATTAATTTTATCAAAAATAAAAAATTTTTTTCAAGAATTTTTTTTAAAATGAAAAATACTTTTGATTAAAAATTTTTGATAGATTTAAAAAAAATTACTCAGAGTAATTTTTAAGATCTACAATTTATTTACAAGTTAAAAAAAAATTAATTTTCTTCCATGGTTTAAAAAAAAATTATTAAAAAAGAAAGTAAGGACTCGATAAATTTGAATTAAGAAAAAAAATTTTAATTAAATTTTTCACTTGAAAAATTCTCTCAAAACTGTTTTTAAATAAGAAAATCTACTTTAATTTTCTTGGAATTATAAAAGATGATTATTATAATAATAATAATAAAAATAATGAGAAACTAACGCGAAGTTGATGGTGAATTCGAGCTAAATGCTGGTGCACAGCCTCCTGTTTGCTGAAAGCCTCGAGGAAAATGTGCCAGAGGACGATATTTTGTGCGCAAAGTTGTGCGATGTCAACCTCGTCGGTGTCAATCATCTTACTCGCCTCCTTGTGCTTACGCTCGGCGATTTCCAGGTCTCGCTGCTCTCGAGACGGCAAGAGCCGTGCCAAATCTGCGATGTCATTCAGCAAGTTTTCGCGAGCTGTTAATAATATTCGCGTGACTTCTGTTTGCGTCGCTCGCGCGTGCTGGGTTCGTGCTGTTGATCCTACGCATCTTGTCGTTGTTTCCTTTTTCAATGTTAAATATTATTATTTACCAAATTATTATTATTAAAAGAATAAAAAAAATTACTAATATCAATTAATATTTTATTAAAACAAAAATTAATTTAGGAGTTTATTAAACTAAAAAATAACGTCAGATAAGCTTTTTTTATTTTAGAACTTTAAGGCTTCAAACTTAACTCTCCTGTATTGAGAAAATTTAGTAATCGTGCGCCACCTGTCGGATATTTTTAATACTAGTTTTAATAAAAAAAATTTATGTGGGTATATATAGCCATATTAGGACATATAAAGCCACATATGAGCACATATTGCTATATTAAGCTGTTTACGGACAGATAAACTCATATAAGAACATATTTAGCCATATATGGACATATAAAATCATATGAACCCATATATGATCAAATATTATCATAAATGAATATCAGGACATACCAAAAATGTTATATAGGTATTTATGATCATATCCAGTTTTATATGGACATTTCAAGTCATATATTGCCATATTAAGCATTATATGAATATTTCAAGTCATAAAAAGATATATTAAGCAATATCAAGACATATGAAGCCATATAAAAACTGATACAAGGAGATATTAAGTCATATGGGTACATATAAAGACATATATTATTATATCCGTCAATATCAGAACTGATATTGACATATTATGCCATATCAAACCATATATGACTTTATATGATCATATATGGTTTTATATGGCTTTATATGATCATATATGGTTTTATATGGTCAATTTTGATGCTAAGCTTTTGTAAAAGAATATTAAAATTTATGAAAAACTATACATAGACACATAAAACCATGTCAGGTCATATATAGACATATTAGTCTTAGAATTAAAAAATTCTTTAACTGGTTAATTTGTGGTTCAATATTTTGACTGTTAAACTTTGAGTGATTTTGTTATTAATGTAAAGCATAATTTTGACCTCTATATTTTAACCAAAACTCGATACTTAGAGTCGACAGTCTATAGTATAAATTATTCAGAACTCTATAACAATTTTCCGTGAAAGCTCTCGTAGGTACGAAAGGGAAAACCCCTTAATAATAAAATTAATAGAATAATTACAATGTTCAAGAAGGCAGTGCTGTCTGCGCCATTAGCCGTCGGCTGTTTGAACTGTAACCAAGGTTTTCCACTCCTAGGTGCGCTGTAAAATTTTTTTTATTTTATTATCATGATTTTATATTTACATAAATTTTTCATCTTTTACTCTGAAACTCACCAGCTTTGTACATAGTGAAGTATACTCTTCCTGGAGATGAAGCGTACGAACAAGATGGGTAAATTACTTATTCATTTTATTTATGTTATTTATTAGTTATTATTTATTTATAAAGAGAGTATGAATTTATTATAAATGAATAAAACAGTAGATAAGGAAGAGGATACTGACTTAACGAATGGCTGATGGAGCGCGACGAGACAGGCGTGGATCGTTATGGATACCGCTGCCAGATGAAAGTAGTCAAAGAGTACCGGTAAATGATAGTGAAGCCCCTTTGTTGGTACGAAATTCAGCTGCAACGTTCTACAAATAATTATTTTCATTAGTTATACTCGTTAATTCGACTTTCAGCTCAGAGTTTCACCGCAACGCCGATCCCAAGTTTTTTTTTTTTTACATTTTTCTATTTCTGTTTACTCTCAAGAGTTTTTCCGGAAGAAAAAAATCATTGATGGATAAAAAAAAACTAAGTTGGAATATAAAACCCGAGGTAAAACTGGTCCAATTAAAAGCTCTGGCAATTCTGAGGCTCAAGATGTCAGTATTGTGGTTTTTGTTTGGAAAAATTAAAAAAAATCTTGATTTACACTCGAAAAATTAGACGACACGCTTATGGGTATCGAGGGCAGCTTTTTGAGTTACGATTTGTGCCGAGAAAAATAGTAGTTTTATTTGAAATAGTATTTTGGATATAAAATTCAAGCTCATATTTTTTTATTGAAAATTCAATTTTTCACGAATAAAATTATGGATTTTTATGAAAAAAGTTTTTTTATTTGAAAAAAATAATTTTTTCTGCTAAATTTTACTATTCCTTTGAGATATTTAATTCGAATTAATTCTATAAATTCACTCTTAAGAAATAAAAAGGAAAAGAAAGTTCTTTTTGGGATTATATCAATTCAACAAATTTATTATTTTTATAGATGACCTATTTCGACCAAAAACTTCTTTTAAATGTATAAAAAAAAATTTTTTTTTGCAATTCCAAAAAAAATCTAAAAATAACAAAGTCAATAATTTTTTTAAATTAATTTAAATTCAATTTCAATTACGAATCCTTTTATATAAAATCCAGAAATTAAATCCTTTAAAAAAAAAAAAAAAATAAAACAAACGACAATATTCTTTAAAACCCACAACTTGTTTTCTTTAAACCCGATTCTCAATTAAAGTTATTTCAATCCACCAGATCTCAACTTTCGCAATTAAACCGAAGGAAAAAAAATTTTTCTTGTTTAATACTTCAAAAAAAACAAAATTATTCCTTATGATTGTTATTATAAGGAAGGGTGGGGCAAGACGGCCCACCTAAGCCAGTTTTTATTTTTTGTGACTTTCTTCTATCAAGTGGATTTACTCTGGTCCAACTTTGACTCAAGTCACTGGAATTTTTTGAAAGTTCCAAAAAAAATTTTTTTTTTTTTGGGACAAGATGGCCCATCTCCAAAATATGATAAAAAAATAGTAGAAAAATAAATTTTTGGTCAATTTTTGAGGTGGGCCTTCTTGCCCCAGGTGGACCGTCTTACCCCAGGTGGGCCGTCTTACCCCACCCTCCTCTATTACAGAATAAATGGTATATTACAGAAAATAATATACTACAGAAAAAATTAATTTTCATAACAAATTTCAAAAATCTGCTCTAGGAATTTTTTTTTTTTTTTTGACGTTTTAAAAAAGTCTTAAAATAGTTTCGGTTTGTGTGACTTTTAAGATCTTAAAAAAATGATAATTTTAAGACAATTTTTTTTTTTACACGGGTATTACTGTTTGAAGTAATATTTTCTTCCATGTTAAGAATAAATTGTTGCGTTTAAATGATAAAAATTATTAAGTGTACTAGAATTCAATAAATTTTGTTTTATAATTTTTCTCGATTTTAATAAAACATTTTTATATAAATATGCCAGTAAATTTTGCAAAGCAAACACAACAGAATAACAGAAACAAACATGGAGTATCTGAGAGTTGATTCACGCTCGAGAAAACAAACGAGTGATTCAAAAATAAAACCAGATCAAAAATCACCTTGATGACACACATGCCATGTTCCCTGGCTGGGTGGGCTCGCTGAACCATAGCTCGACGCCGAGATTGAAGTGAGTCCGGGAGAGAGCCTCTTCGATCTTGTGACTGTGCACGAGCACGTGAGCGCGGAAGAGCACGGATGTTCCTAGAGTAACTTCCTCGTTCCTGTAAAGGATCTGGAAACGCTTGCTCGTTCCCGGCGGGTCCATGTTCTCTAACGAGCGCTTATCTAAGCGAGCATAATATAAACAGCAAATATAATATCAAGGCTCATTATCATTGCAATTATGGAAATTCGGGTTAAAATGGATGAAAAATTTTTTAAATTAAATAAAGAAATTATCACAAATTTCAAATTCCAAAAAATTTTGATCAAAGTTAATTTCAAATTTGAAAAAAAAATTTTTTCATCATTTCTATGCATTTAAAGTAAAAATACGTTGTTTGCCGAAAAAAAAATTTTTTTGGTACGCTCTTATGATTTTTCAAGGGTTTTTTTTTTTTTTTTTTTTCGGGATACGCCCTTATGGCATCAGTAACGCGATATTTCATATGATAAATTATAAATATTATATGTGATCTTTCAGCTGTCGCATAAAGAGGGCTAGTTAGTCTGTATTTATTTAAAAGGTGCTCCAATAATGAGATGTTTAGCCTCTCTCGTAAACCGATTGTGAAATCGATTATTGGCAATTGGATTATTATCACAAACCCTTCTATGTATATTTATACTGATTAATTAAGAAACACTCACGATTACGGAGTTGATCGACTTCCACTTTAATTGGCAGTTTAGGTGATACCCTGAGGGCTGTTCGGATTTGATAGTACCTGAATAAATAAATAATTTATTTTATTCAATTTTTCAAAAAATAAAACAGCAATTTCTACTTTATTTAAGCTCTATTAATCTCTAAAAAATTTCATTTTTTTTTTCAAACAAAATTGAACATATTTTTAAAAAAAATTCAAAGTTCAAGAATTTTTATCTTGATTCAATAAAAAAAATTTTCTTTTAGTAGAAAGTCAAAAATTATTTTTTTAGTATGTAAAAATTAATTATTGCCTAAAAATGAAAAAATTGGCTTATTTATGCTTGTTTTTTTTTTTTTTTAATGTTTTACTTTTCGGTAAATTAATGATGGAAATAAATTTTATTTCTAAAAATGAAACTTCAAAATCTTTAAAAAAATTTATCAATTTAACAATCAATGTTTTAAAATAAATTAAAATTGAAAAATTAATATATTACCTTGAAATTATTGATAAAAAATTCAAAATTTTAATTAAAAATTTTTTTGATTAAAAATTCTAAATTAAATTCGATTTTTTAAAAATCTGACCAATTTTATTATTAATTCGCCGACATTAAAATAAAAATTTGAATATCTTTTTTTCCATTCGATTTAAAAATATTTACAAAAAGAAATAAATTAATTAAAAAATAAAAATTTTTTTTATTTCAAAATTAAACTTTGATAAAAAAAAATTAATTAAAAGCTTGTATCAAAACATGTTTCCGAAATACGCCGAAATGCAAAAAGTATATGCAAAAGAATAAAAAAAAAAAAGAAAAAGAAAGAGGAGACTCACCCGCGTTGAAAGAGATCAACATTGTAGAATTTGCAAAGCTCGAGGGAGAACTCGAGGGTGGCCTGTAAATCGCTCATCGCTCGGCGATTTTCTGCGTGAGCCTTCACCCTCTGCTTCTTTGAGTGAGAAGCCTCCTCGGTGTACGGTGTCGGTCGTTATTTAGCGGCAGTATAACCCGGCACGTCTTTTCTCGAGGTCCCCTCGGCTATTTACTCTCTCGTCCTCCTCTTATCCTCTTATCCTTCCTTGAGAGTTTCCACGCACTGGTACCGGCTAGCAATACAGCCCGCCAGTAATATCACTGACAGGAGAGACTACGGTGATGGCCAAGGCGCCAAAGTCTACATCGTTACTTATTTCGAAAACTTTAAGGCTGAAACCTCTCTTTCTCTTGACACTTCCTCCGAGGAATATCTTCTACCGCTCTCGACCTCATCTTCCTACATTTTATCATCGTGTGTGACGCCTGTCTACCTTCATTAGGCTTTAATTAACCTGTCAACAAAATATCCCCGAATGAGCCAACTAAACACTCGCTTGTCTTTACATTCATTAAATTTTCTTTTTACATTTGACACTTTTTTTTTCTGTCAAATATTAAATTAATTATCAATATAAAAAAAAAACAAAATTATTCAGTTATTAAATAAAATAATTAGAGCTTTTTTTTTTTAATTTAAAGCTTTTTCTTTAAAAAAATACAAAGTAACAATCAGGAAAATTATTTTTTTCTTAACAATTTTGATAGAAAAATTTTATGATCTATATTATTAACAAAATACGAAAAACTTTGTCTCCGGGAAAGTCATATGATAAAATCGGTTTTTTTTAGTAAAATTTAGTGTTATTGCAAAGGTCTTGATTTTAATTTGTGCATTTTTAAGGTTTCTTATCATTCTCACCGATAGTCAATTTATTATGATAAGTATTTAGACTGCATTCAAAAATGCTCTATCTCTAGATACTTAATTGAGAAATTACCTTGTATCTTGAGAACTATTGACATTTTTGGAAATATAAGCTCATCCCGATGTTACACTCATCGAGACCTTTCATTTGAGTACCCACATCAATTTTTCATATATTTTATATATTTATATATTTGTATATATAAAAAATATATTAAAATGCATGTGGATACTCAAATGAAAGCTCTTTATAAGCTTACATCTTTAAAAACATCAATAGTCAAAAAAGTACAGTGCAATTTTAATAAAAGTCATTATTTAAGAAATGACCTTGTATCTTGTGAACTATTGACATTTTTAAAGATGTAAGCTCATCTCGATGTTACACTCATCGAGACCTTTCATTTGACTACCCACATCAATTTTTCATATATTTTATATATTTATATATATATATATATATATATATATATATATATATATATATATATATATATATATATATATATATATATATATGAAAATTGCATGTGGGTACTCAAATGAAAGCTCTTGATGAGTGTAATATCAGGATGAGCTTATATCTTTAAAAACTTCAATATTTAAGAAAGTACAGTGCGTTTTAACAAAAGTCATTACAAAAAAAATGATTAATTTATTTATTTAACTGTTAATAAATATTTTTTACCTCTCTAAAAAAATATATCAAAAAACATGAAAGCTTACACTCAATAAATTAATAAATCAACACTTAATAAATTTCCTACCCGTGAGTGTAATAATAATAAAAAACAAATTTTTAATAAATAAATAAAAAATCATAATTTATTACCGTAAGCTCGAAATAAAAACTGTAGGTAGCGCCGTTAATTATTGTAAGCAATTAAAACTAACATTAAACTTTACACGCAATCATTTTTCGATCCTGATGTTCGCGGCCAAATTACTTCGGTTCTTTATCGCCGAAAAATTAAAAGTAATCAACCAGTGTGATAATTTTGATTGGATTTTCTATTTAATTTTTTTTTTTTTTTTTTTTTAATTAAATTTTCACCGGAAAAAAAAATTATTTTTAACTAAAATAATTTTATTTAATTTTCAAGTGAGCCAAAAAATAAAAATAAAAAAAAATTAATATAATAAAAAAAAATTAATGTAATAAAAAAAAATTAATATAATAAAAAAAATTAATTTAATAAAAAAATTAATTCAATAAAAAAAAAAATTTCTTAAACAAAATAAAAATTGAAAGTGTGTCCCAACAAAAAGCTAATAATAACGAAAGCTCCGAAAATAAGCGGCACGAGGTCTAAAAATAAATAAACTACTGTAGAGGGCAGTAACTCTAAAGCATTAAAGTACTAAAGTACTAAAGTGCACATAACGGATCAAGTGTATAATAAGATGATGTAGTGGACTTTATTCGCAGTAAATAGTGTACAGTGTATGTAGAGAGAATAAAATAAACGCTTCCTCAAACGTCTATTTCTGTACAGAGCCTCTTCTTCCCTCAGCATAACATGCACTCATTGCACAACTCCACTTGCAACACAACTCTTCCCTTTATTCATCCCTTCTGACTTAGCGCTTCTCCTCGTATCACTTTTATTTAAAACTATCCGTTTATTCTTTCATCCGTGATATCATACACACGGTCTGCAGCCCGCGGCATAAAAGCGACGTCTAGTCTGCGAACAACGTGTATCGAATAAGGTGAAGGGAAAAAACCCACGGACTAACAACAAAAAATACTAATAAAAATAAAAATAATATATAGATAACATAAAATGGGTAAACGAGGGCCGAACGCACCTGACCGTGTTATGTACCGCATCATCCCAAGCGGCAAATATATTCTTATGATTTACACTTGTATTATTTAAATAAATAAATGCGCTCCCCGTCCTACCCTCATTTTTATTGCAACGTTTCGTGACTCTTGCGCTTCGTATATTTTTGCAACGCCTGGTAAATGTAATTCAGTCAATAACGTCAATAGTTAAAAAAGTACAGTGTAATTTAACATAATTAAGAAATGGCCTTGTGTCTCGTGAACTATTGATATTTTTAAAAATATGAGCTTATCCCATTGTTACACTCACCAAGAGCTTCCATTTGAGTACCCACATCGATTTTTCATATATTTTAAATATTTATATATATTATATATATAAATATATGAAAAATATATGAAAATGCATGTGGGTACTCAAATGAAAGCTCTTGATGAGTGTAACATCGGGATGAGTTTATATCTTTAAAAACATCAACAGTTAAGAAAGTACAGTGCAATTTAACAAAAGTCATTATTTAATAAAGCAAAATTTTATTTATTTATAGTTCACAAGTCACGGCAGTCACATAGTGACTGCAAGGTTGCTTTGTTAATTTTATAAATTTCTTCCGTAAAAATTTTCATAAAATAATTGCTGATTAATTCTATGACAGCAATAATATTTTTAAAATTTATTTCAAACTATTTATGTTCTCATAAAAATTTTTTTGTTATCACCACTGTAAGTAATAAAAAAAGATAGTATAGTAATAAGTAATAATAATCCCCTCCGTGGCTGCAGAAGTGAATTCAGCTGGAACAACTCGTAAAAGCAACAATATTTTATTTAATATCAGAAAGATCTTTATACGAAAGAAAAGTTGTTAGGGGTGTCCTTATCCGAGATGACTTAAACCGTCTTGGCCGAGCAAAGTTCGGGACCGAGCGTGGGGCAACAGTGACATAAGACATGAGACATAAGACATAAGGAAAGCGCTATTACCGTGTTACCTAAGCTATCTGGAGAATAGTGTCTAGTTTTGTAGTGGTAGCTTTATAAAACACAAGATATAAGAGAGTGTTGGTGAGGGTGAGGTTGGTGGCGAGTATGAGGGAATATAAGTAAAATAAAGCAGACGGTATTTGAGAAGAGCACGAGCTTTGGGTTCTTGAGCACAAGACGCTTTGTATTGTAGATTCCAAGACAAGACTTTACTTGTTTTGTCATTAGCGTCGGCTGGTAATACGTCTCCTCACCCAACTTTGTAGCCTACTCTACTTGTGTTATTATTTTTATTATTTAGCTCACTGGTAGGCATTCTCGTTTTATATTTTTTTATTCTATTCCACTTGGGTTTCTTGAGAAACTACGCTTGTAACCGTTCTAAACTCTGTTTCTGTTTCTTTTTAATTTTTTTCCACTTGCCACTTGCGTTCCTCTCTCTTTCATTTCAGAGCTTTTTGGGTCGACGATTAGTGGAGGCTCTCACCGAATTCCAAGTGTCGCTTCACAGCTTTTTAAGGTCTTCAGAATTACGCTAAAGCCCACTTTTAGTTTTTTAAACAAAATTATTCCATTTGTTTAATTATTTTATTTTTAAGTTTTTATTAGACCTTGTTATTTTTGAATAAACATATTTGACTTTTTTTTAAATACTCTATTTTTTTTTTTTTATCATTTATCTGGAAATTAAATTTTTGTAAATAAAATAAAGTTGTCTATAAATTTTCATGTATATTGCATACATCCATTCATATGTTAAAAAAAAAAAAAATTATTAGCATTGAAAGCTAAGTAAAAATATAAACTTAATCCCTTTAATAAATCATTTAGCGCTTACAAAATATTTTTTTAAATTCAGAAATTTTTCTCGTAATTAATTTTATACATTTTCGGCGAAAATTTATACATGTGGATATAAATTTTTTTACATAAAAAAAAAAAGTCCTTATGATTAATTAATTAAATATTAAAATCTTTCAAAAGAACAGTGACACTGTTTTTTTCTCAGATATGTCAATCGGATTCTTCTTTCTGCGGTATTTCGTAGCTTACCCTCTCTTTTTGACAAAGACATTTGTCTAGATACATTTATATACACATATAAAATATGACATTTGATTATTGTGTATTTAATGAAGTCTTGAGTTCAATTCCGAGCAACTGCAAGTTGAAATATTAATTTTTTTTTTTTTAAATAAAATTTTTTTTTTTACATTCATTTATCAATTAGCTTGATAATAAGAAGTATTAAAAAAAAAATTCAATAAAAAATTTATTACAAAAAAATTATACGGAGAATAAGGTCAACTTGGAGCTTATATAGCTTTTGAAAAGTCTGTCTGTCATCGGCCGTAGTGGCCGAGTTGGTAAGGCGTCGAGACATTGTCCATACATGCTTGTAAATTAAATATATATATAATAATAATAATAATAATAATAATAATAATAATAATAATAATAATAATAATAATAATAATAATAATAATATGGTTATTATATTATAATATATATATAATATAAATATAATATAAATAAAAATAATTTATTTCATGCCGTAAGATGGACGGCGGAGTTCCTAGGATCCACCTTTACAAGCATAAAATGTGAGTGTATACTCGAAGATTCCTGGTTCGAGTCCAGGCTACGGATTTTTTTTTTTTTTCACAATCATAAATTTTTCTCACAATTTATTTGATAAATTTTCGGTGAAAGTGTCTATAAGAAATATATATATATATATATATATATATATATATATATATATATATATATATATATATATATATATATATCGCATTACAGATGCCATAAGGGCGTATGAAAATTATACGCCCTTATGGCACCCAGGAACCACAAGGGTGTATAGCAAAAATTCTCTTTAGTTTAAAGATAAAATTTTTTTTGCATTTTTACACGTTTCATACAAAAATACGTCGGTTCCCAAAGAAAAAATTTTTTTATACGCCCTTATGGCATCCAAGGTGGGTCCCAGGAACCATAAGGGCGTATAACATTTTTTATGCGCCCTTATGGCATCTGGAACGCGATATATGTGGATATAAATTTTTTATGTTTTCATATATATTTTTCCGTGAGAATATTAATCTGTAAAAATTAGCGAATTAAAATTACTAGCTAAAAAAAAAAAAAAATTAGGAAAACTGTTGACCCCAAAGGCCATCCCTGTAACTTCCGGTTAATTCATATCTAAGCGCTTAAAATTGCACTTATGATGTTTTTGAGCTCTTAAAGCTCAAAAGTCTATTAGAAGTTTATTAACATACTAATTTTTTAATTTTCAAACCGCAAAAACTTTTGAATTCTGAAAGTAACTAATTTATAATTAAAATCCGAATTTCATAATTCTTTCAGTACAGCAAAAAAAAATTAATATATATTACTAAAAATTTTTTTATCTTAAATAAAAATAAAAAATCAAACTACAAATTTATTTTTTCATTAAAAAAACCTAAAGTCAAAAATTTCCAACTGTGAATTAAACTTTTAGGATCGATAGTGCATAGATGAAACGTCGAATGTAAATAAAAGTTTTCTGAATGATTTAAAGTTTTTGGAGTAGTGACAGCGGGTATTTGGTCAGACGTCTAGACATTAATATCCGATCGGAAATGCGTAAACTCGAGTGTGAACTGTATATGTAAACACAGAGGCGGGAAAGAGTTGCCCGTTTGCAGATTAACGGTTATAGAACCTTTTGACAGCTTTCACCCTTCAATCTTCAGAGGTAGAATATAAGCTCGCGATTTATTTTTTCTCATAACTTCAACTGATATATAAATACGCAAGAGCTGCTTCGAGAGCTGTAAACTCAAGATCGAGATAAATAAATATTATCCTAGTCGGTATGTATTGCAATAATAAATCACTCTCTCGGCAGCCCCGCAAACATTTAATAATACTTTTCTTCCTGCAGTTTTTCATATTTAAAATACTAAATATTGTGATTTATAAAACAACGCCTCATTTTTTTGCCTTTGGGGATGGAGTGACGCCACCGAAATAAATGCAAGCGATATTATACAGCGGATCGTATATGTAGGGCGTCGCTGTACTGATTGTCAAGCTTCGCATGAATGATAAGAATATATATATTTATAATAGTATATAGTATGAAGAATGTAGGTGTTGCTATTCATTTACCTTTTTGTCGCCGATAAAAAATTTCTCATTGTTCAATGAACTTTTGTACGCCCGCGTGTTTCAAATTTTATTCTACTCCCTTTGTGTCTGTTTATTTTATTGAATTTACGGTATCGAAAACTTTATAATTCCTGTTTTATTACTCGAATTCAATTATTATTTTTAACTTGTTCAAATCGGCTAGTTTTTTTTATTTTCTAAAGCCGATTTAGAAATTTTTAATCATTTCAAAGTTCAGATACGTAAAATGTTTTTTTTTTTTTTTTTTTCAGTCTTTGGTAATTTGGAATAAATTTTATTCTACTAGTAGTTTATATAAAAAAAAAATCAATTTCAGTAATTTTTATTAAACATACTGATATAAAAATTTATTAATAACTAGCTGTTACCCGCCCGCTTCGCTGGGCATTTTATAGAATTGTATTTTTAAACCTAAACTTGAAATTTAATTAAAGTATTGTTTTGACTTTCACAAATGCCAAATTTCATCGAATTAGCATATACCTTTTATCCATGTAATTATTCCAGCTAATATTCATTGTAACTTTCAATGTGCAATCATTATAATGTTTGCGTGGCTTTTTTTCAAAAATGAATAATAATTGACACGAAGAAAAAAATTTGAAATGAGAATTTGGAGTCTATAGGAGCTATAGCTTGGAAATTAAAAATTTTTAATGTTAACACCCACGTTCGCAAACCCCTGTGAGATGAGCTATCGTAAAATTTGCCCATAGAATTTTTCTACATCTCTTACAGAAGATTCCTACCAAATTTGGAGTCGATAGGAGCTATAGTTTAAAAACGGAAATTTTTCATTATTAACGCCCCCGCAATCCTCTTTGAGGTAGAATATTGTAAAATTCGTTCATAAATTATTTTTTCATCACTTACAGAAAATTCCTACAAAATTTGGAGTCTGTAGGAGTTAAAGCTTGAAAATTAAAAATTTTGATTGTTAATACCCACCCCTGCAACCCTCTGTGAGGTAAGATATCGCAAAATTCGTTTATAGATTATTTCTATATCTATTTCAGAAGATTCCTACCAAATTTGGAGTCGATAGGAGCTATAGTTTAAAAACGGGAATTTTTCATTGTTAACGCTCCCGCAATCCCCCTGTGGGTGGAATTTTGAAAAATCCGTTCTTAGCTGACCTCTACTCAGCGAAAGGAATATTCCTGCCAAATTTCAAGTCTCTAGGTCTTATAGTTCCAGAGATATCGTGATGAGTGACTATATCTATAGAAAGTCTCCTATATATATATATATATATATAGATTAGTAAAAAAATATTATTATTTTTTCTAATTGTTAAAAAAATAAATAAATAAATTAATCATATTTATATATATTGTAAGGCTCTTAGGAAACTTTGGCTTCAGGGTCTAAATTATTGAATAAATAAAAAAAAATAAATAAATAAATAAATTAACATGAAAATTAAAAAAAATTTTTTTTTTTTCGGGAATCAACGTATTTTTGTATGAAACGTTCAGAAATGCAAAAAAAAATTTTTCTTCAAACTAACAATTTTTTTTGGACTTGGAAAAAAAAATAAAATTTTTACTATATGCCCTTATGACATCTGTAACGCGTTATAAATAAAAATTTTTCAAGCTATTTGCTTAAAAAAATGAAATAAAATAAAAATTGTTTTTTTTTTTTTTTTTTAATTTAGTTTTTCTATAGACTAGCCAGCTTGTTTTTCCTCCTTCTTCTCTTAATATGTAATCTCAAGTACTCGCAGTGATAAAAATATTTTTAATCTCCAGAAAGCTCAAGCTCAGAAAGCTCCTTGTTTTGATTTGTCAAAAACGAAAGAAAATAAATAAAATACTTTTAACTAATGGAAGAAATTTCAGCTAAGAAGGTGACCGAGATTTTTAGTGAATGTAGCTCATTGAGAGTCCTCAAAAGCTCTTGTACATTTACGTACTTATAGATCTAGGCACTGAGTGATAGAAAGACTGTAAGTACTTTCCGTCGAAACCGGAAGATATAAATTTAAAAATATCTGAAAGGTTGTGCTAGCTGGTATTATATCGAATGTCCCTTTTTGCTTGCCTTCAGTTTTATTCCTCTTTTATCGTGGATTCAGTGATACATACAATACACAAGTTCGGTATTGTACGGGGTACAAGTGAAGCACGGGCACTGCTCGGTCTAGACCGGGCCTGTTTGGTATCGATTCGCGG
This sequence comes from Cotesia typhae, assembly GCF_013202065.1. Lineage (NCBI taxonomy): Eukaryota > Metazoa > Arthropoda > Insecta > Hymenoptera > Braconidae > Cotesia > Cotesia typhae. The sequence goes on along the minus strand of NW_027423774.1, from coordinate 5,530,816 downwards.
CACAGTTCCCGAGTTGTCGATATTGATCGATACCCGGTTACTTGAGAATCTGAAAGACTTCGTCCTAAAGAGCTTGTCTCTTTTCTCTTTTTACTTCCTTTCTCTTTTGAGGTATCGTGTGTCTGTGCGGTCTATACATTTCAACTATGTGTGTGTGTTAAATTATATACTTATATAGTGGGAGGTCTTATTACTGTAGGTGGATACATAAACATGGAGCATGAATAACTAGAAACGGTTTCATGACCTATTCGATCCTGGCAGCCTCCGGCCTCGACTTAATCTTCTCCTCATTAATGCGCGGTTGTGTTTTCTACTTGCGCTTCGGGAAATGGAACTAGAACTGCAATTTAATAATAAACTACGGGAAATAATTATTTGTTTTGGTGGTATTAATTTATTTTATTTCAGTTTTTTTTTTATTTACGGCCCAACCGGCTATTGGTTACTAACAGGATCTTAAAAAAAAAAAAAAAAAAAAGTGTATTACATAATTGCACATTCAATAGACATAAATATAGTGTGTAATTTATAAATTTTGAATGTAGTTTAAATTACATAATATTACAATTATAAATTATAGTTTGTATCAATAAAAAAATTTTTTTTGCAGTTGAAGACAAGATTAAAACTATCTATATAATTAAGAGGATAGGAAAAATTTTGTTTTAAAAATTTTGGAGCATTTTATAAAAAAAATTTTTAAAAAGGCTCTCTCTCTAAATACATAATTAAGAAATGACCGTATATCTAGTGAACTATTGACATTTTTAAAGATATAAGCTCACTCCAATGTTACACTCATCAAGACCTTTCATTTGAGTACCCACATCAATTTTTCATATATTTTATATATTCATATATATTATATATTTGTAAATATGAAAAATATATCAAAAATGCATGTGGGTACTCAAATGAAAGCTCTTGATAAGTGTAACGTCGGGATGAGCTTACATCTTTAATGATTGAAAAATAAAGAGCAAACTTCTAACGCCTTGATAAAAATATTTTATCATCCAAAAATACAATAATTATCATTTTGGTATCTTACTTCCTATTAAAAAAAAATGTAATTTTTTTTCTATAAAATAGTGTGACATTCTCGAGTGTGGGAATTGAGAAAGCACGATGACCTTTTAGCAAAACGGTTAAACTTTGCTTAGCGACGTCACCCGGCGTTTGCCAAGCTAATATAATCCACGCAGAAGTGAGTCGCCCAAAGATTTGTCATGGAATGAGAGGGAGGATAGGTTACTGGTAATTTTAAAGCTAAAAGGTCACGTCCCTCTTGTACCTCGAATATTTAAAGCTTTCGAGTAGAGCAGAGCCACTCTAGTCAGAATGTTTGCGCGTCGCCGAGCCAACCCAATTAACTCATCGGCTTTATCTATGATTAATGTCATGCGTTTCTGTCATCTCACTTAATTTCAGATTTAGGAATTTTATTTTTTATTTTTTATCTAGATAATTTTATTTATACGCATGTAATTTGTAATTTTTACCGACAAATTTAATGCACGTATAACCTTAATGTCAAAGTTAAATTTTCCTGAAAGTTTATAGTTCAGGTTCGAGAGACATAGAACGGAATAAATGTCCCGGTCGATGAGTAGTACTACTAGCGATAAATTTTTAAATATTTTCCCGGTTTATTTGCCAGATCAACTTGTTTGCGAAGTCAACTTCTTTGTACGCTGAATTTTGTATCAATATGACCTTTATCCTTGAGTTTATTTCTTCGGCCGGGTGGTTATATTCGTTGGATTTATTTTTTTTTCTTTTTTATATTTTAATTAGATCATCAATTTTTTTTTCGGACTAAAAATTGGAAAAATATTTTTTTTATAAATTTAAAATTTATTTTTTTTTTATAATTTTATCGCAAAATTGGGTAGTTTTTTAATCTATGAGGATTATATTTAAAAATTTGTTTTTCGAGTTCATAAAAAATACAATAATTTAGAAAAATCCATTTTTAAGGATTCCAAAAATAAATTTTTGTAAAAAAGAATTAATGCTTATAATAAAATTAAATTTTTTGCACATAAATACAGAAAAAAAAATATTTTAAATAAGTAAAATTGTTTAGACGTATTTTATTTAAAATTTTTGGACAATAAAAAAATTTTTGTTAATATTGAGAGCTTTTAAATAAATAATAAAACTAGAAACTTTGCACTATGTGACTGTCATGATTTGTAAACTATAAATAAAAAAATTCTGCTTTATCAAATAATGACTTTTGTTGAATTGCACTGTACTTTTTTAACTATTAACGTTTTTGAAGATATAAGCTCATCCCGATGTTACACTCATCAAGAGCTTCCATTTGAGTACCCACATGCATTTTTTATATATTTTTCATATATACATATATATGAAGTAAATAAATATATAAAATATATGAAAAATTGATGTGGGTACTCAAATGAAAGCTCTCGATGAGTGTAACATCGGGATGAGCTTATATCTTTAAAAATGTCAATAGTTCACAAGATACAAGGTCATTTCTTAATTATGTATCTAAAAATAGAGCATTTTTGAATGCAGCCTAAATATTTATCATCATAAATTGACTATTGGTAAGAATGGTATAAAACTATGAAAAGGCACAACTCCAGGTCAAGACTTTTCCAACGATACCCAATTTAATCATAGAAACCCATTTTATCACATAAATACACTGGCCACAAAATTTCGCTTATTCTATTAATAGTATTGATCAATTGCTACAAATATTTTTTTAAATAAAATAATTTGCAAATCTAAAATTTAATTAAAAATAATAGCAAACAATATTATAATGAACTTCAATGTGAAAATTAAAGATGGATGTTATCTGAATTAATTATAAGTAACCTGGCCTCTCGTAAATAATAAATATAGCTTATTTTCTATTTATTGACCCTAGAAGACAGTGAATATTTACGTCTAAGTGGATATTAATGCAAATGGGTTGTTTGGTATTAACTTGTAGGACACTACTGTGTCCTAAATAGTGAATTTAGATAGATATTTATACGTCTGAGATGACACCTGGCCATTTGTTTAACGACCACCAGAAACTGGCAATGAATTTTTAAAAATTCAAGTATTTCATGTCTAAGTTTTTAGTGGCAATTCGCCAAGTTTTAAAAAAAATTTTTTTTTTTATTTTTTTACACATTAATTCTCGTCTCGAGTTCGATTTTAAATTGGCAATTGTTTCACAAATCCCCTAGAAAAATATTTATCCGATCCAGCGAGTTGAATTTTTCACGGTAAGAAGACAAAAAATTTTATTCATTCTCTGTAAGCGTTCATATGATTGTTAAAATTTGTTTGGTTATTTTTATTCCGCTTTGCTGAAAAATGGCTCTGGCAGAAGCCCGAGGGGAAAGAAAAATTTATTTTATGAAATTGAATCATTGATACGCTGAAAATTGTTATGGAAATGAAAAAACTTCAATTTTAACCTTTAAAATTCTACTCAATAATAATAATTATTATTATTCTTTCTTGACAAAATTAAATATATGTTTTTTTTTAACTCAAATATATTTTTAATTTATCTCCGACAATTTGTTGGGTTAATGGAGTGATAAAGCAAAAGGGCGGATAAAAATGATGAAATAATTCACCAGGAAAAATTGCACTGTGACCAATCATTCTGCAGCTTAAGCAGGCTTTCAAATGCCTTCGATTAATTTCATCAGCAATTTTCTTTACATGGAAGAAAAAATAAAAAAAAATCTTTGAAAAATAGTCACTCTTCCATCTTTTATGTATATAAAAAAAAATATTATCTTTACTGTGAAGAATATCCAATCAATAAAATTAAAGTATCTTTCATCGTAAATTGAATTTTGTCTAAAAAAATTACATACAATTTTTATTATTTTATATCAAAAATTTAATTTAAAATTCAAATTTTTCTGATTTTTAACGTAGTAAATATTGATAAGTTTTTATAATTTAAAAAAATTAGGGTAAAAGACCCGGTTATTTATTTTAATTAAAAAAAATAAATCAACTCTAATAAATTAATAAATACTAACAAACTTGCAGTCACTATGTGACTGCTGGGACTTGTGAATTATAAATAAATAAAATTTTGTTTTATTAAATAATGACTTTTGTTAAATCGCATTGTACTTTCTTAACTATTGAAATTTTTAAAGATATAAGCTCATCTTGATGTTACACTCGTCAAGAGCTTTCATTTGAGTACCCACATGCATTTTTGATATATTTCTCATATATATAAATACTAGTTGTTATTCGCCCGCTTCGCTGGGCATTTTATAGAATTGTATTTTTAGATTTAAACTTGAAATTTAATTAGAGTATTGTTTTGACTTTCACAAATTCCAAATTTCATCGAATTAGCATATACCTTTTATCCATGTAATTATTCCAGCTAATATTCATTGTAACTTTCAATGTGCAATCATTATAATGTTTGTGTGGCTTTTTTTCAAAGATGAATAATAATTGACACGAAGAAAAAAATTTGAAATGAGAATTTGGAGCCTATAGGAGCTATAGCTTGGAAATTAAAAAATTTAAATGTTAACACCCGCCTTCGCAAACCCCTGTGAGGTGAGCTATCATAAAATTTGCCCATCGACTTTTTCTACATCTCTTACAGAAGATTCCTACCAAATTTGGAGTCGACAGGAGCTATAGTTTTAAAAACGGGAATTTTTCATTATTAACGCCCCCGCAATCCTCTTTGGGGTAGAATATCGTAAAATTCATTCATAAATTATTTTTTCATCATTTACAGAAAATTCCTACAAAATTTGGAGTCTGTAGGGGTTATAGCTTGAAAATTAAAAATTTTGATTGTTAATATCCACCCCCGCAACCCTCTGTGAGGTGAGATATCGTAAAATTCGTTTATAGATTATTTCTACATCTCTTACAGAAGATTCCTACCAAATTTAGAGTCGATAGAAGCTATAGCTTGAAAATTAAAAATTTTCATTGTTAAAAGCCACCCCCGCAACCCCCTGTGGGGGTGAGATATCGTAAAATTCGTTCATAAATTATTTTTACATCATTTACAGAAGATTTCTACCAAATTTAGAGTCGATAGGACCTTTAGCTTGAAAATTAAAAATTTTCATTGTTCAAAGTCACCCCCGCAGCCCCCATGGGGGTGAAATATCGTGAAATTCATTCATAGATTATTTCTACATCTCCTACAGAAGATTCCTACCAAATTTGGTGTCGATAGGAGCTATAGTTTAAAAACGGGAATTTTTCATTGTTAACGCCCCCGCAACCCCCCTTGTGGGTGGAATTCCGTAAAATCCGTTCTTAGCTGACCTCTACTCGGCGAAAGGAATATTCCTACCAAATTTCAAGTTTCTAGGTCTGATGGTTCCCGAGATATCGTGATGAGTGACTATATAGATAGGAATCTCTTATATATATATAGATAGATATAATGTATATAAATATATAAAATATATGAAAAATTGATGTGGGTATTCTAATGAAAAGTCTCCATGAGTGTAATGTCGGGGTGAGCTTATATCTCAAAAAATGTCAATAGTTTATAAGGTAATTTCTTAACTATGAATCTAGAGATAGAGCACTGTATTTTCTTAACTATTGATGTTTTTAAAGAAATAAACCTATCCCGATGTTACACTCATCAAGAGCTTTCATTTGAGTACCCACATGCATTTTTGACATATTTTTCATATATTTATATATATAATATATATAAATATATAAAATATATGAAAAATCGATGTGGGTACTCAAATGAAAGGTCTCGATGAGTGTAACATCAGGATGAGCTTACATCTTAAAAAATGTCAATAGTTTGTCAAAATTCTTTTCATTCTCTCAATAATATAAATTTAAAAGTATGACTAAAACTCTTGTTAAAAAAAAAAATTTAATACAAAAAATTATAAAGCATACTATAAATGATCAATTTTATTATCTTCATAAATATTTCCATGTTAATCAGTAATTAACAAATGAAAAAAAAAATTCAATATTTCTCCTTTGAACAACCAATTACCTTTAAAATAAAAAACAAAATCCACAACTCTCCGCATTAAAGCTTAATAAACAGAGTATTGATCACACGGAATAAAAAGGCACTATCATAATAATACAACCCAGAGCAACTGAATCGTAACTAAAAATGCAAGGGCAGACTCAAGCCTTGACGTGAGTCATCCATATTCAAGCCCTCGGTCCTTTTTATCGCTGCGTCTCGATAAAATGCATAAATATAAATCGAGTTAAATAGCCATCAAAGAGATTGAATAAAACGTGTCTTGGATATTATAGACTTAGAGAAGTAAGGCATAGCCGGCGACGATCGTTTCCGGCAGAATGATTCGCCGTGTTGCATTGATCCCTCTGATGCGTCTGGTATCAGGCTCAGGATAGGGATGTCCATCCAAACCCCTTTTTGATGATGCACTCATCTCCATCCTCCGTCTCAGTATCCTTGCTATCTATCTATCCATCTATCTGGTATCCATGGATAAACGCATCGATCCACAGAGATTATCCAAGCTCGCAAATTGCAGTTCCGGTCTCGTGGGCTTAATGTGAACACGATCAGAGCCGCCCGAGTACCGAGCTGATGGAATAGAAGTGAACGGGGGTGAAAAACCCCTCATTTGATTGAATATTAATCAGCATACTATCAACCTTCCAATTTTTACTTTGTATTACTTTCGCGCTCGTTCTCAATCAAAGCTTTTTGCTCCTGCTTTTTATTTAATAGAACCAAAAATCCAATTCGGGATCAGCGCCGACTTTTTCGGGGAGATATTAATGGATTTTATTAGATAACATCAGTCACACGATAGTCCTCACTCACTCCCGCTGATTAAACTTCTCGGTAATGTTTTTTTTTTTTTTCTTTTATTTAATTATTTATTAACACTGTCAGCATTAATGTTGGATTTAATTGAAACGCGGGAGAATTATTGTTATGATTTATTTTATATAATGTTAAGTAATAAGATATTTATCGGGTATTCCATGACAAATCGATCACTTTTGACCACGACCCGTTTTGATTTGGCTAAAAGTTTTTTACTCGATTAAAAATAATTAAAAATTTTTGATAAAATAAAATTATTATAATTTTTGAAAATTTTAATGATGAAAGACGTTTTTTTTTGTTTTAAATGTACTTTTTGGAAAAAATTTCAAAGCTTGATATAATGATAATAATAAACAATTCAAAGCTAATTTTCCGATTGAATGGAAATACACAATCGAGAATTCTTATATTTGAATTTTTTCGATGAAATATTCATTCCGATTGTCCGAAAAAATGGTAGACCACTTTGGGAATAAAAAGACAATATATATTTAAATTCAAACTTTATATATTCTTTCTATATCTTAGGATTCATTGTTATTTTAAAAAATCATTCTGAATAACAAAAGTGTTTTGAATTTTTTTTTTCTTTAATTTTGAAATCACTTTAAGATGAATAAAAAAAATTCTAAGATTAAAAAAAAACAAAAAAATTATTTAGAAATTTTTGAACAATTTTTGATAGTTTGAAAAATTATTCTTGCTGTTCAAAAGAATTTTTTTTTTTAAATTATAATTAAGAAATTACCTTGCATCTGGTGAACTATTGACATTTTTAAAGATATAAGCTCATCCCGATGTTACACTTATCAAGAGCTTCAATTTGAGTACCCACATGCATTTTTAAATATATTTTTCATATATACAAATATATAAAATATATGAATATGTAAAATATATAAAAAATTGATGTGGGTACTTAAATGAAAGGTCTTGATGAGTGTAACATCGGGATGAGCTTATATCTTTAAAAATGTCAATAATTCACAAGATACAAGGTCATTTCTTAATTATGTATCTAGAAATAGAGCATTTTCAAATGCAGCCTAAATAATTATCATTAAAATTAACTATTGGTAAGAATGATATGAAACAATGAAAAGATACAACTCCAGGTCTCGACTTTTCCAACGATACCAAATTTACTCATAAAAACCCATTTTATCACATAAATACACTAGCCACAAAATTTTCACGTATTTTTTTAATAACATAGATAAAAAATATTAAAGTATCAAAAAATTTTTCAATTAACTCGAAAATTTACTTTTACCCCTCCAAGAATTCTTCCGAAAAAAACATTTACAAAAAAAAAAAAAAAAAAAAAAAAAAAACTCTAATAAAATCCCGAGAAACTAAAATATGAATCTCTCTTAAAAAATACACATTTAAACATCTAGGTTACTTTATCCCCCAAGGGTGGTATTTAACCAGCCTCTTTCTCGCCTTTCGTTCACACTTTCGCGGCAATCTCAATCTCCCGTTCCAGCGAACCTCCAGTGCACCCAAAACTCAATATTCCCCCAGAATAAACACTGCTCACCTAACCACCCTCCAAAACCAAAATAGCGATTAAAAAAAAAAAAAAAAAAAAAAAAAATGAATAATAAAAAATTGACAGAATCACTAAAATAAAATATCCCTTACTTGCGATATCTGTCACGCACAATATTGACCCTGATCCTTATCGACCTCTCACTCTCACATCGTATGTCAGCCAGTAGTACTAGCAGAGTACGAGGAGCTCCTCTCTCTTCTCACTATTTCTTCTTATCCAAGAAAGACATTAACGTCGCACGTCCTTATCTACATCTATAGAGCTCTCGTGACGTAGGAGGAAAATAGAGGAAGAGGAAGAGGAAGTAAAGGTGACGTTGCCCGTCGACTTTAATGCACTCTTTGCACTACCCCATTGCCTAGTAGCCTAGTATGCCCTCGCGACCTCGAAACATCTTTACAAGCTTAACATCTCTTCTTCTTCGCTTCGTATCACTCCCGTTTATTTTATTTTAATTAAATAATTTATTATTAAATTTATTTAATAATTTTTACGCGTAAAAAAAAATTTAATAAAATCTTTTTTCTCCTTTTTTTTTATAAACTTAAAAAATTAATTTTTCTTTTTAATTTAACAAAAAATAAAATTTAATTAAAATTACCTTGATTTTATGTAAATAATGAAAGCTCTCGTTGCATTAGCCCACCTCCGCCGTAATCCATCGTCAGGCGTGTCTAGTCCTTTCTTTTTCCACGTATGTCCTTAGCTTTCTCCCCTGTAAACACTGACTAAAAAAAATCCACTTAATTATTCACTAAATTCCGGAAAAATCAATAAATTTATAATTTTATCGGAAAAGAAGTAAAATATAAACTTGTAAATTTTGGAATTTTGGAAAAAAATCACTTTTAGGAAATAATCTAGTGATTATTTGTCCTGTTTCACTGCGCCGGATGGTGCTCATATGCTAGCTGGGACACGAGTAGCGACCGCGACCGCGCGCGAGTACTTCGGGCCTTTACCTCGCGGCTCATCGTGCGTCGGGATGACGATCAACGCGCCTGCTCCATGGGCATCTGATGTATTTTATATATGCGGGCGACCGAGAGAGTGTAAGTGGTCAACCCCACCTTAAGACACTATTACGTGCCAATCATTGTGCAGATTTTTTGCTTATTTAGCTTCTCGGTGGTTATACCTGGTGAGAGCATAAGCTGCGATCATGGAGGACTTTTTCATTTTTTTATCGATGATTATCTGATTTGATAGGGTTAACATTTTCTTTTGATGTTATTGAGGAGAGTTTTAGTAGTTTCAGAGGATAATTGATCATTTTTTGAGTTGATGTTTGTTGTTTAAAATTAGTTGAATTTTATAAATTTTTAGAGCAATAATATCGACTTGCAACCTTGCAGTCACTATGTGACTGCCGTGATTTGTGAACTAGAAATAAATTAAATTTTGTTTAATTAAATAATGACTCTTGTTAAATTGCACTGTACTTTCTTAAATATTGACGTTTTTTAAGATATAAGCTCATCCCAATGTTATAGTCATCAAGAGCTTTCATTTGACTACCCACATGCATTTTCATATATTTTTCTTATTTACATATATATAATATATATAAATATGTAAAATATATGAAAAATTAATGTGGGTACTCAAATTAAAGGTCTTGATGAGTGTAACATCGGGATGGGCTTATATCTTCAAAAATGTCATTACTTCACGAGTTACAAGGTCATTTCTTAATTATATATCTGGAAGTAGACCATTTTCGTTAAAATACTATTTTATTGCTTATTATAAAGTTTATAAAATTATTAAATTTTTTTTTTACAGCCAATTTATTGAAAAGAAAATTATGTATTTTTGGTAAAAATAATTAGACGTGAATTAAATCAACTTAAAAAAAATAAAAAAACAATATTAAATATTGTTTGTTCAATTTTATTATATAACAAATTTTTACAAAATTTTAGAGAATATTTAAAAATTTTATTAATTGTGATAAAAATATTAATTTAATTCAGAAGAAAAAAATGTTTAAGCTAAGAATTTTGTTCCTAATTGAAGAGAATTAATTCTTTAAAATTCTCTTAATCAAAAATTTTTTTCTTTTTAACCAAAATTAATTTTTAATAAACAAAAAAAAAAAAATAAGAAATTAAATTTTTCAAGTAAAATTTGTTTTCTCGACTTTAAATATTATATTAAAAACTTAAATTTAATAAGCCAGCCATCTTCTAGGATTGTCAATAGTAATAGCATCAATTTCTTGAGCAGTAAATCCCCTGGCTGGCATTCGTGGTAGAACGTTTGTATAAATATGAGAGTAGCCATGTCCTCCAAATTGAACCTGCAAGAGTTATTTTTTTATTCACTCTCTTAAAAAAAAAAAAAAATCAATTTAATTTACCAGTCGATGCTTGGTATGAATATCGTGACTCATGAGAACCTGCTCGACTCCACGATCTTGCTTTATCCACCCAATCCTGTCGAGTCTCTGAGCATCCGAAGGCATGTCTGTCTTCTCATCCAGCTGGTAGTACGAGTACTCAGTCCCGAACAAATCAAATTGGGTGTAACAGCCCAGTTTTGCGAACTCTAAAAGTTCGTCTTTTTTCATCAGCGTTCCTTAAAAATTATGTTAAAAAAATTGCAAATCACTCGAAATAAAATAATTAATTTTTTTCTTTTATTAAAAAAAAAAAAAAAAAAAAAAATTAATTAACTGTCTAAATGAGACATGACAGCTTTCTTGCTATCACCGCCAGCTTCTAGATAAATTCTCATTATTTCAAAAGGCGCTTGGGAGTTTCTTCCGGGATGGAAAGACACTGGACAATTTAGTTGTTTCTGGACTTTAGCTGTAGCACGTATCGCCTTTTTTTCAAACTCTAAATAAAAAAAAAGTGGACAATAATTATAATTAATAAATTGATTTCATATCATTGAAGATTACTATTATTTATTTATTAATTTTTTTTTTATTAAATACTCACCAGTTATCGGCCAAGAACTTCCAACTTCGCCGATAAATCCTGCCTTGATACTTGGATATTCTTCACAACCTTCTGTTAATTCCTTCAAGATTAAATTGTACATTTGCTCTTCATTTATTAAATCCTTCTGACAGGCTTCGACATAATGACCTGTAAATAAAAATTAAATTTTATTTTTAAAATGTCCGACCAAATTGTTTTTGATTTTATTAAAAGAAAAATTAACAAGGGCTACAAAATTCTCAGCTTAATGATAATGAATATTTTTTTTTATTTTCTCGCTTTTTATTTTAAGAAATAGTTATTATAAAATTTAAAAACATGAAAAATTATCATGAAATTATAATGTTTGAAGAAAAATGGGAAATTTTAAAATATTCAAATGTTATAATTTTAAAATATTACAATGTTTTAAAAAAAAAGCGGGAAATTTCAAAATATTTGAATGTTATCTGTCATTGTGATTTTTTTTATTACTTAATTTGTTTTTGATTGATTTATTTTCTATTTGTTTATATTAAACTTTGTAAATGAGGCTGTTATTTTAGCATAATTCGTGAAACTATTATTTAACATTTGGTATCAAAACTACAATTTTTTTATGCGCCCTTTTACCTTTAAGTAGTACTTTTCTTAAAGCTGAAAGGGCGTATGTCTTGAGATACGCCCTTTCAGCTTTAGGATACCAACTTTTTTTTTTCACAGATTTTTACGTTTCAGACAATTTTAAAACGAATGGCAAAAAAAATTTTTTTAATACGCCCTTTCACCACAAATCCCTATTAACCCTTAGCTATAAGTCCAACTGAAGTTTTAACTCTCCGATTAGGCTTTGTAAATATCCGGATAACTTTTAAAGTACTTATCCGATTGACATCAAATTTTCTGCATACATACTTAAATATATCTAGATTACAAAAATTAAATAAAAAAAAAAATATTCTATTTTTAAATTCCAATCACTCAAGACCCCTTAAAATTGAACTTAGATAAGTAATAAAAAAACTCACCGGTACCAACTATAATATTAATACCAGCCTGTTGACTAACTTGAACCATCAACGGAATATCACGTTTAATTCCATGACTAGTGTTCTCCACAATAGTCCCACCGCCGTGTAACTTGAATAATTTAATCTCCTCAAAAATAGCGCTCCTAGTATCTACATCATTAAAAGTAACATTGTAACGACTGCTGTAAGGGTACTGTCTGACGAATCCAAGGTTCCTGATATCGAAGTTGGCTCCAAAGTGCTTCGAAAGTTCCCGAGGCGGCGGAATGTAGAATTTATCAAAATCCAGCGCCAGATGCTCGTGAGTTAACGTTCTGCCGAGCTGGGACAGTTCCGTTGTCCCGAGAACTGAAACAAAAAGTTTTTATGTACTGATTAATTATTAATTATGCTCAGCTTTAAAGTTGTTTAATTAGTCTGGTTGCTCTTGAGTCTTACCTGTTTGCACGCTACCAGCTGGAGTCATTATTAAATAATATGTCTTCGCTTACTACAGTTACAAGTTTATTTTCAAGATTGTTGTTAAATGTCGAGTTTTTATTTTATGAGTTGTATTAAATCTACCGTTATCGCTTGCCAGATAACTTTCTTTACTCATATTATGAATTATTATATTATATATACTATGAATACTTTATTATTTATCAGTATGTATTTTTTTTAATAAATAAGATATCATTTTTTTATTTTTAATTTATAATTAAATTAAAAAAAAATTATTAATTAATTATTTTTAAAAATAACATTTTTTTTAAATAAAACTAAGCAAAATTATTTATTTATAATTAAATTTTAAAAAAATTAATTTTAAAGATAAAAGTGTTATTTTAGGAGCAATTAAAATAATTTAATAAACAAATGTGACGAAAAAAATTTATAAAACCACCAAATCATAAAAAACTGCTCCAAAAATTTAACATAAAAAATTTACTATCCTTAAAAAAAATATAAACTAAATTTTGATGATATCAAATTAAACTATAAAAATTTCTTTAAAAATAAAAATATTTAAATCATAAATATCAAAACCAATTTACAATAAAAATTTTTTCTTAGTCTCTTGATTATACAAATTAATTTAGAATATAAATACACTGGAGACAAATTTTTCTTAATTTATATTTTTAAGAAAATAAGTAAAATTTTGTAGCCTCTAGATACATAATTAAAAAATGACCTTGTATCTTGAGAACTACTGACATTTTTAAAGATATAAGCTCATCCCGATGTTACACTCATCAAGAGCTTTCATTTGAGCACCCACATCAATTTTTCATATATTTTATATATTTATATATATTATATATATTAGGGTGGGTCAAAAAAATCGAATAATTTATTTTTGATTTTATACTCTGAAAAATAGGTTCGTAGACACCTAAAAAGAATTCTCTCCAAGTATAAGCTCTTAATTATAACGGGAAGGTCCTCCGCTTTGCGGGTTTCTATTTTTTTCGAATAATCAGATAAAAAAATTTATATCTCGCTTCCAACTGCTTGGAAAAATATTCCGTGGCATAGATTTTGTGAGAAATTGAATGCTTTACAAAAAAGGTCTCTTATGACTTTTTCAAAAACTCAACCGATTAAAAGATATTCATAGTTGAAGTTTGGCTATTTTAAGGAAAATATTCGTTTTTATTATGAATTTTATAAGTCGATGAAAAAAATTATTTCGGATTGCGGAACTCATGATTTTGTAGGAAATTTACTGCTCTACAAAAATGGTCTCTTATGATTTTTTGATTAAGTGAAGCCGTTACGAGATATTCATCGTCAAACATTAACGAATATCAATATTTCCAGTTTTTGATCAATAATTCGATAAATTTTAATTTAAACTATGAGTTTCAGGAAAATTTACATAAATTTGAGTTTCGATCGATAAAGAAATGTTATAATAAGTTAGATAAAGAATTATTGGAATTATCATTGATTTTCCTTGGAGAAATGCCTCAAGAAAAGATTTCTTTCAAACGTCCTGGTGCTGTTCATCATGCTAGATGGATGGCTAAGGCCATTTATAGTTTGAAAATGTATCTATTCAGAGATGAATTCAAACTCTCTCAGAAAGAATTGCATGGTCTTCGTCATTTCTGTATTTTTATAGTCACATTGTATTTAAAAGCTTGGTTTTCATCAACTTCTGCAACAATTGCTGCTTATCATGACTTGCAGTTTATGAAAAATTTATTGGAGTACAAACATATCAATCCTTTGATTTCTTCAGCTACGTGTGAAAAAATGATTTCGCACTTATGGTATTTGAGCGATGAACTTGCCATTTTATCACTGTTTGACGATGGCGTTCCATTAGAAGTAAAAAAACTATTGTTGAAGCTGTTAATACTCGTGAAGGTACAGATTCTAAAGCTAAAAGATTTGTAATTGCTAAAAAGATTTGAATTCATTGGCGCAGAGAACTCTGAGTGACTTTGTGTCTAAAAAGTCATTAAATCTTTTCAAAATCTTCGATCTACCGTATGACTTTCTTGATGTCGATGTTGAATTATGGCCTACTAATGAGAGTTATCTCGAAAATAAAGAATACTTTCAACAACTAAAAGTTGTCAATGATTCAGCAGAGCGAGCTGTTGCATTAGTCAGTGAATATAATCAATGCTTGACAAAAAATGAAGAACAATTCCAGTACTTATTACAAGTTGTCAAAGAACATCAAAAAACATTCCCAAATTGTAATAAAAGAAATTATTTATAGTAATAGCGTACTGTTATGTTAAAAATATAGACAATTATATTGCAATTGATAATTCAATAAAAAATTTATCTATAAAAAAGTTAAATACTGGTTGTTTCTCACTTGATTCAATACTTTTCATATTAAATTTGACAAAGAAATATGTCATTCACTTCAAATTAAACTAATCATTGGCTATATGTCGAAAAAAATGCTCTAATTTCTTGTTTTAATGCAATCAAACAAGCTCAAGACTGAAAACAATATTAAAAAAATTGTTTATAACATTTCTTTATCGATCGAAACTCAAATTTATGTAAATTTTCCTGAAACTCATAGTTTAAATTAAAATTTATCGAATTATTGATCAAAAACTGGAAATATTGATATTCGTTAATGTTTGACGATGAATATCTCGTAACGGCTTCACTTAATCAAAAAATCATAAGAGACCATTTTTGTAGAGCAGTAAATTTCCTACAAAATCATGAGTTCCGCAATCCGAAATAATTTTTTTCATCGACTTATAAAATTCATAATAAAAACGAATATTTTCCTTAAAATAGCCAAACTTCAACTATGAATATCTTTTAATCGGTTGAGTTTTTGAAAAAGTCATAAGAGACCTTTTTTGTAAAGCATTCAATTTCTCACAAAATCTATGCCACGGAATATTTTTCCAAGCAGTTGGAAGCGAGATATAAATTTTTTTATCTGATTATTCGAAAAAAATAGAAAC
Organism: Cotesia typhae; assembly: GCF_013202065.1. Taxonomy (NCBI): domain Eukaryota; kingdom Metazoa; phylum Arthropoda; class Insecta; order Hymenoptera; family Braconidae; genus Cotesia; species Cotesia typhae. Next base: position 5,515,010 of record NW_027423774.1, on the reverse strand, counting down.
CCGCAAAGCGGAGGACCTTCCCGTTATAATTAAGAGCTTATACTTGGAGAGAATTCTTTTTAGGTGTCTACGAACCTATTTTTCAGAGTATAAAGTCAAAAATAAATTATTCGATTTTTTTGACCCACCCTAATATATATGTAAATATATAAAATATATGAAAAATTGATGTGGGTACTCAAATGAAAGCTCTTGATGAGTGTAACATCGTAATAAGTTTATATCTTTAAAAACGTCAATTTTTAAGAAAGTACCGTGCAATTTAACAAAATTTATTATTTAATAAAGCAAAATTTAATTTATTTAAAATTCACAATTCATGGCAGTCACATAGTGACTGCAAGGTTGCTAGTTGATAATAAAAAAAAAAAATTACAAGACAAGGAAAAATAAAAATGAAATTTCAAATTTATCATATCCTTTATTTAAAGAATCCTGAGCTGCAAAACGTTGAAAACACTCAAGATTAAAACTCTTGATATTCAATCCGATTAAATAATTTATTTTACCATTTATATATATATATTTATATATATATATAATATCATATAGACATACACATAGGTATATAAACCAAATTATTAATTATTAATATAATAGTTCTCGCATATTAATAATCAATAATACCAGTGATATACATACATGTACATATATATACTCATATTTAATAGCTACAGCCCCACTAGTGTCAATCGAGCGATCTTAGTCACATAATAATTTAAATTATTTTTATTTGAAGCTGACTCGACGCTTATGTTCCGATCAGATCGTCAACGACCAATTGCACTCGTTTAATAACTTGATTTTATTTAAATAATCGTATTTGAAGGGCTCTTTACGGCCAACTCATTTATCGTTCATATTTATATATATATATGTATATATATATTATCAATTATAATTATATAGTTATAATAATAATAATATAATATAATATAATATAGAGTAATCAATCAATTAATTTTTTAATTCTTTAATTAATTAATTAATTAATTAATAATTATAATAGTAATAACGATAAAATACTAATAATTTACATTTACACAAGACTCTCGTATTTTTTTTCCTCAATCCTTTTCTTTTTTTTAATATTCAGTCGTTACTATATTTATTTAAGTTGATAAAAACAATTAAATCTCAGTAATAAATTTGTTTGTATGTAAAAAAAAGAAACAGATAAAGAAGACGCGAAACAAGTACAAAAACAATTAAATATACAAGACATTAAATATACAATGTACAGAATTATAAAGCAAAAAATATTTAATTCCGTTTATTTATAATTTTCGTAATTAAATTTTTTTTTTTACCTTCTTAGTCTTACACATTATATTAAATCACGATGACAGTGTGTTATACTTAGTATAATTAATTAATTAAATAATAAATAATTATATTAATTGTAATAATAAATTTACTGCGACCTTTAACACGCGTATTATTAATGATAATTTTTTTTTCAATGTTTTTATGATTAGTGAAATAATAAAAACTAAAATAGTTTATGGGACTTTTATCGTGGGTCCCTTTTATTCCTCACGACTTACTAGATTTTTTTTTTTTTATTTTAAATAATTGTTTGATGGTTTTTTTACTTTTATCTTTTATGTATTTTTATTTTTTATTTTTTTTTTTTTACGTCAGTAGATGCGACGATAACGATGACGATTACGATTACGACTAAGGCGGTGGTGAGGCCGTTGGAGCCGTCTCAGACGGTAACGAGCTAGTCGACGGCGACGGATACTGGAGTTCAATCGGTACGCAAGCAAACTCACGTGGCTTGCTCGGAGCCTTCATAAGCTGTCATCGCTGTCATCTTGATTTGTTACAACGCTTATTGTGCTCGCGAGACCGCTAACCTCAGCCGTTAGTTCACCGCCTCCTTCTGTTTCATGTTGGGTTATATTTTGACCCTGTTGCTCGTTTCCTGAAAAATTTAATAATCAAAAATTATTTAGTAAAAAAAAAAAAAATTTTTTTTAATTAATTTTTATTTTGTCAGAAAAATAAATAACAAAATTAGTTACCAGAATTAGCAACTGGCGTTTCTTCATCACCTTGTCCAGGACTTAAAATAGCTTCTTTAATTTGACTGTTAACGCCTTTGGGGTCTAAATCCGTAGCCCAACTGAAGTACATCAGCGCCAAATGAGTATTGCCAAGTTTTTTATGAACCTGCAGTCAAAAAAATTAACTTTACTAAAACTGGGCCCATAATCTTAAGGTATACCTAACTTTACAACAATGTAAAAATAAAAAGTTTAATATTTATAACATTTTTTATCGATATTAAATATGTACACAGAAAAAAAAAATTTACTTGAATCAAATAAGTAATTTTGGAGAATTTCAATTATATTTAAGTTAGCCTTCAAAAATTTTTATATTTTTTTTCAATAATTAAATTGCGAGTAAAGAAATAATTAAAAAAATTTTTACATATAGTTGTTTAAATCTTCTACTTGTGAAATTTTTTCAATAAAAAAAATTAGCAACCTTGCAGTCACTATGTGATTTGTGAATTGTACAAAATTACAATTTTGCTTTATTAAATAATGACTTTTGTTAAATTGCATTGTAATTTTTTAAATACTGACGTTTTTAAAGATAGAAGCTCATCCTGATGTTGCACTCATCAAGAGCTTTCATTTGAGTACCCACATGCATTTTCATATATTTTTCATATATACATATATATAATATATATATAAATATATGAAAAAATGATGTGGCTACTCAAATGAAAGGTCTTGATGAGTGTAACATCGGGATGAGCTTATATCTTTAAAAATGTCAATAGTTCATAAGATACAAGGTAATTTCTTAATTATATACCTAGAGATAGATCATTTTTGAATGCCACCTAAATACTTATCATAATAAATTGACTATCGGTGAGAATGATATGAAACCTTGAAAAGGCAGAAATTCAAATCAAGACCTTTTCAATGACACTGAATTTCACTAAAAAAAACCGATTCCATCATATGACTATCCTGGACACAAAATTTTTTTTATTCTGTTAACATTATAAATCATAAAAATTTTCAGATTTCGGCTAATTTAATTTCCATAGAATTTTATCTTGTTGATTTGAGTAAAAAATTTTTTAAATCAAGAAACTTTTATCTGGTTTAAGTAAATTTTATTTGACTTGACAATTTTTGTCTTCATTAAAGACAGTTAAATTTTTTTCTTGTTTCAAAAATTTTTCTCTTAATTCAAGTTAATTTTTATTTTCAATATATGAAATAATATTTTTTAAATCCGACCAAGAGTTTAAATTATTTATTTCTACCAATTAAAAAAAAAAAATGTTTTTTTAATTTTACCAAGATTTTATATTTAAATTATTTATCTCTAAAGAAAAAAAAGAAAAAAAAGAAAAAAAAAAACTAAAAATCTCACCTTTCCTATCGAATAATAGACTAGAGATTCTTTGGGTGCGATATTTTTAAGTTCTTCAAACTCTCTGAGTGCCTCATTATACCGTCCAATGGAGAAATTAATACTAGCCCTATGAAACTTGCACAGAGTATTATCAGGAGCATTGGTAATCGCAACATTGAGAGTCCTGAGTGCAAGATCGGTTTTTTTGAGTGCATGCTGAACGACTCCAATGTGGCACATAATAGCGGAGTGATAAGGATTGATCTGTAGCGCTCTCTTGAAGTGAACTTCAGCCAAGCTGTACTGTTCCTGCTTGGAATAAATAGTCCCGAGCCCGAACCAAGCATTGTAGTGCCTGGGATCGAGCCTAATCGCGTTCCTAAACGCATGAACAGCCTTCTCGAGCTCTTCAGTGAGCACGTACTCGTGTCCCAGGAGCGTGTAGGCGTAGGGGAAATTAGGATCGACCTGGATCGCGCGCTGGAAGAATTTTATTGCAGTTTCGTGCTCGGTCTGTGCAGAAAAGAGATTGCCAGTCGCGCACCAGGCCGCGGGAGAGCTGCGGTCCTCGGCGACGAGCTCCTGAGCCAAAGTGGAGAGCTGGACCTCGGAGTGCAAGTGCCACAAGACAGTGCTGTAGATCTCCATCAAGTCCATCCGCTGTGGCTCCAGCTGTCTAACTTCCGCGAAGTAATTCGCGGCTTTCTTGTAATCATTCATCTCGAAGTGAGCTCGCGCCAGCATTGACAAGACCCAGCCGGTGTTGTAGTGATGCTTTGGGAGAACGCTCAAAATTTCCACCGCCTGGGAACAGTTGAACTGACTCAAGTGCTGATAAGCCAGCCCCAGTTCTCTCAACAGCGACATCAGACCTTCTGCACACTGTTTTTGAACCAGAACCGCGCACTGCTGCTGGCTAGCACAATTGTTGTTGCTGTTATTGTTATTACTGTTATTATTACTACTGTTATTGTTGTTATTATTGGTATTACTATTTTGATTCAACGCATTTGTCGTAGCGACCATTTTCTCAGAAGTTATTGTCTCACTCTTCTCCTTTTCGCTTCTGTTGCGCTCGTTCAGCTCGTTGAATGTCGCTTTGTTCAGGTTTGTCTTCGACAGACGAGCTTTCGTCTTCCGAGACGGGGACTTTGGTGTCGTAAATTTATTTCTGTTTGGCGATTTGTTGTTCTCTTTCACGGAGTAGCTGTGACTGAACAGCCGGGATGAGCGCCGGACGTTAGGCCCCTGAAGAGTTGGGGCTGCTGGTGTTGGGGTTGTTGGCGTTACTGTTACTATGTTTGCCGTGTTGCTCGTGTTTCCTGACTGCGAGAATACAGGCTTGCCTTGCTGCAGTGGAGTCTCTTTTCTCGACATAAATTGCTAAAAAAAATAAATTCATTAATTTTTTTTTTTTTTTTTTTAATTAAATTAATAAAAAAAAATATTATCAATTTTTTTTTTTTTTTGTTAAATTTGTGGGAAATTATTCGCGAGTTTTTAAGTTAAGTTTTAAAAATAAATTGTTGAGAATTTAAGATAAAATGGTTTTATCTTTAGAAGGAGATATATTTTAATAAATTACTAAGTTTGGAAGTTTGGTGATGGAAAAATTTTAAATTATACTGCTACAGTATTGGAGATTTATTAATATTTATTGACTAGGTCACCGAGTTATAAAGAAATTTTAAAGTAAATTTTTTTTTTTTTTTTTTTTCCGAAGAATAATAATTCAAGCGCGAGTTATTTTATGAAAATTTTAATAAAAAATTAACTTTCTTCTGCAACCAACCGTTGGATTCTGACTGAAAGAAATTTATAAGTTACTCAGTGAATAATTTAAGGCTGAAGCTTTGTGATTAGTCTTCGACTTTTTTATATATACGAAAATTTTTTTTGCTCGACGGGCAGAAAGCGTCAACTTTCGGCCCGCTGCGCTAAACGAAGTTGCCACTTTCTGCCTTTGTCGAGCAAAAAAATAGCATACACTCCTCGGGAAGTAAATAAGAAAGCCTCAGATCACATGTTTGTTGACCTCGGCTTCGCCTCGGCCAACAATTACATGTGATCTGAAACATTTCTTACTTTACTTCCCTCGGTGTGTAATATACTATTAATTTCTGTCAAAAATTGAAAAAAACTTATTTTGACATTAATTTTTTTTTTTTTTAATTCTTTGTACTTATTTAAAAACAAATAAATAAATAAATAAATGTTATTTAAGATTTTTTTTGCAAAAATGGCGATTTTTTGAACTTTCAAAGTTGATTTTTTAATTGAAATATTAATTTTTAATATTTACGCTTTCATTACCATAAATGTTATTTTAATAAAATTTGGACCAAAAAATTAATTTATAAATCAAGAAAAAATTTTACAACTAGAAAATTATAAAAAATAAATACTTACACCTACATGAGCATGAAGACTACTGACACGTTTAGCTAAGCTTTTTTGATCATTAGACTCCGTTAAGGTAACTAATGAAGGTAGTACTGTTGGTTCTGGCGTATTATTGTCCAGCGGAAGAATTCCAAAACTAGGAGTGAGAGGACTCATCGAATTACTAAACATACTGCGATATCGCTGAGGTTTGGTGCGGGGTGATATTGTCGACAGGTTTGTGTAAAAAATAGCCTGTGGTTGGGGACTTTCTTCTATTGAGGGATGCAATCTCGCACCCTGATTATTTCCATTGACAATCACAGCTTGCGTTGGAGTCCTGGATGAACCAAACCTCGTTTGTTATTACCAATTAAATGTATTACCAGTTAAATAATTCCCACTAATTAAATGGTACCAAGTCTCTTGATACCTCGATAAAATATCCCTGAATAAAATATCACTGCGACAAAATATTTAAATATATAAATACTAGCAACCTTGCAGTCGCATCCCGATGTTACATTCATCAAGAGCTTTCATTTGAGTACCTACATGCATTTTGATATATTTTTCATATATATATATATATATATATATATATATATATATATATATATATATATATATATATATATGGTATATATAAATATATTAAATATATGAACAATTGATGTGGCTACTCAAATGAAAGGTCTTGATGAGTGTAAAAGGTCGAATAAACACACACAAAATCCATGATAAAAGGGCAAAATTTGATATTTTTTTCTTTAATTTATTGTATTATTGAAAAATTTAATTATATAAGATATTTTGCTTGGAGATATTTTGTCGAGGTATTAAGAATCATAGAACTAATTAAATTATCACTTCAGAGTTAATTGAAACTCTTCAGACAATCATAAAATAATTTGACTAAATAAAAAATAAATCTTACGTATTGATGTTTGGCGTGGGCGTATTGGGAAGAATGACATCAGGCTCGGAAATATAGTTAAGCTGGTTAGTGCCGTGACACATTGCGAAGGTGTCTATTTTTTCCAACTGAAATACTTTGTTGGGGTCAACCTTCTCGCCGACATTACAGAGCTCCTCGAACGAGTGCCATAAAAATGGGTTCAACTTTAATGCTAATTTATGCGCTTCGTTGGCTTTTGAAGTTCTTGTCAATTTGTAGTATACTTTAGCTATTATTTGGAGTGAAAAGCACGCTTGGTCGCCGAATTGTAAAACTATGTCGTCTAAATTTTTAACTTGCTTGTAGTAACCCCCGACAATAGCCGCTTCGGCTTCCGCCCATTTTTCTAAATCGTAGCAGCATTTTGCGAGAAGAAAACGACACTGCGGTGTGCTCGGTGATTTTTTTGTCAGCAAGCCGTATGCTTGTCTTACCCTTCCAGCGCGGTAGTAACATGTGGCTAGTAGAAATAGTGTGTCCTCGTTGTCCACTAAAATTAATATTATTGTTAATTAATCATTGTATTTTTTATCTTTAAATTTTTTAATGAAAATTAAGTTAGCCGACATTTAAAAATTAAAAAATTTTTTTTTTATTAAAAAAAATGATTACAAAAAAATAAAAAAAAATTTTTTTTTATTAAAAAAGTTATTACAAAAAAATAAAAAAAAAATCCCATTAAAAAAATTAAAAAACTGTAAGTGCAATTTTTAAAAAATATTTTTTTGCTCTAATTTAATTATTAAAAAAAAAAAAAAAAAAAAAAATCAAAAAATTAAAAACGTCGGCTAACTTTAGTGTTATAATTTCTTCATAGAAAAAATAGCTCAAGGTGATTTAAATTTTATGTATTAAAAAAAAAAAAATATTTACCTTCAGCAAAAAGTCTTTCTGATAGAAAAATAGCGTCATTGTACGCGTAATGATTGAGACAATGCCATATGGCAGCCTATAAATAAAAAAATTATTTTATTAATAACCAGTTATTAAAAATCAATACAGTGATGTTATTTTTTTTTTCATTTTATAAATTATTCGCTATTCAATCTGTCAAATAAATACAGTACAATTAATATCCGTCCTCAATTTGATACTAAAAAAAAAAATCTCTAGTTTTTAAATTATAAAAGTTATGAAGGAAATTAAAATCTCAAGTAATTAAATTTTATTACTTGTAATTGTGATTTAATTTTCAATAATATTATTTACATTGGTTTCACGGTTTCAAAAATCGATTTTTTTTTAATGTTTTATTAAATTCTACATCTTTTTTTTTTTTTATTTTTATAATATTGTATACCTATTATTCAGAAGCGTTGCAAAAGTCTAAAATCTTGATTTTAATATTTTCAACATCATACTTAATGTAACTTTTATCAATTTATACACAAAACTCTCTCGACTCTACGACAGTGTATCAAAAATGTATTTTATCCATCCCTTTAAATAAAATAAATAAATAAATAATACTTTCAGTTTAAAATTTAATAAAAAAGTGTTTTTATCGGAAATAAAAATTGATTAAATTTTAAATTTTAATAAATGTTTTTTTTTTTAATTTATTAAAAAAATTAAAAAAAATTTTATTCATCGTTCTTAAAAGTTTTGCTTGTGAAATTACTTTTAAATTATCATTATAATTTATTTTTAGAAAGAAATAAAATATTCTTCATAAAAAATTCAACTGTATAAATTTTATAAATTTTTTTACAAATGCTAATTTCAGAATCATTGAATTTTTTATCTAAATAATAATAAAATATCTGCCAATTATTTAAAACATTTATATAAATTTTATTTCTGTTATTTTTCTAAAAATTTTTTATGAAACATAGCTTAAAAAAATGACACTGAAATTAGGAGACACTTTTTTTATTTATCTTTAAAAATAAACTATTTTTAAAAATCGCATTTATTATTTTTTCATATTTTTAAATAGTGAAATATTTTAAATACATTTTTCTTGGATTAATTTATTAGTTAAAAAAAAAAAAAATTTTTAACAAATTTTTTATTTTTTTAAATTTTTAATGTCAATTTTTTTTTCTAATAATTTATCTGACACAAAAATTCTTAAATTTATTAAATATCTGCTAAATTAATTTTAATATTGTTATTACATTAAAGTTAGCAGTCACTGGATCCATTTTTAATTTTTTTTAACAAACAAATTTGTTTCAAAAAATTATTTCAGAAAATAGAAGTTTTTAATTTTTTTAATTTTTTCTTGCCAATTTTTTTTTTTCTAATTTTTTCGTTAAAAAAATTATAAAATATCATTAGCCGACAGCGAAAAATTTTGATTTTTTTTTTTATTAATTGAATTAGCAATAAAAAAACATTTTAAAAAAATTGCCCGTATAGTTTTTCAAATTTTTTTACATGTGGAATTTTTTTTTTTTTATTTTTTTGTTGTAATTTGATTAATAAAAAAAATTCTAAAAAAGTTTAGATGTCAGCTAACTTAATTTTCATGAGTGTGAATTTAGCAGACATCTGATAATTTTTTAATAATTTATAGACAATTTATTTGTTACAGAAAAAATAGTATGAAAAAATGCATGTGGAAATTTTAACAAATTTTTTCTATGCAATTTTTTAGATTTTTTTTACAACTATTAAGTTAAAATTAATCATACTGAAGTTAGCCGTCAGCTGTCAATTTTAAAAATTTTTTTAACAAATCAATTAGAATAAAAAAAAAAGCTTTTAAAAATTTTGACATGTGATACTATTTAAATAATTTTTTTTTATAATAATTTAATTGCTATAAAATTAAAAAAAAATTTTTAATGTCTGTCAACTTCAGTGTCATTAAAATTAATCTAAAAATTGTCAAAAATTAATTGTCTGCTGAATTTTCATAAAATATCTGCTAAATTAATTTTTTTTTTAAATCTTTTTAATTTGTTAAAAAAAAAAAAAAATAATCAGATGTCAAAATTTCAATATAATAAAAAAAAATAAATTATCTATAAATAACTAACAGTATAGACATTGAATAAAATAACTTAGAAATTGGGGTAATTGAAAGTATGTCTCAAAGGAGATTAAAATTGGAATATCGATATGTTGAATTGTCAATAAGTGTAAATGTAGATGCGCAGACTAGAGACTAGACTACATACACAATTTTAAATCAGCATTGTACATGTACACTCATACACCGCGAAGAATTCACATATACATGCCCAAAGACGTAACACACGTTGACTGGACGTTTAGAAAAAATAATCGAATGAACAAAATGGAGAAAAAAAAATAAATTAATTAAGTGCGCTGACAAATAAATATCCTGAGTGGTCTGTCTAGACTTGCTATTTGCTATTATGAGTTAGCAGATCAATCGCTCAAGTGCATACACTTTCTCACCTGAACTGGCTCCTGTACAATCATGCTTGCAGCTTCTTCACTCGTTATATTTCCAATTTATCAGCACACAGTTCAACGACCGACTCCTTTATTTTAATATTATAATCGGCTAGTTGCTCTTGCTAAACTATGATCCGGGTGAGTTACTGCGAATTCGATTAAGATAAGAAAAATGATAAGACGAGTGACAAGGTTTAAAAGATTCATTGGAAATATTCAACATTTACACGAGAATCCATCTTTACTCTGCTTATTTCAAGTCAACAACTGACTGATATTTCTCAGTACTTGCAATCCTTCCGACATTTAATCTCTAGTTTGCGGTTAGGGACTTTTTTCAATGTCACTAGTGTGAACTTTCGTTTTGCTTTTTAAATTTCTGACAGGTGGCGCGCTCTGTATTTACAGTTGGTAAGGAGAAATTTCTTTGGTAAGAATAAAATTACAATTAATTAAAATAACCCTGATAGCCACCTTATCTATAACTTACTGTCAATCTACGTCCGCAATTTGAAGCAAACTTGACGGAAAGAGTTGGCAAAGCGAGCGATTACCTATTAGTTACCTATAACTTACTCTGCAAATAGACGTCAAAACTTGCTGTACAAGTATTTCCTTCAAATTGTAGTAAAGTTGAAAAGAAATTTAACTACAAGTTTGATTGTTAACTTGTATTCAAGTTGCGGCCGTAGATTTCCGTCAATTTGCTTACAACTGTTGTTGAGAGAAGAATTACCGCCAACTTGATGTATAAATTAACCGTAACTGCTGGAAGTCAACACTTACTGAGAAAGCGCTGGCTATCAGGGAATAATAATAAAGTTAGCCGACGTTTTTAATTTTTTAATTATTTTTAATTTATTAAATTAGAACTCAAAAATATTATGACATTAAAATTAGCCGACGTTAGCCGTAAAAAATGACACTGAAGTTGACAGATATTAAAAATTTTTTCAGAATTTAAAGCAATTAAATTATTAAAAAATTTCACATGTGAAAATTAATAAAAATTACAAATTAAAATTTTTAGAAGCATTTTTTTAATGTAATTAATTTTTTAAACAAATTTTTAAAATTGACAGCTAACCGCTAACTTCAGTATTATGAAATTTTCTTAATTAATTTTTTTGAAATAATTATTTCAATAAGAAAAATTCTAAAAATATTTTTAAAAAGTTGCCCTTATAGTTTTTCAAGTTTTTTACACATGAAAATTAAAAAAATTTTTTTTTTAATAATTCTTTTTATAGAAAAAAAAAAATTCTTAAAATTTGTAGATGCCGGGTAACTCAATTTTCATTTAATTAAATGACACTAAAGTTAGCCGACGTTTTCAATTTTTTGATTATTTTTCTTTTGTTAAATTAGAACTAAAAAATATTTTTAAAAAATCGCACTCTTAATTTTTTAATTATTTCAAAAATGAAATTTTTTTTTATATTTTCGCAATAGATTAGATTAGATTTATTTTTACTTGTATCACATAAATATTGCGTTTTACAAGGTGTTTTACATATATATTTTTCTCCTGACTCTACTATACATATAAAGGTATCTGTTATTTTCGTATATAATTTTTCCCTGGTTAAAAATATTGATTGAAAAGGATTGAAAATGATGAAATTAGAATACTTTTGAATAATTTCAATTCTTTTTCATGTATATATAGATATACAGTTCACATAGGGTGACTGATTCCCAATACTTTTCAATCAATATTTTTAATCAGGGTTATATTTTAAGTGGAATTTTATTGTTAATTCTCTGTTTTTACCTATACCTTTAGCCTATAGTTTTTTTTTTTTTTTTCTTTATATACTCATTCACTCTATCCATTTCTTTCTTTCTTTAAAGTCTATTTTTCCTTTTTCCCTATCTCTCTTTCTCTTTCATTTTTCTTTAGATTATTTTCTATTTCCCTTATCACCTTGCATGTTCCCGTTCTTATCCTCCCTTTCATTATCCCCACTATTTCTTTTATTATTTTGTCTTCATCCTCTGATTCCTCCCACCATTTCTTTATTTCCTCCTTACTTTCTTTAGTGAGTTTATTCCTTATTTTTTCACATGTTAAAACATGCATCAATGTCTCTTCCTTTTCTCTGCATTCTCTACACTTCCAATCCTTTTCCCCTTTTTTTCCAGCTTTTACTAGGTTTCCGCACCTTACTCTTGCCCATAATTCTTTATCTGCACTTCTAGTTTTCTTGTTTTTCCAATATATTTCTTCTTCGCTATCTTCCATTAGTTCCGTATATATTTCACTAAACTTCGATGCTCTTATCCTTGACTCTTCTTTCTCTATCAATTGCTTCTTTAATAGTTCTATTCCTGTCTTTATATCACTCTCTATCTCTTCTATATCTTCTCTGTTATATATTTTTTTTATTACTTTCTCGCATTTCATTCTCTTCGCGTTTTCTTCTATTTTCTTTCCCCATTTTGTCGGTTTCTTATTTATTATTCCTCTCATCTCTTCCCTTAGGCATATTTTTGGCCATCTTGTGTCCTCCATTCCTGCGATTTCTATGATGTATCTCCATATCCTTTCCCTTATTATTTCTTCTATTATCCCACTTCCCGTTTCCCTCCTTACTATGCATCCTAGGGTGTTTTTTGATACTCCTAGTGCCATCCTATTTAATTTGTTTTGTACTACTTCTATTTTTTTCACCTCTCCACATCCCCATATCTCTACTCCGTACATGCATCCTGACCTTACCAGTGTATTATATAGGTACATCCTGTCCTTCATATTGTTTCTTTCTGTTCTTCTTATTACACCCCATGTCGCGTTCGCCATCCTGTTCGCTTTATTTTTCATTATATTTAGGTGCATTTCATGGCTGTTTTTGGCTGTGAAATTATATCCTAGATATCTAAAGCTCTTCACTACTTCCAACTTTTCTCCTTTGTATTCCCACTTCCCTTTTTCATTTCTTCCTCCGTTTTTGAAAATCATCACTTTTGTTTTTTTGCATTTATCCTTAATTTATTTTTATCCGCATATTTTTCTAGTTCTTTCAGCATTCCTCTTAATCCTTCCTGTGTATCTGCAATTGCTGCTCCATCATCCGCATATTTTATCATATATATTTTTTCCTTCCCTATTACTGTTCCTCCTATTCTTTTTCTCACTATTTCGTCTTCCATGTCGTCTATGAATATGTTGAATAGCACTGAACTCAGTGCGCAACCTTGTCTCACCCCTTGATCCGCTCCAAATTCTTCTGATTTTGCTCCATTAATTACTACCTCATTTATTGTTTTACTATATATCAATTCTATCATCTTGTACATTCGTCCCTTTACCCCTATTCTCCATAACTTCTTCAGCAGCAAGTCCCTGTCTACTGTGTCAAACGCCTTCTCCAAGTCTATAAAGCATACATACAGTTTTTCTTTATCTCTTATCTTTCTGTTTATTAATGCATTTAGTGTGAATATGTAGTCTCTTGTTCCTCTTCTCTTTCTAAATCCCGCCTGGCTCTCTTTTATCTTCCCTTCTCTGTCTGTCCAGTTCATTATCCTCTCCGCCATCATTGCTGTCAGAATCTTGTATCCTATGTCTAGCAGGGATATTCCTCTGTAGTTTCCCGCTATATCTTCGTCTCCTGCTTTATATATTGGAATTATCCTTGCTATTTCCCATCCCTCTTGTAGTCTTCCCTCTATCCACATCTTGTTTATTACATGTCTGACATCTTCCATCATTTCTCTTGGTAGATTCTTTATAAATTCTGCCGTGATCCCATCTTCTCCCGGCGCTTTATTCCTCCCTAACTTTCTGACTGCGTTTCTGAATTCTTGTCTTCCAAATTCCTCATCTAGCCTTTCATCCTCACTGTTTTCTTCACTCTTTTCTCCATCTTGTTCTTCTGTATTTCTCCTTTTTTCTTTATTATTTAATAGGCTAGCGAAATGTTTAACCCAGTTTTTTCCACTTATTTTTCTCCCTTGCACTTTTTATTTTTTTTTACTTCTGAACTTGTTTATCATTTCCCACCATTTACTCATGTCTGTCGCATTATCTATCTCCTTTTTTTTCTCTTCCCACCATTCTTCTTTCACTTTCTTTATTTCTTCCTTGTATTTTTTTTGCCATACTATACTTTTTCTTTTCTTCATTATTGTTTCCATATTTCGTCAGTTCTTTCAATTTTTTCCAAACGTCTTCTCTTAGTTCTTTGCATCTATCACTGAACCATTCTTTCTTTTGTGTTCCCCCCCTTTTTCCATTTCGTACCTTTTTATTAATTTTTGTCATCTTTGCCACCTCTTTTATTACTTCTTTTATATCGTTCCATTCTATTTCTTCTGTGCTCTCTTTTTTTTCTCTCCATTTCTCATTTGTCCCCTCCACATATTCTTCCGTTTTTTCCTTTTTCCATCGTAGTCTTTCTTCCGTTATCTTTTTTAGATCTTCGTTTTCTCTTATTTCTTCCTCTTTCCTTTCTATCTTATTCTCTTGTCTTTTCAGTTCTATTTCAATTGGCAGGTGATCCGATTCTATTCTTTTTATTACTTTAAATTTTTCTACTCCATCTTCTTCTCCCCTATCTAATACCATTCCCAAATCTATTACTGAACAGCTATTTTCATTTTTTCCTCCAATGAACGTGATTTCTCCTGATCTATCCCCTTCTTTTGCTCCATTTAATATCTTTAGTCCTAACTCATTGCACATTTTTATTAGTCTCCACCCTTCTGCATTTATTTTTTTATCTTTCGATTTCCTCCTTCTTTTTTACTCGTCCCTTCTGCATTGTATTTTCCTATTCTTGCATTCAAATCCCCTATTACTATGATCTTTTCAAAGTCAGTCTCATTTTCATTTATTATTTTTTTTATTTTATTCTCTATCTCTTTCATTCCTACATTATTATATATTGCTATTATTAGCTCACTCTCTTCTCTGTTCGTTATTTTAAAGCCATACATCCATTCCTCTACTTCCCATTCATTACATATTTCTTTTTTTATTCCCACTAAGTGGCCTCCACTTGCCCTTCCTCTCTTACATCCTACTCTTCTTTCTGCTACTTTGCACCACCACTTCATTTTGTCGCTCATCCTTTCTATTACTTTCTCTTTATTTTTTTCTTCTACCCATGTTTCCATTAGGTACACTATTTCATATTTCTCTAGAAGTTCTTTCACATCCTCATACTCTTTCATACCTGCAATGTTCCAGCTCATCATTCTACATTTTCTTTCATTCTCTTTACATTCTTTTTCATTCTCACTCCCTCTCTTTAATGCTTTTTCCATATTAAAATCTTCTGTTTTTCTTTTATATTTTTTATCCTTCATTCTATTTTTTTTACATTTACTCTCCCTTTCTATCCCTTCTCTCGTATCACTTCCCTTTCTCTCTTTTTCTGTTATCTTTTTTCCCCCTTTTTTTTGCTTGCTTTTCAGCTCATACCTCACTTCACTACTCATTGTTTCTTCTACTTCACTTTCACCTCTGTTTTCTTTTCTTATCTGTGCTCCGTTTGTTTTTTCTCCTTCTGCTCTCTTCTTTTTTTCGCTGTCGTACCATCATTCCATCATTTCTCCTTTTGTCTCGTTCCAGCTTCTCCAGATGTCTCCAATTTTTAGTCTCTTTTCTTTTATTTCCACTTCCTTTCCATTGCTTTGTTCCCACCTTGCTACTTTTCTTATCCATATCTCAACTTCTCTTTCTCTTCTCGTTTTTTCGTCCATTATCCATATTCCCGTTCCCTTCATAATTTTTCTGTTTTCCCATATTATTTTTTTTTTTCTCTTACACTGTTGCACTCTATTCTTATTTGTCCTCTTTTTTATTAGTGTTGTCCTCTTCTTTTCTATTCTCATTTTTAACCTTTCCTCTAGGTGCATCATTACTTCCTCCCACTTTCTGTATTTTTCCACTCCGTATTGTATGTGCAAGTTCGCCCTTACTCTTTTTCTTTTTTCCATTTCATCCTCCATCTCTTTTTCATTTAATCCCTTTGGTTTTTCTTTTTCTAATTTCTCTCTTTCTTCTTTTTTCTCCTTTTCTCTCTTTCTTGTTTCCTTAATTAAGTCCTCCACTCTCCTTTCCAGTTCTTCTTGTGCTTCTTCTACACCTTCATTTCTCTCTTCGTTGTCTCCATCTTCGCTTGCTTTACTTTCTCTGCTTCTTCTTTTTTCTCTTTGGTCTGTTAAACTCCTTGTTAATTCTTCTTGTCTCATTATTCCATATCTCACTAATTTCTTTAACTTTTCTATTTCCTCGTTTTTTTCCTCTATTATCCTCTCTCTTTTTTCTATTCCTTCCCTGCATATTTCTAGCTCTCTTCTTGTTTGTATTTCCTCTTCACTCCTTATTTCCTTGCACTTGCACTTGCACTCTGTTTCCTTGCTTAGTTTTCTCAAAATTTTCTCAAATAATTCCCCCTGCTTTTCTTTCACTATCTGTTCCATTCTTTCGATTTTTTCTTCCCACCATTTCTCTTTCATTATCTCATTATTCTCTTTTTTTTTCTTTATTTTCATCTTGTGCCTGCTTTTCTTCTATTCTCTTTTTTTTTGCCTGTGCTTCTGCGTTCTCTTTATGTGTTTTTTCCTCTTCGTCTTTGCTTTTTTTCTTCTCCTTCTCCTCTTCTTTCTCTTTTTTTTCTTCATCATCTTTTCTATTGTCGCTGTTGTTTTTTTCTGGTGTCCTGTTTAGAGTGAAACTTGTTTTGAATCCTTTTATGTATTGTTCCAGTGCTCCTTTTCTCATTCCCGTTTTGTTTTCTCGCGCCAATTCTTTTTTCAATGGTGGTCTTCCCCTCCCTCTTTTTTCTTTTACGCTTTTGTCGTTGTCTGCATTGCTCTCCACCTCGTCCTCTTCCCCGCTGTCTATATCACTCCCTGTGTCGCCCTCTTTTGTCGGCTTCCTGGACTCCTCTATTCCGTCTTCCACTGTTTGCTCCCTAACCTTACTTTCATTTTCACCTTTTTCCTTGTTCATTTTACCTATAATCCGCTTTTTCTGCTTCCACTTTTATTTTCTTTTTACAATCACCTATTTTTTCTCTCTGTATTGATTATTTTCCCTTATTTTTCTCTATATTTTGTTATTATTTCTTTGATACTATCTTTACACTGATTTTTTACGCGTCTTTACTATCCAGGCCAGTGTTGCCAATTTTATTTTCGCAATAATTTTATCAATAAAAAAAATTATAAAAATTTTTAGATGCCGCCTAATTTTTATATTAATTAAATAAATTATTTAAAATTATAATTAAATATATTTGATACACATACCATAATAATAATAATAATAATAATAATAATAATAATAATAATAATAATAATAATAATAATAATACAATGACATTTTTGTTTTTGGAGCTGACAATTTTCAGAATTTTTTTTATTAATAAAATAATTACAAAAAAATTAAAAGAAAAAATTCCACATGTTAAAAATTTGAGAAACTATGCGTGCAATTTTTTTTTAAATATTTTTTTCTTGCTAATTCAATTAATTAAAAATAAAAATTTTTCGCTGTCGGCTAATTTTAATTTCATATTTGTTTGAAATTTGATGATTTAAAAAATTATTCTAAACAAATAATTTATAATAAGAAAATTACACATTTATAAATTGTTAAAAATTATGAATGTAATTTATTTAAATAATCTTTTAGGCTTAATTAATTTAATTTGAATAATTTTCAAAAATATAAAAGTTTCATCAGCTGATATTTTAATATTAAATACTTTGAACACAATTAATTTTTTTTTTTATTTAATTTTTCAGCATTACTCACCTTTAAATTAAAATTTTTTCCAAAAAATAAAATTTTTTGACAGTTAAAAAAAATAAATAAAATTTAAATTAATTTTTACTCTTCAGCAACAGAAACAATTCTCTTCCAGCACAAATTTCCAATTTCAAAGTCAGCCTCTGTGAAATAAATAATAAATAATCTAATTTAGAAAATCACCTCAATTGAATATTCTCCACATCAACTTATGTTTTAAATAATAAATCTTTAGCAATTAGCATAATAAGAACAATTTTCTAGCTTGTAAGAAAATTGCTTCTCCGAAAAACTGCAGCTCTAGTCAACCAGTTTTGAATAGATAAGTAGCTCGATTATTACTAAGTACAAAATCTAAAGTAGTATTACTTCACCATCCACCAGTGCCTTATCTCTTCAAGCTTCCAAGCTGACATTGCATATCGATTCAATTACACACAAAGAATACTATTACTATGGCTATACTAAAGGAAAGTTTCTTTGCACTAACTTGCGTAGGTCTTTGGAGACCAGTGGACTGGCGAGGCATAAAAGGAGTTTTTTATAATTTTTACACGCTGCTAGTTATTCTAAGCAGCGTTTCATTCATTTTTTCCGAATCAGTAGAGCTGATTTTTTTCAACGACGGGATTTTCGATTTCTTCAACAATTCTTCAATGCTGATAACAGTCATCGGCATGTGTGGAAAAATTACGATAGTAATTAAAAATCGTGGAACGATAATTAAAATGATGAAAAATTTCCAAGGAAAGACTTTTAGTCCGCGAGATCAGCAAGAGGAAATTATTCACAATAACTTCAACAGAATTATCAGGTGAATTTTATTGGAAATATTTTTTTTAATATCAAAGGGTTATTTACTATCACAGTTTACTTTTTTCCGTGTATCAGTGTGCTGAAAATATGTAGCCCTTTGATACCAAACAATGAATTCTAGATCACTAAAAGTATCAGATTTAATACTTTGCTGTATGCAGTGTTTTTTGAAGTATCTGTGACGGTGTTCGTCCTGGGAAAAATTATGGAAGACCGTCCGATAGGAGTTTTACCATGCAGAGCATGGCTACCTTACGATTACTCAAAGAATAGAACAATATACTGGCTGACCGCTTCACAACAGCTACTCACCGTCTTTTTGAGCGCTAATGTTGATATCGGCTATGACACGATGTTTCCTGGGATGATGATGCAAATTTGCACCCAGGTCAACATTCTCAAGCACAGGTTTCGGGTTACTCTTCAGGAGCTGGAAGATTATTCTAAAGACACAGCTGATTCTAAGGATGTCAAAATTACCGAGAAGAAATTGTTTGCTGACTGCGTTGAATATCATATTGATATTTTAAAGTAAATCATTAGTCATAAGTTATAATTTAGATAATAATTAGTGATATTAATAACACAAACCAAAAGTATTTGAAAAAATTTTTGTAATTAAGAAATGACCTTGTATCTTGTGAACTATTGACATTTTTAAAGATATAAGCTCACTCCAATGTTACACTCATCAAGACCTTTCATTTGAGTACCCACATCAATTTTTCATATATTTTATATATTTATATATATTATATATATAAATATATGAAAAATATATCAAAAATGCATGTGGGTACTCAAATGAAAGCTCTTCATGAGAGTAACATCAGGATTAGCTTATATCTTTAAAAACTTCATTATTTAAGAAAGTACAGTGCAATTTAACAAAAGTCATTATTTAATAATACAAAATTTTATTTATTTATAGTTCACAAGTCACAGCAGTCACATAGTGACTGCAAGTTCGCTAGTTTTGGTTAAAATAAATAAAAATAATTTTTTTACAGAATGGTGGAAACAATGAGTCGCGTATTTGGTCCAATGATCTTCATCCAGTACTCCTTTAGTTCGATAATCCTCTGCAGCAGCGTTTACGCTCTCTCTCAAATGGTCCCGTTTTCTCCAGAATTCATCGCTTGCTTGGTTTACATCCTCTGTATGTTCTTCCAAATATTCGTGATCTGTATGTCAGGAAATCGAGTTACGCTCGAGGTGTGATTACCAAAAATATAAAATTATTAAAAAATACACAAAGTAAAAAAAATTACAATTTTTCTACACTTATAAATTAATACTAAAAAAATTTATTGTATTAATTTAAATATTATACAAGTAGAAAATTGTTGATGCAATTTTTCTAGACCTAATTTATTTTTTTAAATAAAATCTAAAAATAGTGAACATTATCTTTTAGTTCGCAGATCTTGGTCCCGAAATGTACAACACAAACTGGTTTTTGCTGAGTATTAACGCCCAAAAGCACGTTGCTATGATGATGATGTCTTCAGTAAAGCCGATAATATTCAGCTGCGGTCATGTTGCCATTTTGTCATTGGAATCATTCAAAAGGGTAAACTTAAATTTTTTTTTCTTTGTTCTACAATAAATATTAAGTTGTAAAATTTTTTTTAGCTACTCAAATTGTCTTACACCATCTACAATGTAGTCCAACAATCAACTTGAGATCCGAATTAATATATGAATTAGAATTGAATAAATAAATTTTTAAAAATTACTTCTGATTGAAACATTAAAAAAATTAATGAAGACTAGTATTATTTAAACTGATTTCTGCACAGAAAAAAGGGTTTACTTGTACCAAGAAAATTTTTTAAGTTTCTTTAAAGACTCAAGTTGTTTTAGAGCAAATAAAAAATTTTCTTGTTTTAAGAAAATTTTCTTGGTTCAAAAAATTTATAACTTTACCTAAGATATTTTGGTATCGCAACATTTCAGCCCCCGACAAAATGTTCAAAGGACAAAATATCCCCCGACATAATATAACAAAAGAAATAAGCGAGCTTATATGTTGGTCTGCTATCGAATAAACACACACACACACACACACACACACACACACACACACACACACACACACACACACACACACACACACACACACACACACACACACACACACACACACACACACACACACAAGGTTCACTTGAGCCAAGAAAATATTTTTCTTCCTAATTATTTTCATGAGCGAAATAAAAAATTTTTTTTGACCCAAGAAATTTCACTTATTCCAACAAAATTAAATCTCTTGCTTTAAGAAATACGTATCTTGATCCAAGAAAATTTTTTTAAGTAAAAAAAATCTTCTAGTTTTGAGAAAATTCAGCCTCTTGCTTCAAAAATTTGAGTTCTTGATAGGAGTAAATTTTATTGTTGTTTATTTTATTCTTGTCTTTATTATCAAAATTACTAATTTTGTCATGAGATATTTTGTCTAAAGGAGATTTTCTCGTGAGACATTTTGTCGGGGGCTGAAAAATCGTGGAATCAGATATTTTCGCTCTTAACAATATTTTCTTGAGTCAAAAAAATTTTTTTTTCGACCAAGAAACTGTTTTTTCTGTGTGCTCACTTAATATAACACTAAAAATTTAAAACAATATTAAATTTCCAACAGGAGTTGTTTTCTTGACAGAATTTTCTCTGCAACTGATCCCCACTTACAATTTTCAAGCCGAGCAATAGTGCTTATTTTTAATTCAAAATTGTCAATTTAATAATTCAAACCCTTTTCTACATTTATTAATACTTAGAACAAAGTATCTTCCCCTTTCTGTATAAAAATTAAAAATCAGCAACGAAAATGATGGAAATTTAGTTTAAAAATAGTTGGCTAGTATTAAATGAAATTGAATAATAAATAAAGAAGACTGGCGACAGAGTCACCCTTTCTTGGATTTAGAATAACTTCCCCAGCTTTGTTTCGTCAGTTGACATCAACTGATCAATAAAATGACTTCTATTCTGTCACAAAGTTTCTTTATTCTGACTTGTATCGGGGTTTGGAGACCCGTTGAATGGCAAGGCTGGAAGTGTGTCCTCTATGACGCCTACAGTTGGTTCGTGGTCATCACCAATTTCGCGTTTTCGCTGTATCCCAATTCTTGGAGATACTTCTGGTCCGCACTTCAATAAACGAACTTACCAATAACATGACCATGTTGCTGGTGATGGTCACTGCTTGCGGGAAAATAGTCGGGATTCTGTTCAACCGCAATGAAATTTTAGAAATTCTCAAAAGCTTGGAGGAAAAACCTTTCAAGCCTCG
Source organism: Cotesia typhae (assembly GCF_013202065.1). Taxonomy (NCBI): domain Eukaryota; kingdom Metazoa; phylum Arthropoda; class Insecta; order Hymenoptera; family Braconidae; genus Cotesia; species Cotesia typhae. The sequence continues at coordinate 5,493,032 of NW_027423774.1, read as the reverse complement.
AGATCAGTTCGAAGAAGACATTCGCAAGAAATACATACACATCAGCAGGTAAGTCTAATTTTTTTATTTATTTTTTTACACTGTAAAAATTATTGCTTTTAATTTTTACAGTGTATTTTATAAATAATTTTACTAATTTTAATTAATTAAAAATTTTTGAACAAGAGAGGATTCTCCAAAAGTCTTTTAACCCGTTCTTATTCTGTGTATTTGACAATAGGAATATCAGGAATTTTACTAACCCGAATTCCAGAAGCTAAATTACCTGATGTGTTGCCTTTCGGCAGCTGGCTGCCTTACAATTACTCGAAAAAAAATGTTTACTTTATTACCGCAGCTCAGCAGGTTTTTAATTCTCTTATTAGCACATACGCACAAGTCGGCTTCGACACATTGTTTCCTGGGTTGATGATGTATGTATCAGCACAAACTAATATTCTGCAATATCGCTTTAATAAAGTCATCAAAACTCTTGAAAAATTGAATTTTAATCATTCTGCAAATCAAAATACTAAAATTGCTGAAAGGAATATTATTACTGAATGGGTTGAGTGTCACATTGCTGTTTTAAGGTACTTTTTATAATTAATAATTGATCTATATTATTAAGAGAATAAGTAAAATTTTTTGGTCGTGTATTTATATGATAAAATGGGTTTTATGATTATATTTTGTATCGATGGAAGGGTCTTAACCTGAAGTTGTGCCTTTTTAAGGTTTCACAGCATTCCCACCAATCGTCAATTTATGATGATACATATTTAGACCTTTTATCTTGTGAAATATTGACATTTTTAAAGATATAAGCTCACTCCGACATTACACTCATCAAGCCCTTTCATTTGAGTACCCACATCAATTTTTCATATATTTATATATATTACATATATGTATATATGAAAAATATATGAAAATGCATGTGGGTGCTCAAACGAAAGCTCTTGAAGAGTGTAACACCGAGATGAGCCTATATTTTCAAAAATGTCAATAGTTAAGATAGTACAGTGCTCTATCTCCAGATCCATAATTAAGAAATGACCTTGTATCTTTTAAACTGATGGCATTTTTAAAGATATAAGCTCACCCTGACAATACTCTCATTGAGACCTTTCATTCGAGTATCCACATCAATTTTTCATATATTTTATATATATGTATATATGAAAAATATATCAAAAATTGATGTGGGTACTCAAATGAAAGCTCTTGATGAGTATAACACCGGGATGAGCTTATATTTTTAAAAACGTCAATAGTAAAAAAAGTACAGTGCAATTCAACAAAATTCATTGTTTAATAAAGCAAAATTTTATTTATTAACAGTTCACAATTCCCGGCAGTCACATAGTGACTGCAAGGTTACTAGTAATAATTATTTATTCTTAGTTTTGCAGATTACGTCTACAAACTATTTTCAAAGCCTGTATTTCTTCAATACTGCTCGAGTTCAATAATGCTTTGTGGAACTGTTTACTATTTTTCAAGCATAACGATGGACTATGTTGAGTGTGTTAGCACTATGGTTTTTATTATAGGCACAATATTGCAAATTTTCATGTGTTGTATGTCAGCGCATCAATTGACTCTTCAGGTAAATTATAAAATTGATTCTTCATATAAAATCGTATAGAATAAACGTTCATTTTATTCCAAAAATTTTAATCTAGTTTGAAAATCTCAATGAGGGCATGTACAACACGAATTGGTTTAACTTGAGTATAAACGCAAGAAAATCTATGATTATTATCGTGGTAAAAACATTTCAGCCTGTAGTATTCATGTCTGGTTACATTGTAACATTATCTATAGAATCATTCAAGAGTGTAAGTCAATTTTATTACAAAAAGTGTCTCATTTAAACGTCTAATAATTAATATTTTACAGGTCATGAAGTTATCTTACTCTATTTACAATGTTCTTCAATAATCACAAAGAAAATAATTTTTAAAATTTGTTATCTCAAAAGTTTTTTGATAATTGATAAAAATGTAATAATTATAGCTCTTTTATATACTTACAGAAGGATTGTATGAAGAAACATTGTTGTAATTTGTACTTATTATTTGCAAACGTTTAATTACGAATTATTACGAATAAAGCTTAGATGTACTTTGTGTGAATATGAGTTTTTCAAGTGAACTTAATAATCCCATCAGATTTTTACACGCTTTTTATCAGCATCACCTGTATGTTTGTAACCGACTCGTTTGGGCGCGATTTTGACCCACTTTAAGCGGCCAGATTTCGTTCAAATTTTCTAGATTTATCGAAGACCGTGGGGTAATTTTTAAGATATTATCGAAATAATAACCCTTCTACTCATATCTGTCAATAAAATATTGATAATTATTGACATCATGCACCCCCCGCTTTTTTGTAGATTTCATCTTATCCAGACGATAGCGTCTCTAATTTATAATGGATCTTTTCCAAACTCAACATACTTAATTTTTAGACGAATACTAAGGCCGAGTTCAAAGATGAGCTCAATCGGTCAAGTAGTTCAGAAATTATAGGGTTTTAAAATTTTCAAAATCATAAAAATTCATATTTTGGCGGATTCTTTCGCGGATGACTTTTGAATGAAATAACTTATCGAATTTTTGTAAATTGTATTTTAAAGCCCGTTAAACGAGCTTCAATTTCCATACTATTTAATTCTCCTAAACTTAAAATAACTTATTCGTCTGTAGGTTTTTAATGAAATTTTACTTTTGCAATCGTTTTTCCGATTAATTTCCCTTCCCCTATACTTTCATCTTCATTCCCAATCCTTAAATAAATAAATAATTATGTAATTATTATTATTATTAATGTTTATGATTAAAATTAGCTGTTTGTGAAATCTACTTCCATTTCGGCTGCCGAATGGCCTTTTTTTTTTTTTTTTTAATAAAATACACTTTTTTCTTATTTATACTATTATTAAAATTTATTTTTTATTTTTTAGATTAGCTTTCTATAAAAAGCGTGTTTTTTAGTTTTTTTTTAAACTATTATTTATTATTTGCATCAGAAAATTGATCTTCACCAAGTAATATTAATTGTGAGGATGATTCTGATACAAAGTTAGATACATTAATTATATTGTAAAGTATATTAAAAAGAAACATTAAATATTTTAAAGATTATCGCTGAAGAAAATTTTATCGACAAATAACTTTTTCTGTTTAAAAACAAAATAACAAAACAAACAATAGCTTCAAATTGAAAATTCTGCAAATTGTTCTTTAAATAATTGAAACCCTTTTCTGCAATTTTCAGCTTTGTAAAATCAATTTTCAAAATTGACTTAATCGCCGCCAATTTTAATTCTAAATTCACGCAATTAATAATTAATCAGCAACTGAGACTGAAAACAGAGACTTCTTATTCGCGAACTCAGTCTTAGAACGACCAGCAAGTTACTCTTGACTTTAATAGAATCAATACGATGACTACTGCAGTCCTGTCGCATAGTATTTTCATACTGACTCTGGTCGGTCTATGGCGACCCATCGATTGGTGCGGCTGGAAGTCTCTCCTCTACAATTCATACACTTATTTCGTTGCATTTTCTATTTTTGCTTTTATACTAACTGAGTTTGTAGATATAGTAACAAACAGCAGTTCAGTCAATGATTTAACGAACGGCTTGACCAAGATAATGGGTCAGATTGGCGCATTCGGAAAAGTCGTAGGGATAATGTTGAACCGGAAGATGATTTTACACGGAATTAAACTTTTAAAATTAAAACCATTCAAGCTTGAGGATCAGCATGAAAAAAATGTTCTGAATAAATATATCAGCATTTCCAAGTAAGTTAAAATATTTCATTTTTTGATGAATTAATAAAAAAAATTTGTGGCTTGAGAAAATAATAAAAGTCCTGGAAAAACATAAATTCTGTAATTAAATAAAATAATTTAAACTAAAAGAGTAATTTTTCTTGATATTAAAGTTAACTAACAACTAAATTTTTTTTAATTTTATAACAAATTAATTACAATAAAAAAATCCTTAAAAAAATTTCCATTTATAATTTTTTTTTTTATTTTTAACATGTGAAATTTTTTATGAAAATTAATTTAGAAGATATTGGATTATTTATAGAATTTTCGTACCAAATAAATTAAAGCAAAATAAAATTGACATGCAGAAATTATATAAAAATTAAAAATGCAATTTTTTAAAAATAATTTTTTTGAACAAATACTTACTGAAAAAAAAAAAAAATAAAAAATTGTCAAGTAACAGCTAAATTTAATGTAATTTTTCTCCTAATAATTACATTATTATAAAATAAAAAAAAATTTCTAAAGCTTGTCAACTTCAGTGTCATTAATTTTTCCAGGTTTAGTATTTTGAACTATCATACTTGACCTTAAAATTGTTATTAAGCATATTTTGATATTTTTTTTTGATTTTCACAAGTGGATAATTTTTTATCGAATTTTTTATGAAAATTAATTGAGAAGATATTGGATAATTTTTGTACCAAATAAATTATAGCAGAAAAAAATTTATATATAGAAATTTTAAATGCAATTTTCTAAAAATAATTTTTTGGACAAATTTGTTTATTGAAGAAATTTTTTCATCAAATTTTTCCAGGTCTGAATTTTTAAGAATTATACTTAATCTTGAAAAGTTATATAACATTTTTTTATTTAGCAGTATTTACCATTGGCGCCTCAGGAATTTTATCAACTCAAATATCAGTGATGGAATTCCCGGACATCTTACCTTACAGAGCATGGTTTCCCTACAATTATTCAAAACCAATTTATTTCCAGACAACTGCAGTATTTCAGTTAATTACTTTTTTTATTGGCGCGTACGTTCACGTTGCTTTTGATACTCTATTTCTTCGAATGATGTTTGCCGTCGTTGTACAAATAAGCGTGCTAGAACATCGCCTTGAAATGATAATCTCTAGCATAAAGAAATTTGTAAAAAACAATATAAATTTAAGGACAGATCACGTTAATATATGCGATATGCTTATTGAAGAATGGGTTAATTATCATAATGACGTTTTAAGGTCCGCATACTTTAATAATTACAATTAACAATTTTTAAATGACGAAATTTTGATATAAAAATTTCAGATTTTCTCAAAGTATGTATGAACTTTTTTCCGGATCAATATTTCTTCAATATTGCTTGAGTTCAACCCAAATTTGCGTTTGCGTCTACACTATTTCTAACGTACCATTTTTGTCCGGTGTATTAATGAGCGAAATGGTGTTATTGATAGGAACGATATTGCAAATATTTCTTCTTTGCATATCAGCTTACCAAGTTACACTTAAAGTATACTTAAAATAAAATTAAATCCATCAATTAATTTCATTAATACAGAATATTATTATTCAAGTTCGACGATCTCAATTACTCTGTCTACAATGTCGATTGGTTTGACTTAAATACTGATCATCAAAAATCAATTTTCATAATTATTTCTAAAACAATGAAGCCGGTCGTCTTTAAATCGGGCTATTTTGTAACTCTATCGCTCGATTCATTCAAACAAGTAAGCAAATTAACTGTTAAAAAATATTTATTAACATTTAATAAATTATTTATTAACAGTTAATAAAGCTTATTAAATATAAATAATTCATTCTATCAGCATACTTTTTTATTTCTTCTTGCTTCACTTTGACACTTTTTCTATAATTCATTTAATGCGTGCGATTTTTATCTTCAGGTGATGAAATTATCATACTCCATTTATAATCTTCTCCAGTGATTTACTCCACTGTCTAAATTGAGCAGAAATTATCGCTACTTAAATTAATAGCCACTTTTTGATGTAGCTAATCTTTATTACTAAATAAATATTATATTTTAGAATCGTTTACTGTCAGTAAAAATAATTTTATTTTACTAGTTTTACTATTCAGATTCACTGGATTTAAAAATTTTAAAATTTGTTCGGACAATAATCTAAAAAAGATAAATTAAGGGGGAACACCACTGTGGCGTTAAAAAAAAAAAAAAATAAGTGTTTTTCGGGAATTTTTTTGACAGGAAAAATAAAGGAATTTTGAGATCGGATTTTTTTTATTTTATTAAGGGTACATTCAAGATTATTACCCTAATTTTTTATTGAAAAATATTTAATTATTACAATGTTATTAACAATCTCATAGAACACTAGAAAAAATTTCCCCCTCCATGGTTGGATCGATAATTCAAAAAAATCATCTGAAAATAAAAACCCAAATTGCTTTTCAATCAGTAAGGATATAGTTATCGTCGCACGTACGGAATTTTTAAAATTTTCATTTTAAAAAAAATGGCGACTGATTGAAAATTTTCTCACTATTCTTTTCTCACTGTTTTTTATTTTATTTTTTTATTTTTTTTTTACCGGCTAAAAAAAATCTTTAAAATCAAAATTTTTTAAATTCCGTACATGCGACGATTACTACATCCTTACTAATTAAAATGCAATTTAGGTTTTTATTTTCAGACGATCCGTTTTTGAAATTATCGAACCGACAATGGAGGGGGAAATTTTTTTTTAGTGCTCTACGAGATTGTTAATAACTTTGTAATAATGAAATATTTTTTACTAAAAATTTAGGGTAATAATCTTCAATGTACCCTTAATAAAATAAAAAAAATCCGATCCTCAAATTCCTTTATTTTCCCTGTCAAAAAAATTCCCGAAAGTCATCTTTTTATTTTTCGACCGTCACAGTGGTGTTCCCCTTCAAGAAAAAAAACTTACCATAATAAAATATTAATGAAGAGAGACTGAATGTAATTAAAAAGTATAAAGCTTCAAACCGTACTGTAGTCTTAGTAAAGAATAATTCTCTCAATTGACCCCTGCTACTGTAAGACAAAATAACAAAATCAAAGTATAGCCTTAAATTAAAAATTCATTAACGTGCTCTCTTAATAATTCAAATTTTCAAAATTAACTTAATATTCGTAATTTCTAGATAATATAGATAATCGCAGCAACTTGAATTTTAAATTCGCCTATTAACTAGTTAACTGTAGACTGAGACTAAGAACAGACTTGTCTCCTTGCTGTCAGTCTTAGAACAACTTGCGTACCCTCTACTTCTTATTAGAATCAATACGATGGCAAATACTCCCTTCACATACAGTCTTATCATACTGACTCTGCTCGGCCTTTGGCAACCCGTCGATTGGCGGGGTTTTAAATCTTTACTTTACAATACTTACACCTGTTTTATCATCTTCAACAATATTTTCTTTATAACAACTGAGTTCATAGACATAGTTTTGTCCAGCAAGACAGTCGAGGATTTCACTCAAGGTCTCGCTAAAATATTAGGAGTCGTAGTTGCAACTGGAAAAATATTTGGAGTTATTATAAATCGTAATTTAATTCTGGAAGCTATGGATGTTTTGAATTTGAAACCTTTCAAAGTGAGCGATGATCATGAAGAAGATATTCTGAAAAAATACGTAAAACTTTCAAAGTAAGCTGACGCTGTTTATATATTGATAAAAAAAAATATTTTATAGCTCGAGCGATTGCAATAAGCTTCACAAAGTTTAATAACATATTTTTATGTTGCTTTTTACACAGTTGGGGCTGTGGTTATGCTGGAAGCCTCAATATCGATTATAGAAATTCCTGGCGTTCTGCCTTACAGGGCATGGTTCCCTTACGATTATACTAAAAAAAATATTTTTCTGACAACTGCTGTCCATCAATTGTATACATTTTTTATTGATACCTGGGTTCATGTTGGCTTTGACACCCTTTACGTTGGATCAATGCTGTGCGTCTCCAGTCATGTAAGTGTTCTGGAGTATCGGCTTGGAAAAACTGTCTTCGATATGAACAAAATTAATGATTTGGTCGTGAACACTGATGTCGTTAATAATGCATGTAATATTCTTATCGCTCAATGGATTAATCATCATAACGAAGTTTTGAGGTGTGTATAAAAAATTTTATCTGAAATTTAAATCCTATCCATAAAATATTTATTTATTTGAAAAGAAACGCCCTCGGCAATTTACAACAATAGATTATATTTTTATGTGTAGGGGAGAAGGGGGTCAATTGAGCCACTCGACTTAAAAAATCGAAAAAATTGAAAAAATGCTCTATCCTCTTAGAATTAAATTCTGATGTGCCTAACTCATACATGATCAAAATTTGAAATTATTACAATCAATAAATTTTGAAAAATTGAGGCTTTTGTATTTTTAGGTATGCAAAATTTTTTTTCGGCTGGTAAGAAATTATTTAATAAAATTTAAACTTTTTGAGTATTATATAAAGTGTGAATTGTAGTAGCTGCAGAATTAATAATTAATATATTATTTATTGAAAGTTCGATTTAATACTTAAAATATTGATGGTTCAATTGACCCCAAGCAGTGGCTCAATTGCCCCCGAGAAGGGGGTCAATTGAGCCATTTGATGCATTTGCGTAAATTAATAATTTTAAAAAATTTTCATTATTTATTGTCTAATTTATGAATTGATGAATTGATAATGATAGTAAACTTAACAAACTACTTTTCTAAGAGAAAAAAAGTTAATATTTAGTTTTAATTTAATTATAAAAAAATTGCTAAACTTTTTTTGGCTCAATTGACCCCCTCCTCCCCTACACAGAAAAAATTCACTCGGATTCTGGTTAATTTTTATAGTTTCAAACAGTAAAGCGGACATCGGGGTAGCAAAAATATAAATATTATAGAACTTAATGTAGAAAGTATAAAAGCTACAATTTTTAATTTAATATCGAAATTAAGTGATTATATCGAAATGATTTAATATTTAAAATAAATAAAAATTCTACTCTTTATATATATATATATATATATATATATATATATATATATATATATATATATATATATATATATATATTTTAACAGTCCAAGCAAGTTAATAATTATAGTTTCATCCAAGTCAAAATTCTAAAAGTCGAAAAAAAAAATTTTTTTTTTTAAATTGAAATTTTTTTTTTTTCTTCAAATTTCTTGAAAAATTAATCTCTTTGATTGAAAAAATAAAGATTTTTGAGAAAAAGAAAAATTTTTTTCATTGAAGAAATGAATAAAAATCGAAAAATTGCTCACAATGGTGACTTTTGCAAATACAAAGAATTTGAAGCTTCGGGGCACTATGAAAAAAAAATCGCAGCGCTTTAAATTTTTCAGGGATTTTAGGGGACACTTGGAGGTTGGAAAATTGCCGACGATATCCTTTTTTCATCCATTTTATCCAAAGTTATCCAAATATCCGTAATTATGCGAATTTTTGCCGTTTTTTCAGTTAAAGTTTTCAATTCAAAAAAAATTTTTTTGACAAAAGCTATTCACGGTATCTTATAGAGAATATTGTGTAGTTTTCAAAACTGTCCTTCGATTTCCTATACGATCATTATTTCCAGAGTTATTGATTGTCAAAGTAAAAAAGTACTTTTTTGCTTTGACTGACGATTACTCCGCGGCAAATCATCGTACAGTCTTTTTGATTACGTCAAATTGAAGGGCATTAAATTTTCTAAAAAAGTTTTTCAGCGAAACGATGAAAAAAAATTTTTTGAAGCCCGTAGATCTTTTTTAAGACGAGAAAAATTTGGAAAATTTTTTTTTTGTAGTTTTCTTAGGATTTCTCTAGACCCGAACATGATAAAAAATTTTCATGGTCATATCTGATAACTAGACACTTGGAGCTATAATTCAATTTTTTTTTTGCTGTACGATCATTTTAAGATTTAAAAATTTTTTTTAATTTTGAAAAATGTAAATTATTAAAATAAAAATACTGTTGGAATATTTAATTAAAAAAAAAAACTGAAATTTTTTTAGGTACTCCAGAGAAGTCCATGAAATATTTTCAGGAGCAATACTTTTAAATTATTGTTTAAGTTCAACTCAAATTTGTATGACCGCCTACAACTTAGCGAATCTTTCTGCAAGTTCAAGTGAATTTAAGAGTGAAATGGTTTTTTTTATTGCATTGGTAATACAAATATTTATGATTACTATGGCAGCTCATCAAGTTATCCTCAAAGTGCGTTTTTAATAAATAAAAAAACAAATCTATTATCTTCTTATACTATTAAAACTTAAAATTATCTTTACCAGTTTGAAGATCTAAATTTCTCAGCGTACAGTACCGATTGGACAAACTTGAACACAAAAACAAAAAAATCACTTGTCTTCATTATTTTACAAACATTGAAGCCTGTAGTATTTTCCCTGGGATACTTTGTTAATTTATCGCTTGAGACATTTAAACAAGTAGGCCATTTTTAAAATAATATTTTTCTCCAGTCTCACTGTTGCTTTTTACAAAAAAAAAAAAAAATTTTTACAGGTGATGAAATTGTCTTACTCCATTTATAATCTTCTCCAATAAGCGTCTTAAATTGAAAGAAATAAATAATTGCTAATAAAATCGATAGTCACTGCTTGAAGTAATGTAAAAATTATATTAGATGTTAAAATTAAAAAGAGTTTATTATTTTTCTGAATCATAAGTTTGTAGAAAACTATTTTAGTCATAAACATACAACATAAAAAAAATTAATGATTTTTAATTTTAGTTTTAAACAATTCTATTATTTTTGTCAACAAAAAAATTTTTTCAAAACCAATTTTCTGGCTTTTAAATTAGAAATTAAATTAAAATTAAAAACAAAAACTTAAAAAAAACTTACCGACAGAAAAATTAATCAAGATAAACTAAAGAAAATTATCAAACGTTAAATTTCAATCAAAACTATCTCAGTAAAATTCTACTGACAACTGACCACTTCTATTTTATATAAAATTAACAAAAGCCAACAATTGCTAACAATTTTTAATTTTACAAATTATTCTCTCAATAATTCAAACCCTTTTCTGCAATTTTCAATATTACAAACTTCCTTTAAAAATAATTTTTCAAAATTAATCTAATCGCCGCAATTTGTCCTATAGATAATCGCAGCAATTTGAATTATAGAAGTTACTTAATAATTAATTCGACAACATAGACTTCGAAAACACAGATTTCCTTCTGTAAACTCATTATCAGTAGTACTAAACCAACCGAACTTACAATCAATACGATGACCGGTTCCATCTTACCCCATAGTTTCTTCATACTGACTATAGTCGGTCTCTGGCGACCGCTCGAATGGCGGGGCTGGAAGTTTCTTCTCTACAATTCATACAGTTGCTTTGTAGTGTTGACAAATTTTGCATTCACACTTACCGAATTTCTAGACCTAGTTTTAGTGAGCTCTACCGTCAATGAATTCACTAGCAATTTATCAATGATGCTGGCGATGGTCGCTGTTTGCGGGAAAATAGTCGGCCTTCTCTGCAATAGAAGACAAATTATCAGAGTTTTGGAAAACTTGAAAGAAAAACCTTTCAAGCCTCGTGATAAGAAGGAAGAAATGATTCTTCAGAAATTCGCCGATACTAGCAGGTATTTATAATTGATTTTTTGTTTTTTATTTATATGCGCGGAAAAAAAATCTTGGAAAAATTACAGTGAAAAATCGATAATTTACATGAAAATTTTGCATTAAAAAATTTTATTCATTTTACAATCGAAAAATGCCGAGCTTACGATAAAAAAAAAAAAACAGGAGGGGGTAAAACGGGTCACCCTAAAAATTTTGTAAAAAAATTTTTTTTTTTTTAAAAAACTATCAGAATATAAAAAAATATAGTTTTAAATCATTTTTTTAATTAAAAGAAGAAAAAAAATTTTTTTTTAATTTAAATTTGTCTTTTTGAATTTTTTGTTTTAAGAAACTTAAAAGAAATATTTTTTAAATTAGTTTTTTTTTATTTTTGAAGAATTGACATCATTTTTTGTCAACATAAAATTGTTTACAACAGAATAATTAATTTTTATACTTAAATTTAAGTATTTTTTTGTAAGTAGCGATTTTTTAATTCGAATGGTTCAATTGACCCCCTTCTCCCCTATAAAATTAATTAAAAATTCAAATTGAACACCACTATTTATGTAATTTTTACAGGTAATTTTTTTCCGCGTAATAGTGAATTAAAAAATTGTCGAGCAAGGTGATAAACTCCAAAAAGTTTCATAACCCGTTGCTATTGGATATTTTTGACAGTAGGAGTCACAGGAATTTCATTGACCGGAATAATGGAAGCGAAGTTACCTGATGTGCTGCCTTACAGAGGGTGGTTGCCTTTTAATTATTCCCAGCCAAGCATCTACTTACTGACCGCGAGTCAACAGATGGTAACATTTTTCATCGGATGTTACGTCGACATCGGCTTTGACACTTTGTTCCCCGGAATGATGCTCTACGTTTCTGCGCAAATAAATATTCTGGAGCACCGGTTCAAAAATGCTGTAAAAATTCTTCATGAATTAGAAGTGAAGAATTCTGACTCTGAGCTAATGAAAAATTCAGAAAAAATTCTCATTGGTGACTGGGTTGAGGATCACAATTGTGTGCTCAGGTTTTTTGAATTTTATTTTAATTTTTCATTTTTTTTTAATTGTTCATTTTTTTTTAATTGTTCATTTTTTTATGGATTTTTTAAAGAAAAATATATCAATAAAATCAAACAGTAATTTCATTAAAAAAAAAAATGAAAATTATAATGGTTGACCGCACTTAAAAATATTTACTATTTTTTTTTTAATATTATTATTTAAGTCGTAATTACATTGCTTGAAAAAAAATTTCATAAATCTACTTTTTCTTTATTTCTTCATGACCTCTATTTTTAGATTAAATATTTGATCAATAAATTTTAGATTCAATGTTTATTGATCATAATCAATATTAATTTTCCATCAAATCCTATTAAATAAAAATAATAAATAAGTTTTTAATTAATTCTCTATTTCTTCTTAAATTTTTATTGAAGATAATTATACCCCAGCATAATTAAAGTATAAAAATATACTTAAATTTTTTAAGAAAGAAAATTTTTAAGATTTTCAGATTACATATATGGAATATTCGCAACGCCTATTTTCATCCAGTATTGCTTGAGTTCAGTGATATTATGCGCAACTGTCTACAGTCTTTCAACCATCCCAGTGTTTACCTTCGAATTTATAAGCTGCATTGTCTACATAATCACCACAGTGCTCCAAATATTCTTGGTCTGCATGTCAGCGCATCAGGCGACACTTCAAGTTAGTTGCAATTTATAATTCCACTCTAAAGATATTTTTTTTACTTATTATTATTACAAATTCTAAGTAAAAAACACTACCTTACCTTTTTAAAAATTTTCAATTATTATTAATTATTAATTTTAAGTTTGCAGATCTGAACGACGCTATTTACAGTACTGACTGGTTCAAATTGAGCCATAGCGCTCAAAAATCGATGATTGTTATCGCTTTAAAAACTTTCAGGCCAGTTATTTTTATGTCTGGCGGTATTATTACTTTATCACTTGAGTCGTTCAAAAGTGTAAGATTTTTTTTTATCAATTTTTATAATTAGAAGAAATTAAAATAAAAACAATTTTTTTCAAGATAAATTATTATTTTTGAAGTCAAACTTCTTTATTGACGTATGAGAGAAATTTTATAGCAATTTAAAAAAAATCGTCACGATTTTCGGTTACGCGCCAAAATGTTTTTTTTTTTTTTTTTTTTTTTTTTTTTTTTTTTTATATCTAAGTTCAGTACAGCGACGTAAAGAATAAATTTAGTAAACATTATTAATTCTAAAAGAATTAAATAGTATTTTTAAATAATTAAATTTTAATTTTTATAGACTTGATTTTTTATAAAATTAAATTTTTTAAACACTTTAAATTTCTTCTGATTAAAAAAAATTAAAAAATTCTTACTTAATAAATTTAATTTTTATTTTTTAGGTAATCAAACTGTCCTACTCCATTTATAACGTTCTTTAATAATCTTAGTATTTAAATAAAAATAAAATAATAATAGTAAAAAAATTAAATGTATTTTAGAAGAATATAAAATATTTTTTTTTAAATCTATTTCTTCTTAAAAAATTACCAAGTAAATATTTGTTTTTAGTTAAGAACTTTTCAGTACAAAATATTGAATGACAATGACTGCCGACAATGTCTCCATCATGGTCAATTTAATCGATTGTAAAATTACTAAATTGTCCGAGCAATTTACTATCATCTTCATTAGAAGCTATTACGATTACCATCAACAATTCATGATCAATTTTAAGAGAAATATACAATGTCTTCTTAATATTATTATCCAACAGCCATTGTGTCGCTAAAAAGCTTGGGGTAAACTAACAATTCCCTCGTCGCAAATAAAATAAACTCTTCCTCACAATGGATATTCTACCAGAGTGTTTCTTCATATTCGCGTGCATAGGTCTCTGGAAGCCCGCGAGCTGGACTGGCGGGAAATCTATAGCCTACAACTTCTACACACTATTAGTGATTTTAATACCGAGTTTGTTTGTCATCTCGGGATTCTTTGACTTGATTCTTTTGACTTCAGACATCAATGAAATTATTGACAATGTTTTTTTGGTACTTACCATTATGGCGGGCTGTGGAAAAATGATCAGTGTTGTTCTGAATAGGAATAAAATTTCTGAAATTTTTAATTCGCTGCAAACGAAAACACTCAAGCCTCAAGATGATGAAGAAATTGTTATCAATAATCAGTATTATAAAATTACTAGGTAAGTTTTTATTACTTTTTGTTTTTAATAAATTAATGAAATATAATTTTATTTATCGAAAATATGGTAATCTATATTATTAAGAGAATAAGAAAATTTTGTGTATCTATCTCTAGATACATAATTAATAAATTACCCTTTATCTTGTGAACTATTGAAATTTTTAAAGATATAAGCTCATCCTGACGTTACACTCATCAAGACCTTTCATTTGAGTACCCACATCAATTTTTCATATATTTTATATATATTCATATATATTATATATATGTATATATGAAAAATATATCAATAATGCATGTGGGTACTCAAATAAAAGCTCTTGATGAGTGTAACATCGGGATGAGCTTATATCTTAAAAAATGTCAATATTTAAGAAAGTACAGTGCCCTATCTTCAGATACATAATTAAGAAATGACCTTGTATTTTATGAACGATTGACATTTTTAAAGATTTAAGCTCATCCCAATGTTACACTCATCGAGACCTTTCATTTAAGTACCCACATCAATTTTTCATATATTTATATATTTTGTGTATATGAATATATGAAAAATATATCGAAAATTGATGTGGGTACGCAAATGAAAGCTCTTGATGAGTGTAACATCGGGATGAGCTTATGTCTTTAAAAACGTCAATAGTTACAAAAATTACAGCTCAATTTCATAAAAGTAATTATTTAATGAAGCAAAATTTTTGTTTATTTATCGTTCACGTGTTATGGCAGTCACACAATGACTTCAAGGATGCTAGTTTTAATTATTAGTGAAAAAAAATTTTTTTAATTAATAATTCTTGTTTTAATTTATTAAAATTAAATAATTAATTTTTGAAATAAAAATTAGTGTCCCATTTAGCTGTAGCTTTGATATTTTTTTTTTCAATTTCAATAAAACTAAATTAAATTAAATTAAAAAATTAAATTAATTGAATAAAATAAGATTTATTACATTTTGTTACTCAACAATGACTGGAGTGGGAGTAACGTTGTTTGTACTTGGAAAAATGCTGGAAAATGGACCAAAAAAGATGCTCCCGTACAGAGGATGGTTTCCTTATGATTACTCTCATCCATTATTGTATTCCTTATCCGCTGGCCAGCAAGCGCTGACGATGATAATCGCTGGAGCCGTCAACGCAGCTTACGATACATTTTTCCCTGGAGTGATGTTCCTCGTTTGCGCCCAGGTGAATATATTCAAGTATCGTTTTAAAGTCATGCTGGATTCCCTGGAAATGGAAAATTATGAAAAAAACAACAAAAATCACGCTGTCGGCCATAGAAAAGTTAATTCCGTATTCAGCGAATGCGTCAGACATCACATTTCTATTTTTAAGTAATTGACTAACGTTATTTTTTCTATCAATTCTGTTTTAAAGATCATTTAAAATAATTTCTAAAATTCTTTTAGATTATTCGACAATATTAGCATAGTATTTTCCACTGTAATATTTGTTCAATACTCCGTTGGATCAGTGATTTTTTGCACGAGTATTTATCGCATGTCGGACATGGATGTAATGACAATAGAGTTTGTCTCGAATATTTTTTATATTGGGAGTATGTTGTTGCAAATATTTTTACTTTGCGTTTCTGCGAATCAAGTGACCTTAGAGGTAAGTTTGGAAAAAATAAATTAATTTAATAAAAGTAAAAAATTTGATTTATTGTAAAAATTAATTTATAATAAAAAAAAATTTTTTAATAGAATTATTGTAAGCATTTTATCAATATATACTGTTAAAACTATTTATTATTTATTTTTTTTTTAAGAAAAATTATGCTAATATGTTAAAAAAAAATTTCATACTTTTTTTTGTATTAAAAAAAAAATTTCATATTTTTTTATATTAAAAAAAAAAATTTCATATTTTTTTATATTAAAAAAAAAAAAAATCATATTTTTTTTTTATATTATAAAATAAAATTTTTTATTAATAACTCTATTTTCATTCCAAATTTACTAAAAATCATTTTCATTTTTAATTCAATTATTTATTAAAATTTTTTTTTTTATTTATTAAACAATAATTACTCTTTAATTTTTTTATTCTAATTAAAAAAACAGAAGCACTAGATAAATTAAAATATACAAATTTATAGATAATAAATTTATATTAAAAAAAGAAAATTATTTTTTATGTAACTATAATTAAAAAACTTTTTCCAGTTCCA
Organism: Cotesia typhae; assembly: GCF_013202065.1. NCBI lineage: Eukaryota > Metazoa > Arthropoda > Insecta > Hymenoptera > Braconidae > Cotesia > Cotesia typhae. Next base: position 5,476,227 of record NW_027423774.1, on the reverse strand, counting down.
GGATTTAAGTACCGCATTATATGAAAGCAAATGGTTCGCAGTAGACAACAACGCGCGAAAGTCCTTAATAATAATGATGATAAATTCTCAAAATCAAGTAACTTTTACAACCGGACACATAGTTACACTTTCACTCGATTCATTTACAAGCGTAATGCCTCAAATTATCCTTTATAAAATGATCAACAATAAAATATAAAATATTAAATCAAAAATTTTTTCCAGCTGGTAAAACTCTCATACACAATCTACAACGTCCTCCAGCAATCGTCTGAATAAATAAAAAATTATTTGTTAAAATTTGTTGAATAGAATAAAAAAAAAAAATAGAAAAATGGTTGACCCTGCAACTTCCCGCTAAATAGAAGCGATCCTTTCTCTTCGGAGATTCAAGCGCAACTGGCGCATCCCTTATTTTATTATTCACCATCGATCGCTAGCAGAAAATAACTCTCTAGTATATTTTTTAAAAATTTATTCCGCAAACTTAAACTTTTATTTCCGTCAGAGTAATTTAAAATTTACCTGCGACAATGTTTTTCCTTTCTTTTCGACTATTTATAAATTACGCAATAAAAGTAGTTTATCTATTATGCAAAATTTAATTCGCAACATTATAAAGTCAAGTCAAGCCCGTTATTTTCTACAGATCGTTGTTTTAGTTGAAAATATAAAATTTACCTCTTGCTATTTATATTCATCCCTTTGTCTGTTTCTAATATTCTTCGATCTCTAGACATTGTGGAGTCAATTCTCCTCATTGTCATTGTTATCCGCGAATTTAAAGTTCACCACGTTGACATTTTATTTCAACTCTTACTTTTATTTCTGTAAAACTCCCGCTTTTTCCACAGCAGCTAATAAATTAAACATTTATATTTATTAAAAGCTGAAAGACAGTAAGGTTCTTTGTTTCCTCACTCCTTGGACATGGACATTCTCCAGGAAAACTTTTCAGTCCTGTGCTACCTGGGGGTCTGGAAACCGCTCAATTGTTCTGGCGTCGCGTCTTTCTTTTACAATTTATACACTCTTCTGATCGCAGCAATCTCACACGATGTTGTTCACTCAGATATTAGACCTTATCATCAGCACCAAGACAGTTAGCGACTTTACGAACAATATCTTCATAGTATCGGCGATTCTTACTGGATGCTTGAAAGTTTATCGGTTCATACGGAGTCGCAATACTTTTATTTATATTATCAATAGTTTAAAAAGAGGAATTTTTAAACCAGTCAATCAAAATGAAATTATGATCTGGAATAGTTATGCACGATTAACCAGGTATTTATTTATATTTTAATTATTAATTTAATTTTTTTTAGACTTTCTATTTTTTAGGTGGACTACTTTAGAAATTTATATCATATTTATTAAATAATTTTTTAGATTCTTAAAATTACTCCTCTACTTTTTTTATTTTGTGTAAAAGTTTTTTTTTAATTTTTTAATTAAGAAATCTATATTAAAAAGAGAATAAGAAAAATTTTGTGTCCAGGATAGTCATACGATAAAATCGGTTATTTTTAGTGAAATTTAGTGTGCCTTCTAAGGTTTTATATCATTCTCACCGATAGTCAATTTATTATGATAAGTATTTAGGCTGCATTTGAAAATGCTCTATCTCTCTATACATAATTAATAAATTATGGTGTATCTTGTGAACTATTGATATTTTTAAAAATATAAGATCACCCCGATATTACACTCATCGAGACCTTTCATTTGAGTACCCACATCAATTTTTCATATATTTATATATATTATATATTTATATATATGAAAAATATATCAAAATGTATGTGGATACTCAAATGAAAGGTCTTGATGAGTGTAACATCAGGATGAGCTTATATCTTTAAGAACTTTAATAGTTAAGAAAATTCAGTGCTTTATCTCTCTATACATAATTAATAAATTACACTGTATCTTGTGAATTATTGATATTTTTAAAGATATAAGCTCACTCCGACATTACACTCATCGAGACCTTTCATTTGAGTACCCACATCAATTTGTCATATATTTATATATATTATATATTTATATATATGAAAAATATATGAAAATGCATGTGGGTATTCAAATGAAAGCTTTTGATGAGTGTTACATCGAGATGAGCTTATATCTTTAAAAACATCAATATTTAAGAAAGTAGAGTGCAATTTAACAAAAGTGATTATTTATCTAAGCAAAATTTTATTTATTTATAGTTCACAAGTCACATAGTGACTGCAAGTTTGCTAGTTTTTTTTTTAAGTTTAGTTTTTTAAAATTACTACATAAAAATTTTATAACTTTTATTTTTTAACTTCTTTTCTTTAATAATGGTCTAAATTAAAATTTTTTTTTCTTTATAAATCTTTTGAGAAAAAAAAAAAAGAAAATATTTCCAGGCTCGTCACGATAGCAGCGACAACATCTCTAGTAGTAGGACTGATCGTAATGTCCTACGCACTCTGCTCATTCAATATCCCAAGAAAACAATTACTGTACCAAGCTTGGCTGCGTTACAACTATACATCTCGGCCGATTGTCTACTGGGTGTCATCGATGGAGCAGCTCGTGACAGTTTACATTCTCGCCGGAATAAACTTTTCATTCGACCTGATTTTCTTCGGAACAATGCTGAACATTTGCGCGCAAATAAAAGTTCTGAAGCTTCGATACAAAGTTGCTTTGTCGCAATTCTACTCTGTTGACTCGAACAACAATGACATATTCGAACTAAAGGATGTCAGCAAACTTATTGCCGAGTACACGACATCAAATGAGTCTATAATAAAGTAAATTTTATTGCTATAATAAAAACGAATCTCAAAATTTATTTATTTTCATTGAATTAATCTGAAAAATTTCGGACAGGCTATTCAATACGGCTCACCATTTGTTTTCTACAATCGTCACCATCCAATACTGTACCAGCTCAGTCGCATTTTGTACAAGCGCGTTTAATATTACAAGAATGAAATTTTTCTCTTTTCATTTCTTCTCGACTGCGCTTTACATCAATAATATTATGATTGAGTTGTTTATACTTTGCGTATCTTCCAATGAAGTAACACTTCAGGTAATATTGAAATTTTTCTTTTTTAATTATAAATTGTGGCTTTTACACTTTCTACATTAAGTTCTGTAATATTTACATTTTTGCCATCCCGATGTTCGCTTTACTGTTTGAAACTATAAAAATTAACCGGAATCCGAGTGAATTTCACAGTTTACTTTTTTCCGTGTAAAAAAATAAAAATTATAATTTTAAAATTTTCTCAAACAAAATAACACAGTTAACTTTTTGACGTTTTCTTATCTTCAGTAGGAATAATATAATTGTTTATGCAGAAAAAATGTAATAAAATATAGTAGATTTCTATTAAAATACAAACTATTTACTTTCCAATCCCATGAATTGTATACACAGAAAAAAAAATTAACTTGATTCAAGAGAAAAATTCTTGAACCAAGTGAAATTTCCTTAAATCAATAAAAATTTCCTTAAATCAAGAATTTTCCTACTCAAATCAAGAATATGAAGCTCTTCAAAATTATATACTGAAATATCGTTTTAAAATTTTACTAAAATAGCAAAAAAAATTTTTTAGATAATTTTTAAATTTGCTATTTATTTGACGCAGAAAATTTTTGATTAATGCCAAAATATATTTGAAGTTTGCAGATTTAGGTAAAGCATTTTATGATTGTCAGTGGTATGCGATAAATAACGCCAACAAAAAATCACTTGGAATAATGATGACAAACACCGTAAAGCCAATTTATTTAACTTGCGGCTATATTATTCACTTATCACTCGATTCTTTTACGAGCGTAAGTAAATTTTTTTTTTCTAAACTAATCAATCATTTGAATTAAAAAAAAAGTAAGAAATTATGTTTTGACAGGTACTCAAACTTTCTTACAGTATTTACAACGTCCTTCAGAGTTCATCATAAATACTTATAGTCAATTATTGTTTTAACTTCAAAATTTTCTTTTTTATTAGTACCAAAAATAATTATTACTCACCACGGAGTGCTGTCTTGTAAATTAATTTTCCAGTGAGCATCTATAGGGATCTCTGGAAAAATTTTTTATCGAGTTCAAAATTATCAGACGCGTCTATTCTGTAAATAATTATAAATAATTAGTAATTAAAAAAATGAAAAGTCATAATTAATGCAAGTTAAATAAAAATGATCAATAATAAAAAAGTTTTAAATAATATTTAAGTTAGCCGATGTTTTTAATTTTTTTGATTTTTTTTTTAATTACTAAAAAAAATTTTTTAAAAATTGCACTTACAGTTTTTAAATGAAAAAATTTTTTTTATGATTTTGTAATCATTTTTTTAATTAAAAAAAAAATTATAACAATTTTTAGAAGTCGGCTAATTTAATTTTAATTATTATAAGCATTGACTTTAATTTAATTTTAAGTAAAAAAAATAATTTTACAATAGAAAAGCGACAATGTAAGACTTTTTTTTTAAAAACTCCGTCTTCTATCAAGTCTGAAGCGCAACTGAAGCTCCTCAAGCTTCGTTAGGCGCATAAAATATTGATTTAGAGAAGAAAGACTTGCTTGACTTCAGAACTAAAGAACTATAGAACATTTAGTAATAATTTCTGATAATTGAACAAATTACTGAAAATTGTTGCTATTATTTTAATGAATTTAATTCAAAAATTACTCTTTATCTTAAATAAATTATTTCAATTATTTTGCGACATGGGTAACTCTAAAGTTACTTTCAAAATTATTAAAAGGTTTATTACAAATTTTGCAAGGAAGAAAATGGAAGTTCTGCAGGACAATTTTTCTATTTTAGCTTGTATCGGTGTTTGGAAACCGATAGACTTGACTGATCGTTGGAAATCATTTTTATTTTTTATTTACGCCTCAGTAGTAACTTGTATGTCCTACTGGTTTCTAATAACCGAGATAATTGGTCTCGCTGTGTATACAAAAAATATAGACGACTTTGTTGCGAATGTCTTCATCGTGACAGCTTTGTTTACGGGCTGCATTAAAGTGACTTGCTTTCAGCGTCATCGCGCGACATTTATTAATATTATAAATAATTTAAAAAGAGGATTTTTCGAGCCACAATCTCAAGAAGAATTAAATATTTGGGAAGAACGCGCCCAAAGAAATAGGTAAGAATTTTTAGGTACTTAAAAATTATTACTCTAAAGCTGAGAGACATTAGAAATTTTTTAATAATTTAATAATTTAATAATAGTGAAATTATATCGCGTTACAGATGCCATAAGGGCGTATCACACTGATAGAAGGATTTCTTAGCATTTAAAAAGATTTCTTTGTATTTAGGAAATCATGTCTTAGTATTTATAGTATATCTTAGTATTTAAGAAATATTTCTTAAATACTAAGAAATTTTCTTAAATGCTAAGAAATCCTTCTATCAGTGCAGCCTATTATACGCTTTTATGGCACCTGGGTGCCATAAGGGCGTACCAAAAATTTTTTTAAGGAATCGACGTAGTTATGCCTAAAACAACGTATTTTTACTTGAAACCCGTAGAAATGACAAAAAACAATTTTTTTCAAATTTGAAATTTTTTAGTACGCCTTTATGGCACCCGGGATACCCGCTGGGGGCCATAAGGGCGTACAAAAAAAAATTTTTTTCGGGAAACATCCTATTTTTACTTTAAATACATAAAAATGATGAAAAATGTTTTTAATTAAATATAGAAATTGTCACAAATTTCAAATTTCAAAAAATTTTGATCAAAGTTAATTTCAAATTTGAAAAAAAAATTTTTTTAATTTCTACATGTAAATTTTTTTTGCCATAATTTATTTGTTAACAAAAGTTTTAAAAATTAATAAATATCTGCTAAATTAATTTTCATAAATTTCCTCAAAAATATTATTAATTAATTTAAAAATTAATTTTAAGATACGTAAAAAAAGTATTTCTACGTATTATTTTTTTAGCCATTCTTTATACTACTTTCTAATCTAAAACAGTGAAAATCACTGGAAATTAGTGTATTTACACTATTTTACAGTGTAAACTGTGTACCACTTGGTATACTTATAACTGTGAAATTTCACTGATTTATTTTAAAAGAGCAAAAAAGTACTTGGATCTCCTAAATAAGATAATTTTTTAACTCAAACATTAACTTTATTTTTTTTTACTTTGCATTGTTTCAGAAAAATTTCAATATACGCGTATTTCTGGCTCTTAGTGTGTTTAGAAGCAATAACAATGGCAGTATTTTCCTCAGAAAGTATAAATAATCGATTGCTAGTTTTCCAGGCCTGGTTGCCTTATAATTACACCGCAAGCACGACAATTTACTGGATCTCATCACTGGAACAGCTAATCGCCGTTCATATCCTCGGGCTCGTTAATTTTTCATTCAACTTAATTTTTTTTGGAATAATGGTAAACATTTGCATCCAAATGAGAATCCTGAAACTTCGTTACAGAAAAGCTCTAACAACTGACAATTTACTAACTGAAAATCCTCCTGGGAAATTATTGGAGGCCAAGAAGCTCATTTGAGTATTTGCAGATTGTCATATTTCTATTATCAAGCTAGTATTTTTAACTATAAATTGTAAATTTAATTTGAAAAATAATAATTCATTTTTAAATAATTATCTACAGGCGATTCAAGCAAGTTCATTCCTTGTTTTCGACAATAGTGACCATTCAATATTTTGTAAGCGCGATAACATTGTGCACTAGCGCCTACAATATCACTAGAGAGCAATTTGGCTCGTATAAATTTATGATGACAATATTTTACATGCACAGCATTACTATTGAGCTGTTTTTGGTCTGTGTTTCCAGCAATGAAGTTACACATCAGGTATTATTTTACAATAATATAATCCTGACACCGGTCAATTATTTTTTATTTTTATTACAAATTAATTACACGAAAAAAATTCTTTTTTTTCATATGTGAAATTTTTTAATTTTAATTTTTTTAATAACAATTTAATTGCTATAAAATTATAAAAAAAAAAAAAGCGCCTTTCGGCCACACCCGACATGAATAGATAGATTTCTTGCTTAATATTTTTTTAATCACTCTTTTTTTAAACTTGTTAAAAATTATTTTCTACTTTTTATTAAATCGTTTTTTTAATTTTTTAACACAATTATTTATTTTATACTTTTTATTTCGATTGACCGTAAAAGCGTGTGTTTTACTTTTTCAAAGAATAATTAAAAAAAAAAAGCGCCATTCGGCCACAACCGACATGGATAGGTATATTTTTTGTTTAAATATTGAAAATATCACGTTATTAAAATGCAATAATGTAAAATTTATTTTTTATTATATTTTTGCAAATAACGATATGAGACCGACTACAGCAAATAGATATTTAAAGACACGTACCCAAAAAATAGAATTTGTAACAGATGAAAATCATTTGATGATAAAAGCTAAAAATCAATTTATTCTTGATTTTTTTTTAATTTTCCCAACTGCGAAATAAATTGAAAAAAGTATCAAAAGATGACAAAAAATAGCTCAAATTGAAGATAATTATGTGAATTTTAACATAAATTTGATAGATTTAAGCTATCTTTACGGCTTAAATATTATTTGAAGAAAAACGGCCGAAAAACGTTAATGTAAAATTTTTTCAAATTTTCAAAATCACGGAATTAATTAAAAAAATCATCAAAACCAGACAAATGATAGTTTAAATTGAAAGTAATTAGATGAAGTTTAAGATAAATTTGATAGATTTTATCTATCTGTTACATCTGGAAAATTATTTTCATAAAATGTACGAAATTCAAAATTTTTTTAAAATGAAAAAAATTTTCAAACACCCACAACTTGTAAAGTAACCGGCCGATTTTGCTCATCTTTGAACTTGATCTTGGTATTGATCCACAGAATGAGCCTACAAAATTTCATATAGATCGGTTGAGAACTGTGGGCGCAATCCTGCTGACATGGCGCGTTATATTATATTATATATTATATATTATATATTATAATGCCATTTTTCGACATTACTCGATGAAATGAAACATATTGTGACAAAATATTCTTAAAATTACGACATAAGACCGGCTACAATAGATAGATTTATAAAAAAATCTACCTAAAAATTTAATGTCAATTTACTTCAATGTCTTTATAATAATAATTATTTAAAAGAAAAATACCAGCCAGAAATTGAATAAAATATCCGATTTCATCGATGGAAAATAATTTAAGGATTGAATAAAGTTTTCAGATTTGGCTGATGGGTTTTATGATTGCGAATGGTACTTAGCAAACAATCCTAGCAAAACATCAATCGCAATTATGTTGACAAACACGATAAAACCGGTCAATTTTACTTGCGCGTACGTTATTTATCTCTCCCTGGAATCATTTACAAGAGTAAGTAAATTAATAATTTTGATCATCACTATAACTTACCTCTATCTCTTTCAATTATTATTTGTAGGTCATTAAAGTTTCATACAGTGTCTTCAGTGTCCTACAAACTGTATAACACAATTAATAATAAATATACTTAGTGCTTTGACGGTACACTTGTAGTGACGGTACACAACAAGGTAAGCTTTGCTCGCTTAACCTTGATGAATATACTTCTTCTGATATGCAAGCCTTGCTCGCTTGCTGTAGACTTGAGATGACTTTTCTTGATCCTAATAGTTTGATGGATAAAAGTGGACTGTGTCTGCAGCAGTTTCAAAGTTTCAAAGATCTTTATTAATATAAGTTTTTTTTTATGTAATAAATATTTAAATAATTTTATATATATTTGTTCCCTGCCCTTAGGCTTACACAATTTAAAAGATTTAGAATTCTTGTTTACGTTTAAGAATAATATGATTATTATTTCTATGCATTGTTATTAATACATCCGTTCTATTCAAGTGTTGAATACAATTGACACTAGCGGATGTCGATCATTATAATTAATATCTTGAATGTTATTATTGCTTAATTTTCTCATTTATTATTCAACAAATATATATCAATTTTACCTGGTTCAAGAATATCAGTGCTAAGAAATTGCTATAAATTAAATTGTCTCGGAGATTATCGCTCCGAGCATGGTTAATAATTGATATGATTTATTATTATAATTGTTATTACATATTTAGATTTATATTTCACTTTATTAAATTTTGGTTGTTACCAACTTCGTTATTTATACTACGATTGTCGTTATTGCGTAGCGCACCACTATTGTTAATTAAATCATAAAGAAGATTATAAGTAAATCAAGAATTCCATAAAGGATTTATTTTGTTAATTGAATATACAATTAAGTTGGCCCTCGGAGGATCTCAGTAATTTATACCTCTTAGGCCTTTAATTAAATAAATTTTATATTCAGAAATTTCTCTCTTATTGTTTCATACCTTTCTACCTACTTCTATAAATAATTACTGTAACTGATTCTTTGTACTCGCTTGCCTATCCTATCTGATTTTCCTTTTCCGTTTTCCGATAATAAGGGGAATATCTATTGTTCATGGGCGCGCGAGACCGCTCCCTTTACGAAATTATCTACATTGCGTTCCTTTTCTCGATGTTCCGTCGTCATAGGAGGACCTAAATCACTGATTGATCGCTTGGCGCGGCCCCTGACTAACAATTTTGGTAATTTTTGGGTAAAATTATCTGGCGTCCAAACCGTGCACTAACCCAGCCTGAGGGTCATCGGGCCTATTTATTCGTTTTCAGGGCGAGCGTACATTACTCTACCCAGCCGGCATCTCCGCCTCCGGTTTTAAGACTTAGTTACGGGAATAGTATTGTTACAATTTTAATCTTCCATTTAGCATAATAGTTTTCAAGTAAAAGTATATGATTTTGCAAATATTTTAATGCCATATCTTTACTGAAGGATGATGCATATATTGCAGTATCATCGGCAAATAAAGCTAGATTAGTTTTTGTATATTTAGGTATATCGTTGATATGTATGAGAAATAGAATGGGTCCTAGGATCGAGCCCTGTGGGACCCCAGCTACTATACTTCTCGTAGTGCTACGGCCTTCTCCTACTACGACGGAAAACCTTCGATGCTTCAGATAGTTATCTGTCCATTTGATTATATATAGTGGTACATTTAATACGTTTAATTTATAAATTAATGCTTTTCGCCAAACTGTGTCGAAAGCTTTTTCTATGTCTAGCAGTAACAATGCTGTGCTTCTATTTTTGTTAAATTCATTACTAATATGGTCAGTAAGTCTGACTAGTTGTTGAGAGGTAAAATGTTTTGGTCTAAAACCAAATTGTTCAGAGATTATGATATCATTTGTTACTAAGTATGATTTAAGTCGGTTATTAATAATTATTTCGAAGGTTTTACCTAGCGTGGCTAAGAGACTTATTGGCCTGTAATTTTGCGGGAACTGCTTGTCTTTTCCAGGTTTATGGAAGGCCAGGATTTTGGCTTCCTTCCATGAATCTGGAAAATATGATAAGTTTATAGATGCATTATAGATATAGACTAATTGTGCAATAGCTTTTTTAGGAAGATTTTTAAAAATTATATTTTGCATACCATCATATCCGGGGGCTTTCTTGTTGACGATACTATAATGTTGACGTTACTTGTTTTAAAATAAACTCGATCTTTGCACAGAGACTTAATGTTTTGAGTAGCTGTTTTAATATCTTGTATTGCAGTATTAACTACAATTGGTGGTATCTTATTCTTTTTTGTAGGCCGCTGTCCAGAATTGTTTAGCTGGCTGTTGTCGTCGTCTTCCAGGTCCGAGTCTAACAAGAATTCGTTAAGAGCATTTCGATGCTCATTTCGTTTACGTTTTTTATTTTTGGGATCTTCCCATTGTTCTTGGCCGGTTTCAATAGCTGCAGGATCGTCGTCCATATCAAATATCAAATAACTTCTTGATGTACGCAGTTAGTTATCGTTGTATCAGGAAAGGATACTCAATTAGCCTCTACGATGTGCACCGTTTGACAGCCACTCATTATCTCCATCTGTGTCTACAGCTCTCCTCGCTGCCTCTTTTAAACGGTCTGGTGATTTGAGAGGGGATTGAATTGTATCAATACATTGGCTCGCTAGCTCCGATGGACTGAGTGGGGGTATCGAAGGTAGCGGCTCAATTACAACTTAGAATACTTTCCCACTATGACTGGCTCTCTCGTCATGGTCCGTGCGTTTGTTAGTACCTAATGAAGATCTTAACTATGACTGGCTCTCTAGTCATGATCAGTACGATTGTTAGTACTGAATAAGGATTTTGAGGGTTTTTTCAACAGAAGATTATATCAATGAAAGCAGGATAATGGTCCTCAGTGAAGAAATACGGCTTTGAATTAGACTTCAGAAGTATCCACAGATTCGGTAGAATCTGGCGCCAAGTTCCGTTCAAAAATTCGGTTGTAAACGGAGCGCCAGACTACCGACTGCAATGCATGTATATTTTTTTTTATTTTCATCAATTCTATTTTCATGAATACTACGAACTATTGAAAAAAAAAAAAAAAAAAAAAAAAAAAAAAAAAATCCATAACAAATAACAAAAAATTTCAATACTTTATTAAAATAAAACTTATTATAAAATTATTAAAAACTACACGTTGCCCTTTTGTCCTGTGACCTCTATAATTGAAATTACAAGAACAATACACTTACTCTAATCACTGTGCTGGTCAATATAATTTTCAAAAGTCCGCGCTGAAAGTCTAAACGTAAAGTTGACGCATGCGCAGTGCAAATATTTAGAACACAAATATTCAGCTAATTAAAAATGTTAATTAAACAAAAAATAAACAATTGGATAGTGTACCATTCTATGATTTTGTGGCCATTGCCGATAGGTGGCATTGTTATCCAATCAAGTGGATTTCAAATAATTTTAATCTTTAGGTGAAAAGTCTTACAATTATACGCATGGTGTATTGCGTCATTTACTTACAACAATGTCATAATAACAATAACACTAATAATAAAAATTATGAGACTGAAATTAATTATATCGGTAATACCAAATTGAGGTTAAAAATATTATTATCATTATTATTACTGAATGGATTATTGTTATTATTAAATTAATGTGTATTAGAGTATTAAATCCAAATCAACAACTTTTTTAATTAAAAAAAATGTTAAAATTTTTACTGTATATAAATAAAAATGTAAAATCCCTATTAATAAGATAGTTAATCGCTTTTAACCGCTGAGTTTACGCGGATCAGTCACGTTAAGTTTTTTAATGCTACTAGTTACTATGAGAGAAACAGAATTTCAATTTTTTTATTAGGATTTGATTATCAAAATTAACGAATGAACAACCTATCATATTAGAATTGCTTTGCCTGCATTAATTTATTCATTTATGAATTTTCAATTTTGCGCGGGAAAATTTTAATTTTGAAATTAAGAATGTTAAAATACTTTATAAATACAAAATTTCTAGAACAAACTATCAAACAACTTCATATGTGTATGGTTTTCAAACCTATTCTTTCTATTGAATTTCATATATTAACTAGACTAAATACACAACAGGCTAAAGATTGTTTGAGTTTCACTTTCTTCCTTGCAGGCCAGCAATTCAAGATTCAGGCAATTTTCATTGGATAGTGTACACATTCTACGACTTTGTAGTCGTTGCCTGTAGGTGGCATTGTTATTCAATCGAGCGGGTTTCAAATAATTGTAATTTTTAGGCCATAGGTATTACAATTATGCGTATGATGCATTGTCTCCTTTATTAACAATAATGTCATTGTAACAATAACAATAATAATCATTATAAAAATGAAATTTATTATATCGGTAATGATAAATTGATGTTAAAAGTATCATTATCATTGTTTATCATTACCAAAATAATTATTGTTATTGTTAAATTAATGTGTAGTAGAGCATTAAATCTAGATTAATAACTTTTTTAATTCAAAAAAATGTTAAACTTTAACTATATATACATAAAAAATTTTAAATCCCCATTGATAAGCTAGTTAATTGATTGAAACCGAAGAGTTTACACGGGTCAGTCACGTTAAGTTTTTTAATGCTACTAGCTACTATGAGAGAAACAGAATTTCAATTTTTTTGTTAGAATTTGATTTTCAAAATTAACGAACAAATAAGCTTTTATATGACAATAGCTTTACCTGCATTAATTAATTTATTTACATATTTCTAATTTTACGCGGGAAAAGTTCAATTTTAAAATTAAGAATGTATTAAGAGGCGAGCAAAAAATTACACTTAACAAAAAGATATGAAATCCGAACAAAAACAGTTTCACTGTAAAAAATTGCGCCAAGTTCACATTCATAAAACTCATCTCAATAACATTTGCACTTTGCAAAAAAAATAAGACTCATTACAATAATTTTCATTCTCTACAAAAAAAAAGTTAAATACAAAAAAATACCAAGAAACCGTCATAATGTTGAAAAAATTGAAAAAAATTTGTTGAAAATTTAAAAATTAAGAAAAAATTTTTTTATTGTACTTGGCGCGCGTCATTGAGTACCCCAAATTTTTTCGGACGAATTTCAACCCGAGAAAAAACGATTTCGCTTGAATTTATGTAATGTAATTTTATATATATATATATATATATATATATATATATATATATATATATATATATATATTATATCTTATCAGCTCTAATTATGTAATATATGATTTCATACATTGTTATGTTTATAGATTCACATCTGTAAAATATACTCAACGAATTAAAAACACTGCTTACTGGATTAATATCAGTTTCAGTGAAAAAATCCGTTTCTAAAATTTTTTTCAGATTTTTAGTGAAAATAACTGTCAATATGGTAGTCTGGTGAAGATATCTGAAATAATACAAAATTTTTTAATTCAATTTTTTTCAGTTCCGTCATTAACCTTTCATGAAAAAACTTGATAGTTCTTTGTTTAATTGTAATTAACACATTTTGATTGGCAATCACACCGCATTTTCTCAATTTAGTCGGTCATATATTTTATTTTTTAGTCAACTCAATTTTCGCAGTGATTCCACTACAGAGTCAACGTATGCAGGCGTATTCACTTGTAAGCAAATTGCATAACCGAACACGAGAAGCGAAGAATAAAATTTTAGAATTTTTTATAATTGAATTTTTATTTAAATTCTAATTCACAAGTTCAGTTAAAAATAATTCCATTTTAAGTCAGGCGATTGACAGTCTGTAATTTATAAATTTAAATTAATTCAACTTAAAAGTTTTATTCTGAAAAAATTATTTTGATAAAATTAAATATTTAACTATGATAAATAAATTTTTATCGAACAATATAATAATTGTGAAACAATCACTCACTTTGTTGGACTGTAGATAGAATTGAACCTCGCAATGCAAAGTTCCAAGCTCGACTGACACAAGAGCTTATTTTATTATTCCACCCTCTGTCCACTTAGTCCATTTGTGTCTTTTCTCGATAATACCGATAATAACCGCGTCAATAATTCAATAAATTTTATAATTTATTCTGTCTTCCTTTATTTGGAAAACGCAGTACAATAATTAAAATAATCGGTGCAATTTCAAAAATTTCTCTGTATGAATAATAAACCGCACAATTACCCGGCGATAGTCTACTGCAAACATAGCTTCTAAGGTCAGCGGCTTATAAGATCCTTTATTGTCTTAATATGAACTTATAAGCCGTAGAAGTAAACTTATTCAAATAAAATGGAAATTTTCCGAGAAAATTTAACTCTTCTTTTCTACTTGGGCGTGTGGAAACCTTCGAAATGGAGTTCTGGAACCATTAAATCATTTTTGTACTCGTTCTATACTATCTTAATAATATTTTTATCTTATAATTTTCTTATAACTGAACTATTGGATCTAATTTTAGTGACGAGTAACGTGACTGAGTTTATAAATAATTTTTTTATGATAACCGCGATATTTTCCGGATGTGTAAAACTAGTTATTTTTCTCCGTTACCGCGACAGTTTTGATAAAATAATTGATGATTTAAAAAAGTACTTGCTCAATGACAGCAACACAAAAGAAGAAATGGATATGTGGAATCGCACCAGCAAAAAAATTAGGTAATTTTTTAGTTTTTAGTTTTTTTTTTTTTTTTTTTTTGAATTGTGATTTTTAAAAAGTTTTATTATTAAAATTTTTTAAAAACTTTTATTTTTAGATCTACTCATTAAGGGGGTATTCTAGTCTAAAAGCATAAATTTCAGGTAATTTTTTAAAGTGCCGTAAAAAAAAGGCAATCAATATTTTTACTATCCATTTTTTTATGTTATTTATCAACATTACAAGAATACAGAAAAAAATAAAAAAGTGAAAAATGTTGAAAATTAAAAAAAATAGCAGCTGATGAAGTGGGAGGGTCTAAAAAAATTGGCAGGTGACCATGACTACGATTCCAGCCTTCCTAGCAATCTGAAATAAAAAAATTAAAAAGATTATTAATGTAGAGTAATGTCGCTATGGTATGAACCAGGAAAAAGTTGAAAAAAAAATTTTTTTTTAAAATGGCAACTGCTTGAAAAAAAAAAATTTTTTTTTTCACTACTTTTTTTGACTTTTTAAAATTTTTTTAAAATATTAAAAATTGAAATTTAGTGAGAACCGTAGTTTATGCCATAGCGACATTACTCTAGATTAATAATATTTTATTTTTTTATTTTTTATTTCTTGTTTTATTTTTTTTTTTTTCTTGTTTTATTTTTTCGTTTTTTTTTTTATTTTTTTCCCACTTTATCAGCTGCTAATTTTTTGAATTTTTTTATTTTTTGCTGCATTCTTGTAATATTATTTAATAACTTATAAAAAAATAGACACTAAAAATATTGATTGCCTTTTTTTTACGGCACTTAAAAAAATGACCTGAAATTCATGCTTCTAGACTAGAATACCCTCTTAAAATTAGTATTTTCTGTAAATTTATTAAAGATACTTGGCAATATTTGCCGTATACACAAACTGCATCGGACTGATATTTTTCACTTCGGGCTTCGTGGGGAATATCAAGAACCGCGAATTACTTTATCGAGCCTGGGTACCTTACAATTACTCGCAACCTGCAAAGTACTCGGCAACTGTACTGAATCAATTTGTCGCCGTATGCATACTGTCTTTTGTGAACATCGGATTTATGCTTCTTTTCTTCGCGATAATGATCAGCATTTGTGCGGAATTGAGTATATTCCAATCGAAATTTCAAAGGTATTTTTCTTACATCGATTATCATCAAGATGATTGCTGCAAAAATATTCATGCTTCAAAGTTAATTGGTGAAATGGTCGATACGTATCATTCTATAATAAGGTATTTTATTTATAAATTTATTAGAGAGAAAAAAAAAATTATTTTTTTAAAATAAGCAAAAAAACTAGAGCAAGAAAAAAATTTTTTTTAAAGATTAATAGCTTAAATTTTAATTACAGATTATTTGGAAATGTTCATAGCTTATTGTCTTGGGTAATATTGTTTGAATATTGCATTGGAGCGGTTATTTTTTGCACAAGTGCATACTACATGTCAAGAATGAAAGTTTTTTCTGTTGAATTTATCTCTTGTGCTTCCTATATTACAGAGATAATGTTGGATTTATTTATTGTTTGTTTTTCTTGCAATGAAGTAACTCTTGAGGTAATTTTTTATCTAAATATCGCAATTTTTTTCTTTAAGTTTCAAAATTAGTAATTTTACAATAAAATATATATTATCTAAGTTTCAAAAGCTTCACGGTACTTTTTACGATTGTCATTGGTACATGTTAAATAATGAGGATAAAAAGTCATTAGGATTCATGATGGTGAATTCAATAAATCCGATATATTTTACGAGTGGATATGTCATTAATTTATCTATAGAATCTTTTACAAAGGTAAGTAATATCTCATGAAAAATTCAAATTATTCAAAAATTTTTTGACATTTTCAACTTCCCGCCAAGAAAATTTAAAATTAAAAAAAATTTTTAAAGTTATTGATTTTACCCCGTTTTTCGATAATCGAGTTTTCATCAGATCTCGACGTTTTGAGTCCTAGGAAGCTTCCCTGAATGTTTTCGTAAAAAAAAAAAAAAATAAATAAAACCACAAAAAAAATTTTTTTCAAATGTGGTTTTTTTGGAATAACTTTCAAACGGCTCTACCGATCAATTTAAAAAATTAATCAGCTCTTAACATAAAAAAAACTACATCGATCGCTACCAGTCCGATCAAAATCGGTTGATTCGTTCGTAAGTTATCGTTGTCGAAAAAAAAACTGAAAAAAGTGTTTTTTCGGAATTACTTCGAAATTTTTCAATTATTTTGAACTTAAAAATTTTTCATGAAGTTTAAAAAAAATCGATTTATTTATTAAAAAGTTTTTACGGTTTAAAAATTTAAAATATAGCGTTTTATCAAGATTCTTTTAGATTTTTGAACTTGGAGAGCTCAAAAACGTAAGAAGTGAAATTTTGAAAGCTTAAGAATAAGCGGGAAGTTGCAGGGATGACCTTTAGGGTTTTCCAATATTTTTTTTTTTATTTAAAATATTAAAAAAAATATATATATATATATATATATATATATATATATATATATATATACATTTTTTTTCAGGTAATTAAAGTGTCATACAGTATATACAACGTGTTACAAAGTACCTTATAAAAATACATTCCTATAAAATTAAAATAAATAAAAAGTTGTTAAAAAAAAGCTGACTTTATATTTTATTCCAATTTCAATAATAAAAATTTACATTAATTACCAATAAGAAAAATCAAAACATTTTTCAGTGTAAAGTAAGATCTTAAAGTGGATTTTAAAATGACAAAATTTATGTCAAACAATAAAATAGTTTTAAAAAATATTTTTATAAAACACCAGTCTGGATTCTTGATAGTTCTTCAGGCCGACTAAAGTCAAAAACTCTAACAAATAAATAAAAAAAAAATAAAAAACAAAGTGGCTCTAATAATTCTTGGTAAAATAATTGATAAAAAATTTTTTTTCAATAAATTAAAAACAATCATTTTATATTTTAGTATCTATGCGATTGCGAGCCAGCGACGGATTTAGTGATTTTGTTCTCGAGTTCAATGTGCGGACCTTCTCCACTTTGATCAGGTTTTCCGCGGTTTTTCGCTCCAGCTTGTCCTGGTAGATAAAATTCTTATCAGTTTATGATGTAAACAATTTTTTTTTATTAATTTAATTTATATTAAAAAATATCTGTATTTATTTTTTTATTTATTATTTAATTACCTTGGCCGAAGTTTTTGGTTCTGCTGAGGTAGGAGTAATCTTTAGCATTCGATAATCCAGGAATGACACAAGCGCTTAGAGCACTTCTGTTCAGGTTCATCGATGAAGCGTTATACCATTTGTTTGTTTCGGGGTCGTAACACTCGACGTCAGCGATTGTTGTGTATCCTAATTAGAAAAATTATTTTATTTATTTTCAATTAAGTTAGCCGACATCTAAAAATTAAAAAATTTTTTTTATTTAAAAAATTATTCCAAAAAAAATTTGATTTGTAAAAAACTTTGAAAGATTGTAAGTGCAATTTTTAAAAAATATTTTTTAGGTCTAATTTAACTAATTAAAAAAAATTTAAGACGTCGGCTAATTTTAGTATTATAATTGAGAGACATCTGATAATTTTTAGAATTTTCCTAACAATTAAGTTATAGCAAGAACAATTTATTTAAAAAATACTATGTTTAAAAACCCTAAAAAATTATGAATGCAATTTTTTAGAAATGATTTTATAGATCTAGTTTAATTAAGCTCATCCCGATGTTACATTCATCGAGACCTTTCATTTGAGTACTCACATCAATTTTTCATATATTTTATATATTTATATATATTATATATTTGTATATATGAAAAATATATCAAAAATGCATGTGGGTACTTAAATGAAAGGTCTTGATGAGTGTAACATTGGTATGAGCTTAAATCTTTAAAAACTTCAATATTTGAGAAAGTGCATTGCAATTTAACATATATCTTGTGAACGATTGACGTATTTAAAGATATTAGCTCACCCTAACATGACACTCATCGAGATCTTTCATTTAAGTACCCACATCAATTTTTCATATATTTTATATATTTATATATATATGTATATATATTTATATATGAAAAATATATGAAAATGCATGTGGATACTCAAATGAAAGCTCTTGATGAGTGTAACATCGGAATGAGCTTATATCTTAAAAAATGTCACTATTTAAGAAAGTACACAAATCACGGCAGTCACATAGTGACTGTAAGGTCGCTAGTTAATACATTAATCATGTAATTTTTTCAGACCCAGTAAAAAAAAATTAATAATTAAAATATTTTTCTCCATATTAAAAATTACCAAAAATATTTACCATCATATCCCCCGATAACAAAAATCATATCATCCAAAATAACAGTAGCAAAGTTGCTCCTGGCCCTTAACATCTGCGTGACTTCTTGCCATTCATCCGGCTGATTCGGGTTGAACTTTTCCGCTGGGAAACCCAAAACCACTCCAATGAATAATTAATCTTTAATCCAAATGATCGAGCATAAACCCGCCAGGATACAGAACTCAGACGCTTTTATACAACTTTTAGCGTCTGCAATCCTCTACCCTTAAAGTACCCTACACCCGCATACGCTTTAAGAATTCGAGCACCAAATAAAATATTCACCAGAAGTGAGCCGGGTGAGTCCGCTGTAGCCGCCAAAAGCATACAGACTGTCACGGAAAGCCACCAGGGAAACACCGGTCCTGGGATTTATCATCGACTTTATGTAGCTCCACTGGCTAGTCTCAACGTCAAAAGCTTCCGCAGACCTGTAGATGTCTTCTCCGTTGAATCCACCGACTATGTAAATCTTATTGTCCAAGGCTGCTGCTGATGCGTCTGACCTTTGCTTGTGCATCGGCGGAATCATCTCCCACTGGTTGCGCTCCGGTTCATATCGTTCGCCAGAGGACAATCTGATGCGCCCGGTTGAGCCTCCAAGGGCGTAAATTTTTCCTCCGTGAGTACAAACGCTTACATAGCACCTAATATTATTATTATTATTATTATTATTACTATCTATTATTAAATTAAAAAAAAAAATTTTTTTTATTTTTATCAGCACCTGACATGATACATGCAAGCCTTCTCCTGCCATTCCTTAGTCACCGGATCATAACACCGGACTGTGTTAAAATGCTCCTGACCATCGTAACCTCCGATCACGTAAATTAAATTATTTAAAGTACACAGACCGTGATAAGCTCGAGGAACTACATCAGTGTTTACTGACAAGAACCACCGGTCTGCTCTAGTGTCGTAAGTTTCGATAAAACTAGTTGGTGATCCTCCGCTCCAGCCTCCGACCGCAAACAGAATTTCATAAGGGATTCGCGGGCGAGAATATTTTTCGCTGGTTCTGTTTGAGAGTTCTATTATCATTTGACATTCCTAGGAATAATTTTTGGTATTGATATTAATATTTTTTTTTTAACAAAAAAAAAATACTTATTTTACAATTCAGAATTAATATTAAAATTTCGCAAAAAAAATTGCAATAATCTATATTATTAAGAGAAATCGATTTTTTTTTAGTGAAATTTAGTGTCATTGCAAAGATCTTGATTTAAATTTGTGCCTTTTCAACATTTCATATCATTCTTACCGATAGTCAATTTATAATGATAAGTGTTTAGGCTGTATTCGAAAATGCTCTATCTCTAGACACATAATTAAGAAATGACCTTGTATCTCGTGAAATATTGACATTTTTAGAGATATAAGCTCATCCTGATGTTACACTCATCAAGACCTTTAATTTGAGTACCCACATCAATTTTTCATATATTTTATATATTTATGTATATTATATATATGTATATATGAAAAATATAGAAAAATGCATGTGGGTACTCAAATGAAAGCTCTTGATGAGTGTAACATCGGGATGAGCTTATATCTTAAAAAATGTCATTATTTAAGAAAGTACAGTACAATTGAACAAAAGTAATTATTTATGAAAGCAAAATTTTATTTATATATAGTTCACAAGTTATGGCAGTCACATAGTGACTGCAAGGTCGCTATTTTCAATAATTATAAAAAATAAAATTTTAATCTTTATATTTTTTAAAAAAATATTAATAAAAATTTTGCTTAAAAAATATTGAAGATGAAATTACACAGTAAAAAATTTTGTGTCATTGCGTCAAAAGATTTTGTGTTAAATAGTTAACACTTTTATGTGTAAATTAAACACTTATTGTGTTCAATTAACACATAAAAGTGCTAAATTAACAAAAAAAAGTGTTAAATGTTTAACACAAAAATTTTTAACACAAAATTTTTATGACGCATTGACGCAAAATTTTTTACTGTGTATCAAAAATGAAAGAAAAAAAAACCTTGTCATCCTGAATAGGTTTCCATGTCAAAATATTACTGGAAATAAATTTGGAATTAATAAGCCCAAATCGAATGTACTCGACAAGATCCGGCAAATACCCGGCTCGATTACTTTCATCGACTTCTACCCAGCTTTTAATCGCTTCAAAAACAAGCTCTTCGCTCTTGACATTGAGCTCATCATCGCTGAGAATCTTGCACAGTTCTCCACAAGAAAGTTCCTTGAACTCAAAACTCTCGCGCCATATCTTCTTGAAGTTATGCCTGATGTACTTCCTAGCCTTCTCTTCAAGGTCGTGGCAGAAGTAGCTTTTTGCGTACTTGTACACCCCCAGGCAGTTTTCGGGGCTCAGTTCTTGGAGCAAAAATTGGCAGCAGAGCTGGACCACCCCCAGGACCTCGAATTGGTCCGCAATAGGCAAGAGTTGCTCGACATTCGCAACAGTGACCTTGCAATTCCCTGTGTAGGCGTAATCCAGGATCAGGGAGAACAACTCACCCGGTATCCAATTTATTGTCACTTCCTGGGTCTCTCCGGAGTTTCCTTTCCAGCTTTTGGTGAACAAAGCTTTGAAGTAAGGACTCACTGCTGATAAAATCGCCCGATGGATCGGGAAAATTTCTTCTTTTGAGCAGATTATTTTTCCATCGCAAAGTTGATTCATTGCTCTGAAAAAAAAAAAAAAAAAAAAAAAAAAAAAAAAATTTAATTAAAAAAAATCAATATTTATTGTATAAAAAAATTGATTGAAAAAAATTACCGAAGCTCAGACCAAACTGCTGGGAATTCAATAAGCCGATAATCAATCGGCAGACAAACACATTTTTTTTTATCGCTTTGCTTTCGTTTAATCTGCTGTCTGTGCCCCAAATAATTGGGCATCTCAGATTTAAACAATTTTATTTTATTTTTGTTTGAATATTATCTTTAATTTTATTAATATATACCGATGTTATTATTTCAATTGATGTATTTTGGTGTTTTATCCGATTGCGCTAAATGCGCAGCCGTGATATTGACATTTGAACGATTAAATTTATCAAACAAATGACTACCATTATTATATTCATTTTTACAATTTTATAATCGGCAAAATTTCTAAAATTTTTAATTTTTCTTCATAAATTTTATTATTTCTTCTTTAAAAAATAATTATTTACAATAATTTAATGATACTAAAATCAGATATTTTTTATTTTATTCATCAAATTAAGTTAGAACTAAAAACTGGAGTTTTTTTAATTTTCCAAAAGTGGAATTTTTTTATAATTATTTCTTCATTCAAAAAAAGTCTCAAAAGTTTAATATTTCTTCTTTGATTTTTTTAATTGTTACAAAAATAAAAAAAAAATTGTAAAATGTATGTTAAATTCAATAACACTGAAGTTGAAAGATATTAAAATTTTTTTTGGAATTTTATAGCAATTAAATTATTAAAAAAAAAATTAATTAAAAAGTTTCAGATGTGAAAATTAATAAAAATTACAAATTAAAATTTTTATGAGGAATTTTTTTATTGTAATTAATCTATTAAAAAATTTTTTAAAATTGACAGCTGGCCATTGACTTCAGTATCATATTTTATCTATAATTTTTCAAGTTTCCAAACGTGGAATTTTTTTATAATAATTTCTTCATTCAAAAAAGTCTCAAAAACTGTTAAAATTTAATATTTCTTCTTTAATTTCTTTAAATGTTATAAAAATAAAAAAAATTGTAAAATGTTTGTTAAATTATTATCAAATTTCTTCTTTAATTTTTTAAATTATTTAATAATAAAATAAAATCGAAATCCTTCCCCGTGACACCCAAAATAATTTACAAGGCACCAGGATGAGGATCGATATTTTCTGTAAATATATACTCTCGAAATAAGAAAGCGAACTGGCGTAGGCGTAGGTGCAGGAAACACACGCGGAAGGTGTGGGAGGAAAACAACCCCCTTGGACATTACCTGCAATCATACTACCACTACCACCAGTTTTACATACATTTTGTATTACATATCAATATCAGATCCCGCAAATGGAATGAAAGAACCGTCAGTGTGAGTAAAAACAAAACTTGCGCTGAGTCAGCGACGTCGCGCCGACGCACCAGGAGCCACACCTCGCGGCTCAAAACTCCGATCTGCTACTCAAGACCGATGCCCTCAGTTCTCAGTTCTGTTCTGTAAAATTACCGGTGCACCCTCTGAGTCTCACGTAATTTTTAATGGATACTTACACATAATTTATACTTGCGCTCAATAATTTTGTGTGATTTCCAGCGTCTATATATTTACAGTGAAAATAATAATAATAGTTATATATATATATATATATATATATATATATATATATATATATATATATATATATATATATATATATTCACCCCCGCAAGCTCGTGAGTGACATTTGTGCTGTATAAATCGTATCTATTCATCTCTATCGCTACTGTTTAGCAGACTCTGTCTGACTCATCCTCATTTATTCCCTTTCTCCTTCACCGTGAACTACACCAGGGCCAAGAACGTTTCGGCGCATTCAAGGTCGTCTTCACTTTCATCCACTTTCATGTTTTCTGCAATTGTATTTTTATAAATAAATATATAACTACTTGCTGTATTTTGGAAAATATAAAAATAAAAAAAAAAGTGAAGTTATTACGCATTGATCAGGTCAGTGATAAATATTCATTGATTTTTATGAAAATTAAGTTAGCCGACATCGAAAAATTTTTAGAATTTTTTTTATTGAAAAAATTATTACAAAATAATAAAAAAAATTTTTAGATGTAAAAATATTGAAAAACTCTAAGTACAATTTTTTAAAAATATTTTTTAGTTCTAATTTAATAAATTAAAAATGTAGGCTAACTTTATTGTAACAATTTAAGTATGAAAATTAAGTCAGCCGACATTTATAAATTTTTAGAATTTTTTTTATTAAAAAAATTAAGAAAAAAATTCAATTTTAAAAAACTTTTAAAACTCTAAATGCAATTTTTTAAAAATATTATTCAGTTCTAATTTAATCATTTAAAAAATTAATAATGTCGGCTAACTTTAGTCTTATAACTTGAATAATAATACTAAAGTTATCCGACGTTTTTGATTTTTTTTTTTTTTTTTTTTTTTAAATTATAACAAAAAAAAACTTTTAAAAAATTGCATGTGTAATTTTTAAAATTTTCTACATGTGAAATTTTTTTTTTAATAGTTTTTCAATAAAATAAATTATTAAAAATTTTATATGTCGGTTAACTTAATTTTCATATTAAGTTAGCCGACATTTGTAATTTTTTGATTTTGATTAATTTATTGAATTTAAACTGAAAGATATTTTTTTAAAATTGCACTTACAGTTTATCAAATTTTTCATAAGTGAATTTAAAAAAAAATTTTTTTATCATTTTTTCAATAAAAAAAAAAAAAAGTATGAAAATTATTAAAAATCTGTTGAAATAATTTTAATAAATTGTGACTAAAAAATATTTTTAAAAAATTGCTCTTATGGTTTATTAAATTTTCTACATAATTTTTATTTGATTAAAATTAAAAACAAGTATTGATTTTGCTGACAGTGATTTTTTTTTCAAGGTCAGACTCGAAGAAAAAGAGCGATTATTAATAATTGAATAAAAGTTTAAAATGGAACTGAAAGGACGAGTCGCCTTGGTTACTGGAGGGTCTTCTGGGATCGGCAGAGCTTTTGTTGAAGAATTGCTCAACCAAGGAGCGAAGGTAATTGTTAACTTTTATATTTTTAATTGATTTTTTTTAACAGAGCCTTGACTTGAGATGAAAAAATGTATTTTTTAAAATTCACAATTTTTTACTGAGATTTTTATAAAATTAAGTTTAATAAATGGAAAACAATCAAAAAATTAAAAACGTCAGCTAACTTTAGTGTTGTAGATTTTTTGGTAATTAAATTGGTATGAAAATTACAATTCCAGTATACTTATAGGCAAATAAAAAGTAAGCTTTGTGATGAAGAAAAATCATAGGGAGGCGAAATTAAAAATAGAGTTTTATTTTTAAATGAATTAGAATACTATGCTGAAATATTTAATACTTGTGTTTCCAAGGTTACGATTTGTGATATTAACGCTGAAGAAGGAGAAAAGTTAGCGAACGGACTAGCTCTGAGGCATGGCAAAGATCGGGTGCTTTATTGTCAGTGTGATGTCACTGATTATCCACAGTTTGAAGGTATAAATTTTTTTTATTTGTTTTAGTTATCATGTTTAATGTGAAGAATAAATAAAAATTTATTATTTATTATTATTATCATCAGAATTATCTTGTTAATGTATTTTTTTATTTCTTACTTAATCTTATAAAAATAAAATTTTATAATTTATGAACGATAGTTTTTTTTTTTTATAGAATCATTTCGAATAACAATTTCAACGTTCGGTCATATTGATATTCTTATCAACAATGCTGGGATAATGAATGACAGATTCTGGGAACTTGAGGTCGACATTAATCTCGTAAGTTATTAAAATATATTTTTTTATTACATAAAAAAAAAAAATTAATTATTTTTGTTTTATGATTTATATTATTAAGAGATTTAGAAAAATTTTGTATCCAGAATAGTTATATAATAAAATCGGCTTTTTTAGTTAAATTAAGTGACATAATTAATAAATGACCTTGTATCTCAAGAACTATTGACATTTTTAAAGATATAAGCTCATCATTATGTTACACTCATCGAGACCTTTCATTTGAGTACCCACATCAATTTTTCATATATTTTATATATTTATATATATATATATATATATATATATATATATATATATATATATATATATATATATATATATATATATATATATATATATATTATATATTTGTATATATGAAAAATATATCAAAAATTGATGTGGGTACTTAAATGAAAGCTCTTTATGAGTGTAACATCTGGATGAGCTTATATCTTAAAAAATGTCAATAGTTGAAAAAGTACAGTGCAATTTAGCAAAATTCATTATTTAATAAAGTAATATTTTATTCATTTATAGTTCACAAGTCATGGCAGTCACATAGTGACGGCAAGTTTGCTAGTTATTATTATTAAAAAAAATTTCTTTTAATTATTTTTAGAATGGAGTTATCCGTGGAATGTTATTAGCACAACGATATTTAGGAATAGATAAAGGAGGCCGGGGAGGTATTGTGATAAACACAGGCAGCAACGTCAGTCTGAACCCATACGTCAGTGTCCCAATATATTCAGCAACTAAGGCAGCGATTGTCAGCTTGACCCGAGCTTTTGGTGACAAGTATCACGTGGACTTGACTGGCGTGAAGGTGATGTCTTTGTGTCCCAGCACGACTGACAGCAATCTTGTCCGCGATGTTGGAAAGCAATTGCTTTCGCCCAGATACGAGGACGCTTGGCGACGTGACACCGCCTCTTGCATCCCTCAGAAGTATATTTTAAAATTTTTAATTTTATAAATAAAATTATTATTAATAAAATTTATATTTTAATTTTTTTTTAGAGCCGAACATGTGAGTAAAGCACTGGTACACGTGCTGGCAAACGGAAAAAGCGGAAGCGTCTGGCTGGTAGAAAACGGACAGCCAGTGCGCGAAATAGCCTTCCCGAAGCACTAGAGACCTTGAGAAGAATAAATAAAGTTTAAATAATACAAGTACAATTATTGGAACAAAGTATAAAAAAAAAAAATTTGATAAAAATTTTGGAGACCTCGCTTTACCTGCTGAATAATTCCTGCCGTTTTTTACACCGTCGAAATGTTTTAACGAAATTAAGCGATTATTATCCGGCCAAAAAAACTCCCGCTCTTTTATTATCAATCTAAAGTTATTATCAGCATTCGCTATTTCAGTGGTCATTTTCGATCTTTAATACTTATTTATAATAATAAGTAATTAAATAAATAACAAGTGATTTATTGATATAAATTTTTAAAGTAACCAAGGTGCAAAATTAGAGGAAATAATAATTAATAAAATAAAGTTACTTGCGGCTATAGCCAAGTAAGTGGGCTTTTAAGTAAGTCCAGGTTAAATTAAGGAGATCCACGCGAAGTAGTCAAATTTTAAAACTTCCTGAAAATTTATAAATTTATTCTACGTAGCCTAATAATTAATAAAAAAAAGTAACTGGTTTAGTTTTTAGTTAACAAGATGGCATAATATGATATCAATATATGAATTTTAAACAAATTTCTAAGACAAATATTATAAAAAATTATTAAAAAATTATTAAAAAATTTGCATGAAACTTTACAAATTTTTTGTAATTTATTTTCACATTTTTTTAGAATTTTATAGCAATAAATTTTTATAAAAAAAATTAAAAATGCGTTTGTTAAATTAGGACTAAAAAAAATTTTTTTTTTGCACTTTCTTCATCAAATTTTTTACAAATGAAATTTTTACTGTATTAAAAATTAAAAAAATTATGACATTAAAATTAGCAGTCACTAGATAATTTTTTTTACAAACAAATTTGATTGAAAAAATAATTTTTTTAAATTTGCATTTTTGATTTTTTTTAATTTCTATAAGACAATTTTTTTTTGTTTGACAGTTTTTTAATTTTTTTTAATAATTAATAATTAATAAAAAAAATTTTTTAAAATAGATTTCCGGGATATTTAATCAAATATTAGATTTGAAAATTGTAATTTTTACATGTAGGTAAATGGAGATTTGCCAGCCGTATATTTGGCTAAGAATTTAATGTAATTAACGATTAAAAAAAATTCTACTTTCACTGAATTTGATTGAAAAAATAATAAGCTTTTGTCTTGTATTTACTTGGCATTATTTTTTTTTTATAGACATTCTTTACACTAGGAGGGTACTTGGATCTCCTTAAAGAAAATTACGAGTCTATAGTCGACAAAATTATAACTCTTTGTTAATATAAATAATATAATAAACTGCCGCTATTTATATCAACTTTATATCATTCATATATTAATATTTAAAATTTAAATTTGCGTTTTTTTAGTAAAAATTTTTTATACAATGTTATTATTGTACATTATATCTAGTCAATCAAGTAGTTTAAATTAATTGTTGGCTCGATATTTATCTAATGATTAATTATAACTACTATTTATTATTATTTGCTCGGTTTGTATGCGTATAAATAAAATTTGTAATTACAAAAATATTATAAAAATTTTTGGTGGAAGTTTTAAATTTCTGGAACACGGATGGAGATTGTTTTGGTCTCCAGGTATCCTTCCAGTCCATCTTCACCCCTAGTAAAATAATTTAATTTTTTTAGTAAGAAAATTAAAAGAAAAAAAAATTTTTTTTTTTTTAAATTAACTTACAGCTCACGACCGATTCCTGATTTTTTGTACCCACCAAACGGAGTTTGTGGTGTAATAGCATCGTAACAATTAACCCTGGAATCAGAAATTTATAAATAAAAATCCATTTAAATGGATAAAATAAAATAATGTATAAAAAAACATTGTTTTATTTTTAGTAGTAGTTATTTTATTTATGATTTTTAATTAAGAAAAAATCTTAAAATAATGATATTAATAACAATAATAATAACTAGCAATTTTACAGTCACTATGTGACTTGTGAACTATAAATAAATAAAATTTTGCTTTATTAAATAATGAATTTTGTTAATTTGCACTGTACTTTTTCAATTATTGACATTTTTTAAGATATAAGCTCATCCCGATGTTACACTCGTCAAGAGCTTTCATTTGAGTACCCACATCAATTTTTCATATATTTTTCATATGTATATATATATATATATATATATATATATATATATATATATATATATATATATATATATATATATATATAAATATATGAAAAATCGATGTGGGTACTTGAATAAAAGGTCTTGATGAGTGTAACATCGGGATGCGCTTATATCTTTAAAAATGTTAATAGCTCTCAATTTAGATACCAAATTTAACCATATAAATACACTGACCACAAAATTTTGCTTATTCTCTTAATAATATAGATAATAATAAAAAATTACCAAACAGATCCAGCTTCAACAGATTGACTAAATTGAAGCGCCTTATTAATATTATTAGTAATAACAGCAGCAGCAAGGCCATAAGAAGTATTATTAGCTCTCTCAATAACTTCCTCCATAGTTTCAAACTTAAGAATCGACTGAACAGGTCCAAAAATTTCTTCTTTGGCAATTCTCATTCCATCTTTGACATTAGAAAAAACAGTAGGCTTGATGAAGAACCCAACATTACCCTCGCGCTCTCCTCCAGTTTCGCAAACAGCGCCTTCATCTTTGCCACTCTTAATCAACCCCAAGACTTTATCAAACATTTCTTGGTCGATTTGTGGCCCCTGGACTGTCTGGGGATTGAAAGGGTCTCCAACTTTCCTCTTCATGGCGAGCTCTTTGGCCACCTTGACAAACTGATCATAAATCTTTACGTGGACAAAAGTCCTGGAACCAGCGCAGCAAGACTGTCCGTGATTATCAAACAAGGCGTTGTAGGCGATTTGTGCTGCCTGGCGAATGTCTACGTCGTCGAAGATAACCACGGGACTCTTTCCACCCAGTTCCAAGATGACATGCTTCAGATTGCTCTTGGCAGCCGCGGCCATTATTATGTGGCCTACTTCCGTGGAGCCGGTGAAGGCCACCTTGCGGATGTCCAAGTGCTCGGAGATGGCTGCTCCCGCAGTCGGGCCGTACCCGGGGATGATATTGATCACTCCCGCGGGGAAGCCAGCTTCTTTAACCAGAGATCCAATGTAGAGAGCTGTTAGTGGAGTTTGCTCCGCGGGTTTCAAGACAATTGTACAACCTGCTGCTAATGCAGGTCCCCATTTCCAAGCTAACATTAAAATTGGGTAGTTCCATGGGATTATTTGACCTACTACTCCAATTGGTTCCTTTCGGGTGACTGTAAACTTTCCACCGTCTGAAATAAAGATTTTTTTTTATTAATTTTTATATTTAGAAAAAATTAAAATTAAAAAAAATTTTTTTCAAGATAAATTATTATTTTTGAAGTGAAACTTCTTTATTGACGTATGAGAGAAATTTTATAGCAATTAAAAAGAAATAGCGACGTAAAGTATAAATCTTGTAAGCATTATTATTTCTAAAAACAATTAATTAAATGAATCAAATAATAATTTTAAAATAAAATAAAACACAATTAGAAAATAAAAATATGTTTGCGTACATCTTTTTTAATTATTCGTTTCTAATGATTTATTTATTTATTTATTGATTTTTAATTATATAAAATTCTACCAAATTAACTGTCATCATATCGCGTTCCAGTTACCATAAGGGCGTATACCGGCAAAAGATCCTGATGAAAAGCCATAAGGGCGTATAAAAAAAAATTTTTTTTTTTTCGAGAATTGACGTAGTTTTGTCGGAAATGTGGAGAAATGCAAAAAAAAAATTTTTTACGCCCTTACGGCTCCCGGGACTCACCTCGGATGCTATAAGGGCGTATAATAAAATTTCTGTTTTTTTTTACAAGTCCAAAAAAATTTTTAGTTCGAAGAAAAATTTTTTTTTGCATTTCTAGACGTTTTATACAAAAATACGTCGGTTCCCAAAAAAAAATTTTTTTTTTATGTAGTAATAGTTCAATTGTAAATTATGTGAATGATCCAAATCAAAATATTATACCTCTAACCGATATTAAATGGTTTTTTAAAGTGATAAAAAATTTTTAACTAATTGTTTTATCGTAAAAATAGAAAATTCTCTAAAATTAAATTAGACAATTTGCTAATTAGAACGTCGATGTTTTATTTTATTTTTTATTTATTTTTTTAGAGAATTTAATTACCAGATGGAATTGTATTGCCATGAATTTTATCACACCATCCAGCGTAGTATCTCAAAGTAGCAGCGCTTGCTTGGATATCTCCAACAGAGCTTTCGAAAGTTTTGCCATTATCTAAAGTTTCAAGACTTGCCAGATAATCAATATCGCGTTCCATTAAATCTGCGAGCTAATAAAAATATTTTAATTAATATTAATCTTTAAGAAAATTTTTATTTAAAAACTTCGAGCAATAAATTAAATTAAAATTTCAAACAATAAATTAATTTAAAATTCCCATTGATAAATTAAATTAAAATTCCCATTAATAAATAAAATTTAAATTCCTGCTTAAAAATTTCCAGCAATAAATAAAGCTAAAATTCCTCTTAATAAATTCCATAAATAAGAATTAAATAGCTCTTCATAAATTATTAAATTAAGAGCTCTGATAGAATCAATTACTTTGTTAATAAAAACTCCGCGGGCAGAAGCATCCATTGCACGCCATGGAGATCCTCTTGCAAATGCTTGTTTTGCAGCTGCCACTGCCTTGTCTACATCGGCCTTGAAATTGAAGAAATAATTAATACATCAAACCTTTTCATTAATGTTAATTTTAATGATTAATAAGACGCACTTTATCTCCTTCAGATACTAGGGTTATTACAGCTCCATTTGACGGGTTTATTGTTGGAAATTTTTTTCCGCTCACGGAATCTACAAATTCGTTGTTGATAAACAGCTGAAATAAAACGATTAATAAGTGATAAATTTATTTTAAGTAGAACACGGATACTTTATCAACCAGTTTTGTTAAGTTTCAGTAACCGGTTTAATCTTTAGTTAACAAGGTGAGATAATATGATATCATAATATGAATTTTAAACAAATTTCTAAGACAGATATTATAAAAAACTGTCAAAAAAATTATTAAAAAAACTGCATGAAACTTTACAAATTTTTTCAATATTTTTTTTGAAAATTTATAAATATCATTTAATTTTATATGAAAATTTATATTAATTTATATTAAGTTAGCCAACATTTAAAAATATTAATAATTTATTTTATTTAAAAATTATTTTAAAAAAAATTTTAAGAAAAAATTTCACATGTAGAAAATTAAAAAATTTTTTTTTGTTATAATTTAATAAATGAAAAAAAAATTAAAAACGTCGGCTAACTTTAGTATTGTTAATTTTATTATTATAAATTAAATGACACCGAAGTTAACTGACATTAATAATTATTTTAATAATACCAAAATTAGCCGACGATTTCATTTTTTTTTTTTTTTATTTATTAAATTAAAATTAAAAAATATTTTTGAAAAATTGCATTTTTGATTTTTTTAAATTTCTACAAATCAATTTTTTTTTGCTACAATTTAAATGACATTCAATTTAGCTGTCACTTGACAGTTTTTTAATTTTTTTTTAACAAGCAAATTTGTTCCAAAAAATTATTTTAAAAAAATTGCATTTTTAATTTTTTAAAATTTTTACATGTCAATTTAAAAAAAAAAAATTTTTTTTGTCATAATTTATTTGTTAGATAATTTTTTAAAATTATTAAATATCTAATAAATTAATTTATAATACTAAAGTTAGCCGACGTTTTTAATTTTTTTATTTTGTTTTAATAATTAAATTATAACAAAAAAATATTTTTGAAAATTTTGCATGTCAAATTTTTTCTTTTATTTTTTTTTAAATTTTTTAATAAAAAAAAAATTCAAAAAATTTTTAAATGACGGCTAATTTAATTTTCATGTAATTTAATATGAAATTAAATTTTATCTAGCAATTAAATTTATTATAAAAAATTATTTTTAAAAAATTGCATTTTTTATTTTTTTAATTTCTAAATGTCAATTTTAAAAAAATTTTTTTTTTCATAATTTATTTGTTAACAAAAATTCTAAAAATTATTAAATATCTGCTAAATTAATTTTCATTAATTTAATTTTTAAAAAAATTATTCAAATTTAATAAATATCGGCTAAATTAATTTTCACAAAAAAATGGACAGCCGACAGCTAACTTCAGCATAATTAAATAAATAATATTAAAAAATTTTCATCAATTATTAAAATTAAAAATATTTACCTGAGCGTACTTGATCACTGGTTTAGGATTCGCCATTTTGAGAATAATAGATTAGAGATTAGAATAATAGATAGAGAATAATAGAGATATAATAGATTAAATTTTTGTTTGTAGAAATAATCAACAAGCCAAATTAGAAGCAAAAGGAAGACTGACAGTCAGTCGTTTGTAAATTGTAAAGCAAACAAGTATATAACAAGAGCTCAAATGAAACTGACTTGCGCATCAAGTGCGACCTTCGTGTTATATATAAACAACTATCTCTTCATAGGGGGGTTAAAAAATGTACAACTTAAAAGAAATATTTTTTAAATTAGTTTTTTCTATTATTGAAGAATTGGCATCATTTTTTGTCAACATAAAATTGTTTATAATTTAAAGTAGTACCCTCGCCAGAGTCATTTTCTTAGGATTTTTTTTAAATTTTGGCAGATTAATGTTCATATTTAATTATTCTGCATAGATTGGCGCAATTAAAAAATTTTTGACCATCTATTTTCAGAGATATTTCATTTCAAAGTTTGAGTTTTGAACGCTCTTATACATTACGGTATACGGAATATCCAAAAGTTTACCTACAAACATTTTTACATCTCAGAAACTTTTCTTAGGATCTTTTTAAATAACTGGAGTAACGTTAACTAACAATTAAAAAATTTTTTAAAAATAATTTCATTAATAATTACCACACAGTTTTAGAGATATTTATCAATAAGTAATGAAATATTTACCAGACTTTAGCCGAGGAAGGGATACGTTAATAAAGCTATGGCAATAACGCAAGTTTTGTGAGCCGCGAAAAAAGTATGAGACGCGCAAGCGCTGAAAAATTTGAAAAGTTTAATGTGCGTTAGGTGTTATATTATGGTTATTAATTTTATTTACTTAAAAAAAAAAAAAAATACCAATGATTATTTCATAAAAATAAGAATTTTTCTATAATTATTAAAAATTTTAAAAAGTCAACAATTTTAATATAGAAATATTTAATAATCTTTTATAAGTTATAAAAATAATACTCAGATGAAATAATAAAAAGTATAAAAATTAAAAATCAGTTAATACATCAACACAAAAAATTTAATTACTGATTTTTCTGAAAAAACAAAACAATACTGTCAATTATTTTTGTTTAGACAAAAATTTTTCAGACATTGTAATTCCATTTCCGAATAAATGTATGTACACCTTCACTTATTGTCCAAATTATCAAGATTAATTTATTTGAAATAGAATAAAAAATTTTTCTCATTTATTTCTTCAAAAAAATTAACAAATTTAAGTTAAGGAATTACTTACATTATAAAATAATTCAATTGGTTTTGGTAGGTTGTTAATAAAGAGAGTTAATAAAGACGCTCTCGGCGAGTCCGAAGAGCCAACATCATGTCCCTGGGCTGTACAGTGACGCGTTTGGCGTGGATAGCGCAAAGATTGGAATCAAAAAACAGATTAATTAGATAAGCTTCGGCAGCTTCCTGAAGAGCCGCAAGAGCAGCGGATTGACATCGAAAGTTGGCTTTGAAACTCGTGATGATTTTTTTGATGATCCGTTGGAAAGACAATTTGCGAATAAGAAGCTCAGTATTTTTTTTATACGGGCGAATTTTAAGGCGTTCTACCGCGCCAGGACGAAAGCGATATGGCTTCGCTATGGGCTCAGATTTTTTAGCTGCAGAGGAAGGATTGGAATTACTTCCAGCCGCTTGCGCGGTCTGGAAAGCTTTTAGCTTCGCTGAAAGCTTATAAGAAGCTTCGTGATCATATTTGCGCACAGCCTGCTTGATCCGAGCCATTTATATATTTTATTTGTAATTTTATTGCAAATACAATCCACTGATTTTTTTTTTTTTTAAGACAGACCATCAATTCACTACACTAGTTGACAATTGTGCTGGTAACTAAAGAGTTATTCTAAAGGTGCTTTTTCATGCTGACGCTTGACGCTACTTTTTAGCGTCAAATGTGGTCACGTGACGAGAATGTAACATGCGTGCCATCCATAAAAAATTGTAGCGAAAAAGCTAAATTTTGTTTAGCTTTTTTAGTTGGGTTCAAAGAGTATACCAAATACCTCAAATAAATTAATCTCGAAGGTCAGCAGATTAATTTATTTGAGGTATTTGGGATTATATTTTATATATGGAATTGAATTGAATATTTCACACAACAGTCACTAGTTTGTATGACGATTGCTTTTAGTATAGTACATAAAGTTTGAATTTGAGTTAACTGTTACCACGCAATAACAATTTTATAAGTGTCGTGTATACTTTATTTCTGAGTTAATAATAAGAATAATTAATGAATCTATCAATTTTGTTAATTTTGTGATGATTTATATGACTAAGGCAACTGTGCAATGTAAGATAGTGATTGTTAGAATTCGTATTATGGTAAATATTGTAATTTATATCAATCGTTATGTTATTTTGTTAGTTATTAATTTGTGTAATTTTCAGATGCCTGATGAAGGTCTAATAAATGACCGAAACGTCGCAGAAATAATAATGTAATTTGTTATTATGATCCTATCTAGTCCACATTCCTGATATACATATTATAATTAAAAAAATGTAGGTTAATTTTTTAATTTTCTACATAACTAGTTTTCATACTTACAATTTTCTAATTTTTCTCGATATTTCATTCTTTTTATTTTTTCTTCTGTATGATTTTATACCAAGGAAGTTTTACAAAGATGAGATTTTTCTGTAATAGATGTGCTTCAGATTGTGCAAATATATTAACTGCTGGAAAGTATCACCATTACCAAGGTATTAGTAGATGCCAGCCTTGTCGAGTTCTCAGACGTCAATTGCAAAATCGTGAAAATAAATCGACTAAAGACGTGAAATTACAATGCAACAGTTTGAAGCATCAATTAAAGTTGCAAAAACGAAAATCCAGACGCCTGCTGCGAAAGGTAATACATGTCATCCATAGTGTGTTCTAGTATTTCAATTATATTTTAAATGTCTTATTTATTTTGATGAAAAGAATATCGAATTGTCTCAATTGATCGATGAGCAAAAATTGAAATGCGCTGCTGTGGAATCTAAAGTAATTGAAAAAGCAGTAGCAGATTTGCCAGAAATTCAACAAAAAGCTGTACAAGCCTGCTTTGATTTTGCTAAACTAAAAAATTCAAAACAAAGGCGGTATGATATAGAGTGGGTCTATGAATGTTTATTGATGAGAATTAAAAGTCCTGCGGTGTATGAGCGTCTTCGAGAACGACAAATTTTACCTCTTCCCTGCAAAGATACTTTGAATTCTTATATTCAAAAACTAGATAGTGCGTTTGGCTTCCCTAAAGCTATTTTCGATACCCTCTCTTATAAAGCTTCACGCATGGAAGCTCCTTCTAAAAGGGGTAATGCGAATTTGATTTTTATCAAGCTACAGCAGTAACATTAATATTTTATGAGCACTCGTAGTTACTAACAATAAAAATCAATTGACTTCGCCTAATTTCAAAAGCCTAAATTATCTTCAAAGCATCCAAAATTTTCTAGCTTCGTTGAAGTTTATGCTTATATTCTCTGCTTGCTACTATAGAAGCTTTTAAATAGTTTCCTGTATTGCTTCTTTTACGCTTTTTTATTATTTCTATTAATTATCATGAGTTAATTATATTAAATATATTTTTCATTAGGTACACTTCTTATTGATGAAGTTGCCCTAAGTGAAGGAGTTAAGTTGAATTCGCGAACAATGAAATTAGATGGTTTTGTTGACTTGGGTGAACACACACTCAAAGTTTATGAATACAAGAGCTGATCATGCTCTTGTATTCATGTTTCAACCCTTTCAAGGCAACTGGGTACAAGTGGTCGGAAGTTTTTTAAGCAAGAATTCTGTCACTAGTGATATTTTACATAAATTGATAACAGAGTGTATACTCCTGATTGAAAAAGCTGGATTTCAAGTTGACTGTGTGACTACTGATGCTGCGCAATGGAATCGGGGAGCCTGGAAACTATTTGGAATAGAAGACCAGAAATTTAGTTGTGAGCACCCTTACAATAGTGACAGAAGATTATGGTTTGCATCAGATTTCTGTCATTTGTTGAAAAATTTCAGGAATGGAATCATCAAATTTTCTTCTTTTTGGGTAATAATAATTAAATGTGAAAATCATGTTAATATGTATTGATTAAAAATATTTTTCAGACTCCTGATGGTATCGTCAAAATGCTACATTGGCAGGTGCTCCTCAAGATTGAAGCATATGGAAAAATGAATCTCAAAATTGGTTTTAAATTATCCCCCCATCATTTAAAGCCTGAAGGGTTTCAAAAAATGAATGTGTTGTTGGCAACGCAGGTATATTTCATATTATGATATTAAAAAACTATTGAAAACATCATAATTATTCAATTGTAAATAAATAAATAAAATAACTAAAATATAAAAATAAAAAAAAATTCACGTGTAGATTTTGGAATTTTCTAAATGTGCATCTTTTTATGTTTTACTTATTTTTTATTTTAATTAAACAAATGTACAAATGTCTACTAAATTCATATTCGTTAAAATTAATTTTCTTTATTTTATTCTGTGATTTTCAGTTATTTGCGCGTCAATTAAGGGTAGCAATGTCGATGTATAAAAGTGAAAATCATGAACTTCATGACTGTGAACCGACCATTGCTTTTATGGAGAAAGTCGATAATTTAATAAAAGCTATGAGCTCGCGGACATTTGAAAACGCTTTACGACAGGATACTGATTGCCCCATGAGAAAGGTATTTAAACTAATGTTTAATAAATATAGTAATCACATTATTTCAGTCTTATGACATCACATTTGAGTGGGTTAAAACGAACTTGTTCGGATTTTGAGGACGAACTCCCTGTACCTCCTAAAATAAAAAAAAAAAATTTGATAGAAAATTTACAAATAAATTTATTAAAAATAAATATTATTCATTCATTTACATTAGACTAATTTCTTTGATAGGCTATTATTGATTTTGACAAGTATCTTCGTGATTGGGAAGAAAAAGTTAATGAAGAAAAAGCTAAAAAAAAAATTGCAAAAAAAAAAAAAAATTCTGATGCAGATGATTATAATACCGATGAAGAATTCAATTTTCCTATTACAGCTAGTACTTTAAGTGGTTTTAAAGTTACCTTAGGAACCACTCTAGAGTTATCGGAGTTCTTGCATAATAAGTGCAATTATAGTTATCTTATGACATCTCGTTTAAATCAAGATGCTTTGGAAGTGAGATTTGTCATTTTATCATTTCTTTCATCGATCTTTTTACCACGTTAATTACTGTTTTATACTTATTATTTATATTCGACTTTTTATATTGCAGAAATTTTTTGGAATCATGAGATCAGCTTGTGGGTGTAATGATCATCCGGATCCAATTCTGTTTGGCCAAATTTACAGGCTACTCTGTAGTTATTCGTTAGCTACGCCTCCGAGGGGTTCCAATGTTACTGGCGGTGAATTATTGTCATCACTAATGCAAACCAAGGAATCATTAATTGCATCAAACAGTAATAAAAAAAATTGGCTGCAAAAAATTGATTCCATAATCGAGAAAGGTATTTCGGATGAGCTTCGAGGTTTCTATAATGACAAATTTAATGATGGACATTTACCTTTTGAGCACTGGGTCGATGAGTCAACTAGTAGTGACAGTGATGACAGCACTGAAACTTCCGATAAGCTTTGTACTCAATCAATTGATAATATTGACAATAATAATAATAATAATAATAATAATAATAATAATAATAATAATAATAATAATAATAATAATAATAATAATAATCAAAGTGTTAATGATCTGATAGAATTAGATCACGATTATGATATAACACAAACAAGTGATTATGTCATATCATATATTTCTGGGTTCATGGCACGAAAAGTGAATCGTTTCACAAAGTGTTCTAATTGTAAGGAAATGTTAATTTCTTCAAGTTGCACAGATCGTGACAAATTGATTCAAGAAATGAACGATGGAAACTTAATTTTTCCTAGTGAAGCATTATTTAGGTTAATTAAACAATTAGAGAACCAGGTGCTGAGAGTAGTAGGAACAAAAAATTTTACTTCTAATACCATGTTTCAAATTTTAGAAAAAATTTCGGCAATTGACGATTTACCTCTTTTGGGGTGCAAAGAACATACTAAACAGTTTATGAGTAAAATTATTGATAATTTCATTGTAATGAGAGGGCATTTTTTGGCAGATTTCTTCAATAGAAATGTAAATAATCGTCAAATAATGACTAAACGAATGCGGAAATTCGCAAAAAAGTAAAATTGCGTTTTGTCGTAGTTTGAAAAAAATGTTTTATATTTTGTAACTCGTAATTTAAAAGATCT
This sequence comes from Cotesia typhae, assembly GCF_013202065.1. Classification (NCBI taxonomy): domain Eukaryota; kingdom Metazoa; phylum Arthropoda; class Insecta; order Hymenoptera; family Braconidae; genus Cotesia; species Cotesia typhae. The sequence goes on along the minus strand of NW_027423774.1, from coordinate 5,436,589 downwards.
CAATTTTATAACATTCATTTTCTGTGATAGTGATTCGCATTAAGATTTTATAATTATAATTATTTGATTATTGTTATAATAAATATTTTGTCAATAATGTTAGTTTACAATTTTCATAATAAATTTATTAGTCATAAATTTAATATAAAGATTTCAAAAGTCTATTAGTACGATTTTCGGAATATTTTTTTTATTTACTAATTGAAATAAAAAAATTGTTAATTTTTACTAAGATTTATGTTACTATTTATTATTTTGAAAAATTTTTAAAGTTTATCTATCAAAATAATATTTGCTAGAAAAATAAATAAAATTAATTTAGAAATATTATGGCTCCATAGGTTTTGTTTATATTTTAAATCTAAGGGGACCTTCGCAACAACAGCGCACTCTACCATCTGTATCCGTTTTTCGTACCACAACTTTAACATTGCGATCGTCCTCCTTCTATCTAGCCTTCGTGGTTCTTATGAACGCGATGTTAAATGGCTGCTGCACATGCGCACCATGACTTAGCGGGAAGAAGACCGGCGAGTCCGGGGCACGAGGCCCGAGGGACGCCATGTGCGGTCAGTTGTACTGGAACTTGTGACTAGTGCAATATACCTGCGATCTCTCTGACATAGAAATTATTTCATTGAGTTTCATTGTTTGCTAAAATAATTAATTATTATCTAATTATCAGTCTCGTGCTTAATTAAATTCATTTATTCGAACTTTGCGCATTATATTAACTTCAACGTAAATTCTTGGTCAAATATCTAAGACGCAATAAAAAAATTACGTCGTACTTGGTGTTCAGCATCGCGGCCATTGTCTTTTTGTGTGAATAAATTAGACGCAGTAAAATATCATTAATCAAGTTTGTTAAGAATTTTCAATTCCGCTTTTAATAATTAATAATATCTTCACTTCAGTTCTTTAATATTTAATTATAATTAAAATTATTGTTATTTAATTAAATTTTACAAAGGTTAATTGAATTTAATCAGTAGTAATTATTAATTTAACTTCATTTAATGTGCTTTATTTAACTAATTTTAATCGTTTATTTATCAAAATTAAATTAATATTTTCAAGAAACAAAGTGCGTTAATAATTTCATATATTTAATAATTTTGTTGAATTATTTAGAAAATAATTTGAATTGAATAGTAAATTCTCGCGTCAATTAGAAAAAATATATTCAATTACTAATTTAAACAAATATTCAAATCATTCGAATCAGAAAAATAAATCAGATCCTTAAGGATCAATTTAAATATTTTAACATTTGATCCTCTCGGATCGCAATACAACTTGATCCCAGCGATCAAATCACTATTTGAAATTACAGGTCATTTCAGACCATTATAAACATATCCCAGTAAACAATATGATGTCTTTAGAGGTTCTTGATGAACTCCTATTTAAGATTTGGACGTCGTAATTTTTAACGGAATGGTGTCTCTAAGACGTCTTGAGGACGTCGAATGCGCCACTTTAAGAGTAATATAAGACTTCCACAAATATTCTCAAAGAGATCTTTTTTCTGAGTTCAAAAAAAAAGAGTGCTTACAGAAGTTAGAATTAGGAAGTCTTTTTGAGTTCAAAAATAAGATGTCTTGCAGAAATCCGAATTAAGAGCTCTTTACGACTTCAAATAAAAGAGTACTTATAGTAATCAGAATTGAGAGCTCTTTCTGATTTCATACAGAAAATTTGCAGAATATTATTATTATAAATTAATAAATATTATTTATTCATGCTATAAATTTATTAATATTAATTGTTAAATTATTATTGTTGTTATGTAATACTCATAATAATAATAATAATAATAATATTGATTTTCAGTCATTTTGTGACTTAATTTAAGTAATTTTTTATCATTTAGTCGCCATCCTTTCGTCCACGAAGTCAGTATTTTTTTTGATACTCCTTGACAAACAAGATGCATGTAATCCACTGGAAATTGAGACACCATACCAACACCAATATCTTCAAAATCTGATTTTCCTAAATGATGATCTTCATTTAAACGATTTATAAAATTCGAGTCAGTGCGTAATGGTGCATCCATATCAAGAAATAACATTCGATGGTCACTATATTCTCCTTCTTGAATGCACTTACCGCAACCATAAAAACCACCATGACCTTTTGTGTAGGTTACAAAAGCTCTCGCTGGTGAATCACAAATGACAGCCCTTATAATTACTTTAAATTTATGACTATCATACTCGAAACCTTCCTCTCTCAGATTTTTGTACTCATTAATGAAATCTTGAAGAAATTCATTAGTCATTTGGTTTGTTCAGTCCATGGTATATACCAATAACGAATGGTACAGAGACTTTTGGAAAAATTTCTCCCAGTATAGGATACAGTTGTCGTTTTGAACTCTTCGATATTGGCAAACCATCAATGTGTATACTAATCTGGATAATATCTGTAATCTGTTTTATATCGACAATTTTTAATTGATCAATTAATCCTTCTTTCAGTCCATAGTGGAAATATTCTCCTGGTGCAACCTCACGAATAGTAGTATCTGTAGGAGTATCAATTAAGGTACGACTGTCATTTGGAAGACTTTTTTACTCTTCTATTGACTCCACATTTCTAATAATTTTTAGTAAAGCACTTGATCCAGCTTGAGTAATGTTAAATTCGCATTTCCATTGAGCTAATTGTTTGGTTAAAGGAATTGGTACTTCGATATCACAATTATTATTATTATTATTATAAGTGATAGAAGTTGTAGTAGTTGTTGCTGTTACTGTTGATGTTGTTTTTGTTGTTGTACAATGAGAATTATCATTATCTGTGTAAGTCTTTCAAGAGATATCGGTTACGGTATTATCTAAATGAATCGACTGTAAACTGAAATCATCACTGTCATAATTATTGTCGTTGTTCATTACACTGTTATTAATAACCGGATCATTATCAAACGAAGTATCAACCGATGCTTTTGCACGTGCAGTCTCCAAAATTGCCTGCTCACAGCGTTTTTTCAATCTTCGATTTTTCTGACTCTTAGACAGTTCACTGAATCTTTTTCTTTCAGACATCTTGAGAAAAAAATATTTTAAATTAAAAAAAAAATCATAATTTATATTTATTTTTGGATAAATGTATACGTTACCTTTAAAATCGAATGATTTCTCAAATTTATCACTGATAAAAACATGAAATATCATACACAGTCAAATATTAATTAGCTAAGAATATGCACTTACATTATTTTTAGAACTTTTAATTTACAAATTACGAAATCACTGGTTATAAATAATTAATTGATTTCACTAAATTAAAGTTTTGCAATTCGACGCTGAATGTAAACAGAAAACGTACCATACACTTATAGGTTATATTAAAACAGAGATAAAAAATAAAAATAAAATTTCTATCGTTGTGCGCATGCGCCAATACAATTCAATCCTACCTCAGCAAAAAGACCTCTGAAAGAGTTCATATTCATGACATCTTACGAAGTCAGAAAAAGACCTCTTAAAAAGCTCAGATTATTGATGTTTTATGAGTTCAGTAAGTAAACTACTTGAAGAGCTCATATTTTAGAAGTCTTACAAAGTTTGTCAAAAGATTTCCTGTCGACTTCTTGATTAAGAGTTCTGATTGATGAATTCGTTAAGACATCATATTTAGACTTCTTATGGACGTTTTTGAAAAGACTTCTTCCAGAAGTCTTTCTGATTTGGATGCTGACTGGGTACAGTCAATTCTCTTCCGATTACAAACACACGATCCTTTCTGATCATAATCACACATTATATCTTGCTATAGATTTAACGGTTGACGGTTAACCTCAATAACTTAACGGCGGCTGAGATCAATTCTCACCCCTCATTGCACACCAGTGCAATTATCATACACATTCACGTTAATACGCATATACACACGGACATCTCTTAACTGTATCATCTTCGAGGAGTTTTTTCTCTAGCAATTGCTAGAGTTTTCTCCCATTGGGGAATAAATTAATCATAATTATTCACCCCAACACCGAGTCTTTTATTTTAAATAGATAGATTCTGAACCAATTCCTAAACAATCAACTACATATAGAAGAATTACGGAAATTCTCCTTATTGGAGAGTTTGCGACAAAACAAAAACAATCAAAATTAAAGATTTCGGAAAAAAAATTTTTTTTATAACATTAGCCGGATATTTCAATTTTTGATAAATTTGAAAAATCATTATAAACAAATGAAAAAAATTTTATAAACTTTTACAATCGAATCTTGTTCATTATTTATATAACAAGAGCTCCCAAAAGAAAAAAAATTTATAGACACAATTTTTAAACTTTTATAAAAGATTTTATTTTTTATTAAAAATTTGCTAATAATTTTGAAACTTTGTTTAATAGTCGCTGGATAGTTTTATTGAAATTGTTTTAGTTTCTAAGTAATTGTCCAAAGCTTCTGAGCCTCTGAAAAAAAATTTATTATATTTAAAAAAAAAAAAAAAAAAGAAAAAAAAATAGTAATTTTACAATTCACGACCAATTCCAGATTGTTTGAACCCTCCAAAAGGAGCTGAAGGAGTAAGAACGCCATAGTGATTGACCCAAACATTACCAGAGTCTACAGCTTGGGCAAACTTGATAGCCTTGTTAATGTCATTGGTCAAAACACCAGCCCCAAGACCATAATTCGTGTCATTCGCGCGGTTAATAACGTCTTCCAGGCTCTCAAATTTGAGAATCGACTGAACGGGTCCAAAGATTTCTTCTCTGGCGATGGTCATCTCATCAGTGACATCCGCGAAAATCGTCGGTTGAATAAAGAATCCTTTATTTCCTACGCGCTCGCCGCCGGTGACCAATTTTGCGCCTTCTTTTTTTCCTATTTCAATAAACTTGAGCGCGCGGTCAAATATTTCTTTCTCAACTTGAGGTCCTTGCTCTGTAGCAGGATCAAAGGGATTTCCAACTTTTCTTTTCAATGCCAAGTCTTTAGATTTTTCGACAAACTCATCGTAGATTTTTGAGTGAACATAAGTTCGAGATGCAGCGAAACAAATTTGGCCGCTGTTTTTGAAGATTGCTTCGTGGGCTTTTTTTACTGCTTCATCCACTACAGAAATATCAAAACAGCTTCGATTATTTTAACTTTAATTATCAATGATTCAAGGATAAAAAAGTTTGGAAAATCCTTAAGTGCACGTCTCAACGCTCATTCATCATAAAAAAAAATTAAAATAACATAAAACTGAAATATTTTTTCAAAACGTTTTTTTTTTATTATACTTTCTAGAAAAAATAATGTTTTTTAAAGTATCTATTGTCATAAAAAAGTGTTATTGTTGATTTTGTCAACTCATTTAAGGGGCTACATGGGTTTCCCCGTTTCCAAAAAATCGATTTTTTTTTTAAATGTTTTATTAAATTCTACAACATCTAGAAGACAATTGTCCTCCTCAAAATTATATTCTTGATTCAAGAATTTCTCTAAAATTAAATAAATTTTTTTTTCTGCGTATAACTTTAAGGGGCACACCTAGTGTAACGGCCTAAAAAAAACGTGATTTTTGGGAATTTTTATTAAAAAAAATACTTTATCAATTATTTTAAAATTTTAAGAATATATTTATACATGTTTTAAGAATACATAATGAAATTTTTGTAGAAAAAAATTAAATATTTTTTAAGTTATCGTCGATTTCTAACGGCGCGAAAAAAAAAAGGTCCTTCACTGCTGCAGTGATTCCGGCCTTCTCCGTGGATGAAATCTAAAAAAAAAATATCTCGTTAAACTAGATAATATTGTCTGTACAATGACCTACGATAAAAAAAAAAATCAAAAATTGACAATATGGCGGCGTTTTAAAAAAAATAGTCGAATTTTACCTAAAATTTTGGTCGTTTGTGGCCTGCGAAAATTCGATTTTTGATCAGATCAAAAAATCGATAGGTCATTGTACGGAGAACTATATATAGAACATGTAAAAAAATTCGATAGTGATCGGATCATTTGTTTTTGAGTAATCACTGCAGCAAATTCGGAAAATGCTGTTTCGAGAAAAACGCGTTTAAAGATAAAATGATCGTTTCCACTGTTATAAGTGGTTTAAAATCATATTTACAGCTAATCTGCTATTCCAGGGCCATATAATACACCTTCCTCTTCTTCGAAAAGGGCTTGTTCAGCTGAAGAAGCTTTTCTTCGAGATGATCGACCTTCTTTTGAAGAAGCCCTTTGGCGATAATCAGCGATTCGTATTCTCGTGTCGTCCTTAAGAGCCGCAAAATCTCTTGCTGCAGGTCCAACTATCACTCCCATTACATTGAATATCTTCAAAATTGACGAATAACCGTCATTAAATATTGCAGTTGCAAAATTATTTGACAATTCAATAGTTTTGAAGCCATTATGAAGATGCTTGGGTGAAAAGTGCCAAAGTAAACCGTTGTAGCTTTCATTGTTGTTTTGAGTATTATTACCTTTACATCTATCAAGCAATTCATATCGAGATAAGTCTTCATAAATAGGTTTTATAGCTTCTTGTACTTCTGGATCCAGTGGGAGGTAATCGTGTTTAAATGTACTAGTGATTCCTTCAGCTTCCGCGCGGCGATAAGCGCACCAACTTTCAGCGCCTTCTGGACAATTTTTATGATTTGGGTTTTTGTCAGTTGAACAGAAATGATAAAATGTTGCCCAGATTGCTTTATACATTTCATCTACATTATCTTGATTCCTCATAATTGCTAAACCATAATATTTTTGGAGTTTATTTATAAAATTTACAGTTAACTTTTGTGATGTTTTACTTTTTCCTCCTAATTTCTTATTAATGTTCTTTACACTTCGGCAACGTGTTCCCATTCTTTTTTCACATGTAGATAGCATTCCAATTTAGCAACAGGAATATCATAAGGATTCAAATCTATAAGTCCTTTGTGGGTAACGCTATCACCATCACCAATATAGCGGGTATATTTTACACCATATTTACTAATGGAACGACCAAACATGTCTTTTACACTATCCACTTCCATTTTTGAGGCAGATCCTTTATTATTGGCATCACATTCTTCATCGTGTAATGATAGCCATTCCTCATAATCTTCAGGTTCGCTATCTTTTTTTTTCTTCCAAAAACACAACTCTGACAATATGTAGATTTTACGCATGAATCAAGAATTTTCTTGCTGTATTTTCCTGCCAGCGTAACTACTCCGAAACGGGAAGTATGGCCACGTTTTTTCCAGGTACCATCGCCGCTAACAGTCAAATTTGTCTCCGAATTTTCTTTCTTTAATGTAAGCTCTTTTTCTTCATTTATAGCTTGCTGCATACTGAGCTTACAAACAGTTTCGGCTGCAATCTGTAAATTCGTAAAACATCCCGCAAAAGTTTGGTCGTAAAATTTGCATGCTAAATCCATTAATCCACAGAAAAAATTTATCCCATTTATTCCGATGCCCAATAGACGCATCACAGCAACAATACGTTTATTTATTTCAAATGCGTTATTAATCATTGGTCCAGAATTAATATACGAATTGCCACATTCACAAATAATAGCAATTTTGAACCCTAGACCTCTTGAACTTGCTTGATTGAAAGTAACTTTTTTTTGACAGGTTTTACACACCACTAAATTACTAATTGCACTAAAAACTGATAAAAATTGCAAAATACAATATCCATGAGATGGGTCAATCACAACATTATTGTCATTATTTTGTAATAACTTTTCTGCGGACGTACTGGTATTCGCAGTAGATTGCTCAAATGTAAATCTATTTCCGGTAAACTTGCGTTTTTCGCAATTGATCGATGCTTAGGAACATTGTGAGTTCCTTTTTTATTTGAATATGAAGATTGATCACTCATTTTCAAGAAAATAGCACGTGTAAAATTATGATGCGCTCGATACAACGATCACAATGAGACTAAATGTGTCTGGCTCCGAAAATAATTTACGTGGCAGTAAACGAAAAATTTCTAGAAATTTGTAGAAATTATTATAATGATATATTTTTGTATACCTGAGAGCCAACAATAGAAACTGGAATCGTGTTATAGGGGCTGGAAGAGACAGTAGAATCTGAACAATACTTCAGGTACGTCTCGCAGCTAATGACACTCTAGCTGCCGAGCGGCTGCTCTTTAAAATGTTATAACTCAAAAACTATTTGATATATCGATTTGAAATTTTAATATGTTATTTTTAAAGGTGTAATCTACCGAAATATGAAAAAAAAAAAATCGACTTTTTCGAAATTTCACACTAGGTGTGCCCCTTAATAAAATATTTTTATTTTAAGCAAATACTAATTTGATTAATATAGCCAAATAAGATAGATATTTAAATTTCTAGTATACATAAAATTATAAATGATAAGAAAATGTATTATTTATACAGAACAAGTCATCACCGGGCCCACGCGCAGGTGTCTACAAACACCTCTGTAGGGACATGCATTTATGTTTTACGATGTAATATGTATGTTTATTAGGATGTGCCAAAATGTAACTTCCATGGAGGAACTTTAAAAATTGGAATTTTGAATTCCGCTTTTAACAGGGGCTGTGTTTGGGCATTTTCTGCGATATTTTGAGGGGAGAGGATTTTTAACAGCAGATTTAATTGGGCACTTCCGGCAAAATTTTGAATTTTTAGTGGAAATGCCCAAACTAAGCTTCTGCTAAAAAATTATATGAAAATCGAATAAATCCTCTCCTCCCAAAATATCTCAGGAAATGCCCAAACACAGCCCCTGTAAAAAGCGGAATTAAAAATTCCAATTTTAAAAGGTCTTCCACGGAAGTTACATTTTGGCACACCCTAATGTTTATATTTTTTGTATCCTGGTATAAATAAATAAATAATAAAGTACAAATTTATCACTCACCATTAACATCATCAAAAATAACCAAAGGACTCTTCCCGCCAAGTTCCAAAGTCACGCGCTTCAAATTACTATTTCCCGAAGCCTTCATTATCAATTTCCCAACCTGGAAACAATCAAAACATTCAAAAAAATCCTAAACTTCAAATAAACTTTCCAAACTCAAGCCAAAAAATTGTCACCTGAACAGACCCAGTGAAGGCAATTTTAGCGACATCAGGATGTTCAGCAAGAGCGGCTCCCGCGGTGGGACCAAACCCAGGAACAACATTGACAACTCCTGGAGGAAACCCAGCTTCTTTGGTCAGCGCAGCGATGTACAAATTACACAGCGGAGTCTGTTCTGCTGGTTTAAGAACAATCGTGCAACCAGCAGCCAAAGCAGGTCCCCATTTGAATGCAAGAAGAATAATGGGATAATTCCAGGGAGTAATTTGCCCCGCGACTCCCACTGGCTCTTTCCTGGTCATCACCAAGCTTCCATCGTCTGTTGGAATTGTCTGGCCGTGGATCTTGTCGCACCATCCCGCGTAGTACCGGAGAACTCCCGCAGCGCCATAAGTTTCAATCATTGCATGAGCAAAAGGCTTTCCGTTCTCCAGAGTCATGATACTCGCGATTTCTTTGACATGATGTTCCACCAAATCCGCGAGCTGAAATATCAACAAAGTTAATTAAATCACTTGCTAAAAATTCCCGAAAATTAAAACAGTTCCTCTCACCTTGTTCAGAAGCGCGGATCTTTGCGCGGGTTGAAGGCTCCGCCATTCAGATCCGCGAGCGAACGCATTCTTCGCCGCTGCTACCGCTTTGTCGACATCCGCCTGCAAGAAACCTTCATTATAAAATATCCAATTCATATTTATTCTCTGATTAAAAAAAATTAATTTAATTTAAGAAAAAAATTCTTGATCCCAAAAATTTTTCTTGATTTAAGTTAATTTTACTTGATTAAAAATTAAAAATTTCTTCTCGATTTAAGACAAAAAATTTCTTCATTGATTGAAAATTTTTCTCTTGGATCAAATTAATTTTTCTATCAGAGTATAATTACTATTATTTAATCTATATTATTAAGAGAATAAGAAAAATTCTGTGTCCAGGATAATCATACGATAAAATCGATTTTTTTAGTGAAATTTAGTGTCATTGCGAAGGTCTTGATTTGAGTTTTTGCCTTTTCAACATTTCATATCATTCTTACCGATAGTCAATTTATTATGACAAGTATTTAGGCTGCATTCGAAAATGCTCTATCTCTAGATACATAATTAAGAAATTACCTTGTATCTTGAGAACTATTGATATTTTTAAAGATACAAGCCCATCCCGGTGTTATACTCATGGAGACCTTTCATTTGAGTACCCACATCAATTTTTCATATATTTTATATATTCATATATATGTGTATATATAAATATATCAAAAATGCATGTGGGTACTTAAATAAAAGCTCTTGATGAGTGTGACATCGGGATGAGTTTATATCTTAAAAAATGTCAATATTTAAGAAAATACAGTGCAATTTAACGTCATTATTTAATAAAGGAAAATTTTATTTATTTATAGTCCACAAATCTCGGCAGTCACATAGTGACTGCAGGGTTGCTAGTATCAATTATAAAAAATGTAACATAAGCACTGTTATCTATAAAATTCCGTTCGTAAAATATTTAAAGTCTTTTAAAATTGAATAATTATTCACCTTGTCACCTTCCGCGACTTCCGAGACCACCGTCTCATCCACCGGGTTGATGCTCGCGAATTTCCTCCCACTCACCGAATCCACAAATTCATTATTTATAAACAATTTAGTGTACTGTATTTCCACGTTGGGGCTCGCCATGCTTACTCCACCAAACTTCGATCTGCTCTGCTGCATCCGTTTTATTTTCCTTCCATCCTAAGCGCTGACGCACACAGACATCTCCAACATTCACATGTACTCATTCATTCTTCTATATATAGGCTTTTCCACCGTCTATAGAGTGAGCAAATGCAAGTTTCAAGTAACGTGACTCGAATCCAAACAAACAGCTGCGTCTCATCCCCTCTGCATTTACGTTAACTGTTTTTCTATCCACAATCACAACCTTCATCATTGACGTCACGTGTTATCAATGATCGCCTGCAGCTAATTCTCACCAATTGTGTTGCCATTGATTATTTTTTTTCATCCCCACTTTTAGATCCTATTCAATGAATCACCTTTATCTTGCCTATATTTTATCGGTTCATTTGCTTAACAAACATCATGTTAATGTGTTTACAAATTACTGGGATAAACTTTAAAAGTTTATCATTTTAATCAATAAAAGTATTTATTTTAAAACTTAAAAATTAATTAGAAATTAAATTATTTTTAAAAACTTGCATTTACAATTTTTTTTTCTAATTTCTAAATGTACAATTTTTTTTTTTTTATAATGTTTTAATAATAATTTAGCTGTCATAAAAATTACAAATAAATTATAGTAAAAAAAAAAAAAATTGGCATGCAAAAATTAAAAAAATTCAATTTTTTTAACTCTAATTTTTCTGAAAAAAATTTTTTTTAAATAAAATAAAAAAATGATAAAATAGTTGCTAATTTTAATGTAATTTTTATATCTGATTTTTTTTTTAATTCTAAATCGCAATTTAATAGTTTATTGATTAATTAAATATTACATTTTTAATTATCTAACTATTAATAATTTTAATAAAATAGAAACATTGAAAAATAATAAAAATTTTAATGTACTATCATCCAAGCGATGCAAAATTTTTTTTGTTAATATTTTGTTGAATTTAAGTTGACAATTATTAATTCTTAATTTCTTGTCTAGTGAAATCGATCAAAAAGTCACCATTTTTTTTTTTTTTTTGTGAAGATTGGGCAAGAGAAAAAAACAACCTTTCTTTTCTAACTTAAAAAAAAACAAAATATCCGAATAAATATTATGTTTGATGTCGGTACAAAAGAGATTGACTAGAGTGCTCTTATGAGTATACTCAAACTTTAAATATCTATACTTTATATTTAACATGGGTTATTCTCATGGCAATTTTTATTATCGTTCATATGAACGCGATGTCAAATGGCGGCTGCACATGCGCCCCATGACTTAGCGGGAAGAAGACCGGCAAGCCCGGGGCACGAGGCCGGTGGGGACGCCATGAGCGGCAGTTGTACTGGGACTAGTGACTAGTGCAATATACCTGCGTTCTCTCTGACAAAGAAATTATTCCATTGTGTTTTATTATTTGCTAACGTAATTAATTATCAGTTCTCATACTTAATTAAATTCATTGATTCGACATTTGTGCATCAATTTTAAACTTAACATAAATTCGTGGTCAAATATTTAAGACGCTAATAAAAAGTACGTCGTACTTAGCGTTTAGCATCGCGGCCATTGTCTTCAATCGCGTGATAAATTAGACGCAATAAATTATCATTGTTAAAGGTTTGTCAAGAATCTTCAATTCAGTTTCATAATATTCAATTATAATTAAAATCATTGTTAATTAGTTATATTTTGCAAGTGTTAATTGAATTTAGTCAATCGTAATTATTAACTTAACTTCATTGATGTGCTTTATTTAATTAAATTTAATCGTGTTAATTGTTAAATTCAAATCAAATTTACAAGAAACAAGTACATTAATAAATTCATATATTTAATAATTTGTTGAGTTATTCAGAAAGTAATTTAAATTAAATAGTAAATTCTCGCGTAAATTAGAAAACTATATTCAACTACTAATTTAAACAAAATATTCAAATCATTTAAATCAAAATTAATTCGATCCTCTCGAATCATAACACAACTTGATCCCACTGATCAAGGATTCGATCCCAGCGATCAAATTTATAACACACTTGATCCCAGCGATCAAGGATTCGATCCCAGCGATCAAACTTATAACACAACTCGATCCCAGCGATCAAATTCAATACTTGAACCTACTGGTTCTTTCAAACCATTCTAAACACACAGTCAATTCTCTTCCGATTACAAACACACGATCCTTTCTGATCATAATTACATTTTACATCTCTACTGAGATGTTTACGGTTAACCACAATAACCTAACGGTGGCTGAGATCTATTCTCACCCCTCATTGCACAGCAGTGCAAACATATATACATTCATATCAACACACATATTCATTCACATATCTCTCAACTGTAACATCTTCGAGGAGTTTTTCTCTAGCAATTGCTAGAGTTTTCTCTTGGGGAATAAATTAATCACAATTATTCACCCCAACACCGAGTCTTTTATTTTAAACAGATAGATCCTGAACCAATTCCTAACTAATCAACTACATATAGAAGAATTACGGAAATTCTCCTTAGTGGAGTGTTTGCGACAATACATATTAAATTTCCAAGAATATTCATTAAACAGATGCGAGTTTAATTGAAATAGTCTTAGTCTCCAAATAATAATCCAAGGACTCTGCGCCACTGAAAATAGAATCAATAAATTATTCATAGCTTCATAGATTAATAAATGAGTTTATGAATTATTCATTAATTTGTAAATCGATTATTAGATAGACTTACAGTTCCCGACCAATTCCCGACTGTTTAAAGCCTCCGAAAGGAGTTTGCGGCATCAAAGAGGCATATTGATTAACCCAAACGGTTCCAGATTCTATTTCCTGGGCAAATTTGAGGGCTTTGTTGATGTCTTTGGTTAAAACACCGGCTCCCAGTCCATAAGTTGTTTTATTCGCGCGCTCTATCACTTCCTCGATTTTATCGAACTTAAGAATCGCTTGGACAGGCCCGAAGATTTCTTCTTTTGCGATTGTCATTTCATCAGTCACATTCGCAAAAATTGTTGGCTGTTAGATCGAAAAATTGATGATAAATTAAATTAATAATAAAAATGAAAAAATTTTGGAAAATTCAAAAGTGCGCGACTTATAATGCTCGTTTAATTATGAATTATTAACAAAATAAAAAAATTAAAAAAAAATATTTATATAAAACAGCTAAAATAGCACGATAATGCGCACAATCTATGTACACAATTTATATAGATACACAGCCTTCTAGTTTTTATTTTATTTTATTAATTGTAAATAAACGACACTGAATAATCTAGCCATAAGTTACAGTATTTCCGGAGTTTCACACATGACAGGCAGGAAAATTGTTTGACCTATTTTTGATGTTTTTTTTTCCGTTTCTATTGCGCTAAATAAATTTTAAAAAAATATTAAATTAATCTCGATTAAATAATCTTGATAATAATATGAAAAATATCTTAATTCCATGAACAAACAAGGCTATAATAATAAAAATGAGTCGTGCAATATTATTAAATTACTTGAATAAAATATCCGCAATTTCCATGACGTTTTCCTCCAGTTACTAAAGTCGCGCCTTCAACGTCCCCAGTTTTGATATATCCCAAAACTTTTTCAAACATATTCTTCTCAACTTGAGGCCCTTGCTCGGTTTTGGGGTCAAATGGGTCACCAAGAATGCGCTTTAACGCCAATTCTTTTGATTTTTCGACAAATTCGTCGTAAATTTTAGAGTGAACATATGTTCTAGCCGCAGCGACACAAATTTGACCAGAAAAGTTGAAAATTGCGTCGTGAGCTAATTTTACTGCTTCGTCAACTGAATAAAAAAAAAAGTACTGTAATTAACAGACAACTGTTAATTTTTTTGAATTTTGAAAAATTTTTGAAATTTTAATTAAAAAATTCCGCATTTAAAAATTAAAAAAAAAATTTTAGTCGGAACTTTTAAAAAATATTTTTCTTTTATAATTATTTCGTAATAAAAATAGAAAAAATTGTCAGATGTTTGTTGATTTTAGTATCATTAATAAAAAAGAACTGAAATTAATGGACAATTGTCAATCTTTTGGATTTTTATATCAATTAAACTTTAATTAAAAAATTCTACATTTATAAATAAATATAAAATTTTATTGCAAATTTTTTTTAAATATTTTTTTTTTTCATAATTAATTTGTAATAAAAATAAAAAAAATTGTCAGATGTCTGCTAATTTCAGTATCATTAAAAAAAATTATTCTTAATTAATGATTTTAAAATTGATGAGTTGAAAAGTACCATCTACGTCGTCGAAAATAATCAAAGGACTTTTTCCACCGAGTTCTAAAGTCACTCGCTTTAAATTGCTGCAACCTGAAGCCTTCATAATTGACTTTCCAACCTGATTAGTAAAAAATAATAATTAATCCTAAATTAATTAATATTAAATGATAAACAATTTTTAGGTAAAAAATTTTTACAGCAACAGATCCCGTGAAGGCAACTTTAGCGACATCAGGATGTTCAGCAAGAGCGGCTCCCGCGGTGGGCCCAAACCCAGGAACAACATTGACAACTCCTGGAGGAAACCCAGCTTCTTTAGTCAGCGCAGCGATGTACAAATTACACAGCGGAGTCTGTTCTGCTGGTTTAAGAACCAAAGTGCAGCCTGTTGCCAAAGCGGGTCCTAGTTTCAATGCAAAAAGCATAACTGGATAATTCCAGGGAGTTATTTGCCCCGCGACTCCCATTGGCTCCTTCCTGGTCATCACCAAGGTTCCATCGTCTGTTGGAATTGTCTGGCCGTGGATCTTGTCACACCACCCCGCATAGTACCGGAGAACTCCTGCGGCCATGTGAATTTCACCCGCGGAATGCGCGAAAGGTTTTCCATTTTCCAGAGTCTGGATGTGACCTATCTGCTGCGCGTCACGTTCCATCAAATCGGCGAGCTGGAATAAAATATTTATGGAAAATAAAATATCATTTTTCATTTAATTATTAGTTAATTTATATTATTAAGAGAGTAAAAACAATTTTATTGAGGCTGAGTTCAAATATACTTTATCTCTAGATACATAATTAAAAAATAACCTTGTATCTTGTCAACTATTAACATTTTTGAAGATATAAGCTCATCCCGACATTACACTAATCGAGACCTTTCATTTGAGTACCCACATCAATTTTTCATATATTTTATATATTCATATATATTATATCTATATATATATAAGAGATTCCTATCTATATAGTCACTCATCACGATATCTCGGGAACCATCAGACCTAGAAACTTGAAATTTGGTAGGAATATTCCTTTCGCCGAGTAGAGGTCAGCTAAGAACGGATTTTACGGAATTCCACCCACAAGGGGGGTTGCGGGGGCGTTAACAATGAAAAATTCCCGTTTTTAAACTATAGCTCCTATCGACACCAAATTTGGTAGGAATCTTCTGTAGGAGATGTAGAAATAATCTATGAATGAATTTCACGATATTTCACCCCCATGGGGGCTGCGGGGGTGACTTTGAACAATGAAAATTTTTAATTTTCAAGCTAAAGGTCCTATCGACTCTAAATTTGGTAGAAATCTTCTGTAAATGATGTAAAAATAATTTATGAACGAATTTTACGATATGTCACCCTCCCAGAGGGTTGCGGGGGTGGCTTTTAACAATGAAAATTTTTAATTTTCAAGCTATAGCTCCTATCGACTCTAAATTTGGTAGGAATCTTTTGTAAGAGATGTAAAAATAATCTATGAACGAATGTTACGATACCTCACCCCCATAAGAGGTTGCGGGAGTGGCTGTTAACAATGAAAATTTTTAATTTTCAAGCTATAACTCCCATCGACTTCAAATTTAGTAGGGATATTACTTTTACCATGTAGAGGTCAGCTAAGAACAAATTTTCAGAAATTCCATCCCCAAAGGAACTTGCGGGAGCGTTAACAATGAAAAATATAGGAGCTGTTCTATAGGTAGATTGACTCATCACGATATCTCTGGAACTAAAAGACCTAGAGACTTGAAATTTCGTAGGAATATTACTTTTACCATGTAGAGGTCAGCTAAGAACGAATTTTAAGAAATTTCTCCCCCAAAGGGGTTTGCGGGGGCGTTAAGAATGAAAAATTCCCGTTTTTAAATTATTAATCCTATCGACTCCAAATTTGGTAGGAATCTTTTGTAAGAGATGTTGAAATTATCTATGAACAAATTTCACGATATCTCACCCCCATAAAGGGTTGCGGGGGTGGCTATTAACAATGAAAATTTTTAATTTTCAAGCTATAACTCCCATCGTTCTCAAATTTGGTAGGAATCTTCTATAAGTGATTTCAAAATGATGTAAGAGCGAATTTTATAACAACCTACTCTCAAAATGGATTGCAGGGGTGGGTGTTAACAATTAAGATTTTTAATTTCCAAGCTATAGCTTCTACAGGTTTTAAATGTGGTAAGAATCTTTTGTATGTGATGTAGGAATGCTATAAGAGCGGATTTTATGATAGCCTACTTATAATATGGATTGCGGGGGTAGGTGTTAACAATTAAGATTTTTAATATCCGAGCTTTAGCTCCTGCAAACCTTGAATTTGAAAATACTTTTGATCTACCCACCTCCTCCTACACATCTACCTCATAATTCTTACGCATTTAACATGTCGCGATATCAATTGTTGCCCAGAAATTATCCTTGAGGCAATAATTTTTTCTATTGACTCAAGAAAATTTATTTGTTTAAAATGGTGTTCTCGGTTAAAAATATTTTAATAATTTCAAAGTTACATATTTTTCAGCGTATTAATAACAAAATAAATTCACATATGATGTTAAATTCAGCTAGAAATAGCTTTTCTCGAATTCTGACTTCAAAAGGGATTACGCGTGCGTTAACAATGAAAATCTCTTATTTTTAAACAATAGTTTTTATGGCCTCAAACTTTTGTTGGAACTTTTTGTTTACAATGTAGAAATCATTTCAAATAGGATCGTACGAAATTCCTCCCCTACATAGGAGTGCGGGAGTGATGTTTGTCAAAAAATTCACATTGTTCCTATAGATATAAAATTTAATAGAATCTCAGGAGAAACAAAAAATCACAGGGATGGCCTCCAAGGACAACCAATTAAAATTTTTTTCTTTCTTAATAATTATATTTTCTTACAACAATCGTCTCTTTAGCAGCGGATAAAAAGTCATCATTATAAGGTTTCTAAAATTTTACTTCATATGTAACTATTGAGTCAACGGATTAAGAGATTAACATACATTTTATTTTTATTGATCATTAATCGATGAATTGTTGTTATTACTGAGCAAATTTTAATTAACAACAAAATTCGCTGGAGTTTGACCTAGGCAGATTTTAACTTCACTTATGAGACCTACAATATAACTTTAACTGAAATTTCCAATGCTCATTTAAAATTTTTTTCGTTGTATGAATTGTTATTCATTTTTTCAAGAAAGCCACGGGAATGTTATATTAATTGCACATGGAAAGTTACAATACATATTAGCTAGAAGGATCACGTGGATAAAAGGTAAATGTTACTCCGATGGAATTTGGAATCTCTAAGTCAATATAACATTCCAATCAAATTTCAAATTTAAATCTATAAATACAATTCTGTAAACGCCCAGCAAAGCGGGCGGGTAACAGCTAATATATGTATATATGAAAAATATATAAAAAATGCATGTGGGTACTTAAATGAAAGCTCCTGATGAGTGTAACATGGGGATGAGCTTATTTCTTTAAAAACGTCAATATTTAAGAAAATACAATGCAATTTACCAAAAGTTATTATTTAATAAAGTCAAATTTTATTTCTTCATAGTTCACAAGTCACGGCAGTCACAGTGTCTAAGTTGCTAGTTAAATATTAAAAAAATTGTTACTTTGTTCAAAAGTCCCGCTCTTTGCACAGATTGCAGGTTTCTCCATTCAGATCCTCGTGCGAATGCTTTCTTCGCGGCCTTTACTGCCTTATCAATATCTTCCTGCAAAATGTTATCGAAAATTTTACTTCATCCAAAATATTTTCGTTGAATAAATTGAAAAAATTAATTACTAACCTTGAGTCCTTCAGAAACTTGCGCTACTTCTTCTTCAGTAGCAGGATTTATCAATCCAAATTTCTTCCCACTTTCTGAATCAATAAATTCGTTGTTTATAAACAACTGGGTGTATTTAATTTCAATTTTACTCGTCATTTTTATACTCTAAAAATAACTTGTAAATTTAATTTCTGCAATGGGCAATTG
This sequence comes from Cotesia typhae, assembly GCF_013202065.1. Lineage (NCBI taxonomy): Eukaryota > Metazoa > Arthropoda > Insecta > Hymenoptera > Braconidae > Cotesia > Cotesia typhae. Next base: position 5,417,649 of record NW_027423774.1, on the reverse strand, counting down.
AATAAACTGAAACAAGTTAAGACGACAAACTGATAGCTTGCTTTAAACTTTGGATTTGGGTTTATATAAACTAAGTAAGCTGTTGTTGATAGCTGCTAGATAATTCGCAGGTAGAACGTACAATTTTTTTAATTGCTAGTGTTTATTGTCAATGTTTCCGTAAATAATTACATAAGAATGATGAGTTGTTTTTCATTTATTTATAAGTCGCCATGCGACGGATTATTTGCAGATCGATGAATAAATTTTATGACATGACTATTGAATTTATAAATTATTGAAAAAAATACGCAGAAAAGATAAAAAAAAAAATTATAGGGTAAATAAATTTACAAAATTAATAGCAGTAAATTTTATTTTTGTAGTTAATTTATTTAGACATTATTTAATTGAAATTTTATAATTTTAGACATTTTAAAGCTTGATAGAAATAGTTTTCGTTTCCAAATAATTATCCAAAGCTTCTGGACCACTAAAACATAATAAAAAAAAATTGTGAATCAAAATAAGAGTGAAAAATTAATATTATATTTAAAAAAAAAAAAAAAAAAAAACTAACAGTTCACGGCCAATTCCAGACTGCTTATATCCTCCAAAAGGAGCTTGAAGAGTAGTAGTAGCGTAATGATTAACCCAGACGCTTCCACATTCAATGGCTTGAGCGAATTTGACAGCCTTGGTGATGTCATTTGTCAAAACGCCAGCAGCAACACCGTAAGTAGTTTGGTTTGCGCGCTCAATAACTTCTTCCAAGGTGTTGAATTTTAGAATTGACTGAACTGGTCCGAAGATTTCATCTTCGGCGATTACCAAGTCTTCAGTGACATCCGCAAAAATTGTTGGCTGTAATTTAAATAATTTTTTTTTTTTTATATTTAAAACTCAATTATACAAAAAATAAAATTAATATGAGAGAAGAAATTTGCTTGGAGTAAAAATTAATTTAACAGATTTTTGATAATTGAAAAAAATTTTTTTTTACAAATTAATTACGGCAAAAAAATGAGAAAAACAAAATTGACATTAAAAAATTTAGAAAAATTAAAAATCCAATTTTTTAATGAAAATTAAATTCACAGATTTTTAATAAATTTAAAATTTTTTGTAACAAATAAATTATAGTAAAAAAATTGACGTAAAAATTTTTAAAAATTAAAAATGCAATTTTTTAATAATAATTTTTTAGAAGAATTTTTTTTTAATCACAGCGAAAAAATTTGAAAAATAAAATTGACATGAAAAAATTAAAAATCAAATTTTTTAATGAAAATTAAATTAGCAGATATTTGATAAATTAAAAAATTTTTGTAACAAATAAATTATAGTAAAAAAAAATTGACGTAAAAATTTTAAAAAATAAAAAATGCAATTTTTTAGAAAAAGTTTTTTTGTTAAATAAAATTAAAAAATGATCAAGAGACTGCTAGCTTAAATATCACATACTTGAATAAAGTATCCTTTGTCTCCTATTCGCTTGCCACCTGCGATTAAACGCGCGCCTTGTCTCTTCCCAAGTTTTATGAAAGTCATAACTCGTTCGAAGATATCTTTGTCTACTTGAGGTCCTTGCTCTATAGCTGCATTAAAAGGATCTCCTACTTTTCTTTCCAATGCCAATTTTCGGGATTTTTCGACAAACTCATTGTAAATTTTTGAGTGAACGTAAGTTCGGGATGCTGCGCTGAAAACTTGACCGGAGTTGGTGAAAATTGCTTCGTGGGCTATTTTTACCGCTTCATCCACTGCAAAGATATCAAAACAGCTCCAATTATTTAAATTCTAATTATCAATGATCATTAAAGTACACAGAAAAAAAAATTTACTTGAATCATCAAAATAATAATTTTGAAAATTTCTTAAGTTGAAAAATTCTTAAGCTAAGAAATTTCACTTGGTTTAAGTAAATTTTATTTAATTCATGAATTTTTTGTTTTGATTTAAGACAATGAGCTTCTGTAAAATTATTTTTTTGGTTCAAGAATTTTACTCTTGAATCAAGTTAATTTTTTTTTTTTTAGTCCATAAATTACAAATTTATTGATCACCATTAACAACTTGATATTTTTGATTTGAGTAGAAAAATTCTTGATTTAAAAACATTTTTTTTTTTTATTAAAGGAAATTTTACTTGATTCAAGACAATTACCTTCTTTAAAATTATATTTTTGAAAATTTTTTTATTTTTTTCTTACATCAAGTAAATTTTTTTTTTGCGTATAACTTTAATATGTATGTATAAATGTTTTATATCCTGGTATAAATAAATAAATAATAAATTACAAATTTATCACTCACCATTAACATCATCAAAAATAACCAAAGGACTCTTCCCGCCAAGTTCCAAAGTCACGCGCTTCAAATTACTATTTCCCGAAGCCTTCATTATCAATTTCCCAACCTGGAAACAATCAAAACCTTCAAAAAAATCCCAAACTTCAAATAAACTTTCCAAAATTAAGCCAAAAAATTGTCACCTGAACAGATCCAGTGAAAGAAATTTTAGCGACATCATGATGTTCAGCAAGAGCGGCTCCCGCGATGTGACCGAACCCTGAAACAACATTGATAACTCCTCGAGGAAACCCAGCTTCTTTAGTCAGCGCAGCGATGTACAAATTACACAGCGGAGTCTGTTCTGCTGGTTTAAGAACAATCGTGCAACCCGCAGCCAAAGCAGGCCCCAATTTGATTGCACAGAGCAAAACCGGAAAATTCCAGGAAGTAATTAGCGCCGTGACTCCCACTGGCTCCTTCCTGGTCATCACCAAGGTTCCATCGTCTGTTGGAATTGTCTGGCCTTGAATCTTGTCGCACCATCCCGCGTAGTACCTAAAGGTGTCCGCAGCCATCTGAGTTTCACCTACTGCATAAGCAAAAGGCTTTCCGTTCTCCAGCGTTATGATACTCGCGATTTCATGGGCATGACGCTCTATCAAATCCGCGAGCTGAAATATCAATATAGTTATTTAAATTACTTGCTAAAAATTCCCGAAAATTAAAACAGTTCCTCACCTCGTTCAGAAGCGCGGCTCTTTGCGTGGGTAGAAGTATCCGCCATTGAGATCCGCGAGCGAACGCGTTCTTAGCCGCTTCTACCGCTTTGTCGATATCCGGCTGCAAGAAATCTTCATTGTAAAAATTCCGATTCATATTTATTCTCTGATTAAAAAAATTAATTTAATTTAAGAGAAAAATTCTTGATCCTAAAAATTTTTCTTGATTTAAGTTAATTTTAGTTGATTAAAAATTTTAAATTTCTTCTCGATTTAAGACAAAAAATTTCTTCATTGATTGAAAATTTTTCTCTTGGATCAAATTAATTTTTCTATCAGAGTATAATTACTATTATTTAATCTATATTATTAAGAGAATAAGAAAAATTCTGTGTCCTGGATAATCATATGATAAATTCGATTTTTTTCGATAGATAGATAAACAAATTTTTTCTGATCTTAGAGCCTAAGCTCCCTCAAGGCCATCATAGCAATATACAGTATACAATAGAAAACAAAAATACCACCAGATCACCATTATAATCTAATAACACAATCATAATATTAATAATAATAATAAGAGTAGTGATAACATTGATATTAATTACCATAATAATAACAATAATGATAATGGCAATAATTTTGCCCTTCGGCAATTCTGTTTTGTCATGTACAATAAATATAATGCAATACAATAATAATAGTAGTAATAGTAATAATAAGTGAAAAGCAGCTAGTCATCTTTCTAAAGAAAGAATGCAAATAAGCAGCTTTGAAATTCTGTTAAATCATCAACAGTTGTAATCCCAGCTGGTAACGAGTTCCAAATTCGTATACCCTGAATTATGAATGATCTATCATACACGTTACTGGTGAATTTCGGCAATCTTAAGTAATCCTGCTTAACATCACTTTGACGCATTGCAACCTCTAAGAACTGCAGCTTCGGACCAAACAACTGTCGATAATTTAATCGAATTTCTTTGAAAAATAAACACATAATAAAATAGTCCCTCCTTGAACTTAGCTTTAGCCAGCCCAATCTTTTATAATATGAAGTCATATGGATAAACAGGCATCACTGCTCACCTTAAGCCTACCGGGAATAATAATTGCGCTAGCCTTTGAGTAATTTAATCTAAGATAATTTAGCTCACACCATTTCACAATTCGCCGAATTTCATTATTTAACCTCACAACCGTATCAGTTACCTCACCAGGGTAACAAGAAATGAAGTTTTTTTAGTGAAATTTAGTATTATTGCGAAGATCTTGATTTAAATTTGTCCCTTTTCAACATTTCATATCATTCTTACCGATAGTCAATTTATTATTACAAGTATTTAGGCCGCATTCGAAAATGCTCTATCTCTAGATACATAATTAAGAAATTACCTTGTATCTTGTCAATTATTGACATTTTTAAAGATATAAGCTCATCCTGATGTTGTACTCATAGAGACCTTTCATTTGAGTACCCACATCAATTTTTCATATATTTTATATATTTATATATATTATATATATATGTATATATGACAAATATATCAAAAATGCATGTGGGTACTCAAATAAAAGCTCTTGATAAGTGTAACATCGGGATGAGCTTATATCTTAAAAAACCTCAATATTTAGAAAAATACAGTGCAATTTAACAAAAGTCATTATTTAATAAAGCAAAACTTATTCATTTATAGTCCAAAAATTTCGGCAGCCACATAGTGACCATCCCTAAAATATTTATAGTCTTTTAAAATAGAATAATTTCCCACCTTTCTTCCTTCCGCGACTTCCGCGATCACCGTCTCATCCACCGGATTTATGTCATCGAATGTCCTCCCATTCACCGAATCCACAAACTCATTATTTATGAACAATTTATTGTACTTTATTGACACCGTAACATCAAACATTGTTTAATTTTTTTTATTTCTTCTTTTTCTTCTTTCTTAAAAAACACCCTACGCTCAACTCAATGGACTTATGAAGTTTGTCTCTTTTCGAGAACTCTTATAGAGACAGCAGTGTTTCTAAAAATGTCTATCAATCTTATGGCTATCAATTTTTATGACTTTTATGCTCACTCAATGTGACAACAATAACTACTTTATATACTACGTACTCGAAGTACCTACGTCTTAACATTCCAGCTCATCCTTCCCACTCTTAATTCTTCTATACACTCATTTACTATCGAAGTAAATACGTCTTAACATTCCAGCTCATCCTTACCACTCTTAATTCTATACACTTATTTACTTTTGGATTATTCTAATACATAATTTAAAGCAATTTAAAACTTATAAAGCTATTTTTTATTCTAAATAAAAATTTTCTTGATGTGGTTCTTAATAATTTTAAATTTAATTATTAAAATTAAGAATTAGTAAAAATTGATAACAATAATAGATAAAATAAATTTTTATCTTTATGCACTGCTATTATCACAAGGTCAATAATTTTAAAAATTAATTGGAAAAAATTGAAAATTAATTATAAAAAAATATTTTTTTTTTTTTTTTTTCCAATTTAATTGCAATTTTTGGGACTTGGTAGACGGAAAAAAGTAAACTGGTAAAATTTACTCAGATCTTTCTTTAATATTAAAATAGAGATGAAATGTATGTGAAACCAATTTATTCGTGATATGATTGGTTGAAAATAACTATTTTCATTATGATTGGTTGAAAGTGAATATAATATACATAAACGACACATAAATATATCAAACAAATATAACTCTTCTAAAAAGTTGATGGCCGGATGCCGTATCGTTTTACGTCACTTCTGTGACTATTTTATTCGGTTGTTGATTTGTCGACTGAGATAGTGGCAGGATTTTTAAAAGAATGAAGGCGAGCGTGTTAAGTCTAGTTTCGGTAAATTTTTGGAGTTTCAAACAATAAAGTGGACATGGGGGTGTAATAAAATAAATAAAAACAATTAATTGGCATAAATAAAATTCTTTATATTTATAATTTTTCTATGTATAATTAAAAATAATATTCTACATAAAAACATGCGCAGTACATAATTTTTTTTTTGTACACTATAAAAATTATAAAATCGGCGTGCGGTTATTTAGCATTTAATATAATATCTATTCTATTTTTTAAAAATTATTTTAATATATATTTATATATAATTATTTAAAAAGAAGTTTGGTATAAAAATACATACAAGAATTAATTGCATATCACCCAACTCCTACAATATAACATTGAACACATTTTTCGACATATTTTTACATTGAAAACTTATTTTTTAACGACAGTTACGAATGGCAGTGTCGAATTAATAATTTTGTTAATTATTATCTTAATAATTATAATTTATTTTATTTTATTTTATTTTTTTTTTTACTCAATCCGTGACGACAATGTGTACTCTAAATGTCAGAGGCTTTTCCCATACTTCGTTAGCGGCAGTGATTCCGTTGGCCGGCACCCCGTGAATTACCACGCGGAATTCACCCGACTTTTTCAAACGACTCCTGAAATGCAGGCCCCAGATGCCACCGCGGTCCTTGACCAACTCGAATTGATTGTTTTTGTTGCCTTTTACTATTGAATATTCCATTTTTTTATTCTAAGAGGAAGAAGAAATAATTTATTAATTTTGCTAAATAATTTCGGTACTAATTTATTTAAAAAAAAAAAAAAAAAAAAAAAAAAATACACACTTTAATTGCTGGCTGTAATTTAATAATCCTCATTTTATGTTTTGTCTGACGTAATGTCATCTTCATGGTATATATTTCTCCATGATGGTGTCTTGCTGAGCGTCTCATTAAAGGTGTTCTTCTATTTAATCCTCTAGCGTGTCTAAGTTTTGAATAATTAGCATTAATTGTTTGATTAGATTGTAATTTAGTTCCTCTTCTTTGTCTTTCTCTTCCATTGAGCTAAAAAATATTTATTATTATAATCAATAAAAATTAATATAAATATCTAATTAAAAATGTTAATAATTAAGAAGTGACCTTGTATCTTGTGAACTATTGACATTTTTAAAAATATAAGCTCATCCTGATGTTACACTCATCAAGACCTTTCATTTGAGTACCCACATGCATTTTGATATATTTTTCATATATACATATATATAATATATATAAATATATAAAATATATGAAAAAATGATGTGGGTACTTAAATGAAAGGTCTTGATGAGTGTATTGTCGGGATGAGCTTATATCTTTAAAAATGTCAATAGTTACAAAAGGACAGTGCAATTAAACAAAATTAATTATTTAATAAAAAAAAAAAATTAATTAATTACCTTGCAAGAGAAGCAACCTTCAGAAGAAATAATTTTATCACCAGCTGGAGGTATATGATAAGGATCTGGACCGATAACAAATGTTGGTACATTTCCTATTTCTTCTCTATAATTACCAGTAGCTATTGGATTTATCGTAGAAAGACAGTGACCCTGTCCAATACGCTGATAACCTGACGGGCAACCACATAAGAAATTACTGGACCCGCTGGATGTGCATCCGAAGGCACACGGGCTTCCAAAACATCCCGGACTGACCTGTTACATTATTTTTGTTTAAAAATAGTATAGTATAATAAAATAAATTAAAAAAATAAAATAATAGGTACTTGAACACAAATCTGTAAGTCATTATCAAACTGATAATGGTCTGGACATCCACATTTATAACTTCCGATAGTATTTATACAAACACTATCTCCACAAGGTGAATTATTGCACTCGTTTTCGTCGATACATTGGTTGTAATATAAATGTTGAATAAATCCTTCTGGACAATTGCATCTAAATGCTCCCATTAAATTCTGAAATTAATAATATTATTAATTTTAATTAAAAATTTATTATTTCTTTATGATAATAAAATCAGCAGACGTCTTATAATTTTTAATTTTATTTAAAAATAAAATTAGTACTAAAGAAATATTTCATCAAAATTACATTAATAATTTTAATAATTTTTCTATTTAAAATTTTTGAATAAAATTATAAAAGCTCTTAAATATCTGCTAATTTTAATAACACATTTCTTCTCTAATAAAAATAGTAAAAATGATTTATTTAAAAAAAAATAAATTACTTGACAGCCATGTTCACAATTACTGTCATCAGCACATTCATTATTGTCTGTACAGAAACGTCCAGTGCGGTCTAATTTGAAGCCACGAGGGCAAATACACTTGAAACTTCCTAGAGTATTGATACAGGTTCCTGGTTTTGGACACGTTCCAGCTTCATCACACTCGTTAATATCTTTAAAAATTATTTATAAATATTTATAACTAATATTTTTAGAAGATTTTATAATTTTTTTTTTTTTGTATACAATCCTAGTATTTTTTTTTTTTATTCATTCTGAAATCTACTTTCATTTCCGAATGGTCTCTTTTTAATATTATTATTTATAAAAAATGGACCTTTAATTAAATGAATTAAAAAAAAATTACCATGACAAGCATCACCATGCTGAGTATATCCATCTCTACACGCGCAAGTATAGCTTCCTTCAGTATTAATACACTTTTGCTGACAAAGATGATTTCCAGTAGCGCATTCATCAAGATCGCGACAGCCAACGCCGTCAGGATTCAAAATAAACCCAACAGGACACGAGCAACTAAAACTACCTTCGGTGTTTTGACAATTAAATTTACAAGGACTGGGTGTCAGTTCACACTCATTAACATCTGAAATAAATAAAAAATTTTAGTACCATTTACCATCCTTAAAAATAACATCAATAATTTCTCAAATAATTAAAATAATTACCTAAACAATGAGTTCCAGCTTTATCAGCTTTGTAGCCCTTATTACAAACACACCTAAAGGAGCCCAGAGTATTGATGCACATTCCATTCCGACAGAGATCAGGAATAGCGGTGCACTCATCAATGTCCTGTCCATCAACAGAGAACCCTTTGTCCAAACATAGTTCATTGTAATTATCCGAGTCCCTGGAGGGACATAATTCACAGTGAGGACCCCAGGCAGCTCCCATAGTGCAGCAACAGTCAGCCTTGGTCACGGTCTTCAACTCCGAGGTCCTAGCAGAGCACCTTCCACTGACAGTCCTCAAGAAGCAGTAGCCAACCCTCCTATCAACGCAAGACTTTCCATCTGCACTCGTTTCAAAGCCGTCATAGCACCTGCACTGATAGCTTCCCTCCAAATTAATACACTGTCCATTTCTGCAGAGCCCTGAATTAACCGCGCATTCATCAACATCTTTACACTCATCAGTCATTCCGATCTGCTGATAGCCAGGCGGGCAGATGCACATGAAGGACCCGATCAAGTTCTTGCACTGGAACTTGCAATTGTTCGCAGGCGTCGAGCACTCGTCAACATCAATGCAGTGTCTTCCGTCGGCAGCAAGGATGTATCCGTAGGGACAAATGCACCTGAAAGAGCCGGGAGCATTGTGGCAGCGGAACGCGCATTGGTTCCCGAGTTCCAAGCACTCGTTGATGTCTTCGCAGACTTGGTTCACCCCAGGCGCGAATCCGTTCGCGCAGGAGCACTCGAACCCTCCTTCAACATTCGCGCAGCTTCCGTTCCCGCAGATGTTCTGGTTGTGCAAGCACTCGTTCAAATCGACGCACCGCCGCCCGGTGTCGTCTAACGTGTACCCTGGCGGACACTCGCACCTGAAAGACCCGTCAGTGTTGATGCAGTCCCCGCCTGAGCAGGCGTCAGGCATAAAAAGACACTCGTTTAAATCCACCCCGGTGTCGTCTCTCCCCGAGCCTTCAGGGCAAAGCCGCTTGAATTCCTCGGAGTGCTCCCGCGGACAAGTCTCGCAGTTTCTCCCCCAAGCTTTGCCCATTGTGCAGCAGCAGTGTTTCCTGGTCATCTCGCCGATTCGCGGCGCCAAGCATTGTCCTCGGCGGTGGCGATCGTAGCACTGTTCCTCGCGAACATCAACACAGGTCATCGAGTTCCACTTGTCGCTCAGTTTAAACCCTTCCGGGCACTCGCAGATCACTCCGCCGTCAGTGTTGATGCACTTTCCGTTCTCGCAGATGTTCTTCGTCTCGACGCACTCGTCAACGTCAACACACCTCTTCTTCAAAGTGTCCAGTTCGTATCCTGGAGGGCAGCTGCAGATGTACGAGCCCATCAAGTTCTGGCACTTTCCGGGGGAAGGACACAGCCCGGGGATTTCTTGGCATTCATCAATGTCACGGCAGTGCTGGCCGTCTTGCGCTAAAGTGTACCCGTCAGCGCACTCGCAGATAAAAGAACCGACTAAGTTCTTGCAGCGGCCATTTCTGCAGAGGAAAGGCATCACCCGGCACTCGTCGATGTCTGCGCAGTCGTTGTTTGGAGAAAGTTTGTATCCGTCGTAGCACTGACACTTATAGGAGCCTAGAGTGTTGACACAGGTCCCGTTGTTGCAGATATTGGGGTTCCTTTGGCACTCGTCGATGTCCACGCAGAAATCCCGGTCCCGGGTCAGAGCGTAGCCCAGATGGCACACGCACTGGAAGGAACCTTGAAGGTTGTTGCAGACTCCGTTGGAACAGATTCCAGGGCGCTCGTAGCACTCGTCGATGTCGATGCAGCTCCGTTGGGAAATTCCTAACTTGTATCCCGCTGGGCAGCGGCACTCAAAGCTGCCCTGTAAATTTACGCACTGGGCGTTTCCTGCGCAAGGATTCGGAGTTTGCTGGCACTCATTCTCGTCGATGCACTGGTGGGAGTCCTCGTCGTAGATGTACCCGATGTCGCACTGGCACTCGAAGCTCCCGGGGGTGTTCAGACACCGCCCGTGAGTGCACATCGTTGGCATCAGCGCGCACTCGTCGATTTCTTCGGTGTGATTTGTGATGGGGTTCATTATCTGCCCGGGGACCATTCCGCAGAGAATTTCATGCTCGCGGGTCCGCTCGCCTGGACACCTTTCGCAAGGAGAGCCCCATGCGGCGCCCATTGAGCAGCAGCACAGCATCTTAGTCTGCGGATGGACCATCGGGTTGAAACACTGCCCGCCTTCGTAGTTCATGTAGCAGAGCTCTTTCCGCATGTCCACGCACTCCTTTCCCCCCGGCATCGACATGTAGCCTTCTGGACACTCGCAGTGGTACTTTCCTTGGTCGTTTATGCAGTACCCGACTCCGCAGATCTGCGGGTGCAGAGCGCACTCGTCGATGTCCGTGCAGCTGGTCTTGGTCGGGTCTAGGATGTACCCTTCGTTGCAGGAACACATGAAACTGCCGAAGGTGTTGGTGCAGTGCCCGTTCTGGCAGATGTTCTCGTGCTCCTCGCACTCGTTTATGTCTTCTAGCACTACCGTTATGCTGTTCGGTCGGTAGCCCAGCCCTCCCGGGCACAGCTCTTCGAATTCTTTGCTACCGATTTCCGGGCACTGCTCGCACCGAGTTCCCCATGCGCTACCGATGCTGCAGCAACATGTTGCTTTCGTTACTGATGATGACATGTCGAAGATACACTGAGGACGTCCGCCCAGGTTTTCCGTCCCGGTGTAACAAAATGATTCTCGTCTGTCTGGAATTTTTGTTTTTGGTGTTAGTATTTTAATTTAATTTTTTTAGAATAATTGAAAAAAAATTTAATAATTATTTGAATATAATAATAAATATAGAAAAAAAAATATATATATATCTAACAAGTTTTAGTTTTGTTTTATAAATAAATTAATAATAAGAAAATATTTTGAAAAATTTCAATCACAGTTTTTATTTTTATTTCTAACACGTGGAAATTTTTTTTCTATTTTTTAAATAATTTTTTATTGAGTAAGATGTCTAAAAATTTCAATAACGTAAAAGACCCAGTTGTTTTTATCCACACTTGCAATTTTAAAATAAAACATTCACAAAATTATCAATTATCTTAAAATTTATAATTAAAAAATTATATTTATTAATTTATCAGAGTTGATTTTTTTTTTTTTAACTGGGTCTTTTACCTTATTATAAAAAAAGACTTACCAACACAAGCATTGCCAGCTTCAACAAGTTCATGATTCGGCGGACATTCGCAGCGATATTTACCCTGAGTGTTAACGCATTTACCATACTGACAAGCCTGAGGGCTTTCACACTCATCAATATCAGTGCAATTTCCTCCAGAGCCGTCCAGCTTGTAGCCCTCGTTACACTCGCACCGGAACATCCCAAATATATTTTCACACTTGCCAAAAACACACAAATTGTGAAACATCTCGCATTCATTTATATCAATACAAGCTTGTTCATTATTTTCTTCCGGGTGCATGAATCCCATCTCACACTCGCACCTGAAGGACCCAGGGTAATTTAGACAGTGTCCATTTTCACACAGCGAAGGGTCGTTGGTGCACTCGTCGATGTCCCGACACGAGTAGCCATCTCCGCGAAATCCCGCGTCACAAATACACTAAAATTTAATTTATCAATCTTAATAATTGTGATTTTAATTACTTGCAATAAATTAATGGTACAATTGAAATTACCTTGAAAGAACCTTCGGTGTTGATGCACTGAGCATTAGCATCACACCCACCATTATTAACGAGACACTCATTGATGTCTCTGCACTCGATTCCATTTCCGGTGAACCCGTCGTGGCAAGTACACTCATAAGATCCAGGAGTGTTGCGACAATTAGCAAACTCGCTGCAGGAATAAGCATTCAATAAACACTCATCGTCATCCGTACAATCGGGTCCGGCGTCCGGTTTTACGGAATAACCATCCTCACACCGGCAATCGAATGAACCGATGGTATTTCTACACTCTCCGAAACCACAAACTCGCGGTTGGATAACACACTCATCAATATCTGCAATAAATTAATTAATTATTTTACTAATCAATTAGAGGCAATTTTTTAGTTCAAGCGCTTAAAAAAAGGCTTTTAATAATTTTTTATGAAATTATAAATGAAGATATTGATACAAAATTTGTAAAATTTAGGAAATGCACTTAAAAAAATTTTTATTATATATTTTATGTATTTTCTAATTTCAAAAATGAATCATAGAGAATTAAATGATTTTTAATTATTAGATTCAATATATCTTTACATGGAAAAAAGTAAGCTGTAAAATTCACTCGGATTCTGGTTATTTTACCAATCTAAGCAAGTCAATAATTATGGTTTTATTTTTAACGTTGCGTTTAAAATTTACTATTTTACTTTGTAAATATTGACGTTGCTTGTATTAGAAATTTAGTAACTGTACTTTATACTTTTTACATATCATGCGATCATTTTGTAGGTACGAAATGATAAATATCAAAGTCAAAATTCTTAATTATTATACTTTAACATTTTAGACATTTGCATAGCAAATATTACTGTTTGAAATAGTATTTTCTTCCATGTAAAAAATAAATTGTAGCATTTAAATGATAAATATTACATAGTGATTATTAAAATCACGATTTTACTGTTTAAAATGGTAATTTTTAGCAGTTGTTCATTACTTATTAAAAATCTACTATTATTTATTAGTTTACTTTTTTCCATGTAGGAGCCAATTAAATTAGAATTTTTACTTTAGATTTTTTTTAGGCAAAAGAAGAAAAAAAAATTATATTTTACTTTTTACTAATTTTTCTGGAAAAAAAAAAAAAAAAAAAAAACATAGTTACCTTTAAAAATGTCAAAATAATATTTTTAATTATGTTAACAAAAAAAAATGTTCTAATTTTTTAAATCTTAAATAATTATCAAGATCCATAGCTTGATTAATTTTTTATACTTAAATAAAATAAAATAAAATACCTATACAAGAAGTTCCATCTTTTCCAGGCAAAAGCCCTCCAGTACAATGGCAAGAATAAGACCCGCGTAAATTAGAACACTGTCCTCCATTACATATCCTAGGATTGTCTTTGCACTCATCAATATCCGCGCAGGTTCTTCCATCAAGATTCAGTCCAAATCCAGAGCTAAAAAAAATCAAATTAATTTCCCGACTAAAAATTTTTTACAGTTCAAAATTACCTGCAAGCACAAGAGAAGCTACCAGGAGTATTGATACAAATATCTTCGCAGCCGCCATTGCCGACAGCGCACTCATTGATATCTTCGCAGTGGGACTTCATCCCAGTTTGCCTGAACCCGTCGTCGCAGATGCACTGGTAAGTTCCCATCATATTTTCGCAGACACCGTTCGAGCAGATTCCGCTGGTCCTGGAGCACTCATCGATGTCCTTGCAGGACTGTTTGTCTGGACTCAACTCATGGCCTGGAGGACAGATACATTTGAAGGCTCCTTCAATATTCCTGCAAGTCCCACCGCGGCAGAGCCCGGGAGTTTCTTCACACTCGTTGATGTCCATGCAGATCTTCATGATTTCGCTGCTGCGAAATCCCTCGTTGCAGTCGCACTGGAAAGTTCCTGGAGTGTTGACGCAGGTTCCATTCCCGCAGACTCCGCGCATGATCTCGCACTCGTCGATGTCGTTGCACTTGAGTCCGTTTTCGTCCAGAGCGTAACCCTGGTTGCAGCGACAGCTGTAAGACCCGATGGAGTTCTTGCACCTTCCGTTCAAACACATCCCGGGGAATTCCACGCATTCGTTTATGTCCTGTCTGTCGGTGAAGCCCTCGCCTTTCGGACACAATTCCATGTGCTGCTGAGTGCCTTGTTTGGGGCACAGCTCGCACTTGTCGTTGCCCCACGCTCTACCTACAGAGCAGCAGCAGATACTCTTTGAAAATTGACCCTCTATTGGAGATGTGCACTGGCCGTGGCGGTAGTCCATGTAACAAGTTTCTTGTCTGGTGTCAATGCAAGCTGAGTCTAAGGATTAAAAAAATTGGTAAATAAAAAGTTTAAACTATTTTTATTTTTTAATAATCTACTAGCGACCCGGCCACGCGTTGCTGTGGCTGAGTGATTTGGAAAATGTGCACAACACTGAGAAAATTTGAATTAAAACGAACCGCCATCTATGATATATTCATGTCAGGCAGTACTACAGTTAACTGTAAGGCGCCATCTGTTTTAGACTTATGATTAATAACTTACAATTAATAACAATAATCAACATAAATAATCATTTTATTATTAATTAATAAACACTAGAATTTAAATTTGCGCGCGCAAGCGCGCCTGAATTTAGAAATTGCATATATTTTCATGCTTATGATATATTTGACCTATCACGTTACGAATAGATTGCTTACATGATATATTTTCATATTTTTCATCTAAATTATAAGAGTGGATTTTTGTTAATTAATAAACATTGCGACCATGAATTGAAATGAAAACTATCCTATCTCTCAAGTTGGAACAAAACACACAATTAAAAGAAAAAATAACTAAAATCGGTTAAGTAGTTTAAGAGTCCATCGCGGACAAACATCGTGACAGGAGATTTATATATATATATATATATATATATATATATATATATATATATATATATATATATATATATATATATATTAGGGTGATTCAAAAAAAAAGAATATTTTTTTTTTCGTTTGGTACTCTGAAAAATAGGTTCCTAGACACCTCTAAGAAAACCTCTCCAAGCATGAGTTCTTAATTGTAACGGGAAGGTCCTCCTTCTTACAGTTTTCTATTTTTTCTTATTATCAGATAGAAAAATTTATATCTCGCTTCCAACTACTTGAAAAAATATCTTGTTCCTTAGATTTTGTAGGAAATTGAATGCTCTACAAAAAAGTCTCTTACGATTTTTTTCGTAAACCCAACCGTTTAAAAGATATTAACGGTTAAAGTTTGATTATTTTTGGGAAAATTTTTTATTTCTTATGAATTTTATAACTCAATGAAAAAAATCATTATGAATGATGAAACTCATAGTTTTGTAGGAAATTTACTGCTCTATAAAAATGGTCTCTTATGATTTTTCGATCAAGTTGAGCGTTTACGAGATATTCATCGTCAAACATCAATGCATATCAATTTTTCTAGTTTTTGATCAATAATTCGAAAAATTTCAATTTATTCTGTGAGTTTCAAGGAAATTTAGACAAATTTGAGTTTCTATGAATAGAAATATGTTATGAACTATTTTTTTAATTAGTTTTTTTAGTCTTGGACATGTTTGATTACATTAAAACAAAAAATTAGTGCATTTTTTAAATATATAATTCAATTTAGTGTGTTTCACATGTGTTTCACTTTTTTTATCGAAGAATTTATTTATTTAATTATCAACTGCCATATAATTTTCAATATTTTCAACATAACGGTACACTTTTACTGTAAATAATTTCCTCTATTGCAGTTTGTACGTTTGGTACGTTTGGCCCAGATGACACAGGCCAATATACTTCAAATGCACTTCTCAATATGATCTCAAAAATGTGGTGACGACATGGTAACTAGATTAACTCTCTTCCCAAAGTCTTTTCAATTGCCTTACATGTACCGTTATGAATTCCTGTATAAAGAAAATAGATAACTATCGTTAAATTTAATATTTTCAACAAATTGTAGATTATATTTAAAATCCAAATGAGTAAATAATTCTCAATAATTTCAAAAGTGAAATTCAGTAAGCAATAAAAATTAAACTAGAACGTTAATAATTAAATATTTTTTAGATTAAATTATCATTGATAAGTTACCTGTATTAACTGCCGTCGTGTCAAAACACATCGCCTTAACATAATTAGTAATACCCCATTCACTCAATGTCGATAAAATGGCTGATGTTTGATTGTCTGCCGTCCCAGAATTCATTTTTGGAACCCCAAGTAATTGTTCGGTACCAAATGCAGTTAAAATAACTGGTAGCCGTTCCACAGATTTTGATCCAACAAGGTCATTCAGCATTTTTCCGTCCCAATGCACAACGTATTTATCGTGTGTCTTAAAGTTGTCATTAAGTCCTTTAGCAATGTCTTCTCTTTGAAGCATACGAGCTCGTTGAATTGAACTATAACTGAGCGTTGTATCTTCAATTTTAATACCTACTGCTAGTAAAACCGGAGCAATAATAAACATCGCATTTCTACTGCTGACATTAGCTCGGTCGAGTCCAAAAATGACTTCAGGAGTTAAGACATCAAGTTTTGCTCGTTTTGTCGGAATTGGAGGTTCATACTCTGAATCAGATCCAAAATTTGTAACTCCACTTAATGTATACGTAGAGAACGACTCTGATTTTTCACTTGGAACAATCGCATGACTGGTAGACGGTTGATCTAAGTCTGGAATAAGATCTGTTTTATAAATTAAACGAAGAAAATGTATAGAATTTATTCATTTTGATGACAAATAATTAAGAAAGGACTCCAAAAATTGTCTAGTCAAATGTCATCTAGTCATCTATGAAAAGTTACACTACTACCTGACTTTATAATAATTAAATATCTCAGATACTTACTACTCTCATCTATTCCCATCATAGTCGTGGTTAAGTTTGATACAGGTACATTATTAGAAAGAATCTCTTTATGGGTACCGAATTTTTGATCCAAATACAACTTTCTAATATTATCATCAAGCACTTTTAAGGATTTTTCGCTCACAATGTCGAATAATTGTTCAAGATCAGTCTGAAATTTCATTTCCTTTTGGTTTTGCGCTGAATTCTTTTTATCGAAATTTTTTTGTAATTTTAACCATTGACTGTGATAGCGAAGAAATTTTTGACTGCATTAGGAGCTCCACTAGTTGGAATCTAATTTTTTTCTCCACAGTTCAATAACTTGGTCAACTGAATTTTTAGCACTTTGTTTGATTGAATACTTTAAAATTTTAAGTTGGTAGAAAAACACACGCATAACCTCTTTCACTTTTGGTAACTTACGTTCCGAAATTCTTTGTAGAGGTATTCCGATAAAACGTATTTCTTTATTCATTGTAGGTTAATTGATGATAAATAAATTTATGTGATGATTATAAGACTTATTTAATATGAATTATTTTATTACGTATTCAAGATGATCAGTTTTAGGAACACTGAAAATACGGTATTAAATGGGTAGATACTGAAGATAGTTGAGAGTAAAAACATAGATGGCGTTAGTTTCAGAAGACAAACAGAAGAAGAAATGGAATTCAAAACAAAAATCCCCTCGAACGAAAATTTTATGTATATTTTGTGAAAAAAATTTAAAAATACGCACTGAACAAATTTCATAATAATAAATGACAACGCGATTAAGATTTTTAAATTATTGAAGATAAAATTAAAAAAAATATTATTAGAATAAAAACTTTCAAATTTTTGAACAGAAAACATCTATAGGAGTTGCTTTTATAATAAAAACTCAAATTTGTCTAAATTTCCTTGAAACTCACAGAATAAATTGAAATTTTTCGAATTATTGATCAAAAACTAGAAAAATTGATATGCATTGATGTTTGACGATGAATATCACGTAAACGCTCAACTTGATCGAAAAATCATAAGAGACCATTTTCATAGAGCAGTAAATTTCCTACAAAACTATGAGTTTCATCATTCATAATGATTTTTTTTCATTGAGTTATAAAATTCATAAGAAATAAAAAATTTTCCCAAAAATAATCAAACTTTAACCGTTAATATCTTTTAAACGGTTGGGTTTACGAAAAAATCGTAAGAGACCTTTTTTGTAGAGCATTCAATTTCCTACAAAATCTAAGGAACAAGATATTTTTTCAAGTAGTTGGAAGCGAGATATAAATTTTTCTATCTGATAATAAGAAAAAATAGAAAACTGTAAGAAGGAGGACCTTCCCGTTACAATTAAGAACTCATGCTTGGAGAGGCTTTCTTGGAGGTGTCTAGGAACCTATTTTTCAGAGTACCAAACGAAAAAAAAAATATTCTTTTTTTTTGAATCACCCTAATATATATATATATATATATATATATTAAAATAAGTACTTAGCCTGCATTCAAAAAAGCTCTAGCTCTAGCTACATAATAAAGAAATGACCCTGTATCTTGTCAACTATTGACATTTTTAAAGATATAAGCCCATCCCGTTGATGGGCTTTCATTTGAGTACCCATATCAATTTTTCATATATTTTATATATTTATATATATATATATATATATATATATATATATATATATATATATATATATATATATATATATATACATATATGTATATATGAAAAATATATCAAAAATGCATGTGGGTACTTAAATGAAAGTTCTTGATGAGTGTAACATCGGGATGAGCTTGTATCTCTAAAAATACAAGCTGTAAACTTACGTATAGGGTCCAGAGTAAGTCCTGGAGGACATTCGCAGCGATAAGACCCATCAGTATTGACGCAGGTGCCACCTCCTTTACAAATTCCACTGTTCAATTCGCATTCATTGATGTCAGCGCAAGCTTTGCCGTCAACTTTCGCGTATCCTTTAGAACAGTCACACAAGGAGTAGTCGCAAGCCTCGCAAGGACTTCCCCAAGCGACTCCAACCGAGCAACAGCACTCGGATTTCAGTGCTAGTCTGGGGAAATTGTTTTCACATCTTCCGTCGACCATTTTTGTCCAACATGAGCCTCTTCGATTGTCTGTTTGATCAAGTTAGGAATTTTATTATTAATTTAAGACAGCTAATTTTAGTAAAATTGCTTTTTGATGAAAAATTGTACTTACCCATACAAATATGACCCGTGTTATCAAGAATGTACCCATTAGTACATTCGCACTGATAAGAGCCTTTGGTGTTTATGCAGATTCCATTGATACAAACATCAGCGCCAAGTTCTTCGCACTCGTCGACATCTTCGCACATCTGATTTTGTGTGTTGAACCGGGTACCAGTTGGACACACACACTGGAAACTCCCTGGGGTGTTTCTGCACTGGCCGCCTGAGCACAGCGAGCTTTCTAATTCGCATTCGTTTATGTCGCTGCATAGCTTCCCGGTCGCGTCTAATTGATAGCCGTTGTCGCAAATGCAACGGTAGGTGCCCATCAGATTTTCACATCCACCATTCAGACATATGTTTGGGTTTTGAGCGCATTCGTTTATGTCTAAAATAAAAAAAAAAAATTATTTTTTAATTTGCAATCTCAATATTTTAATCGAAAAAATTTTTTAATCCAATATTTTAGTCAAAAATTAAATAATTAATTTTAAATTCCAACATTTTAATCAAAAATTGAATATTTAATTTTTAATTAAAAATTTTAGAATTAAAAAATTCCTAAATTTGTATATTAAATCTTTTAATTTTTATTTAAAATTTTTTTGAAATTAAAAAAATTTTTTTTTTTATTAAATTAAAGTTTATATATTCAAAAATATATATCAAGAGTTTTATATGGAAATTCCGAATATTTTCTGAGTTATAGTCATTTTTGTGACAACGAAAACGCGTTTTTCTCGAAACTATTTTTTTTGAGCTGATGGGAACTGTAATTTACACAAATATAAAGTGATTTGCAATTTGTTTTTTCCGTAATCCCTTATTAAACATGTATCTTTAAAATAGTAATAATTTTGAATAAAATATTTAATTTTTTCTATTAAAAAAAAATTATTTAAACTTTAAATAATATTCTTCTTATATTACCATCTCCATTATAAGTCATTCCAGCGCCATGAGGACACAAAGACTCAAACTCTGGAGTCCTGGGCATTGGACAAGCCTGGCAATTACTTCCCCATCCTAGAGGTTGTCCTAAAATAACAGTACAGCAGCAACAACTAGATTTGGTCACAGCCGTAGACGTCGGATTCAAACACTGGCCATCTTTGTACTGCGAGTAACATAAATCTCGCCGGGTATCTGCCGATTAAGTTATTGCAATTAATTTTCAACCAACAAACAAGTTAATTAAAATGATAATTATAATTTACAATAAATTATTCACCTAAACATGATCTACCATCCGGTCCCAGGTTGAAACCAGGGTTACATTCGCACCTGAAACTTCCAGGCGTGTTTTTGCATCGGCCGTTTTGACACGGTGAGCTCAGACACTCGTCAATATCTGAAAATAAATTTATTATTATTTAAAAATATTATTATAAATAATGTGTAATAATATCTTACCGATGCAGTGACTTTGGTCGGGTCCTAATCTAAACCCAGAATCACAAACGCATTTGAAAGAACCCTCCATATTAACACACTTTCCGTTGTCGCACATCCCGGTGGTCGAACACTCGTCCATGTCAACGCAAAAAGTGTTGTCCCTTGATGGTGTGAATCCCGATTGACAGACGCAGTGATAGGAACCAGGCGTGTTTTCGCATCTTCCATTTAAACAAATTCGAGGGTTTTCTGAACACTCGTTGATGTCTAAAAAAATTTTGAAATTATTAACTTATAGCATATCTCCTTACTAATGCCATAAGAGCGAATAAAAAAATTATTTTTATTTTTATAATAAATTTAAAAATTTATATAAAGTATAAATCTCTAAAAAAATAAAAAAAAAATTTTTTTTTGCTAGAAAAAAAATTTCTTAGAGTAAAAAAAGGGTAAAAAAAATTTTTTTATATTTTCTATTCTAAAAATTAAAAGTTTTTAACTTCTGGCTATAAAAATGAAAAATTTCAAAGACTAATTTTTTTTTATTTTCAATTTTTTCAGTCAAAAGTTCAAAACTTTTAATTTTCAAATAAATAAATAAAAATAAAATCAATCATTTTTTTTTTGCATGATAAAAGAATTTTTCGTTTTAAAAAAATGTTATTTCTTATATTTTCAGTAAATTTCTACATTCTTAAAATTTTTTAGATTGGAGCAAAAATTTTTTTAATTTGAATAAGTTTACTAATATAATATTAATATTAATATCAACATCAAAACAACGAATAAATGAAATGAAAAAATTAGATAGGACATGTAGCTGGAAGGCTTCCGCATTGCTTGTAGCTGGTCGTTATCCTCAAATATTATTACCAAGTGATAAACTGCTGACTTGTAAATTATACTGGATAATATAGCGCGAAGAAAATCGAGGGAATCCCTCGAGCTAATATTTTATCCTCACAAACTTTAATATTTATCAGGTATATATGACGTATATATATATATATATATATATATATATATATATATATATATATATATATATATATATATATATATATATATATATATATATATATTGATACACATACACGATGATAGTCTGGTAAATAAATAGATTTAAGCTCAAGACAGCGTATGAATAAAATTAAAACGGTATTTACCGATACATGTGTTCTTAGACGGCGAAAGAACGTAGCCGTCGTTACATTTACATTTGAATGAACCGTTCATGTTTGTGCAGTGACCATTCGTACACATTCCTGTATCTTGACATTCATCGTGGTCTGTAAAAAAAATTATAATTAAAAATTTTAATTATTAAAATTTTTTTTTAGCAATTTAAAAATAAAAATAAAAATATAAACACAAACCGCTGCAATATCTTCCTTCTCCAGAAACGACAAATCCCGTAGGACAGTGACAAAGAAAACTTCCAGGCAAATTCTGACACGTTCCGCCTTGACAATAGTCCTGCTGGCACTCGTCCACGTCCTCGCATCTGCCATTTAATTTTACATATCCTGGAAGACACTCGCATTCGTAGCCGTCAGGGGTGTCGATACATTTTCCTCCCCCGCAGATGTCCGGTCGGAGGACGCATTCATTTATCGCGATGCTCGGAGCTTCTGAGCAGAGCTTGTGATGTTCGTCTGCAAGTTATTAATTAATTAATAATTTATAAAAAACAGAAAAGTAAAAAATTTTTTATTAAAATTTTTTATAAAATTTTTATACGCACTTGTTCCGACAAGAGGACATTTGTAACACTCGTCACCCCAACCACGACCCATATTTTTACCACAACAGCAATCTTTTTTGCTTAATCGGATTTCCAAGCGATTTTTACACTGTCCATTTCGATTTACTGCCGTGTAACAAAGCCCTTGACGTCCATCTGTAATTTTAATATTTTTAATTAATAATTTGAATAAAAAAGATTATAAATTATTTCTAAAAAATTGCGCTGAAAAATTTTCTTTAAAATAATTTATTTGTCTGAAAAACGTCTGATAATTTTAGAATTTTAAAAATATTTCGATTATTTAAGGATAAAATAAATAAAATAAACTTACCTATACAAAATCGTCTATCCTGACTCTGAATAAATCCAGGATTACACACACAATAATACCCGCGTTCAGTATTAATGCATTTTCCATCACTGCAAATTCCTTCTTCCTCGCATTCATTTTTATCCGTGCACTCATTGGTCTCCAAATCTCTTGCCTGACCTTCTGGACACTCGCAAGTGAATGATCCTGGAGTATTGACGCATTTTCCACCCGCGCAAAGCCCAGGAATTGCTTCGCACTCATTGATATCTTAAAAATCCAACAATTATTATTTAAAATAATAATTATAAGTGAAATTTTAAAGTTTAATTATTACCTAAGCATTGTCCTTGATTATTTTTCAGATGCCCAACTTCGCAGTCAAGTCTCGCAGGACACCTTTCACAAGGATGGCCCCATCCTTTGCCGACAGTAGCGCAGCACATTTGTCGCGTGCAAACTACCCCCTGAAGGTGAACTAGACACTGTCCGTTTTTGACTTTGGTGTAGCAAGGGCCTGTTCGATAGTCTGTTTCGCAGCGTCTTCCGGTGTATCCGTAGATACACGCGCAGCGATCGGGCCCAATGCATCTTCCTTGGTTCAAACATGGCTCTCGGCAAATTGCTTCAACATAAATTAAAATTAAAAAAAAAATTATTATAAACATAATTTCAAAAAATTGTTTTAAAGAGTTTAAATTAAATTGAATTATTATTATTATTTATTTATTTATTTATTTAATATACTTACGTTCATTACAAAATTCTCCTTCAAACCCAGCTCTGCACTGACACCTCCCGTCAACGCAATTCCCATTTATGCATCGCGTTCTGCAGGTTCCGCCGTTTTGCGTCTGCAGACCCCTGTGATCTTCTTGTCGCTCCCTCGGTTCATGTCCTGTATTTAAATATTTATAATTTATAATTTAATTTTTTTCGAGGAATTATTTTGCTGGCAATTGTCAAATATTTTAAGTATAAATAATAATTGATATAACTGTCAGTTTATTAGCTATAGAGCTGGTCATCTTCATTTAATCAATACAGTGAATCGACAAGACGGGTTATTTAATTTATTGAATTTATTAAACCTGTCAAAATTGACAGGTTTTATTGATTGTTTGACGGCTATTTGTTATTTATTACCTCGGCTCGGGGAGGAAGAAGAGCCTTGAGATGAAACTGATAGGATGCTGCTGGTTATGCTGCTGCAAGATGCTGACACTGACCCTCCGTCACAGAGGCAAACATTTGGTCGAATACATCTTCCATTACCGCAACGGCGCGCACATATTGCTGTTAATAAATTTATTTAAATTTAAATAATTATTAATTAAATTGATAAATTTTGGGTGAAAAAATAAATAATTAGTAATTTAAAAAATTTAATTAATAAATTTTTAAAAAAATTAATCATTTAAAAATTTAGTTAATTTTTTTTTTTTTTTAATTAGAAAAAAAATAAATTTAAAAGCTTACGAATGATACAAAGACCAGTATCTGGCTTCCTAGACCAGCCAGGACAGCAATAAGTCCGATATCTCGATCTACATATATTAGGTCTGTAAAAAAAAATGAATTGCCAGGAATGGTCACTCGACAATTAGATCAAGTACTAGTAAAATAGCGAATAAATAATGTTAATAAAAATCTAAGTGAAAATAAAAAAATACAAGTCCAGATAGAGTTCAGAGGGATGAGAATAAAAAGGGCTTGATGCACGTCACCTAAGACAAGGCGGGCATTCACTTGGTTCTTTATAATTAACGTCAGCTGCTAGACCGCGTTTTAAGTACTTCCACTTACATAAAGTGGCGCCGCGGTTTATTGCCGTCTATATATACGAGAAGAGCGCATCTCGGTTAAACTGATATGTGATGACCACTCGCATATATCTAATATGTATACTCACAATAATGCTCATCAACTCATACTCATCAGGAGAGCTGATATCACCAACCGCCCCGCTGATAGCTTCCAGACCAAAAAACAATTACCGTCAGACATTTTTACGGTCTTTTTAAATTTTATCGAGGCTTTACAAAAAATATATATGTCAATATTTTATTATTATCATTAAAGCCTTCCTAATCCTTCAATTTTTCCTTTAAAATTTTAATCACAAACTTTTAAAATTAAAATTACGGCTGAAAAGTTCACAATAAAAAATTTTGTGTTAAAAATTTTTTTGTTAAATATTTGACATTTTTTTGTGTTAATTTAACAGAATAAATGTTAAATTTACACAAAAAAGTATTAAATATTTAACATAAAAATTTTTTAAATAAAAAAAAACGTCAAATTGAAGAATTGAGAATTGCAAATAATTATTATTCTGATAATAAATAGCAACTGCGTGTGCAATAATTCATAATTAAATATTACAAGTTTACGATGACAGAAAGTGTAACTCACATTAACTATTCTTGAGATTATCGAATTTATGGCGCGATTGTGGCGTTATTGAGCAATCAACCCAGCAAGCAATTAAATAGTATAGTTTTACAGAATAAGAACGGAACAAGTGTATACCCTTACAATTATTAACAGCTCTTGGTTATTAGTTATTAGTTATTACCCGCAGGCTGTTGTACAAAGGCCTAAGGTACTTAACTGTTTTATTTTTAAATACTCAGTAGGCCACTGCTTCTCTTATCGTTTTCTGCCGCTGAGGTACTGAACCTAAGTAAATAGTATTTTTTTTTTTTTTTTTTTTTTAATTTATTATTCTGTTTACATTAAATTTAATAATGGATTCGCGTTTGAAGAATTTGTAAGTTCAAGTATCACTGGGCTATCAGCTAGGCGCGGGATAAAGATAATTCAATTAATTGATTGATATTTATGTATTTTATTATGACACTTTATTATCTACTATACTAGTTTTATTTGTTTGAGATCTAGTTAGTTTTATTGGGTTAATTAATTTATGTAATTATGATGTTTATTTTATTACCAAAAAAATAGTGTTGTCATTTTTTTATTTTATATCTTACAAAAATTTCATGAGATTTTAGTCATAAAATTTTTAATTTACAAAAAAAAAATTTTTTTATAAAATTTCATTTAATTTTATAAAAATTTCATGAGATTTTAGTCATAAAATTTTTTAATAAAAATTGAATAAAAAATTTTTTTTATAAAATTTCATTTAATTTTACTAATTGCTTTATTAACACTTTCTCATTCTAAAAATAAAAAAATAAATTTCCAAAGCCAAAAGGGCGTATGTTTTAACGTATACGCTTTCTTTTAGCTTTAGAACATTGAAAATTTAGTGACCTAAAGCTAAAAGGGCGCATAATTTTTTTTGCCGATTTCTTTGAATTGTGATTTATATGTTACTAATTTTGCTGCAAAATTGAAAATATATATATTGATTATTAAATTACAAATAAGGTAAAAGACCCAGTTATTGATACTCGCCTAGTAGTTTGACACTTGCAATTTTATTCTAATTAAAAAAATTGAATGTTTTAAAAAAACCAATTTTCTTAAAATTTATAATTTAAAATTTATATTTATTAATTTATTAGAGTTGATTTGTTTTTTTTAATTAAAATAAAAATGCAAGTGTGAATAACTAGCCCAGTGTCAATAACTGAGTTTTTTATCTAAGAGTATTTTCAAAGGTTATTATTACAATTTTAATACAAATTCTGTCTATAATTGTAATTGAAAAAGAAAAAAAAAACAGTTGCGATTAAATGATCTGGATTTATTTTTTAGAGTTAAATTTTATATTTCAGAGCGAAATTGAAAGTTTTTTTATACGCCTTTTTGGCTTTAGGCTAACTTTTTTCTAAAGCCAAAAATTTTTCATAAATCTTTACGTTTTGAGCAGTTTTAAATTGAATGACGAAAAAAAATTTTTTATACGCCCTTTTGGCATAAAACCTTATCTAGCTGCTGTAATACGCCCTTTTGGAATTTGAGTCGCGATATGTAAAAATTTCAGGATTAAAATATGCAAAATTAAATTTTATTTTTCAATCCAATAAAAATTTTTCACTCACAAGAATTTCTTATCATCAGTTACATCAAAATTTAAAAAGATCTTAGTCATTTACTATTCATATAAAATATATTGATGCGCAGAATATAAAATGATATGTATAATTTGATAATTGCTTAATGTGTTGGCCGATATAATGTAAAATATAAAATATAATGACAGGTATTTATTAAATCCGCTGTATCATTTTCACCCTCAGAAAAAAAAAAACTTCATCAATTTAATAAAGACATTACAAAGATTCAAAATGAATATTGTAATTTCTGTATCAAAGGATTATGATAGGGTTTGATTTTATCGTCAATTATCTCAATTAGGAATTAAAAAAAAATAAATCGTAAAGAAAAAAAATGTGTCAAGCAAAGGATGTACGCTAGTTATTAATAATTAAAGCAAGAGTAACATTTTAATTTACCAACAATAAGAATGAAACCCAATTAGACAATTATCAACGCTAATTATTGTTCGCGATACGGTAAATTGGGTTGAATTAAAACCTTGCGTAACGATATCAATAGAGAATTATTAAAAAACTTTTCGCGATAAAAAAGCTGAGATGAAAGAAATAAAGGCATTATTTCTCTAGCAGCCGGAAGGAAGTTTATTTAGGATACTTCCGTATTTAAATTTAATTAATCTCGGATTATTTGTGTTTACTATTCTTCAATTAATTGAATTGTAAGTAATGTACTTGGCAGATAGAAGAGAGGAGATAAGAAATTAACATTTTAGGAATAAATGTTAGGTAGACCACTTTGCGAATTACTGTTAAGGTCACGGTGAATTGGCTAAATCACGATTGCGCAAAGGATGTAAAGTGTCGTTGGTCAGATCAGCAAGTAGAACGCTAATCGGTCACTTAACAAAATTATTAATATTTAAAGTGTAGACTGTTATTAGTCGTTGTAGATCATGTGCAATCATGATAAAGGTAATCTAGTAGCTGGTATCGTTGTCATTAACATACAATTTTGCTAGTGAAGATAAGAAATATTTTCAGAGTGATATAAATTGCAGCTTAAACACTTAATACTCTCGTCATTTTTTTGTTGAATTTTATTTTACGTTTATTTTTCATTGTAATTTATCTTTTAGCTTGTTTAAAATTTTCCGGTCCAATAATTTCATTTTTTTTTATTTTATAAATGATTCATAAAAATTTTTAATTTCAATAAAAAATTATTTTAATAATTTTTCATCAAAAAATTAATCATTTAAATATAAAAAAAAAAAAAATTGAAACTAAACATCAAAAGCTTAACTTATATTTTTTCTTCCTAAAATTAATCTCGAGCTTTTCAACCAGACAAAAAATGAAAGATTTAGCGCGTTAATCCCCGTCGCACTAAAAAAACATTTCAATTACAAGCCTTGAAAAAAAAAAAAAAAAAAATGATACAATTAAACCCCAACGAAGGTGCGACAAAAAAAGACAACTGTGAAGTAATTCCCTCGGAATTTATAATTTCTTTTCCGCGTATATTTTTAGCCACCAAATCAAGTATAGCACGGGTTATATTATGCGTGCGTAGATTCTTATCTGGGTGATGTGAGTTTACATTAAAGAAGTGATGTGTCTTATATACACATGCATATATATATTTCTACATATATATACATATAAAACGCAAGAAGAAAAAAAGGAGAGCCTCATGAGAATGTGAGAGTTAATTGGGCGCGAGAGTACAATCTGGCCACCCGGTTACATACATGTGTATTAATGTTCATTTCATATATATGCGCACCGATGGAAGAAAAGACTAGCACATATGTCTATACAACTCAATATAGTTATTTTTCTAATTATTATTATTATTATTATTATTATTATTATTATTGTTATTATTATTTGTCTCAGCAAAAAATACAATAATAATAATTTCAAAATTTTAGTATTTTTATTAACAATAATGTTGAGAGAATAAGCAAAATTTTGTAGCCAGTGTATTTTTTATGTGATAAAATGGATTTTTATGGTTAAATTTGGTATCGTTGGAAAAGTCGAGATCTGGATTTGTAATATTCATAGTTTCATATCATTCTCACCAATAGTTAATTTATGATGATAAGTATTTAAGCTGCATTCGAAAATGCTCTATCTCTAGGTACATAATTAAGAAATTACCTTGTATTTTGTGAAGTGTTGACATTTTTTAAGATATAAGCTCATACTGATGTTATACTCATTAAGACCTTTAATTTGATTACCCACATGAATTTTTCATATATTTATGATATTTATATATATGTATATATGAAAAATATATGAAAATGCATGTGGGTACTCAAATGAAAGCTCTTGATGAGTGTTACATCGGGATGAGCTTATATCTGTAAAAACATCAATATTTAAGAAAATACAGTGCAATTTAGCAAAAGTCATTATTTAATAGAGCAAAATTTCATTCATTTATAGTTCACAAGTCACGGTAATCACATAGTGACTGCTAGGATGCTAGTTATTATTATTAAACTTATTGAAAAAATATTACTATTGACTTAAAGCCCACAATTTTCCGTAAGCATTTAAATATACACCAGTTTTATTTACAACTTGGGAAAAAGTAGCTGCTTCCGATTATTATAAGTGGCTACTTATTCATAAGCAAATAATGCTAATTACAGTACAGAATGCATGCATATATTGATGACTACCAGCCAAGTCAACTATCCATTAACCACCGGATTAACAGGAGTTACTTTTCTGAATATGATAAATATTATTTTATGTAATATAAAGTTGTTGTATTAAGTAGTTGCTACAAGACATCAGGTTTACAACCTTGTCATATTGGCGCCATCATAAAAGTTGTTAAGTGTAGTTCGTACCGGGACAAAAAAAAAGATTATTTATTTCATTAAGTATACAGTATATTGGTAATGAAATAGAGGAGGAAATGAGGAAATGCCGGAATTTAATATTTTGTTTATCTAGTTTAACTAAAAGAGGGAAACTATTACCCACGTGGTGATTTTATGCTTTTTTAGAATCGCTTTAAAAATTAGGGGACCGATGCCGAAAGGCTTTATGCTGTTGCAGTTGAGTATTAACTACCGCTTTTTATTACTATTATTCTATCAGTTTTATTTTTAAATCGTTGACAAAATTTTGTTTTTTTATTTTTTTTAGTTTTATATTTTTTTTGAGGAAATGAAAGAAGGAATTATGACACTTAGTTGGAGTAATTAAAGTCAAAAAAATGTATTTTAGTCATAATTATTTTTTTTAATTAAGAAAAAAAATCAATTTTTAAAGAATCATTATTTTAAATGATTTTTTTAAAGTTCTTAAAATTTTTTTATCAAAAGATTTTTAATTTAATTTTTGTAAGAAGCAAAGAATTATCATTATTATTTCTATTACTATTATTTTAGTATCATAATAAAGTATAAGAGGAAGTACTGATAAATAGGTGCGCCCAAATGTCTGAATTATTGGAACGGATAATAAACATTAACGATTCGTCGATCTTGATACCATTATTTCACTATTGATATTGTCCATTGTCACGATAACTTCCTGGCTTTTACAATTACTTTATCATCACTTTCTTTTAATTAATTTTGCATAATACTGAATGTCCATCCACTGGAATTTACTATGTTTTAAAAATTTCACTTTTATTTTTCTTACCCTCAATTTGAGTCTAACTCTCCATTTATTTATTTTTTATTTTTTTTTCCAAAAAATCTTTGAAAAATTTTAGCTTTAATATAAAAAAAAAAATACATTTTTTTGTAAAAACGCGCGGGGAATTTTTTAAGATATTTTAATAATGATTCAATATCTGTCAATAAAAATTTTTTTCAAAAATTGACATCAAGCGTCCCCGGCTTTTTTTACAATAAAATAAATATTTTTTTAATCACTATTATTTTAAACTTGTTAAAAATTATTTTCTACTTTTTATTGAATCGTTTTTTTAATTTTTTAACACAATCATTTATTTTATACTTTTTATTTCAAATGACCGTAAAAGCGTGTGTTTTACTTTTTCAAAGAATAATTAAAAAAAAAAAGCGCCATTCGGCCACAACCGACATGGATAGGTAGATTTTTTGTTTAAATATTGAAAAAATCACGTTATTAAAATGCAATAATATAAAATTTATTTTTTATTATATTTTTGCAAATAACGATATGAGACCGACTACAACAAATAGATATTTAAAGACACGTACCCAAAAAGTAGAATTTGTAACAGATAAAAATCATTTGATGATAAAAGCTAAAAATCAATTTATTCATGATTTTTTTTTAATTTTCCCAACTGCGAAATAAATTGAAAAAAGTATCAAAAGGCGACAAAAAATAGCTCAAATTGAAGAAAATTATGTGAATTTTAACATAAATTTGATAGATTTAAGCTATCTTTTACGGCTTAAAAATTATTTGAAGAAAAACGGCCGAAAAACGTTAATGTAAAATTTTTTCAAATTTTCAAAATCACGGAATTAATTAAAACAATCATCAAAACCAGACAAATGATAGTTTAAATTGCAGGTAATTAGATGAAGTTTAAGATAAATTTGATAGATTTTATCTATCTGTTACATCTGGACAATTATTTTCATAAAATGTACGAAAATCAAAATTTTTTTAAAATGAAAAAAATTTTCAAACACCCACAACTTGTAAACTAACCGGCCGATTTTGCTCATCTTCGAACTTGATCTTGGTATTGATCCACAGAATGAGCCCACAAAATTTCATATAGATCGGTTGAGAACTATGGGCGCAATCCTGCTGACATGGCACGTTATATTACAATGCCATTTTTCGACATTACTCGATGAAATGAAACATATTGGGACAAAATTTTCTAAAAATTACGACATGAGACCGGCTACAATCGATAGACTTCTAAAGAAATCTACCTAAAAATTTTAAAAAGTAAGAAAGGTCCCTAGTTGATTTATAAGTCAGAAGCTTGTCTCAAAGATTAAGTTGAGCATGTGTTAGTACACGCGTTAGTGCTCGGCGTAAGACACTACCGGTTCGGATATAAAACCCCGGAAATCCTGAAGATCCTGACCAGGATCAGGACAAACTTATAAAATAACTGTATTGTTATCGGTCCTTGATAAGTGTGCAAAGTTTTAATTTAATCCGACGTTTTTCTGCCCGAAAATTGAGTTCAAAGATTCCGTTGGACAGATAGATTGATAAGAAGCTAATAAAAGCGTGTAAAAATGAAAAAATTACCCAGCTGGTGGATTAGTGTGGGAGTGATTATCAAAATCCTGCGGACCCGCGGAAGGCGTGCTGTAGTGAGCTAAATATCGGTCCCTGGTAGTCTCCTGGGCAGTTTGAACCGCGAGAACCCCAATAGCAGCGGCGATGCAAAACACGAGCATCTTCCTGAGGTTCATCCTGGAGCTGAGCAGTCCTCACCGAGAAACCGACTCTCGATCCCGGATCCTCCAGCTCGTCAGCATCGGGAACGCCTGAAATTACAATGCCTCTCTTGGTTCTTATTTGATTAATAAATCATATGTGTGTAATGTGTAATGTGCAAGTCGTGTGGAGATAACAAGTGTCCGGCGTTGGCGTTTCCGGAAGTACTTTTTAATATTTATCCAGCTTTACACATGGAGATATTTTATGTAGTTATATTGTATGTATATGTGTAAATATAATATCATAAATTAATATTTTATCAATTATCACGTGTGTATAAATAACAAACGTTATCGTACAACAAATAAATCCGGTACATTATTTCTATTCATTGAAATAAAAATCAAGTACAAAAACTTAAATAACTTGATTTTATCGCGCGCGCGCGTGTGTGTGTGTGTGTGTGTGTGTGTGTGTGTGTGTGTGTGTGTGTGTGTGTGTGTGTGTGTGTGTGGTGTGTGTGTGTGTGTGTTAAGATAACAAAAGAAGCGGTCTAATTTGAATGAGCGCGAACTAATAAACGATAACATTCTCGGGTGAGATTTTATCTTAAGATCAAGGAACTTTATTCTCTATTTTGCTTTTACTTTTCTTTGCTTGTTATTTATTAGATCGTAAAATTTTCCGATTCGAAACAGTTTATTTGGTTTAAAGTAGAAAATTTTGAACTGGGCAAATTTGATTTAAATTAAAAAATTTTATCTGATTAAAAAAAAAATTTTTAATGATTTTTTTTTTTTTGGTAAGAAAAAAATTAATTTTTTTTTTTCACAATGATCAAATTGCAGAATAATTAATATTGACTCAATCGAGGTATATTTGAATTAAAATAAAAATTATTGAGACTATTAGCTTGGTTCAAAAAATTTTAACTTAAATCATACAAAAAATTTTTTAAAATAAATTTTTTTTTTAGTAATTTAAATTGAGAAATTTTCTGATTAATTTTAAGGAAAAAATTTAAGTTTTTGAAAAAATAAAAGGTGCTATAAATAAAAATTTTAATTGAAAAACTATTGGAATAATTTAAAAAATTTTTGTAAAATTGATTTTTAAAGATTAAAAAAAAATTTTTTTATCAATTTTATTGGATAAAGTACAAATAAAATTAATAATTATACCCTAAATTGCAGAATAATTCAACAACTAACTTTTGACACCTAAATAAATAAAATTAAAAAAAAAAAAATTTACCTGAAATAAATGTATTCAATTTTTTCAATTTGAATTCCCAAAAATAAAAACTTGTAAAAGTTATAAATTTTTACTCAAAAAAGGAAAAAAAACACTGCACTAACAAAAATGAAATTTCACAAACACAACACTGTCACTTTTCCAAAAAAATGAATATTAAAAAAAAAGTAACAAAAATAAATGTAAAAAAATGAAAATTTTGATATCAGCAGAGGATTAGTGGCATGACAATTAAAAAAAAAATTATTTAAGCTGAAAGGAGGATGAAGAAAAGATGCGCTGGCGGGATTCGACGTGAGACTGCCGGGGCTGAGCAAAGTTTAAAGCTGAAGAAGAGTATTACAGCTGCCGGAGTTCTCTCGTTCCTTTTCTTCTCTCACTCTTCACTCTTGCTCCGGCATGGATTGACGGCGTTCCCTCCTCATCCAACTCCAGGCCTCGTAATATAGTACCGTCTCTGTTCTTCCAGCCTCCAGAGAGTAGAGTCCCTTCCCCCACGTACAGATCGCGGGTCCTACTCCTGTCAACGCTTGCATCTCTTCTCATTTATTATTATGTATTTATTTAGAATTAAAAACACACATACATTTACTTCATACCGGTAAATAATTAATTAGCCGATTTGTAGTCGTTAAAATTTGGTACCGATAAGAGTAATCGCCGGCTAATTGATTTCGCGAATAAAAAGCTCTTGAGAGATAACGATGTGTGCGAAGATACAGGACAAAATTAGTTAGTCAATATTTTTATTATAATTCCTAAGGAATAAATTGTCAATTTTTGAATGTTTTGTCATTTTTATTAACACACTTAGCAGTAAATATTACGAGGTATTTATTTTGTGATTTTTATTTATAATATTTTAGGCAATTTGAATTTTTTATTGCGTTTGTTTGATGTCTGGATTGATTTTGATTTAAGTGATAAAAAAAATTTTTTTAATTAAATATTTACTTAAAAAAAAAAAAAAAAAAAAAAAAATGACTTGTTCAGGATTCGAACCTGAATTTTTCAAGTAAAAAAAGTCAAATCCATTTTTCACCAGGCCCATAACCTGTAGAAAAAATTAATTAGCTTCTAACACAATTAAATGGTTAATTAAAATTTTTCTTTTGATAAAAACAAATTTTTTTTTATCAATAAAATTTTAAAAATATAAAAAAATTTTTAATAAGATACGATATAATTATTATTTTGAATTTTTTGCTGCATGAAGTAATAGATAGGGTTAATCGATTAAAATTAGTTGTAAAAAACGAAAAATAAAAAAAATTTTGAGAATACTAGATCTTCCGGCGGATATTTATGGAAAAATGTAAATAAAGTAATTGAGATTAATTTGGGAGTTAAAAATTGCCTGGTAAAATACTAGATTGGAGAATTCTTGAGGGTCATTTCTATTTTAAATAACTACTAAGTATTTTTATGTTATTTCAGTATTTATCTATTTTATATTTAATAGTTGTATAAATAGACGGTTTGTGCTCGACGTACTATTTAAATGCGCGTTTAGTTAATATATTAATATTTGTTAATATTTGATATTTTGTATTTACCTAGTCATTTCAGTAACAAATATTTGGCTTCGAAGTGAAAAATATGTATTTCATGTCGGAGAATCAATTAGAATTATTCATGCGGGACGTGATGACAAATAAGAGATATAATTATTAATGAGGCCGAAGACGCGAGATGCAGGACTGGGTATCTATAAAAATAATTGTACGATAGAAAAGAGATAATAATAATAATAATATAAATAATAATAATAATAATAATAATAATAATAATAATAATAATAATAATAATAATAATAATAATAATAATAATGGTTGTGTATAGTTGTAATTGTTATTATGAGAGGGACTATCTCAACTGTTACTGTAATTCTAATCATTAAATGGAATATTGTCAATAATAGCGTATCTGTGTCTTCTCAAGTATTACTACCCGTCAAACTCATCATTTTAATCATCGTAATCATACATGTATGACAATTCGCTATTAACTTTTTTTTTTTTTTTTTTTTTTACTAGTGCTAATAAATGACCGCAATTTTTTTTTTTAATGACATTTTTTAATAAAAAAAAATTCATAAATATTTATTTTTAACAACAAGTAGAAAATTGAGTTAAGAAAAATTTTTTTTTATAATAAATTTCAAAAAAAAAAATAATAATAATAAATAATAATAATAATAATAATAATAATTATTATTATTATTAATATTTTTTTTATTTTTATTGTTATTTAAAAATTAATTTTAATTAAATAATTTTTTTAGTCTAATAATTTTTTTTAGAACTCTAAAATATTAACTAAAAAAATAAAGTACTTACTTTATACGTAAAATAAGTAATACTTAACAAAATGTTGTTAAGTA
The DNA here is from genome assembly GCF_013202065.1 of Cotesia typhae. Lineage (NCBI taxonomy): Eukaryota > Metazoa > Arthropoda > Insecta > Hymenoptera > Braconidae > Cotesia > Cotesia typhae. The sequence goes on along the minus strand of NW_027423774.1, from coordinate 5,381,673 downwards.
AAGGTTGATCTTATCGGCTATGATATCTCTCGGGAATTGGATACCCTAAAAAAGTGTGTGAAGAAAAAAGTAAATTTCGTGGAGGTCTTGATCTTCTTAAAGTGTTATTAGTTGTTATTAATTACCAGGAATAACTTACGAGCGATGAGCCGAGAAGATACATACATATTGATTTGTTTAGCCGAGTTATTTGTTATAAATGTAATGTGACCCAATTTAGGCGGCTATGGTCGCAACAAGTTGCAATGGATGCAGAAATTGAGATAAATAGTCACTACAAGTGGGTCAGGGGTGGTCACCGACATCATAGATACATCAACCGGAAATTTATCTAAAAAAAATATGAGACAACAAAAGATTATTCGTATTATCGACTAATTAAATATTTCTTATATATTATTCAGCCTAATTTTATTCTTCCTTTGATATTAAAAAATTGTAATATAATCCGGTCACTTACTTTAATCCTCGATTATTTTCGGGGGTCTGATTCCACACAAAACCGGATGGAATTTTTTAACGCAACATTTTTTAATATAATATTTTTTCCACGAAAAATAAATTTAAAAACTAGCAATCTTGCAGTCACTATGTGATTGCCGTGACTTGTGAACTATAAGCAAATGAAATTTCGCTTCATTAAATGATGACTTTTGGTAAATTGCTATGTACTTTTTGTGCTATCGACTTTTTTTAAGATATCAACTCATCCCGATGTTACACTTATCAAGACCTTTCACTTGAGTACCCACATGCATTTTTGATATATTATTTATATATACATATATATAATATATATAAATATATAAAATATATGAAAAATTGATGTGGGTACTCAAATAAAAGGTCTTGATGAGTGTAATATTGGGGTGAGCTTATATCTTTAAAAATATCAATAGGTCACAAGATATAAGGTCGTTTCTTAATTATGTATCTAGACATAGAGCATTTTCAAATGCAGCCTAAATTTCACTGAAAAAAAAAAAAACCAATTTTATTGTATGATTATCCTGGAAACAGAATTTTGCTTATTCTCTTAATAATATAAACAATAGATGAATTATTTACAAAAATAAGTATAAGTATAAAAATAAGTATTACAAATATCATATAATTATTTCAATAGATTTATTTTAATTTAAAATAATATTATTAACGATATAACAATGTTATCGTAATAGTTTGTTAATAGATTTATTTTATTACCGCGAAAATTGTCCCATTTACATTATTATTATCATGATAATTATTATTTCTTTAAAAAGCCTCTGACCATTCAACTAAACCGATAGTAATGGAATTGAGATATAAGATTTACTGTATAATTTGTCTCGGTTTGACAGCTTATCGTTTCAATTTTTACCGATTAACAATCATAATCCAACATAATTATTATTTTTATTATTATTAATATTATTTTTATTTTTATTGCTATTGTTAATACAACTGTAATTAAAATTAAAGACCTATTAATAAAATAAAAAAATAAACAATGTCTTGTTTGTCTTTTTATTAAACGCACTTAGAGTAAAAAATGTGCAGTAAAATTAATAATAAAAATAAAAATAAAAATAAAATAAAATGTATATATTTAAAGTCTAAAAATAATTTTAAAATATAGACAATAAAATAATTATTGACTATTAAAAATTCTCATAAAAATATAGTTTCTCAATAAAGAGAAAATTTTACAATTCAATTAAAATATAATTATAATTATCTAATTTTTTTTTTTTAATGGTAAAGCGTCTTAATTATTATTTTTGATATTTTATCATTCATTTCATTGATTAGACACTTGTTATCAACAATTTATAGCGATTTGATATTTTAAATTCACAAAAAATTTAATTATTATACAATTTATGACCCAAAAAAATAATTGTCATTTTTTTTTTTTTTTTTTTTTTTTTTTCCAATAATTAGAAATATTATTATTAAATGGATGGAATAAGATTCATCAGATCATTAAAATCTATTTGATTATAATAATAATTTTAGATATTCTTATACCAGCATTAATTGATAAAATAATTACTGCTAGTAAAATTCTAAAATTCTATTTATAAAAAAAAAAAAAAAAAAAAAAATTATCAAAATAAAAAAAATTATCGACAAGTGTGTAGTAAAAAAATCTAAAACTAGGTACAGTAAGTTTTAAATAAAATTAAAAACTAATTAATTGGCACTGTAATACTCTAATTAAATCAGTTTGTCTAAAAATAATTCATTATTTTTTTTTTTGTATTGCAAATCAAGTTGAAGTAGACCGATTAAAGGTTTTTGCTAGGGCCAGAAGCTCGCTGGTCCTCCATGCGCTCGGCCTGGAGCCTCTGGATCAGTGCGAACAAGTCTTCCTCCGGGACGGTGGTGCCCGAGGGCGCGTGAGTGTTTCCGTTGGATCTTTGGTTAGGCTCCTCTTCTGCGTCCTGAAGCGCGTTCGCGGCCAAAGGGCTTCTCTGGTCCTCCAGCCGTGAGCCCTGACAGCGCAGTAACATGTCGATAAACGAGTCATCTGCGTCCTGTGGGGTTCTTACTGGAGTTTTCATAACGGCTTGGTTTTTTGGAGTCGTGTTCAGACCTGGTAAATTTGGAAGCACTACTCTTTGCTCATCCATTCGTTTGCTCTGCATACCTGCGATTAATTCTAACAGATCATCTCCTTCTCTGTAATATTAATAGTAATAATTATTATTAATTACTCCTCAATTTTAATTATTTATTTTGTAATTAGGAAATTTATATTTTATCTTAATTAATACTAACAGGCCTAATTAAAAAAATTTTGTTTTCCAATTACTTGAAAAATTTTTAAATCTACTTTTTTTTTTTTTTTTAATTAAAAAAGTAATTAGCACTGTACTTTTTAAAATATTGACGTTTTTAAAGATATAAGCTCATCCCGATGTTACACTCATCAAGACCTTCCGTTTGAGTACTCACATGCATTTTTGATATATTTTTGATATATACATATATATAATATATATAAATATATAAAATATATGAAAAATTGATGTGGGTACTCAAATGAAAGGTCTTGATGAGTGTAACATCGGGATGAGCTTATATCTTCAAAAATGTCAATAGCTCACAAGATACAAGGTTATTTCTTAATTACGTATCTAGAGTTATGTTTCTCTTAATAATATATAGATTAGAAAAATAAATTCTAGTCCAATTTTGAAAATTTAATTTTTTCTCAGGTCAATAATTAACAAAAAAAAAAATAATAATGATGAGTCTGCTTATTCCAGACCAATAAAAGCAAAAAAAAAAAATTACTTTTCTTTTTCAATAGTCGGTGGCTTGATGCGTGGTTTTTTATTGATATCAAGTACGCAGCGTTGATCATCCATTCTTCCTGATTGAAACCGCGATAATAGCTCAAAGAAGTCTTCTTCTTCATCTTCTTGTGACGGCTGAGGCGCAATACCAGCTCTTGCTGGTGGTAATTCTTTTTGTTTGCCATCTGGAGTCAACTAAAACCGAAAAAAAAATTTAATCAACAATTTTAATCGATAACTTATATAAAAAAAAAAAAATTATAAATACATCTTTGAATTGTCAAAATTACCAATAAAAAATAACTACCTTAATTAAATCAAGATTATCCATACTTTGCCGCCTCAACCGATACCTTCCCGGAGAGGTTCCAGCATTAATTGGCACATTATTAACCACCGGATTATTATTCCCTTTGTCATTTTCCTTTTCATTATTCTCCATGCCCAAGATCTTTTGGAGATCAGCAACATTCATTTGAGCCGTGGCCTGTCCCATGGGGTCGCCGAGCTCCTTCGAGATGCTCAAATGCAGGGTAGCAAAATGAAGAGCTTTCTCATGATTGAACATGGCTGAATAAGCGTTACCAAGTGACCAGCAGGCGCGTCCCTCGCCCACGCGATCCATCAATTGCTGAGCAATGACAAGGTGACGTAAGTGATACTCAATGGCCGTCGGATAGTCCCTGAGCAGGGTGTAAGTGTTTCCAAGGGAATAGCAAGCCTGAGCCTCGACCGCGCGATCTCCCAGCTCCTGAGCCAGCACCAGTGTGCGCTTGTAGTGCTGCGCTGCCTTTTCAAACTCTCCTAAAAATATGTGGGAGTTTCCGAGGTTGCTATTCGCGCGTCTCTCCGCCGCTTTGTCTCCGAACTCCCTGGCGATCTTCAGCCTCTCGTTGTGGTAGTGAATCGCCTTCTGGAACTCCCCTAGGAGGTAAAAAGTGTTACCCAGATTCCCACAAGCGCGCCCTTGAGCAGCTGAGTCTCCCAACTCGCGCATCAGTGCCAGGTTCTCTTCGTAGTACCCCACAGCTTGTTGAAGACACTGTTTTATGTCCTCAGAAAATTCTCCGGGGTCGTGGTGGCCGCGACCACCCTGCTTCCCTTTCGCGTGGTAGACGTTTCCCAGGTTGTAGAGAGCCCGGCCTTCGCTCTGCTTGTCCCCGATCTCTCGGGAGATCTCCAAGTGTCTTTTACAGCAGATCATCGCTTCGTCGAATTTTCCCATGACTTTCAAGGTGTTGCCCAGATTCCCGCTGGACTTTGCTTCTCCCAGCTTGTCGTTCATTGTTCTGGCTAGGGTCAAATCGTGCTTGTGGTACTGCATCGCTTTGACGTAGTCTCCGAGGTAGAAGTACGCGTTTCCAAGCTGACTGTAGATCGCGCTCAGTGTTCGTAAATCGTCAGTTCCGGCTTGGATTGCTGCCTGGAAAAATGCTACTCCTGATCGGCAATCTCCAGCTTTACACAACCGCTCCCCTTCCAATGCTAACTCCAAACACATGTTGCTGTCGCTGCTGCCGTTCTGGAAATTAATGGAGTTGATTAATATTTTTTAATAGTATATTACACCCCTAGGGAAGTAAAATAAAATTTTAATGCTTTTATTATTATTATAATTATTATTAATTTATAAAAATTATTATAAATTATAAATTTTATAATTATAGTTATTATTTCTTTATTCATCGACCATGAAGTCGAAACTTCTTGCGGCCGTCCAAACAAAAATAATACATAGTACAGCATTTTATGAAAACAATCAAAGAAAAATAGATGTAAAAATAAAAATTGAAAGTTTGAATATATTATTAAAGTCCAAATTATGTTTGAACAATTTAATCAACGTAGATCACTCCTTATTGCAAATTGCATATAATAAAAACTCAAATAATAATGAATCTTTACACTGAAAAAAAAAAAAAAAAAATACTTTTATTCAATTAACAATTTCATGAGAATCAATTTAGCAGATAATAATTAATTTAAAAAATTTTTTTAACAAATAAATTATAGCAAAAAAAAATGAGTACAAAAAATTGACGTTTAGAAAATTTTAAAAGTAAAAAATGCAATTTTTCAGAAATAATTTTTTAGAGGAAGTTTATTTATTATAAACTTTATTTATTTATTATAAAATTATAAGAGTAAAAAAAATTTTATTCAACATTTTTTAAAAGAAAAACTGAAAAATTTTTTGGAGTAAAATTAAAAAAATTTATTTGAAAAAATAAAATATTAAAATGAAAATTAATATTCTTAATTATTGTTTATAAATTTTATGTAAAAAAAAATATCAAATAAAAATTTAAAGAAGAAATAAATAAATAAAAATATACTTACTTGATTATCAGCTGTCATATCAGTATTTTCTTCAGACATTTCTATAATAAATTTTATTTATATTTCCAAACAATAATTATTAACAAACAATTTCACAAACAACCACTTAACCTCACTCGGCATCAAAAATATTTTCTTAAAACAATTATTGATCTGTCAACTGCAATGCACATTTTTTGAAACAACAGCAACAATTAATAAAAATAATTACAACAATATTTAAAATGATAATGATAATTCATTGAGCGTTTTTTTTTCATTAATTAAAGGCGCGTCATCTGGCGTCATTCCGAGTTCGACAGAACCAAGTGCTTCAAGCAAGAGTTGACTCATACACCCTCATGTTTTTTATTCTTACCACATACATACATATGACATGTGTATATAAGTGAAGTAATAAATAGATTTGTGTGTGAGGGTAATGAGTAACAGACTTAACAGCACACACCCGGTTGGGTCAATTTCCAACAAACTGCAGTCACGGAATTTTGAAATTAAAAATATTCCCGCCAGATGTCAGCTGAGATCAAGAGTTGGAATTAATCAGAGTAGAGGCCGGTCCAATCGTACGGAATCTTTTTACGTGACCACTCGTCACATTTACTTCAATAAAAATTATTGATAAATATTTATTAAGCGTTTGTTATTTAAACAAATTCGGTGAAAAATGGCGCCAAATGCTGTACCTCAAGAAAAATTAGAAAAACCCTCCAGGGGTATCAATGCTGTATTACTCGGCCCACCTGGTAGTGGAAAAGGAACACAGGTATGACCTATGAACTTTGATTATTTCATAAATTTTACTCTTATTATTATTATCACTTGATCTTTGCTAATTGCTTCTTAAAATTATTATTATTATTGATTAGATTTTTTGCCAGACATTGGTTTTTTTTTTTAAAGGATTTAATAATGCAAATTTATGTATTTTTAAGTTCTATGGTGTAGAGATTATGAAAAGTCGTTTTTGAAAAATGGTTGAACCACTGTTTTGTTGCAAAAATGATTAATTTTTCAATAATGCTGCAGTTAGCCGTCAGCTGTCGATTTTTAAAATTTTAATAACAAATCAATTATAGTAAAAAAATGCTTCTAAAAATTTTTACTTATAATTTTATGTCATTAAAGTTAGCAGCCACTTGATAATCTTTTAATTTTATTTAACAAATAAATCTTTTCTGAAGAACTATTTTTAAAAAATTGCATTTATAATTTTTTAAAATTTCTAAATGTCAATTTTTTTTCTCATTCATTTTTGCCATTATTTATTTGTTAAAAAATTCTAAAAATTAATAAATTGCTGCTAAATTAAATTTTATTAATTTTCACATGTGAAACTTTTTAATTATTTTTTTTTTTAATAATTGCATTATTATAAAATTTTAAAATAATTTTTAATGTCATATTTTTCAAATTACACAAAATTATTTTCGAATTAATAAAAATTAATTTAGCATGACATTAAAGTTAGCTGTCACTATTATAATTGTTTTATTTTTTTTTTATTAAATAAATTTACTCCGAAAAATTGCATTTTTCACTTTTTTAATTTTCTAGATGTCAATTTTTTGTTCTTATTTTTTTTTGCCATAATTTATTTGTTAAAAAATTTTTTTTTAATTAATTATTGTCTACTAAATTGATTCTCATTAATTTAGCAGATAATTGATCATTTTCAGAATTTTTTTAACAAATCAATTATGGCAAAAAAAAATTATATAAAAAAATAGACATGTAAAAATTTTAAAAAATTAAAAATGCAATTTTTTAAAAATAATTTTTTAGAATTAATTTAATTGTTAGATGAAATTAAAAATTAATCAAGTGACAGCTGACTTTAAATTCATAAAATTTTATCTGTCAAAATTTATGAAAATTAAAAAAAAATTAATTTTAAACTCTAGTTTATTTATTAAAAAATTGTCAAGTGTTTGTTGATATCCGTATCATGATTATTTAATATCCATTTTCATTACCAGTTATGTAAAACATTGATTATTTACAAATCTACAAATCATAAATAAAGATATATTAAAATTTTATTTTTAATCTATAAAATAATTTTATAAGTTAAAAAAAATTTTTTTGAATAAAAAAAATTAATTTTTATACTTAAAAAAATTTTTTTGTAATTTAAACTAATGGTTGATAAATATTAAAATCATGATTAATTATTTTCTAACAAAAATAATAATTTTCAGGCTCCATTATTCAAAGAGAGATACTGCGTGTGTCACTTATCAACTGGGGACATGCTGCGAGCAGAAATAGAATCTGGATCAAAGCTTGGCGCCGAATTGAAGAAAATAATGGACGAGGGCAAGCTCGTCAGCGACGACCTGGTTGTCAACATGATCGACAGTAATTTAAATAAACCAGAATGCAAGCGCGGATTTCTCTTGGACGGATTCCCAAGGAGCGTTCCTCAGGCGGAGAAGCTTGACGAGATGCTCCAGAAGCGTAAAACTAAGCTTGACGCTGTCATCGAGTTCGGGATAGATGACAACTTGCTGATGAAGCGAATCTCAGGGAGGTTGCTCCACCAACCCAGCGGTAGGACTTACCACGAGGAGTTTGCGCCTCCGAAGGTCCCGATGAAGGATGACATTACCGGTGAGCCGCTGACCAGGAGGTCTGACGACAACGCTGAAGCCCTAAAGAAGAGGCTGGTCACTTATCATACCCAGACTCAGCCGCTCGTGGACTACTATGCCCTCCAGGGGATCCACAATTACGTAAATGCTGCCAAGTCCAGCGAGCAAGTCTTCAAGGACATTGACAGTATTTTTATGAAAGCCATTAAGCATGATTCGAGCAAAGGATTCTTCAGTAGATTCTTTTAAATGTCTGAGGGCATTTTTGTTACTTGACCTTGGTAATTTCGGTTAGTCTTATTACTAATTGCTTTGTTTGTTATTATTTTTGGCTGAAAAAATTATTTTGGTATCTAAAAAAATTTTGGTAATTATTTACAAGTGGGATCTACTTTTGTTATTTTCATTTTTTTGAACGAAATTTTTTTTTTTAATTTTGATATATTTTTTTTTAAATTCAAAAAAAACAATGAACAATTTAACAAAAAAAAAAAAAAAAAAAAAAGTTGATTACCACAATTTTAACAAATTAAAAAAAAATTTATAAATTTTTTAGAAAATTGTGATTTTTTTTTCAATTGTTCGTTTTTTTTTTTTATGTACTTTTAAAAAAAAAATGAAATATAAATTTTATCTAAAAACATGAGAGCCAAAATTTTTTCCAACAAAAAAGTTATCGAAATCTTTATTTTTTTATTTCACGAATTTTTTATCATAAATATGCCTAAAATAAGCAGAATAAAAAAAAATTGAAAATATTTATTTTTTACCTAGTTATGGCCAAAAATAGGTTTGACCCCACTTGTAAATAATTACAAAAATTTTTTAATTAATTCTGGGTGAAAATTTTTTTTTACTTCAAAGTAAAATTAAAAAAAAATTATTTTGAAAATTAAAATTGAAATTATATATATATATATATATATATATATATATATATATATATATATATATATATATATATATATATATATATTAAAAAAAAAAAGGTCAAGTTACAGTAGAATAATTGTTATCAGACTTAAAAGTAAAAAAAAGAATATTTTTCTTGTTGAAAGTAGTTGTAAGATGTCTAAATATTATATATTTACAGTCAGAGCTTTTAATAAATCTTCAAGGTGATTGATTTTATTAGCAAGTTAATAATAATAATAATAGTAATTGATGATAGCTTCCAATTTAAACTACTTCAATAAAACAAATAACGTCTAAATTTATAGAATGCCAGTTAGTGTTGTATTAACTCGATAAAAAACACTAATAGAACACCATTTATTTACTCAATATTTTTTACAAAACTAAATATTTTTTCATTGCAAACTGTTTAAATATTTGCGCACACGATGTTTTACATAACTCCTTTATCAGTGCAATTAAAATGTATCAATTAAACCAATTAATAAATAACTGCCGCTTGCTCTAATATTAATCGTTGGCTGTAGAAAAATAAAACGAATAAATATATATTTAAATAGTTAATAAATCAAGATAAACCGAAGTGATAACTGCATTAAATAAAAAAAAAAAAAAAAAATACAAGTTATCATTTGATATAAATGCTCTAGATGCCTAATGTAAATATTACAGAATATTTTAGATAATAATAATAAACAAAACAATTTAACGAAAAATTGAAAACCTAGATTAGACTAGAGTTTATTCTTTGTCAACATTTCTGCTATGCAGATCATTGTAACGAATGAGAGTGAGTTAACTAATAAAAATGAATTAAACTAAAACATTTTTTTGATTTATGATAATGATAGCAAATATTTTAAAAAATAATTGCTATTTTTGTATGAAAATGAAGTTAGCTAACATTTAAAAATTTTTAGAAATTTTTTATTGAAAAAATTTTAACTAAATTAGAAAAAAAAAATTTCACTTGTAAAAAACTTGAAAAATTTTAAGTGTAATTTTTTTTAGTTGCAATTTAATTAATAAAAAAATTCAAAAAATTTTTTAGACTTCTGCTAAAACTTCAGTTTCATATTTTTGTAAGAAAAAAATTTTTTTTAATTACATAAAAATTGCGTAATTTCAGAGGTCAATTTAATTTTTTTAACGATTTAATTTATCTTACATATATAATTTCAGTGACCGGTAAACCGCAGCTTCATGCAAACTCGCCTTTGGAGCGTTATCATGACAACGTTGATGGCGCTTATAAAAACAAACCACCTGTGCAGTGTCCAAATAAGTGCACCTGGCAACCTGATTTCTCTCAATAAAAAATCAAGCTACGGGAAATTGAAATAATGTGCGAGAAAAATTAACAATAAACAAGTGGACGATCAGGAAAAAAAGCGTAAGCAAAAATGTTTGTCTACCTAAGTAAAAAAATAGCAATACCAAATAACTACTGTCTGAATTGCATTGCCTGGAGCCAGCGTCACGGGTACATAGCAGTGGGAGGCGAAGATGGCCTGCTAAAAGTCCTGAGAGTGGACGCGAGTCCAGGGAGCGGAAATGCCAAATCCAGGTCGCTGGCAGCGTCGAGCAACTTGAGCATGAACCAGAGCCTGGAGGGGCACAACGGACACGTCCAGGTGGTGACCTGGAACGAAGAGTACCAGAAGCTGACCTCCAGCGACCAGAACGGCGTGATAATCGTCTGGATGCTGTACAAAGGCTCCTGGTACGAAGAGATGATCAACAACCGGAACAAGTCCGTGGTGAAAGGCATGTCCTGGAGCATCGACGGCCAGAAAATCTGCATCGTCTATGAGGACGGCGCGGTGATCGTCGGCGCGGTTGACGGGAACCGAATCTGGGGCAAGGAGTTGAAGAACACCTGGCTGTCCGCGGTTCAATGGTCGCCGGACGGCAAGCTGCTGCTCTTTGGCCTAAAAAGCGGCGCTGTTCATCTCTACGACAACCAGGGAGTCTTCCTGACCAACATCCAGATGAACCTGCCCGCCAGTCCGCAGTCAATCGTCGCCATCCACTGGTACAACGGGAAATTCGGGTACACAGCGGTTGACTGTCCCAGTCTGGCGATCTGCTACGAAAGCGGGCGCTTGCAGCTGATGCGAGACGCTGCCGACAGCGAGCCGATCATCGTTGAGACCGGAATCACCAATGTTTGGTGCTCCTGGAACACCTACGGGTCAATCCTGGCCGTGGTTGGCATCCAGTCGACCATAATGAGCAACGAGGCTAAAGATAATAACGTAATTCAATTTTACAGCGCATTCGGGAGACTGCTGAGGATTCTCAAGGTTCCTGGCAGGGAAATAACATCTTGCTCCTGGGAAGGAGGCTCTTTGAGAGTCGCTCTGGCCGTCGACTCCCACATCTACTTCGCGAACATCCGTCCTAAGTACAAGTGGACCTACTTCAGCAACACAGTGGCTTTTACCAACGAGAAGGTCACCAAGGACGGGACTTGCGTGACCTTTTGGAACACCAGCAGCAACACCTCTTGCACCAAGTACGTGAGCTCCTTGATTTCAGTCGCTTCTTCGGGGGAGCACTGCTGCCTGGCGGTCAGAAATGACCCGTCGGTCAACGAGCAGTTTGCTCTGCTGGTTTGCAACACTATTGCGACGACTATTGACATCAAGCACCTGGACCTGGAGCCGATCTGGATCTGCATGGTCAGTTCCTCGGTGATCGTCGCTTCCAAGAACAATTTCTTGATCTGGAACTTCAGGACCCCGAGGACTGTGGGACAATCAAAGGTCAGGCGTGATAAGATCTATCATGTTGATGACACTCCGACTGGAGTCACCGAGGTGATCTACGACCTGGACCGTGACAGAAGTTACGAGACTCCTATCAACACCAAGGCGACCATGGATCCCATCAGCTGTCTAGCAGCGACTGAGAAGATCCTGCTGGTCGCTAGAGAGTCGGGGATGATCCAGAGGTATTCTCTGCCTCATGTCACCTTGACTAACCGCTACACCGCTTCTTCAAAGCCCGCGTATCTCGCTATCAATTGCAACTCCACCAGAGCTTCAATTATCAACAGCAATGGAGTTCTCACCATGCTGGACCTGGAGCATAAGAAGGAACCTGAGAGGGAGGAGGTGAGCAAGTTTGAACGGAAGGACGTCTGGGACATGTGCTGGGCTCAGGACAATCCTTCCTTGCTGGCGATCATGGAGAAAGCCAGGATGTACGTTCTCAGAGGTCTAGACCCGGAGGAGCCAATAACCTGCTCCGGGTATATTTGCTCTTTTCAGGAGCTCGAGATCAGGTGTGTCCTGCTGGACGAATTGATGGTCAAGCCTGAGGATAACAAGTTGGACTTGATTATCGACCTGGAAGTTAAGTCTCTGAGAGACACCAAGGAGCTACTGACCAAGGTAGGACTCAAAGAAGCTCACGATTTTATTTTAGACAATCCTCATCCTCGGCTTTGGCGTCTGCTTGCTGAGTCAGCATTGAAAGAGCGAGACCTGGAGGCTGCTGAAAATGCTATGGTCAGGTGCACAGATTATTTAGGGATTCAGTTCATCAAGCGGCTCCAGGCGATACACAATGACCAATTAAAATGCGCGGAAGTCGCCGCCTTTTTGGGTAACTATGACGAAGCGGAAAAATTGTATCTTGATTTAGATAGAAGAGATCTTGCGATATCTTTGAGGCAGAAATTGGGGGATTATTTTCGCGTGTTGCAGCTAATGAAAATGGGACTAGCTGGGACTGACAAGCAGATGGAGCAGGCTTATAATAAGATTGGAGATCATTTTGCGGAGAGGCAGAATTGGGAGAGCGCTAAGGATTATTATGAGAATGCCAGGAATATTGACCAGTTGATACAGTGTTATTACAAGCTTGAGAGCTATGACTTGTTGGCGGGAACTGTCGAGCAGTTGCCTGATAAGTCGCCGGTTTTGAAGAATGTGGCGAGGATGCTGGCTTCGGTGGGAATGTGTCAGCAGGCTGTGGAGGCGTATATCAAGTATGGGGATGTCAAGCAAGCGGTGGACACTTGTGTCAGGCTGAATCATTGGGACCAAGCGGTTGATTTGGCGAAAACTTACAAGATGGCCCAGATAAATGATTTGCTGAATAAATACGCGAGCCATTTGCTGGTCAATGGAAAACGGCTGCAGGCGATTGAGCTTTACAAAAGCGCGAATTGTTTCTTGGAAGCTGCGAAATTATTGGTGAGTCTTGCTGACCAGCAGGCCAAGACTCGCGCTAATCCGTTAAGGGTCAAGAAATTGTACGTGTTGTCAGCTTTACTGATTGAGGATCACATTAACAGCAGAGCGGTGAAGAAAGGCGCGAGAAGCAATGTCATGATGGGGCTCAGCGAGAGCAATGAAGATGCTAGGATAATTGAAAATGCCTGGAGAGGTGCCGAGGCTTACCATTTTCTCCTGATGGCCAATCGGCAAATTTACGTGGGCGATACTGACGCCGCGATGAAAATTGCCTTGAGGCTGAGGGAGTATGAAGATATTTTGGAATGCGAGGACATTTATTGTCTTCTCGCGCTGGCTAGTGCGAACAACAGGGCTTTTGCCACCTGCTCCAAGGCTTTTATCAAACTGGAGGGCTTGGAGAAAATTTCGAAGAGCAAGAGGGAGGAGTATGAAGAACTTGCTTTGCAGATTTTTATTAATCATCCTCCCAAGGACGGCAAGCCCAGCAAGGCTGAGTGTGTTAATTGTGAGACACTCGTTCCTGATTGGTGTGTAGCTTGTCCTAATTGTGCGACCAGGTTCCCGGCCTGTGTCGTCACTGGGAAACCCCTGATGGATCTCACTACTGCGTGGATTTGCACTACCTGCAGGCATCACACTGCTTCCGAGAGGGATGTTGTTAATATTAATGCATGCCCTCTTTGTCATAGTATTATTACTTATATGTAGAAAAGGTAAGTTCTTTTTATTGACGTGATTGGTGGAGGATTTTGAGAGACAGTTTTAGTTTGTTTTAATTTGAAGAAGAAAATTTTTTAATTTTGAAGTAAGTTAAGTTGATTAAATCAAAATAATTTCATTTTTATTGGTTTTAAGCTAAGTATTTTGTGATTGTATCCGTCCAATATTAATAAATAATATACATTTATATTTATTAAAAATTTTTATTTCAAACTTTAATAATCTATAATAATAATCTATATTATTAAGAGAATAAGAAAAATCTTGTGAACTATTAACATTTTTAAAGATATAAGCTCACCCTGACATTATACTGATCGATACCTTTCATTTGAGTACCCACATCAATTTTTCATATATTTTATATATGTATATATGAAAAATATATCAAAATGCATGTGGGTACTCAAATGAAAGCTCTTGATGAGTATAACATCGGGATGAGCTTATATCTTCAAAAACGTCAATAGTTGAAAAAGAACACTGCAATTTAACATAATTAAGAAACGACCTTGTATCTTGTGAACTATTGACATTTTCAAAGATATAAGCTCATCCCGATGTTACACTCATCGAGACCTTTCATTTGAGTACCCACATCAATTTTTCATATATTTTATATATTTAAATATATTATATATATGTATATATAAAAAATATATCAAAACGCATGTGGGTACTCAAATGAAAGCTCTTAATGAGTGTAACATCGGGATGAGGTTAGATCTTTAAAAAAGTTAATAGATAAGAAAGTACGGTGCAGGTTAACAAAAGTCATTATTTTACAAAGCAAAATTTCATTTATTTATAGTTCATAAGTCACGGCAGTCACATAGTGACTGCAAGGTTGCTAGTAATAATATATTTTTTAAAATTATTATTATTTTAAAAAATTTATTACTATTATTATTATTATTATTATTATTAAAACTTTTGTCAATTTTTTTTCAACCAAGTACTTTATGACAAAAAATAAATTGAAATCTTAAAATGTAACAGCCAAAACTTAGTAATATATCTCAAAAGAGTTCGGCGGTTATTAAAAGACTGAAGTTCTCCATATCGCTTCAAAAATGAGAAATATCGATTACAGCCATGCGTGACGACAACAAAGAGTATTTTAAAACTATAAATGATGCTCTTTGATAGTAACAAGTCTTTGTATTTCTGACATTAGATCAATAAGAATATTAAATTCGCTAATATCTCTTCTTCCTGAAAATGCAACAACAAAAGCCGAGTTTCCATTTATCATCAATCATTACCATCAAACGTGAAATATTTTCAACTAACAAGGATGGTATTTTTCAACAACCCTGACTGGCGAATGGGGAAGCTTTTGCTCTGTTCTTTTGGTGCCTGGCCGTCTCAGTCTTATCGAACTCGTCGATTTCTTAGCATTTCTACCATTTTCATCGTCCAGAGTATTTTTGTTCTCGAGGTTCTATTTATCTGTTCATTAATTTAAATTTTATTATTTTTTAAAAATATTCTTTAATACAAAATATATTTTAAAAAATTAGATAATTAAATTGGTGACAGTCTGGAATAGTATAGAAATGGTAACAGAATGCCTTCCTATGTTGTCGCTGCACATTGTCGCTAATATAAAAATGTCTAATTGCTTGATTAATTTAAAAAAAGTGAGTATTTATTTGAATTTAATTATTATTTTTATTTATTAGTAGATTTTTTGTTATTTTATTTTATTAATGAGACTGATATAGATAAAAAAATTACTGAATCACATCGAAAATGATTATCAATCAGATTTATCAAAATCTGAAGTACGAACCCTGTTGCAAGACAGACATTTTCATAAAAAAATAATAACTGTATACGTAAGTAAGTATTTTTATAATTAATTTATGTAAATTATATTTATACATTGTAAAAAAATCGGGATTTTAATTTTTTTTTCGGCTTTAAAAATTAAATATTTAAAAAATTATTCAATTTAGTCAATGAAAAAAAAAAAATCAAAAATTATTTTTGAAAAATTTTAAGTCCTGAAAATTTTTTAAAGTGTAAAAAAATTTTTTTTATGATTTTATTACAATTTTATTAACATTGTTAAAAAAGTTTACATTTATGCAATCGCTGGAGCATTTGCCGCAATACCAGCAATCACAAAACTTTTGGATATTCTAATGCCACTAAATGAGTCTCGACCGAAGCAGTTTTTTTATCAAGCCGAATATTTTGTCAATCAGGATGAATATTCGACGTTTATTTACATTCACGGTTATCTGACACTGCCATTTCCGATGACTATTTGTGTCGCTTACGACTTTCTTTACTCAGCTTGCAGTCACCATGTCTGCAGTATGTTCAAAATTACTGGGTAAAGACCGAATTTTAAGTCTAAAAAATTTTACTTTCTACCAAAATTGATTTTTTTGCATGCATTAAACGTGAGCGTTAAGAAAATTAAAAATTGATTAGTTTATTATTTTTTTAGAAATTTATAATTTTCATGTGAGGATATCTTAGGCTTTAAAACTCTCGACAAATTTTTTTAACTTCCCGCTAAAAAAATTAAAAATTTTCAAAAATCGGAAAGTTATTGGTTTTACCCCGTTTTTCGAAAATTTCGAAAGATTTGATTAAACTAAGCGGCGTTCCAAAGAATTTCATTGCCCTTAGATTTCTGATAGTAGTTCAAAAAATTTGAGTCGATTAATTTTGAAAAATCTCAAAAATTAAATTTCCAAAAATTCGATTTTTTTGGAATAACGTTTAAACCGCTATACCAATCAATTCCAAAAACTAATCAGCCTTTTACCTTAAAATTCCACATCGATCGCCACCGGTCCGGTCAAAATCGGTTGATTCGTTCGTGAGATATCTTTGTTAAAAAAAAGTGAAAAAAATGTTTTTTTCAGAATTTCTATGAAATTTTCGGCCTGATCAGTTCACGCTCTAAGATTTCTAAAAGAGTTCAAAAAAATGCGTCGAATGCTGTGAACCGCGAGAAAATCGGTTGATTCATTGAAAAGTTATTTAAATAATAGTGTTATATGAAACTTCTATCAGAATTTTTTGAGTTCGGAGAGCTTAAAATAAATCAAAAATAAAATAAATGAAATATTTCACGTTTAGGTGTAGAGTTAGCGGAAAGTTGCAAGGATAGCCTTTAGGGTCAACTATTTTCCTAATTGTTTTGTGTTTTTTGTTTCTGTGATTGATGTTTTAAGGATTTGAAAAATTTACAAATAACACAAGCGCTTAAGGCATGCACATTTGGATTTTCCAAAATTTTTTTGTAATTTTCCCTTAAGCTTAATAAAAAAATTTGTAATAATAATTACATAAATAATAATAATAAATTAATTTCAGAGATCGTTTAAAAAATATTGACAATAATATTTCTTTGGCGGAAGGAGAAAAATTTTTTCAAAATTCTGACCAACAAGACAAAATTCATAAATCATTAATCGAATGCATTAAAATGCAAAAATTAATTCTAAGGTTTGTTATTATTATTTTTAACTAAAAATAAAAATTAATTATTTAATTTTTTAGTTACATTAATTGTTACGAACGGATTTTTTCTGTAAGTTTATTTCTAGTAGTGGGAGTTAACATGTTTTCTTTGTGCTTCACAAGCTTACAGGTAATAAGTTTCAGTTGCACGCTTAGAATAATCTTTACTTTAATAAAATTGTGAATTATAAATAATTTATAGAGTTTAATAATAATAAATCAAGTAAGCGACGCTTTTTCATATATGTTTTACGGTTTTGGAGAACTGGTTCATTTATTCCTCCTGAATTACCAAGGCCAAAATATAATAAACCACAGTGAAAATTTTTATAACTCTGCGTAAATATTATCAAGTCTTTAAATTAATAATAAAATTTATTTTTAAGTATTATAGGTTTCAAACAAATTGGCATAATTTTTCACTAAAGTCCAAAAAACTTTACATTTTAATTATTATGAGAAGCTCTGATTTTGCGGCAATAAGGGCCGAAAAATTAATTGTCATGTCATTCAACAGTTTCAGCACTGTGAGAAAAAAATATAAATTTTTTTCATTTAATAATAATAATAATAATTACTTTAAACAAAATTTTGATTTTCGTAGATACTAAAAACTTCAGTGTCATACTTGATGGTTTTTAATTCCCTCCGATAATTAAATAAGTGAAAATTAAATCTTAGATATTAGATTAGTTACTTCTATACCAATAAAATAAATTTAGCATCAATTCAATTTTTTTCTTTTATCAATAAGTCCATCAAATTTTTTAAAAATTTACTTTTTACACTAAACTTTTGTTCTAACTATTACACACGATAATATATAAGCTTATCCTAATAGAGCACTCATCAAGAGCTTTCATTTAAATACCCACATACATTTTGATATATTTTTCATGTATACATATATATAAATATATAAAATATATGAAAAATTGATGTGGGTACTCAAATGAAAGGTCTCGATAAGCGTAACATCAGGATGAGCTTATATCTAGAAAAATGTCAAAAATAAAGAAATGACGTTGTATTTTGTCTACGAATGATATTTTGAACGATATAAGCTCATTCTGGAGTTACACTTATCAAGACCTTTCATTTGAATACCCACACGAATTTTTTTTATATTTTATATATTTCACAAATATGAGAAATATATATTTATATCATATATATAAAATATATGAAAAAAATCGTGTGGGTACTCAAATGAAAGGTCTCGATGAGCATAACATCAGGATGAGCTTATATCCAGAAAAATGTCAAAAATAAAGAAACAAAGACGTTGTATTTTGTCTCCTAATGATATTTTTATCTATTTAAGCTCATCTTGATGTTACATTTATCGAGACTCTTTATTTTAATATCCACACGAATTTATGTGTAAATTTAACATTTACTGTGTGAAATTAACACAAAAAAGTGTTAAACATTTAACACAAAATTTTTTACTGTGTATGGTAACTACTTTGGCAACGGTTTAATGTTAATAAATAAAATTTGCATAAGCATCATAGAAATTTCTGTCGATTCCTTCATCAAAGTAAGTTTTTAAACGGATAATTCTCCACCAAAATCAAAATTTAACAAACTTTTTTTTCAGCTTATCAAGCTTTCATACTCTGCGTGCAATTTCCTTCAACAGTCATCCTAAAAAATTATCGACCAATTATTAATCATCAAACCATTAAAGAATTCATAATTTTAAAATAGTTTTTACCACCTAAAAAAAAAAAATATCAAACAATCAACGGCATGAATAATGTTTTTTTATATAATAATGTATAATTTAAAAAGTTTTTACCATTTTTATCGAACAAACCTTTGCAAAAATTTATTGGCCAACCATTAAAAAAATTAAGGAAGCCATAAATAAATTTATTTCATTAAATTCTTAATAAATTTCATTTTTTTTAAATCATCAAAAATTTTGCAATCTTTCAATTATTTTTTTTTTTAATTTTTTTTTTTTAGTATTCAATAAAATTCGACATAATCGAGTAATTTTCTTAAATTCCGAAGTAAACTCTTCAACAGTTGACCACAAACTGAGTCCCGACTATCTTCGATCATACATTCAACACTTACAGCAAAAGCCGCTCTTCTTTTTCCGGGAAGAAACTGTCAAAGCTGTCATTACGCACCCGGTAATTTTTATCGTTTCCATACCAAGTCACCCTTTCCTTCATTTATTATTCACGATACGTGAGAATATAGCTTGCAAAAAAAGTCACCAAGAAGTGCGTGGCTAGCAATTTCCATGAATTATTAACAAACATAAGTAAAGAAAAGGCCGCAAAATTATGGATTGATTCTTTGGATTATTCGTTTGGCTACAAAATACAAAGTAGTATTTATGTCGATATCTGTATTTACATAATATTATGTTTGAACATAGACAGGAGTTTATTGTAGATTATATAATATAGCCACGACAATTTCACCCTATGAATATTTAAAGACCTTTTCTTTCCCGGTAGCGTAAGAAATAAAACTTACACGCATGCAGAAAATTAAACTCGCTATGACGATTTTGTTCTAATAATAAAAGGTAAGTATATGGCTTAGCGTCAGCGGAGAACGCTAAAAGGGTCGAAGTCATAAGTTTTTTTGGAACGTCATCTATAAGAAGATACATCAAACACTTTTGCTTTGAATAGAAAGAGAATTCAAGATCTATTTCTATTTCTTCTTGACATTTTCTTTAGGATGAAGGAGACTTTACTTCCTGTGAGTTTCTTTATCCTGAAGTCCATTGGACTGTGGCAGCCGGTACACTGGAAGGGATTTAAAACTTTACTCTATTCACTGTTTACGGGGTTTAGTTTTGTCATATTGTTTACCGATACTGGCTGTCAGATCGTTGATTGTTTCGTTACCTGCAAAACTGTCGCCGATTATGCGGACCACTCTTTCATCCTACTGACCATGATCGGGATTTGTATTAAAATGGGCAGTATTATTAAGAACCGTAATAGGATTGTCGAGTTGATTGAGAGACTACAGACCGGCGCTTTTCAGGATAAAAATCCGGATGAGGAAAGGATTTTGAAGGAGTTTGATAGTATTATGAAGTAAGATTGTCTCTTCATTTTTGTGATTGTTGATTTTTTTTTTAATTATCAGTTTATGGAAAATTTTTTTAAATTAAACTTTTTTGAAATTATTTTTTTTTTTTAAGTACTTTTTTTACGGTATCATGAAATAAAATTAATTTAATTGTTTTTTTTTGTAATTGTCAATTTATGAGATAAATTTTTAAAAGTTTTAAAAATTAATAGATAATTTAATAAAATGTTCAAATCACAGAGTCAGATCTTATAAAATTTTTTATGATTAGAAATTAATGTAAAAATTAATAAATTTTCAGAAAATTATAAAAATATCGACCTGTAAAAAATAGGAAAGAAGGTGTATAAATTAAAAAAAATTTATTGACTTTTTTTAAATTGTTAGTTTTATAAAAAAAATTTTTTTTCGATTAAAATTTTCAATAATTTTTCAAAGTGTTGAAAAGAAAAATTAATAACGGAATGTAAGACTTAAATGTCATAAAATTTTTTATAAATTAAAATTATTATTATCGAGAAAATTTTTTAAAAATAAAATAAAAAAAATTTCTTTCCTAATTTTAGACATTAGTATATGATGAAATAAATAGGCGCAAATTCGGGGTATTACAAGTTTATTAGATTGGCAAAGATAATTAGAAATATTAACATTATAAATATACATAAGTAAATATAAAATAGATCTCTTCGATACGAGGGCTAAAGCCAGACTGACTCATTTGTCTTTACAATAGAGTAATTATAATAAGGCCCTTAGGTATTTATATGACTCATTTATCGATGAGCTCATGTCTTTCGTATCCTCAACAGTATAAATAAAAAAATTTTCCGAATAATTTTTCCAATTAATTTTAAATTCTTTTTAATCAAAAACTCTTTTTCCAGATGGAGAACAATATTATTCGGTATCTTCGTTCAAATGGGAACAGTCAATCTGATAATATCGTCAGCACTGTATTTAGCACCTCACCGAATAACAATAACAAAATTGTACCTGCCGTGGGACACAAAGACACTTGAGGGGTACTGGACAGCGTGGGTGTTGCAGGCGATTTCCCGTTTCTTCGGTGGGCCTGTAAACGTGGCCTGCGACAGTCTAGTTTCCGGAGTAATGTACCGAGCATCCGCACAGTTCAAGATCCTGGCGAGTCGACTTCGCGGATTCCTTCTCGAGCCTCAATATCCAGAGGAGAGTAATAATAATAATAAAAATGTTAAATACGATTATCATAGAGTGGAAAAACACGAAGCGGAGAAAATGACCGAATTAGTGAAAGAACACCTGGAGATTATACAGTTGAGTAGCCGCTGGGCCTGTTATTATATTATCGCGATTCGATTTGTTGGATAGTAGAGGAGTAGGTATAGGCACTAGCTTATTTCCTAGCTTGCTACCTCCTGTTCGACATAGGCAGGTGCCACCAAAATGAACAAAATCACTTTAAATGGTATAATGTCTGTAATGTTGTTAATACTCTTAGGATTATTACAATGCTCAACGATATCTTTGGGTTCGTTATTTTCATGCAGTACTGCGTTAGTTCCACAGTCCTCTGCGTTACGGTCTTCGTCTTCGCTCAGGTCAGACAATTTGACACTCATTGTGCTATGATGATTACTTACACTGGATGTCTGTATTTCCAAATTTATCTTCTTTGCTCCGCTGGAACTCAGATGACTTCTCAGGTGAGGATAATATTTTCATATTTTTTGTTCATTTTCAGTCTCGATGCGAAAATAAAAAATCTTGCCAATCATTTGTCTATTTTCGACCCTTACGAATCCTTTAGCGGCTGGATCGTGCATGAAAAAAGGTAACGCTTTGAATTATAGACTCAAATAAAATTCAATTAGTTAAAAAATGTCAGAAATTTGGAATTTTTAAGGTTTAATTTACAAATTTTGGAGTTTTACGGATGATAATTGAAGATTATAGTGTGATTATAAAAATTGCTTGGAGTGTCATTATTCATTATTGACTTTTTATATTTTAATGACTTTATTTTTAGTTATATGATGGACAATGATAATCAATTTTTTTCTTTTTGGCTAATTTTGGTACTTTGAAGTTTGGTATTTTGTTCAAAATTACGTTACTAATTTTTTATTTTTAGATAATTATTTTTAGGTATTTTTTTTATTATTTAAGATTCAATATTTTTTATTTAATAAGTAAAGACCAAATTTTTATTCATAATTTTAGCCAACAAAAAAATGATTTTTTTATATTTGCCTCAATATATATAGTTTGAATAATTTTTAGAAATAATATCGTTATTATAAAGATCAATTTTTATAAATTGAATAAAATAAATGATGGAAAAAATTTTTACATAATTATTTAAACAATTTTAAATTATAAAAAATTGGCTATTGCTAAAAAAAAATTATATTTGAGCTCAAAAAATTGTAATAAAAATTTTTTGAAACTACAAAATTAAATTATAAAATTTTTTTTTGAAATAAAAATATGCTTGTCAAAAATATTTCTCACTTTCTTGATTAAACACAATATTGACATAATCTTTGGTTCTAATTCTGTTAATGATTTTCCAAATTCTGAAGATCAACACTGATTAGATTGAGATAATATTCGTTAATCATTTAACAAGAATCGCACTCCCACTCATTTACTAAAAACCCGGTGGCCAAATTTTAAGCAGGACACGCTCCATAAAAATTAAAATTTTTGAGTCTTTAGTATCCCTATTATTTTAAAACACTTAAAAGAGTCTTTCAACATTCTAAAGATCATTTATCTTCTTTAAATCTTCACCTGCAGTTTAATACGGCTACCTTTTTTTTCTAAGCCCTCGAAATTTTTACCAAGCGATTTTAAAAGTATTTTGCACTTGTTTTTTGGACATGACTTAATTTCCAAAGCCACATTCAAATTATTTTCCTATTTTTAAAATAATAAAACAAATATATTTATCCACAGAGTCAAAATTTTGTATCGTACATCTATACATTTGATTGGAATGAATTGACGGTAAAAACCAAAAAAAGTCTATTGATAATGATGATAAGATGCCACCGACCGCTAAAATTTTGCACTTGGAGTATGATCGAACTGTCTATCGAATCATTCAGCCAGGTACATAATTTTTCTAATATTCTAATTTAAAATAAATATTTATTTACGTTATTGTAATTTCAGATTGTCAAATTTTCTTACTCTGCTTATAATGTCCTCGCTCAGTCACAATCTTAATATAACACGTTCTAACAATACCTCACCAAAAAAAAAAAAAAAAAAAAAAAAGGAAAAGCAACAATTATAATTATTCACTTTTAAATATCACATATTAAATAAAAGTACCAAAAATTTTATGTACGAAAAAATAAACGACAATAATAATATTTTTACTGAAGTAAGTGTCAAATTAAATCTCAAATAATACCGGCAACACGTGTGCGTAAGTATTTAAGTTATTTGTCTAGTTATTTTATTTTTACAGGGAAAGGGGGGATTTCTTGCTAAATCCCCTTGTTTTTTTAAGTTTTTAGTTTCAAGTATGGTCAATTATTATTTTTTTTTTGGCTTAAAAGTCTCTTGAGAGATTAAGGTGTTCAATAGATCTAAGTTGTTGGTAAATTTAGTGGTCTGAATATATATAGTACCTTTTTCGAGTGTTTTTCATTTATAAATTTTATAAAATAACATTCTGATTTATTTTTGCACAATACTGATGATTTTTTTTTAAATTTAGTTAAAAAAAATTTCGAAGAGCTTTCTGAGAGTTGGCAAAAAATTTAATGGAAATCCAAATGTCAAAAATTGGAGTGAAAATTATAAATTTATAATTTTAAAAGATTATTGATTTTTATAGCGGGAAGTTAAAAATTGATTTGATAATAATAAAATCTGTCATATTGTCTTAATTATATGGATTATTATTTCAAACATATTGATATTCTTATGTGTAAAAACAAAATAATTAAAAAAACAAATTTTATCGAGCACAAAACTTAAATCTATTAAAAATTACTTGAAAAATTTATCATAAAAAATTTAATAGCGATAAAAAATATATAAAACTTTTAAAAGATCAATTCAAGTCGGGAAATTGAGAATAAAACTTAATTTAACTCAAAAAAAACTATTTAATAATAATAATTGTTATTATAAAACAAAATTTTCCAAATATTTAAAATTATTTATGCAATAAATTTGAATATCTGTAAAAAAACATTTTTTTTAATGCTTTTAATTCGAAAATAAAAAGTATGGAATTCAAATCTCGCGCGAAAATTTAAAATCCCGCAATTTCCCGCCAACCTGCGCAATAGATTACTCGTGACTCTGCGCAAGCGTAATCCCTCCAGCGCAACAGCCCATGGACCATGGACCGTGGACGCCAGGGGGTTCAGAAATTCCCTCAGCAGTGCGTCGCGTACCACCTCAGCGCGAGGGTGTAGAATTTTTTCGCCGGGACCTGTCCGAATGTTCCGGTGTTTAGCTTACAATCCTGTTATTATTGTTTGATATCGTTTTTGACAAAGAATCCAAAAGTTAAGTTCCAAAAATTAAACGGATGCCGTAGCGAGCGTGTGTGGGTATAAATTTCCCTTTTAAAATAGCCCGCGTGACCTGTGTTTATTAAAACGGTCGTTGAACCGTTCTGTGCTGGGTTTTATTGTATTCTAACACATAAATTACAGCTAATTATTGTAATAAAAATATTACACACACATAATACTAAATTTAATTAATATTTATATATTTATATATAACAATGAGTGGTTTTAAATATTTGTGCGTACTATTAGCGCTTTCTTGGATTGGAGTTACTTCTGCCCAGCTTAATTGTGACGCTGTCAGAACGATATTTGAAACACATGGGTTTCCATCTTCTGACATTCCGGAGGATCCTATTTTATGTAAGTTTAATATTCTCGTTTAATTACTCTTGCTGTCATTCGTGATAATTTAAGAAAATTAGTTCACTAATTTTTAAAAAATTTTCTGATAAAATTTTCAAGCTAAAAGTTTGAAACTTACTCCGAATTTTAATAGAAATAATAATTAATTAATTTAATGACATTATCGAATCTGGGAACATTGTTGTCAAAAAAATTAATTAATTAAATTTTTTGAACACTGAAAAATTTGGTCAATTTGTAGTATAGCAAAATGCAAATATTGGAACAAAAATTTTTTATGAATGAATTGACAGTTTGATAGTTTATGATAATTCTGGTTTTAACACCTGACAATTAATAATTTTTTAACAAATAAATTACTACAAAAAAGACTAGTGAATATTTATACTTTTAAATAACATTTTTTAAATTTGTCAAAGTTGTCTTATATTAAAGAAAAAAAAAATAAACACCAAATTAGTGAAAAATTTGGAGAAATATTAATAAAAATTTTTTTAAGAAAAAAAATATAAATTTGCGTACTTAAATTATTAAAAAAAAAATCAACAATGCCAAAAAAACGTTTAAAATTTTACAATTATAGTATTTTAACGAAAAATTAATTCTAGATAATATGTTATGTCAAAAAAATTGTTTTAACATAAATATTATATAAATTCTCAAAAATTAATTTTTTCTATCAATCTATTTGTTTAAATAAAAATAATTGAGTTTATTTAAAAATTCTGAAAATAAATTGTTAAAACAATCGGCAAATTTGAAAATTGCAGTAAAATATAATATATGATAATAAATAACGAAAAGTTCCATTGAAGAAAAAAGGTAGCGACAAGTGTGAAGTGAAATAAACAAAGAAAAATGTAAAACAAAATGGTAAAAGGGATTTCAACACTACGGGATGCAACAGGAACTTCTGTCATTGTTATTTGTATTACGAAATGACGTTCATTATCCCGGAAGCAACAATGCACAGTCAGAGATATAAAGAGAGACGGACCGAGTAAAAGGGGATGGGGTGCAGATGGAAAATGCCATCCCGGGTGGCAAACAGTGGTGGATTCTGTTTGACGTAAATGTATACCCGTGATAATTTTATATTTTCGGGTACATATACAAGCGTGAAGGATAATTCCTGCTAATATATATTTCCGATTTGTATTAATATTTCTTCCATAGAATTATTTACATATAAACAATTTTGGGGAGAAACGAATTGAATTAATTATTTATTTAACTTTCTTTGAATAAAAATACAAATTTTTAATTGAATTGAATTGAATTAAATTCTTGGTATGAATACATTTAATTATTAAATTCTAGCGACATTTGGATAAATATTAAAGGCTGAAGATAGTTTGAACTAAAATTGCTTTAGCAAAAAAATGTGAAGCTAAAGCAAAAGCTGAAATAATAATTCAAGATTAAAGTGGATAAAAAATTTAGTTTCAAAGAGTTTTTTGCAAAGGGGAAATGGATAAATGAAAATTAATATGTGGTTGAATACACATATATTTATATATACATTTATACAGAAGAAATAGTATAGGACCAATCGGTTCGCTTTCGTTTGCGCGCGTCCGACTGAAAGGGATTCGCGGATGTTAAAAGGGACCGCAGAGCATAAAAAGACCACTAGTTCTATCTCTTTTACACTCTCACTTTATATGTATATTTGGATATAACATTTGGAGTTATAGAGATTTAGTAATAAATCAAAAAAATTGTAAAAGCTTTTAGTAATTTTTATTATTTTTTATCGTATTATTGATATTGTTATTCATTGGATTTAAATTGAAATGTTTTTATTCTTTTGTAAGTAAATTTTATATGAAGTTATTAAATTTATGTCATTTAAATTTCAAATAATCACTATGTGACTGCCGTGACTTGTGAACTATAAATAAATACAATTTTTGTTTTATTAAATAATGACTTTTGTTAAATTGCATGGTATTTTCTTAACAAATAATGTTTTTAAAGATATAAGCACATCCCAATGTTACACACATCAAGAGCTTTCATTTGAGTACCACATGCATTTTTGATATATTTTTCATATATACATATATATAAAAATATAAAATATATCAAAAATTGATGAGGGTACTCAAATGAAAGGTCTCGACGAGTGTAATGTCGGAGTGAGCTTATATCTTTAAAAATGTCAATAGTTCACAAGATACAAGTTCATTTCTTAATTATGTATTTAGAGATAGACTATTTTTGAATGCAGCCTAAATACTTATTATAATAAATTGACTATTGGTGAGAATGATATGAAACCTTGAAAAGGCACAAATTCAAATCAAGACCTTTGCAATGACACTAAATTTCACTAAAAAAAAAACCGATTTTATCATATGACTATCCTAGAAACAATATTTTTTTTATTCTCTCAATAATATCGATAATAATAATGATAAAATAATTATAAAGAAATAAATTATCGACATGCAATATATAAATATAAACTGTAAGGATTCAACAGATAATATTCATAAAAATTTCACCTTGTGGCTGAGTCTTGTCATGCGTCAACCCGGCCACCCTTATTTAACACAATCACCTATACTGTATACTTAACAGCAATGTAAGTAATAATGTATAAGTAAAATGAAATGAAATGAAAGGGAGAGATCGCGATCCTATGGTATCGCATCGTTCGCTGGGACACCGTAGTCGTTTAGTTGTCCTGTAAGCGCTGAACAAAGCGCACGATTCATCGGCTATAAATTCAGGCTGATTCCTCTTCTTAGACTACCACCACAGTATCAATGTATAATGTATATATACATTTATATATAGATTAAAAGGTGGTACCGAGCACACATGTACGAGCAAAGAAAGGGAACGTCGCAAATCAGGCCTGAAACTCAGCGAATAAATCGGTTGACTTTCGGATTTATATTTATCGTTCGTACACCATATCTCACATATATCATCTGTACATCGTATTATACGTCTTTAAGATTTTTTAATTTTTTATTCATTCCACCCCTCATTCACATTCAATCTTTCATTTTTTTTTTTTTTTTTTTTTCCCAACAAGTCTGCACCAAAAAGTTTTTTTGCCCGTGAATTCTTTAACTATTTTTATGAGTAAAAAAACTATTTCTCAGTATCAGTCTAATAAAAAATAAACCCTTTACTATAATTATTATTATTTTAATTAAAAAAAAAATTTATAGATTTATTTAAAAAAAAATTATTTATTAGAAATTTTTGAACTTGTATTATTATTTAATTCTACAAATGGATTGAATACACTTTGATCTATATAGATAATAATTATAATGACGTACATGTGCATTAATCCTTGAAAAGTAAGAAAAAATAATGGATATAATTGATAGTATTAAGTACCAATGGATTTCGCAGAGAGTTTAGCAAGTGAATTATTTTACTGATAGATAATAAATTGAACGATATACGATGCTAATTGATCCATTACTGAGTACCGTTAAAGCGCGAGCGGCTAAAGATGAAAGTAACACCGCCAACACAGTACACACACATACACATAGGTCGCGATTTTATGCTGGTGAAGTAAAGGAAAAGGTACTTGCTCGGTATTATTTTACTCAATATATACAGAGTAAAAAAAGTATACAGAAATAAATGAAAATAAAAAGCTAAATATGGCAGTAACAAAGAAAACAACATCAATAGAAAACATGGTTTCTTTTATTTATAAAATGTTGAATAAATATAAATGAGTGGTTATTTGACATTCTGAAATGAAATAAAATATAAAAAAAAAAAAAAGTTACTATAAAAGAAAAGAAGTAAGAATAATGAGAGGAAAAAGAATATTGAATGGAATCATGAGGTTTTTCTTTGACTTACGCTTGTCTTTACAACTTTTTATGTTTTATGTTATTCTACCGACACTGCACTGTATTCTATATAAATACAAATAAATACGTGTCCATTATAAATGTACATGCATAAATGAATATCTCGAGTGTATTGTACATCCATAAAATATAATGTAAACGATATTTAACAAACGAGTTTAAATTAGAGGCGACTTTAATTTAAATTCTTTCCATAAATATTATTCACTGGAAATATATTGATTTGTTCAGTATTCACCATCATCATTCTCATTAACGTGTCGGCGTTTAATTTCAAGCTAATGTTATATTGCTTTTATTGTTCATCACCATTACTTTGTCTGCACAAAGTTATTTCGAGAAACTAATGTGCGTTTAATAGTCTAATTAACTTTTCAGTAATTACAGGTGAATAAATTCACGATTTATTCATTAAATTTCCCCGTTAGTTCATAAAATAATCCTTAATTTGAATAATTTACTTTCCATTAAAAAAAAAAATTATTTATCAAGTATTAAAAATTTTTACCCCGTCCGAGATTCGAACCCTGTGCGTTTCGTGTTATAGTTACCGCTCGATGTCTCTTTGCCACTATAAATTATTTAACTCAGTCCTGGCGTGTCGAAACCGAGATTTTGAGTATTTTTACGGTGTAATCATTAAGATGATGACCATTTTTGGAAGAGAAAGTTACGCAAAGGTATTTTTTCGGCGTAAAAATCCAAAGAAGGGGAGCAGAGCATTTAAAATTTAAAATTCTCGTTAATGATGGAGCATTTTTGCTGTGGGAATGAAACTAATGCCACTAATCGGCAAAGATCCGAATAGTCACGCGAATGAGGGTAAAGGGAGAGATAGAATAGATGTATCTAATATATAAAATATATAAGTGTGTATAAATGAGTAAATGAGTGGCGGAGGAGTATAACTAAGCTCGTAATAGCAAAAGAGTGGCTCGATATTCCGTTGGATCGTTAATCACTCGCCCTTTCCGGTTCATCCGTGACTTCCACGGATATTTCTCCGTCTCTGGCATCGGTGTCTTGTCTGGAGTCTTCACCAGCACTAACATCTTGGGTACTCGCTCATTCACAATCAGTAATATACAACCAGGGTGGCATCATGCTGAATAAAGTTAAATAAAGAGGAGCTCCATTTAAGGAGCTGAAGGCACGACAAAGAACAAGTAGCCCATCCGAACAAAACGGCCTATTGTTCGGGCTGGAAAAATTTTACCCAACGCAGAAATAGAATGAAGAGGAAAGAAAAGTTGAGGAACAAGGAACTAGCCAGGAGACGGATCATCCGGATCAAATTATGAATAATAGCTTCGTCAAGCTTTTTTACCGATTTTACCTTTTACTATCTTTTGTCTAACAATGTATTTTAATTTCTTTTTTTATGGTAATTTATCGGAAATTCGCGAGGAATTTTATGAAGCATATTTATTTAAAAAAAGAAAAAATAAATTTATTATTTTGAAAATTATATCCAAAAAATTGTCTTGAATGAAGAGAAAAAATTTTAAACCAAGAAAAATAAATGTTTTAAAATTTTTTAAGGACTTGTAAAATTTTTGAAAAATAAAAAAATTTCTTCATCACCTTCTGATGGGTCTCATCAATAATTTCATCGACAAAAATCCCACGTAGTTTATTTATTCACCATTTAATTGACTGTATAAATTGCGTTTACAAAGGTAACAAGAACAAAAAATGAACGTGGATCAAGTTCGCGGGTCTCAACACGCTCAAACACGTTCTTCTTCTTCTTCTTGTTACTTTTATTGTTATTGTTATTCTTCTTTTCCCAGAGGCCTGGTGCAGTCTTCAGTGTATTATATTAATACGAACAAGTGAGAAAGGATCTGCAGAAAATGATTCACCTCAAGGAGATAAAATCTCGGTGTTTCCCTTACAAACTTACAAACATCATCCGTTTCGTTTAATTTGATTTAATTCGACGTCCATTTTATTCGCCAGCCGACTTAAAACTCCTTTAGACTCTAGACGAGTCTGGAGTTTGTTAGCCATAGCCATATCTAACGTCTACTCTTGACTCACTGGCACTGGACTGGTACCTCGAACTAACCGAGTTAATGGGCTCTTACAAGTTTTAACTTATAAGTAATAATACTTGTAACTTATTACTTTTAAATAACGAGCCTGAATACATCTGATTAACAAGTGTTTTTAGCATGCCAGCGGGTTTTAATTATCTGAGACCTTTTAACGTGTCTTGGATCGTTTAAATGGATAGAAAAAAATTTATATTGTTAAGAAAATATCAATTAAAAAATATCAAATCGTAACGAGAATTTTTAAGGTAGACAGAACCATTAAAGTGCATCACAAAAATATATACTTATATAGAGAAGTAACAGAAAGAACTCTATACATTGTATTAAGTTAAAATAATTAAAATAAGTAAATGTAATTTAATAGAATTAAGTTTATGTAAGGTTATATGTACTCAGTCCTATTTCTAGGCCCTCAAGGCTGAAATAAATAATAATAATCATAATAACAAGAATTTTTAAGTGATTTAAATCAACAGACTGAAAAAATTACAAAAAAAAAATAAGTTTTTTGATAAAAACAATTAACTTGATTCTAAAGAAAAAATTCTAAACCAAAATCATTTTAAAGAATTTAATTGTTTAATTATTAATCAAGCAGAAAAATTCTTAAAAAAAGAAACTTTGGTCTGATTTAATCAACATAGTTTTTATTTTTGTCAAATCTTCTCTCTTCCTATTTTTCAAAAAATTGGATTTATTTATTTCTTTTTTTTTTTCTACACAGAAAAAAAAATTACTTAAGTCAAGTAAATAATTTTGAAGAATTTAATCTTCTTGATTTGAGTAGAAAAATTTTTAAGCTAAGAAATTTTTATTGGTTTAAATAAATTTTACTTGATTCAAGAATTTTTCGTCTTGGTTCAAGACAATGAAATTCTTCAAAATTATTTTCTTCGTTTAAGAATTTTTCTTTTGATTCAATTTAGATTTTTTTTTATGTGTACATGGTCAAATTTAATCAATTTAATTTTTAAAAAAATATTGAGACTTTTTTCCAAAAAAATTCAAATTTTCGATTATTTAACTAACCCCGCTTCCTCTTTGCGTTAATTTAAAATCTGAAAAGCAAATTTGCCTTAACAAATAATAATTAAGTGTGTGAGGACAAGAAGCAGTAGGAGTTAGGAGGTAGGTGTTTTGTTCACCGCGAAATCCATTAGGAGTATTTAAACTGATCGTTAACACCTTTTGAGAATAGAAGGAGAATGGAGGATGGACAAGGTCAACGAATCCCCCGAGAGTTTTGTAGCGACTTCTGCAGAAGCTGTCTGACCAAAACTTTCTTGTCTAAAGTCCAAAGTCTGCAGTATGAACAGAAGGGTGTGAGCATTATTTTATATATCTATGGACAGGAGAAGAAAAAAAAAGAAAGAATAAATAAGTTTGGCATCAGTATTAGTATTAGTATGAAGTTATTTGTTTGCCGGATAAAAAAGACACCAGCTGTTTCTTATACTAAGCTTTTTATTGGCGTCTTTATTCATATAATGCCTCTATATCCACTGCGGAGTTGAGAATTGAGAATTGAGAATTGAGAATGTAAGAAGGGGCCAGTGTCAAAGTGAGCGTTAACGTCTCGTCAAATTTGATCTTTACGAGTTAAGTAGTGTAGGATGTATTCTGTATTATAGAAGGCCCAATACTAAATATAAGCTCCTGCTATTTACAGTGACAATGACAAATAAAAAGTGTGACAGCTCGCATCTTAACTACGAGGAGGTCGTGTCGAATTTCGCAGATACGCCACCAATCACTTTTATTATGATATTAAATCAGTTAAAAAGAAATAATAATATCATATAATGAATTCATGGGAAGAATCAAGAATGCCGAACTAATAAGACTATATGATGATCGTGAGTAGAATTCTGACTCAGCGGTTTTAGTTACAGAAGAAAGAAGATATATGCATAGTAAGGATTGTCATGATTAACTTTTTAGTAAATATTTTTCGTCAATAAGCTATCGGTTGGTATTTTTTGTTATTATATTCTTCAGCCAAGTGTTTTTATTTATTTTAAACGTAAAAGTGCTTCAGGATAAATAAACATTCGAGTTACTTTACATGTCACTTGTAAGGTGGACGGTAAACATTTTTGAGAAATTTTTTTTGACAGACTTTTGTACATTTTTTGATTGCTTTTAAATTTTTTTTTTTTTTGATGGAAAATTTTTAAAAAGAAAATTTGCAATTTTTTTGATTGGCGATTCTTTAATTTTTTTTTTTTTTTTATAAAAAGTACTCTAAAAAAAAAAGTTTTCAATATCATTCAATTTTCTTTAGATCTTCAAAATTATATTTCCTCCATAAATTAAACCTCAAGTACCAAAAGAAAAAATCTTCAAAGCAAAGCTAATTTTTTTCCTCAATAAAAACTGTAACATTTACTCCCATAAAAAACGAAATATTTTATAAATCAGTGAAAGATTAGAGATAATATTTACTTAACACACTAATTTATATAAATGCCCGGAGCCGAACATTGTGTTTTTCGAGGCGTTTTACGGATTTAAAAAGTACCCCGTGCCAGCTAAAAATACTCTCTTAGCCATCAATCACCTCACCCTCGCCGCTAAATAAATAACCACCACACCACTACCAACCATACGAACCTTGTAATGATTTATCCGCCGTTAAAATAAGTCCCACTATATTCATTAATTTATTTATCCAGTCTGCAGTCCCTTATGCTGCTCTTATTCTATTACATTTTATTCACCATCAAGCAAAAATAAATTTTCTTAAAAAATTAGCACACATCTGACAATTTTAAAAATTTTTTCTTACTAAAAAAATTCCACATGTAAAATATTTGAAAAACTTTACGCGCAATTTTTTAAAAATATTTTTTTAGTTCTAATTTAATTAATAAAAATAAAATTTAATTATTTATGTTTAATTAGCAAATAAATATTTCCAAGTGCAGATTGTTAGAGCAGCTGATATGTGTCAAAAAAGTGATATGAGGCGGAAACTTTAAATTTCGAATTTGCGGGAAAAAATAAAAGTAAAAATTAAAATTTTTGTTGGGTCGGTGCGGTGCGGCAGTGAGTAGAGGCTTGGCTCCTACAATATCCAGGGTCCAGGGTCCAGAGCCGAGGCATAAAGGTACACGGTTAATGACGACGGAAGATGAAGGAGCTGAAAGGGACAAAACGTCCGACGGATTCCCGTGGTCACGGCAGCTGTGTTCGAATGAGTGGAGACGCTTTAAAAGTTACCGTACATAACAAATAACCCTCACACGCACAATACAACAATCTGAGCTGTGATGACGATCGTCCACACAAACAAACAAATTAAAAACTGTGTAAAATAATGTTTTGTTGTGTACTCTTCTCATCTGCAGTCTTTAAACTGTAGACTGTAGACCGTAGTTTGTAGCCGGTTTCATTTGACTCAGCAAAATGTTAATTTGTTCCCACACCGAGCTCGATAAAAATAACAAGAGTTTGTCTCGCGCTCCTGGAACCGCAATATGCCGCAAGGATATCATTTCGGCGACTGTTTAACAACTTTAACTCAAAGTTGGTCCATTTCAACTCCCATGATCAAGTTACTCGTACCTGCACCCGTCCTCAGGAGTTTAGCTTTTTTCATCTTCATCTTAATCTTCATTTTTGTCTTTATCTTTATCCTCTTCTTTCTCTTTTTCCTGGTAGTTTACCGCTTAGAGACACTAATACTCAAAAGAATCATTTTAACCGGCTTCTTGTCCATTGACACTAATTTGTCCACTTAATTTACGGGATACCGTTAGGACTTGTCGACCCAAAAATCTCGCAAACTACTGATGGAATTTTTGCACAACTAATACTGTCTTAAATTAAAAAAAATTTTTTTTTAATAATATTTAAGATTTTTTTTTTAATGAAAAAAACATTAAAAAAAAATTTTTTTTTCAATTATTATTATTTCAATTAAAATAAAAATTTATAAATTAATTTAAATAATTTTTATTTATTATAAATAATAATAATTTTTAAAACTATCGTTATTATTATTATTAAAATTTTAAGCTGTAAATTATATTAGCCCGACTAGCTGGCACTTAAAACTTTTAAACTAAAAAAATTGAAGGGTCTGAAAGCGTTGAAAGGATTGTCAAAAAAAAAAAGCTTAAATATTTAATAAGCACAATGGATTCTTCAGCTGACGGTAGGGCCTCAGGAATATCCGGTTCCCCATATATATTCTATATTCTATATTCTACATTCTACACTCTGTATGCTAAATATAATAAAATATAGTATAATATAATACATAATACAATAGAATGCAGATACTTAATACATATAGATATATGTGTGGTGGATAGTGGATAGTGGAGCGAATTGATGTATTCCTTTTCTTTCTTTGGCGTATGATGGCATACGTTCGCGTTGTGTTGCATTTCGCACGACATGGAAAAAAATAACTTGGATGGTTTCATTCTCATAGCACTCATAGCCGACAGCTACATGCATCATATATGTATTTATATATTATCACGATGATACATGCAAAACATTTAAATATGCGGGTTAAAAATGACTGACTCGGAGAACGACAGGAAACAGATCTCGTGCCCGGAAGTTCTTGTTGCTTCCAAAAAATACCGCAATACATATAATATAATAACAAACTTAACCTTGAGAATTTGTTTAATGTTTTCTTAGGCTAATAGATACATTATGCAGGGCGTTAAATGTATACAGCATACATTGACTATAAATATTCTCATGTAAGTTTTTTTTTTGCCATTAATGGATGGAAATAATTCTGATAAAAAATTTAAACCAAACAGAAAAATTTTACTTTATTCAAAAATTTTTTCGTAAAAATAATAATAGGAAAAAATTTTTTTACCCTTAATGCAATCTGGTATCAGACTTATGAACTTCTTGATTGCCATTATTTTTCATTTAAACATAGCAAAGTCTCCAGGGTAACTTGGAGATAAATTCTTGGCCTTGTAACATTTTTTCAAACTCAACTCTGACAGAAAGGTATCAAGACTTATTACATTGAAGCGTCGAACCCGTGGGAATTCTTGCTCATTTATGCTCTCGATCTATTCGTTATCTTTCCTCTCAACTCAAGTTGAGTTCTCGAAACACATAAATAACCTTATACGGAATTATAAATATTTAGAAAAAATAGAAAATAAAAAAAAATTGTTGATAAATATAAAAGTTATCTGAAATTTACCAATCTGCAGATGATTCTTACTAAGTCCATGTAAATATATTCGTAAAAGATACCTTTGGAGTACGCTCGATTGCCGTTAAATTCGATCGCTATTCGTTATTCTTCGGGGCTTTACTTTTCAAAGTTATACATACTTTATATACATTTCATTTTTCACTCGCGAGCTAGATCCGGGCTTTACTTTTATTTTTCTTTACATTCTTTTTTATTCTATCTTACTTTTTACGTAGACGTATAATGTAATGTAATGCATCTAAACACCCGCTATTGGATTTACTCGTTCATGCAAAACGTCAGCATAAAAGATTTATATATCATCAATGTCACATCTATTTTTAAAATCTTAATTTTAATTTTTACAAAAAATTTAATAATAATAATAATAATAATAATAATAATTATTATTATTATTATTATTATTATTAAAAATAATAATGATAATAATAATAATAATAATAATAATATGATAGTTTTTTCACAAATTTTTTTTAGGTCGCGTCATCGCGTCGCGGCATTCATGAAAACAGATAATACACATCTTATCCCTTGTTAACTATCTTGAATAGTGAACTGGGAGATCTTTGTACAGTAGCAAAGAGAAAAGAGGAAACCGGGTAAATGCTCGTTGGTGAAACATCTCTCGAAACTTTACTTTTTATTTTAAACTCTCACTCCAGAGTTCCACCCTTCGCCCTCTGTAAAAGAGCCTTTATTTTTATTTTTCATCCCTCTATCACTGAGCCGGTCTATGGACGCACGCTTCGGCGAGCTTTTAATCAACATCCACGCGGTACAGCCCGTCCAACTGTCGGTGCTTTATACAGACACACACTTACATCTTTGAGTTTTAGTTGTTGTAGTACATAACTAAACTGGGAGAGTTAATCCTCTCGCGTTTTATTCGTGTCGATATTGCCTGTTCTCGTTATCGCCCATACACTGTCCCTGTCCGGCTTCTGTATTCCTTCATGCCTCCCCCTGCCAGTCCTATTACACTCTATTCAATAAACCCAACCGCTCCTAATGAAATTTCACAAAATTTCATTCAAATTCATTTATTTAAATAAAAATAAAGTTTATAATTTCAAAGGGCTGATAAACTCAGAAAAGAAAAATTTTGTGAAATTTTGTAATCTGAAAATGAGAAAGAAAGTAATCTGCATTACGGAGCTCAGAGGAGCTTAAACTCGAGCATGAAGTTATAAAATGTTG
The DNA here is from genome assembly GCF_013202065.1 of Cotesia typhae. NCBI lineage: Eukaryota > Metazoa > Arthropoda > Insecta > Hymenoptera > Braconidae > Cotesia > Cotesia typhae. The sequence continues at coordinate 5,343,845 of NW_027423774.1, read as the reverse complement.
TTCAATTGTTCAGTAATGTAAAGTGTAAAGTGTTGAGACTAGAGCGCCGGCGAAAAGAGAATTATGCTGGGGCATTATATAGAGATGTAGATTGATGTAAAGTTGTTTTAGGAGGAACCGGAGGTATGAGGGGGCTTCAGCTACTCTTAGAGTAAAGAGTACCGAGTTAAGCTTCGTTTCGTTCAACAAACTCAATTTTACACCTTAATTTTAGTACTTGCTTCCTCTTTAATAACAAACTCATGTTTAATCAACTTTTTTATATGCTTTTAGATTAATTCTATCTTTTGTTTATTATTATTATTATTATTATTATTATTATTATTATTATTATTATTATTCACTTGAAATTTTTTAATGATCATGATAATAACAAAAATTCATTAAAAAATCAGTTAAGTCACAAAAAAAAATAATTTTTTAAAAATTTCATCAAATTAATTTTTTTTTTTAAGAAAAAATAATAATCATAAAATTTTTGGACCATCAAAACCATTTTTAAAAATTTTCTGAAGCAAAAAATTTTTTTTTAAATCAAGATTTTTTTCTTTACCTAAATTAATTTTTTTCTATTTCTCAAGAATTTTATTTTTAAAAAAATTAATATTTCTACTTCGAAATAATCATAATTTGTTATTTTATCTCAAAAATATTTCGACACAGGTAGAATTTTTTTTCTCCAAAAACATTAAAGAAACATTTGAAATCCATTATGATTTTATGAAGACAAAATAAGGGTAGCAAAGGGAATGGGTTAAAAGGTTGTTTGTCCCCGATGGAGATAAAGTAGAATAATAAATATTTAATTTAGTGTTAAGCGTTGCGGTGTTGCGTTATGTTGTGTGTTATGTTTATTGTTGTATCGGCACATAAAATAAGGACAGGAGGGATGAAGATAAAGATAAAGAAGCTTTGGCTTTTAAATGTTTAGCTTTCGGAAAATGGTCCGTCCTTGTAGTGGGTTTATTATTCGAACAACAAAACTAAACCCATTCCGTTTGATGTCAGTGGTTTGCAAACAGCCCTGCCGTCTTCATAGTTAAGTGTCTCCACGGGTCCCCGGCTCCCAAGGAGCAAACCAGAGGAAAGTTTACCTACACTTTGTAAATTTTGCGTCTTGCCCTTCTCATCAGCTCCTCTCGTCTCGTCTTCGAGGGAAGATATTAAGAGATATAGAATAGAACTCTACTGCTGTGCCCTGCTCTGTATTCCTTGCCAAAGATACGCTCTCTGCATATCCGCTTTACGTTTTGTTGCAATTGTCTTCTGTCTTCCATGTTGTTGTTGTTATTATTATTGTATACATGTATGAAAGGAGGCGACAATCTCTTGCATAGTATTATATCCAGCTACTGAGGATGCACCGTCCCATTTATTGCCACGTAGTGTAACACACCCAAATGCTATTCACAGCAGATACTGTGCATATACAATATACACACATATATATGTTGTTGCTACTGCTGATGCTGAGTTTGTGCTTTGATGTTTTAAGTGAAGGTGTAATTTATATTATCTTCTGAATCAACAATGAGTAATGTTTGTTTTTGTAGTTGTTATTTCATGTGAATTTTTTTTTATTATTTTTTTTATGGGTCTTGAGTAAATATTAGCTTTAATTAAATTTTTTTATTGTTTTATCATGAAAAGTTAAAAATATTAATGAATAATTTGAACAATATTTACTGATGAATTTTTTTTTAGAGGTCAATTCATACATTTAATTGCAGACTTGGAAATTGATAAGAATTTTTTTAAATTAGTTGATTAATGAAAAAAAAAATATTTTTATTTTTAAAAATTGTTAGTACTGCGACCTAGATTATGAAATTCTGAAGAAAATGAGTACCAACATATCATATTGATTAATGGTCCGCGTTGATGAAAATCGCGTTAATATTTTATTAATCGATTAATCAAAAATCGACCTACAACGGATCGAGTCGTGCGACGCGTCATTTTACGCGGAATTTTATCAAAATTTCAAATATTTTATTAACTGCTATGTTGAGTTATAAAATATGTAATAAAATGAAAAAATTCTTCTTAATAAATGAAAAACAAGCGATTAATCATAAATAATAACTTAGAACAGTAGTTGAGAATCAATTTATAAATTAATTTCCCATATTTCCACACCTACAGCGTTCTAGATGTCTAACCCTTGGGTCCCCTTTAGTTGTCCTTCTTGATTTTTGATGGATGACTAACTTCAACCAACTACTCAACAAATTGATAAATAATATTAATCATTACTAGACGATGAAACTTTAGTTAACATACAAACGACATCTATAACAGGATGTACCGGAAATAATAACGATTATAAGATCGAGAGCACTGGAGTAGAGTTGACGGATTTGACGCGTGTCACAGACATATGTCACCCTCCATCGTCTCTACTAACTTTCCCAGATAATGCTGATGTACATGAACATGAAGCGATGATGAGGAGAAGTAGAAGGGGGAAAAGGGAGCCGTATAATACTAAGGGAATGCATATAAAGTCTCATCATACTCACTCACTACACTCTCTATCATTTACTCCATACACTATATAATATTCTGTAGTCCGTAGTTGTTGTGTAGTGTCTGGTGTTCCATTCTCGTACTACATGTCAATCACCCTCGATCTCTGTCTGTCGCAACGGGGTGTCGTCAGACATTCCCAGTGCAATTTGCTCGACAATCAACGATTGCATCGTCTGTACAATGTCACGCCGGCCCCCCTTAAAAAAACAATTATTGTTATGGAGAATTAAATTATTCATTTATTTTCTTATTTTGCTTGTGATGACTTAATATTTTTTACTCGATTAATTTATTATTATTTTTTGTTGATAAAAAATTTATTTATTTACTGACTGATAAAATTATCAGTCATTTCATGAAAAAAAATAAATTCGTCATTTGAATGAGTTTTTTTCTATTTATACCTAGAGTTATTATTCAATATTCTGGCTTATGTGTTATTCGAGATACAAATAAAATTCCGCGTAAAATGACGCGTCACACGACTCATTCTGCCGTAGGTCGATTTTTGATTAATCGATTAATAAAATATTAATGCGATTTTCATTAACAGAGAGTGTTAATCAATATGACATGTTGGTACTTATTCTCTTCAGAATTTCATAATCTAGGTCACGGTACTAACAATTTTTAAAAATAAAATTATTTTTTTTTCTCGTTAATCAATCAGCAATTTTAAAAAATTCTGGTCATTTTTTAAATCTGTAATTAAATATATGAATGAATACTTTATGTAAAATATACGATAAAATTATGACTCAATTCGTTGAAAAAACCAGAATTATCATTATCAGGTTGTAAAATTACAAAAGATAAATTATCATAAAGCGTAATTGATAAATTAAAAACTCATTGAAGCTTTGATTACATTTTATTATGAGTTACTTTCACACAATCACTTGACTAACATCCTAAAAAGCCTGTCGAATTGATAATAAATTAAATTTATCAAAAATTGCTTCAATAAATAAATAAATATCTTATTAATAATTTAAAACCAAAAATTATAGAGGTTAAATATACTCGGATGATTTTTTATCTTAACATTGAAGCTCAAAAAAGATTTCAGGCTCATAAATAATTTTTTTACGAGTCTCTCGAGCTTTAAAACAAATATTTATCTGAAACATTTTGCTAAAAAAATTCGACGCTTAAAAAATTCGTTACCAAGGGATAAATAATATTCTGTAAAATAAAATAAACAGAACAAAATAAAACCCGCAACAGAAATAGAGATGTTGGTATAAACTGTCATGTTATACTACTGATAATCAGCGAGATCACCGACTAGTTTTTATAATATCTCCGCTTAGCTCGGGACACGAGAATTATACATTACATCGTGAAAACATATTTCCGATCAATTCATTCGCAATCGTAATCCAAATAAAACAGATCCAAATCTAATCTAAATCTCATCCGATATGTCTAAATCTCTAAATAAATCCAAATCCTCGTTAATCCGCTTACATTTTCAAACAAACAAACAAAACCAATACCCAAAATATAAATTATTAAATTCTAAAACCTAAACCAAATTTCCCGCTTTCGTCGGTCTATTTGAAATTTAAAACAAAACTAAACCCTGTCATCACACGCATTAAAGCTGTCTTAAATTTTCACCTTTCGCCTGAGACTAAATTGTACCTTTTAACTCGAATTGATTTTAGAACATTTGTATAGTTTGATAGATAGAATTAAGATTTAATTATTTAAAAAAATGAGAAATTTAGATAAGTTATTTTTAATTTATGCTTAAGATTATCATTCATCATTGTAGTTAATAGGTGATTTAAAAGGTTGATAAAATTCCGCGTAAAATGACTCGTTGCACAACTCAATCCGCTTTAAGTTGATTTTTGATTAATCGATTAATAAAAAATTAACGTGATTTTAATAAACAAGGACCATTAATTAATAAGACGTGTTGGTACTTAATTTTTTCAGAATTTCATCATCCAGGTCGCGGTACTAACAATTTTAAAAAATTAAAATATTTTTTTTTTTCATTAATTATTAAGGAATTAAAAATTTTTTTTTTTACTGAATAAAAAAAATATAAATAATTAAATTCTACAACGCAAAAACTAAATCTCCCGCTTTCGTCCATCATTTTAAAATTAAAAACAAAACGAACCCCGTCATCACACGCATTAAATCTCATTCCTGAGTTTTAACCTTTCGCCCGAGACTAAATTTTACCTCCCAACTCGCTTTTATTTTAAAATATTTTATTCCGTGTTCCTGTCGTTCATTAGCCTTTTATCGTCTTCCATTCTTTCTCTCTGAAGACATATTCCAGAAGACATTTTCGGTGTCCGCTATACCTGTTCCTTTAATCTCTCTCTCTCTCTCTCTCTCTCTCTCTCTCTCTCTCTCTCTCTCTCTCTCTCTCTCTCTCTCTCTCACTCTCTCTCTCTCACACACACACACACACACACACACACACACACACACACACACACACACACACACACACACACACACACACACACACACACACACACACACATACACACACACACACACACACACACACACACACACATATATATATATATATATATATATATATATATATATATATATATATATATATATATATATATATATATATATATATATATATATATATATATATATATATATATATATATATATATATATATATATATATATATATATATATATATATATATATATATATATATATACACATACACATATACACAACCATTTACCTTTCTTCAGTAATTTTTTTCTCACTCGAATGCCTGGATCTATCTATCGATTCCGAACTTGCTCCATCTTACTCTAATTTTATTTTATTTTGCCACCATACTACCATCATGATCATCATCTTCATCGCATCTACAACAAACTTCATCACTGCGTACAACAACCAACACAAGGCATTCCCGAAGTCTGGCTCAGCTTGGTAATTATGAGATATTAACCAGTAATTTATAGCCTTCTCGTCGTCCTTCGTGAGATAGACTCACGATTTGCTCCGTTCAACCTACTACAGCTTCACATACATGTATATATACACTGCCTCTGCTAAGACCTTAATTCAAAGTATCCTTACTTTTTTTAAATAAAATTTTTATCTTATCATTTTTGTTATTTTTTCACTTCTGTATACATTTTTATACATTCATTAATTCTCATAATAATAATAATAACAATTATTATTATTATATTTGTGGTGTATTGCAGTCGATTTAAAGAGCGTGGGTTCGAACCCTGCACAATTAAATTATTGCGCACAAAATTAATTTTTTGAAGACTTGAACAAAAATCAACTCAATTATTACAAAAAAAAATTACTTTGAAGAATTTTATTAAGAAAAAAAATATCTTAAAATGATTTTTTTAGACCAACTATTTTTTTTTATCACTTGATTTTTGTAAGAATCTTTTTTTTAACATAAAAAATGCGTGGATGACCACCGGAGTGTCAAGTATATTTAAGTGAATAAAAGGAAAGTAAAAGAAAAAAGACTAAAAGTGTAGACATTAGAGGACCAACGCTGAGAAAAAAATCTTTCGTTACACTTTACCCTATTATTCGTCCATTAAACCCATGATAAATAAGTTACAAGTGGCTTAACGATTTCGTTTAACGTTTTATTTAGAATTTAAATTTAAAATAATAAAAATGAAGAAATAAACTTGGAAGCTCAAATTAAACACACATAACACAAGAGTCTTTTATTCGGTGTATGTAATTAATATTTTTATCAACTGATAGTATTTTTTATGGATGTTGTATTTAACAGAATCAAATAGAATGTACACATTTTGGTTATTTTTATACCTCATCAAAATATAAGAATCATGGGTTTATATTGACAGTATATATAATAGTAATACAGTTGTTTTTTATTGTAACAAAAATAGTTGTGTGGTTATATATATATATATATATATATATATATATATATATATATATATATATATATATATATATATATATATATATATATATATATGTTAAAGCGACATCGTCGTTTAAATGATGGAGATTAATTTATCTTTTGTGTTTTAGATAAAGGTTTTATTTACGACACTCGACACTTGGCCCTCTTATTTATTATTTTTTTTATTTATATCTCTTAATAATATACTAATAAATTTTACCCTTTAAATTAATATCTGAAGTTTATTTTGTTCTATAAATAAATTTCAAGAAATAATAATTTTTAAAATAAATCTGCAAATTATATTTTTATTAAATTAAATTAAAATAATAATAATAATGCATGATTAAATAATTTGCTAACAAGACGATCCAGAAATAATTAATTAAAAAATTTTATTGGCAATTATGGAAATAATTTATGTATTAAACTGTTGTACTAAAGTGCAGAGCACAGAGGAAGAGCTCTCACGTATAATAACATACATGTATTATATAATATACGTGTGTGGGTTTTTAGTTAAAGAGAATAGATATGATGTAAAATGAGAGGTAGAATAACGAATTTAATCAGTGTACGTGGTGAAAGTTTGGTATAATTAATTATTTCAAGGGACCAATGTGATTACGTGTGACAAGCGAGCTGCAATCGGGTGTGTGGGAAGTGAATGCGAGAGAGAAAGAGCGAGAGAGGTCGAGGATTATTTAGACCCAAGGGTGAAGTCTTGTTGATCCGTCGACAGTGTATACAAGCTAATTAAAGCTCGTCGAATTCCGCGTGTAATTGAAGCTCTACCCGACACTACGCCCGCAAAAGGACCCCGCTCAGAAGGAGGGATTCTAAGCTCGTCAATGATTATTAGCTAAATTAGTCCTGTATCGCGTCCCAGACACGCACTTTAACTTTGTCTCAAATTTTTCTGTTAATTCTAATTTTCAACTCGCGGGAAAAAATTTTTTTTCTTAAAAAAATCCTTAAAGAAATTTTAAAATTTTAAAAGGGACTTCCTTTATTTAATAGAATTTAAAAGGAAATTAATTCTTAATAGAGAAGATAAAGGGCGTCTGGGTTGTACAGTCGACAGAGTCACGATTGGTATGAGCCACATAACACGAGAGTTAATTAAGAGATCGACTCCCTTCTTACATTATACCACTATGCACATAAATTTAGCTCCGACTTTCGCTAAACTATTTGTTGTACTCAACGTCATACAGATTCAGATTGAATGTCTATCCATGCCAGCACACAAGTTATTATTATATGTGATGAGTATTCATTCACACACTTAAACTCTTACTGTGTATATTGTATATATATGGTACCACGCAGCACTCAACTAAACTATATCGCGCTCTCAGCTTTGATTACTCGAGTCGTATCGTGTCAGACGGGTGATGTGATATGAGGTTAAATGCCAAGTGGCTGTATCGCACGTGTGAATTATTCAAAATAATTACTTCAATCTGTTTGCCAGAGTGTAAAAAACTCAACTCTTCAACCTTCACTCTTCACTCTTTATTTTTCCCTTCACTTATTATGTCGCTAATATTTCCAATTAGTAGCTTACTTTATAAGCTTAGTATTGAATTGATATAAATTTGATTATAGATAACAGGATGATCATTTTCATTTATTTTTGTCTTATATTAACAAATTAAAGAAATTTTCTAGAAATTTGAATGTGTTTTTTTCTATTCATGCCTAGAGTTATTGAAAAGGAGTGTTAATTAATAAGAAATTTTGGTATTCATTTTCTTTAGAATTTTCTTAAGATCAAAAATTTTTATTTTCGTTAATCATCAATTAAAAAAATTTTTTACTGAAAATTTTGATCAATTTTCAAGGATAAAATTAAATGTATAAATTAATTTTTATAAACTGTTTATGATTATATATTCTCAAAATCCATAGAATGAACAAGAAAAAAAAATTCTTATGAAATGACGAGTACTAAAAACAAACATGACTGATTAAAAATATTTTCATTGAATAATTTTTTCTAGTAAAAACTGACTAACTTTTTCTTGAATTCTTAAGATTATTTCAAAAATCAGAAAGAAAAAATTTAATAAATTAATTAATTGAAACTTGTTTTAGAATTTCTTATTAATTTGAATACCCAAGACATTAAATATAAAAAATATGAAAGTTTGGTGATGGATTGAGGAATAAAAATAATGTTTTACAAGATTTTAAATCCTCTATCTCGTATTTATCTCTGTAATTTATTATTGGTTCGCTATCTCAGATCGATAGAGAATTTTTCATAACAAAAATTAATAAGTATTTTTTCTATCTTAAATATGAAATATCATATATTATTTAGTACATAAATATAAGCTTTAATCTGTGATATATTTATATACATTGTTTTTTATCTCGGTTCAATTGGTAAAAAAATTTATTACTGAAAAAAATGTTTGGATATTATCTCGGTATACAAATAATCAGTTAAAGCTTCTGAAATATTATTTTTATTTTTTTTTTGGCATCGAGCGATATCGTTATCGGTAATACCCACCTACACTGTATTACTGATATTTTTTACGTTTTTTACACGTTCATATCCCGAGTAAATATCTATATTTTCATAACAATAATAATATGCAAGTGTAGAGAAAGAGATCAAGTTTATAATGGTTATATCGCGAATATAAGAGGAAAAGTGACAGGAATGGTAGAGAAATGTTTGGTATATATAACGCCTAAAATACTTCTGATAGGGCAGTTCAATGTTCATATATATTTTATATATATGTATATATATATAATGAGAAAAAAAGGCGAATGAGTATAAAGAAGAATAAAATAGAAGGGGAATAGTCGGGAGAAAATGGCACTTTTGGAATCCCAATGGAATTTGTGTGGCTTCGAGAATGATTCATCCAGCGAGAATTCGCACACGACGGTGAAAAAGCTCTATTCAATTATTTAACTTTCGCAATATCACATTATTCTTTATTTTAGATTTTATTTATTTTTTTTTTTCGGAAAATAAATTAATAATAATATAATGAAGAAGAAATATTTTAATTAATTTTCTCCTTTGATTATTTATTTTTAAAAATAAATTTTAAATTGTTTTTGAATAAATTTTTATGGAATTTAAATTATTATACTAAATAAACTTGTTAGGAATTTATTTGATTAGTCGTATTAATTATTTTGGACAGCCTAATTGATGAACATATTTTAAAACATGGAATTTCACTTTGGTATATAGAGATAAATTCTTTTAATGTTTTGACTAATTTTAATAATTTTTTTCCGCGGATTTTTTATGCTGAAATCTGCATGTGATTATTTATTTTTTTTTTTTAAATAAACTGATGGAAAAAATTTTACAAGTAAATTTAACTTAATTCAAAATTTTTTTTCTTGAATAAAGTACATTTTTCTTCAATGTATAATTTAAGTTTATAAAAAATAAAAATTTTTCTCCTTTAATAAATATAAATATGCAATAAAAATTATAAAGTATAAATTATTCGCGACACTGTAACTAGTATATCAAGCGAACAAAGCCATCAGATAGGAAATAAACGGTGACTTAGGGTTTTCGATTTCGAAATCGAATCCGTCGTGACTAATAACCCGATTAAAACATAACGCCGGTGGCGAACATTAAACCATTATGTATCGGATCTAAGCGAAGTAAAAAATAAATAATGAATTACAAAATACAAATATATAAAACATAATTCCCATGGTAAAAAATTTATTCATTTTTTCCATAGTCAGTAAAAAGATAATCCATGATTTGATCATTGGTCAATCACAGACTCATTGGGTGGCAAGAACTGTTTTTAACAAATCATACATTTATAATGAAAGTGTATAGCAGATATAGAGGTATATTTATTTTTAAAATATACTAGTGTGTATAGACATGGAAGGGGATTGGCTGGCGGGATGATAATGGTTTCGATGGAGGCTGTATTATATCCTTTACTTAACTTAACGTTGCGAACAGGTTGCGTCGAGGATCGAGGATCGAGGAATGCCTGAGGACTTTTGAATAAATCCAGATCCAGAGCACGTTTAACTCTTTCTACATCTACATCTTTATCTTTGTCTCTACACACAATATCTGAGTTTTATTTCATTTTGCTTTGGCTTTTTCTTTTTGCATTGGAATCCTCAAGAATTCCGAGGGGCACGCATGCGCGATAAATTCCGCCCTTTATCTGTCTCGGTCGATTGTGCAGCGAGGGCTTATTTTGTTTTACTTTATTAGATTACATATATTATGCATGTAATGTTTAAGGGCACCTGCTATTATTATACATACTTTATACATCAAATAATAATAATAATAATAATAATAATAATAATAATAATAATAATAATAATAATAATAATAATAATAATAATAATAATAATAATAATAATAATAATAATAATAATAATAATAATAATAATAATAATAATAATAATAATAATAATAATAATAATAATAATAATAATAATAATAATAATAATAATAATAATAATAATAATAATAATAATAATAATAATAATAATAATAATAACGCAATCTACTACCAACGCAACCTGTCTATGGCCTGGATTGACTACCGTAAGGCATTTGACTCAACTTCACATGAGTTGATTCTCTATCTGCTCAAATGCCTCGGAATCAATCGCCAAACAGTGGGATGCATACAACGTACGATGCAGCTCTGGCGAACGCGTTTTCACATAGGAAGTGGAAATGCATTGCACGTAACCGGAACTGTTCAGTACAAGAGAGGCGTCTTTCAGGGAGATTCTCTGAGCCCTCTGTTGTTTTGCATCTCACTGCTGCCAATATCTGTTGCCCTCCGACAAACTCGTGGGTACTCTGCGGGGCTACCGAGTGATCGAGTATACTCGATCACTCACCAACTGTTTATGGATGATCTAAAGATATACAGTGCCAACAAAGATCATCTACAAACGGCCATCAACATCGTAGCAGAGTACACACGAGATGTCGGAATGTCTTTTGGGTTGGACAAGTGTGCGGTCGTACACCTGGCGAAGGGTAAGTGCTCTGATACGGGTGGAGATGTCGAATTAGTGGATGGGAGCGTCTTAAGAGAATTAGACGCCGGAGAGTTGTACAGATATCTAGGGATTGAAGAGCGGCAAATGCATGCCGTCTCTGAAGTCCGAACAACTCTTCGCAGTGAGTATGTTAGGAGACTCCGGAAGATCTGGTCATCAGAACTTTCCGGCAAGAACAAAGTCTCAGCTACTAACATGCTCGCTGTCCCGGTCCTACTTTACTCTTTTGGGATCCTGAAATGGCCTCGAAATGAGTTGAAAGATCTCGACATCAAAACCCGTAAAGTCATCAATATGAATCAGAGCATGCACCCTAACTCATCAGTCGCCAGGATGTACCTCTCCCGGAACATCGGAGGGAGAGGATTGCAGAGCTTGGAGCGGCTTCACGATCGTTTGGTTCTGGGTTTAACATACGAGGTTGCCAATTTCACAGCAGACGAGGACGACTTCCTGATGCAATTTGTTCATAGTCATGAAAATGCGCGGAAGGGGTCGTTCTTGTATAAGGCAGCAATCTACGCGGCAAATACCTTAGGTCTCGGAGAAATAAACGCTCTCATTGAACTCCCGAAAAAGGAGTTCAAGAGCGTCGTCAGGATAGCCGAGGAAAAAAACTCCTCGGTGAACACATGGACAAGTCCATGCACAGCGTGTATTTCAAACACGTCCGTGACCATGGCTTGTCCACCCAGCTGACATTCTCCTTCTTGAAGTCAGCTGGCCTGATGTCCGAGACCGAAGGATTTATATTTGCCTGCCAAGATGGTGTTATCAACACTCTCGAATACCGTAGCAAGGTGCTCCAGGCGCAGCTTCCGGACACGTCCTGTCGGACGTGTAAACAACATCCGGAGACGCTGATGCACCTTTTGTCGGCATGTCCTGTGCTGGCAAGAGGTGCCTACATACAGCGTCACAATGCTGCCCTGCGAGTACTCTATTATCATCTCAGATATAGCTGCGGTATCGATGAGACACCAGTGCTGCCTTATCTGCCAGGAGATATTCCGCAAGTTGTTGAGAATGACAGTTCCAAAATTTATTGGAACATACCATTCGCAACAACCCGGCGGATTGACCACAACAAACCTGATATTGTGCTCTTTGACAAGGCTACTCGTGACATTTATGTCATTGAGTTTTCGGCCCCAGCCGAATACAATATCTCGGCCAAAGAAGAGCACAAACACCAGATATATCAGGATCTCCTGTTTGAAATTGGCAAACTGTACCCAGGTTACCGTGTCAAGCTCGTCGTTTTGGTTGTCGGCGTCCTTGGAGGGATGAAACAGTCTTTTGTGTCTTCACTTGCGAAGATACCGGCTTGCAGTTCAGCAGCCGTGTCTCTAGCAGTGCGGATGCAAAAGGCTGTCATTTTGGGATCCCTGCGTCTACTTAGGCAAATGAATTTGGCCTGCTGCACTCACTAACCGCCTTGTTGTGTGGAGTGGTCCAGCAGTAATGGATGGCGCTCAGGCTGGGCCCTCGGAGAATCGGACTCCGGGGATAACCCCCCTGAGCATTTAATAACAAAATAATAATAATAATAATAATAATAATAATAATAATAATAATAATAATAATAATAATAATAATAATGGTGATGATAATAATAGCAAAGAAAATTTAATGTTTGATTTACCATTTAAAATTAACGGGGATTATTAGCGCTTAATTAGCCGGTACGTACCAACGGAATTCGCGCTCCGACGACCGCTAGAGAGTTCTCTATTTTATTAAGGGTTACACGTAAATTCCGGAGCGTATGCGTGCATAATTTCAGCCAGGAGAGTTTTAAAGAGGCTCAAGAATTTTAATGTTATTTTACGATAAATTCTTTTTCAAATTTCTGCTCATTTCTTAGTTCGGAAATCTATTTGTTTAATTTTTGATATTGAATAATTAAAAAAATATTTTTTTGACAAAAAAATTATCAAGAAAAAATTTTTTAATTTAAAATAGCCTAATTGTGAAGTTTTATGAAGCTTGACGATGGATTGTTAATTTTTATTTCAAATATAATGCAAGTAACATAAAATAAAATGTTAAGACTGTAATGTGTACGGGTGCATGTTTATTTAAACTCCGATTCCGATCTATTAATTCTATGGCTCGTTAGCATACTTTATCCAGGTTCGGTGGGAACTGGGAACCTTTTTAAACGTCTGAGGTCTCAGCAGAGACTCCAGATATTAATCTCTCGACTTCTGGTTGCTTTAACTTTGCTTAAGTTCTTTACTAAAGAGTCGACTCGCATCTTTCCAACCGTATTTATATTATATATATTATAATTATAATAAACACTCAAGAGCTTACGGCTATTTGGTTTTAACTCCTTTTTTTATTTTTTCGCATATTTGCCTTTTTTTTTAACTAGATAGATTTTTCAGTTTAAAAATTAATAGTATATTTATAAACAGTTAATAAATTACTTTATCAGTGTGTATTGAAAGAAAAAAGTATTCAACATTGTAGTGAATGTGTTATTTGAAATACGCATGAAATTCCGCGTAAGATGACACGTCGCACGACTCAATCCGCCGTAGGTCGATTTTTGATTAATCGATTAATAAAATATTAACGCGATTTTAATTAACACGGACTATTAATCAATATGACATGTTGGTACTCATTTTCTTCAGAATTTCATAATCTAGGTCGTGGTACTTAAAATTTTGAGAAGTTCAAATATTTTTTTTTCATTAATCATCAACTATTTAAAAAAATTTTAAAAAATAAATAAAACAAAAAAAGAACAGTTGAAGAAAAATCTCAGCAAAGACACCAAATAAAAGTAAAGACAAGTTTAACCGTGTGCAATAAGAAGCTCCAGGTAGAGGCAGAGGTACAGGTAAAGGGTATGAGTGGACATGCTTGGGATAAGTGTGTCTGGGAATAAGAAAGAATAAGTAAATATTAGAGAGCAGGGAGTGAGATATTGCGAGTTTTGCAGAGTGCTATGCAGGATGCAGGATGAGGATGAGGACTTGGTACAGTATACAGTATATTGTATAGAGAGAAGAGAGGGTCCAATCCACATCCACTACTACCTCTTCACTTCACTCGTGGCCCTTACTTCCACTCAGTGGGACTGGCATGGGAGAGGAATGTGGCGAATGCATAAACTATACCACTCAGGACATTCCTCGGACCTCATCCGCGGTCCAGCCTCCGCTCGCTTATACTAAGACTGCGGTCGGCGTACAGTTTGCAAATCCATGCATTACATTTCATGCCCTCCTCCCTCCTCCCCATCACCCCTGTTTATGTGCACTTGATATAAACCCACATACACACACATACATTTGATTGTAAGAGCTACTCTAGGACTTTATCCACTGTTGGTATTTCCTATGGGTGCTACACTATCCACGGCACCTTGTCTCTTCTCGTTATACACTATCATGCTCAATCGGATTATCGATGCGATGAAAGCTTCAGTAGGCAGAGACTGAGGCTGAGGCAGGATTGGGTACTATGCCCCAATATCTCACTCGACAATCTTACAAATAAACATTTTTCCCGGTTATTTATTGATATCGATCTCCCGAGACTCTTCAATAAATTCAATTACTGTTTCATTTCTTGCAAACAAAAAATAATTGTACATTTGCTTTTTAATTAAAATGAATTAATTATTTAGTTTTTTTTTATTTATTTATTTTTTTTTTTCAAGTTACGACCCAATTAAAAATAAAAACTCCGCTCAGTAATTTATTATTGAAAGCTCCTCGGGCTTGGGGCTATAAGACGAAGGAACTCACTAGACTTGTTAAATCTGTAACTTCTTTGAATTGTAAAAAGTTTAACAAAGCTACTGACTAGTCTACTTATATTTTTTATTATTATTATTAATTTTAATTTTCAACCTTAATAAAAAAAAATAATAAATTACTATTTTTTTTGTGCAACGTAAGAAAAAAACGATAAACTTTCTAAATTATATGCAATAAATAATAAATTATATATCGTAGAAAATGTATAAGATGGAAATAGTAATTATTATTATTATTATTATTATTATTATTAATATTATTGTTATTGTATATGGTGTGTCATGTGTGAGGAATAGGGTGGTAGGGTGTAAGGCGCGATGAGTAGCACGCGTCCGTTCATCCGGTGTGAACCGCAGCACGTGTCAGCCGCCTGACGACGCTACTTGCCTATACTAGTATACATATAGTATAAAGTATATATAGCGGTGTATAGATATTTGCTACTCTTTATCTTATTCTTCGCTCATATTCATATGTGTCATATGTGTATCTGTGTGGATGCGTATGTGGATATGGTGAATCGCAGTATCTTACACACGTTGGTTTCTCAAAGCTTTTTTCTACTCATAAAACATCCTTGTGGGTCCCCTTACTTGGTGTCTCTACATATATTCGCCCGGTCGTTCATACGCTCGGCAAGTCACAACTTTACATATACGATTGCTTTTTATTCGAGATATGTAAAAATAAATAAGTACTATTTGAATGACAGCTTTGAATAAAATCTTTTTTATCAAAATATTTGATTATAATTATTGTTATTATTGAAATTTAAATGGATAATAAATTAGTTTAATTATTTTAGCGATTGAAAATTATTAAAATTGACAGTTTCATTAAATGATTCAACTCCAAAAAAAAAATTTTTTTTTTAACCAAACAACACAATAGACTTATCAAATTATCACCATTGAGAGATATATAGCAATGTCACTACCGTGGGTTAAATTCAGAGCGCGCTCGGCAATTAAACGTCCAATAAAAATAACCCCAAGCCAGTTCCGAGCTCTCAATACAACCCGCGGCCGCTCAATGACAACGTAACGATTCCGCGACATGAGGTTTAGTATTATACACCTATACATATCCATATATATATAGCAATAGCAATACTGAACCCGGTTGGAGTCCGTGAGACGAAATTAAACATGACACGTGACAAGTTTGTTCACCAGAACAACAAATGTAACCTTTGTCCTTTCCCTCTATTACTACTCACAACATATCCATGCACCGGCTATACAGTATGAGGTATGGTTATTTTAATTGTAATGACCAATTGTTCTTGTTGTGTATTATCCCACACAATAAAACATACAGCATATATGTACACAAGTTGACCCCTAAGTTAGCAACAACGTTGGTACTAATATCTTTTACTCACTCTCAAGTCGAAACTCAGCACTCTCCGGCCAGTGTAGGCCTTTGCTCCTATCATATAGGTATAATATATATATAATATATGTATATTCACCGTGTTCCCCTTTGTTCACTCGATTGTTTTGACTGAACGCCACCAGACCGTGACCTTAGGCAAATATTTTGTCGGGTATTGATTTTTTTTACATTTTTACACGCCAAGTGCTTTTAATATCACTTTTTTGTATTTTTATAATAATAATATTTGTTATTATTATTGTTGTTAGTTTTTACAAAGTCTTAGCCGAAGCAATACAGCAGTAAGAGTCTGATGTCTCTAAATGAAAAGTAAATGGAAGAGGATTTTTAAGAATAAGAGATTAAAGTAAAGTAGTGCTTGAATTATAAAAAAAAAAATAGCCCAAAAAAAAATCCGGCGTACAGTAAAAATGTAAATACTGAGTACGCCGGGATTTAAATATAATACATCTTAGTAATTGTAGTCAGCTCTACTTTTTTAGGATTTATATTTATATTTACTACAAAAGTCCCATCAACGGCTTAAAAGACTAGACTCTATTCGAATTCACATCGAGAGCAAGAATTAAATCCAATAAATCGGATTATTCGTGAAAAATCGAGTTACCTAATAATGATAATAATAATTATTATTATTATTTTTAGAATTATCAGGGAATTAAAAATTCATAATTTAAAAAAGTGGAATTGGAGATTTAAATGAAGTTTTTGATTTTTAAAAAAGTAATTGACCTCGGTGGTCAAGAGACGTCGAAAATAAATTATAAGAGCGCCATTGAAGATAAATTCCTAAAGAGATATTTCCATCACACGCCTTCACTTTGCTTAACTCTTTCAAGGCGAGCAAATAAGACTAAATAATAAATTCCTGGAGATAATGACAGATACCAGCCTGGAACACTTTACTTGCTCTTCTCTCCGAGTGTAAAACTCTTTTTAAATAATAATAATAAAAAAGAAAAGGTGTATGTAGGCCGATGCGCTGCAATTACAGTAATTATCGCGGATTCGTGACTTTATTAACAAATTTATCATTTTTTCCGCGACTCGATTCTTAAAAAATATTTTTTTTTTTTTTTTTTTTAATTTAAATTTACAAGTGTGAAAAATTTTTTCAATCAAAAAAAAAAAATTGTCAGCAATTTCAATTGATACAAAATAAAAAAAGGGAGTTTGTTAAAAAAAGTCAAGTAAATTGAAGATTCATAGTCGAGATTTTCAAAACGTCGCAGAGTTCGAGGGCACTCTGGGCGGGAATGAGCACACTAGATGTACAGGTGGTTGGAAAGCTCGTTCGAAAAGTACATAAGGTCAAGTGGAACGAGACCAAGTGGCTCCTTTCCCTTTAGCTATCTCTCTTCTCTGTGTGCACATTTACACAACCTAGAGACGCCCACAGCTTACCCCTACAAAACCCAGGTGGTCTGGTATGGGTGCTTTATTTCGAGTACTCGTCATTCAATAAGAGTTTTCGACGGAAGGGGATTGACTATTCTTCTCTTCTTTCTCCTCCTCGTCCGTAATTCTATCTCCTATCCTGTTATGTGTTATGTTATACTACATACTTATATCTATCTGGAATGAACCCACCCTCACAGCAGACTCCAGACTGTAGGTCAAGTATTTTTCGAGTTTCAAGAGCCTTAGAAAATTATTCACCCGATTTTTCTTAGTAATTATCTGTTTATTCTCTCTACAATACTATTTTATTGCTTTTGATCCTCGAGCCTTCTCTTACAACCCAACAATCACCGTAATTACATTCTCATGCAATTATTACAGTAGTTTTGTAGTTCACTCGCTTTTTTCTTTATTAAAAATTTTATTTAGTTAGAAATTCTTCAAAGAATTGAATTATTTTTATTTTTTAACTTTAAAAAATATTTTTATTTATAATTTTCAAATTAACAAACATTGAATCATTTTTTTCTAAATTAAAAATTTTTAGATAAAAAAATTCAATATCAATTTTTATCAAGTTAAAAATGATTAATTTTAAAATTAATTCAATAAATGATTAAATAACTAACCAAAAGATTTATTGAGCAAAAAAAAAAAGTTTTTAAAGAATTTTAGTTAAAAAATTCGTTATGGTATGGTGAATGACAAAAAATGAAGTCTTTAAAACTGATGATAGTCACGCAGTGAGCGGTCTCCATGGATTTGGTACCGAAAACCTGTAACACTACCGTATACCGTGGTAACAAATGGAATTAAGTACGAGAGTAAGAAGACCCTACGGATCCGTCTATATATATATATACTATTATTATTATTATTATTATTATTATTATATACGGATAATATAAGGACACGTTGGGACTAGTTATTTACACGCATCAGCGTGTTTCCATGCAGGAGCCAAAAAAAAAAAAAATAAAAAATAAAAAGTGAATAGAAGACGATATACGTTACATTGTAACATAAATTTTCATTGATCTTATTTTTTGTCATTGATGCCCGATGTGTTTTCCTTCCGGCTTTTTCGTTATTATACACTGCTAGGATTTTTTAACATTTAATAATCTTTATTTAATTTTCACTCCGAAAAAATGAATTAATATTATTAATAATTAAAAAATACTTAGTTATGTTTAATAAATGAAGAAAATGTTCCTCAATAAAAAAATGTATTAACGTTTAATAAATTCTTCCATCGGTGTAAAAATTTTGTTACGGATCCAAACCTAAAGGGTTTAATTCTTGCTTAGTTCACTCCCATATGTTTACTCAAGTATAAGTATACATTACTCTCTCGGGGAGAAAATACCATCGAGAGAGAAAGAGAGAGATTGAAGTCGCCCTGTATATGTGCCGGTACTACTCGCATGGGAAGGGGCCGCTTACGCTTACGCTTACGTATTTTTTGCTCCTCTCTCATTTGGTCTCTTTATGTACGTTTTTTTGGAGCTCCCCCGACTCCCGACTCACTTTACTCGCGGGCCTCGCATACCTGACCACCACGAGAGTGAACCGTGGAGCTTTGGACTCGAGCCAGTTGCCACGAATAGAAGACATCCGCACATGCATGGCTTTGTATTTGGCTTGTAAGAAGAGAGAAGGAAAAGAAAAGAGAAAGAGAAGACTCGAGACAAGGGTTTTGGACACACGATAAATCTTTGCTCAAGATATTATACAATAAATAGATAGATATTTAAGTATTATACTCCGCTTAAATAATTATATTTATATATAATATTGATTTTTCAAATTATAACACACTCTAATAGGATTTTTTACTTAAAGTTTATGTTTACTTTTGCTCGTGTTATTTTTTTTTAATTTTTTATCGAAATAGAAGCTTCAATTATTGGCATTAAAATTTTTTTTCATATTTAGAATAAAGATTGTTTAATTTGTATTAATAAGTTTTTTTGACTGTTAAATAAAGATTTTTTGATAGCAAATTTTCAAACAAAAAAATTTATTTGGACTGACAAAATAAATCACCCGCATACACCAATCATTTAAAGGCTAATTAAATTAACTGATCTAATTAGTGACACGCTGTTTTCCAATTATTGACATTCATTACTTTAGAATAACCATTTAATTAAGTGTAAATATCTAATTTTATTTATTTATAATAAACCGAATAGATGAAAAAAATAATTAAAAATTAGTGATTTTACAAGAAAGCTTGTCTGACTAAAATAATTAAGGAATTTAAAACTCGTCGAGCTGTTTCAATAACCTCCAGTAGATATTTTATATTTTTCACAACTATTATTTTTTTTTAATTCTCTAAATTATGAAGATTGTTTAAAAAGAACCTGTTTTTAATTCCGTATAGGTAATTAAATAAATTTTTAAATGAATCAAGATGTCAATAATTGTCGCTTTTATCTCAAAAATATTGTTGAAAATATTAAAAATTTTTTTTAAATATTAATAACAAAATGAAAAAGCAAAGATTTGATTTAAAGCGGTTTCACTAAAATTTAGAAGACCGAGCGGAAAATAGAGTAGTAAAAATGATTTAGGTCCAGGTCAAGCTAAGGTGTGAGTGCAAGTACCATCTATACACACCCTCAAAACTCTATACATAGGATATTCCAGGGCAAGAGTCGTGTGGAGTAGACAGAGTAGTCGGACACAGACCAACCGCGGATTTTGCGGTCTGGCTCAGTCAGTTCGCACCGGCGGGCATACAGCCTCAAATTAAACTCCCACCCCGTGTCTTTTGCACGGCTTTACATGTAACCACGTGTAAATGCCCTGCCCTCTGAATGTAATGTTGCCGTTTCACATTAACCCTCCGTACAGACCCTCTGTGTGAATCGATACAAGCCTTCGCTTACATTATATTAACTTTACTTCCATTATTACATTCGCTTTCCTCTCTGTGCTCTATACTCTCTACTTTGTACTCTTGAGCGCCACCCGGCTTACATGTACATATACATTCATGCTTAGTTGCTTACCCAAGAGATCGCGATTGTGGTCTACCGCGACAACTTTGATACGCGATAGCTCTCGCTTTTTTCAATCTTTACTTCGCGAACCAGGTGTTTAAACACCCATTAATAATTTATTATTATTATTATTATTTAATTTAAATTACTAAAAATCTTTTATTCATTAAAAAAAAAATGTTAATAATTATTTACATGCAATTATAATATTTTTATTAATTGAGTTGTAGTTGAGCAATAAAATACAAATGTTAATGTATGTAAATAAATTGTATAAAAGTCAAATTATAAAAATATTAATGTCTCGTTAAATTAAAAATAAAAAATAATTTTTTTTTTTTTTTTTTAATGAGACGGTAATTTTTTTCCAAGTTTCTGGAAGGTTATATAATCATAAATAAGAACGCCAACTTTGACATCAGCTCTTTAAACTTGTATTAATGATACAAATAAATTATTCCTTTAATGTTGTCTTAATTGCTCGTTCGTAATCGATAATATAAATGTTGATTTTAAATTTTTAGTAATAACTACATAACAAATTATTATTTCAATATTCTTGCTAATATGATAAATAAAAATTTTATTATAATTTTTTAATAATTAATTATTATATTACTGAGTTTATAATTGTAATTAATTATTTTTACAACTTCTTTTAATTAATACTATTAATCAGTGATTTAAAAAAAAATCTAAATTACTAATCTCAGCTTTAAACTTGTTTTTAATTACACTAATAAATTTTAATTTTATTAGCATTAATAATTAATATTATTATAAATTTTTTTGATTAATAATTTAAAAAATTTAAATCAAATAATTAATGAAAATTGTAATTAATTTTCGAAAATTGATTAAAGAAATATTTTTTCCTCGGATTATTAAAGTGAAGGGTGTTGAGGTCTCAGGAGACTATTTCGGAGAGAATCTCAGGTCTGGGGTCTGGGTCCGGATGATTCTCTTTGGGTTTGGTTAAACTCGCGAATCAGCTGTTTCGTTAGCAGTTGCATAAACCGGCCACAAGGGGTCGGAGTGGGATCAGAACTACCTGAGCGGCAAGGTTCAAAGCATACCACAAAGAGAGAATGCTCTCGCGAATGGCCTCAGCGCTCGGATGGGATCGAGCGAGACCACGAGAAGAATGAATGCCTGTGCTTTGCTGGTATTGTGTGTATTGTATGTATATGTGTCTATGTGTATAATGTGTACAGATGAAAGAGTGAAAGAGTGAAAGAGTGAGTATGAGAATGAAAGAATGAGACACGGCGGAAGATTCGAAGCTGGGGCCGCCGAGGAGCGGGAGCTGTGGGCAGACGCGTGAGAGAGTTTCGAATCGTGGACGAGGTGCTCAACCTCGATGTATGCTACACCTTAAATCATTCAAATCATTCTCGTCTTTGGTCTTTAGTCTTTCCTCTTTTTCGTTTTCAGGATCTCTGATTTTAATTAAAATTTTTGCTCAAATTACTATTTTAATTGATTTTTCCCGGAAATTCGCGGTCGCGTTTTTTTTTTATTTCGAAAATATTTTGTTTTCTTTCGTCAAAATTTTATCTCTTAAAAATTCTATTTTTTTTTTTTTTACGTGTTTAAGTTTAGAATTGAAAATTTGGCTCAAATTTCAAAAATAAAAAAAAATCATAAAATACCTTATTTGTATAAAATTCAGTTTTCTATAAAATTGGTCCTTATCAATTTCATTGTATCTGTCATATTTCATCAACAATTCGTTTGTAAACTATAAAATCTTTCAAAAATTAAAAATTATCAAATAATTAATAAAAAATTTAATTCCCAAACTTTTAAAACCACCGAAAAAAACTTGCTACTTTCCACCTTGAGCAGTTGAGCCCTGATTGAATAATAGATAGAATCGTAAAAGAGAAATCAGTGCAAGTATCTGAAAATGATAGCTTCCTAGATAATTATCACCGATACTAATGTTTAGTACGGTCGAATCGATAGCGGTTGCATGTGTCGGTTCAAGTGATGATTTATTCCTGGCCGATGAAAGCCAGGACAGCGATACAGATAGTGTGGAGTTTTACTTATCCTTATATTATTATATATAATACATAGTACGAGAAATTTAATCGAGGCAATACAATATAAATAAAGACAGAGAACAGAGAGCGGAATACCGACGGAGCCTCCAGACAAAGACCACAAGTCCAAAAGGAACACAAGGAGGAAGGATAAAGATGGAGATCAGCCGTTGCTGAAGAGGGTTCAGTTGAGATATATGTACATACGAAAGAGCTCGTTTGCAGGCGCCGTGTAATGCCAACCAATCAGCGTTAAAATACCCCGGCAAACTGTTGGATTCAGTGTAAAAATTCACCTCAGGCTTGTCTAAAAATTCTCCCGAATACTTTTCGTACCTGTGCCTGTACCTGTGCCTCTACTTTGGCTCCTCTGTTCCTGTGCGTGTATTCCGCGCCCAACACAACCGGTCCAATCTCTTTACTTGTATGTATAATATAATATACTACTGTGTTATATTGTATGTATATAGACGTCAAACTTAATACCACGGCTATCTCACTATCTCACTATCTCACTGGTCTTGATCGTAGTACCCGGGTAAACTCGTTAGTGTGCTACTTCAGGGACATCTTCGCTCGAATTCACATCAATGCCTCTGGAATAAGCGTTACGTCGACGACAATCTTGCTCTTCTCTTAAGTTAACAGGCGCACGATCGAAAGTATACAGAAGTTTTATTTTTCAAAAATGTTAACTTTATAAGAAAAAAAATTTTTTTTTAAAATTGCTCCGTTTTGAATCAAACAGAAAAAATTTTAATTTAAAATCAAATTAATTTATTTATCGGCTGATGTGTCGACAATTAAATAAAGATTAATTACTATCGTATTTATAATTCCTACTTAAATACATACAATAAATTTGGATATATTTTCAAGACTTGTTTCCTCACCGTGTAAAAAAAAAATTTCAAGTTTTATTTGTCGCCAAAAAAAAAAAAAAAAAAACTGTCCTGTAATTTAACCCCAAGGTCGTGTAAATAATTAATTACCATTTTTATGAGTCTTTAAAAATTCCTCAAGGATGTATAAGTTGGGATTAAAAAATTGGCATTCCAGAGAAGTTTTATTTGAGTCTGAAGATTAAAATGATTGATTGTGTCAATTACCGTGTCCGAATAATTATCAACTATAATTTACTTCATACTTATAAAACTTTAGGTACAGTAATAAAAATAATGATAATAAATTTTTAAATACAAACTCTATTATTATCATTAAAATTGAAAATTAAAATAAAATATAGTGTTATTACTCGTTACTATTATTATTATCGTTATTATTGTAGAATAAAGTATTAAAAGATGAATATTAATTATTTATAATTTTATTATTTTTTGTTGCAGGTATGTATTGAACACTCACCTGCTGCGCAAGAATCCATGGGTTCGTAATTAATAAACGATAATCCTTGGGTGGTCTCATTCCCTTGACAATAGAGCCCAGAGCTAAATAAATAAAAGACTATAAGATACTGTACAGAATACAGGAGACAGAGGAGAATAATTAACTAGTGTTAAGACAAGTTAGCACTAGTTTGCTTTAATACTCGAATTATTATTTGGGTTTAATTTTATCACGTTCAAGTATATAAACCCAAAAGATATAACATGAGAATTATCGAAGAGAATGAGAATAAAGTTCGGGGTTTTATTAATAAACCGAAATGTTGAGATCTTGGGGAGGGGAGACGGAAGACGGGGTCGAAAGGGCACAGAATTATTACAAATTCGCCTCGGGTACTTTCGCATCGACTTGTTACGGAACAACCAATTACGACGGATCGTTTCATCGGGATAATGGCGGATGTATATAACCCCTTTACTTAGCTGAGGAGATGCTGAACCTAAGTCTGAAGAACTCTACGAGGATAAGGAAATTTTGTACCACGGCTCATTGGGCTCGGGATATACTAATAATTTATTCCTCAATCCATTAGCAAACAGTCTTGAGGGTTTACCAATTACAGCACATTTTAATCGCTATCAAAACTTTCTTTGTTTAAGATTTGAGACAACCTCTCATCAAACAAACTTACTCTGATTGAAACAATATCATTTAGATTATTGATTACACTGAACTTTAAAATAATTTTTAATGTTTGATGAATTTATTAACTTCTAATAAGTTATTTTAAACTTTAGATCAATTTATCGATATTTATTAAAAATTAATTAACCATTTTTTAAATCAGATTCATTAATAGTTAATAAATATTTTTTAACTATTAATAAAAATTTATTTACACTTGTGAATAAAAGTGTGTCAAGATCTTATTCAGACACTTTTTGTAACCCTATAATTAAAATAGATATACACATTTCAATATCATATAAATTAATGTAAAAATAAAAATGAAATATAAAATTATTTTGCACTATTTGGGAAAAAAATAAATTTTGTGTTATTACTTAAAAATTTTTTTTCTTTTAAAAGCTTTTAAA
Source organism: Cotesia typhae (assembly GCF_013202065.1). Taxonomy (NCBI): domain Eukaryota; kingdom Metazoa; phylum Arthropoda; class Insecta; order Hymenoptera; family Braconidae; genus Cotesia; species Cotesia typhae. Next base: position 5,318,254 of record NW_027423774.1, on the reverse strand, counting down.
ATGTTCAAAACGAAGGTATAAAGTAACTTTGGGCTATTTTGTAAGAAAGAAATTTTTTTTTCAATTTATTTCCTAAAAAATAATTAAAACATGGTCGAAAATAATTTTTAAAGGCATCGCGCACAATAAGAAGTAATCAAAAAAATTTTTTTTCCATATCAGACCTGATGATAAATTTAAATAAATTTTAAAAAAATTCAATAAATTATTTTTAAATAAATTTATTTATATACCAATTATCGAACCCTTCTATGAACGTATACATTTTTCCAATTACCCTCATGATATTGTTATTATATAATTAGAGAATACCGATGATAATAATACATTCACTCCGGATCAAAATTGTACGGCCGAGTGGATAGTTAACCGATTGGAACCAAGTATATCCGCTGGGTAGAACCCGTTGATAAACGACTTACGATTATCGATAGATTCTTCGCCCCTATACACTACAAACTATCGACTCTAACAATAGACCGGAAGAGAGTGGTGGGGCCCAATAAAAATCCACCCACCCAGCAACAAATTCATTAGAAAAATCAAACCCCGTCTGGATATTTCTAAGAATAGAGACTGATACATTGAATAAGAAGACGGGTAGGTTGATTAAGAAACCGTTAGTATACCGCCTGCAAGGGCTACTGAAAGGGCCCATTGAGTTATCCATCTCTCCCGTGGGACACAAAGGCCCGTGTAAATTGGGCCAGCTGTCAGCCGCCCGCTCCGCCTTCACGGGCTCTAATCATATGAAAAAACCTCTTCTCCCTTTGTACATACGTACGTACGGCCAAACTTTTAGTACTAAACTCTAGATTGATTTGCAGTAAGACCGCTACCGCCACCTGTCACCCTGGAATTTAAATTCCCCTTTACTTTTATCCCCAAGAATAATGGGAGGCTCTCAGTCTCAAGAGCGAATTCAAGGGCCCAAGGATGGGGGAGGGGCAAAGTGAATCGATAATTAGCCATTTGTCATTTCATACTTAGAAAAAAAAAATAAATTTCTTGGCTCAAAAAAATTATTTTGAAGAATTTTATTGCTTTAAATCAAGCTGAGAAATTTTTATTGTTTCAATGAACAACTCTTTAGTCGAAAAAAAAAAATTTTAAGGCTCTAAATGTTCGCAGTTTAAGTTAATTTTTTTTCAGTGTAATTCTGGATGAGTTTAGTCAGGGCCCATAACCTGTTGGGTGAAACGGAAACGCGTGCGGGTCACTTATCCAAATAAAAACCGGAGAGAGGGGAGGAAAGTTTAAACTGCGCAAAAGTATAAGCCGTATTATACGTGTAAGCATTAACATGACAGCGGTTAATAATAAAAAGTAAAGAGGGAGTGTAGTGCCGAAGACTTAAATCCCAGATCTCATACTCATACATACAGATGGAAGAGGAAATGAATGAACTGGTTGCCCTGGGCACCAATGATGCCTTTTCGAGATATTTCATGGGCCAGTGAGTCCCGGAGAGGGGGAGCCCTGGGTCTCGGCTAAGAATGCAGTGGTGGGGCGTGGGACTGAGAACTACGGTGAGTGGGGCAGCCCCGGTGTATTATCCTTGTCTGTAGATATAGAGTAGACTTGCTGGTGGGGAGTGACAGGGCCCGAGGCCCACACACGTGAAGACAGGTCGTAGCAAGCCCTGGCCTGCATACTCTACAGTACTAGTGTAGTGTATTATACCCGCTAAAAGATTTCGATCTATCCCCACTACAGACCAGTGGCTTTTCACCGGCACGGGCCTTTTCGTGTCCAAGCGGCCGACTCTTTGATCTTCATAGTATACCCCGGCTATGCTTTACTTACACACGCAATAGTAGCGATGAATTGGTGTGTATAGATCAATTCAATGTGTATGCTTTAGAAAAGTTCTCTCTCTTTTTCTTCTACTGAATTACCACGTGCGAACAACTGTCTCGCCCCCGCGCCCCTCTTCGAGATATTATTAAATATATCTGGATGTATGGATGTGTCGGGTATGAAAGAGGCTGCCCGAAATGAACGTGGCGCTGGTAAGAATGCACCTGAAGCTTTACTTTACTTATTATAGCTCAGGTATTTTATTTATTTTCGAAGCATGGCTATTTTGTATTTTTTTGGTTTTTATTTGTATTTTTCCGCATTGACGGGTCGTAAGAATCTTTATTATTCGCTGCTCCCTTTTACGCGGATTATACTTGAATTTTGTACTTCCTGCTTTGTTACATGGATTATTTAATGTGGATTTATGTTGCCCGACTTCATTTCTATGGATAAATATTTAAAAGGAATAAGAAAATTCTTGGAGTTTCCTTTTTCAAGGGAAAAAGGAAGGAAATAAACAGTGATGAATATTTTATCGCGTTTGTTTTGGTTTCGGGGGTTTTTTATTTTTTTACAGACTCTACATACGTTTACGAATTCGTTATTTATGCTGACAATTAAAAAGAAAAACATTTCAGACAAATTTAATCATTGTGAATTTTTTTTTTTTTTTTCATTTTACTTTAATGAAAAATATGAAAAAAAAAATTTTGAAAATAAAGTGTCAAAAATTCAATTTGAAGTAAAAAAATGAAAAAAACAATTGCTTTAAATTCGAATCTCGTTTACATGAATAAAATATTTAGAATGTAAATTTCCGAGCATACATGTAACATTAAACATATGTAACCTATATGGTAGGTACAAAATGGAGTTACTGGTTGCGGTTAGTACACATAATATACAAGATATAAGACGGCATGTGTTCGTTGGGCTGATATCACCTGCCCAGAGTTCAGGTTGCCGCTCAAGCAGCTGCGGCTTGCTACCTCAGCTAAGCAACTACCACAACTGTATCTATATATACATACAATACTGAAAACTGTATATACACTTTATCTGACTTACATGTAGATAAATACAGAACAGATATAGATAGAGATAAAAATATAGACACGGTACGGATGTACAGGCGGAGCAGGAGATACTGTACCCGGTACGGGTCAAACGGAATCTAGAGCTGTAGCCTTTGTTGACTCTCATATATATATATTTAATACAAACTGTAGACTCGGTTTTAGCTGGGCATGCACCGGCAATGCGGGTGGCCGGCAAAACAAAGCCAACGGAAACGAAGAAATTTTTATAAGAAAAGGTGGAAATTATTCTTCCGTCATGCTTCATCATCATCATCATCATCATCATCACCATCATCATCATTATTAGATCTCATGATTGCCTCAAATTTTTCGAGTTAATACGGCTAAAACTCTCATCGGCATACATAATGTTCCTTTATTTTTTTTTTTTTATGAGTATTTCTCTCTTTTTTCATCCGCTTATCTGCGAGGAAATAATATTTTAACGATTTACTAACATTGTAAATTCAACAAGTAACACAAAGCCTATTATCAGTGAATCTTTGGTACCATTTAACGAGCCATTATGAAAGAAGCAAATAAAAATAATGAATTTTAAAATTTCGAACGGATGTGAGATAATGATTTTTAAAAAACGTTTGTACTTTGATCTCTATCATTATTTATTGTGAATTATGACGAACGTGTGGATAAATATATAAGTATGAGTATATATATTTATGTGCAAGTGAGAATTATTTTAACCTATTGACCTCTGGTGGATAAGAATTAAAACGTCGAGGTGAAGAGAGTAAGAAACTCGGCACCAAGAAAATTACAATATTAATGTCGCCATTTTTTTTTTATCGGCATCGCCGCTCAGATGGTCACGGCTCATTTAAATGATAAGGCTATTCTTGTGCCGTCTTTATTCGAGATTTTTTAAATTTATTCTTGGATTTAATTTTGTAATAAATGCAGACATTTTTCACGGGGAGATAATTATATGTATTTTTAATTAATTTTTTAATTTTTTTAGCGTATTAAAAATGCTTATGATTTAGCAAAATTATGAGAATATTTTAGACATATTTTTGAAGTAAAATTAAAAAAAAATTCTTCCGTATATTGCTAATTATTTTTTTTAATCCTTGAAAAGAATTAAAATAAAAAATTAAAATTTTTATAAAAAAAAAAAAAAATTGTGTAAATTATAAATTAGAGGTGATTGAATTATTTTATTGAAAACGGCGTAATTCGTCTGATTCTGAGGAATGTTGTGATGAATGAATCCCTTGAGAACGCCTACGAGTATTTTGAATGAAGGAAATAAGTACTGGTGTATAAACGAAAAATTCCTGGGCCGCTCGCATGATAAATATAAGTGAAATAATGAAGAACGACTTAATTGCTAGACTGGAGAACTGCAGGCTTGAGTTATGTAAATGAGGCGTCACCGCGTTGCACACATGAAATTCGGAATTGACGCCCCCTTGAGTACTAACACAAGAAACGAGTAGTAGGGCTTTCACGAGGGCTTACTCGAGTGCCAAAAGAACGGGAGAGAATTAACGAAAAAACAAAAATAAAAAATAAAACAAATCTAAAGAAGGATGCCAAGTTGGTTCTCACGTCTTCCCCTTTTGTGTTTCCTCGGTAGTATATTGTAGGGGTATAGGCCGTTGCCCGACCGAAAAGTACCAACACAGGCTATCGCCGTCTTTTTGAGTGCCGAATAAAGTTCTGAAGAGAGAAAACTGTCTCCCGAGGGACTACCAGGCCTTTGAACCCGACGCCTTTGCCAATCTCCAACCACCGGCAATTCAAACTACGTCTTTTCCGGCTTCGGTCTTTTAAAATACTAATTTGTCATGAGAAACTCTACTTGGGGGCTGTCAGATTTTTACGGCTGCTGGTGGGTTTTTAAATTCACTTTTGGTAAATATGGGAAAAAATTTGGGTTGTTAAAGGAAATAAATTTTTTTTTTACGAAATTTAGTGTGTAAAATTTTCAATAGATGGCGCATGATCGCTGAATTTTCCTCTTACTGGAGAGTTTAATTTTAAAATTTAAGTTTTGACTCTTCTAAAAAATTAAATTTTCATTAATTTTTGGTTTAATCAACAATTAAATTAATTTTTGTTTGATAAAAAGTTTTAATTGACTTTTATAGCTTTGGAAAAAATTAAAAATTGTAATTATTCCTTCATTCTAATTCATATCCTGAAATGACTATATATGATTACATCAGAAAATTTTTTTCGTTTAAAATTACACATAATTTTTGTGCAAAATTAAATTACTATTAAAAAAGAAGAAATAGGAAATTTAAAACTTACATAATAATAAGGATCGAAATAAAATTAACAGCCAATTTTAAATAATAACAAATAGAATCGGAAAGTACTTTGGCATCCCTAATCGATGACTCAGATCTCGGATAGAGGCGCTCGGTGATAAATACAGTTATAAATTCAGACAAAGGGGCTATGTATGTGCTAGTATATATAAGGCAGGATAGGGCAGGGGCAAGGGCGATCCAGTGAAGAAATACTATCCGATAAAGAGAGGAGAAAATACCTAACCGTGCAGATATAAAATAGTTTAGTAGTGGCTTTGATATCTTATCCTCATGTTTCCTCTCAGATATTTTCTTCCTTCTCAATTTACTTTTTATCTCTACGGTGGCGTCATAACATTTGCTCTTTTAAGATTTTCGCGGCAACCTCGAGAAATATAACGAATCCCAAAATAAAAAGAATAAATAAATAAAAGTTTTAAGCAAAAAAGCTCTAGATAACTGACATATACATATATATGCATAAATATATGACACACTAACCGTAAAGAAGAGCAATATCGTGGTATCGAGTGCGAGAAGTGTGTGCAAGACATCAACAGCCACAAGCAGGCGTTGCTAAGCAAACGTTTGACTCATATTCCCAACTCGGCAACTCGATACTTATACTTATATATGTGCTATATATTCTACACTATCTTCACTTATTCTCCTCAGTGTCTACTGGTGCTCTACGTCGATGTACCTAACCGTAGCACTTGAATATACACTCGAAAAGTTTGTGTGTAGAGCCTCGTCTCTCATTTCTCCTGTTCCATTCATGTGTCCCCGGTAAATCCAACTATTTATACTACATTACTTGTTGTATGTATTGTGTGTACTTATATAAGTAAATATAAGTTTGTCATTGCGGTTGTTTTGTATGCTATATATATATATATATATATATATATATATATATATATATATATATATATACGGTATATAATGCCATGACGCTAGACGATAACGCCGTTGTCGTCGCAAAACCAAGATCGTTGTCCATGTCCATGACTCGCTTCTATTTGCAACATTATGCCAGACTTCTCTGTATATGTAGTGTGAATGCCCGACAAACTAAAACTATAACCGCTAACTTTCATCGATTTTCCCTTTGTTGTTTTATTCTCAGCTACTGTTTTGTTGGAGCAACACAAAATTACCCCAACTCTTATTTTTGATGGTTCAATATCAAAATGAGCCGAACTTTTTTTATATTTTTTTTTATTATCAAGCTCTATGATCGGTGGAAAAACTTTCTGATTTCACCATATATCGACTTATGATATATATATATATATATATATATATATATATATATATATATATATATATATATATATATATATATATATACTAAAAATTTTTTTTTCACATAGAGAATGATAATCAATGACCCAACTTTGAGATTTTTTAATTAAAACTGAAATTTATCTCCGTTTTTTCCCAACAAATCCACCTTACAGTCTGTCTCCCATCTGGCGTTCCAAAAAATCTAAAATCTGGGTCGGGGAATTTAATTTACCAGATAAAAATCAGACACGTAAGCTTGTAAAGAAACCGTGCTATCGTTATTTCATAATTTTTCATCAGAGATAGATCAGAGATGCCTTATTATATTATATTATATTATATTATACGTATATTTTTTGGTAGTAGGTAGTAGGTAGTAGGTAGGATTACATGTTCTGGTTGACATTAGATGGAGACATTTAACAAGCTGATTGTCGTTGTCGAGTACGAGATCCGAGTGGCAGATTACCATCAAGTTCAGTGTTCAGTGTCGAGTATTAGGCTGGGACACGGAAATAATAATGAGAGTAAGTACTTGTACACCGGCATACATATAGTATAGCTAGGGGGCTCCTATCCAGTCCAACTCAGACATGTATTTAAACGAAAAGACCAAGGCAGACGTCAATCTATATTTATGAATACCTCGACAGCAACATCGCCGGTGCCCGGAAGCCCGTAGTTTATTCTCGCGTCCGGTCACAAAAGCTACCAGCTTCATCATCTGGATTACTATTGCTTAACTTGAAACGATACTTTTAAATAATTCAAATGTGCTTAACGCCTAAAAGAATAAGAGAACTGATGTTTATAGAAAAAGACTTCAATTTATGGATTATTTCGTGTGTCTCGCTCGGCCAATGAGATCATTGTTTGCCTTCAATGAATGATGAATCACTATCGAGCGCTATCCATTTTATTTCAGTCAAGTTTTAAGTTGATAATCGTGATTGTAATCTATTCTATCGTATCTGACGACACATGTTTTCTCGTATCGGTAATTTTGGGTGTTTGTACAGCTTATACTAAATTCATCAATATTTATTTTGCTTGGAAGATCAAAACTCGCCGTATATTTTGCCGAAACTCATTTTTAAGAAATTATCCGTACTTGGAATTTTTTTAAATTTAATTTTTGTAATGTACACATATTTAAGTAAGCACATAAAGATTGATTAATTGAGTTAAAAGTTCCTGCTCTATGCATATAGATTGTTGTATTAATCAATTAAAGAATCTCTTCAGAAAAAATTATACAAAAAATTGCTTTTTTTCCTAAAAAAAAATTTCTTGTCTTAGTTTTGACATTCTTAAGTTAACTCTTTTTTACCTTCGATCGATAACGACTTTCCAGGCCTCAGGCTTGGTTTCTCCAAGCCAGCGGTAGTGAAAAAGTCAAAACTCAACATTATTTCGCGGTCAGATTGCGCCGACAACGCCCTGAGCCTCTGTTATAGTTATAATAAAGAGAGCAGCACATTCGTGATGTGACTGGCAAGCAACGTCTACACCATTAAAACGCAGGACTAAGAACTAAGTGAGCAAGCTAAAAGGTGAATAAAGAATTAAACGTACTAGAGAGGTGCCGGAGCAGTAAAGCGCCCCGAGGAAGCCGCATCTCCGTGTGATTTCTTCACCAAGATATAAACTTTTTTTGTTTTTAGTTTCCACCCTCTCGCTCCCGCAAACTTTTAACTGGTGGTTGCGTCTATTCTCCTCTCTGTCTTTTATACACTTCCAGTTGAAGTTGTACGCGCTGATCGTATCGACGTCACGTGCGAGCAGACTAGCGCTTATATTCGCGAGTTTGTGCTCGGAATATAAGTGTCTGACCGTCCAGATGGTCTTATTCGTGCACCAGAGCATTGTGTAAGGGGTTTATCGATTTCGTCGGCCGGCTCTTTTATAGCTGACATCCATTTGACCTCATATTATATTATTTTACGATTCTAATTCAACAATCCCGTAATCGTAATCTCCATAGATATATCTTTTGCGGAGCTCGTAAAAAATGAATAAATAAATAAATAAATATATGAAGAATTCCTAGCAGTAGTGAGATTAAAACTACTAACTTTTAACATTACGTCTTATTTTATTGCACTGCTCGCAAAAAATTTAAAACACTAAGAGCCACTCTACCATACATATTCATATTCAATTATACTTTTGAGATTCGTTATAAAGAACCAGATTGTATCACATTCATACGTAAACGTTTGTTTTATCGTTGTAATAATATACGTGGTTACATTTTAGTGCATGCAGTCAATGTAATCTTATCACTTTTAAATATACTTATATTTGTATGAAACTAGCGTGTGCGTTACCGACACCGAGCGAATCTTAAGATAAAACGCTTTTTCACTTTTTTTTAATCTCTCTAAGTTGGATTTCACTGAGCCAGATTACTCAGTATTTTATGACCTATCATGATATGTGATAAATTATCCGTCGCTTAATCGATAATAAATAACGCTGATCGCATTATTTTCATTTTTATATTAAACATATTCCATGTTTAATTGGAGTCGTAAATCACTGGAATAAATTATTGTTATTGTTGGGGGTTTTATAGGACATTTAATGCCTATTCAAATGAGTACTCACTGAATTTTTAATAAACGGGAAAGTTTAATAGTTATTTACTATTTTTATTTAATAAATAGTTGAAGATTTTTTTGAAAATAAGTAGTTAAAAAAATTTAATTAAATCATTTGTCAAAAAAATCGACAATGTAAATAATTAATTTTATTTGAAGCTAAAAATAAAAAAATCTTTACATCAAATTATCAACCCAGATGATTTTATCTAAAGCGTTAAATTTTCCACCCTTGGATAAAAATTTATTATCAATTTTGAATTTAAGTTGATTTTATTATACGCAAAGTATTAAAAATAATGTAGATTGACTTTTACTGTAGTTTAATGGAGACAAAGGAGACATGTAGGATGAAGCAGCCTACATATGTCTAAATGTGGGCTTGAGTGGAGATAGGGGATGAAATATCGACATCCAACGGCCCTATGGGTTTAAATTCAACATATATCTACACAAGTATATCTGTAGATTTATGTGAATATGTGGATGCCTTCATTTTGATATCCTACACACACAAACATCCCAACTACGGATTTATGTGTACACTTCTCCATATCCAAGCACACAGCACGACCTAGTAATGACACAGATAAGACACTTGCTCTTGCTGAGTCACAGCTGCACCCAACGGCCCTCGCGGAGACTCGTTGAATATTATTTGCGAATCAGTAGCCAGAAAATATCGTGTTATTATTGTCATACTTTAATGCCTCGTTTTAATTTCCCGGTTATGGTGTTATTTTTTTTTTTTTTTAATTTCAAGACTCTTACAATTTATTACTTGTAATTCTTATTTATCGCGGATTACATTACAAGCCTCTCACCTGACATTTTAAACCCGCTGTAACGCCGACAATTATCAATAAAAATGCCCGAGGTTGGTTTAACCTAAAACTAGACAATTGAACCAGAAAATATTCTCGTGATTGTGACCTTTTTGCTTCGGAATAAATGAAAGGTATGGAAAAATGTATTTCGTCGAAAAGTGAGGTTAAACCTGGATCAATAATTGAATTATATATTATTGTGTATATTAAATGAAATGAATTTTTCCATGACAATTTATTCATTTTTGAGGGAACGTTGGGAATAAATATTACCGTAAAAATTGATATTATTATAATATAAAATGTTGAATGTACCACAAAAAGGTAAATTTTCCATAACAATCGTGGCCGGACATTTTTAACGGCCCACCCAAGTCATTCTGCGCACGAGGACGTTAAAAGGTGGCAGAAAACCTTTTCACCTTTATTTCTATTCATGATAATTCTCCACATCGCTCAAGTGCTACGTGTTATTATATTATTGAGACTTTTTACTCTAGTATGCTCTAGAAAGGGACGAGAAATTTAACTTTAAATTTTTAAATACTTTTTTTTATACTCAATAAATTATAAATTGTTCAAATTTATATGTATACATTTTTTTTTAAATCTATCTGTCAAAAAAAAAAAGATCTATTTTCGATTTCGCGGACTATTATGGGTTTAATCCGCTGGAATTTTTGGAAAATCAATTTACAGGTATATACAGGTTTTTAGTGTTAAATTGAATTGAAATACTGTCACGAATTGGTATCATTTCTTAAGTGTGATTGATCGGGAGATTTAGTTAAATTTTGAAGAATTTATTCGAGAAAAATCATTTGTATAGCTCAAAGTTTGAATTGTGAATAAAATTTTTGATCTAGAAAAAAATTGTAATGGTAATTTTTCATGATGTTAAAAACATGTATATTTTTTTTCCGCGAGGGTTCAATTGCAATTTTCTATAAATAATTTTTTTATAAAAAATGATTTTTAAAAAAATATCATTTTTCGATTTTCATGCCACTTTTATACGAAATATTCAACTCTTTTTATATAAATGATTAATAAAATAAATAAAACGATTAGGGATAGATATAAATTATACGAATTTAATGAAAACTGTAAATAAATAATAAAATAAATTAGTAACAAATAGTAATCGGCGGAAAGATGTGCATTGGTGTGAAAGAGATGGTGTCGGCGGATGTTTTCCACGTTGTGCCCGTCAACGAGCACGTACGCTCGATTGCGCACGTGCCTCTGCCACCGTGTCGGGAACAGCATCAATTCGCCCCTTGTATATATATATCTTCATGTACATATACACACACCTATCCATATAGATACACAACAAGGTAATATACATAAACGGGCGCGGTTTTCCGGACGAACACAACGATGCTCCCTACTTCACAGACACTCATATCATATTTATCTCTCGATTTTTTTAATTACATAATTAAAACTAAATCCTCCATACATTAAGTTAAGTTGAATATTATTATTCCACGTATCGGCAATATAATCAATGCTAATGTATTTTTATTACATTTATTTACATTTGCATACCAAGTAAATTATAATGCTAGTATAAACGTATTAGCAGTTTTATTTTATTATTCATTTTAGAGCCCAAAGACGAAACAATTTCATTTAATTCCTTGCTCGTTTTTCGCACACAGTGTTAATACAATCCCAGTATGAATATTTACAAAACCGACGTACCCGCTGTATATACTCGTTTCGAAAAATATTAACGACTCATTGTTTGTCTTAGCGAGTTTGAGTTGCCAAAATTAGACCGCATTTAAATACGTTTATGTCTGCAAGGTATTATTGAGTATAAAGTCTTGCTTTAAATTGCTAAATGTACATATGTATTATTACTATTATTTTTGAATGTGAGCCGGGTGGTCTGCACTGGAATTTAAACAACAAACGCAACATTTTAAAAACATCAATAAATGCATTTAATTTAGTAACAAGAAACTGGGTTTGTTGAACTTTGAGCATAAATTAAATAAAGGGTTGAATTCTATTCAATGATATTTGTTTTTTATTCAAAAATATACCGCGAAAGCGTGAATCATTGGATTCTGATGTCGATGAATTTGAATGGTGATATAAATAAAATAAAATAAAAATTTCTGGAGTACCCTGTCCATCGAGGATTCAGGAAATAAATATTTAAACATGAGTAGCATGAGGCTGTATGTTATATGTATCACGAATATGAATTTTTCGATGGAATTTATTTGGTACATTGACCACGGCTGCGTTAGCAAGGAATGAAAACTGGAGGACGGAATGAAAAATCGAGAGCGACGTGACCAACGAAATTGTACTCGGCTCGTTGGGTAATCTACCCTTCATCCTCTCGTTTTATTTAGGCTATCTCTCTCTTTCTCTTACTTTATTGTAAATCCCTCGGTTAAATTGTCTATATCTATATCTATTCGTATATATAGTATCATTTTTTTTTTTAATTTAAATATACTATCATTATTTTTTATGTTTAATAATGTAATAATATTAATAATAAAAAATATTCAAAGAAAAGTATAAAAATTTATAAGATTGAAATTAATAGTGAATTTTATTATTTTTATTATTCAACCTATTAATTTATGTTATTTATAAAAAATGATCATTTTTATCATGATGAATAATAATTGATTTTTTTTTTTATGAATAATAACAATAAATATTTAAAAAATGAGTCAGTAAAAAAATGTATCATTAAAATTCATGGTAAATAAAGAATGGTTGATGGTCTGTATTCAGTATTCTGGCGGATTACATATTCAGTGACGACAAAAATACACCAGGGTTTCCATTGTATAAACTCGTTTAGCTCGTCATTACAATTCCGCTGTTGGTTATCATAAGCTCGTTCGTCAATCTTAGGACGTGTCTGCCAGACTGTTGGCCTGTTCTACTGCCTCCGTATACACACAATCATACATCCAAAGACATATGATCAGAGCAGACGAACACAACGAAACAGCCGCTTCTGTCTGCCTACCGTTGGACGGATCTACTAACGCTAATACCGAGATTGTCAACACATGGGTTATATATACAGAGAAGTTGTAGGCTGTAGGCAGTATATTACCTAGTGAATATGCAAATGCGAACTCTATCGAGATGGCTAAGAGACGAGTCACAGCACAGGTCCACTTAACATTCACTTCATTCACAAGATGCCCAACAAAAGACGTCACATCTTCTCTTATTTTTTTTTTTTTTTTTTTTTATTGTAATACAAAATGTTTTTCATTGTGAGAATTGTAAAGACTAACATACTTAATGTTTGTCAATCAATTTATTTAAAGGCCTAAAAATTCTCTCAAGTGTTTGACAAACAAGCGACGCCTCTGAATAAAAATATAAATTTGAATTTGGAAAATAGCGATAATTTAACTCGAGGAAAGAACCGATTTGTTGGGAGCGAATAATACAATATATTAAATAACGCGGGGTTAGCACTTCCGGTGGTATGGAGTGAGAAAGTGCCAGAGTGGAGTGAGAGGACAGGAGTGATCCCTTCAGGAACTCCCATGGCCAGATGGAAATGCAAATAAAGGGGGCGAGAGCAAGCAGTGTCGAGCGAGAGCTGGCTTTAGTTTCGCCGCGTGAATGGATAGGAGAAGGCCGAAGGCTTTGCGACAATGTGGCGTCGTGTACCTAGTACTTGTACTTGTACTAGCTCATATATGTGTATGACTACACACATCGATTGTAACCCCTCATATTACCATCAGTAACTCTAACTCTTGTCTACTTCCAGCCCCAATAGTCCCCAATCTCCAATTCCCGGCTCCTTTTTTACAAACTCATACGCTAACGCCTCTATTGATCTCAACATTTTCACAATTCGTATATTATATTATGTTATATACCAGCCAACCCGTAAAAATATTTTGCACAATTTTTTTTTCTTATTTTCACATTATTATATAAACGTTTGTTATTTTTTTTTATCACAATATTGTCCGGAATTTTGTGTTAATTATATTAGAATGATATTAATTACATTTATTTGTGTTTAAACTGAGTAGATGAGGCTTGGGGCACTCGTGTGTTGGCACACACGCTACGCTCGTTGTGCGAACACACCCGTAGCCGACAGCTTTGTTCACCCACATAATTTACAGAACATACTATTTAAATTGTAAATAATTTTGAGGGACAATTTTGAATCATTATTAAAATTTTTTCGAATTTATCTGAGTAAATTATTAAAAAAATCATTTTTTTGTGTAATAAGGAAATAGATCATAAATTCGTTGAAATTGATAAATTTTGGTTCTTCATTGACCACCTGTTACATTTTATTATATTATTTCTTTTTAATTTAAATTTATAGTTTTTATTTGAATAAAATTACCTTTTATTCAACCGATTACGAAATTTGAGATTAATTACATTTATTTTTAATCCCCGGAAATTAATATTGATTTAAAAATATTAATATTGAAATTTGTATTTTTTATAAGAAGTGCTTTTTGGTTTTTTTTTTTTTTAAATTATTGAACTGCAATATCTTTTGCAATAACAGGTCAAATAATTTGAAGGTTATCTCTATAAATAAATTATTGATTTTTCACAAACTAAGTTTTATAAAGTAGGATAAAAATAGTAAATTAAATTCCGTAAAATTTCTTACAAAAGATCCTGATTACTTATAACCTAAACCCATTAGCTTAAAAGGAATTTACATTTAAAAAGAAAAGAACAGGCTCGATAATTGAGGTTATTTATAAAATGTTTAAAGTTAAAACAAAAAATGAATCCTAATCAGAGCAGACACGTAAAAAAAAGTTTCCGTGTAGTTAACACAACTACCATGATGATTTAACGGGAGAGTCTAGTCCATATACCGGAGGACAGAGAAGCAGAGAAAAGAGAGAGAGAGAGTGGAGTAAAATTCAGGCTGACTGGCGTAGATGGTGGTGGTTTCGGACTGGAGTAAGCGAGCTTGGAGGGGTCTTACGCAATGGGGTGAGAAGACGGAGGGTTGCTAGGAAACACCCCTGTTCCACGTGTTATATTGCATTACCCGTTGGCAACTCCGGGGGTTCGGATCGGTCGCACAAGACCACGATTTCCGTGCCGATCTACTCTCGTTCGGCTTCTACTTCTACTTCTATGTGCATACTTCTTATTCTACTTCAACTCTGTTCGTGCATTCTTTCTTCAGACACACGTTACCCTCCCGCCCACCTATGTACTTTTGAACTCGAAATTATCCGAAAAACTTTTAATACTCCTTTTCAAAACTTCGAACTATTCTTTTTATTTTCTATGCAATTTAAAGTACTTCAATACACGATAAATATTTTTTTAATTTTTTTTATTTCTATAATTCGCTGAATTATTTTCGATAAATCTTTAACAACTCTTAGGATTTTTTAAAAATATGTGCTCATAAAATGTAATAAAGATTTGTACTTGTTAAAATTTTTTTTTACAATTTATTTGTTAAAAAATCCTAAAAATTTTGTCAAGTTTATTAATTTTTTTTTAAATTTCTGTTCGGAAAATTAACAATTTTGTTAAAAATATAAATTATTCTGACAGTAACTATTGATCCAACAAATAAATCAAATATTAATAGAGGATGGGGGAGACTAATAGGATCGATGAAAAACGGGCTTTCTTATCTCAAAAATGATGAGTCTTATTTTTAAAAAAATATCAATAATTTTAGTTATATATTCTAAATATTTGATAAAATAAAAATTTCAATTTCCTGTAAAAAATTTTTAAATAAATTATAAAAATAACATTGGTGATTTCTTTATGCAAAATATGAAATGTATTAGATATTATTTTGCCGGAGGCTCCCTAAAAGTGATTCCTCTAGCATAAATGGCACTTGGGTTGTAAGTGAGAAGGACGGGATGATAAGAGGGTACAGAGAGGTTGTTGGGAAGGATGTTGTGTGTAGACATAAGACAGAGGGAATGTAATGCAAGACAGATTAGAAGGAGAGATCAAGACAAGACAGAGTTAGTACAGAGAGAGCATAAGCGTCTTTGAGAAATTGAAAATAGGGACGGAAATTAATGGTATAAACCCAGCGGGCTGTCAAATATTTGCACTCGACTACGATGGAATGAACAGATTTCACTTTCAACTTTATCCGACTGAATATCCTCTGCTAGTTATCAACTAAAACGTATTTAACAATTACCTATACCATTATTTTGCCGTAAATAACTTTAGATTTACATCCTTGTTATTTTTATGTTTATTTTTTATTTATATTTATGTCTTGCTGGCTTTTATTTTGTCTGAAGCCGTCTTTACAGCGCACTTTAATTTTTTATTTCATTTTTAGTTTTTTTTATTGGGATCGGGAGTAAGTAGTTCATTAAAAGGGTTTTACGTTCGCGGAACGACTCAACTCTACAATACTATATTACTAGTTTATAATTTTTTGTCAAGTATGCCTATTAATACAACCGTAGCTGCTCACTTACACTCTTTGGCCTCTGGAGTCGGTGAATTTTCTGCAGATGTTGCAAAAGCTTTCTCACGACTTAAAATTGGCTACAAATATCAAGCTAAATTAAAGTCGTAAAAATTTATTAAGTTTAAATAGTAAAAACAAGTAACATATTTTTATTCGCACTAATAAGTGAGTTCATTACTTCCCTATTCTTGTATTATTATAACTGTAAGGATAACGATTTTCTAGAGTAAATAATAGTTATTTTATTTTATGAAATAAATTCACTTTTATTACTCTTTAGTGTTATTGCTAGTAAAAAAAATTTATTTATCGATTTCTGGATTATTTTATTTATTATACCTCCGGATTTTATTATTATTTCAATCTTATTTAATGGTCAATTATAGATTATTCGTTTAATGGATATGGAAAAAAATTATTAAAGTGTTTTTTTTTATTTTTTTTTTTTTTTTTTTTTTGGGAGTGATTTTCTTATTTATCGTAATAAATAAAAGATGGGACTTTGATTGAAAAAATCTATAATAATAATGTTTATAGATAGAATTTAACTGATAAATTTTCATTATAAATTTTTAATAAAAAAAAAAATATAATACTGTAATAATATATTTTTAAAAATTAATAGCATTGAAATTTATCGTGAATTATTATCATTAATTTTTTGTTTAAGATTTTACATAAAAATTTATCTGTTAAATTTTCAATATTGAGAAAATTGAATAAATTTAAACTATAAAACTTCAGAAAAAGTCATTAATGGTGCAAACTGATGGATTTTTATTTCACACAATTTCTCACAAAATTGTACAAACTTTGTAACATAATAAAGAAAAAAACTTCCGAATCCTGACATCTGTATTTTAAACAAAAAAGAAAAAAAAATAGAATTTCTTTGACATCAAGTTCATAATGAGAAAAAAGTTTTCCGTCTTTTCACTCTCACACTTTCTCAATAAAGGAAATCGGATTGTCTTGCAGGTTGCGGGCTGCAGAGTGAAAAGCTTACGCCTTTGTTGAACTTTTTCCCTATAAGAGACTCTACCCGATCAATTTTCCATGATCACCGGTGGGATTTGTCACCAGACTGCAATGTACTAAGTGTTGATCGATGTCGTTTTACTCTTTTCATTTTTTGGCACCAAAAAATAAAATAATAATCACACAAATACAACTGCAACCACTTTTTTTTTTTTTTTAGATGTACACATATAGCGTCGGAATTAAAACTGTTTGTTTTCTGATGTAGAGTCTAAAAAAACAGATGAAGTAAAAGAAAAACAATCTCTGTAAGATTGTTTACTCGGCGCTGCTAGGTGTTTTTTTCAAGAGTACGGCAAATGTAATTTAGTTGGGTTGAAAGGAAGATGGGGCTACACTTACACGTAGACCGGACCGGTCTGTTAGACGTAGGGCGAGGATAACCAGATACAGAGAAACATCTTCAATTCAAAAGTACTATCCGTTTTTTCACTAGACTAGAGCTCTAAGAAGGGTTTCCAAATACCAATAACAAGACCAAGACCGAGAACATATTTACTGTTTAACTCGTTTATAGAAGAGAGGTCGAAACTTTTGAGATTTTCGAGGGATTTGAATTTAAAGTGTTTGTGGATGAGCGTTAAGATGTTTATTCAATTAAACCCAAATTTACTTTACATCGATTTCATAATTGTAGTTTAGAAGTGATTTATAAACTTTTAATTGAGATTCAGGATTAATTATTTGACAACTACTTTCTTAATTTTTTAATTCAATTATTTAATTTATTTTGACTTTTATTTGCAAGCTTGTTTTCGCGATAACAAGTTTTTTATAATTGGAATTTAATTTGCGATGTTTATAATCTTTTTTAGTTAATTTAAAACTTAAAAAAAAAAAAATACTGAATAAAAATAAAAATAAATAACTTTTCAGCGTAACAATACATTGACTTTTAAAAAGTAAACCCTCCTACTCTTTCACTGTTAAAATGTTGTTCTCCCGAGAATACACCGTAAGAAAAACTTGGCACTTAAATTGTAGGATAGAAAACAGACGCTGAAGAACGAAAACGGATGGCGGAATTCTCAAGATATATATTTGTATACAAGTGGACAAATAAAACCCTGGATCCATAAATATATAAGGGTGAAAATACTATCCGGTAAAAATAATAACATTTAACAAGTTTGTTACAAGGAATAAAATTTAAAAAATATTAAACTCCGTTGAACCTTAAAAGTTGAGTGTAGGGTGATGGGTGAAGTTAATATAACGAAAGAAAAAGTTATGTATAACGAATAACGAGTGGATGGAAAAATTTTGATTGCGAAGAAATACACCCACTGAGTGGAAGGGGAAGATAATTTTCAAGCAGTTGAGCTCCTCAAGGATCTATATTGCTTATCAACAGATATCCGACGGAGGTCTAACGTCTAGCTAATTTCAAAGTTGTTCACCCCTACTCTGAACTCGCGATCTTAAACCTTAAACATGCTTCAAGTCTCTGAGAGTCGCATCCCACATTCTCCCGCTGGCGAAAACTTGAGGCGAAATCTAGACTCATTTCCACGGACCACTCCCTTATTGCCTCGGTTTTCCACTCGCGAATTATATTATTTTTATTTGCAAAATTTCCGCCTTGTTCTTGTCCCATTCAGTCAGGAAAAATAAAATAAAAGCAATCCGCAGTCGTAAAAGTTGATTTGTCTGGTGCCATTTTTTTTTTTCAGCGAGCGACAAAAATGTAATATAAATTCTTGGGAAATATTTTGTGTTATAATGGAGATGAGGTCGGGGATTATTACGGGGCTTGTAGCCAAAATTTCCGGAGTATGTTTCGTTCCGCCGGATATCTGCAGGCGATTTGTACTTCACTTCAAACTTCCGCGGTACAATTGGACTCTAGTTGGACTATATTATATTAATATATATGTATATTATAACGCAGGCTTATAATAATGGGATATTGCGAGACGTTTGTTTGTGTCGCGACTCACCCCGAAGGCGTCTTTCAGTCGCGACGTCTTTCCTAACTTTTTCTTACATGATGTAATACTTCCTTTAATAAATTCTACTGAAACTATTAAGAACATTTTTTTGTTTCTTGATTGATATTGAAAATTACTTTTCAACTTATTTGGTAATTGCTTAGTTTTATGGCTCGCAATATTTCGAAATTTATTAAAAATAGAATTGAAAAAAAAATTTTTTTTTCAATTCTATTTTTGACCGAATGATAAAAAATTAAGCTCTAAAATTAATTATCACATTTTTTCAATTTTCTAACAATTAAAATTCTATTAATATATTCTTGTATAAAAATTAAGGTAAAATAAAAATTTATTAAAAATGCATTGGATTGAATTTCAAATACACAAACGCAGAAAAGATCCTTCAAATAAGGATTTAATCGAATTTTCTGAATCTTAGAGGGGCTGGAATTTGTGAATTCTCATTATGAGTAAAGATAAAGAAAAATAAAAGAATCCCTAGCTTTGATGATCCAGAATCTAAAACATCAAAGCGTTTTACTGCTCATGTGTAATGGAAACAAGATATTTGGATTCTGCAATGGATAGAGCCACTTATACACTCATACACGTATATCTTCCGACTTATATAGATATAGACATATATATAAATAGGTAAAATTTGACACTGGACTATAAAGCTCGTTTTATTACCCGAGACGCCTTTAGCGGACTTTTATAGTATTATTTATTTATTTATGGAGTTTATCCTTGCTCTTCAGAGATATTTATGTCGTTTAACACAAAAACGGTGCATAAAAACTACTGTACCCATAACTGACCTTTTCCACAGGCTTTTTATCAGCTGTTTGGCTAATCGACTGTTAAGTGTTAAGTGTTGTATTATATATTATACGAGCAGAGGTGCTAGTCAGATCCACTGGTTCGTGTAATATTCGCTTCTATCATAAAAAATAATTCTATCGATTTTATTTCTAAGATGTATTTTCTTTGTTGAGTTATTAATGATCAAACATAAAAGTCTTTTGTATTATGATTATAAATATAAAAAAATCAACTTTGCTCCAATTAGCTCTTTAATTACTCTATAGATTAATTTTTAATAAATTATTAATTTTTTACAATTGAATTAAAAGATAGTTAAAAAAATTATTTATAAATAAATTATTAAAGAAATTAAAGAATCAGCGCATGAATTTAATTGATTAAAAAAAAAAAAAAAAAAATAGTCAGCTGCTGATTTCATTATTATTATTGCATAAAAAATTGAGATAAATTTATTATTGAAATAAATGAAATAAAACAATGAAACAATAATAGTAAATATTGATCGTAAATAAATAAAAGGGATCAAGTAAATGAAATAATTTTGTCGGGATTAAATATATCGTCAAGTTCCTTCCGTTGTCGGTACACAAGATATATCTCAATTCTTCCATAGAAAACCGAGTATTTTATTGCAAATTTTATCGCGTCATTCAAAACCAGTCATGCGGCTCTGACTCTGGCGCGTCGATATAACGAGAGTAGGGCCGAGATACAGCTGGGAGTTAGAGCAAACTAGAATGAGTTCTGCGTTCTGCGCTACGGCGATAGTTGGAGTAATAGAGTACTGATACCCGTCCAGCTCATTGTCATCCTTATCCGCATCCTCTTTCTCCCGTTTCACCCGTCCTTTTCCTCTTCTATCCTCAATCCTCTGTTATGGCCACGTTCGCGTTATACGGCTTATAATACAAATAATAACTGTGTATAATATAACTACGCGGGTAGAACAAGAGTTACGGATAAAAAGTTAACCAGCAAATCCCGTCGGTGACGAGTAAATTCTAAATAACTTTTATCGCGGGCCAACTATCGCTCGAGGATGCGTGTGCCTATCGTTAAGCTCTTTTTATTATTTTTATTGCACGTTCATTTCCATTTGTCTGGGAGATAATTAAATGACCGGTAACTTAAATTGCCAAGAGGAAATTACTAAATTTTTTTTTTTATTTTTTAACTTTTTTTCTACCGTGATTAATATTTATAATTAAAACCTCGTCGTCCTAGACGGTGTTATTATTTTTATATATATATATATATATATATATATATATATATATATATATATATATATATATATATATATATATATATTTTTTGTTTTGTGATTAATCGTCAGAGATTTTAAAAAATTATTGCGACACTTTTTTATGTGTCATAAATACTACAAGAGATTTATTGGCTAGTTTATCAGTAAATTGACACTGAGGTCACTGACTGATTGAATCAAGTCCCAAGATTTTTTTATCTTGTTACTAATTAATTAATTATGATTATATCAATTAAATTTAAATTTCTAGACAAAAAACTAATTATCACAATTTTTTTTAAATTATTCAACCTTAATTTTTGACATTCAAAAATTGTCATTTTAGTGTTGATAATTAATGCTTTTATTTTGATTAAAATTTCAAAAATTTTGTAAGAAATAAAATTAATTAAAGAACTCATGGATCGAAATAATAATAAAAAATGAAAAATCTAACCATTGATTTTTAAAAGCTAATATCTAATCCATCAATTCTATTTTTTTTCCAGCACGAGAATTAAAATCATGCGGTGGGATAAGTAGCGGCGGAGAGGTTTGCTGTACAGTAGATATGGAGCAGAGGCTGCAAGCAAAAGCTCGGGACAGACATGAAAAAGCTATGAAAGCAACCCTCCAGCGACTGCAACAACTTCTCGCCACTAGAGGCGCAAGATTTCATGGTGAGTACATCAACCTTGGTGCTTAATACTTTCCATACTCTCACCCTCTCTCATCCTCTCTCACTACGACCGGGTTCTTTAATCCACGTAATCAAAGTAAAGAACAAACTGAAAACTGAAGCTAAAGGTATACTAGTGCGTACACTATACTATAGTAGGAAGAAAAAACGCTGGAGGGCGCTCAGAGGGGATGAGACTTTTAAAATTCGGGATTCCATCCAGTCAAAAGAATTTTTCTCGTTAGCGGCAAAGTGACAACGGGGGATCGAACCTGTCCGGTCCAGGTCTTCCCACCTTTTATATTAGGGGATGTAAGAGATGTGAACGAAGAGCGAGGGTGGATACCAGAGCACCGGAGATTCTAGTGGCTCCCGAGTGTCGAATCAAAGCCAAATAATCTTCACTTTACTCAACTTTTCCTTTTTTTTTGCCTCCAATTATTTTTGGGTTTCAATTAAAATAAATTTTAAGTCGTAAATTTATTCGATCGACTTTTTTTTAAATTTACTTCTTTATTATTATTATTATTATTATTATTGATATTATTTATACGGGGACCATTTTTCCACGGTGGATCATTTTTCTTCGTCAGGTGCTTTTCTACTTTACTCTTTTCTTGAAACTTTTCTCAACGACTCGAACTCAGAGTCAAGTGGGGCACTTTAATTTCAGATAATTCAAGAGTGCAATCACCTGTACACCTCGCTAACAGCTTCGAACAACCCTTGTTTCAAAACTTAGCTATTAATTATTATATTATATTCTTTGGGAAATTGTTAATTGTTAATTACTCCATCATTTTCGTAATAAGCTAAATTGCCAATTAATTTAACTCAGGGTAAACTTTTGTTTTTAAAAGTATCCATTTTTGAGACTATTTTAATTTATTAAAAATTTTTTTTATAAAAATGAGGGTTTAAACTTAAAAAATAAAAATTAGAACTTGAAAGATAAATAAAAAAATTTTTAAGGTTTTGTTTCATGTAATTTTTTTAAAGAATTTTGAATAAAGTTACAAAAACAAATTAAGTGTTATATTTAGTTAAAAAATTTCTCTTAATTCATTTTTTCAATAATATAAATTATTTAAAAAAATTAAACCCCGTGAATTGAAAATAAAAAAAAAATTTATTAGACATCAAAGTTAAATATGTAAAAGCATTAGAAAAAAAAAGTAGTGAAAAAAATCTCCAGTAGGCGCAAGTCTGTGAATCTTTAACTGGTAACTCGGCTCATTCTCAAAGAAAGTAGGAGGAAAGGGATGTAAGGTACACCGTAAGGTGGTAGTAGACCAGCATTTCATAGGATAGAGTACAGAGTAGAGTACTGAGTAATAAGTAGTGAGCACAGGGGTCCCAGGCAGTACTTAAGAGTAAAGAGTAAAGAGTGAAAAGAGGAATAAGAGGAAAAGCTCACATGTCCCCGACACACGTCATAGGTTTCGTCAGACATTATGAGGGAGGCCTTGCCGTTCCAGAGTGCCTATTGCCGAGTATCAAGCACTGCTGCACTCTTACTTCATGTATATATGTGTGTACATGTGTATGGAGTCTAGTATGAGTACGTAAGGGCACTATATGCTCTGCAGTGGCTAGGTACCCACTAGCCGCATCAAAGGAAAACTCTGCTGAGAGTCGGCGTTAAGAAAGACAGACTGGTAAAGAGAGTCATGGACCCCGAGAGTAGCTCTTCCGAGGTTAAAATTAATTGAAACCTCCGTTGGGGTTAAATAATAACTTATTATATTATGATTATTATAATTCTTTAGATTAGATGGGTTGAAGATAACATTTTTAAGAAATTATTATTTTACTACACACCGATAGAAAAATTTGTTAATATTTTGAATTTTATTAATTGTTGATAAATGATTTTTTAACATTTGATAAATATTTGTTGCGGAAAAATTCTATTTAGACAATTTTTGCGACTTTATAACTTCAATATATTCATAAAAAAAATTCTTAGAGATCAGATAAATTAATAGTTTTGTAAAAAAAAATATCTAACAAACAAAATAAATAATATTGATAAATTAAATAAATAAATTCATCAACAGTTAATAAACTCTCCTACCAATGCTGTAATTAAAAAAATATAAATATTAATAAAAAAAATTTAAGTAGGTATTTAACGATCTTTAATTAGAGGCTCAACTTGAATAAAAAGACAGAAAGCCAAAGGCCGTGTCGTCTTGTGGGTACGGATGTAAAGACATCTTGAAATTGTAATAAAATGTCTATAAAAATAAAAACCCATCTGAAGTAAGACTACGTGCTAATTGGCATCCATTCTACGAGCAGAGACACGAAATTATTGAATGAAGCCGAGAAATTCTTATCCACATCCGGGCGTACGGCTCGCCTCAGGTAATGTAATGTAAGAAATTGAAGAAGAAGGGGGATGTCGGGGAGCTAAAATTAGTTGAGATTTTACCGGGCGAGAGGAGAGGCACAAAATACGAGAGAGTAGAGGTTGGTGAATTAAAAACGTTGCCGCAGCAAAGTGCTTCCTCTTTTGCTTGAGCTTTTGCTGGATGCCACTGGGAGATGGGTTGGGAATGGCTTTTGCAACCGACCAGAATAGAGTTTCAGCGAGCAGAGAGGATACTATGCCGTGGGATTCGTTACACGATTACTCTCCTCTCTCTTCTCTCACTCACTCTTTTAAACGGGTGGCTGTCATTTAAAAGGAATTTTAATCTCATTCTTTCGTTAGACTCTCAAGTGACTGGAGGGGAAAGCGAGGGGACGGGCAGGAAAAAGGAGTTTAAGTTAGTAATAGTAAAACCGAGATGAAAAAGTAAATTGTTGCCGGTCTAAGTAGAGCTCAGTTTTAAGCTGCTAGCTCCTGGTTTTACAATGAGTCAGGAATAGCTTTCTAATATGTTTCTCTTTAACTTCCTATCCCGCTCTTATTCTCTTCTCCAGGGAGCAGAGCTTGCACTCAGACTTTTCTTATTAAAAAATTTCAATCCTCGGAAATTCACCCTCGCCTTTCCTGACACCTTCTGATTGACGCACGGTTTTAATTAAAAATTCTATTCCTGTTACAGGTTTCTTTAAAGAGCTATTGGCGTCCTCCAAGAAAGGCTTTCATGAAATGTTCAAAAAAACTTATGGAATTTTGTACGAACAAAATGCTTATGTTTTCACTGATTTGTTTAATGAATTGGAAAATTATTACGTCAAAGGAACGGTAAGTTAATTTTTTTTTAATATTTTTTTGTGATCCTAAAATCAGCAGATGTTTGAAAATTTTCAAGATTTTTTTATCAAATGAATTTACAAAAAATTATAAATATTTTTTTTAATTTAAAAATCTTTTTTTGTAATTTCAAAATAATTTTTATTTTAATTAAGTTATTTTTAATTCGAATAAATTAAATTCCCATAAAAATTAAAGTTAGTCATTTGAAAAAGAAATATAAAAAAAAAAAAATTCTTCACACAACCTTTTTTTACGGAAGAGGAAGATCCCATAAAAAAGTTGTGAAGCATGACGGACCTTAAAAAAATTTTTTAATCAAATATTCGAGGTAGGTCTCTCTCCGGAAGTACAAGTCTACCGTAGACAATAGGATAAAGTGTATACTGTTGAAAAAATGTAGAAAGAAGTCATAATATAATAAATAAACTAAAATAAAATAAAAAATAGAAGATCGATAAATCAAATCTTCGACGTCGCAATTCAGTAAAAAATCAGCTCGATAGGAACTACCGGCGGGATATCTCCGCAAAGCTAAAGCTTTTCCTTACATTATTATTCTCTCTTTACATTACTCATCGCGGCAGTATTATCGCGTGCAAGTGGATGCTCAATCAATGCTCCTGACATAAAACCACTATAAAATCACTCCGCGATTACTGATGAGTCCTTCGCGATTATTTTGGTCTCCATTAAACTGCAGTTAAACGACTTTACTCCCACTTTAAATTTAACTCGTTAAATTAATCACTGTATTTTTCGTTTTGTTGCGAGTAGGCGGAGCTAAGTCAGACTTAAGTTTATTTAATTATTTTTCAACTTGACTCATCATTTGAAAAAAAAAAAAAAAATAAATAATAATAATCACTAGCAACCTGTAGTCACTATGTAAATTATGAATGAAAAAACTTCGGCTTAATGATTTTTTGATATTTTTTGTCGTGGTATAAATAGTTTGGATACTTTTAAAATAAATTTTAAAAATAACATTTATATTTTAGGATCAATCATCAATTATTTAATAAAAAATGTCACAGAAAAATTTATAGGTCCAAAATACTATTCAAAACTTCTCTAAAAAGTTAATATAAAAACTTGACTGTCACTAAATATATATATAAAATAATAAAAAGGCTCAAATTTCAAGATCTTTCTGATGATAAAAATTTTTCAGGTGAATCTAGACAAAGCGATGGATAATTTTTTCAATACCCTGTACCAAAAAATGTTCACGGTGCTCAACAGTCAGTACAACTTCGACGCACAGTACCTAAAATGCGTGAGCAATCACATGAAAGACATGCGTCCATTCGGTGACGTTCCGCAGAAATTGGGCGTCCAAATAAAGAGGTCATTCATAGCTACGAGGGCCTTCAGCCAAGCTCTGACGGTAGCCGCGGATGTGCTCAAAAACATGCAGACGGTATGTATTTAATATCCTCACAATATATAATATACAATATAATATCTTAGAGAAATAAGCCGACGTCTGAATGCTGAATCACGTAAATTACTAGAGCAATCGGTTATTATCACGGTTGGGTGAGTCCTTTACTTGGGAAAGGACTACCCGTAGTCACCACATCAGACATATCCTCTTGTATTAGACGCTAGACGCTTTACTTTGATTTTTAGTTAAACATTTAAATCGCGGCATCTTGTTGTAATAATGATAATAATAAAATGTTTTGTTCTGTTATGTTGAAAAACAGCTCAAGGTTTCGCCTGAGTGCGCAGCAGCATTGACCAGGATGACAGTATGCCCGTCTTGCACCGGCATACCCGGTAATGTACTTGCCTGCGGTGACATGTGCACTAATGTCATGAAGGGTTGCCTTACACAACACGCTGCACTCGATGCTGAATGGAATCATTTTGTCGGTATGTTCTTTCATTATTGATAATTTATATATCTGTTCATTTTTGTTGTCAGAACGTACCAGAACCTGTCCAATTAATAAGCATTCTTTTTAATTTTAAAATGTAAGAAAAAAATTTTTTTAGACCCATGAAAGCTGTACAATTAAACTGGAATTATAAAAATAATTGTCTAGAATTAAAATTTTTTTTTTATCTAAATAAATAAATCAATTTATATTAAAATAAATTCACCTAATAGACAATCAAGAATACCAACATATCTTCGGTAACTAGAAAGCGCATACTTCCTAGAAATCATTAGCGAACTTCTACAACTAACGACTTAAAAAAATATTATAAAATGCCAGCTCATGAATTATTAACTCTTTAATTATTCCTTTTTACGTTAGTTAGCCGCATACTATTACCCGCACTTAATCCGATTGCACTTTTCACTTAAATGACATCAACAATAATGAAAATAATAATAATAATGATAATAATGAAAGTAACAATAACATAAATAAATCCCGAGTTTCCAAGAAACCGTTAACCTCTAGTGATTAATGAGCTCTATAAAAAATAAAATACGAGTTAGACGTTTCTGTCCCATGTTAGGAAATGAGATTGCGAAATTTATAAATTGCATCGCATTTCATTGCGTCTCCATCTACAATTCCACTTAATTAAACCGTAATTTTCTCTAGAGCAAATAAAACATCACCGTCATTTTAAAATAAATAAATCTTAATTTTAATCTCAATCTCAATCCCGATGAAAATAAAGATAAAGATGATGACAATAATTATTATTATTTGCTCAACTAAATAAATTCATTAATTATGATGACTCGAATTGCAGAGGCGGTTGGAAAAGTAGGCGAAAGATTGTTGGGGCCGTTCAACATTGAGATGCTGGTGCGACCGATAAATCTCAAGATATCTGAGGCCATAATGAACTTCCAGGAGAATAGCCACGACGTGTCCCAGCGGGTGTTTAGCGGGTGCGGGCGTCCTGTACTTGGAAGGCGGAGGAGACGTCGAAGAAGTCCGTCCGCGTTGGCAGCTGCCCGTGACGTCGACTTTGATTCGGGAAACTTTGACCAGGAATCTGGAGAAGACGGCCGCTCGACGACCGCGGTGATGCTCGACAAACTCGTCAAGGAAATTCGCCAGAGGGTCAGAGATTCCAGGCAGTTTTGGATTTACTTGCCGTACCAACTTTGCAATGATGGGTTGGTGGTTCCCGTGAGCAACACCAAGGAATGTTGGAATGGCACACATGTTGACAAGTAATTATTTTAATTTTTTTTAGTCTTACACAGCTTAAGCTGGTCCATTTTAAAACACAATAAGTGCAAAATTTCTTGACCTTTTTCTTTGTATTGCATTTTTTAAATTGTAAAATTTGCAACAATTAAATTTTTTATAAATTCAGCATGTAAGCTTTTTTTTTTTTTTTAAATGGAGTAGCAGATCTAGATATAAGATACAATCTGTATTTTGTTTAATCTGAGGTTAACGACTCTCTTTTTCTTTCTGGACTTCTGTTTATTTATAAGAGGATTAACGATAATATTGTTTTTAGATATTTATACCCGGTATCGTCCGACGGCGAGACGCAGACTCTAAACCCAGAGGTTCGCGGGATTGGTCCCAGAGCCGCGATTGTTAGAGAGCAAATATTTGCTCTCACAACAATCACCAGTCGGCTCAGATCCGCATTTAATGGCCAAAATGTTAATTGGATAGACCCTGGTTTGTACTTTTTATTTTTAACTTTTTATGCTTAAAGAAAATGATCGGATAATGGAAAAATTCGATTTGAAGCTTTAGATGTTTACTTTGTAAATCTTTTGTTATTATAATCAGATAAATTTTTTTTTTCACTTATTTTATTCTTGAAAAAAATTTTTCATTATCACGATAATTTATCAAATTAATAAATTATACGAAAATTGTTTAAAAAATCAATGTTAACTATAAAAAAATTTACAGAAGACATTCCTGAAGGATCAGGCAGCGGTTCCGGAAACGGTCGCGACGATGACGTAATAACCGACGACGAAGATGGCTGGGGCGAAGGATCCGGCGAAGACCCTAAACCTTCAGAGCCAGAAATCCCGAAAGTAGCTTCACCAGTGCCTCCGGTGATACCACCGCAGGTGGATATCGCACCTAAGAGTCCCGTGGACAACAGCGTTGACAAAAGCCCCGAGTCCAGTGGGGGCAGTCTGGACAAGAATGAGGGTAGTCAAAATTCGACGACGAGCGTGGGCAGCGGTAGTGGATCCGCGAGTCGCCCGCGAATGTCTTTAACTCGCGCTCTGACGTCCTATCTCTTCCCTATTGCCGTGATGTGGTTCGGCGGCTGTCTTACCGAGTGGCTGTGATCTTTCATTTCTTACGATCAAGTGGAAATTGTAAATAATAAATCATAAATATTAAACTATTAACTAATCCCTAACTAACTAATTAATTAGTTAATTAATAATGTTAATCGAACGGATAAACTTATTTATCAAGATTTTTTAAAAGTGACCAATGTGCCATTTTTTATTTTTATTTTTATCTCAAGTCTGTGCCAGAATTTCTCAAATGGCCGTCGGTGTTTTTATTTTATTTTATTTTATATATTTTCTTTTATTTAATTATTTATTAGTGAAATAATAAATAATAAATAAATAAGTGACTTCAAGTTTGAACTTCAGGACGTAAAAATAATAATTAAAAGTTTTAATTAAATGTTAAGACTCTTATTGTATACGAGAGTGTTATAACAGGACTGAAAATTTAATTTATTCGATTAACTATTAATTTTGTGTATTAATTATTAATATTAATATTATTATTTTATTTTATTTTTTAATTACTCAGCCAACAAAGTTGATGAGTATAAATAATAATTATTATTAATAAACACTTCTCTACTCTCTTTTGTAAAGTGTAAATAAAAGTAGACAAGCAACTGAAAAAAAAAAAAAAAAAAAAAAAAAAAAAACTATTGAAAATAAAAAAAAACAAAAAAATTTTTTATTTAGACTAGTTGCTTGCAGATTTAGGTTTAAGTTTCGGTATCGAGTGTTAATAAGCTGTGTAAAAATAATAAAAGTATAAAAATAAATTTATAAAAAGTAATAATTAAATAAAAAAATCAAAGAGTGGAGAGAAATGAAATTGAATACAAAAATAATAACGGGATCCTGTGATAAAATCAAATAAACCCGCACTTAGAGTCTCGAACTTGTCCAAGGCGGAAAATAAATGAATAATTATTATTATTAATTATTAATATTAATAAATATAATATTAAATGGTATGTAAGACGTAAGAATAGACGATTTGAAAAATCTAGTGAATTATTCAGATAATTGATGATTGATTGGTTGAATGATTATTGTCAGTGGTAAATAATATCATTTGTAATTTTTAATTTGTATTATACTATTCTATAAAAATAGATTTATATAAAAATATTATATATATTTAATTGATTAATATAACAAATTTATTGACGAGAGTTTTATCCCAAGAAATATTATTAATGGATTTAATTTTAGGGTACAATTTTTTTTTGCATTATTTTTATCATTTTTTACGCTGACTTTTTGTACTTGCTTGTGAATTATGGGCGTGTGCGAATTATTTATTTTTTTTTGTTTAGTGGAGATAAAATAATTCAGTTGGAAATGTTTTTTTTTTTTTTTTTTTTTTTCATAAAATTGAATTTTGATTTTCAAAAATTATCGGGTGTAAACTATTGGAAGTCTTAATTTTTTATGGTGTTCGCACATTCCTAATAATTTAAGTAGCATTACAGGTATAATTTTATTACTTACATTTTTATTTAATTTTCTGTTATAAGCTATTGTTAAAAATTTTTACTTTTGTATCACGAAATTATGAAACCATTTTCAAAAAAAAATTATTATAAAACTATGACAGAGAAAAATTATCACACAAAAATGTATTTAATAAAATAAAAATATTAATATTAAATTAAATAAAAATGTGGACAAAAATAAATTAACCTGTTTTGCTGCGATAATTAAAATAAAAATAAAAGAAATTGTCGATCAAAACAAAACATAAATTACAAGGTAACAGGGTTCTTCAGAGAAGAAAACAAAAAAATTATTGGATAATGTAATAAACAATCGTATTAAATTATAATGATGATAATAATTTAAATAAATAAATATAACAATAATAATATTAATGTATTTAAATGACTTGTAATTGACAACAGAGGATGCGATGATGCGATTATTTATTAGCATTTAAATATTAAAGTAATAAATATATGTTAATAGAAGGTAAAATGTTTTTTACGCTGTACATTACGATAAATTTTTCTATTGTATTTAATTTTCCATTCCAACTGATTTACTTTGTACTACCAGTGGTATCTTATAATTTTATAAAGTATATAATTATTGTCGATTTATAAATTATAATATTAATAACAAATTTATTTATACTGTTTAATAACATAAAATAAATTTATTATGACTTTGGATGGAACAAAACTATTTAAATATAAAAATATATCACAATAATTTAATATTTGTTTCTTTTTATTTATTCTTTTTTACCTTCTATTTTTGTCCCTACAAATTTCCTAAATTCCAGAAATATTTATTTGTTTAAATATTTATATTTTTAAAAATAGGTATGAAATAAATAAACTAGAAAAAAAAAACAATAACAAACCTCGGCAGAGAAATAATATGCAGAAGGGTATAATCAACATGATACTAAAAGCAGCAGAATCTCACTAAGTGTATATTTAAATGAGAATAAACGAAACAAAAAAAATTATGAAAGAAAAGTATGGAAAAATTCAAAGAATCAAACGTAATTTAATGAAATTGATAAATAAAGTGTTTGATGTCTGATATTTTTAGTATCATAACACTTCTGCATCATCCAAGTGTAAACAGCTAGCTAATGTCACTTAACTGCTATTTCTCTACCGGTCGATGCCAGATGAGGACTTCTTGGCTGCTGATGCTGATCCGGAGTAATTTTCTTGCAGTTGACATCAGGTATCTTCAATTTTATTTTCACTAGTTGTTAATCACTGACACTTTTTTTCTGAAAACATAATAAATAATTTTAGCAACACAAACCTTGATAAAAATAAATGACATTAAAGTTAGCAGTCATTAGACAGTTTTTAAATTTTATTTAACAAAAAAATTAGTTTCAAAAAATTGGATTTTTAATTTTTTGTAATTTCTGAATGTGAATTTTTTTTGCCATAATTTATTTGTTAAAAAAAATATCTACAAATTATTAAATATCTGCTAAGTTAATTTTCATTAAAAATAAAGAAAATTCTTGAAAATTAATTTAGCAGATATTTTTAATTTAAAAATTTTTTGCAACAAATAAATTAGAAAAAAAAATTTTAATATGTTGAAATTTTAAAAATTAAAAAATGCAATTTTTTAAAAATAATTTTTTGAGCAAATTTTTTTGTTAAAAAAATTAAAAAAAAACTGTGAAATGACAGCTAAATTTAATCTCATAGAAAATTCTATTTTTTATTAAATTTTATTTAAAGTGATTCTGAAATTTGCAGACATTTGACATTTTTTTTTTATTGCCAGATGCCTGCTGATTTCAGTATTTGAATACCTATAAGTATAAATTGTCAATAAAAATTAAAAAAATATTATTGTATATTCAGCAAGTCTCCAAAAATTTTTTATTTTTTACTAAATCAGTAATGATACTGAAATTGAGAGACATTTGATAATTTTAAGAATTTTTTTAACAAACAAATTATAGCAAGAAAATTTTAATTAAAAATTTCATCTTTAGAAGCTCTGAAAAGTTATAAATGAGATTTTTATAAATAATTTTCTATGCCTAATTTATTTTTCAAGAAAAATCAAAAAATGTCAAGTGTCTGCTAATTAGCCGACATTTAAAAATTTTTAAGATTTTTTTTTGAAAAAATTATTGCAAAAAAATTAAAAAAAATTTTCACTTGTGAAAAAGTTGAAAAAATATAAGTGCAATTTTTTTTTACATATTTTTTAGCTCCAATTTAATGAATAAAAAAAAAAATTAAAAATGTCGGCTAACTTTAGTATTATTTTAAAAAAAAAAATTTTTTGTTCTAATTTAATAAATTAGAAAAAAAAAGTCAAAAAATTAAAAACGTCATCTAACTTTAGTATTATAAATAAATAGTGAAATGTCAAAACGTGAGTACAATAATAAAAATTAACAAAAACAATGTCGTTGTTAGAGACTTGCTATTTTTTGGCATTATTTTTGCCATCATAACCTAAATTACCTCTAATTATTAAAAATATGACAAATTTATCTATTTTTCAATTAAATTACTCTACTACTTAATAAAAAATGAAACAAAATGACTTAATTAAGCTAAAAAATATAAAAATACTAAAAATATATAAAAAGAACCGGAGGTACGACTCGGAGCGCTCAGAAGTTAGTGGTCTTCTGCTGCTGCGTAATAGCCGTTATTTCAAAATCATCAAAATGGCCGTCGCAATTCCTACCGACTAGTGCGCGCGCAATCTGAACCGATCGAGCAGAAAATTTGAACTCCCGCGGGAAAACTTGAAACTAAAGATAATACTGAAGTTAGCCGTCAGCTGTCAATTAAAAAAAATTTTAATAACAAATAAATTGCAATAAAAAAATGCTTGTAAAAATTTTAACTTGTCATTTTAATTAATTTTCACATGTGAAATTATTTAATAAAATTTTTTTTATAATAATTTAGCTGTTGTATATAGAATTCTAAAAATTTTTTAACGTCTGTCAACTTCAGTGTCATAGCTAAAGACCGTAGCGCCAAGCCAACGCGTCCGAAAAATTTAACAAAAATATATTTATCGCATGGCGCACTTGTACTATCTTTTTATACACGTTGAAAAGCGTAACAATAATTTATAAATAATATATTTGTTTTGTTTTGTTTTTAAATAATAAAATCGTCGAGAGTATAGACAGAAAAAAAGTCGCCGAGAGGGAGATAAGTAATAAGTGTGATAAATAAATGAACATAGAGAAATTATTGATAAAGATGGTGATTTGAGACTCGCCCATCGCAAGGTATCGCCGATTCATTTACTCAAGTAAGTTCTTTGCACAATAGCTTGATCTAGCGCTACTGCTGCTGCTATGTACGTGATTAAGCTTATGTATATGTATATATATATATACTAATTTGTTTTCTAATGTGTATATTTATCCGTAATTAAGGTGATAAGAGTAAGAAATAGTGATAGGTTCACTTGACGTAATCGTGTAAAGAGCAATGGGTTGGTGAATTTTTTTCAGCTCCATTACTTGACTGGGATTCTAACCTACGCTTGGAATTCATCAGATAAGAGTATACATGTAAAGTCAATAAATTTTTCATCGCACCGCAAGCTGTGAAGAGTATGTACATATTTATGTGGATGTGCATATTCACAATGGTTTATTAATTTGATTTAATAAAATATTTATGTCTGGCTTCAGTGCTACGTACTCTATCTACGCCGGAATATTGATAAATCACTTTTTATAAAGCCATGTACTGTATGTGTATATTTATCTCTGTGTGATCAGCGCTGGAAAATACTGGATTCAAGATATATTTACTGGAATTTTTAATCTTGATAAAATTACAAGAGGATCTGGATTTATTTTTAAAATTAAGATTATTTATTATTCAAAGGTTTAGAAAAAAATTTTTTTTTATTTTATGAGAATATATTTTTATATTTAAATTAAGAAAAAGTGAACGTCAGAAGATTTTAATTTATTTAAATAAATAAATAATCTATTTGATAATAAAGCAACTGAAAAAAGTGAACAAGAAGAAAATCAATGGATTTAATTTTTTGTTATTGAAAATAACAAATAGAGGATTTGGATTTACTTTTAAAATCAAGATAATTTATTATTCAAAGGTTTAAAAAAAAATTTTTTTTTTATTTTATGAAAATATATTTTTATATTTAAGCAAAAGTGAACGTCAGAAGATTTTAATTTATTTAATAATTAATCAACTGAAGAAAGTGAACAAGAAGAAAATCAATGGATTTAATTTTTGTTATTGAAAATAAAAACTCGGTGTCAAAAATTGTGGGAAAAATTTCTTGATCAATATAACAAAAAAATATGAATCAACTTGGTGGAAGAATGAACAGTCGAAAATAATTAGTTTTGGGAGAAGAATAAATTTAAATATTTATATTAAAATTAAAGGAAAAATAAGGTATAAAATTATTTAAATTTATAAAATCTAAATTGAGATAATTAATAATTGAGTTTTTTTTACATATAAGATGATGGAAAAAGTAATATCGGAGTCATTTAAAAAAATTCTCCATACATTTCCTCATAATATGCGATTTTGCTTCGCATACGGATCGGGAGTAATAAAACAAACTACGGATCCGAAGAAGAACATGCTAGACTTGGTATTCGTGGTGAGAAACTCTGAGCAGTGGCATGCTGAGAATCTAGTCCGCAATCCTAGCCATTATGCTCAACCGTTACGACTGTTAGGACACAAAGTGATAAGCAGGTTTCAAGAGAATTGGGGAGCTAAAATATACTACAACACTCTGATAAAGTCAGCGGATGATAGATTGATCAAATACGGCGTGATATCAGAGTCTGCGCTGGTTGAAGACCTCCTCGATTGGAATAACTTGTATTTAGCTGGTAGGCTGCACAAGCCGATCCACATTTTGCAAGCAGCGAGTGAAAATTCATCGCTCCAGACCGCACTGGCGCAGAATCTCAAGAATGCTGTTCATGCTGCGCTTCTCTTGCTGCCAGAAAATTTCACAGAAGTGGATTTTTATCAAACTATCGCAGGTCTGTCTTATCACGGAGACTTTCGTATGACTTTCGGAGAGGACAAGTCTAAAATTTCAAAGATTGTGGTTCCTCAGTTGGCGAATTTCAGAGAATTGTACGAGCCAGTTTTGAATTTGTTCGATCATTTTGTTGACATACCAAAGCTTCAATATACTCCGGTAGTTTGTCACCAAGATGACAGTCCTATAGCGAGGATCCATCACCTCAATCAGCTGCCGGGGACCCCGCAGAAAAAACTGGCTAAGTTTTGGTCTAAGGGAGGTCGCACACAAGACATGGAAGATTGTCTTCGGGCTATTGCTCACGATCTCGACTGCAGTGATATTGTCCAAGAGGTCTTGAGTGACATTGTCTGGCGGTCCAGTGTCTCTCAGAGTATCAAAGGTATCGCTACCGCGGGATTGATCAAGTCGTTCAAGTACAGTGGCGCTAAAGTTATCAAAATGATCAAGTCTTTTGAATTTAAATCAGAGTTTAAAGACTTGCGGCAAGGCAGTCAGGAGCTTGAACAGAATTTTAAAAAAATTTTAGCTGACTTGCAACACAAACCGGTGACTAAAAATGAGGAGACAGAAAAAATTGAGAGTTCTCAAGAAAAATCACTGAGTCAAGAGAAAAAAATAATTGACCAAGAGTTGAAATTAAAGGAACAAGAAATAAAATTACGAGATCAGGAGAAAAAAATAAATGATCAAGAAAAAATGTTGAGCAAAGGAAAAAATCAACCAGAGCAAGAAATAGTTAAAAACGATTTATTAAATAAAACAACAAGTGAAGATAAATCTAGTGCCAAAGAAATCAATAAAAAAAATTAATTTACGAAATAAAAATAGTTTTAATCAATAAATTTAATAAATAGTAGTTAAAAAAAAAAAAAACAATCTAAATTAGGCATACTGAAAATAATTATATAAATAATTTCTGTTATAGTTTTAGAGTATGACGACAATGGATTCGGATTCAGAGAGTCAAGACAGCGATGAAGGGAGGCGTTTTCGTTTCGAGGCGACCCGAAAGGACGCGCATGTCACCCAATCGGCAGCACGTCGTCGCAAGCCTTCGCCGTTTCAACCAAATCGTCGTCCATCGAGGGAAAAATCCCGGGAACGGACTCGCCACGACAGGTCAAGGAGCCACAACAAGGACCGTAGAAAGGATCGGGATCGGCACAGTCGGGATCGTCACGGAAGAAGCGGCAGCGGCTCCAAGGAACCGGTCAGAAGCAGCAAAAACTCCAAGGAAGATCGCAGCCGAAAAGACAGAGATGATCGGCATCGCGATCACAATCACAAGAGTCTCCACAAGGACTACGACAGACGGGACTCCAGGTCGAGAGACTTCAAGCGGGACCGCCGTAGGTCCAGAGATTCCTATGATCGTCGCAGCGACAAGCGCGATCGCAGTCGTAGGTACTCCAGGGAGCGCGATCGGCACAAAAAGTCCCGAGATAATGAGCGAGTCGTTGAAGCAAACACTGGCAATGGTGACAAAAATTCAACTCACGATGACAATGATAGAATCTCCAATTTATCCAACCAAGACTGTAAAGATTTAAATTTAAGTGATTTTGATATCGTGTCTGACACCGAGGGCAATTCGCAGTCAGACTCGTCGCTGAGGGGAAGGAATTGGAGCAGAGATTCTCGGGATAGAAAGTCCAGGCTGAGAACGAGGTCCAGGTCCAGATCTAGGGGAAAGAGTCGAGGGTCCAAGTCGAGGTCCAGGTCCAGGTCGAAACTCAAAGCTTCCCCGATAGAAATAGTTGGTGATGAAATAGTCATTGATAGTATCGGCAATGATAATGAGGAAGAGGAAGAAGAAGACGATGATGACTTGGAAAAATTCAACACAGATATCCTCCTGCATGCATCTACGTCTGTGCCATCATTAGATAGTGTTAATGATAATGATAATTTAAAAATATGTACAGATTTAATAGATAACTTAAGCGACGACGATGATAATAAAAATTACAGCAATTTAAATATTGACGACATCGACGAGGAGAACCACGGTGAGAACAGTGGTGAGGTTGAAGTACCAAGCGCCAATTGCTACGGACCTACCTTGCCGCC
Organism: Cotesia typhae; assembly: GCF_013202065.1. Taxonomy (NCBI): domain Eukaryota; kingdom Metazoa; phylum Arthropoda; class Insecta; order Hymenoptera; family Braconidae; genus Cotesia; species Cotesia typhae. The sequence goes on along the minus strand of NW_027423774.1, from coordinate 5,280,175 downwards.
TGAAATTGTTGGAAATCCTGCCAAGTCGATGTCGGAGACTAAAAATTCTGAGGTTAAAATTATTGGGCCTTGTTTGCCGGATGGCTTTAAGAAAATTGCTCAAGATGAGGATGAAGCCTTTGGACCCAGTTTACCACCCACGTTGCAGAGGGTCGGGGAGGAGAAGAAGCGGATTGGACCTTCACTGCCCAGGCATCTGATGGAGCATCTCGAAGACGAGGACGACTATCTAATGGAGGTGGATGTTGAAGGAGAACCCGACGAGCTTGATGAAGAGGAAGAAATACTTGGACCTTTGCCTGCTGATCACCCGGCTATTGGTAGCGACAGAATTCAGAGGCAGTTGGAGTACAGGGCGAGGTTGATTAAAGAAGAACTTGCTGAGATTGTAAGTTTTTATTGATATTAGTTAATATTTATTTTTTTTTTTTTTTTTTTTTTCTTCATTATTTAATTTTTGTTTTATTAGGATTACCGGGAAGAAAAAAAACGGGAAGAATGGATGACTGAATTACCGGCAGTGAGAGCTGCTAATTTAGGACTAGGTCCCAGAAAATTTCATACGAAAGAAGGTCCTGATTTTTCAGATAGATCTAGTTGGACTGATACACCTACAGATCGTGAACGTAAACAAAAAGAGTTGAAGGTATTTATATAATTTTTTTATTTGATTAATTATGATCATTGAATTGTTTGATTATTAGTGACTAGCAATCCCAGCAATCACTATGTGATTACCCTGACTTGTGAACTATAAATAATCAAAATTTCTGCTACATTAAATAATGACTTTTGTTAAATTGCACTATATTTTCTTAACTATTGAAGTTTTTAAAGATATAAGCTCATCCTGATATTACACTCATCAAGAGCTTTCATTTGAATACCCACATGCATTTTTATATATTTTTCATATATACATATGTATAATATATATAAATATATGAAAAATTGATGTGGGTACTCAAATGAAAGGTCTTGATGAGTGTAACATCGGGATGAGCTTATATATCTTTAAAAATGTCAATAGGTCACAAGATACAAGATCATTCTCTTAATAACATAGATAATTATTAAATTGTTTTAGATGGACAAAAGACCTGCAGAAGCGATAGATGACAGTCCAAGAGAAAAATCAAGCAAAAGACATGAAAAGTCGCTGCTTGAAATGCACCAGAAGAAATTAAATAAGAAAAGACGGGTATGAATTTCTTGTATTTATTTTTATTTTTAAATGATTGAATTGCGTAATTATTTGTTTATTTAATTACAGAAAGACGAAAAAGAAGCGAAAAAGAATCAAACAACAGTACGAAGACCATTTGACCGTGATATGGACATGCAGGTCAATCGTTTTGATGACGCGCGGAAGAAAAGTATTCTTATGAAAGCTCAAAAACTCGACGACAGATTTTCGCGTGGAAAAATGTAAACAATGTTGTTTTGTTATTTTTATGATTTTTTTTTTTTTTTTAAATTTTAAATATGCAGTAATAATAAGGAAAAAGTGCTGAGATGAATGAAAGGTTAGTTATGAATGAATGGTACGTGAAATTGGTGCCTTGTTATTTTTTTAATTTTATGGTAACCGATTTATAAACCAGACAAGACATCATATGAAATTTTTAAAAATGAATTAATACAATAATTTTTTCATGATTTAATTAACTAGTTACATAATTTATTACTTATATTCTATGAACTTTGTAATCAAGTGAAATATGTAAATAATTACATAAATTGGTCATTAATTATCACAGCGGTATTTAAGGAAGAATATTAATCAATTAGTCATTAATTAATACTGATATTATTATTAAAAGTTTCTTTTTTTTTTTTTAATTTGATGTATAGATGTAATTATTATTGTTCAATTTATTTGTTTTTATTATCATGCCAGTTAATATAAATTCTCCATGTAATTAATTTGAATAGGTGTTATTTGTTACACTAGATTAAATAACTGAACCATCACGCGCTAAGAATAATGAATTATTTATTTTACGTTGTTTTAATTTTATTTTTTTTTTAAATACCGATTCGTAAACGCTTTGAAATTAAATACCATGTGTATCATGCTTATCAATTTACAAAAAAATAATGGTTTGTAATAGAGAAAAGTGACTTATAAATAAAAACAATTTATCAGGAAATTTTAATTATTTATTAGAGAAATATTTTGTTAGTAGGATAAATTAATTGAGTTTTTAATTATTTATACCTTATAAAAAATTTAATTATCAGTTGAATCATTTGTAAATGATTTTTTAGTTTTAGTTCCTTTAATTATGTTAATAAAAAATTTATTTCTAGAATAATTCCCTTAAAAAAAATGAATTTTCTTATTTGTTTAATTAAAAAAATTTTAATTAATATAAAAATTAATTATTCTGAATTTATGTTATTAATTTATCTATTTTTAATTATAAATAAAATTTTTATCAAGTAAATTTATTTAAAAGAAATTAAAAATTTCCCGCGAAAATAAGAATTTTGAAGGTAGCGCTCCCCGACCAATCAGAGCGCTCTAAATTTCCGTTAGCGTCTAAATTTAATTTGATTGGATGAGGCACCCATGTTCTCATCATTGAGCTCGGAACAATGTCCCGGAGTAAATATGCTTTGTAATCCCGCGTTAAATATTGCATTTATTGATAAAATTAATAAGTTCGTTATTACTTTCTAATTAAATTCACTTAATTTAAATAATTATCAATAATTATAAAGTATTATTTGTCAATATTTCCAATTTATTATTTATTATGTTGTACCGGAAAATTTTGCTTTGTTCCAATCACGCAATAATACTAATAACATTAGTTAGCTGTCACTTGACAATTTTTTAATTTTCTATAACAAAAAAAATTTTTTTAGGTTATTTTTAAAAAATTGCATTTTTAATTTATCACAATTTCTACAAATCCATTTTTTTTATCATTTTTTTTTGCTATAATTTATTTATTAAAAAAAATGAAAATTAATTTAACAGATACTTGATAATTTTCAAAATTTTTGTAACAAATAAATTATGGCAAAAAAAAAATTGACATTTAGAAATTTTAAAAACTACAAATGCAATTTTTCTAAAATAATTTTTTGGAAGAAATTTATTTGTCAAAAAAAATTAAAAAATTGTCAAGTGACAGCTAACTTTAATATCATAAAAAAAAAATTAAAATGATTATGAAGTGAAAACTAAATTTAATGTCATATAATACTGAAGTTAGCAGTCAGCTGTTAATTTTAAAAATTTTTTTAATAAATTAATTACAATAAAAAAAATGCTTCTAAGATTTTCACTTGTAATTTTTATAAATTTTTACATGTGAAACGTTTATGACATTAAAGCTAGCTATCGCTTGACAATTTTTTTATTTTCTTCAACAAAAAAAATTTGTTCTAAAAAATTATTTTTAAAAAATTGCATTTTTAATTTATTAAAATTTCTACAAGTCCATTTTTTTAATAATTTTTTTGACTATAATTTATTAGTTAAAGAAAATTAAAAAAATTGTAAAATGACAGCTAAATTTAATGTCATGAAACTTTTTAATTTAATTTTTTTTTATAATAATTTAATTGGTATAAATATCCAAAAAAATTTTTACATCTGTCAACTTCAGTGTTATATCACGCATCATTAATTGATCATAAAACTAAAGTGTTACTAGTGTTACTAAAGTGTTACTCATCATCAAAACCTTGTCCGTCATTTTTATAAGAAGATAATCAGCAAAAGGACCAGCATCACCAGGAGCATCATTTCCTTTCCCCGTCAACTGGCATCGTCCGGTGGAGAAATAGCAGTTAAGTGATGAAATGTTAGCTGATGTCATTATAATCAAAATGGAAGACATTGATAATTTTTTTTCAACAACTTGCTCTTAAAAATAAAATTTCATACCTTTTTTAAAATATTCTTCAAACTTAATTTTCTAAATCAATTTTTTTTTTCAACATTTAATTAATTGTCATTAATTTTTTTTTACTGTCCCGCCATTTTGATTATTATGACAAACACTTGGATTTGCTGAAGTGTTTAAAAAACCCTTCTGCGTATTATTTCTCTGCCGAGGATTGTAAAAAAATTTATAAATAATTTTTTCTGCTTATCTATCAATTTTGTCACTAAAATTATATGACACTTGATTATTATTTTAATTTTCTTGAAACACAAACTAGGTCTAAAAATTTATCTTTGAAAAATGACATTTAAATTTTTTAAAGCTTTAAATATGAAATTTTTCATGACACTGAAGTTGACAGACATAAAAAATTTTTTTAGCATTTTATAGCAATTAAATTGTTATAAAAAAAATTTAATTAAAAAATTCCATGTGTGAAATTTAATAAAAATTTTTAGAAGCATTTTTTTATTGTTATGAATTTGTTAAAAAATTTTTAAAATTGGCAGCTGACGGTTCAACTTCAGTATTATAATTTTTTTTGTTATAATTTATTAAAACAATTCTAAAAATGATCATTTGTCTCTCAATTTCAAAATTATTTTTATTCAAGTTGAATTGCAATTTTTAAAAATTAAACCAAAAATTCTAAAAATCTTTTATCAGTGGTAGTTTCTTACCATTCATTGATAAAGTAATTTCCTGTACTTATACATAACTGTTTCATACGAGTTATGTATTTATATATAGTTCATTACATGTATTTATATGCATTTATAACCTTTTTGCAACTCCAGTAACCAGTCTTCATAATAATTTAAATAAAACTCGAAAAAATACGCGATTAACAATTAAGTAACACTGTTTATAAATATTTAAATAGTTCAGTGACAAATAAAAATTATTAATAGTTTAAATATATTTAAAAATAACCATGGATGTAAGAGGTATTGAAGTAACAAATCAATTACGAGTAAGTATTTACATTTTTCACTCAGCAATTATTAATTTACATCAAACTGAACTTAAAAAATTTTTATTAAAATTATAGACTATTGTCTAAGCATTATAACTTGTTTTTAGAGCGCGATAAGAGCAAAGCTCCTAGAACTTGGAGTCCGTTATGATGAGGAGCTACCGGATTATATTTTGGTGATGGTAGTGAACAAAAAAACCCGTCAGCAGATGCACAAAGACCTAAATTTATTCCTGGAGGACAGTACGACGCCGTTTGTTGACTGGTTGCATGACCAGGTGCTGAAGAAGCTCCAAAAAGTAACTGTAGCGAAGCAAAAGAAAGCCCAGCGAGAGTTTGTGCCAACAGTTGTCGTGAAACAAGAGGAAGAGAAGCGCAAGAAGAAAATAGGGGATGAACTTAAGGTAAAAAATGAGCCGGTTAATGAACCTAAAGCAACAACACCCCCAATTGTGAGTCCGGCTCCAAAAAGTCCTAGCTTGAGTCCCAAGCCCAGAGAGAATTCCGAAAGTTCCAAGGCGAAAGAAGTTGAGGAAAATGAACAGGTTTTGGAGCCGGAAAAAGTAAACCAGGTCCCGGTGGTTGAAGATAAGATTGCGTACGTCAAAAGGAGCATTGAAGATGATTCCCAGCGACCAGACAAGCGTTTAAAAAGCGCTGACTCCAAGGATGCAGAGGCTGATGAAAGCGAAGGTAAAAAGTTGAAGTCTTGCGTCAAAAAACCGCGAATTACTTCAGTTGTTTCAGTGAAAACGCGGCTGGGCCTTGCGAGGAATAAATTTGAAGTCCAACGGAACGAGAGGGAGAGAGTCGAAGCTGGACGGAACGAGGCTGATCGCAGGCAAGCTGATAAAAGAGCTGACAGGAGGCTATACGAGCCGAGACGGGATTCTCGCGGCAGAGACGACAAAAGATCCAGGTCCAGGGAAGAAAAGAACCGAGTGGTGGTGAACAAGAGGCCGAAGGAAGACAGAGACAGAGAGAAAGACAGGGAGAGGGAGAGGAGGACTGACAGAGTTGAGAGGACAATTAAAGATCGGCTTGGACAGATGAAACCCGGGGGGAAATTCAAGGACAAGCCTGATGAACCGAGAAATGTCAGGAGCAGACTGGGGCCAGTCAAGAGCAAATTCATCGCTTTGGGGGGGCTGGGTGTCAAAGTTCGGGAGGATGACAAGCAAGAGGATGATGATGATGAGGAAGAGGAAGTTGTTGGTCCTGTGAGGTCGAGGATCATCGCTGTTAACAATGTGGATAAGCCTGAGTACAAGGATCACGATGAAGATGGAGAGGAGGAGGAAGAGGAGGATAAGGACAAAGATAAAGACAAAGTTATTGCTAGCAAAGTTATTGTAACACCCCGGCCGCTTAAACCTCTTCAGCCGGCTCAGAAAAGGGCCACCCAGTCGCTCCTCCTCAGGGCTGTCGCGGAAGCCAATCAGTCGGTTGTTAAACAAAAAAATCCAGAGCCTGCTTTGCTGGTGAGTAGACGCAGGTGTATGCTTTGATGTGTTTGCCTTGGGTATTGTTGTTTGGGTGATGAGCGATTTTTTTAAACGACTATTAGTTTTTTTTTTTTCTTATTGTTAATTAGGTTTTTGCATGATTTTTATTTATTTTAATTTTTCTTGTTGTTTAAAAAAATATAGAATTTATAAAATTATAAAATTTGTTAATATTTGAAATTTATATTGTATTAATATAAATAAAGATTTAAACAAAGTTAATTGTAAATTTAAAAATTTTGTTACTTATCCTTGATTAATGAATTTTATAATTTATTGTAATAAGAGAAGAAAATATTGACAATAAATATTTGTTAGGATAAAAAACCTATTTTAAAACGGTTACAACCAATAAACATGAGAACTAGTGGACAAAATTTTTCCGTACATTTAAATGCAACGAAGCGATTGGTCATGGAGAAAATTCAAGTTCAATTGACTACTTCTGATAGTAATCGAACGGAGCCTGAACCTTGTAAGTTTATTTCAATGTTTATTAAAAATTTTTTTATGATAAATTTTCTAAATTTAAATTAATTAATTAATTTTAGATGTACCTAGAGCTGTTACCGATGAACAAATGGGCGTTGTAATGTCATTATTCAAGCGAGGTAATGATAATCAAAAATTTCTAGTCACTTTAAATGGTTATAATAATAATGTTAATAAAGAAGACAGTTATTCTGAGGCCGACGGCTTGGAAATGGAGGTAATTTTTTTTTTTTTTATTTACAAAATAAAAATTACATTTTTTTTATCATATTTTAAAATGATAGAATAATTAATATTTTTATTAAATTAAAAATAATTCTTCAGGTAAATGAAGACGACGAATTAATTTTAAACAATAGCAAAAGTGAGTCATTTATAAACAACTCGGGAATCTCATTAGAAGCTGAAGAAATAGAGGACACTATCGACAACACTGACAGTAATCTAGAAAATTCAGAAATTGATAATCTAAATATCACAGAAGAGGTCGAACACATCGAGGCTGTTGATGACCAGGAGAAGATAGAGACTGCTGAAAATAATGAAAATCAGTGCACTGACAACATCAATAACCTAATAAACGAAGTGACGCCACCTAAGCGTAGAAAATTGAGTCCCATCGTTTACACGCGATCGCCATCACCAGAGAAGGCCAAAACCGTGTTATCAACGGTCACTGCAGTGAATAAAAAATTGTCAGTAGCCACGATTTTGCCCGATAAGTCCAGAGATAAATGTCGGTACTGGCCAAACTGTACGCTGGGAAATAAATGCGCGTTCATGCATCCTCCAGTTCCTTGCAGGTAACTAATCATTTAAGTCGATGTACTAGCACTATGTGACTGCTGTGACTTAAATTGCAATGAATTTTCTTTTTTAACTATTGACGTTTTTAAAGATATAAGCTCATCTCGATGTTACACTCATCAAGAGCTTTCATTTGAGTACCCACATGCATTTTGATATATTTTTCATATATACATATATATAATATATATAAATTAATGAAAAATTGATGTGGGTACTTAAATGAAAGGTCTTGATGAGTGTAACATCTGGATGAGCTCAGATCTTCAAAAATATCATCAGTTGACAAGATAAGCAAGGTCAGTTCTTAATTATTGAGATTTTTAAAGATATAAGCTCATCCTTATGTTATACTCATCAAAGGCTTTCATTTGATTACCCACATCAATTTTTTATATATTTTTCATATACAAGTGTATGAAAAATTGATGTGGGTACTCAAATGAAAGGTCTTGATGAGTGTAATGTCGGGGTAAATTTATATCTTTAAAAATGTCAATAGTTCTTGAGATACAAAATCATTTCTTAATTATGTATCTAGAGAATATTTTTAAATGCAGCCTAAATACTTATCATTATAAATTGACTATTGGTGAGAATGATATGAAACCTTGAAAAGGCATAAATTCAAATCAAGACCTTTGCAATGACATTAAATTTCACTAAAAAAACCGATTTTATCAAATGACTATCCTGGACACAGAATTTTTCTTACTCTCTTAATAATATAGATTACTTTCCTAAATTTCAAAACTTCTTATTCTATTACAGCGCATTCCCCGCATGCAAATTTGGTGATAAATGTGCATACAAACATCCGAAATGTAAGTTTGGTTTGTCTTGCACTAAATTAGGGTGCGTATTTTCGCATCCATCACAACAATGCAAGTACCATCCGTTCTGTACAAAACCGGGGTGTATGTATTTACACCCTCAAGCAGTACCCGCACCTGTTGTTATTCCAGCAGCCGCTACTGCACCGGCTCCTCCTCTGGAATCTGTTCGTGCTAAATTTACGTGGCGCAGACGTGATTAATGAGGTGATTTAATTCCTCGACATAAATAATCCTACACAACAATAATTTTATTGAATTGTGTTAGTTGAGGGTTGAGATTAATTATATATATTATATATATAATTATTATTAACTAATTAAATAACTAATATAAAGTAATATTATATATTGATCAAGATTAGTATTATAAGCTCATTATTATGATTATTAATATAATTATTGTATGATTAATTGCAAATAATTAATTATGATTGAACGTTTTGTTTTCTTTAAATAAAGAATATGTACAAATTAAATCTATTGATTTTTCTTCGAGATTTTCGCCCACTTTTTTTACCGTCGACAAGACCAGATAAAAAGTCAATCGAATGGACCTTTTTAACTGGACAAAAAATATATTTTTTTGTCAACTGACGCATTGCCGTGACCGCAACAAACATTCAATTGAATGTTGAGCGTCAGTATTGGCGGCCATTCATACGCTCGGATATTATACGCCCAATTTTCGGAGAAAAAAAAAGCTATAAAAATGTTTTATGCAACGATTTTTTACTTTGTATAAATTACAGCTTGTCGCGAATATATATCTCAACAATTACGGACAAAAAATTGTTGAAAATGTATGAAAGTGATGTTATTTTGATAATAAATTCCTCGGTCCTTAAGTTAAATTGGTCGGGCGTTCATTCGACTTAATCGGAAACTTGCAATTTCGGTTGTTGGTTCTATTATTATTTTTTTTTTAATAGCAACTACCAGTTAAGACTTTAAATTGGGCAGTTATAAATTTAAACGCGCCAAAAAGTTTGATAAATACATTCGGAAATAGTAAACAACTAAGTTCCTTTAAAAACTTGATCCTTTACCTTTTTTGTATTTATATTCTATAAAAATATAAATTTTTTTTGTTACAAAAATTTTTTTAGTTTGTATAACTGTTTTTTATTTACTTTTTTTTTTACAATGAATTACTTTTTAAATGAAAAAAGGCTAATTGGCCTCATCCATTTTTATTCAATGTCGCGAACAAGTTTATCCAATCAGCAAAGCTAACAATTAAAAATTTTTGACAACTAATTGTGAAAGAAATCAATAAAATAAAATAAAAATACAAACAAGGCTGATGACTGTTATTGGTTACTAGGATGTTTGCAATAGCGTGAATTTCACTCCAGGCTGAAAATCAACAAACCATAAATTTATAATAATTATAACTTTTTATTTAAATAAAAAACTTGACAAACAAAAATGACACAAAACTATACAACATAAACAATTTAAAATTTCAAACAAATATTAACCGAGAATTGAACAGCAAATAATTAACGTCGGTATCGACCATCGCTCATCACAAATATATATTTACTTCAGTAATTTACATAAAAAAAAAACTCCCCAATCCCAATGGCTCTCATTATTTTTAATGGCCGTGACGCACTTTCATTAACATCTAGATTTGGAATAGAAAAAATAACGAAAAAACTAGTCTCTTGTTCCCGCGGTAATAAACTTAAATAAAATAAAAGTCATCGAACTTGGCAAACGCGAACAATTTTATAGTTAATATAATCTCCGATAAATTTATTTTTTATAAAAAATTTATAATACTGTCCAGCCAGTAACATATTTTCGGACAAATAAATAATATAAATACTCTTATACATATTTAATATTATATATCATATATTATATTTAGGGGATAAATAATCCCATTAACAAAGTCAACAAACAAGTTGAAGTAGTGAAGTAGTGATTGAGAAGTTATACGTGCTTGGAATTTTTAAAAAATCAATTTTTTGTAATGTACATATACTTAAGTTCGTACACAGAAAATTTAATGCCAATTGGATAAGTAGTCTCAAAGTTATCCAAATATTTGTGAAGTCTAATCGGAGCGTTAAAACTTCAATTGGACTGAACCCGAACAAGTTTAAACGTCTTCTTCTCAAAACTCGATTTTCCAAGTCGGTGAACAAAATTTATCGAACAACCGCTAATAAAATCAGTTTCTAATTTTGAAATTAGATTTTCCAGTAATTGATTCAAGGATTAATAATTCCGATAAGTATTCTAGAATTTTATAAACAATTTAAGGAGGAATACCACTGTAACGATCGAAAAAAAAAAAGAAGATTTTCGGGAATTTTTTAGAAGATTATTACTCTAAATTTTTTTTTTTTTAATATTGAATTATTGCAAAGTTATTAACGATCTCGTAGAGCACTAGAAAAAATTTCCCCTTTTTTTTATTTTCAGATGATCCGTTTTTGAGTTATCAAACCGACCATGGAGGGGGAAATTTTTTCTATTGCTCTACGAGATTGTTAATAACTTTGTAATAATTAAATATTTTTTAATAAAAATTTAGGGTGATAATCTTTAATGTACCTTTAATAAAATAAAAAAAAATCCGATCCCAAACTCCTTAATTTTCCCTGTCAAAAAAATTCCCGAAAATTACCTCTTTTTTTTTTTTTAATTTGTTAATTTTTTTTTACCCGGCAATTTGTTGAAAATAGACATGTTGATAATCCCTTTGATTAATCACTGGATAATATCTTAACCCTAGACTGGTCACCTCTTTTTTAGTTTCTTGCTCGCACTATAGCGAGTTTCTATCGGTTGAGTAGTTGTTAGGCGGCGTCACGCTCATTGGGTGACCAGTCTAGGGTTAAATTAGTGAAATTTGTTTAGATTTTTTAATTTCGATAAAATGGTTTTAGAAGAATTCCGAAAATTGTCTACAGTAGCTAGAAAAATCATTATTTGTAAAAAAAAGAACTTAGTAATAAAATTAAAAATAATTATTTTGTGAATATCAATTCTCATATCAATCAATTAAAAATTCTCTTCAGAAAAAATAATAAAAAAATCGCTTTTTTCGGTCTTCTAAGATCGTATAACCCCTCAAGGGTGATTAATGATACACACCAGCTCTTAATTACCAAGGAACATTTTTATTTTAAATTTGATAGTTCGATGGCTTTATTAACGACACACTTAAAAGGGTTTTAATGTCTCAATGTTTTTATCTTCTTATTTTATAATTAATAATAATATTAACATTCAACACTTTTGATCACACTCGTCATCAATAAAAGTGTCGTGCGGTAGAACACTAAATGTTGTCTGAGTGATTTCGGTAACACGAGAGCTTCCAGAAGCTGGTGTCACTGTTGGAATCACTGAGGGTGTGAGTAGAGGTGTGCTTTGGAGGCCTATTGCAAGAGGCAATGCACTAGAGGGAGTACACATACCCGGGAGAGCCGGCCGTCCTTCGTTAACTGAACGGTAACGTGGCAATCGGGCATATCTGTAACCAGAAAAAATTTATTTTTTAATTTAGAGAAAAAAAAATTCAAGCAAAATTTTTTTATGAAGAAATAATTATTGAATAAAATAATACCTATAACATTTACACTTAAGTAAGCGTATGAATGCGGCGCGAAACGTCTGATTGAACACGGTGTAAATGATGGGGTTGATTGTAGAGGAAACGTAACCGAGCCAAAGGCAGGTGTCGACCACGTGGTTTGGCACTTTGCAATTCGGACACGCTGCGAAGAAAATGTTTAGGATGAAGAATGGCGCCCAGCAAAAGACAAATGTGAAAAATACTAAGCCCAAGACTTTGCTGGCTTTTTGTTCCGTCGCGACTGCGTTTGCCGCCGGTGATCGCTTAGATCTTCCTTGTAGAAACCTGTTAACATTTCTGATAAATTATGTTATTATTAACTATTGAATTATTTGAAAAATTTTAATTAGTTTTCAAATACTTAATTCAACTTTTAAATATTTTTTTTAATGCTGTCAATTAACTAGAGAATTTTTATAATTTTTTTTTGAACTTATTAAGGGTAAAATATCCTTTTGTAAGGCTCAAAATTAAAATTTTTATTATTGTTTTATGGATGAAAAACTAATCCTAATTTTTGAATCTTAAAATTATTTTATTTGAACTTTGAAGTTTAATTTTTTGAAATTTCTAAATTAATTTTCCCTCTTTAATTGTTTTTTGAATTTCTATCAATTAAATCCGAATTATAATTTGAAATTAATTGCTCGCTCTGCAAATCTATTGTTATTAAAATAATTAGACATTCGTAAGTTTCATTTAAAGCTCCATAATGTAATTAGTTTTAAAACTTTCCAACTATCGGATTACTCCTCTAAAATTTACAAAAAGTTTGAATACTTCGTTTAGCGATCGCTTTTCTTTGTTTCATTATTTTTTCCATCACAATGAATTTCTTAGTAATTAAATTAATTATTATAAAAGTTGTAACAGAAATAAAGGTTTATATTTATAATTAAAGCATTAAATAGTAATGAACACAGCCGGTAAAGTTTAAAAGTTTTGAATTCCGTAGCAGTGTAATCCCATTCGTAGAGTTCCGAAGAGGATTCGAGTCGAGTTTAGATAGGAGTGGATGAGAGTGTATGGATTCAAGACAGGCAACTTCTGTTGATATATAAAGGATAACCCGAATTAACATGACACAAGAATGTTCTTGAGAGTCCACTGCTGAGTTGTACTGAGTAGTAATGCGAGCTAGGATGAGCATCTCCGGACTCCGTATTAGTATTAGAGTTGAGTTGAGTTGCCTCACTTGAGTGTTCTCGGATCGATTTTGGAATTCTAGCAAGTTCGTACTTTCGTGACCGATGTGTTCGCAAGTAATTCAATTACTGACGACCTATTCTCTCATTTATCATACCCTAACTTTTGTTACGGGTCTATCTGTTCTTTTACATACGTAATCTTTGCTGTTTTCGTTGTTTAATGATTAATCTGTTATTAAATCGGTCAGGATCAATTATCATATTTGTTCAATGATTTAATTGATATAATGACTTGTTAATATTTAATTACTCTTATTAATTGTTAATAAATGATTTTTTAATATTCGATAATTCAATAAATAATTAATGAAAGTTAGTAAATTATTTATTGGGATTTATCGACAATTAATAAATATTTATTAAGAAGTAAAAAATATTTAATAATCCACATATAAAAAAATTTATTTGAATCAAGAAATAATTTTGGAGAATTTCATCATCTTTATTCAAGTAGAAAAATTCTTAAGAAATTTTTCTTGGTTTAAGTAAATTTTACTTGATTCAAGAATTTTTTTTTCTTGATCCAAGACAATGAAATTTTTCAAAAATGATTTTCTTGGCTCAAGAATTTTTTTCTTGATTCAAATTAATTTTTTTTTCTGTGTAACAAATCATTCATTAAGTACAATTTATTCACTTGTAATAAATATTTATTAATTATTAATAAATATTTTTTTAGACTTGAATAAAAAGTTCGATTCGAAAACTTCAACTAAAAATTATAATTTAAAACCTAAAGATATTTTTAATTAATAAAATGATTTAAATTTTCTATCATAAATACCTGAGAATATTTCCCTGATTAAAAACAAAAAAAAAGAACCAAAACAATTTCATTTTATGTATTCACTTTTACTCTTTTCAATCTATCAATACTAACCAAACAATTCCAGCGGAACAAACTAGAGATAAAAGTAGATGGTGGAAGAGAGGTGCATAACAATTTACCTGAGATTTAGATTTGTTGGCGCGACGTTGAGGTGAAGTTTGAGAGATCTAAGTCGGAAGTTTCTCGTCTCACGCGCAATATTTTCCGGAGTTTGTGTCGCCTGATCGGTCTTGCTGATGCACCTGCGTACTTGCAGTTGTAGAGTTGAGTCCACATCCGTCTCTTGAGTAATTCCATTAAGTTCGCAGCTTGATGGTGACGTGCTCGTACCCCGGCTATTAACATAATGCATCCGAAATTTAGTCCAACTGTACTGACTTCTTCATATGTACAATATATGTTCATAAATAGAAAAACTTTTCTTATAATCAGTTAATCATACTCTACTTTTACATATTTATTAAACTTGACTTGATATCAGATTATTAGAATTGAGAATCCACCCCTTGCTTCTCGCATTTCATTTCCGTTTTAAAAATATTAAATAAAATCTAAGTAAAAGTAAATTGTACCGTAACTTTGTGGGAGTATGATATCTTTTACTCAGAGATCCACTTTTCCAACTAACAAACTACTTACAAAGTTAATCCATATGACATGTCTATTCTGAAATAGTGAACAAAACTTTTTCTTATTTAAATAACTCTCTAAAAAATCGTATCAAGTACGATAAATGTTTTTTTCTACGAAAATAGGTTACATAATTTTACAGTTTAAAAATAGTTCTGAATTTTTCATGAAAAATTTTTCTTGACTCAAGATTATTTTCTCTTGAATCGTTAATTTTCCTTTCAGTGTAGAATTAAAAAATTAAATATAATTTTTGTGATAAAATTAGTTCACATAATAATTTTTCAAATTTTAAAAGTTTGCTATCGAGTTCAATTTTAAAAAATTGTGAAAAATAGTGGAGCCGTAAAAATGACTGAATAATCAATGTTAAAAATATTTAAAAAAGTAATCCGTCGATCATTAATAGCCAACTAACGCGGTAATGGAAATGTCATAAAGGGAAATAGATCTATTAATAAATGAATGATGGACGAATTTGTTAACTCATCCGATATGGGTACACGGGGTGCCTATCGATCGAGAACGCTTCAGTCTGGAGACTTAGTTCCTTCTGATTCTCAGTTCTGATGATTTATGGGATATTTTAGTAGAGTCATATAAATACTAACGTGCTGACGGATTTCCGATTCTTTGTTTTTGTTTTAAATAAATAAATCTTAATGTGTGACTGTCGGTGAGAAATCGGTTTCTTTTCGCGCTTTCGAGGCCATTAAACATATTTCGTATAGAAAAGCATGTAATTGTAAAATTTATTGAAATAATAAAATTTATTATTTAAACATAAAAAATCTAGTTAGGATTTTTTTTAAACGATTTTTTAATTTTTTAACATTGATTTAATTAAAAAAAAAAAATATTTTAAAGCTTACCTATTGCCAGTGGTGCTTCCACCAGAAAACCTCCACAGTTGTCTAGAAGACAGTGCACTAGAAGTAGGCCTGGAGTGGGTATGATGTGATTTTGTTGAGGAATACCTCCCTCCAAGCCTCCTAAATTCGTCGCCCATGGTTTGCTTATCAATGAACCGGGCTTTCTTACGCAGTAACTGAACAGTTAGGACGTAAGTGATTACCATTACCATCATTGGTATGTAAAACGCTACCAACGAACCAAATACGAAGAAAGCTCGATTATTTATCATACATATATCCGATCTTGGCATTATATTAATTGGATTTATCAATCCTAAAAAAAAAAAAAAAAGAAATAAAATTCTTACTTTGCATTAAAACTGTAATTGCCTACACTGCTAAAATTTATAAATTCACTTACGGAGACTTAATAAATCATTCAGGACTTTGATTAGATTCATTAATTCATTTTTATTTAAGATTTAGCAAGTTTTTCCGCTAGCTTAGACGTAAATTGAAATAAATGTCAGTACTACTGTCAACATATGTGTAAAATCTATTGTACATATTTTTTTTTGGCGAATACGTATGTTGTACTTGTTTTCAACATACATTTCCGCGTGAGTAAGCCAAGAATAATAATTTATTTTTGGGCCGAAAACACATTGCTATCCAATGTAAACATTTTTAAAGATCATGCTACTTAAAATTTTTCAAGAAATTAAATTTTTTAATTTGGAAAAAATATTTTATCAATCAAAAATTCTTATAAAATAATATCAAACAAATAGTCTTTTAAGTAATCAAAGTAAACTTTATGGGAAATATTGATGGTCCTTTATTAAATTACTACAGGGTTGAAATTGACCAGAATTACTGAATTTCCTCCATATGCAGATATATTAGTGCATAAACTTTGGTTCAGAAACATCAATTAAAGAGATTAATAGTCTGCAATAAAAGTCTCGCATGACCGAATTAATTTGGTTATCCTTGTTAGAGTTACTTCTGATACAAGCTTATAAATTTAATGAGATTACTGTTCAACCAGATGCTTCTCCGAGCTTAGTAGTTTACTTACATTATTATCATGTTACATTACTAAAATAAAATTTCGGTAATATAATTTTGACCGAAACTATCAACCATCTACGACCTAAGGACTAGCCCGCGGGAGCACTTTTTTCGCCACGGACCACGACTAGAATGGGTTGCAAAAGTGATAAGAAAGTTATAATTCAGCAGATTAACCCGTGATGACCGACTGACGCGAACTAACATAATGACTTTAGCAACCTCACGGGAGATATGTCGCAATGCATTTCGAGTTGTGACGTTGCCAGGATTACATCCATGGCCAGCGGTCGGCTGGAGGACAGAAGCGCTCGGGCTTAATTTTGGCAACCTCGCTCTCGCTAACAGAGACCGGTAATGCTTGTGGTCACTTTATCACACAAGTGTTGTGATTTAGCGATATTTTTAATTTAGCTTTTTTGCTAATTAATTCAAGCTCAAAGGAGATTAAATATTTCTCTAATGCTTTTAATTAACTAGTGAATTTTTATATTTTTTTTTAATGATGTTTTTTAATTTTTAAATAAAAATTCTCTGGAGAGAATGTAATTTTTTTTTTTTTTTTTTTTTTTTTTTTTTTTTCAAAGTAAATCAGAAATATTGAATAAAAAAATGAATAAATTTACCTAATACTGTAATTGAACTGGACACAAGCAAGGCTAGACACCAAACAGCTGCTATTTTAAATGCATTAGATCGCATCGTTGAGTCACGTCGTGTCTCTACCGGTCTCCTTACGCCGAGATATCGACCTAGCGAAATAAAACACATGTGCAATATGCTCGAGGAACACGCGAGTACATCGCATGTAACGTAAACATTGCACCAAATTTCCCCAAAAGGCCAATATCCTGAAAAATAAAAAGGATTAACTAATTAATCATTTTTTAGTTAATGAAAATAAAAGCATTTAGTTAATTTATTTAATCATTAATATTATTATTTAAAAATTCTTAAGATAAAAGCAATTGATTTAGGCTCCCATAGCATTTGAAGTAATCGAGTGAAAGAATAATTTTTCCGTCAGACAATTCTTAACGCTTTGTGATTGCATTAAGTGAGCATCGTATAAAGTACAAAAACTCGTAAGTAACTTCTCTGCAAAGAAGAAGTCGTAAACTAAGAACCGGTGACGGGTGACAAAAGTGGATGATCGAAAAGTCGACAATGAAATTATAATAGAAATAAGTTGATGCAGAGAGTGAAAATTTCTCAACTTATTTCTTTCCGAGTATTTTATTCTCTGGGTATTTTATTCTTGGACTTTTTATGCCAAGAACTGAATGATCAGAAAATCCTGTTTATGTTGAAAGAATAAATATCGTACTATTGTCGACAAAATTTTATAGTTGGAAATGTATTTTTATTGATTTTAATTTTTATTAAACTCTTGAAACTTTTGAATCTCTTTTAAATTATTGGCTTTTAGATTATTGTCCTTCGATTCATAAATTTCATAGGAAATAAAATAAAAAAGACTTTTATTGCATAAATTTTGAACTTTAAAAATCTACTAATGACTTATTTTTCAGAGCTGGTCTTTTTTTTAAAAACTTCAAACTGCAATATCTTTTAGACGCGTGATTCGATTTTTATTTTTTTGACAGTACTCGACGCAGTTTTTTAAGTACAAACAGTGTATACAAGATTTTAAGTTGATTAGTCGGAGAATTTGAAAGTTATTTTAAAAAACCTTAAAAAATAAAAAAAAAGATTCAAATTATAATTTTGATCTTTTTGATAATTAAAAATGACAAATTAACAGTCACAATAAATGCAAATCATAAATGTAATAAATGTACAAGCATGAATATCGCCAAGGTCTCTAATAAATTAACAGTGGATAAACCACGCTTACACTTTTGATTACCGAAGGACGTACTCAAACATAAACGAAGTAAATTTAACTGACATTCTAATTACGACCCCGGATAAGGAGGGCACGTTCTAGGGCATAAACTCTTAAGTTATTAAATTTCATATAATAAACCCTCGGTTCATTAGTAACACACATGATAATTATAATCACCCATAATTACAATTATACATTCAAGTATAGTAGCTTGAAAAATTTTATCCGTCAAGAAAAAGTGATAATAAATACACTCTGTTGTGATTAACGAACAATTACGTTTGCATGAATCAATTCTCTGCAGACGGCGTTCTCAGTTCAGTTAAGTTGTACACGTCAACAGCTCGAAGACAATTTACTAAAATACAATTGCGTTTAATTAAGCGTGTAGATTGAATCGTTATTACCTCAGACCTTTCCTCTCTAATCACTAATTTAAATGCATTACTACCGTAGATAATAGTTTTTCTCCAGCACAACTGTCTGCATAATAGTTTACACTTCAAAAATTATGAAACATCTATCATTATTATTATTAATAATATCTTCTTCAATTTTTAGTCGATTTTAAACTTTGATCAATTTTTTTTCATCTAAATAATTATTTGACAGTAAAAAAGAATTATTTGAAATAATAAAATTTTTTTGGCTCAATAAAATTTAACCAGTGGAGATGATTTTTTTGCGAAATAATTTATTATAAATACTTTAGTACTTTTTTTGGCTTATAATATATTATTCAATTACTACCAACGTGCAGTCACTATGCGACTGCTGAGATTTACGAATTATGAATGAGAAAGCTTTGGCTTAATGATTTTTTTATATTTATAATGACACTATTAGTTTAGGTCCTTTTAAATAAATTTTAAAAATGATAGTGCTATCACAGGATCAATTACAAATAATTTAATGGACAAATATGACTGAACAAATCTATAGAACTAAAAAACTATTAAAAATTCGTCGAAAAACTTAACATAAAAAATTGACTACTAAAAAAAATATAACACTAAAAGGCACTAACTCTTGTCTCTACCTTTCTGATGATACCAAATTAAACTATAAAAATTTCTTTAAAAATAATAATATGCTCGTCACAAAATTTTCCTTTTTCTCTATTATTTAAATCATAAATACCTATCGCTGAAAAAAATATCAAACCCAATTTACGATAAAGATATACCCGTTACTAAATTTTTCTTACTCTCTTAATGATATAAATTAATTTTTGACATATAACAAAATTAACGCGTATACACAGTAAAAAATTTTTCGTCATTGTGTAGAGTGTAATATTCAACACAAAAATTTTAACACTTTACAAAATGACGAAAAATTTTTTACTGTGTAAAATAAAATAAATAAATAAACAAATTTTGTTTTTTGCTCAACTCGAATCTATTTATAACTACTTCGAAAGCTTATCATAAATATACTATTTTAAAAAAGCATATGAAACATTGAACAGGCACAACTTCAGATCAAGACCTTTTCAACGATACCAAATTTAACCATAAAAACCCATTTTATAATATAAATACACTGGCCACAAAATTTCGCTTATTCTCTTAATAATATAGATGATTAGTTAGTTCATTAAAATATGTAAAAAATTAAAATCATATAATAGAATTGCCAAAAATTTATGTCCGTAGTATCTAACAAGTTTAAAATTTATATCGAATCCATAAATTCGCATAATCTATTATACATTAAGCGGAATTACTTGTGAAATACTGCACTTACGAAGCAGTTAATTGTGCATGAACATCGTCGTACCTTCGCTTAAATATCTTAATAGTTCATTATTTTATTTAATTACAATTAACTTTCACTATTTTTACCTTATTTTAACTATATTATCTTCTTTATATTCTCTTTGTCTCGAGTATATGATTGATTTAGCTTAAATGAGATTTTAAATGAATTTTTTATAATATCTACTTAGTAGAGTGTCAAATATTTTTCTATTCTGTTTTACAGTGAAAAGAGAATTGAAAAATAAAGTACGTAGATTTTCAATTCCAGAAGCACGATTTTATTTTTTTAGATTTCCATTTCCGTTTGTTGTATATCTTTCACGGATTCGTTCAGTTTTCAGTATATTGAATTTTTAAACGGTTGTTTTTATCCCTTAATGCTCCTCGTTACGGTTTATATGTTTATTAAAATTTTAAATTCACATATACGATCAGGATGTTGGTTAACTAAGCCATTATTCGATAAACGTTTAATAAAGTTGATGAAAAAATTCAGTGGTTTTATATTTGGTCATGAAAAATCGGAAAATTGATTGAATGCCGTTAAATTTATTAAAAAAATTTCCCGCTTTAAAATTTTTATTTTATTTATTAAATTTCTG
Organism: Cotesia typhae; assembly: GCF_013202065.1. Classification (NCBI taxonomy): domain Eukaryota; kingdom Metazoa; phylum Arthropoda; class Insecta; order Hymenoptera; family Braconidae; genus Cotesia; species Cotesia typhae. Next base: position 5,259,247 of record NW_027423774.1, on the reverse strand, counting down.
CTTTAAAATTTTAATTTTTGTCAATAAAAATTGAAAATATTAAAAGAGAGTTTTTAAATATTTACATTAAAATTTGCAATAAATAAAACGGACAGTTAACTCCTTATTTATGAACTCTCATCGATTATTTTACGGCTTGTAATATCTTACTGATGAGACAAGCAATGTAGTTGGGAAGTGTTTATTGGTGGAGTTTACGTCGGTCAATATCCCAATTTACTGTTTATAGATTATCGAATACCTATAGGAAGTGTCTAAGACAGTAGTATAATCAATAGCTCTTTGTACATAAATTTCCCTGAGTTTTCCACTAGTATCTTCATGTACATACCTCGAAATTTTAGTTCTACTGCAAAAAATTCCATACTCGGAAGTAAAGTTGTCAGTTATTATCTTAACAAGAAACAGAATCTATTCTTTTACTTCAAAGGAAAGTTTTTGAAATTCAAATCTTTTGTAATTCATTCAAGAAACTTTTGACGAAGACTTGATGCTTTTAAAAATTATTCACTAAAAGTTTGCTATTGCATTGGGAATAGAACGACAAATTTTTATTTTTCTTTTAATTAAAAATTCAACGCAATGAATTTACAATTAATCATAAAAATTTTAAATTAGTAAAAAAGTGAACACAAAAATGCACGAATTATTTACTGTAAATTGGTAGATCCAATAACTTTCACATCGACGGTTTTAACAACCGAGTTACACCCACAAATTTGCTCCCACGGTTTTACGTCCTCGAATTTGTTAGCAAACATATTCAAACGGTTTTAAAGAATTTAAGTTAAAATCATTTGACATTGATGACGTTATATGAATTATTTTTTTTTTTTCCATATTTATTGCTTTGTAAAAATTATACACACATGAACAGGCGCTTATTGTAAACTAGATAAATCCATTTTTGAAGTAAATGCTTATCGGTAAAACTTTTCATATGTCGCTTCAAAAAAGTTACAGTTAAATCCAACTGAAAGTTTGCCAATAACGTTCAGTATAAATTGGGACACTTTTGTTTATATTTCGACTCATATTTGTAGGATTAAAATTCTGAATTAGATTTCAGAAAAATAAAGCTGATGAATTATTTTATTCATTAATCAATAATTGACAATTGAAAGTGAATAAAAAATCTCTCAAACGAACGAAATTAAATGTTTTAAATTTGTACTTTAATATCTACAATAATCAGTCGATGAAGAACGTATTGAATTTCAAGGAGCAATTAGTCTCAATTGCAAATTGATTTCACTTGCACTTATCAGTCATCAGTTGTCATTTACCAAATATCAGGTATCAATAATCGATCATAAATTATTGTTTCTTTATATTGCTAATGAGACTTCTTTTAACATTCATCCAATCATTCGCTTGATTGATCACTGAAAAATCGTGCCAGGATTTTTCGTGAAAGGAAAAAAGAATATTTGAATAATTAGTTAAAAGTTTTCTAAAAAAAATTGCCGTTGAAAAAAAAAATGAGAGAAACATCTCTGTTGAAATTCATCGGATATTCACGCTAATTACTCAGCAGTGAATATTTCTGGTGAAATATCCAGATAATAGGAGATAAACGTTTAGTTGTGATTTATTGGACGTGTTTTGTACAAGAGATTGATTCGATACGAACACGGTGCGAAAAACGCCGCTCTAGTTTTCCCTCCAGCTGCTAGTGTTTGTTTGTATTTTTTTTGTTCGAGTAGATACCTGTCGATGGAGCTTATAATTACGCGCGTGGATGCTTACGCACGTGGAAAATACTTCGTTGAATAATTCATTAAAATTCATTAAAAATATGTGATGTAATTTTGTATAACATTCTGTGAAAGAATTTTCCGATCGGGTTGTATGTCAATTATCGTGTCATTGCGAAAAAATAAAATTGTAAATTACAGCTTGAAGTAATGATATTACTGTTTTCAAAAGTACTTCTTACAGAATGTATAAAAAATTTTATTTTTTAACTTTCAATAATTTTTCAATTTTTTTTTTTCTAGTGTATAAGACAGAGATCGGAGTAATAGTTAACTAAATTCTGTTAATAAAAAAGTCATAACTTGAAACCGACTCGAAATAATAATTAGTTAAAAAAAATAAATAAATAAATAAAAAGTAATAACAAATAGGCTTCTTATGAGAGTAAAATAATTTTTTTCTAAAACAGTGAATTCTGATCTTATTAACAAATTAATGTATCCAATATGGACATATCAAATTCTTTGATACTTTTCTGAACATTTAAATAAGCCATATAGCGTATGCATGATAATATCGTACAATTTGAAGTAGTACGATGTCGTGAAGTGAAATAAGACCATTGAACGAGTACGAGTCGGAATGCACATCCATTAGCAGTCTCGATTTAATAGTTTTACGACTTGAAACCAATTATTAAAGTACTATCATTGTTACTGAAAAGCAGATTCTGATTCAGATAGCAAATGGCCCGGTGAATAATACACAAATGGACATTTACGTTAGCATATTTCTGGATAACAGAAATAACGGTCGTGATTATTTTTGGTGATTTAGTACTGCGATAAACTACAGCTCCATTCAAACCAGATATTAGAGTCTACTATGCCTTTTTAACTGAGTCACTTAGCGAAAAAATAAATTTATAAATTTTTATTTTTTTAGACTATTTTGTAGTCGTAGACGTAACTCTGCGGAAATTTACCGAATCTAAGTACAAACAAAAAAGGAGATTTTTATTTCCTAGTTTCGTACATCCTCAAAGTCCAAGCGCTCGGAAAACTGAAAACTGAGAACGAACAAAAGCCACTCTCGGACTATTTTCTGGTTTGTTCGTTGCTATTTATCCTCTCTCATTTTATTTGTTCATGACTTTCGCCTTAATCCACTTCGCGAATACAACCCGCAAGTGTAATCTAGGTTACATCCAAAAATTCAATCTACTTTTTTTTTGTAAACGTCAAATGCAATATTCGTTTAACTTTTTGTTTAAATTTGTAAAATCTTGATTAATGGTCTCATCAAAGCTTTGACTTTTTCAAAATTTTCACTCAAAAAATTTCGTTATTTTTTCATTTAGTTCAAGCCAATTTTTTGATTAATATTTCTTTTAAATGTCCAACATTTCGCTCTAACAAAAAAAAATTTTAAATAAAAGTTAGATGTAATTTTTTACTCCAGTAAAAATATTCAAATAGATAAGTGTATTATATTATACTACTGTGGCTTTCTGAAAGCTTAGAGTTGACATTCTCGACGGTATTGTCAATTGCAAGTAAAGAATTGAAACGAACAAAATAAAAGTAAGTAACTTAAATCGCGGGTAAATGCTTGGGATTTAAAGAAAAGAATAAAGAAAATTGTTGAGTTCTCAAAGGGTATTAAAGACTTTATTGTTCCATTCCCTACACATATTTGTTATTGTTATTACATAATATTGGTAGCGTAAAAGCATCCACGCGGCAAAAGTAACAAATAAGCTCACTTATTGATTCTATTTTTGGTTTTCTGATTACACGAAAGTTAACCGAATTATCAGGGCCACTTATTATCGTACACGTATGAACTCCAATGAAATTTTTGATGGAATAAAAGTATCATTTATTTTTTATTATTATATAAAATGAAATCACTTTATTCTATTCAATATATTGTATTTCTTCATGTTTCTTTTATCTTATCTGACACTTTACTATTTCTATCGCGGATAACTTCTTTTATTCGTTTATCCATCCGTGCATTGTCACGTTTTTCAATATAAATTTTTTAGTGATTTCGATATTTTTTATCGTACATTTATCTTGATGTTTCAGTACTTTCTTCACATATGTCAATACTAAATTCTCACTCGAGAAAATCGGAATATAAAACCACTATAAAAAAAAAATATACATTTTTAATTTTTAGACGTTAAATAATACAAAATATTTTTAATTTTTAATTTAAATTAAATCAATTCGCGGTTAAATTTTTTTATTATTAAAATTTTAACTTATTAAAAATATTTAGCGAATACCAATCGAATAGAACGCATCGCATACTGTCGAAAACTAATTAAGATGTAATTTAAATTGCATCGTTTTCAATATAAAAAATTTTTGTTCGCAAATCGCTCTCAGCGTTTAAAAAATAGTGGAATAATAAGTAGTCGAGAAGTACATGAATAAAAGTTTAATACCCGGTTAATATTGCCGACAAACTTCCTCTCGTGAAGCTTTCCGTATTGAAGCGATTAGTGTCGTATTATATTCGAAATTTGAAGATAAAATAAAATACCGATCTATTGTATAAGTAATTTCATATATATCGAAGGAATTGATCGCGCGTATCCGAGTGTATAAATTTCTAGGTTGTCATTTTCAATCGCATGAATAAATTGAACATTAGACGATTTATTTTTGATCCATTTATCAGTCAACTGAAGAAACAACTACGTACATACGCAATACAAACAATTTAAAGAGAAATTATTTCTCTGGTTGGGAAAAAAAAAATTCAAAACAATTTACAATTTTAATATTCCATAAAAGAAAAAATTTATTTCAAAGAAAAGCTTTAAAATTATTTAGAATTTTTTTTTAATCAGGGTTATTTTGAAAATAAAGACGAAGATAAATTAATATTTCTCAGTGAAGGAATTTAAAGAGCTGGTTAAATTTTTATTACCGTAAATAGGATGATTTAAAAAGTAAATATGTTTGAAAAAAAGGTTGAAAGACGAAGAATGAGGGAGGGGGGGGGGGTACTAGATGAAGACGACTGAGTGGTTTAGGTATTTTGTAAAATGAATTCTTGATGGCTTTATATAAGAGTGTGTATTATATGTATGTGTTGGAAAGAACAAAGCGAAATCAGCATTTCGATTGGACTTCTGACATCGTTATAGAGGATGCTTTTATCGAAGAATTCATTTAACTACCCATCGAGTTTTCAATGTATGTCATTTTAAGGATAATACCATTTACTCTTATTACAATACAAATGGGAGCGAGCCTTTGACTTCTTAGTATTTAATATTTTTATTTTTTTTCCTACTCGATGTCAATTTTTTTCATAAAATTCCTTCTTTTATTTTTAATAAGTTATTGACCCATTCACGATTCTTTGACTTCTTAAATCTATTTAATACTTTTAAATTGATTATCCATCTCCTGTATCAATGAATATTTCAATAAAATTTTTTATTATATTTATTCTAAAGAAATGGAATATTTTATTGTAAATGGTAGGATTTTTAAATTAAATGATACTACAAGAGCTTTCTTTTCTTAATAATTTTAAGATAAAATATTTATTTCTTTACAAAATAACAAAAATAATTCTTGGCTTAAAAATTTTACGATTTTTTTTATTACAAAATAATATAATTTTCATTTATTTAAATTATAAAAATAAATTGTTCTAAAGAGCCGTAACGAGCTCATTACCGGGACAAGTAATTCAATAAATAAATAAATATACTCTCCATAGGTACTTCAACTTTACATAATATAATAAACACTAGACTGATAAAGAAATACAATCCAAAGCGAGCCATAAATTCGCGCCAAGAATTTTTTAATATAAAATAGTCTCCAATTATCTTCAAATCAATTCAACAATTTTCCATTTAATTTTTTTATTTTTAATTTACAACTTATAGTACCTTACTTTTTTTAGGTCGATAGTTTTGTTTTATTTACCGAAGAATTGAGTTTTTTATAAAATTAAATTAATATATTGAAAAGGTTACTTGAATAAAAATAAATGATGTTTAAAAAATTAAAAAGAACGCTTTAAGATGAATTTAAAGAGAAAATCTTTTCAACGGGCCCTTCAAGTCCAATCTGTTGATGATTATTTGTCATATGTTCCTTGCTCTATAGATAAATTTAATATTTCCTCTCAAGTACTTAACTTCTTTTAACACCCCAGGAAAACTTGTTCAAACTTTCATAGACTTTTTTTAAATCACTGACGAATAAACGGTGGACAAAAAATCTAAATGAATGAAAAAATATTGTTCACTTGACGCTTATCGATAAACTTTCGTGACAAATTATAATTGAAAAGCCCTGACCAATTTTATATTCTCTATATAATATAATAAATATATTAAACCCTTGGCGATAATTGTTGTTAGTGATTTTCGACAGTCGGAATTAGAATTTATTTTTATTGTTGTTGTACTTGTTGTTTTTTATAGAAGACGAAATACGGGAAAGAGAAAAGGTGAATAAAACTTTATGTAGAGCAAAGTTTTCGTTGCAAATGAAGTAAATGGGCTTTATCTGTCAGTTTAAATTTGTGAAATGTAAATTTTCTGGTGCTTTGTTAAATTTTTCACTAGTTTTAGATCTAATTATGATTTCATGCTATATTGTCGGAGGTCAATTACGACGACGGGATCTGTGAGAGTATAAATTAGCTTATTTTAGTAGAATAGAGTTGCGCTGGAAAAGGTGAGGGTATATTATTATTAAGTGTGTGGTTTCTCTCTTATATTAAATTTATAGTCTGGATATAGGTATCTTTATTGAATAAGATATGGAATGTCAAGTATATCATTATAAATAGAAAAAATGGGATTTATATTTTTTTTTTTTTTCATGTTTTATAATATAAAATATTTACTTTGATTTTTTTCAAAGAATTTTTTTAATGTATTATAACTATTCAGATTAGTAGAATTTTTTTTTTTTTCAACAAAGAAAGATTCCACGGAGTCACTAACAATTTTTTACTGCAAATAAATTTTTTAAAAAAATATAAAGTAATAATATTTTTTTTTTTAATTTTAAATTTAATTGTATAGCAGTTGCTGAAGACCTTGGTAGTTATCTAGCGACTTATAAATAAATAAATAAATAATAATAATTTTTTTAGAAATAAATATTAATAAAAAATTTTCGTCAAAAATAAATCTTAAATAAAAAAAAACTTAAAAGGTCTAATAACCATACCATAAACACTACTAGTCATCGATATTACCCTTATCAGTATTCAAACCCAACTTATTAGTAAATAATCAGAGTATCATAAACCAAACATAAATGTTTATACATTTCGTACTGTCAGAACCGTTCACTTGGATCTGCATGGACCAATTGGTTGCTGTTGACACATCTTTCAACTCGAGTTGACATGCATTGATAATCGATACTAACATCATCCATATATTTACGGGCGGAGACCAGCCGTCGAGTATCACTCGTGGAAACGTCATCAACGTCAGATACGCGCTTAAATTTCTCAATGCTCCTCATCCTCATCCTAATCCATTATACACGATGCAGATAGTAACCGGCACTCTGTATGCCGCTGCCATTCGATATTTGATGGTGCGGGATACCTCTTCTCCAAAAATCAGGAAATAGAATAGAAACTAGAACAGGTTTCATCAGCTCGCCTGTCACATTGTTAAAAAAATACCCGAATTCACGCTCCTTTTTTTGAATAAAAACTCACTTCTTTTCTTTATCCGATATTCGACAAAATTAACTTTAAATCCTTGCGACTCATTTGAATAAATATCAATATTAATATATAATATTATCAACTGATACGATGAATTTATTAGCCCGCTTAATTTGTATTGTGAATAATAATTCAATTATCGGTAATACAGGTATCGTGTTTTTGTATACACTTTTAATGGAATTGATATTAATTACTCGCATGGACGCACGATAGTTTGATAAACATTTTATCAATACAAAAAAATTCAATCACTTATCACATTTCCGATAAAATGAAAATATTATCTACGCTTTCGAGCGAATATTCATTTTACCTTCCCTTGTGGCCACTGTAAATTATAAATTGGATTTTTCTTCATTACTCATAAAAACAAACTCGATTTATCATTTTTAGATTTATTTTCAACGTTAATTGCCCTAAAAACACCACCCCTCAACACCGGGGTCGAAGTAATTTTTTCTTCGAGCATATAGATAAATAAATATCATTTTTGACAATTGATTAGTTTCTTTCTTTTGTTCCGTAGACATAAAGTGTACGTGGAAATTCATATTAGAGATCGGCTCTGAGGTGTAGCTTCGAAAATCTATCACAGAAATTTATCAAATTTTATGAAAAAAAAAAAAAAAAAAAAAAAAAATGAAAACATTGTTAGATTTTTTATGACCAAGTTTTAAATCCAAACAATTAACCAATTAATTAAAAAAAATTTTTCTGTAAATTGAAGCTCACATAAACCGCAGAAAAAAATAATGAAATTAAATAAAACCCGAATGGAAGTATAAATCTGTGAAATGTTAAGATTATATTACATTACATTTAATTACATGTAGTCCCGACGACTTTGGTTGTAAAGAAATATTTTCAGTGTAACAATATAAAACTTGGATGGTAATTAATCCACTTTGTCGAGACCGTTTTACGAGCTCTCAAACGAGACCGGTGAGGAAATGTTGGCAGTTACATTGCAAGTACTTGGAGCAGCCACTCTAATGCGAAATTCAATCTCAACGCTCCGGGGATTTGAATTTTTAGCGAACAATGCGACATTTTTAAACTTACATTTCCACGATTTAAGCAATCGTAATAATTGTCTGCACTTTTAAAAGATTTATCAGGAGTCAGGAGATTTTTATAATCATAAAATTCAGATAATTGTTTTAACTTTGATGATTATTTTTATTTTGGGGACTTGTTTGAGTTTTTTGTATGTCCTGTAATAAATAAGAGATAACTTTGAGCAAGTAAAATGTTCGCAAACGTAAATTAGATCTGGTAACTGAAACCCCGTATAGTCTAGTTATCTGATTTCTCACAACCTAGAATTCCATTTCTCATTTTTATCCCGAGTACGGCACATCGTGATGCGACTGGTTGGCTGGGTATCAGAGGATATATAAGCGTGTTGGTTAACCCGAACACGAAAGACCAAAGCCGGAGCCAGAGTGAAAACGTGGAGAAATGCTGGAAAATTTAAAAACATACGTTTCTTATTCTGACGTAGATTTACGGCTCAGGATCGATCCTATCGGCTTGTGTGTCTTCAAAACTGGTAAATACTCCTATTCAGAGAATGTATGGTAGTGATAAATAGAAAATAAAAGAATTTTGCTATCACCTATAAGAGAGTTTGTAACCACCGGAGTGAAATACTCCGCTGAAACGGACAATTTTATGTTTTATCTATTATTGATTAATACTTTTTGAAGGGAGTCCTTTGTCTCTATTCGTTTTTCCTTGACCCCGACAATACTATTTTATCTTTGAATAATTTTATTCCTTTGATTTATAGACTCGGTAGTCTAATGCCCAATAATACGGTTGTCCCATTTCAAAACACACTAGCTTAAATTTTTTGACCTGGTTTTAATTCGGATCGTTACATTTTTTATCTCGACCGTAAACAAGTAAACAATTTTATTTTTAAAAAAAGAAATTTCTTTTTTTTTTTTAAGTCGAATTTTTTATTAAATTAAAACTTTTTTTCTTATGAATAAATTTTTAAAAAATTGAAGAAATTTTTTTTACTTGTTACTCAACTGAAAAAATTTGCCTAATTAAAAAATGAGAAAAATTCTGTCAGTCTTTCAAAAAATAAATTAGGTTTTTTTTTTTTTTTTAAATCTCATTGATCAATTCATTTTTTTTTTTTTTTTTTTTTTTTTTAATGTAATTACATCAGTAGTAAAAATTCCAATTTTATTAGATGCAAAGTTCTTGATGATTAAAAACATTCCATTTAAAAAAAAAAAAAAAAAAAAAAATTGGATCTTTATCAAAGATTGATTTTAATTACAAATTAAGAACCGCTGACAAAAAAACGAACTTTCAAAAAGGTCAAAAAATCTGTAGAGTTAAAGCATTCATAATAGCAATTCCTCAGTTCTTAATGAAAAAATTCCAATGAGCGTCCTACACTCTATGAAAATTCTTATTTATTCAAAGATGATAATGGAGATTACTTATTATTAATATAGACCAACACTAATAACAAGAGCGATAAAAGAAGGCTTGTAAACATCAAAAAGATATTGTCAAAAGTAATGAAAAAAATCGTTTTAATTATTTCTAGAATCTCTCAGAGTTTTGTCGTCGTGAAAAGCTAAAAAGTCATTCTCGCGTAGACAAAGACCGGTTCCATCTTCTTTGTTGCTTCTTATTCTGTGTCACAGTGACAAACATAACAGATTTCACAACAATGAATTCCTTTATTTCAAGCTTTAGTCAGTCTTTAACAAATCTCTTGTCTTTTATTTGGTGTTTATAAATCCGGAAATTCACGCACGGCTTTTTATTTTCTTTGGTTATATTCGTGATACAATGCACCCGAGGCTGAGTCATTTTTTTGTTTTAACCCAACAAAAAAACTCGGATCACCAAATACAAAAGCTCCGAAATTTATGGTTATTAGTTTTTTTGATTGAAATCAATATTTACGTTGATTTTTCGTGAGCAAAGGTTAATTCAATTTGTAGCTATCTTCGGGGAAAATAATTATTAATTAACTTTTGTGTCATCCTTTTGAACGGATCAATACTTTTGTTTTTTGAGAGAATTAACAGCCAAATAAAATATTAAAGCCCGAGGCGCGGTAATTGATAGCGCTAATTACCGCATCAAAATAAGCACATGATTACGCAACAGTAGTTACAGTAAAATATTTACTGCGGGAAATTGAGTTTCCAAGTTCTACTTGTACATACTGAAACCTTTTAATTTGTAAATGTGTAATTTAATTATGTAATTATCGGATTGTAACAAGCTCACGTTCATTTAACTTTTAGTTAATTTGTTTATTGGAAACACTTGATTATTAATTGCTCAGCTCAGGTAATTTTAATTATTAAGCATTTTTTTAATATTTAACAATCGTGTGGTTGAATTACACTGATAGAATTTTTTAATTGTCAATATAATTATTTATTTATTTATTTAGAAAAAATTTTAAATAATTATTTTTTCACTTTTGATTAAATTGATTAAATAAAACATTTAAAAAATTTAAAAATAATATCTAATTATAATTATTCAAAATTTTTACACTCACTTTTTATTAAATATTCTAAATAAATGTTTATTAAAAATTAATAAACCAAATTTAATCAATAGTTTATTAAATTTTTTCAATAAACAATTAATTACTTGTTAATAAAACTTATCAAATATTGAAAAATTTTTCTATCAGTGCACAATTGATGAAACTTTGATTAAAGTAAAGACAGAACTTACCAAGAAATCCCGGAATGGCGCCCAATGGCATAACAAAAAGACTGACCAGAAGATCCGCAACGGCGAGTGACAGTAGGAAGTAATTAGTGACATTGTGTAGCTGGCGATCAAGACATACCGCAAGGCATACCAGAATGTTTCCCAAACCACCAGCCACTATGAAGACCGCCACAAAGAGAAACGTCCACATGAACCTTTTTCCGCTCTTCGGGAGTTCGATCTGACGCGTTCGTCTAGAGCATGACACTGTCAGATTCTCCGTTGTCGAAGAATCTCCCACTGTCGTGCATTCGAAAATCTTTCACAGAAAATTCATTTATTATACTAATTTTATATAATCATTTTTCAAAAACGAGTCTTTTTACTAAAAATTCAACCGAATAAATTATTTTGTATTTATAAAATAATTACAAGCACTTAGAATTACAAAAAAATACATTTTATTTTTGTAATGTTCATGTATTTAAGTATATATACAGAAAATCTGTCATTATACTTTCAAATTTCAGTTATTTGTAAATATCTTAGAGGATATTGAAATTTTTAAAAAAAGACCTTTTTTGTAGAGCGGAAAATTCACAGTAAAAAATTTTTCGTCATTGTGTAGAGTGTTAAAATTTGTTTGTAGAATATTACACTCTATACAATGACGAAAAATTTTTACTATGTGTGCTAAAAAATTTGTTCGAAAAAATTTTTGATCGGAGTAAAAGTTTTAACGATGTAAGGTACCGGCGGGTAATAAGGCCGAGGGGAGATTTAAAAAAAAATCAAAAATATTGCATTTAGTTATTGCAATGTATCATTAATTTTTAAATTAATCCATTAGCCATAAAATATAATGGAGTAATGGTAATTTTCATCATAAACAAACCCAAAATTAAATTTTTTCAAAAACCTTGCGAATAAGCCTCATTTTACTACGATAGGGTAATAAGGCCTACGGGTTATACATACTGGAAATAGTTATACTATACTTGATAAAATTGATATTAGAGATCAATCATCACTTAAATTGAGCAACAATACTTATTAAGATGTTGATAAAATTTAGAACAATGATTTTAAATTATTAAATATAAAATTGTAAAAAATGTTTACCATTGACTCAAATTGTTTTTTAGGAATTCTTCTGCGCTATTTTAGCATATGAGGGATGATGAAATATCGAAGATAAGGAACGTTGTATCGGCACTCTGTAAACTTGTAACGACATTTCTATGCTAGACGTTTCTACTAGAGAAGTCTTTAGAGGAAGCGGTTATTTTAAATAGCATTTCTATCACTCAGGCCTTATTACCCGTAGGTACCTTAAATTAAAAAATTTTATTTCTCATATTTTTAGTGAATTTTTATTTTATATTCCTAAATTACATTATATTATTTTATATTCCTAACGTTTTTAGAATGATTGGAGCGAACAAAAAATTTTCATACGCCCTAAGGCGATGTGTATATTAATTTTCATAGAGATTAATTAAAAAGTCTCATGAAAAAAATTATTAAAATATCTTAAGCGCGTATAATTCCTAAAAATGAAATAAAAACTCACATCGCTGAGAAAAGTCGAGTTACAGTCGATGAATTTTGAAATTCTGGACAAGTAAGTGCTCTCGATGTTTTCCAGGCCGTTGATAACAAGGGATAAGTTGATATTGCACCCGGAATAATTGCAGGGCCAACAAAATAATGAGGTATAAGGTACGCCAGCGAAATAAGCATCGACGGCAAACTCGCCAGTACGGTGGAGCTGATGCTGGTGATAGTGATGAGTGCTCGTGCCGTTGACATGTTCAGCCATGCACAAGTGGTCATAATCAATAGGCATGAACCCCCCGGGCCCGGCTCCGGGACCTCCAGCGTCACTAATATTAATTCCGGCACCACATTGCTCGTTACAGGTGTACAAACCGCCGCTGCTAATATTGCAAGATATTCCGTGGAGCATCACCGTCAGCTCGCTCGTCCATCCCGCGATATTACCTTCAAGCATGACTTATTCACATACACGCGATTCACGTACACAAACATCAATTCCCGCTTTATGAACTGGTATTATTATTATTATTATTATTATTATTATTATTATTATTATTATTATTATTATTATTATTATTATTATTATTGTTGTTGTTATAATATTTATAACGATCCGGGTTATACGCTTTAATCACTTTGACGTCTGACCAAAACACCCTTCCACCACTTTGCTAGCCATTGTTACGGTCTATACTTTTTACCATTATACTCACTAGTCACTTCCTATTTTACAGAATAAAACATTTGAGTACTTTATACTTTGTATTTTGAGCTTTCCTTCAGATCTCGACTCTTTTACATCAGAATTTATTCAACATTCCGTATTTATAAGCTCGCTATGTACTGAGAGGTAATCGAGATTTTTTCTGGACTACAACAGCCCTTTAAAAACATACCGACTTTGTGCTTTGTTTGTGTTCTGGTTCTGGCGAATTTGTTGTGGATTAAATATGCTAAAGAAATTAATTAAACGTCATGTTTTTTGCGAAAAATTAAGTCGCTTAATTTTCATAATAGTTATTGTTGATTAAAATTTAAACTGCCTTTAAATGAAGCTTCAAAAAAATTGATAAAAATATTTTTTTGTCTTTGAATTTTATTTTTAATTCCTTTTAAATTTATTGATTTTTATAAAAAAAAAAATACCAATTAAGAATTGTCTTTATTATAAAATATTTGTCTATTTTACAATAATAAAAAAATTTAATAGCTTTGTTTTAATTAAATTAAAATAACTTTGATCAATTCAAAATTTTTCAAACAAAAAAATATACTCAAAACAATTATCAATAAAATTCTCCTAAAAATATTTTTTTTTTTATTAGTATAAAAATAAAACCACAGCACTATAGAAATTCAATTACAAACCTCAAATCCCTTTTTATCTTTAATTTTACAATCTCGATAAACTGCAAGGATCAACTTGCACTAAAAAAAGCGATTCCGCAAACTGCGCAACTAAGACCGCTCGATTACTTCATCACTCGGTTTTAATTTTCGAGTTTCTCGTCTCCGATTAATCTCCAGATCCCAAAACTGTAAGCAGCAAAATTTCTTCCACTAAATCCACAATACGAGATAGGAGATACGCGAGTGATATCACTGTATCAGTAATCGGCGAGCTTTTAGCCGAGAGTTTACGTCCAGCAAGTGTACTTGACGGGTTGATCTTCCACGAGCTTTTCTCAAGCTTTCTACTGAGTACTAATCTGTGATAAATCTACATCCTCGGCGGAAAACTTTCCGGATGTATTTTATTCCGGACATATAAACTAAAAAAGGCATATCACTCGAATTTTATGTGATAGGTATCATCATTCGCGTGGGTTTACGATTTTACTATCTCAAATGTTGTTTACGTTTTTATTTCTTTTTAGAATAATCCAACTTTTCTCCTATTTCCGATGATGAATCGCTCGATCTCGAACGTTTTCTTGTTTCCTGTCCAGGTAAGATAGAAAGACATTCGGATCAATCCGTCGTTAAACTCCGATCAAATTTATCTTTATCATTTCCTCTGATTATAGTTTCCTCTTTGCGGTTAGCCAGAACTTTTCGTCTTCTAAAACACAAAAATAATTATGCGGAGTTAATAAAGTATTTTTTATCAATAATTCAACATGGCTTTATGATATTTTCTTTTTTTACGAGCTATAAAAAGTTTTTCAATTTATTATTTTATTTACTCGTAAACTTTATGAGTTAAATAATAACACTTTTATGAATTAATTAAAACTTTAATGTATTTTCAAAAAAAATTTTTTTTTTACTAAATTATTTATTTTATTGGTGATGTTACTAATTTTTTTTTTTTTTTTACTTGGCTGTTATATAAATTTTCAGTGGGATTTGTTTTCAATTAAATCCATCACTTTTACGTGCTTTTTTAGCTGTAGATTGTTTGCGCTCACTTTATCTAGATCGGTTTTATTTTTTCAGTAGTGGAAAACTCGATTAATAAAATTACCGGATAAAGACTTGTTTTTTCAGCTTTATAATTAATATATAAAGTCAATTTTATTTAAAACTAAGAGTGAAGTCAAGCGTCGGGTTTTTTTAACTATGGCCTCGTGAATTTAGCTGTACTTTAATGTAATCTAAAAAAAACTCTAATTAAAAAGTCAACGAAGAAAATTAAATTGTATAATTTACAATATGAATTTTTTTGGGTAAATTTTTTAAGATAGTTAAATTTTCCAGTGATGAAATAATTAATTTTATAATTTTTTAATTAATACTAGTAATCATTTATTAGAAGTTTCTTTAATAAAATATCGCAATATTTTTTATTTCAATTGTAGCAGTTATTATGGAGTATAATAACAAGTACTAAGGATGATGATTTTTTATATGAAATTTTAATTGGCTCATAAGATAACTATTGCTTATTTTCACGGGATTAAATTTAAAAAAAATTAGCAGATTTTTAGCGTTATAAAAAAAAAATAAAAAAAAAAATTAGAGGATAATTTTTAATTCTCTCTGTGGCAAAATTTAAAACCGATACTTTTAATTTTAAAAACTAAGCATACATTGCATAAAATTAATGTTAACTCAGCTAATAATTAAGTAGTAATAGTGTCTTTGTATATAATGTGCTGAAAGACTCGTTATTAGTTTAAAGAAGACGATGACAGTGTTTTTAAAATACTATCAGCTTTCTTTTCTCTAATGTCACCCAACGACGCTTTATTTATCTTAAACTTCAGCCCAGTGTGCTTCTGGAAAAACAAACTTCAGTGAAAGAACTTGAAGCTATTCAGGACATTGTTGTTTATTTAATTGCCTCCTCTCGTGCTGAGAATTAAGTAATACTTTTTTTTAAAGGTATAATTTCCGACAAATAACATCAAGTAGACAGCAAAATTGATTTTCTTCAAACAAATAAAACGAGGACCTTCACTGAATTTTAATTGTCTCTTAGTTAATTTTTTTTTTTACTTTATTAACGTCAAGACATTTTTTTCATAATATTATTATTATTACTGACAACCTGCATTGACCATTATTATAAAATAAAAATGGCACGGACAAATTTTTTTTAATTTTTGCATAAGAAAAAATTAAAAAACAAATTTTATTTAACGCAACAATTTAAATCTAATTTGAACTTCTCTGAAAAAATTATCATGATAAATTAACTATC
Source organism: Cotesia typhae (assembly GCF_013202065.1). Lineage (NCBI taxonomy): Eukaryota > Metazoa > Arthropoda > Insecta > Hymenoptera > Braconidae > Cotesia > Cotesia typhae. Next base: position 5,242,896 of record NW_027423774.1, on the reverse strand, counting down.
GCTAAAAATTATATGAAACCTTCAGAAGGGACAAATTCAGGTCAAAACCATTCCAATTATACTAAATTTAACAAAAAAAATAAATAAATAAATAAAAAAACATTTTATCAAATAAATACGCCAGAGACAAAATTTTCCTTCTTCTTTTAATTATATATTATAAAAAGCAGCATTAATTTACCGTCACGTTTTTAATGCGTTAATCTTGACGGAAAAAGTCTTCAGAGTTTTTTTTTAATGCAGAAACATTCTAAACACCGTAAAAAAATTTAATATTTTGTATTAAAGTCGTTGACGTACTTCTCCTCCTTATTTATCTCCAAGAATTTAATTTAATCGAAAATTTAAAGTTTCTTATTATTATTTTCAATGATCCTCTGAGTAAAGTAAAGTGTAAAAAGAATAAAAATTGTAATAAAGTTTATAAAACCAAAAATAATTTCCTGAGTTTCACAATTGATAATATTTGATACGCAAAGCTTTGTAATTAAAGCCAAACATAATCGTGATTGAAATGAAATAAAATAAATATCTTATGAATACAAAAATAGCGAATATCGCCTCGGGTACTCAATATCGCCCGATCTTCCCTTCACGTATTAAGTTTTTTATTTTATCTATTTTATTTTATATAGCACATTTCCTTCATACTAACGTTTTAAATCCTCCAGCGTTGTAAAAAGTCGGCTCATAAATTTTAAACGCTTCAGTTGTATACTATTCCGTTTTCCTGTATTCGATACGTCAAGAAGATCTTCACAGTTCTTTCCTTCAAATGCATCTCTCAGGACTCCGCGTAAATTACTCAAAAGAAATTTTTTATTTATTTATTCCGATATAAAGGAGGAGAAGGAGAAGTAAATGATCTCTAATTTTTGTAAGATACAATTTGTATATTACAGGTGACTTTTTTGTAATATTACGCTGGTTTCAATTAAAAATAATTTATTTTTTTTAGAGAGAAGGTTGATTTTTATCAATCGTGATTGAAAGTTTAGTCACGGATGAAATAAGATATAAATTTACATATTTTGTAACACGAAATTACTTCTTTATCAGACGAAAAATCCTTGAAACTCATAATCTGCATATTGAAAGATCGATAAAAATTTTCATGTAAAATATATTTTAGACGATTTGAATATGAGCGGAATTGAATAAAAATTTTATGATAACTATTTTTATTGATGTAAAGTTTCTGAAGAAATGTTAATTTAGATCTTTGGAGCGATGAATTTTTTGGTGGAAATTTTTTGGTCAGTGCTTAAGAACAGTATCTATTCATACCTACATTCTTAAATAAAATGATAGAATAATATATGACCAAATTATCTCAAAAAAAATTTTTTTCATTTTCCAAGTTTAAAAATTTTAATAGATATAAAATTTTTAATAAATGAATAAGTTACAAAAAATACTTAGCATCTAAAAAAGACTTGACTTAACATTTTTTCTAAAGAAAAAAAAATAGGCTACTAAAATAAACAATTACCAAGTATTGAAATATTGATTCAAAGTTTCAATATTTATCAAAAATTTTTTTTTTCAACTAAAAAATTTCTTTAATAAAAAATTTAGCGTAATTTTGTACCGAAATACAGAACATTTTTTGTCGCACTATCAAAAATTTTTTACTGTGTAAGATTCAAGACAATGAAAGAAAATAAAAAACTATTTCGTTCCGTTAACTTTAAAGGTCTCAACCTTTAAAATGTATGTGACTTTTGTTACATATATTTTCTATAAAGCCAAATCGATTCGCACCTGTTCAAAAGATCTTCCCGTTAAATTTATGACCACGTCACACAAGTAAACACGTTCGTTCGTCAATATGACGAATGTCGAGGCTACAAAAAGTGAAAATTCAAACAAAAGCATTCTTTTTCTTTCAACTTTTAACTTTTTCCAGTACTTTTATTCTGCAATCAATTTGAGCGGAATTTTTTGTCTTTTAATTGCTGTGTTCCGAAGTATTCGGCGGCATGATGAATTTGCATCGTGTCAAATTTCGTACAGTAGCGTCAAATATGTACAAGCGCAGTTTGAGTTCAGCTCGATTTTAATTAAATTATCCGACATCGGTGCATCATGCAGAGTATTAACGCGTCTATTTTTATTTATTTGAAAAAATAATTTTTTATTAAAAAAGTTTTCGGAAAAGGTTGTTTATTGTGACGCGGGTAATACACATAAATGAGGAGAATACTTGTTCCAATAAGCCGGGATGGGAGTTGAGCAAATGCGCGAGTCGAGTGTAAATTACTTTGGGACACATTCCAGATTAGTGTAGTGTTGGTGTATATCACTGTATATCTGTGTATAAATATATATAAATGTACGTCCTGTATTAATTGAGTAAACAAGTGGACCTTTTTTCGGTCAAGGGAACAAAAAGCTTCACATAAAAGAACCGACTTGAAGCATGTGTTGTTGATTTCCCAGATAGACAATACTAACAACACCAAAACTGGGACTTTATTGCTGATAAAACAACTTTCAGCTGGGTGTGTGTGACGAAAGACAATCTTTGAAGATATTGTTGATACTTGTTGTGTTATTTTATGATTTTCTTTTCTAATAAAATATTAATGAATAAAAAATTACAAAATTTACATTCATATTTTTTTTTTTTTTGTAACTGTTCAATTTCACGGTACAAAATACTTTAATTCATAAAAATAATACTTAGAATTTTTTGTAGCAATAATTTATTTTTTATGTAAAAACAAACAAAAAAATGTCGATTACTAGGTAAAAATTTTTAAAAGTTGAAAATTGACTTTTTTGAAATACATTTTTCTATGATTGTTATGTACATATACATTTATGTAAAATTTCTGTGAAAAAGAATAAATTACAAAAGAAAAAAAATTTTTTTTTTTTTTATTTTTTATGCCTGAACTCAAAAACTTTTTTTTCAATTAAATATTTTGTACACTTGATTTAATATTTAGATTTTCCATAAAGTTAATTTTAAATTAATCTAGGCCTGATTTTTTTCACCATAAAAAAATTATAATCAGAAGTCAGGACATTATTTTTTTCTAGATCAAACAAAAAGTTTACAAGTACAAACTTTGCATCTAAAATTAATAGGATGATTTAATATTATTTTTTCACGATTTTAATTCAACGGGAAAAGTTTGCTAAAAAAAATGTATATTTTACCGCTTTTTTATTAAAACATGAATTAATTTATAATATTTACAATAATAATTTAATTGATTAATTTATAACTTATACATCGATAAGCAAAAAAAAATTTAAGCTTTTACCACAATGTTTTCCTAATGTCTGAAGCACTTTAATAAAAAGCCCCAGTTACGCGCTAAAGAGTCTCGCTTTAAATATGTGGAAAAAATTTCTGTGGCTTTTAAATATTTTTCTGGAAAGTAAAATAAAATTGTTATCTGTCAGCATAACAAGACTCTCTTTGCAAGAAAAATTAAATATAATAAGATTAAGATTTTAATGTGAAGAACAAGGCTTTATAGAAAAATATTCGACTTTTTTTTTTTTTTTTTTTTTAATTATTGTGCTAAATATATTTTTAATAAATTAATTCTGAAAAAATAATAATAATATAATTTTTAATTTATTAATATTAATGATCGGGTCAGTAAACAACAATAAAAAGCTCGTACATCTGTCGATAAAAAAACTACAAATAAAAAAATGTTTAACGATATTGAAATAGGAATACAAAGAACGGAATATTTATATCTCAGATTGCGATAATCAAGCCGCGGTAAGCGAAATAAATTTGTTTCCAATACCGAAGATAAACACGCTCTATAAATTCTCAATCGAAATATTTCTATTATTTATTGATGATCGGTAATAAAAAATAAACACACTTCGTGTCTCCGACTGGAGTCAACAAAAAATAGCGTTGGGTGTTACGTGTAACTATATGTGTATAATATATACATCGATAAAAAATCTACATAAATATTATTGTATACGAAAAGTGTGAATTAAAGAATTCAGATCTACAAACGCGTAGTAGATCCTTTCAGGGTATATAAATTACCGATCATTGGGCGAATTGTATGGATAGATACATTGAAAGGTTTTGTATGGATAAAACAGTCATCGGAGGGTAAAGTCCCATATTTCTCAGGGTGTAACCGCGAATCTTAGACTTATCAATTTGTCAGTCTCTAATTGAAGCCAGTAAAGATTTAAATTTTTTTATTCGTAAAATATTATTATTATTAACCTTTTTTATTCTATTATTTCCCCTTTATACTTTCTGGTATCGCCAGATTTAAGGGCAGACCAGTTTTTTTATTCGGTAAAAAGTATTTCATGAAAATAAAAAACAAATGAAATATCTTGCTCTCGATTTGAATAATTATTCCATTTTAGTTTTTTTTTTTTTTTTTTTTTTTTTTTTTTTAATAAATAATTTACCCTCGAAATTTTTTGTTTATTCAAATTTTGCCATTCTGATATTAATTGTTTAATCAAACAATTGAGATATTAGTGGTTATTATATTTAAATTTAGGACACCCGGTAAAATTGAAATAGCAATTATAGCTTACGGCACTTCGTCAAGACGATAACCTACTCAGGATTGTTTGAGGGTTTGTTTGGCGCTTGAGATAACTTTGTCATCTGACAAATTTAATGAAACAACAGATGGACCATTTCCCTATAACTTTCTCGTTATCGCTCCGTCTATACGTTTACACGATGTATATATAGACACGGTCAATAATACTGCACAAAATGATAGTCTTCTCATCTACCTACCACTAATTTAAGCTCTACCTATTTTCCATTATAACTTTTATATGATTATTTTTTAATTTATTCACTAAATATTATTATTATATTTTAAAATAAATAAAAGTAAATTTTTTCTTAAAAAAAAAAAATTTACAAAAAAATAAAAACTTGCATTTTTAATGCTAATTTGAATTAGAACATTTAATATTTTAATTTCTGAATAAAATCCACCCCTCAGTAGTCGCTTCTCCCCCATTTAACCGTAATTGACAAGACACTTAAATAGTTCCCATAATTCCAGTTTAAATTGACAACATAACTGTTTTTTTTCTATTAATATGTTAAACCTTCAAATAAATTTTGTCTGTAAATTAATAATAAATGTCTTAATTACCAATTCGACAAGAATAAAATTGATAGTGATTTAACAAACCTGATTAAACAAATTCAAATAATCTTGACACTTGCACAAAAGATAAAGCATAAATTATTAGTCTAGTCTCTATTATTAGTGTGGTAGTTTATATGTTCTGCTTTAGCAGACACCATAAATATACCTACACTTTTTTAATTTAACAAATGTATAAGACGGCATTATATTATCATACTTATGAAGTATTATATGACACAAATCGTTCCCTCCAATCTTTTATGTTGGGAAATAGTAGTTGGAAAACTTGAAACTTTCCGGAATTATTTAGCGGGTCAATAATTGATACCTTAAACTTATTTTCAATCTTTAATACTTTTAATAAGTGTCAAAATTATTGATTTCTTATCAACATATTTTTTTTTTTTTGGTACTTAATTAAAATTTATAAATTATAAATTAAAAAATATTTTTACTTCTCAAATTTTCGACAATTCCCAACTATTAATGAAGAATGAATATTATTCATTAATTTCTCGACTTTTTTGGAATAAAAAAAAAAAAACAAATTTTTAAAAATTATTTACTCACTTCAATTTCCACATAATAAAACTTTAAAATAAAAGATTGGACGTTAAAAATGTAATAAAAACTAATATTTTACTCCCGTGTGACTCTGAAACTTCCTAACTAAACAAGTTACTTTTTTGGTAGGAGCATGTGTTGGCATACACATGTAACAAACCAATCTGTGCTTTACCCAAAACTTTTTCTTCCGGATTTATCTAAAATTTTATTTTAAAACCACACTAATAAAGTTCATGATCAAATAAATAAAAATTAATACAATAAATATAAATTTTTTGACACTCAAGATGTTTAAGGCAATCGCTGCCAAATGGATGACCCTGACACGAGTTTACTAAACACATAAAATGAGTAATCCCTGAACTTGAAAGCGCGCTTTCTCGTTTACATCCGTCTGTCAAACCTTTCCGTCAAAATTAATCCAAAAATAAATTTTTACTTCCTACTTACTTTGAGAACATCGTTTAAAATATTTAAATTAAATAAAACTTGAACTTACTTTTCATTTTTTTGAAAATCCCTTTAACATTTTTTAACTAAAATTTTGAACACTTGAAAAAAAAATTTTTAAAGAATTTTTTTTACAATTTATAATTTAATTTTTTAATTTTTGAATAAAAAAGTAAACCACCAGTGATATGAATAATTTAAAAAAAAATTACAACATTGAAGAATAATTATTATCCGTGAACCTCGCAGCCGCGGCGCACAAATCATACTGAGTGTGACTCGCGGGCTAGATAAACTTGTCTTTCTCCATTATGCTGGCGGTCTCCTTTCATCTCGCTCGGCTTAGCTTGCGCATCATTTTTTAAGTACCGAGAGATTGCGCGGTTGTAATATTCGCGATTTTAAATGCACATACTCATTATAAATTTGTCCCTTTTAATCTACCTGAAAAAGGAAAAAAAGTTAAATTTTTGGTTTTGTAAAAAATTAACAAAATTGGTTGGACATTAATTTAAATAAACTTTATCAACATATTGATGTCAGTGTGAATTATTTTGCACTGCGTTAACAATAAATATAATAAAAACAAACGTTGTTATTTTATTCATGACCATACTCGATCATTATAATATATATGAAATTGGATTTCATAACATAACACATACATACCTTATACTCTCGAGAGTTATACGTGAGATTAAAATCTATGTTATTTTAATATCACATGTGATTTATTCCATTATTTTTATTCGGTTAATTAATTTATTAAAGTCGAGTCTTTTGCACCAACGAGAAAAAAATATTAACAGGATTAAAAATTCATAAGAATTATTTTTTATTTTATAGTAATTGTACATTATTAGTTATTTTTTTATTTTTCTATTTCAAATTTTTTATTCGGCTGTAAAATTTTAATTTTACAAATGAAAAAGCTGTCAAACACCCGCATCGCAGAGCTTGAGTTAAAATTTGATTGTCTTTTAGTGAAACATTTTTTAACTTTACATCTCAATTATTTCACCCTTAATCTTGTCCTCAAAGATTAATGTAAAAAATATTCCTAGGGTAATTTTTTAAATTTAACGTTTTAAAAAAATCCTATATATTTATCAGTACACAGAAAAAAAAATTTACTTGAATCAAGTAAATAATTTTGAACAGTATCATCTTATTTGATTCGAGTAAAAAAATTCTTAAAATTCTTAAGAAATTTTTTTTTATTTAACAGCTGGTCCCTACGATTGCAACTTTATATTTCTTTCCTAGACAAAAAAGAATTTTGAAAAAAACGCTCTGCTACGTAATAGATTTTTTAATTATTTTTCGTCTTGATTCAAGACAATGAAACTCTTCAAAATTATTTTCTTGATTCAAGAATTTTTCTCTTGATTCAAGTTATTTTTTTTTTTCAGTGTACAGATTTATAAAAAAATAATTTTGTCTTCTCTTCAGTAAAATATGTAAAATCCGCTTAAAATTCAAATTATTTTAAGCTTTAAAACGGTACAATGAAATAAATCTCTCTCTTAAAAAAAAATGATACATATTATTCACAAATAAATATTTAGTTTCAGCTCCGGTGGAATACAATTAAATAAGAGTGTTTGAATATAAAACAGCGCATAAAGTGTCCAGAATGTTCTTTTGCAGAATTCCGTGTCCATTTAATTGGACACTTTACCATTGACGAATGAGTGTTAATAAAATTTCCGTGCTTGCATACTCTTAAAATTCATCACTCTGTATTCCGCATTTAGTACAATTGATATGTAACCAAAAAAAAAAAAAAAATATCTTAAAATAACAACGACGCTGTTCTTTACGACTAGATGAATGACAGATCGCTTATGCAATTTCTATTGGAAGCTAGAAAATATAATATTGATATCAAGTAATGTATACCCATCTGAAATATAATATAGTGATTCTGATATTATATTGAATTTTTCCGGAGAAATATAAAGCAATAATAATCATAGTCGCTGAGGTGGTTTTTGTCAGCTTCCAACATTGAAATCTTCAGGGATGCTCTTGCACATTTTATGATAAAACTATTTTTATGTAATTTTTATTTTACTTTTATGTCGCATATGTAAAATATTTATTATCGAATGTATGTATCTATGATTTTGATTACAAAGTAATCAAACTTTTGCAAACAATTTCACAAATTAAAATCCCAAAATTCATCAATCTAAAAAAATAATTTACAATTTTTTGATTAATATCGAAAATAAAAAGTTGTATTGAAGTAATTTTATACATTGCCATCGACAGCATTAAAAGTCCGTTCACATAATATAATAAAGTGCAACATCTCTATTCCGGGGAGTACTAGTTATCACTTCTGTTCAGTTATCTCTTTGCTCAGCTTAAACTTTATTCAATAACATATATTACACTTTGAATTTTAAATTTCAAGACCAGCGGTGTGAATTCAAGGAAGCGCTCTGTGAATTTAATGGTTTTTATAACGTTTGCTGTGTATAGAAAAGTTTTCTTCATTCATATCAAGGTTCAGTAAATTTACTACCAAGCAAGAGTGGAGAAACGAATAATAGTTTACGACAAATAACTGGGTTAGGTCATAATTATTTTGATGCAAGTCTTCTATTTGATCTTCTTTCCTTTGATCTAACCTCCTCGTCATCTTTCCAGTCTTTATGTAGAGTTCTTTGAATTACGGAAGTTTTTTATTTTGGAATTTATCGACAAAAAATTTTGAAGTCAATTAAAATTGACTTAAATTATATATTTCTCAATTTAAAAATTTTTTTTACTTAAAAAAAAAACAATGAAGATTTTTAAAATAATTTTTTTTGTTTGAGAATTTTTCTTTTGAATGAATTTGACCTTTTTTTATAAATTAATCACTATACTTTTATTTTTTAAACTTCTTAAAAATTTTTTTCTACTTAATATTTTTAGTTCGATTTTTTATCAAAGCCTTTTATATTTTTTAAAAACTGTTATCTATTGAAATTAATATTTTTACTCAATTTTTACGGTTCTTATGTATATCATACATTTTAAAATACTAAAAATTTGTTTATTTGAGGAAAAAAATTATTACAAAAAAAATTCTACATGTAGAAAATTAGATAAATTATATATGCAATTTTTCAAAAATATTTTTCTATTTCGAATTAAATAATTTAAAAGGTTTTTTTTTTGTTTTTAATTGAAAAAATTAAAAATATTAGTGAAAATTAAGTTAGCCGACATCTAAAATTAAAAAAAATTTTTTTTAAACTTTAGTATAATGTAGGAAAAGGTGGGGCAAAACGGCCCACCTGGGGCTAGAAGGCCCACCTCAAAAATTGACCAAGAATTTATTTTTCTAATATTTTTTCATCATATTTTGGAGGTGGACCATCTTGCTCCCCCCCCCCCAAAATTTTTTTTTTGAACTTTTGAAAAATTCCGGTGAATTGAGTCAAAGTTGGACGAGAGTAAATCCACTTGATAGTAGAAAGCCACAAAAAATAAAAATGGCTTAAGTGGGCCGTCTTGCCCCACCTTCCCCTATAATCAATTTTTTTCATTAAATAAATAAATTTTTGGTATTTTAAAATGTATCATTTAGATAAGAACCGTGAAAATTGAGTAAAAATATTAGTTTCAACAGATAATAATTTAAAAAAAATATAAAAGGCTTTGATAAAAAATCGAACGATAAATATTAAGTAGAAAAAAATTTTTAATTATTTAAAATTAAAAGGAAGTCAAAAATTAAAAAAATTTTCCGATGTCATGAAAATAAATTTAGCAGATATTTAATAATTTTTAGAATTTTTTTTAACAAATAAATTATGGGACAAAAAATTGACTTTTAGAAATTTAAAAAACTTAAAAATAGCAATTTTTTAAAATAATTTTTTTGTTAAATAAAATTTAAAAATTTTTTAGTGACTGCTAACTTTAATGTCGGCTAATTTAATTTTTATAAATTAATGACACCGCGCCACCTGCCTCAGACAGCCGATACTAATTTTCCCTCCGGGTAACAGAGCAACCCGCTCTTACGGTGACAGCTGGAAATACAATACCAACAAGTGATAAGTGTCCAGTTCTGTTCCTCATTCACAGAAGAGATTTCTACAGTGAATGCGAAGTATATATAACAACAGTCCGAAAACTAAACAGAGAATGGAGTATGGATAAGGTAAAAAGTTTATAAAAACAGTCGTCGACAATGGATTGACGTAGTATGAGTAAGGCTACTAATAATAACAATAATAAAAATAATAGTAGTAGAAACAATAACATTAATAATAGTAATCACAAGCATCACTCTCAAGCATACATATTACTGCTAAAATAATAAATAATATTTAGAGGAGTATCTAAAATTGGATACATACGAGCATACGTGTATGTATCTGGATGTACAATATATATAATAAAACTGGAGCTCGAGGAATTGAAGATGGCGACGTATTTAAAAAGAACGTCAAAATTGTACGATCTAACAATGACACACGCAGCATCAGCAGATAATAATATTAACTTCAGTGATTTAATGTGTCCAGTGTGCCGAGGCATATTAATAGAACCCGTGACGCTGCCCTGCGACCATAACCTATGTCTGAGGTGTCTCAAAGGTGCCTTGAAGCACAACAGTCTCAGTTGTCCTATGTGCAGAGTCAGAGTGGGCTCATGGCTCAGAACCGCCACCAAGAGTGAAACTCTTGTCAACAACAACCTCTGGGAGTTCATCAGGTCCAATTACCCCAAGGAGATTCAGGACAAAACCAATGTTATCATCAATGATGTTCCCCACATCAACAATCAGCCTGGTGAGTCACTTTTTCTCTCGAATAGTTGCTTATAAAATTTTATTTTATCTTCTTAACCTATAAATAATAATTGTCACTTTTTTGTTTATTTTAGATTAAAAAAATTCGAGTGTTTTATTTATTTTTGGTATTATAAACAACGTCAAGTTTTTTTTTTTTTTTTTTTTTTTTTTTTTTTTTTCTTTTGGGAACAAGTTTATAATTTTTTGTTTGGAATTGTTTGTTTACATAATTACTTTTTATGAAAATGAAGTTAGCTGACATTTCAAAATTTTTTTGAATTTTTTGTTGGATATATTAATTAAAAAATTAAAAAAAAAATTCACATGTAAAAAACTTGAAAAACTACAAGTGCAATTTTTTAAAAATATTTTTGTAGTTGTATATTTAATTTAAAAAAAATGAAAAATTTTTAGACGTCTGCTAACTTCAGTGTCATTATTTTTTTGGCCATTAATAATTAATTTTAAAAAATAAGTTTTAAGATTATGACATTAAAGTTAGCTTGACAAATTTTTAATTTTATTTAACAATTAAATTGATTCTAAAAAATTGCATTTTTAATTTTTTTAAATTTCTAAATGTCAATTTTTTTTGTCATAATTTATTTGTTAACAAAAGTTCTTAAAATTATTAAATATCTGCTAAATTAATTTTCATTTAAAGATTTTATTTTGTAGCATCTGTCAAATATTAATTAAAATTTTTTTTTTAATTAAATTGATGAAAAGGGTTTTTTTTAATGATTTATTTTTTAGAAAAAATTAAAAAAAAAAATTATCGTGCTCCAAAAAAATTAATTCAATTTAGATAAAATGAACTAATTATTTGTAAAGAGTAATAATGATTTAAGATAAAAGTTTTCTCATATTTTGACTAAAAAAAAAAATAATGATACTAAAGTTATAAATAATTTCCAGATTACACTCAAAATATACTAAGCAGCGGCGGAGGAATCCACTGTGGATACGAGCTGCAGCTGAAGCTAGCTGAACAAGAGATGTTACGCCAACGAGAATCCGAGAGACTGGTAAATGAACAATATTTGCGTAAATTACATGAACCAGAGCAGGATGATAAGCAGAAGCTCACGCAATACGCGCAGGATCGTTTGTTAGCACGCACGCTTACCAAAACGCAGTTACTTGACAAAGAAAAAACAATAAAGTACTACAATGAGTGTTTAAAAAACACAACACACCAGCCGAACAAGTACCTGGTACCCCAGTCCGGCGATTGTCTGCAAAACGAGCTACTGCAGTTCAACAACAATAATAACAACAACAACAACAAGCAATTGCTACTCCCTGCATCGGACCCTCTGCAATTGAACAGCCACCTCTTCAATTTGAACAGTATAAACATAAAAACAGGCCCTGCGAATTTACTCTCGAGGAACATCGACAATGACATCCGGATGTCCAGTAACATAAATTTAATGGCGACGAAGCTGCAGCCGATTGACACCAGACAGAGTTTCTCGAGCTGTCCCAGCAAGCCTTCTTCAATAGTCAGGACTAAAGACTGCTGTCAGCTGGTGCCGTCGTCCTCACTCTCGTCGACGCTGTTGATCCCTAATATTCTTACTCTGAAGCAGCAGACGATGCCTAAAATGAACGCCTACATCACTACCGAGCCCGGGTGCTCCAATTCAACCTTGAATTTAAATTTAAACTCCAATTCTAAAATCTACGGCGATCAAAATGAAGAGGAGCTCCGTGTCCCGGCAGATTTACTCAGCAACAATAAGAAGAATTTAGCTATGGAGATTTGCGTGATGACCACTGGAATTGTTGATGATAAGCAGCAAAGAGTTAGTGCTCAAAGTGCTGGTAGTCACGACAGCATTAACCCGGAAATTCATCATTTTAAGCCGATTAAAATCTTACCTAGAACGCCTTTGAAGCTGATGCCAGATGGAAGGCAGATAGATCCTAAAATTGTCAGGGTTGTTCCTGTTCTTAAGAGAATTGGCAATCCGGTATTCAGGGCACCTTCTGTTGGGCATTTTAGACGAATTGGTTGTACTTGGAGCGCATTTAAAGGTGATTTTTTTTTAATTTTAATTAAATAAATTAAGGGGTTTACATAGGTTTCCTTCGGGAAAAAAATGGTCTATTTTAAACAATTTTTTTTTAGTAGAAAAAATGAAATATTTTATTCAAACTTATTACTATCTTGAAGATACATGTTTATTTAGGGATTACTGAAATTTTGAAAAAAAAAAAAAAAATATTAAAAACTTAAAGAAAAATTTTCTTTTTCTTCAAAAGAGGATTTAATAGCTAATACAATTTTTTATTAAAAAAAATTTTTTTATGAAAATTTGATCCTTGAATTTACATTTTGGTATAGATTTTATCAAAAAAATTTTTGATTTTTTTATTAATTGTTTCGATGTAGCTCTACTTATATTTGGCCATAAAATGAATTTTTTTTTTCTTTTTTTTTTTTTTCCCATTTTATAAGTCTTCAAAGTTTCATAAATTTTTTTAAGAAAATTGAAATAGTATTTTGATAAATTATAAAATCATATTTGTTTCAAAACCTCAGAATTAAATTAACAACAAAATTAAAAAAAAAAAAAAATAGCTAGTTATTTTTTTTTTTAAACTAACAAATTTCAATCAGGTAGTAAGTAAATATAAATAAAATAAAATAACTAATGAAATTATTCATTTTAGGTCGAATAAGACAAGAAGCTCGTATAATAAACACATCACCAACGTGGAAATCTCCCCAGAATTCCACGGAATTAAATCAAAACCAATCAAAAACACAATCACTGTCCCAAGTGTCCACCGAATCGAATTCTCCAAAACAGAATCTTTCAACAGAAACAACTGAGGTAAATAAAAATAATCATCTTATTAATGGTACAGCAGCGGCCATAACATCACCACCGACATTAACTTTAACTTCCACAAAGTCAGCAAAGGCAAAATCAAAATCCTCCAAAAATGGTGCTTTGAAACGCAATAAAAATAAAGCAGATTTATTGCCTGATGATAAACCAGCTTCTCTGGAGGATTCTCAGCAGAAAGCTAATGAAGTTCCTATTATTGATGATAACGAGTCGCAGGCGATGGAGAATATCGCCGAGAGAATAAAGCGCAGGAAAGTTAACCAGGAACCGAAGACTACCTACAAAATTGAAGATGACGACGGTGAGGATTGCAATGGCGGCAAGATCAAGAGCAGGACACGGAAATCATCGCGTAAAGTAGTGAGTGGCAAAGCAGAGACGGAAGACACGGATAAAAAAATTAAGACACCGAAAAAAGTCACGCGAAAGCGAGGAGAGCGTCTGAAGGTGCTGAAATTTGAGGATTCAGTTGACCTGGAGGACAAATCATCGGATTCGGAAAAATTAACGCGTAAGCGTACAACGAGAAGTTCTGCTAGAAATTGTAAAAATAAATTATTAAGTTACATTGGTGATGATATTGATAATGATAATGATAATGATAATAATAATAAAATTAATGGCGTACATGGTAGTAATAATGATGATGATGATAATAATGATGAACGTGTGATAGTAGAAGAAGAAAACATAGAGAGGTTATCGCAGCAAGAAAAACAAGACTATGAATTAGCTCGAAGATTACAGGCTGAATTTAATGAAATGGAACTGGGCATCTCCAGGAGGACGAGAGGCTCCAAGCGAACGCCGAAATCCTCCGATGATTCAATTCCTCTGAACGCGAGAGCCCTCGAGATCAGGAAGAAAAAACGCGGTAATATTAATATTAATGGAAAATTAATAGCTAACGCTACTAATGCTAAACCAATAACACCAGCAATTAAATCTCGGCGTAAACGTGATTAGATCGTTGTTTGTAATTATTGTTTGATTGAGATTTTTATATGCCGTCTGCTTTTTAATTCATTTGGTCAGCTGTTTCATTTTAAAAGATTCTTTTGGTAAATAATTTAATACTTCTTTTTTTTTTTTTTTTTTTTAATTATTTGGTTTAAAATTTTTCATTAATAAAAAGTGTAATTTTTTTTTTTTTAATAAGATAAATTTGAAAAATGTAAAAAATTTCAGACAATGTTTTTAAATGGGATACACGGAAAGAACAAAATTACACTGCATATACTCAGTGTAATCTGTGGTGAAAAAAAATTTCAGATAATATCAAATATCGTCCAGATTATATTAAATTGATTTTTGGATTATACTCCGTGTAATCTCCGATTTGACCAAGTTATTTTTCTGGTTATACCACCCTAGATTACACTTGATATAATCCGAAAAAATATCCCGGATAATTTGAATTATACTCAGTAGAATCTTGGATTATATAATTTTTTCAAAAATTGTTATATTCAACTTTTTTAATTTATAAATTTTTTTGAAAATTTGTTGAAATTGTGATAATTAATTTTTTATTTAAATTGTTCATTTTTTTACGCATTTTGCAAAAATGCAATGCAATACATGGATAGAAAATATTTGAGGTTCATTTAAGCACAATTTTTCCGATAATTTGGGATTGAAAAATTTTTGGTAAATATTTTCAAGTGGGGTCACTATTTTAATTTTTATTTTTTTGAACAAAATTTCTATGTGATTCTATTGATGTATTTAAAAAAAATTGATTACCACTATTTCCACAAATTTTACAAATTTTCAAAAAAATGCATAAATAAAAAAAGAAAAAAAAGTTGAATATCACAATTTTTGAAAAAATTATATAATCCAAGATTATACTGAGTATAATGTGGGAGGATATGCAGTGTAATTTTGTTCAGCTGAAATTAAAAATATAACTTTAAATTTTATTATGAATGTAAATTTTAAAAAATTAGTAAATTTTTGATGAAATGATTTTTTTTTTAATTTACTAAAAGATATTTAATGCTATATTTTAATATTAAAAAGTAGGTGACAATGCTCTTTAATTGCGATAATGAGTAATTGTTGAAATGGGTTTCGTGGTAACTTTTTTATGGGTTATGGAGAGAAAAAAGAATGATGTGCTTATAAAACAATGAACAAAACCTTCCAGCTTGATTTTAAAAATATTAATTGATTATTATTATTATTATTATTATTATTATTATTATTATTATTATTATTATTATTATTATTATTATTATTATTAATTATTACTATTGTTATGTGGAGGGTGTGAGTGTAATAAGTGATTTTAAAATAACAATGTATGAGATAACTTTGCGTACCTGGTTAGTGTGGAGGGCCGCATTAAATTTAATGTAATGGTATCTGGACACTATTTATTGTTTTTTTTTTATTTTTATATTTTTTTACATTGTTATTTTACCTAATCATCGGATTTTAAGTTACACATTTAAGACTACTTCTGGTTATTTTTTTTTTTTTATTTAATGTAAATTTTTTTCAAGTTCGGAAAAAATTGGGGGATGATTTAGAAAAAAATCTCGTTAATTTTGGAGTTTAAAAGGTGATAATTTAATTTTGAAAAAATTAAGTGTAGGAGTAAAGAAAATTTTTATTTGAATTAAAAATAAAAATTTATAGCACTTTATTTGAAGGTGTTTTTTTTAAAAGACAAATTAATTAACTTAAGATTAAGTTAAATCCAGGAATAATTCATCTTTAGTGTATTATGTATATATAGATATGCTTAAAATATGCAAATCTTAAATTTAATTAAGTCTCGGATTAAAAAGATCGACTTTGAAAATCCATAAATAATTTCTAAGTTAAAACAATACTCTAAATGTATTTATCAAATTTTATAATTAAAAATATTCATGAAAATTATTATATTAGCAAAAAATTTATTTTAAATAAAAAAAAAATTTTTTTAATTAGTAATTAAACGACTTAATCGTATAAGTGATCTCTAGACCAGTGAATTAGATATTTATTCTCGATATTTTCAAAAATTAAAACCAGAATTGTCTTTTAAAAATTCTAAGTATTTTTTTATCCAATTATTGTATTAAATACAATATTATTTATAAATTCGGAAATAAATTGAAAATTATTTTATAAATTATCAATTAAAATTATTATTTTTATACTGAATCTGTGGAAAAAAAATTCTTTGTTTGATAAAATCTCTCAAAGTAATATTTTTAATGTCAGCTCTAAATTATACATATTGATATTGAACTATATTAAAATTTTTAACGTAATCATGTAAAAAGATACATTTTTACATTTTTTCAACCATTTATTGGAAAAATATATTTAAATTATAAAATAACTTCAGATACCGTTACATTAATTTTATTTAAATATAACCTACATAACGTAAAACAAACAAAAAAAAAATTATGTTAATGTTTTTGAAAGATTAAAAACATTATATAAAATTAAAACTTGTAAATTTAGTGTGTGAATTTTTTTATCTCGTTTATTGTACACAGTATTAGGATTAATTATTTTATAATGTAACGTTACAACAATAATTATAATTATTATATTATATAATATTATTATATGGTTATTTGAGCTTCATTTATTACTATAATTACTATTCTTTCTGTTGAATATATATAAATATTAATAATCTCCAAGATCGACTATTTTAGTAACTGTAAATCCTGCTGCCATAAATATATTTTCAATAGCCGTTGCAATTGTTTAATAACAAATATATTTATCAAATTGTAATCGACTAGCAAAAAGTTGACATTTTAATTATTAATTTTATTAAATAAATATAACGAAAAAAAAAATGTAGACGTGTATGCGCATGATTCGCGCAAGCTCGGTAAAGCGGGCTTAATTGACAAAAAACTACACGGATATATATATGACATATATATAAAAGAAAAAAATTTTTTTTTAATGCAAGAATTATTTTTCTGTAATTTAAATTGCTTTAAAAAATAATTTTATATTTGAAAAATTTTGCTGGATAAAAAACTTGTAAATAAATCAAATTCCGTTCGATAAAAAAATAAGTTTTAAAATAGCCATCACAATTTTGGATCTCTAAATAAATAAATTGATAAATAAAAAAAAAAAAAAATAGTACGTAGAAACTTTTATGAAATTTGACTCAAAAAAAAAAAAAAAAAAAAATATACGCAGCTAAATTACAGCAAAAATTTATTGAATAGCCAGTGCAGTAAAAAAATAACTAGATTAAATGCTATGCATATTTAGTATGTATTAGAGTGTGATTACGTGATAGTTTTACGAGAAGAATTCTAACTGCTGAATAATAAAAATAAAAAATGAACATATATAAATAAACAGTAATAATTATGTACTAATAATTGAATGGAAAATATTATAATAAATGAAAGAAAGAATGAGTCGATGGTATATGTCGTTTGCTCACGTGTGATTTTTAGTATGAAAATATTTTATACGTCAGTGTGCAAGAAGATATAACAATAAAATTAAAAAAAATTACAACAAAACTAAAATTTAAATATAAATCTCTTATTGTAAAGTTAATAAAAAAAACAAAACAGAAAAACAAAAGTTTAAAGTTATAAAATAAAAAAAAAAAAAAAAAAAACATATGAGCGAATTAAACTCGAATACTATGTCGAGTGTTGTACTCGAAAATTATAAATGGTAAAAACAATAACATACTGTGAAAAATGATAAACAAATAATTTGGTTTATTTTATTTTGAAATCTGAATCAAAATTTTTTATATTTTATATTTTAATTTCAATAAATTATACTTACTTAAATTTTTTTCATAAAAATTTAATTTAATAAAAAAAAAGAATGGCTTTAAAAAAAATTGTACTTAACCAGGATTTGAACCCGGGACTTTCAATTCCATCTCACTTGATTCTATCCACAAAATTGTTGCTCTGATCAACAATATTTTTGATATTTTTACTGTCCGTTTTTTTATCATTCGTTTATTTATATTCAGAGAGTACACAAAATTGATTTAAAAAAAAAAAATTTTTTTTATCGAGTTATGCGTCTTTGAAGTAGAGGGAAAAAAAAGCCGTATCCTCGTCGTCATGATTTCGGCTCTTGTGGTCATCTGAAAAATAAAACAATGATAGATTCTTGATTAGTGCAAATGTCGCTATCTCATGAACCAATAAAAAATGAAAATTTGAAGTTTTTAATAATTTAAAAAAATTCGAGAAAGTTAAAAAATTGATCTTTTTTTTTGTTGCCGCTATTTTATGAAAAAAAAATTTTTTTTTTTTTTTCAGTTTTGTGATGAGAAAACGACATTTGTACTTATCAAGAATCCATCATGGTTTCATTTTTCAGATGATCACAAGGGCAGAAATCATGGCGACGTGGACCCGGCCTTTTTTTTTCCTTTCTATTTTAAGGGCGCATAACTCGATAAAAAAATATTTTTTTTTGAAATTAATTTTGTGTACTCTCTGAATATAAATAAACAAATGATAAAAAAAATGGACAGTAAAAATATCAAATGCTTTTTTTTTATCGATTCTACACAGAAAAAAAAATTAACTTGGTTCAAGAGAAAAGTTCTTGAATTAAGTAAAATTTTCTCAAATCAAGAATATTGAACTCTTCAAAAATATATACTTGATTCAAGAACATTTTTTTTTCTGTATAGATTAAAAGACCTCCTTAAAAAAATAACTACCTTAAAATATTTATAATTCATTAATAAATAAAAACATAAATAGTCATCAAGCTTACGCTTAAATTATAGCACCATAATATTTCCGTTTCTCACCATAAAACAATAAAAAGTATAACATAATACTTGTATTACTCGTATAACACAACACTTTGATATATATTTCCATTGGTTGTTTCTTTTTAATGAACTGTTTTCTTTATAGGTCAAGTAGTTAGTAAAATAGATCTCTCATAACATTTTTCTTTTTATATTTCTCTTTTCTCGCTCTTTATATCTTTTTGTTACAATTAATCTTGCTTGAGAAAATACAGATTTTATGTTTAGTCATTATTATTATTATTATTGCTAAACCATAACATATTTATTTATTCGCTTTGTTTTGGTTTTAGCTTTTTTTAATAGAGAATACATTTTTTTTTTTTAATGGAAGTGACAATTTAATTATTCCGTGAGTTGCCCATTTATTTTCTCAAAATTAATTAATAATAAATTAAAAAATAAAAATTGACAGCGAAAAAAAAGGGATATATATTTGCAAGCTAAAGCTCAAACGATGTATTAATTTAATTTAATAAAACGAAATGAATAAATGACAAATATTGGTAAACAGAACTAATTGAAAGCGTGTACGGTGCTGTGTTGTCGCGTACGCGGATTGGATGCATTACACAGAGTTTTAGTACTTAAGTTCAGGTGATTATCCAATAGTCCGACAACCAGGGCCGAGTGTCGTAACACTGTGACGTCACGATTATATCATATCATCACTATTGTTTACCCAATAAATGCGCGAGCTTGCTCATCTATTTACAACACACTCTACTTTACTCTATTACATTAACTCTACACTCTCAACTCTCCATTCCACATTCTACATTCTCCACAACTCTTGTTTCAATCCCATTCACTAGTCATAATTAATAAATACCCATTAACAATAATTACATTTCCTTTGTATCAACCAATGTCATCATATTATTATTTTATCGTTAATGCTTGCTAATTAATCAATTACTTCATTTATCAACTGATAATGATCAAATTTTAAAGCTTTTACAAATGTTACACCTCCCTCCAAAAAATTTTCGTCGGTCCGATAGCAATTTACGGAGTAAAAAATTTTACGTCAAAAAATTTTGTGTTGAAAATTTTTATGTTAAATATTTAACACTTTTTTGTGTTGATTTAACAAAAAAAATGTTAAATTTACACATAAAAGTGTTAAATATTTTACAAAAAAATTTTTAATACTAAATTCTTTAACGCAAAATTTTTTACTGTGTAAGAAAAAAAATTTTTGAATCAATAATCAATAATATGGAGAAGCCATTGATTGAACTTACAAAAAAAATTAGAAGAAAATTTTTTTTTTTAGAAAATTTAAATTTTCTTTAAGAAAAATCCTTAGCAATTTTTCTGTATCTTTAGTCCTTAAGGAGGTACTGCGGCAAATAAAGACACCAATAGATTATGGCTATTGGTTTCTTTTTCTCACGCACTAGTTCTGCCTCTTTTTACAGACTATCGCTCACTTTCTTCCACTCACATAAAATATCGAAATTTGCTAACTTCAAAGATTTTTTATAAAAAAATAAATACCGCGCGTTTATATTATTTTTGATAAAAAATACTTGTTATAACTATTTAATTAGATATTCTAAGTTTTTCAAAAAAATTCTAAGAAAAGAATGGTTGTTATTCAATAAAATTTTCACTCTAACTACTGTCAGGATAGGGAATACGTGTTAGATGTACGATTTTTAATTGCTAATATTTTGAAAATTAATACCGCAAGGACTATTAAAAGAAATTTATTGATCTGATCAAAAATTGAATTTTGGCAAGCCAAAAACGACCAAAATTTTGGGTAAACTTTTTTTTTTTTAAACGCCGCCATTTTGTCAATTTTTGATATTTTTTTTTCGAGCGTGGGTCATCATACGGAAAATATCTTCTAGTTTAACGAGAATTTTTTTTTTTTTGTTTTATCCACGGGAATGAAATCACTCCAGTAGTGGAGGACCTTTTTTTTGTCACCGTCGGAAATCGCGTGTAACTCGGAAAATATTTAATTTTTTTCTTCAAAAATTTAACTTTATATTCTTAAAATACGAATTAATTTACCTTTAAAATTTAAAAACAATTCATACAGGAGTTTTTTTAATTTTCAATTCCCAAAAATCGCCTTTTTTTAGGCTGTCACGCTGATTGTGCCCCTTAGGCCACAATTTGAGATCAAAGTACTAAATTATAACTCAGTCACAATAACTAAAGTGCTTAATTATAAAAAGAAATCAAATTTTTAGGCAAAATATTTCAGATAGAAAAAAATCATTTCACATTACAAATTTTTTTAATAGGAAATTTAATTTTTTATAAGAAAAGTCCTGATCAATTTTTTTGTATCTAGTCTTTTACTTAAAATTCGAGATTAAAGTTTTTAAATATTGTCCAAGATCAAAAGAATAACTAGATGTCTTTCCAAAAACTTAGAATTTTTTGATTAAATTTTTGAAATTAAAAAAAGTCATAAAAGACATTTTTTGGTAGGAAATTTAATTTTTTACAGAAAAAATTAACGTCAATTTTTTTAATAATGATATTTGGGACAGAAATCCGACTCAAAGCTAAGAATTAATTTAAATTTAAAAAATAAATGAGGTATTTTTAAAAATAAAAATGTTTTTCAGAAAAACAATTATCAGGTCAAGTGAAACTATTACGTTGTAACAGAACGTAATCTATTACATGTTCAATACATAAGCGTAACTCAACTTAACAGTAAGTATTACCCATTAAGACATAGATACTGACGGGAATGTGTTATATGGTATTGAGTTTAGTGTGTTAAGCGAAAGGAGATAAAGATCGTATTCTCCAGACAAGTACATTTACCATTTAGTATCGACATATTAATTGCATTATTGCTTTATCACTGTATCTTTACGAAAAATATGTTTCGATTCATAAAAATTAATTGCAATAATTTATCCCTAGACATAATATAAGCACAAGAAGAAATATCAGTCTTGGTAGTGGGGTTGCAAAATAAGACAATTATTTAAATAATAATATTAAATATGATACAAAGTAAGGCAATGAGCCACGACGAGTGCAACGTGACTTAATGATCACGTGATTAACGCGACCAATCGTATTAGTCTCCGGGTATGTGATCACGTTGCACTCAGCGTGGATTTGAAACACACTCTTCAGGCCCCTCGTCAGGAACAACGTTTAATCTTACAACTGTAGCTCAAGCTTTTCAAACAATTCAAAATAGTGTCCGTATTTTTGTATGTTTTCGTTTTTTATTTTTAAAAATTTTTAGTGTTTTTGCTTTTATTGGCAGGTATGGGTGAAAAGTGATTGTTTTTTGTGATACTCTGTGCTCCGATTTTGGAATTAATTCTTAATTTTTAAGGTTTGTATTATTTTTAATTAAATTGACATTATTAATTTTATTTTTAAATTACATTTTGGTTTATTTATTTTCTTATGATTTCAATTTTTTAGAGAGATTTATTTAAATTTTTTAAAAAATTTCAAGTAAAATTTATGAAATACAAAATTTTTGTTTTTCAATAAAAATCAAGTTTTTATTAAATTTTATTAAGTATTTATTACTATTAATAAGAAATTAATTGTTATTACTATTAATTTCAATTTTCAATAATAGTAATAATCTATATTATTGAGAGAATAAGAAAAATTTTGTCTCCAGGATAGTCATATGATAAAATCGGTTTTTTTTCAGTGAAATTTAGTGTCATTGCAAAGTT
The DNA here is from genome assembly GCF_013202065.1 of Cotesia typhae. Taxonomy (NCBI): domain Eukaryota; kingdom Metazoa; phylum Arthropoda; class Insecta; order Hymenoptera; family Braconidae; genus Cotesia; species Cotesia typhae. The sequence continues at coordinate 5,219,620 of NW_027423774.1, read as the reverse complement.
CATGACTTGAATTTGTGCCTTTTTAAGGTTTCATATCATTCTTATCAATAGTCAATTTATTATGATAAGTACTTAGGCTACATTCGAAAATACTCTATCTCTAGATACATAATTGAGAAATGACCTTGTAACACGTGAACTATTGACATTTTTAAAGATATAAGCTCATCCCGACATTACATTCATTAAGAGCTTTCATTTGAGTACCCACATGCATTTTGATATATTTTTCATATATTTATGTATATATAATATATATAAATATATAAAATATATGAAAAATTGATGTGGGTACTCAAATGAAAACTCTTAATGAATGTAACATCGAGATGAGCTTATATCTTAAAAAACGTCAGTAGTTAAGAAAGTACAATGCAATTTAACAAAAGTTATTATTTAATAAAGCAAAATTTTATTTATTTATATTTCACAAGTCACGGCGGTCACATATTGACTGCAAGGTCGCTAGTAACAATAATAAATAAAAGTGTTATAGTAATACATGAGATCTAATTATAATTCAACTAATAATAGCTTTCTGTCATCAGAATTCTGGATAGAATCGTCCAGCCATGAATTGTTTTCATTAAAATCAATTCATTCACCGATATAAAAAGTGACTTTTTATAAAATTAAAATATCTTCCTACGGTGACAAATAACATTGATATAAATAAAACCTTAAAAAAAAAAAAAAAAAAAAAAAAAGAATAAAACCAGAGAATATAATAATTAAAAAAAAAAAGCAAATAAATGATTATTATTTTTTCACGACGACAGACAATAGCGTTAGTTCTCAGTGTCTATAACCTTGTGCTGCTGACGGCGATATGAGAAGTAGAAGTGATCGATTCAGCGGTGAAACCTATTGACTAATTTTTAACGCGATTGTAACCCGGTCTCTCGTCAGCTCTTGTCTCTTATCTCTTGTCTCTCTGAAAAACTCCGATAATTACTGTGTCGACTTGAAGACTCGATCGTATAATTATTAAATAGTAGTCGCAGACAATAAAGAATTTCTCGATCTATTGTTTTTCTTCTCTTTTTTTTTCTCCCCGAGTAAAACAAATCAATTTTTAATTAATTTTTAAATTCACCCTTTAAAAAAATTCATTCAAAAGTTGCGCAATACATCTTTTTTTGTCCATTGTTTATTGATATATTTAAGTACAATGTACATGAAAATAAAACAGAGAGAAAGGGAACGATTAAGTGAATGTATATAATAATATTAGCACGTTACCGTACACGTGACTCCGCCGGCAGAGTTGAATAAATAAATTTAAATAAAATAACTTTAAAGAGGACTTTCTCTTAGGATACTGCGCTCAAAGCAGCCCGTTGTTTCTTATGCGGTTCTTTATTCTATTCGCCCTGTAGCTCCAACAGCAACAGCCGCTATTACTTTACAATCTGACTACTGTTTATGTAAACCGAGTATATGGATCATTACTTAATAGTTGCAATGTTATATCATACTTCGGGTAATCCAAAGTAATGAGATGTCAGTTTACCATAAATGCTTGGGAACTAAATTTAGTTTACTTTTGAGCGAATAATACTTTGTGTTTTATTCTATTATTTACAACAAAATTTTATTTATAATTTAGAAAATAATTAAAATTAATTATTGTACTGAAATAAAAATTAACTTGATTTTAAATAAAAAAATTATTTTAAAGAATTTCATTGTATTGATTCAAGACAAAAAAATTCTTCAATCTCATAAAATTTACTTGAATGATGAAAAAAAATTTTTAATAAAAATAAAATACAAATTTCTTTAATTTTTAAAATTTTTTATTTCTACTTAAAAAAGTTTTAAAACATTTTAAAATAATACTAAGTGCTCAAAATTTTTTTTTTCTGCACAAATCAAATTGAAAAAATTTTTTTAATGAAATTTCTTTGAAAAATAAACTTCTTCTGAACTCCAAAAATTTTTTGAAACAATTTAAAATAGACACTAAGTGTCAAAAAAAAATCTTTCATTAATAAATTGTCATAAGAAAATTTTTTAAACAATAGTAAATTTAATTTTAAAGAAAAAAAAAAGAACAAATTTTATTAATAGAATAAATTTGTCAAAAAAATAAGATATGAAGGAATTTTGTAAGTAAAAATAAATTTTAGTGAAAAAAAAGGATATGAAAAATTTTTTTAACTAAAAATAAATTCAATTATTTCGTAAAAAAATTATAAAAAAAATTGTTTATTTTTCAAAAGAATAACGACGGATGAACCGAAGTTTCTACGTAGATTATTTACAGAAGAAGATCCTGAAATTAGGCGATCAGATAGGCTGCCAGCTAAGAATAGTAAGATCTCTTTCAAGATTCTAAATTTTACAACTACGACCTATGAGCATTCATTTGTAGTATCGGCTATCCGGTTTTGGAAGGACTTACCTCCTGAGATTATAAACGTTCTTAGTTTAGAGACTTTTAAAATTAAATTATTTGATTTTTTATTAAGTATTGAATAGAGTAGAAGTACCGTTTATGACCATTTATTGTCCAAATAAACTATAGAAATGAATTTATATTAATAAACCATTATGAACTCAATTTGTTTTAATATAAATTTTTAAAAAATTCAACAAAAATATGGTTATAGTATTATAATTTTTTATAAATTAATTCAAATGTTATTAACTGGCCAAAAACGGTGTTAAGGTGGCCAAAAACGGTACTTTTACCCTAGTTAGAAATTAATATGCTGGAAAATCATATAATAACGTGATGTGAATTTTTGTTTTTAAATGCAATCTGTTTTATATATTTTATTAATGCTTCAAAATTTATTGCACTTATTTGAACACTATCTATGTATATAAAATTTGCCATTCGGCTCAACGCCTTGGCATTAAAATTAAATAAATAAATAAAAACAAAAATAACTTTATTTCCAGTAAAACAAAAGATGTAAGAGAAGAAAAAGAATGAATAAAAAATAAACCAGGAAAGGTATGACCGGTAGCCGGCACAACAACCGCGGTAGGGGTGTAACGAGCTGTGAGGGCGTAAAACATGCCTCGATCACCCCGAACAGGACAGCAAGTGGTACTGGAACGGCGACAACAACCACCGGGAGTGCAACGACTGGTGACAGAGGTAAGCACACGGTTCATTGGTTCAGAAAAGGACTCCGTCTACATGACAATCCCTCCCTGAGAGAGGGTCTCAACGGAGCCAATACCTTCCGATGCGTTTTTGTGATTGATCCCTGGTCAGCTGGAAGTAAAAGCATCGGCATCAACAAGTGGAGGTTCTCTCCTTTACATTTTTTATTAACAATTCTTTCACTTATGAAAGATACTACAGATTATTTCCGCACAGATTTCTCCTCCAGTGCCTGGAAGATCTCGACGCCTCGCTCAGGAAATTAAACTCGAGGCTGTTTGTAATTCGCGGACAGCCGGCAGACGTCTTGCCGAAGATCTTCCGCGAATGGGGGACCACTAATCTCACTTTTGAAGAAGATCCCGAGCCCTTTGGCCGCGCGAGGGATCATAATATTACCACGCTTTGTAGGGAACTTGGAATTTCTGTTCTTCAGATGGTCTCTCACACACTTTATAAATTAGATGAGTGAGTTTTTATTTTATATTTTTTGGTAATTATTGATGTGACATTTTAGGGATTAGTTATGCAATAAGTTGGCGGTGGTACATGTTAAGACGGATTAAATTAATCTGTCAAATGTCTGAAGTCCGCACTGATAGAAGGATTTAGTAATATTTAGTTAGGTTTAGTAACTGTTGATGAATTATTTTTTAACAAATAATTATTTACTAATTTTTAATAAATAATTATTTATTAATTTTTAATGAATAATTATTTATTAATTTTTAGTAAATAATTATTTATTAATTTATAATAACTATTTATTGATTAATTTTTAATAAATATTTTTGAACAAACAATTTAACAAATTGTTCATTAATTTTTAAATAAATTAATAATTTATTCTTTAATAGTTTTTTTTATAAAAAAATGTCTCAAATAAAAATAATTCATAAAAACTGATAAATAATGGATGAAAAATATTTATAAAAGCTTAAATAACAATAAAATTTATTCAACAAATCAATAAATTGTTTCTAAATCAATTAATTTATTAAAAATTGAATAAAATTTTCTATCAGTGCACCCTTCAAGCGATAATGTCAGTCCCTATCGTCATAAAATTCTCGAATCAACCCTAAAATCCGTCAATCGGGGTCCGATTGACTTTTTGAAACCACCCAAAGTCATAAAAATCAATCGGCTTTTTATACAAAGTTGTCAACTCAATAAAAAAAAAAAAAAAGTCTAATAAAATTCACTGAAATCAATTAACGTGTTCATTGGCATTAAAAGAAATATGCCCCGCGAGCGTAATAATTTTCCGTCAAATCAGCAAAAGGAAAAAAAAAATATTATACGACAACGAACAGACATACGGATGAATATAATTCGTTATCTATCTCGTCCTAGAATAGAGTGCATAAATATCTCGGTAAAAAGTTTACGGGCTTGGATTTTTATGTAGTTTTTTGGTTTTTGTTTTTAGTTTTATCACCCGGGTGGTTTTGGTGGAGCCCGTGTCCTTTCGACGTTTCTCTCTCATATTTTTTTATCCACAAACATCTATCACACGTTTCCAAGATTGAGTGGTACAAGTTTAAATGCCAAGCTCGTAGATTTTGCGTTTAATTCTCACGCACGGTTTGATACTTCGTTATAATTCGAGCCTCTTCATTTCCATTTCTCTCGAGAATCTCTTAATCTCTTTGATGCGCCAGGTGCGCTATTGTCGGTCACATATATTTTTACTCTTTTTATACATACACTTCCCATTTATTTAAATGTACTGTGTAACTACATTTTTTTATTTTATTTTTTTTATTAATATTTTACTTTTATTTTCATTTTTTTAGTCTGAGTTGAGTGACGGGGATCTAGTGATCCTCGAGTAAAAAATTAAATTATTTTTTTTTTTTTTTTACTTAATTAAAAAATTAGAAAAAAAATTTTTTCAGATTATCTTTTTTTTTGTCGCAAATTTTTTTTGTAAAAATTATTATTATTGTGTTTTCTTTTTAATTTCTCGTGTAAAAAAAATTCGTCTTAAAATTGTCGCTTGTTTAAGATCTTAAACGTGATACAAACCAAGACTTTTTTAAGACTCCAAAAAAAAAAAATCATCTGAGAGCAGATTTTTGAAATTTGGTTCTCGAATTGGTGATGAATATTAATTTTTAGACGATTTTATGACTTTCTAACCGCTAGATTTTTAAGTACGCTGTTTTTAAATTGAATTTGAAATTTTTGAAAAATTATTGTCGGACAATTTTAATACTTTTTTAAGACGCTACGTTTTAATTTTCCGGGGCTCTATCGCTGTTAGCTCATTTTAAAATAGTCTCGAAAAAATTTTGAAAACTTTTTTAAGACTATTTTAAGATTTTTTTGAGACTATTGTAAGATTTTTTTAAAACTATCTTAAGATTTTTTTAAGACGATTTTTAAATTATTTCAAGACTATTTTAAGACTCTATAATAATTATCCGGAGCTCTCACTTTGATGTTGTTGTATTTTCGTAACAAATTCGAGAAACAAATTTCAAAAATCTACTCTCGGAATTTTTTTTTACGTCTTAAAAAAGTCTTAAAATAGTCTTGATTTTTTTTTTTTAAGAATTTTAGACAGAAATGGAGGAAAGCCACCATTAACATATCACCAATTCCAAAACATTGTCGCAGAAATGGACCCGCCGGTACCTCCAGTACCTACAATAACCGCTGAGTGTATCGGCGACGCATTCACACCCCTTAGAGAAGACCACGACGACTTGTATGGTGTTCCAACCCTCGAAGAACTTGGTAAGACAACTCCGATTCTCGTCATCAAATGTCTGTCCTAACATTACCGTATTAAATTGTTCGTAAAGTCATTTTATCTAAACATCAAATGAATAACTGAGCAATTAACAATTAGTGAAGAAATATCTAACCCTTGAAGCGATTGTTGGATAAAGAGATTGAATACGGCTGGTTATTATTCCCTCAGGGTTCGACACAGAGGGCCTCCAATCGTCAGTGTGGGTCGGAGGCGAAAGTGAGGCATTGGCACGACTGGAGCGACATTTAGGTCGTAAAGCCTGGGTCGCGAGCTTCGGAAGGCCCAAAATGACACCCCAGTCTCTGCTGCCCAATCAGACCAGTTTGTCGCCTTATTTACGATTCGGTTGTCTCAGTACCAGACTCTTTTATTATCAACTTAGAGATTTGTATCGCAAGGTTTGAACTTTTACTGATCCGATGGTTCAAAATTATTTTTTGTACCAATTTTATTGTTCAATTTTTACTGTTTAGATAAAAAAAGCCTCCCCGCCACTTTCTCTGCACGGACAATTGCTCTGGCGAGAGTTTTTCTATTGCGCAGCGACTAAAAATCCAAATTTTGATCGGATGCAGGGGAATCCTATTTGTCTGCAAATTCCTTGGGATAAAAATAATGAAGCTCTTGCCAAATGGGCTAATGTGATTATTATTATTATTATTATTATTAAAATTGAAAATCGAAATTAATAATAATAATACCATATTAATGATGATAATTTAAAAATACTCAGGGGCAAACAGGATTTCCGTGGATCGACGCAATAATGACTCAATTGCGTGAGGAGGGTTGGATTCATCATCTCGCCCGTCATGCAGTCGCTTGTTTTTTGACAAGGGGCGATCTTTGGATCTCTTGGGAAGAAGGAATGAAGGTATCAAATTAAAATACTCCTAGATGTATTGTTCTCTATTCTACGTGAGATTCCTACTAATTGTCTTCATATAACATAATAATTATGCTATTTCACCCTAAAAAATTTCATAAATATTTAATAACAATATCTATTGCTAAATACAGAATTTTAATAATTTTAATAATTTTAATAATCATTCAGATATTCGATCAACTATTACTGGATGCAGACTGGTCAGTCAATGCCGGTATGTGGATGTGGCTCTCTTGCAGCTCATTTTTTCAACAATTTTTCCATTGTTATTGTCCAGTACGGTTCGGTCGCAAAGCCGATCCCAATGGCGATTACATCAGGTAGCTTTTATATCCTTTAATACTTACTTTATTCTGTTATTTATTTTTTTATTCTTTCTTCTTTATTTTATCAACCAAAAAATAATCATTACATTGAGAAAAAATATAAATTATCTATAGAAAAAAATTAATTAATTTTCTGACAAAAAAATATCAAAATTCATTTTTATTAAGAACATGTACATGGAAAAAATAAGATGACACTGGATATCATCCCAGATTATACTGCGTGATATCTGGATTATAAACATTGTAATCTGGATTATACTAGCTACTATCTAAAAATTTTTTTTTACTCAGTATAATCTGGGATGATATCCAGTGTCATCTTGTTCTTTACGTGTAGGATCAGTGAATATTAAAATTTTGAACAAGATACTGGAACGCTTTTTAACCAAGTAATTATATTAAATAAAAAAATGATGAAACTTTGAAGGAGTACCTAAATAATAGTCCTTTATAAATTGATTCTTTTATTTTTAAATTTAATCATTGAAAAAAAAAAAAAAATAATAACAAAATGATAAAAAAATAGGTAATGTTCACGCGAAAAACTGCCTTATCTCAAAACCCATCATTTAGTCAACTAAGTAAACTTTACTATAAAGAAATTGCTAATAAACGTACAACCATACAATTTTTGAAATTGATTTTTTTTTTAGCTCAGATTACTTATGAGCAAGAATTATTAAAATGTAACTAGGTTAGGGTAGAAAACTAATTATCAATAAAAAATTTTATTTACTATACTTTGATGGAGGCCGCAAGAGAAATTATCTAGTTTAATTTTTTTAACCGGTGTTTAAAGTGTTTACAGTTAGTCTGATAACCTTCTTGAGTACATTTTACATGTGTTTCAAATAAACAAGCTGATATATTCAATTGGCATTTGTTGTCACTGGTCAAGACTAAATTACTGACATCAGACAACACTACATGTCCTTAATATATTCAGAAAAAATTAAATATTGAATTTTCTTTAAATTCTGGTAAATTTTGAGTGTTAAAAATTTTTTTTCTCACTGTATTAATAACCAAATAATTTTTATGTCTGTTTTCAAATCCAAAAAAACAAATTGATCAATCAAATTTGAAAAAATAAAACAAAAAAATAGACGATATTTGCCAGTCCTGAAGAACTACCCTACGCGCTACATCCACGAGCCGTGGGTGGCGCCTCTATGCGTCCAAAGGTCCGCTAAATGTATGATCGGGCGTGATTACTCGCTGCCGATGGTTAATCACAGCAAAAGCTCAAGGATAAACATCGAGCGGATGAAACAGGTCTATCAGCAACTCAGCAAGTACCGCGACAACGGTGAGTGTAAGTTGGCGCTAACTATTTTTTATTAAAGCACCGAGCTTTCCTCCCCCGGAGGACGGAGAAGATATTTCTCCTCCTGCTCACACTCACACTCGCTACCTTTGTATCACGAAACTCGAATCTTCCTCTCTCTCTCTGTCTATACGAGGGTGTCTCTGTCGCTGGAGTATCTGGCGCCCAACAACCAGTGCCCCAGTGGCTCACTACTACTGGGTTTTACTACTTATACACCCTCGGCCCTCAGGCTGTAGCTCTCAAGCTCGACTCTGCTCCCAATGCTCCACTTTACCCGAATCGATTCACCCCGTCTGACAGAGAGAAAGAGAGAAAGATGGAATGATGGGGAGGGAGATAAAAATGTTCATGTAGCATTTAGGTAAGTAAGCTAGTGTTACTTTGTCTCAATCTTACTTTTGTAGGAATTGAAAAAATATATATATAATAGTAATAATATATTATTATATGTATGGATTGAAAAAAAAAAGTTTTTATGAGAGAAACTCTTTTTTAAATTTTTTTTTTTTTTTTATTATTATTTTTGTATCGATGGGCTTGATAAAATAGACTCGAGTAGACGAGCGTGACTAACAAGACATTTTTATTTTTATATTTTTTAAATTCACTTCACTTGGACTACGTGGTTGCTGCATGAACAGGAATCATCGCCAACGGGGAAACAATAGGTGACAAATTATTTATTTTTTATTATGATTATTATTATTTTTTTTAAATAAAAATCAAAATTTGTTTTTTTTTATTTTATTTAAAAGCTTTAAAAAAATTTTCGGTAATTATTTACAAGTGGGGTCAACCTCATTTTGGACCATAACTACACGGTAAAAACAAGATTACACTGGATATCATCCTAGATTATACTGGGTGAAAAAAAAAAATCCAGATAGTAGCTAGTATAATCCAGATTATCATGACTATAATCCAGATATCACACAGTATAATCTGGATTATAATGAGTATAATCCAGATATCACGCAGTATAATCTGGGATGATATCCAGTGTCATCTTGTTCTTTTCGTGTAGGTGAAAAATTAACATATTTTAATTTTTTTTTTCTGCTTGTTTTTACAATAAAAAATGTCATGAAAGAGAACAATAAAGATTTCGATAGCTTGTTTGCCTTGAATAGTTGGAAAAAATTTTGGCTCTCATATTTTTGGATAAAATTTTTATTTTATCTTTTTTTGATGTATTTTTTTTTTAAAAGTACATAAAAAAATGAAGAATTAGAAAAAAAAGGCGAATGTCGACGGTCTAATTAGCAATTGGTCCAGCTCCTCATTTTTTAGAGGGTAATTTTTTAAAATTTTGATGTAGTAATAGTCTAATTATAAATCATTTGAATGACCCAAACTAAAATATTATACATTTATTGGATATTAAATTGTTTTTTAAAATGAAAATAAATTTTGAACTAATTAGTTTTTCGTACAAATGGAAGATTCTTTGAAATCGAATTTGCTAATTAGAACGTCGATATTTCAATTTTCTAGAAATTTTAAACTTTTTTTTTTATGTATTTAAAAAAAAATATATTAATAAAATCAAATAGAAATTTCGTTCAAAAAAATAAAAATTAAAATAGATGACCCCACTTGTAAATATTTACCAAATTTTCTCGAAAAAATGAATATAATAATAATATAAATTAAGTAAAATGTAATTTAAAAATTAATTAATTTTTATTATCAAATTTTTCAAGGGAGATGTTATAAATATTTTAAAAAATTTTAAATATTACAAAAAAATTTTTTTTGTGCTTTTTAAATTTTAAAATATAATTTTTTTTTAAGATTTGTTTCAAAATTTTGAACAATCAAAAAAATTTTTTTTTTCAAATAATTTATAAAAACTTCTCTAAAAATAAGCCTGTATAAATTTCTCATTGTAAATTAAAAAAGCGCAAATTAAAGTAATGATCATGATTAATGACCAAAGATAAAAAAAAATGCATAGGTAGTAGCAATACTTTGAAATATCTGGAAAATAGATCGGATTAGTGTACGTAGATATAGGATACAGTAACTAGAACTAAGAGGACAAGTACTTTGTAAATAAATTGATTGAGTTAATTAATTACAAAGGTCTGATGAGGATCATTGGGCATACATCAAAGCCAGCCGAGGAACAAGAGGCGATAAAAAAACCAGCTTTATCCCCTCATACATCTGCTGCCACTGACGATAAAAAAATGATTACCAACTCTTTCGACCCCACCATTTCCCCCAACGAATAGCTTTTATAAATTTTATCATACGATAAATAAATAATTTCTCATATATATTTATAAACACTGATCATTATAATTTAAATATCATTTTTTTTATTTTTATAAATAAAATTGTTCAAGTAGTTCTTGACCGGCAATTAAATTCATCCTATTTAATAATTAATATTTTTTCTCTCAATAATTTAAGCTTTAAAAATATTATTAAAATAAAAAATACAAGCGAATGCTTTTTGGAAGCCGCAGCATTGATTAATATTAATTATTAAAAAAAGTAATGTTTTTTTTTAAATAAATTGGAAATTTAGAACAAAATCGGGTTTGATTAAATTTTTTTCCGAACTTCAAACGCAGAGCTTCAATCATGGTACGGATTTTATTTAAAAACATATAAATTTAGCTTCCACGTCAATGTTTATCGTGTGTAGTACCTGCTTGTAAGTCAATCATAATTAAATGATTGATAAAAAACAGTAATTGACGTTTTAGAAATAAAATGCGGGACGGAAATATTCTCCTGTTTTATTTAGAACTTTTTTTATTGAAAAATAAACTCCGTGGTTTATCGGATTATTTTTTTTTAAGCACTTGAGGTTTATAAAAAAACCCACGATTTTTAAATCAATAGTTCAAAAATTAAATTTATTATTTTTTTATGTTATTTATAGAATATTAAGTTAGTCGTAAAAATACATGCATATATTTTTGTAAAATGTAAAATTAATAATGTACTATCTAATTATTTTTAGAAAAAATACTGTAATTTTTTACCTAAAAAAATGTGTAAGAAATTTTTGTTATTGAAAAAAATATTGATTAAAATAAACAATTATTAAGTATTATATTTTTGGTGTTTAATATTAAACCTTTTTTATGAAATTAAAAAATTGTGATTTAAAAATAATTTTAAATTTGGTATCGTTGGAAAAGTCATGACCTGGAGTTGTGCCTTTTCATGATTTCATATCATTATCACCAATAGTCAATTTATGATAAGTCTTTAGGCTGCATTCAAAAATACTCTATCACTAGATATATAATTAAAAAATGACCTTGTAACTTGTAAAGTATTGAAATTTTCTAAGATATAAGCTCATCCCGATGATCCACTCATCAAGACCTTTCATTTAAGTACCCACATCATTTTTTCATATATTTATATATATATATATATATATATATATATATATATATATATATATATATATATATATATATATATATATATATATATATATATTTGTATATATGAAAAATATATGAAAATGCATGTGGGTACTCAAATGAAAGCTCTTGATGAGTGTAATACCGGGATGAGCTTATATCTTCAAAAACGTCAATTGTTAAAAAGTACAGTGCAATTTAACAAAAGTCATTATTTAATAAAACAAAATTTAATTGAAAATTTAAAAATAAATTTTTGGTATCTTTTCTCCTGGAATAAAAAGGATAAATAAAAAGAATGAAGTTTCATGTCAACAAATGATATATTTTTAGTGCCTATACAGTGAGTTTTGGACTCTTCTAGGTTTTACATTACATTTCTCATTAGATTTAAACAATTACAAATGAATATCTTGTTGTTGTTTATTATTTATTATTTCTTCTTAAACACTCAAAAACAGAACTAACGTTTCATCATATTAATATTATTATTATTATTTATATTAATTTATAATTAATTATCCATTATTCATTATTGTTATTTATTAATTATTAATTTATTAATAATAATTATAATAATTAGTGTCAATTATTCGGTCGATTCTCACAAATGATTACATATTATATCTTTAATATTTAATCACGTACATGGTTATTTATTTATTATTTTTACACAATGTCCAACTCAATTTAATAAATTTATCAATTAATCCATTTATTGTAAATTAACCACGTTGTTAATGTTGAACAAATCGTCACTAAATTACTTTTATTTTATTCATATAAATATTTATATGCATATATATTTATAATATTCAATATATATTTATATAATTATATATACATATATTTATTTAGTTATTATTATTCTTACTTCCACTTTATTAATAATAATAATTCGCAATAACGTTTTATAGGCTCGAATAATAATTATTTATTTTATTTTATAATAATAATAATAATAATAATAATAATAATAATAATAATAATAATAATAATAATAATAATAATAATAATAATAATAATAATAATAATAATTATTATTATTATTATTATTATTATTATTATTATTATTATTATTATTATTATTATTATTATTATTATTATTATTATTATTATTATTATTATTATAACGACATTACATACATCCGAATTGATTCATTAAGATTTATAAATTATTCTTTTTGTTGTTTCATACTTTTGGTATTAATATTTATTAACTTTATTATTTTTATTACATTTAACTAGTTTTCACATTTCTTCAACGCAACTCTACATTTTCCGCACGCATTTCATTTTCAAGGTCTATATATTTACATACACATATACATATTTACTTATATGCATGTGTATATGCTTATACATATATTTGTGTTCAAGTGAGTACTCACCAGAGTTTAGAGAATTTTTCTCTCATTTTTTACTTTCAAAAACTTGAATTTTTAGACTTTTAGTACGTGGTAATAATTAATATTAATAATAACAATAATAAAAAACTTAGAATTTTTTTTTTGGCTTATCACTGTTTAAAATTTTATAATTAACAATTTTTTACCTTCAAAATTAATGAAATTTCAATTTTAATTCCAAATTTTGCAATAAAAAAATTTTTTTACTATTTTTTTGTTCAAAAATTTGATCAGTAATTTTTTGTAATCCAGATTATAATGAGTATAATCCATATTATGATGAGTATAATCCAGATATAACCCAGTATAATCTGGATTATACTAGCTACTATCTGAAAAAATTTTTTTACCCCAGATATCACTGAGTATAATCTGGGATGATATCCTGTGTTATCTTGTTCTTTCCGTGTAATGATGAATTTTATTTTTAAAAAAATTTCTTTTTTTTTCACAAATTTGAAAAATTTCAAGCTCACATTATTTCATTGTTTGAAATTTTTAACGCCAAAAAAATTTTTTTACAAATTTTTGAATCGAAAATTTGACTTTAAAAATGAAAAAAAAATTTTTCGCATTCGAAAATCTTGATTTTCAAAATTTTTAACAGTGATTTTTATTAAAAAAATTTTTCATTTCAATATAAAAAAATAAAATAAAATAAATTTTTTTTAAAAAATTTTTATTTTTTGTTATTATTACTATAATTATTATTATTAGTATTATTAATATCAATATTATTATTAAAAACTTGTCATATACCTTTTCCAATATCTCAAAAACGGTTTAGTTATTCAACAATAAAATATTACTTTGTTTCTAATAAGAAAAACCGATAACAGCGTATGTAATCAAATCGATGATAATATATCGTAATCATTAAACCGCCGTCACCGCGTCACTAGTCGTTGGGTCTCAAAAATAAAAAAAATACTTAGACTTATAATAAACAAATACGACAGCGACAACCCGTTCATTTAAATCGTTAATAGACTTTATATCTTCAATTATCGTTATCAATATTATTCCATTTAGTTATTAATGTACCATTTTAAACTATTTTGTCAAAAATTGGCTGCCGCCGTAGTAAGTACTTTTATTTATTAGTAATTATTATCACACACACGCAAATAAATTTATTCACAAGCGTCCACCTTTATAGTTTTCATAGTCGTTACTTCACAACACTATTTATTTATTTACTCGTTTATATCAATGACGGACGTCATTATTTATTTTATTATTTTTACATTTCCAAAATCTTGTCTTAAGTATTACAACATTTTAGTTATTATTTTTTAATTATTAGTCGCTCTACGGTGTTCCACTAATAACTTCAAGGTTTAGACCTTATTTTATTTGCAATTATTTATTTCAGTTATTTGCATTAAATATCAATCGGCTGTTTTATTTCGCACACACAAACATTTTTCTTTGGGTAAATTTATAATTTTTTTAAATTTAAGCAATTGTCAAAATTTTATTTTTGATTCATTTCTAATCAAAAAAATAATTGAAAATATTTTTCTGAAAAAAACTTTTGACCTTTTTTTAAAATTATTCCGTAAAAATTTTACTGAAATATTTTAATAAATTTAAAAAAAAATCAAATTTTCTTTACTGATTTTTTTTTTTTTTTTTTTTTAATAAAAATTCATTATAATAATAATTTAGTAAAGTTCAACAGCGTACATAGCAAAGTAAAAAAATTCACTTAGAAATGACACTCCTTGTGTATATGCACTGCCCATCCAGAACTGATGTATCTATACTCACAAGTTTTAATATCCTAAGTAGATACATAAATACATATACAAACACATTTCTTCTATCCCGTCGTATTATCATCCTCCTTTTCTTTCCGGTATCACACAATTCTGTGCGTAAATCTCAGCAAGAAAGGGAGAAGGAGTCTTTATTATCATTATCATTATCATTATTATTACTTTATTTTCATTATTACTATTATTATCATTGTTGCCATTGTTTTGAATAAAAATAAAGCACGAGTGCGAGTAAGAGCCGAGCAAGAGAAGAAAAACAAATAAGCAGATTAATTGCCTTTCCTTTTCAAACTTGTCATCATTAACCGTTGGTTCAATCCCGACAGAGTTTATTTTTATTGGAAATTTTAATTACTTTTTTTTATATTTTGATTTTTACTTTAATATATTGAAATAATATTTTTAAAGAGATCCGAGGCGAAATGAGATATTATTATGTTCAAAATTTGATTTGACAACACTCGATCAATAGTGGATTCAAAAATTTTATCTGCAATTTATAATTTTAACCGAGTATCATCAATTTAAATTTTTAAACGCATGTAATAATGGATTTATATGAATGAATTCTTAATCGTAAAATATTTACAAATTTTAAACTTTTAAAAAACATTTTTGTATATTTTTTTTTCATGAAAATAACGCACAGAAAAAAATATTCAACCCAATATCGAGAACGCACAAGAAAATTTTTTTTGATCCAAGAAAATTCTCTTAATTACACGGAAAAAACAAGATGACACTGGATATCATCCTAAATTATACTGAGTGAAAAAATTTTTTAGATAGTAGCTAGTATAATCCAGATTACAATGAGTATAATCCAGATTACAGTGAGTATAATCCAGATTATAATGAGTATAATCTAGATATCACCCAATATAATCTAGATTATACTAGCTACTATCTGAACTTTTTTTCACCACAAATATCACTGAGTATAATCTGGGATGATATCCAGTGTCATCTTGTTCTTTTCGTGTAGAATAACATTTTCTTGTCTCAGAAAAATTTATTTCTAAATAATTTCTGTCATCAGAAACATTTTTTCTGTGTGAAAATTTCAATAAAAAAACTGTCAATAAATAAAAATTAATAAAACTATGTCTCCATTAGTTTTATAATTATTTTGTGCATACGACTCGGCCGCTATTATGATTATTAAAAATTCATAACGCTAAATTACCATTAAATGATGTATTTAATATTAATATACATCAATCGGGACTTAGAATTTATTTATTAATTATTTTATGACTTATTATTATTTATTTATTATTGTTATTATTATTATTATTTAGTTGAATTGTACGGTATTATAAAAATCTAGTGAAACAAACAGAGGTGAATTTAAGAAAGAGAGTAAGAGTGAGGGTTTCAGTGAAAAAGTTATCAAGATTGAATTTTCGTTAGAATTTTATACCGAAATAAAACGACGTTCATTCGACATGGCAATCGAATGTCACTAAGGGTAAAAGAAAAGTTGTAAGTGTAAGCCAGAGAAGACGAAGGGGATAAAGTTGAGATGAACGAAACGATACAACTGGGGTGACGCTAAAGCGTTACGGGAATGTGAAAGCTTTTATACCTATATGTCTGTATAAAATCTGTCTTAAACTATCGAGAGATATAATTTGACGGTCAATCTGCTCTCCGATCAATTATTTTGATTTTTATTCCTAGATAATTATTTATTTTTATTTTTTTTTTTTATTTATTTTATTTATTTGTGGTGGAAATAATGGTAGAGGGAAAAAATTAAATTATTGCCGGCTTTAGAGGATTTATTGAGGACAAAGGTAGAAATAGGTTTAAATTGAGGTTTTATAGAGGTCGGTTTCAACCTTAAACTGATACTTTTCTATCACTTTCGGCTCTCAACCTCAAGGGTGAGGATTCAAATGGGATTACTATGAATTTGAAGGGTTTTTAATGTGATAGATAAAATTATAGGAAAATTTAACTTATACAATCGTGTGAATTTTTGAGAAAATTTTATTTTAATAATTTTTAATGTGATGGAAAAAAAATTAAATTGAATTTTTTAAAAAATTTTATTTGACTATTTTTTATGTAATAGAAAAATTTGATTGACATTTTTTAGATAAAATTTTTTGGAAAAATTTATTCAAGGAATTTTTTAAATGATAAAAAAATTTTTAACTGAATTTCTAGATAAAATTTAGAAGGATTTACTTAATAAATTTTTTGATAAAAAAAAAAAATAAATTAAAGTTAATTTAAAATTAGCGTGAAAAAAAAAATAATGAAAGAATGACTTGAATTTTTCTATACCAAGAAAGAAAAATTTTATCCGAAAAAAATGATATTTTAACGCTTTATTTATTATTACATTTACGTCTTAATATTTATAAATAAATAATAAATATTCGATAGTAAAAAAATAAAAACAAAGCAAATAAAAATCAGTAGTGAACCTTTTAAAAAACCTTAACAGCTCGGAAACAAAGCGTCGCTTGAAAATTAATAGTTAATGAATCAACATTCAAATAATGAAATGCTCTGAAACAAAATCACGAGGGTATAAATAATTCGGTAAAACTCGGAAATATATAAATAATTAACACGAGTACAATTTAATTGACACTTTTTCTCGCGATTTAATTCTTCAAACTTTTTTCGCTCGAGCCCTATAAATAAATATTTAATAAAATGAACCGAGATTAAAATCCTCAAGTTAATTATTGACATCAACAAGATTTCATTTAATTCCGCTCTTTTTTTTCCTCTCTCAGCAGCAAATATTATTTCACTACAATAAAATTCCTCCATTTATTAATTAACTAAATAAAATGTCAAATTTAATTTAAAATCCAATAGGACGAAACGGGGACGGTTCCATTGTTAAATACACAAATAACTCTTATTATTATTATCATTATTCTTATCATTTAAATGGCGCTTCAATGAAATTCGAGAAAACAAAACCTAACAAAAAAATTAATTATCTTACACTCACAAAAAACAAATTTGATGTTTTTTTTTTTTTTTTTTTTTTTTTAGCGTCGAGCATTTTTTAAAAATTTATTAGTCTACTCTACAACGGTGTATTATTTTACATTTTATTAATAATTAATAATTTATAATACGGGTAACATCCTAAATATTAGGTCAACATTTATTATCAATTATCGTGTACTTAAAACTTATATTTATTCTATTATAATTATAATAATAAGGATGACAATGAAATTTAAAAAACCGACGAACTTTCATTTATCTAGCTGTTATTTATTTATTTATTTAACGCTCTCGGTATTTGTTTAAAAACGTCCATGTGATTCGAACTAACAACAACAGCTTAACGACTAGTTATGTTTCTGGTTTATTTACTTTCTAAGGCTTTTTAACCTGTTTTTTTTACTTATTTTTTTTTTTTGGTTTTTTATTCAGGATTTATTTTGACGCGACTTTAAAATTTTTATTTTTTTATTATTATTATTCGCTCGTTTAGGATTCTTTTTTTCTTACAATTATAAGGCCATATTTATACTGAGAAAATAATGGGAAAAAAAAAAATAAATAATAATAATAATAACAAAAATTAATTTGCTCTTAAAAATGATTTTTAATTTTGTTAATAATAATTCAAAAGTCAGAATTTTTATTATTATTAAAAATGTCAGGATAATATTAATAGTAATATAAATAATAATAAAAATGGCATAACAGAGTCGACTATTTCAGTTAAAACATGAAGTAGTACAGTAGAACAGCAGTAGGCTGAAGTGTAAAAGAACGAGGAAATTAAAAAATTAAAATAAAAAATAAAAAATGAGAGAAAATGGCGAGTGCAGGACGTGAGGAGCTTCGTAGGTACGTGGAATGTGTGGTGATACTATTATATATGTATAGAAGAGCAGTAGATAGTAGATAGTAGAGGAAAAGAGAAAGGTGAAGAAGGAAGAGAATTATGAGAGCCACAGCGCGTGAAATTGAATTTTACGTCGAGCCCATTCGCGCGGCCTCATCTCGACCCGTCCCAGTCCCGACTTCCAAGGCTACCTTCTACCTTCTACCTTCCACCTTTGGGGATGATGCACCTACCTAATGCTCCTCATACTCAATATCGATTTTATATTTGTATCACTCAAAAGCTGATTTATTTCTTCTCATTAAAGTTAATAATTGATTATTATTTTTTTTTTTTAAATAAATTTTTTGATTTAAAAATTAATTTTTGGAATTTTTTAAATAAAAAATTACTCCTTTAAAGGAGTAATTAATTAGACGATAAAAATAATTTTAGGTTACTGGTAATTGTTCACTTGCAGCTGCAATAAAATGTTAGGGGTGTAAACTCTGCTCGTCGGTTGTTGTTTTATATTTTCTCTCCACTAATCGCCTCTGTGTTTTTATTCGGTTTCGTTCTACATTGAGTAACATCCGGTCACCGAATACAAATACCAACATATTTTAGATCCTCTGAATAATCCCTTTATACATACTGTACTGACCGGGTCACTCGTCGATGCAATAAAATTTATATTAAAAACAATAATAAAAAAATAATGTAAAATCTTTTTATGAGGCACTAAATGTGTGACTGATCGAGGCAAGTAGACTAAAAAGACGATATAGAAATAAAAAGTGGAAAATATGTCTCGTATTCATTAAATGGTTTCTGGAAAATGGAAAAATTAAAAAAAAAAAAGACCAAAAAATTGACAATGTTTAATTACTTTTAAAAATAAGTTTTAGAAAATGAAGAAAATTAATTGAACGAAAATAACAAAGATAAATTTTTATAAATAATAATATTATTGTTTTTTAAATTTTAATAATAACAAAATTAAAAAAAAAAAGGCCGTAATTTATGTTTTATTTAAAGAACCATAAAACTTTTTTTCCGAACAAATACAACAAAGAACAGCAAATCTTTCATCCCTTTCCTTTAAACTTCATCCAAGCTTTTGCCTCTTTAAGCTTTTAGCTTTTTCAGATTTCTTAGGATTCAAAAACGCTGAAAATTTTTTCCTTTGAAACGAAAAAAAAAAAAAAAAAAAAGAACTTGTTCTTTGACTTTGTCTATTTGCATCTTCAGAAAAGAATAAACCTTGATTGAATGAAGCTTAAAATGTCCGTCAAATCAGTTAAAAAAGTGCCAAATGAATGGAGCGCCATAAGCGAGTGAATGATTTATTAAAAATCTGTACTCGTACTGAAGAGAGATAGCGGGATACGAATGGGCAAAATGGCGAGGGGAAACCAAGAAGAATCGGACATTACTGATAAAATGAATGAAGCTTCATGAATCAGATACAATAATAATAATAATAATAATAATAATAATAATAATAATAATAATAATAATAATAATAATAATAATAATAATAATAATAATAATAATAATAATAATAATAATAATAATAATAATAATAATAATAATAATAATAATAATAATAATAATAATAATAATAATAATAATAATAATAATAATAATAATAATAATAATAATAATAATAATAATAATAATAATAATAATAATAATAATAATAATAATAATAATAATAATAATAATAATAATAATAATAATAATAATAATAATAATAATAATAATAATAATAATAATAATAATAATAATAATAATAATAATAATAATAATAATAATAATAATAATAATAATAATAATAATAATAATAATAATAATAATAATAATAATAATAATAATAATAATAATAATAATAATAATAATAATAATAATAATAATAATAATAATAATAATAATAATAATAATAATAATAATAATAATAATAATAATAATAATAATAATAATAATAATAATAATAATAATAATAATAATAATAATAATAATAATAATAATAATAATAATAATAATAATAATAATAATAATAATAATAATAATAATAATAATAATAATAATAATAATAATAATAATAATAATAATAATAATAATAATAATAATAATAATAATAATAATAATAATAATAATAATAATAATAATAATAATAATAATAATAATAATAATAATAATAATAATAATAATAATAATAATAATAATAATAATAATAATAATAATAATAATAATAATAATAATAATAATAATAATAATAATAATAATAATAATAATAATAATAATAATAATAATAATAATAATAATAATAATAATAATAATAATAATAATAATAATAATAATAATAATAATAATAATAATAATAATAATAATAATAATAATAATAATAATAATAATAATAATAATAATAATAATAATAATAATAATAATAATAATAATAATAATAATAATAATAATAATAATAATAATAATAATAATAATAATAATAATAATAATAATAATAATAATAATAATAATAATAATAATAATAATAATAATAATAATAATAATAATAATAATAATAATAATAATAATAATAATAATAATAATAATAATAATAATAATAATAATAATAATAATAATAATAATAATAATAATAATAATAATAATAATAATAATAATAATAATAATAATAATAATAATAATAATAATAATTGTAATAATAGAATATTTGTTAATACAGTGTAAATATGAGAATAATTTTACCGGAAAACGATTGATGGGAGAGTATACGGTATAGGATGGATAATATGGATATGAATACAACTAAAGTGGAAAACTGACAAAGATACTGCACATGTATAAATATTTATGTGTGTGTAAAGTTATATAGACATCTAGAGAACGTGCATGCAGAGAGAGAGAGAGAGAGAGAGAGAGATGAGAGAAGACATGGGAAAATCGAGCAACAAGACTATACGTAACAGTAATATAACAGTAAAGCTGGGCTGTTTCAGTGAGTAAAGAGCGCCCGAGTGAAGAGAGAAAGATTGTGTGAAGGGGAGGAAGAGAGAAACAGAACTCGGGAGATCAATACCAACTACCCTTTCTCTCTTTCTCAAGCTCCATACCATCAGTATGAGTATGAGTACGCATCCACCCCTACACATACAACATACAAGTACTTCTATTACTACTACAACAACTGAATTTACCTTTTTCACTTTTTACTCTACCCTTCTCTCTTTTATTTATCTGTGTTTGTTTTTTTCTGTTCTTTTATTACTTATTCAGCCTTTCTTTGACAGAGACTTTCGGATTTAGCCTTATCTGCTCCGATTTTCTGATCCGAAAGTACTTCGCGGATAGTATCGTCGTTTTATGGGTAGCGTGTGGCTGGAAAAGTTTGAATTTATGCCCGTGATTATGTCGAGTCGGACCTTGTCACCGGTGTAAAATGAGCCGAACGGATGTGTAAAGAAAGAAGGGATGACTGAAGTTAATGCTGGATGGATGGAATGGATGAAAGAATAGATGGATGGAAATATAGATGTGGGTGGATAACAAGTTACGCTCCCTGTCATTCAAATGACATTGCAAATATCTTTTCGAACAATGGAGGCTTCAAATACTTCAGATTCGGATTGTTATTCAGGAATTAGGAGAATTTAGTTGGTTTTTTCGTGAATAAGGTTCTTGAATAATGTTTTAGGGAGGTAAAAGCAGTAAATACTTGGTCTAGTTGTTATTACGAGTAAAATGAGCCGTCGCATGACTTAATCGGTCGTTGGTTAATTTTTGATTAATCGATTAATAAAATATTAACGCGCTTTTTGGTTAATAAGATTATCAGTTAGTGGGGGTTGTTGGTATTCGTTGAACTCGGGATTTTGTGATCTAGGTCGCAGTACAGGTTGATTTAAAAAATATACAAATATTTGTTTTTGTAAAAAATTGAATTTTCAAAAAAACAATTGTTTGTTTTTAATATCAATAAAATGATATTATTTTATCAGCTGATGTATAAATCGAAATGGGAATTTATCGAAGATTGAAGGTACGATAAAATCGTATTGAAACAAATTAAATTTACCACTAAAAAGAATTGTTTTGTAAATGATATTAAATTTATGAGTTATTTGATTTTTAAAATTCACTTGAACTTCTCCGATAATTTTTATAGGAAAATAATAACAAATATATATATAAAAATTTACTGAGAGACTGATGTAGAAGAGAGAGATTGAAACGCCTTCCATTTTGGCACACATTTATGTTCGGTACATTGCGCTCAATTTATATTGACATCATTATGTCCTCACGATCAAATTATTCATCAGGGCGACGTTTATTGTCGCCCCTGGTGTATAATACGCCGAATATTTATCAAAGCAATTAAAAATTTACCTGCAAGCGAAACGAAAAAAAAAAAAAAAAAAAAAAAAAAACGTATTAAAATAATCACTATTTTTTCACGCAAAGTATTCCCGTCATCTGACATATTTTTCCATTTCTCTGACAGATTATTTCTATGAAATATATAAAAATACGCTGTCGCTGATTAAACTTCACAATAATAAAAATATATTGCAACGACAAATGAGGTCGGAAAATTTTTCTATTTTTATTTTATTTTAAATTCTAATCGTCAAATAAATTAATCACTTTTTCAATCAACATTCGCTAGACGCGCGTATCGATAAATTCAATAAAAATAAGCTTCATAAATTATTTTACCTGGGATTTATTTATTGAATTATAAATAATAAATGTGTATTTATCGGGCGTATTTTCGGTGTCGACAAAAATATAACCCGTGTATTATGTAGATATAAATAGAACGATTGGCCAATTGTATTCAGCGAAAAATCGATTTAAAAGCAAAAATAGTTGTGATAAATTGTCGAACCTTGATATTGTGAGCCAGGCACTTTAATATTTATGTTTTATTTTATTATTATTTATTTAACTTAATAGAAAAATAATAAAATGTATTTTCAAGTTAGGTAAAGCTAAAAAATAGCCAGAGGATCTGAGTTCGCGCCCCGGTCGGGTAAAAAAATTTTTTTTTCCAAAATTATTATCTCTTTTTTTTTTATTGCTTTTGATTTTTTATTACCAGGCGTGTTTTCTCGTGAGTAATAAAATAATTAAAGTATGAAAAGTTTTTTCACCGTTTAATCTAAAAGTTTCGATTCAAAAGAAATAAATTATTAGAGTTATTTTTGTTGTATATGAAGTTGGTCTTTGAAATAAAATAGAAGCAAGTGGAGGGTGCTGAAGATCTTAATTACTCGGGCCTTTGATAAAAACTAAATAAAATCCCGAGGAAAAAAGTAATTCCAGAGTTAAAAAGGTATTTTTGTAGAAGTTTAAATTATTAATGAAAATAAGAGAGTAAAATAACTTTTGATTAATTTAAAAAAAGGTTTCAATTATTTTGTTGATCGGGTCTCCCAAATGGAGATTGCTTAAAATTAGTCTCTCTCTCTTTCTCTCCCTCTTTATTTTTCGCTCAATGTTTGTCTCAGAAGTTAATCTTATCTTTTTTCTGAAACTTGTTCTCATTCTTCTGTCATTTGTGAATGTCAGAGATTAAATCGTCCGGGATTTTCACAACTACGTCGGCGTCTAGTTCTCTCGTCGTCGGGTGCCTAGTCAGCGCCGCTGAAAACCGGACAAGTTTACAAATCTAATTTACGCGGAATAATACAGTAGGACAAGTCGATAACAAAAATATCAAGATCTTTTTAATTATTAATTATGATTTACACTAAAGAAAATACATGCTAAACATTTAACAACTTTTAAATTGTGTTATTGTTATAATTTGAGATGATTTAATTTTTTTTAGTTTATTTATACTGATAGAAAAATTTATTAATTGTTAATAAATAAATTAATTAAGAATAAACTATTATTTTTAAACTCTTAATAAGATTCTTTAGGAATAAACACTAAATTTATTAATAGTTAAAAAATAATTTATTAACAATTGATAAATATCTAGCTTACAATATAACATTAATAATTTTTACCATAAAATAAATTATTCTGTAATCCATTATTTATTTTATTTGTTAGATTTTTTTAATAAAAAAACTACTAGCTTAACTGATCTATTGAATTTTTTTATCTATTCTAATGATAGAGTTTCAACACTTACTTTTTATTCATGGGCCTAAATGAATGTTTATTAACAGTTCAAAAATATTTATCAACAGTCAAAAAATATTTATTAACAGTTAATATATTGTGTTTAACAAAAAATTTAATAGCTGTTGATAAATATTTTTCAACTATTAATAAATATTAATTAACTGTTAATAAATTTTATTTAATAAATGATTGATTAACTGATAAAAAATATTAATTAAATTATCTGATGTTAAAAAATAATTTACAAAAAATTAACAAATCTTATTAAATATTAACAGATTTTTCTATCAGCGTTATTTTTTTTGATAACTTTCACAAACGAGCGAACATACGAGCGTAAAAAAATGACAATAAACAAACCCATCGTAAACACAAAGTATAAATTCAATTGACCGCAAAATTATGTAAATTCATTGGCGCGTTAATAACAAAAAAATTAAAAAATATCGTAACATTTTTAGTAGGAAATAACAGACGTAATTAATTAACAAACGAGTAAATTATTTTGTCCGTAATAGAATTGCTCGAAAGGGGAAAAAAACAGATCGAAACAACACATCGAGCTAAAGTTCTGAAAACTGTAACAAAACAATCGGCAACAATGGAGCTTTCTCCGTCTTGCATAAGTTACACAACCATCGCAAAAGTTAATAGTTAATTAAACGAATCGTTTAATTAAATAATGCTGATGTGTATCGTACTTTATTTGTGCGTATCGTGACCTTTGTTTCGTGCGCGGTCATTCTAGGACACTATATTATTATATTATATATTATAATAATATGTAATGTTACACTTATGTACATACAAAATGTATAGGATTCAAAGGGGCGTTAAAATGACTTCAAAGGTCGTCAAGGGACGGAAGTTAATATCGAGGGTAAATAATTACGTATTAAATTATTTTAAATACTTTAATATTTTTTTTTTTTTTTCATTTATTTATTTATATTATTGAGGCTTTTAATGGTTCCAACTGTAACTTTATCAAGTAAGACCGGAGTATATTTATTTTTCACAATAATAATAATAATAAAAATAATTAAATTATTTTTTTTTTGTGCTCGATTTTTAATGAAGCGCCATCTAAGTTTGATTTTTATCTTTAATTTCATTAAATTAAAAAAAAAAATTAAAATTAGGAGGCGAAATAAAAATATATTTATTTTCACACATTATTTATCTCTTACTGCCATATAATAACACCTTTAACTATACAACATATATATTTTGTTATTTTTATTATTTATATTTTATTAGCTAAATAAATTTATGACAATATCCGGTTTTAGTCCATTAAAATCTTTTGTGCAAATCGTTCGTAACATTAAAAGTATAAAAGTCATTTCTATACCGTACGTATGTCTTTTATATATTTAAATTTTATTGCAGCTAAAGTAAATTCATACTTGGATGCTTGGAAGCGTTGGGAATAAATTTTATAGGCTTTTTATTGTAATCCTTCTACTGAATTTATCGGAATATACGGTTTTATAAATTCAACCTGGAATGAATGACCATACTGCTTTTCAATCGGAAATAATTAATTGCTGTTACAAAAGAATTATATATTCTTAGGTAAGTTTTTAAATAATTATCAGCTAAGGTGGAAAATTTAAGTACTTGAAGTACTTGAACCATTTAATGATAAGTAAAGTTAAGATTTTCTCTGAGAAAAACTTTAGTGTTATAGTTTGAAACTTTTATATAATTAATTAAGTTAAATGGATTTTAATTTTTATTTAATTTTTAAATATTTACCTGTAGCTTCGAAAAAAACCATTTTTTTACTTTTAAATTTTCCCGCCACCTCCATTTTGAATCAAAAGTCCCGCCATTTTGTCTAAAGCGCACTTACTGACGATTTAAGCGAAAAAAAGACTTATTTTATAAAAATCTTAGTTAATTATTAACCAAAATTGGTAAATTAAAGCCAATAGATAAAACAAAACAGCGTCACGTATAAATTCCAGCGTTAACAACCGATTACTTATTCATCTCTCACTGATCTTCCTTCATGTTAACGATTTAAGAGCTATTAATTATGAATTTAACCTCCGTAAAATAACTTAAGCTTGACATCCTCTCGCAATGATGAATTATTAAAATTAACCACCATTAATAGTCGTAAAAGTTATAGTTAATTCATACTTATGACTTAATGAAGACTAAAATTGACAGTCATGGATTCCAGGAAGGATTTCTTCTAACAAAAACTCCAAATCTTTCACCGATCGTTTCCTTCAATTCCAAAATTTTAAAGCTCATAATATTAATAATAATAATAGTCACTACTATTATTATTATTATTATCATTGTTCATTATTATGTATTATATCTAAGCGAACACATATTATACCTCGATAAATATAATCAGTGTGCTCATTTATTTCTTTCTATTTAATCCCATTTGCCAACTCCCTCAATAGGCTACAGGAGACGAGAATCCTTTTCACCCTTCATCCTCCACCTCTATCTGCTACCCATCCCATTCATCCTTTACCGCACACAAGCACACTGGTAATTTATTTTTTCTAACATTTCCAACCCTTTGCGCCCACAATTCCCAGTCGGCTATCTACTACCCTCATCACTATTTTCAATCCAAATTTTTACGTATTCGTAATTTTTTATTTTTACCCTTTTTTATTTTCTTTTATTTAACTGATTTTTTTTTATTGAATAGCAGATGTTTTTTTTTTTTTTTAAGAAAGTGTGACAATAATTTTTTCTTTAAGGAGTCAAAATTTTCCTCGAAAATTACAGGATACACGGAAATAACTAGATGACACTGAATATCATCCCAGATTATACTCAGTGATATCTGGATTATACCCATTATAATCCAGATTATACTTGGTGATATCTGAATTATACTCGATATAATCTGGATTATACTAGCTAACATCTGAAATTTTTTTTCACTCAGTATAATCTAGGATGATACCCAGTGTAATCTTGTTCTAACCATGTAGATTCATGAAAAAATTATTAAATAAATTAGTTTAAAAAAAAAATAGATATTTTGATAATTAATCATAAATTAACAAATTTCAATCCATAAAAAAATTTTTCCATAAAAATTATTTTCAAAATTTGAGAAAAATTGAAAAAAACTCAAAATTTTCTTTTACGGACAAATATAAAAAAAAACTTTATAATTTTTGTCACACCTCCCCGCAAGTATTATAGACTATCTCCGTACTTTTCCAAAGAGGCATTTTTTAAATTTCCAAATCGCCATCTTGCGTTAAAATTTAAAAAATGAAACCAAACCCAAAATTTTCTCTTCATCTGCTATTTCCATTTATTTTTCTCACCTCCGAATAATATAAATATTTCCCTCTCAACAATAACCATTCAAATTTATCCATTTATCAATAAACTATCACTAGAACCGTCGACGCGTTAATCGTCAATCGTATCTCCGTTATCCGCATTTAACCAAAAAAACTGAATCTGGCAACCAAAACACCCGTCTATTTGCCATTTATCATAAATACACAACCAAAATACATCCACTTGCTCGCGCATAAATAAACCCGGTAATCCTCGATTGTTTGTAAATTTTTCTACCCTTCTCTCGCTCTAGACTCAAACTCGGTTAAAAAATTCTGCCAAAAAAAAAAAAAACTCCAGATTTTCAAAATTTACCTCATAAATGCTTGTGTGTGCAAATCGAAGTAAAAATAATTTATTTATTGGCCGACTTAGCTACTCGTCGACGTGATAACGCAGACTTTTGGCCTGACCCTGTCATCGGTTACCGGAAGCCAAGAAGTATCAACATGATTTCCAGCTTACAATTTTTTTTTTTTTTTTTTTTTTTTTTCCCGTTATTATTATTATTATTAATTATTAAATATTAAATATTAATATCATAATATCCAAAAATTTCCTACAAAACCCCTAACTTCCATTTCCAGGGGCTGTAGTAACAGAACCGCCTGTATCTTCTTCTCGATTTATTAATATTTATGTTATTTATTATTATTAATTTCGATTTATTTAAATAAATATTATCATTATAATTATCATTAATATTAATATTAATATCACTACAACTACTATAAATACAACTATTAAAACTACAAATATTCCTAGCGCTATTTCCACGACTTCCGTCACAACAACAACGATAACGATGACGATGACGACTTGAGCGCCACCTGACCCGCGGGTAATAACGCTCGTTGGCCTTGTTACAAATTTTAATATTAATAATAGTAATAATAATAATAAAAACAATAATATTAATAATACCGCGATTATTTTTATTATTATTATTATTAGTTTTATTATTATCGATAATATTATAATTATTATTATTATTACTGTTATTATTAATATAATAATAATAATAATAATAATAACTAGTGTAACTACTGTAACTACTGTAATAACTGTAATTACTAATTTTAATGACATTTAACCACGTGTTCAACCAACTTCTTCTCGACGACCACCACCAGGACACGTGTGAAAAGGATGAGTACCAGTTTCGGTAATATATAAATAAAAATAATAATAATTTTAATTTACATTGTGCTGGCATCTGTAATGACGCTAATGTAAGACATTTATGTCTATTAATTTTAATTATAATATTAATATTAATTATAATCATAGTGTTTATGTTTATGTTCAAAGTTATGTTGTTGTTTCTATCACCAATAGCATTATTGTTGGCAATAATGTTAATAATATTGTTTATATGATTACTTAAGTGGAGCGTTAATGGATAGACTGATGGCGATTTTTTCTGCTGATGTTCCGTACGACTAATTACGGTGGGACGTCGAGGCACGTAATTTCTGTGCAGCAGCACCAGTTTCGCGGTGGCCGCCGTTGTCGCCGCTGGGCTCCACGGGAACAACGTTTGCCCAGTTGTTAGAGAAACAACCACGGCCCAGATGCACAGCAGGTAGACCAGGGACACTGAGGCGCCCGATGAAGATGGCCCGCCTGATGAAGATGGCTGGACTATGCTGATGCTTCCGCCGCTGCAAGAGGAGGCACTCATGGTCGACGGGGGCGCCATCGAGGACGTCTCGGGACTGTTTGCTTGACCTTCACAGACAATTTTTTAGGGTTGAAATTTTATTTTCTTTTTTTTTTTTTATAAAAAATTGTTACAAAAAAATTCTTAAAAAATTTTATGAGCAAAAAATTGAAAAAAAAATTTTTTTTTTTTTTTGTAAAAAATTGTTACAAAAAATTTAAGAAAAATTCTATGGGCAGAAAATTGAAAAAAATTTTTTTTAATATTTTTTAGTTTTAATTAAATTAATTAAAAATTTTTTTAATTTTTACTAGATTTTAGAATTAATATCAAATTTGTATATGTCATTTAAATATTGTGTAATTTTGATATTTTTTTAGTAAAAAAGTTTTATTAGCTGTTTTTGATAAAATATTATTGTAAAGTACAAACATAATTGTAAAAATTTAACAACTTGTTGAAAAGTACTTGAAAAAATAAAAAAAAATAAAAATTTGTAAGTTACGACTTAAATAAAAAGAAGATGAAATATCTAACAGAGATTTTGTATAAAAGTAATCTAAAAAATCTGCATTTCATGCAAGTAAATTCTGTTTCTGAATTCATAAGTCATTTTTTAAAAGATAAAAATTTTATTATAAGTTTATTTCATTTTTATTGTGAAGTAAATTGCGTTTTTTATGCTCTAATAGTAACGCTAGTTGAAAGCGCGTTAAAATAAAAAAGATCATTTATAATTTAAAGCTCGGAAGTTACGGTAATCTTGCTTGATTTTAAAATAGATATATTAGTATATTTTTACGAATTATATAAAGTAATGTTGTGTATTTGCTAACAAAACTTTTTTTGTTTTTATTATTTTGGCAAAGCTTCAATTCATGAATAAGTTAAAAAAGTTGTCTATTGTATGGAAGATGACAAACTTATTTAAAAATTTATGTAAAATAATAATAATAACTCTTTATATTTTTTAAATCAATATTATTAAGAGAATAAGAAAAATTTTGTCTCCAGGATAGTCATATGATCAAATCGGTTTTGTTTTTAATGTCATTACAAATGACTTGATTTAAATTTGTACCTATTCATATCATTCTCACCGATAGTCAATTTATTATGATAAGTATTTAGGCTGCATTCGAAAATGCTCTATCTCTAGATACAAAATTAAGAAATGACCTTGTGAACTATTGACATTTTTCAAGATATAAACTCATTCCGATGTTGAACTCATCAAGAGCTTTCATTTGAGTACCCACATCAATTTTTCATATATTTTATATATTTATATATATTATATATATATGTATATATGAAAAATATATGAAAATGCATGTGGGTACTCAAATGAAAGCTCTTGATGAGTGTAACATCAAGATGAGCTTATATCTTTAAAAACATCAATAGTTAAGAAAGTACATTGCAATTTAACAAAAGTCATTATTTAATAAAGCAAAATTTTATTTATTTTTAGTTCACAAGTCACGGCAGTCACATTGTAACTGCAAGGCTGCTAGTATTATTAACAAAAATTAAAATTAATAATAATAATAATAATAATAATAATAATAATAATAATAATAATAATAAAATGTTTATATGTGCAGATTGAAAAGATCAAATTGAAAAATTGGGCAAGTAAGATAACCGGATAATAAAAAGGTGATACCTCGAAAGATAAATGTGTTCTCAGTAAGGTAATCTGGGCTCAGGGTAGCATTTAGATAGCCGTTGGAGGTTGAAAGTTGTAGGATAGCAGTGTAAAGTGTAATGTAATTTAGGTATCGGCATTAAATTGGGTCTCGGGCTGGGTCTTGGGTCGGAAAGAGTTATTTATTCAATAGCGATAGATATTAGATTACAGATGCAATAAATCCCGGGATACCTGTAGATTGAATAGAAGGAGAAGTTTCACAGTGAGGAGCGGTGGGAGGGTCGCCAAGAAACCGACGTCCACGAGGCTTGCGGTCAGTACAATTCGCGCAGACACCCAGTCCTGGGTGCTCCTCCGAACAAACGCGAAAGCAGCATTCCTCCTCCTCGTTACCGTGCAGGGCTCTCGTCGCCTGTTCGCCCGTCTCCGGAATGTTAGGATCTAGAAGGAACATCAACATTAATAACAATACATTAACCTACCACTCGATTATTTCACTTCGTCCTTTGTTAGGCGAAAATTGACCAATCGTTTGCTTGAGAGGGTACCACGTAAAATTTACCCTTCTTAATTGGTCAATTGGTCAATCGCTGATTACTAATGTAATGATGATCAATGGTGATAAAATTACCTCTGCAAAGGAAGGTAGGCTCGCCGGCGTACTGGGTAGGATAGGCAGGTGCACGATCTCCCGGAAGTAGATAAGGGCAGCGTTGTTCCACGGATTGGCAGAAGGACCTGCAGGGCCTAACCCTCGTTTCTATTTTGTGATCCGAGCTCAAGGATCCTGCTGGCCCTTCATGAGCGAAGTAAGGCACCAGGGAGCTGCACACCCATTTTCGATACGCTTCCTGAAAATATACCAATGGAAAAAATTATTAGATACGTGGATGAGTCAATATTAATATTAATCGTATTTATAAAAAGAACCGACTCTTATTATTAATGATAATAATACATTTTTACGCTCAAAATTTTTTTTTGTCAAAAAAAAAAAAATTTACTAAAAAAAAAAATTAATTTAATTTTAATAAAAAATTTTGATAAATATTTGCAAGTGCACGGTAAGAACAAGATTACACTGGATATCATCCTAGATTATACTGAGTGAAAAAAAATTCAAATAGTAGCTAGTACAATCCAGATTATAATGAGTATAATCCATATATCTCGCAGTATAATCTAGATTTTTTTAGTTACTATCTGAAATTTTTTTTCACCACAGATATCATTGAGTATAATCTGGGATGATATCCAGTGTCATCTTGCTCTTTCCGTGTGGGATCAACCATGTTTATTTTCATTTTTTTGTACAAAATTTCTATTTAATTTTATTGATATATTTTTTTTTTTTTAAATACATAAAAAAATAAACAATTAAAAAAAAATATATCAAAAAAAGATAGAATAGAAATTTTATTCAAAAACATGAGAGCCAAAATTTTTTCTAACTTTTCAAGACGAAAAAGTTATCAAAATCTTCATTTTTTTTTTTTCGCGACATTTTTCATCATAAATGCGTCGTAAAAATAAGCAGGAGAACAAATTTGAAATTGACCCCACTTGTAAATAATTACCAAAATTTTTGAATGAAAAAAATAATTATAAAAAAATTTAGTTATTTTTCTGGAATAAAAATTAAAAAATTCTCGAATGAAAATAAATTTTTAAAAATTATTTTCATAGTTCAAGAATATTTCTCGCAAATTAATTTAATTTTTTTATTAGCGTATATTAATTATAAAATATTTGCCTTTATAATAAAAAATAAACAAATAAAAATCTAGACTTTAAAATAGCGATGTAAAGTTAAAAAATTGTTTACTAAAAAACGATAAAATTTAACTTAGAGCTCAGCGAAGCCGGCGATTGACGGCCGGTATTCAATAACGGACTGAATGGAAGGGGAACGGAATAATTAATTTCCTTATCCTCGGGGAGTCTTCGCCCAATACTATAATATAATATAATATAATATAATAAAATAGCATCTCGGTAGCCTGAAGAAAAACCACTAGTGGGTCAATTTATTCGAGCATCGAGTTGGTAAAGCAACCCCCGGGTGCTACCGCACCTAGTTCTCAACGCCCTGCCCAACAGCCTGATCTCCTACCGAGGTCGGGCATGCTCGGGTCACCAATGAGATGGGTCAATGCCTGACCTACATACTTTTAAAATCCACCCTCAACCCCCAACTCTTCAGCCATCTGTAATCCGTAATTTTTAGTAAGATCATTATTAATTATTATCATCATTAATGATTCCCGTCAAAACTCGTGAAAAAATTTCTCGATGCTGCCAATTTTCATATAAGTCCAGATTAAATTAAAAAGTAATGATAGATAAGCTCTCAGAGAGCCAAAACAATTTTTTTAAATTCATTTTAAAAGTTTAAAAGTTTTATGGATCTTAAAAAATTTAATTGCAATAAAAATAATAATATAAATAAGTATATTTAACAATTAATAATCATTTTTATTAGCATCATTAAATATGAGCTGAAAAAAAAAATTGATACAAAAAATTTATTAATTGACTTTTTAAGGAAAAAAAAAATTTTTTTTTAATCTATATTATCAAGAGAATAAACAAAATATTGTGGCCAGTGTATTCATATGATAAAATGGGTTTTTATGGTTAAATTTCGTATCGTTGAAAAAGTCTGGATCTGGAGTTGTGCCTTTT
This sequence comes from Cotesia typhae, assembly GCF_013202065.1. NCBI lineage: Eukaryota > Metazoa > Arthropoda > Insecta > Hymenoptera > Braconidae > Cotesia > Cotesia typhae. The sequence goes on along the minus strand of NW_027423774.1, from coordinate 5,185,291 downwards.
CATCGTTTCATATCATTATAATCAATAGTCAATTTATGATGATAAGTTTTTAGGCTGCATTCGAAAATTCTCTATCTCTTGATACATAATTAAGAAATGACATGGTATCTTGTGAACTATTGACATTTTTAAAGATATAAGCTCATCCCGATGTTGCACTCATCAGGAGCTTTCATTTGAGTACCCACATCAATCTTTCATATATTTTATATATTTATATATATTATATATATGTAAATATAAAAAATACTTCAAAAAAGCATGTGGGTACTCAAATAAAAGCTCTCGATGAGTGTAACATCGAGATGAGCTTGGATCTTTATTAAAATATATATTATATATATGTATATATGACAAATATATCAAAAATGCATGTGGGTACTCAAATGAAAGCTCTTAATGAGTGTAAGATCAAGATGAGCTTATATTCTTAAAAATGTCAATATTTAAGAAGTACAGTGCAATTTAACAAAAGTCATTATGTAATAAAGCAAAATTTTATTTATTTATAGTTCACAAGTCACGGCATTCACATAGTGACTGCAAGGTTGCTAGTTTTTTACTAGCATCACTATATATTAGTTAGTTGAAAAAAAAATTAATCTTAAAAATTTTTTAATTGATTTATAAAAAGAAAAAAAAATATTTTTTACAATAAAATAAGTTTTTTTAATTTTAAACAAATATTTAAAATGGTAACAAAGCTTTTTATCAGAAAATATTTTGGTTTATTTCTCCCCTTAAAAAAAATCAAAAGAGTAAAAATGCAAAACGAGGAAATTCAGAAGGCTCACTTGTAGGGTGAAACTTGGAGCAAGCACGTGTTAACACGAGAATCTTTGTTCGTGAACGCTGCCTCGAGGCCTAGAAACACAGACAGCACAGCGATCATTTGGCTCGAGTGTGTGGAAGTGGAAAAAGCAGCTCAGGAGAGAGATGAAGACAAAGAAGGGAGAGCAACCAGTTGAAAGGGCGGTAAAACCCCAAGTTAAAGTGACACAAAGGCTGCTTAAATCGCGTGTCGCGGTCGCGGGCCTAAGATTAAAAGGAGCCGGCAAACGCGCCCTTAGGGCGTGTAATTGGACAGCGTGAGACTCCAAATCTCTGCTGATGGAAAAATAACACTTTTCTGCTGTGAAAAATTTTGAATAGTTAATGTTAGTGCGGTAACAATGAAATAAAAATGAAACGCGGAGGGTGGGAGTGGGCGTGGCTCGCGAAATTCCGAGTATAACTCATGACACACAGGTGGCATTCCAGAAAATATCCCACTCAACACGGTCCAGTTGTGTATTGCATTGTTCGAGGCATTTTTCAGTTTATCCTTCCTGGAAAGGGATGATAGGTACTGGAGGTATTATTACTATTGTTCGCACGGCTCATTTTTCAGGTCGAACGTTCTTTGATTGGCTTAATTGATGCCTATTGGAGGAAAAAAATTTCTACATTCAAAAAAACAAAATTATCTTAGGGTAGTAAATTTTCCTATACTAAATCGCGTGAGAGAAAGAGAGACAGAGACAAATTTTGAATGTTTTTTATTCACAAATATTTTCATATTCTCTGAAATCATACACTGAAAAAAAAAAAAAAAAATACTTTTATTCACGTAACAATTTCTTAGTAAATAATTTGCTATCGAAAAAAACAATTATTTTTAAAAAAGAATAATTTAATTTCTCTTCTGATGAAATAAATGATTTATGAAAGGAATTCTTAAATTAAGAATGTAATTTTAAAGAATTTTATTAAATTAAATCAAGTAGAAAAAATTAACTTGATTTAAAAATTGTTTTTTAAATCAAAAGTTTTTTACTTTAATCAAATTAATTTTTTTTTAACATTAATTTTATATACTTATTTAAGAATTTATTTAATTAATTTATTACATTCTTATTTAAAAATTTATTTAAATAGTAATTTATTTAATAAATTTATTACATTTTTATTTAAAAATTTATTTAATTATTTTATTACATTTTTATTTAAAAATTTATTTAAGTACTAATTTGTTACATTCTTTTTTAAAAACTTATTTAAGTAGTAATTTATTTAATTAATTTATTACATTGTTATTTAATAATTATTTAAGAATTTTATAAAATTCTCCACATCAATCAATAAACTTTAAATTCCAAAAGTCAACATTGATTAACTTTGAGCAAAATTCATGCTCCTTTGATTGATAAAGGGCTCAAAGACAGAACAATCAATTAATCTGTCGTCGAGTGGACTGCATTACTCAGTCCACATAATACACTAGCGATAACCCAGCGAATCGATGATCAGTTGTGATTTCCGTTTACGTAGAGCGAGAGCGATATCGCCGAAGCAAGTGCGGGTGCCAGAGCAAGGACGTCCTGGTCTCATCACTAATCAAAAGACGAATTCCCAGGAGCCTTAGGCGTTGAGGGTTTGCAGACGGTCAATCAACGGTTCTTGGCCAGTTAATCAATTGATGCCTTAAAAGCTATCAGTCGGTCTGTCTATCAGTAGGATTGTCGTCCAACAGGAGCGATTCCTTACGCTGGCCTCGAGGTGTTGTCCTAATCCAAAGAGACTTTCAAATCCCTTCGCCTCGGACTGGATCCTATCCACTTCTCCACACGCTCATTAGGGGGCTTTATGGCCCGTCAAGAGCCACCTTACAGTCCCATGCGATTGCTCAGCCCGGAATAAGCTTGGCACAGTTTCAAGGTATTGTTAGCTCCCGATATTAACGAGTCAGCATTCGTGATGTACCATTCCGAAGAATATTTTTTCTTCTTTGTACTTTCTTGGATTTGTTTTCTTCTATTTTTTCCACCGAGGCTGCTGGCGTAAAGGACAAAGCGCCGAATTCTGATTTGATGCTCTAATTTTTCTAAAGCAGAGGATCACTTCTTTGAAATGAGACCAAAACCAAAATTTAATTTTTTTTAGCTTTAAAGTTATTAATTTCTGAAAATTAAGAATTTTTAATTGCAAGTTGTTAAGTTTATAATTTAATATCTTCGAAAATATTGGTTGTAGACCCTAACATTGAAGCTAAAGATCTAATCTTTCAAATGAGACCAAAAATAATCCTTAATTTTAATTAGGTCCAAAGTTATGAATTTTTAAAATTTTAAAATGATCTTGGTAAAAATCTAACATTTTGTCAAAAAAATTTTTTTCGATTTCAAAATTCAATAACTTCGAAAATATCGATAGTAGACCAATGTAATATAGATAAAATTTAAAGCTGAAGATCTCTTCTTTAAAATGAGACCTAAAGTGAAACTTAATTTTTATTGGGTGCAAAGTTATGAATTTTTGAAGTTTAGAAATTACGAATTGAAAGTATGATATTTTGTATAAAAAATTAAATCGATTTCAAAATTTAATATCTCTGAAAATATTGGTTGTAGATCCATAAAACAAAAACTAAAATTGAAGCTGAAGATCTAATCTTTCAAATGAGACCAAAAACAATCCTTAATTTTAATTAGATCCAAAGTTTTGAATTTTTAAAATTTAAAATTGATCTGGGTGAAAATCTAACATTTCGCCCAAAAAATTTTTTTCTATTTTAAAATTCAATAACTTCGAAAATTTAAATCGTAGCTCCCGATATTAACGAGTCACCATTCGTAATGTAGCATTCCTCAAACTATTTTCTTTTCTTCTTTGTACTTTCTTGTATTTCTTCCACCGAGACTGGTAACGTAAAGGACAATGCGCCAAATTTTGATTTGCTGCTCTAATTTTCGGATAGGTGAGTAGATGCTGGATTTTAAAGTCCCTTTAGTGGATGTAGATGTTGCTGAAAGTGATACAGTGGCAGCAAGGGAAAACAGAGAAGAAAGCGAAGAAGGGGAGGCTCAAGAGGGTGGCAGATATATAGATGGAGTATCCTCCAAACCGGCTGACCCAATTCTCCTTTCTTTCTCTCGTCGAGGCGCTTCATACCAGCCAGAAACTCCCCGATTTGTGAGCGAAGTTGATGCTGGTATCTGGATGCTCTGGGACAGATGCTGCTCTGTTCAATAGGAACATATCCAGCAGTGGCTCCTTTCTCGAATATTAATCCTAGCTTGTTCTCTTTATACAGAAATAAATAATGGTTCAAGTATTAAGTCAAGGATAAATATTTAAGATATTGGTCAGCTATCAGCCATCAGCGAACCTTTTTTCCAGGTTTTTTATAAGCCAAAAAAAAAAAAAAGGGAAAGCCCTCGTTCTATCTTTTTTTTGGCTCTTTTCTTGGCTTTGGGTTTTTTTCCGGCTGGCGTTCAAGATTGAAATGGGTAGGCTGTTTGCCGAGGGTTTTTGTACGTTATTGTGCAGGTCTAATTGGCACACTTGGAGGCTGCCTAGGAAATATCCTACTCTGTGGCGGTTCCAAAGCCCTTCAGTCGAGTGGTTGCCGCTTTTGTAAGACACGTATTTCCTGATGCTGTTTAGGCCAACTATTGTTTCGAGTAAACTTTAAGACTTTTGTTGGAGCTGGGGAGGTGTAATGTTAAATTTACGATTGCCTTTTTGCTCTTGCTGGATCATCAAACCGGCTTTGAGAATGTGATGACAGAAAAAAGGACCGATTTTTTTTTTTTTTTTTTTTTAATAAGGGTGAAAGCTTATGCGAAAAAAAATATCGTGAATTTATGCTTCCCGAGCTCGGGTTTTGCATTCGAGATGGTGGTCCATTTTTAGGATGACTTTTGAGTCTCTAAGCAGTTTCTTTTATATAATTCAGTAAATTTACTCGATAAAACCGATTCGATAGGTTGACATTTGGCAGAAATATTGTTCTCGGGAAAGTTTATCCGATGGTACTATTTATTTTAGATGTATACATATGTATACATAACATATATTCAGCGGATTTAATGTCAGGATAATTGGAATTTAACAAAATAAATATTTGGCAGAGTCTATAAGCAGGACTTGACCTATTTCTTCAGGCTAGACTATTGAACCGATTTAAAGATTCAAATTTGCGAAAATAACTGTAATTTTCTTGGTTAATTATTTACAGATAGATAGACTGAGGATTAATACATTAATCATAGATTTTGGTTGGTAAATATTTTTACATATCACTTTATGATATAAATTACAACAAATTAGCTACATATCCGACATTGTGTCGATTTTTCCACTTGTAATATTTTAGAACACTAAATTTGAGAATTTAGTTCCGAAGAATCCGCCAGGAGGCTACAGAGCAGCCTTTCTCGCATGTGGTGTTCGTTTTTTTAATATTTATTAGTCTGACACTGATAAAAAAATTTTGTTGTGTAACTTATGCAAGACAGAGAAAGCTCCATTGTTGCCGATTGTTTTGTTACAGTTTTCAGAACTTTAGCTCGATGTGTTGTTTCGATCTGTTTTTTTCCCCTTTCGAGCAATTCTATTACGGACAAAATAATTTACTCGTTTGTTAATTAATTACGTCTGTTATTTCCTACTAAAAATGTTACGATATTTTTTAATTTTTTTGTTATTAACGCGCCAATGAATTTACATAATTTTGCGGTCAATTGAATTTATACTTTGTGTTTACGATGGGTTTATTTATTGTCATTTTTTTACGCTCGTATGTTCGCTCGTTTGTGAAAGTTATCAATGAAAATAACGCTGATAGAAAAATCTGTTAATATTTAATAAGATTTGTTAATTGTTTATAAATTATTTTTTAACATCAGATAATTTAATTAATATTTTTTATCAGTTAATCAATCATTTATTAACAGTAAATTAATATTTGTTAATAGTTGAAAAATATTTATTAACAGCTCATTTTTATTTTTAACGACAGCCTTATTTTTTTCCGTAATTGGAAAATGCAATTGTCGCTTAAATTTAAATAAGTTAATGAATAATTCACTCAATTTTTGAATTCGTATACTACATTTCCATAGACTGTCTGAAAAATTTGAATTTTAAACTGGAAATTTGAATATTATGCAATTTCATTGATTTCCCCACAAGTTTTCAAAACTTCTTTTGTTCGCGCAACTTAAAAATTTTTTGAAAAGTTTTTCCGCACAATCTTTTTCATATTGTTTCGATAATTAAAATAATCTGACATTTTTTTTTAAAGACCATAAATCATAATACTAATAAATATTAAATAACCAAGAGAGTGAAAGATCCAGAGAGTTGTTTGTTACAAAGCTTGAATAAATTTCCAATAAAGTGTTAACTTAAACTTAATTGCCAGGGTAAATCCTCACGCAGAAGTTATCAAAGTTTAAATTTATACTGACACAACACACTACCCCAAAGTTATAATGAATAGAAATAGCATTAATACAATAATAATAATAATTATAATTCATGATTGAGATTGAGTGGTGAACAATATATCAACATTTTAAGGTTTAAATTTTTCATTCAAAGTGAATTAAAGACAATCTTTCGTTTAAATTAACAAAAAAAAAAAAAAAAAAATTCATTCTGACTATTTCTATTTAAAACTATTATAGAACTATCAATTATAAAATTTTTGGGACATTTTTCTAATTAAAACATCGATTAAAAATTTTCCAATTAAAATTAGCTTTAAAAATCTCCGATAGATGGCGCATGGTTGCTAAATCTTCCCGCTATAGGAGAATTAAATTTAAAATAACACTTTTTAACTATCTTATTTCATAACACAGCAACTGAAAAATGTTTTGGCTCAATTTTTTTTTTTTAATTGTTCAATTTTTTATCACTTACAGTAAAAAATTTAATATTAATTTTTATCTTTATATCTTTACAGTAAAAATCAATTTTTCTATTAATTTATTCTGATCTTCTTTTTTTATGGAAAATTTTAAACAATTTACTGTTTAAAAATGTGACAGTAATTATACTTTAATTTTTGTTTTAATAAAACTTGTCATTTGAAATTAATTATTACGGAATATTAAAAAATATATATGTAGCTAAAAATATTATTGATAATTTATTTTTGATTGTAAAATATTAAAGAACTATCAATTATAAAATTTTTGGGACATTTTTCTAATTAAAACATCGATTTGAAATTTTCCAATTGAAATTAGTTTTAAAAATCTCCGATAGATGGCGCATGGTTGCTAAATCTTCTCGCTACCGGAGAATTAAATTTTTAAATAGCTATAAATACTATTGATAATTTATTTTTGATTGTCAAATGAGGTCAATATAAAAATTGACCAAGTAAAACAATTTAATCATGGATTGATGCGATAATTTTTGAATATCTGGACTATTTCCGGAGCTTATTCACGATCCATAGATCAAACCAGAGAGATTAGCTTCTACGTTAAGTAACCATGTGTATTAGACAGATTTCTAAAGGGAAAGAGAGGGAAAAAGGGTAGCAAAAGCAAAAGCAATAGCCAAAGAGTTTGAGTTGGTACGGTGACCTGGTTACCCGGCGTGTATTTCAAGCTATCCACTGAATTTCTGTGTGGCATTTCCTCTACACTAACCAGCAGCCACCAACACACCGCCCACCCACCTATCAACCCTTTGCATATTCCCGTATTCAGGCTCAGGGAGTGTTTGTGTGTGGGTATGGCTATATCCTCTACACACATGTCTATGGATATAACATATAGCTATCTAACTCGAAACTGTTCCTTGAAGAGTTTTCCAGCACTCGCCGCACAATACCGCCGCAAAGGCGATTATCAATAGCAAGTCTCTCGCCGCCATCATACGGAATAGATATACACTTTTTGCAACGGTGTGGGGCTCACAATCCGGTAAATCTTTGCTTGCTTCTGGTCATACTACTGGAAAACTACCAAAGATAAGTTTCTAGGGAATTATGTTCACTTTCGAGGGAGTAAATTTGAGGATTGGAAAGTCGAAAACAGAAAAATAAAGTCTGAGGTTCGAAATTCGATATCTCTGAAGATATCGGATAAAGACCAATATAACACAAATGGAATTTGAAGCTGAAGATCTCTTCTTTGAAATGAGACCAAAAATAATCCTTAATTTTAATTAGGTCCAAAGTTTTGAATTTTTTTAATTTAAAAATGATCATAAAAATTTAACATTTCGCCCAAAAAATTTTTTTCGATTTTAAAATTCAATAACTTCGAAAATATGAATCGTAGACTATCAAAATAAAAACAAAAATTGAAGTTAAAGACCTGATCTTTAAAATGAGTCCAAATTAAATTTTTAACTCTCGTTAATTTAAAAGTTACGACTAATCAAAGTTGAAAATCATCTTCAAATAGACTTCCATATATCAAAAATTTTCAAAAAAAAAAAATTCATTTTTACAAACTCTTATCAGTACTCTCAATGAGTATTACAATTGCACCTAGCTCCCACAATAGACCATAGAATTCAACTGATGCTTCAAGTATCGACTGCTAATATTCCAGCAGCTATTGGCGCTTGGAAATTATTATATTTATATTTTTATCACAGCCTTTAATATTTTTACCGTGATTTACTTTTTTCAATATCTATAAACGCGAAACAGATTTTTAATAATCGGCCAAGCGAAATAGGTAGAGAAGAATTTCAATAGTAGTAATAACAACAATATTCACAATAATGATAATAATAACAATAATAAATCTGAGCGCTCGACTGTGATTTCTTATCCTGGTAGCAGTTCCTTCTTGGGGTAGTGTCGTTAGTAGGTTTCGCGACAAAATTTTCACTGGAGTATTTTTTATTTTTGTCAGGGAAATCTGTTGTGAAATTCTCGACGGAAGACGAATAAAATCAAATAAAAAAAAAAAAAGGGAATGCAAGTAGACCTGGATGAAGACGAAGATCGAGACGAATAAAATGGAGGGCTCGTGGGAATCGGAACGTGAATGCATGATGTGTGGTGGAAAATTCTTGCCTATGCTGGCGCCCAATAAACATCTTTGTGTGCATTTGTGTATGGGCGGATGAGTAAGGCAGATATTTGCTCGGCGGAAAACTGAGGAAGGAATATTTAAAGCTTCGTGACATCTTTGTGCTGGAATAGATGTCTCTTTCATTAGACACAAAAGTTGTTGAAGTGAAAAAATACAGGTTAAGGATGCTTTTCCCTCACTAACATCATTATACCGCTTTTTGTATAAATATTTCAGTTTACTTTTCTATATACTATTTTATTTTGTCATTATTATTACTGTTCTTACTTTTTCGAGTGGTTTTTCCCAAGATTAAAGTTACAATACAAACATTATGTTTATTCAAACCACTCGGGTTTAAATGCTACATTTTTAAAATTTGTTTTCTCTGCATCAAGCTTTCGACAACCACTAAATCCTATTTAAACATGCTTTTTCAAATAATGATATTAATTTATTGCCAGATAAATCTCAGACCGCCCATTTCATGCTTTTTAAACTTCAAACTCCTACAAGTTACTTTTTTTACACAAAGTTCAACATTATAGCACAGTAATATCATTAGTAAAGTATATTATAGTATATTTAGTCTAAGTAAAGTCGCGCGCATGCGTAATTTATAGCTTATGTGTTTTCTGTACGATGGTAAATGGAATTACAACTATGTTTTATTATTTTTTTAATTTTCAATTAAGATAGAAGCATCAATTATTGACATGAGACATTACTAAGATTACAATTTTTTATTTCATAGTTAAAAAAAAGATTGTTTAATTTTTTAAAAATTTTTTCTGGTCTCTTGAGTCGTGACTGCGCTATTTCTGATCTACTGTCAATTTGCTTCACCTATTACTATCCTGAATTTTTAAAATTGTCAATTTTTATTAGCTTGATCTGAGAGAAAAATTCTTGAGATAAGTAGAAATAATTGAGCTCAGAAAATTTTATTATTTTAAGAATTTTTCCACTTGATTTTTAAATTATAAAACACTCTAATATAATTTTTTACTTAAAGTTTATGTTTATTTTTTTCTAATTATCAATTAAGATAGAAGCGCCAATTATTAACACCAAGAGATATGGCCAGGATTACAATTATTTTATCATATTTATCATAAAGATTGTTTAATTTTTAAAAAAATTGTATTAATAAGTCTTTTGCCTGTAAAATGACTGTTTTTTAATTACACTTTCTCAAATAAAATAATTTATTTCGACTGATAAAGTAAATCACCCGGATACACCAATCATTTAAAGACTGACCAAATCAACTGATCTAATTAGTGACAAACTGTTGTGCCAATTATTCACATCCATTGCTTTAAAATTAATAACCATTTAATTGATTGTAAATATCTAATATTATTTATTTTTCATACTTTATTTATTTATAAAAAAGAAAATAAAATCTGAATAGATGAAAAAAATAATTAAAAATTAGCGTTTTTAAAAGAGTCCTTGTTTGACCAAAATAGTTAAGGAATTTAAAGCTCACGAGCTGTTTCAATAACCTCCAGTAAACTTTGTTTTTTTTTTATTAATCAATATTTAAAATTTTTCACTACTATTAATTTTATTTTAATTCTCTAACTTATAAATATTGTTTTTAATATCGTAAGTAATGAAATAAATCTTTAAATAACATAAAGTGTCAATACGCGCTTTTTACCTTCAAATAGTTATTGTAAAAGTTTCAAATTTTTTTATTATAAATTTCATGAAAGATAACATAAAATTGTTGATAATTAAAAATAATTTTTTGCTTTTTAAATTGAATTTTCTATTTTACTTTTTAAAACTAATTTTAATTTCACACTTGAAATAACAGTGCGATCGCAGGGAAATATTTAATATTTAATATTCCCCAGTGTTTATATTTGAACTTATTTACCATCCACACATAATACCTCGAAAATAATTAAACTGCAAAATTAATGTATATTCCTGTTAATTAAAAAAGTAACATAAGAAAATAAAATTCCAAAGTACACAAATGAATCCTTTCATTCTCATGAAATTAATTTCCATTAAAGCTTATTCCTTTTTCAAACGACTTAACTTTCTATTCAACAATCATGCCAATTTACTTCCCGAGAAAAATTTAATAAAAGAATTATAAAATAAAATAAAAAAAAAATAGACATTTTTTTATAGACATTTATAAGTTTAACAATAAAAAGTCATTTTATAAAAATGAAAAATAATCTATTCGTTAACTATATTTTACGTTTCTCTCTTATTGCCAGAGATTCTCTGACCCCGTATCATAAAAGTTCTCGTGCTTATATATATATATATATACATTGAATCGAGACTGGTAAAATACGCTTAGCGATAGAAACGATCTCGTAAAGTCTGATTGGAGTCGATGGCATACAATATATTGAAGCTTTAAGCGCTAGACGTTGAAATAGAAAAAGCACCGAGAGAGCATTAAAAATATAAAAATAAAAATAATAATAAAAAAAATTATCATTGATTGGGAAATTATTGAGCTGATAGGATTTTGTGCGTTGCTGTTGGCTCTTTCTATTCGCGTGTTAATTAAAATATTCAAAAAAGGAAAAGAAAAGAGCAACAGTCACATATTTACATAAAAAATTCAATAGTAAAATTTACTTAGATTTTGGTTAATTTTTAGTTTTTTAAATGGTCCATCGGAACTCGGGACGTAACATCAAACATTACCGAATATAAGGTTGAAAAATTTAAAACTTAATATTGAAAAAAATTATTTTTAGTAAAAAATAACACTTACTAATCAATAATTATACTTTCGTTATTTATCGTTGCATTTTAAATTTACTATTTTTCTTTGAAAATGTTGACCAGCTATATTAAAATCTAAAATTCTTACTTTAAAAATTTAGTAACAATTTTTTGATATTTTTTACATAACATACAATCATTTTTTACACCTAAAATAATAAACATTAAATTAATTATTACATTTTTTGTTCAAAATTATTTTATTAATTCAATTTTTTTTGGATAGAAAAAAGAAGAATTTTATCGTTCGATTTTTTATTTATTTATTTAATTTATTTACATATTTAAAATAATTCAAGCTTACACGAAAAGAACAAGACGAGAGTGGATATCATCCCAGATTATACTCAGTGATATCTGTGGCGAAAAATTTTTTCAGACAGTAGCTAGTATAATCCAGATTATACTGGGTGATATCTGGATTATACTAGCTACTATCTGAAATTTTTTTTTACCGGTATAATCTGGGATGATATCCCAGATTATACCGGTCATGTTGTTCTTTCCTTGTGCTTTATATAATTTTATATTTTTTAATAATTTTAGTAGAAAAATTAATAAATTTTTGTCTAAGTAAATTTTACTTGATTTAAGATTTTTTTTTGCAGAATATAATTGTATAATAATTCAATTGTTACTTGTGTGTAAAAAATGTTATAAATAAACGATTGAAATCACAATTTAACTATTTTAAATAAAATTTATCAATTTTTCGTTTATAAATTCATTATTATTTATAACAGTTTAGTATTTGGTATATTTATAAAATATTTATATGAATGTATGTGGTATTCCCACGGTAGTCGCCATGTTGTGAAGCAAGTAGTACACAACAGAGTGGATTCCCAGCCAGCAACCACCGTGAAATTTAGCGAGCGAGTTATACTACTAGAGGGTTATATACATTCAAATAATGTCGCGACAATGGTGCGCCCTTTATCGACCGATGGAGAAGAGCCAGGCTCTACTATACTGCTCGAGTTTCCTCTCTCTCTCTCTCTCTCTCTCTCTCTCTCTCTCTCTCGCTCTCTCTCTCTCTCTCCTGTCCTTTTTCATCTTGCTGACTCTTTGCTGATGTCCTATCCCATTAGTTAGATACTGTCTGCTCTACACAAAATCATGGTACACCACACACATGTGTATTGTAATGGAGAGTGATAGTGATAGTGATAGTGAGAGAGAAAGATATCTAATGGTAAATGCTGCACCCAGGTGAGGTGTACCGCCGCAATGCCGGACACATTGGCTGGTCATTGAGCTGAAGGACGTAATGACGATGAGATAAGATACCAGATTAAATGTTGTCATCCTAATCGGCAATTATTTATCTGCTTCTGCTGTCAGGGGCCATTCAATTCCATCATTTTGTGAAACATTACTCGGTTGAGGATAAATTTGTGGCATTTTATGGATCTAGGAGTGTTTTTACAGGATTTCAATCTCTTTAGTAATTATTTAAGAGCTTTTGATGTTAAGACACTTACATTAATCGTATTTCATGCTTAATTTTACTTAAAAAGAAAACTTAGTGACTAGAAATAATTTAATTTATTATTTTTAAACTCTTAATAAGATTCTTTAGGAATAAACACTAAATTTATTAATAGTTAAAAAATAATTTATTAACAATTGATAAATATCTAGCTTACAATATAACATTAATAATTTTTACCATAAAATAAATTATTCTGTAATCCATTATTTATTTTATTTGTTAGATTTTTTTAATAAAAAAACTACTAGCTTAACTGATCTATTGAATTTTTTTATCTATTCTAATGATAGAGTTTCAACACTTACTTTTTATTCATGGGCCTAAATGAATGTTTATTAACAGTTCAAAAATATTTATCAACAGTCAAAAAATATTTATTAACAGTTAATAAATTGTGTTTAACAAAAAATTTAATAGCTGTTGATAAATATTTTTCAACTATTAATAAATATTAATTAACTGTTAATAAATTTTATTTAATAAATGATTGATTAACTGATAAAAATATTAATTAAATTATCTGATGTTAAAAATAATTTACAAAAATTAACAAATCTTATTAAATATTAACAGATTTTTCTATCAGCGTTATTTTTTTTGATAACTTTCACAAACGAGCGAACATACGAGCGTAAAAAAATGACAATAAACAAACCCATCGTAAACACAAAGTATAAATTCAATTGACCGCAAAATTATGTAAATTCATTGGCGCGTTAATAACAAAAAAATTAAAAAATATCGTAACATTTTTAGTAGGAAATAACAGACGTAATTAATTAACAAACGAGTAAATTATTTTGTCCGTAATAGAATTGCTCGAAAGGGGAAAAAAACAGATCGAAACAACACATCGAGCTAAAGTTCTGAAAACTGTAACAAAACAATCGGCAACAATGGAGCTTTCTCTGTCTTGCATAAGTTACACAACAAAATTTTTTTATCAGTGTCAGACTAATAAATATTAAAAAAGCGAACACCACATGCGAGAAAGGCCACTCTGTAGCCACCTGGCGGATTCTTCGGAACTAAATTTTCAAATTTCGTGTTCTAAAATATTACAAGTGGAAAAATCGACACAATGTCGGACATTCGGCTAGTAGACGCTATCACCAGAGTTCTTGACTGAAGGAAGATGATAAAGTTGACCTAGAGGTAGGGCTCGGGCTCGGTAGCAGCTATTGCTTGGCATATTGACCGCTGACGAATCGATAAACTACTAAACGACGTTCTCGTACTTTCAATGGAGCCCGGCAGTGAGACCTCGATAGTTTGCTCCTATAAATTGCTATTTCGAACTCCTCCTGTAAACACGTCTCATGCATTGGGAGCTGTGGTGTACGTCTACTTCCTCACATTTATAAATATAGTTCCGCGAATACGAAAACGTCGGTAGAAATTTAATATGGGTAGAGAGATGGAGTGAGTTTATGCGATATAATCTTACGCTCGAGTGGCGATCAGACTTGTATCGTAGGAAGGTAGGTTGGTTGGTTGGTTGGTTGGCTGGTTGGTGGTTTGGTGTCCCCTTGAGGCAACTATTGCACACCATATCACACCGCAAGTATTATATTATATTATATTATATTATATTATATTATGTTATGTTATATATATACAGAGCTAGACTACTGACTTTTACTACTACTTTCAGCGGAGGAATGTATCTTCCTATATTATACGTGGCACCCATACGCAAGCTCAATCACTAAAGACGATGACGACACCATGTTTTCCGCCTGGTGTCATACTCTCTCGTGCACACTCACTCAGTTACGGTTCATTTCGTCTCAATGAGTTTTTGCTGGCAGTAATATGATGACTTCTGTGTCAAGATGTTAGACACCAATAAATAATAACAATAATTATAATAATAACAACGGAGAAGCTCCGGAGTATCGAAAATTGTATGATAACTCTCTGATGCGGAAATCGGAATTGAGTAATCCAACAATTTATTACTCAACTCTGAGAAGTATTAAGTAGTTTCGAGATGCTTTCAAATTTCGATTTCAAACTTTGGAGAGTGCAAACGGAATATCTGATTGAGGGTATTAGTAATTATGATTTGAATATGTTTTTATCATTATCCTTTCATGTTAATCAAAGTAATTTCAAATCTTTTGCTAAGGTTATAAACTTTGATAGATCATAAATTTGAATCTAATCAAAATTAAGTTTCGTTTTTGGTCTTATTTTAAAGAAGAAGTCTTTAGCTTCAAATTTTATTTCTATATTAATAGTCTACGATTGATATCTTTGGAGATATTAAATTTTGAAACCAAAAAATTTTATCAGACAAAATTAAAAAATTTCAATTTTTGATTTTCAGACTTTAAAAATTTCTAATTCTTAAACTAACAAAAATTAAGCTTCGTTTTTGGTCTTATCTTAAAGAAGAGCTCTTTAGCTTCAAATTTTATTTTTGTTTTATTGGCCTAAAGTCAATATCTTCGGAGATATAGAATTTAGAAAACAACAACTTTCATCCTCTAAAATAACAAACTTTCATTTATAAATTATTTCCAAACTTCAAAAATTCATAACCTTGCACCGAATCAAAATAAAAAATTCTTTTCGGTCCCATTCTGAAGATCATCTCTCCAGCTTCAAATTTAATTGGTGTTTAATTAGTCTCGAACCACTATATCCAAAGATACAAAATTCCAAAACCTAGCATTAACATTAACTAATGCTATAAAATATTAATTACATAAAACAA
The DNA here is from genome assembly GCF_013202065.1 of Cotesia typhae. Lineage (NCBI taxonomy): Eukaryota > Metazoa > Arthropoda > Insecta > Hymenoptera > Braconidae > Cotesia > Cotesia typhae. Next base: position 5,169,492 of record NW_027423774.1, on the reverse strand, counting down.
CTTCCTAGTTGGAGGTAAAACCGCTAAAAAATTAGAACCTCGTTCTAAGAGCCGTTAAATTAAAATAGAGCTAAAAGTCAGAGCGTATGAGCGAATAAATATAAGATGACGCGGTTGGTATTAACTTGTGTTGCCAGCAATTTAGGATCAGACGCATGAAAACGTCTGTCTAGCCTACCAGCAGACACTTGTTTCAGTCTCTTGTGTTCATCTTGTCTCTTCATCCAGTAACTTGTCTTCTATACATCCACCGGATCCTGGAGCCTAGCTCACTGAAATATGTTTATTTATATTAAGCTCAGCGTGTACCAGTCGTAGCACTCACTCTTGCCTATACACTGGGAACAACATTTGCATAGCTCAACAAAACTCTCAAGATCCCAGCTCCGACTATTAACTCAAGTGGAATTTTCTCTGGGCTTTTCCATTACCTTAGTTTATATTTCTCGCGCTTTTATACTTTTTCCATTCAGTGCCGCCTCGAGTTTCGGCTGGCTTACACACTCTTAACCAGCACTAATAGTCACGGCCTTGCTACTATTTCTTTTTTATTAGTACCAGTCTTAGCCTTGCTCAAGCAAACCCATCCAGCCTAAGGCGGTTCTATTTTTTCCAGCTCCCTTTTATTTATCATCCTCCGCTCATGACTTGCTAATTTTTTTATTCTCCCTCGTCCATTCTGGACAGCAACTAAACCGTTTGTTGAGCTTTTCCGTGGACCAGTTTCGACTCACTGGTAAAAGCCCACGCGGAATGCTTTTAAGGACAAAGTCAACTATCTTCTACTCGGCTTCTCTAGTTCTGCGGGGTTTAAAATCCTGGGTACCCGCTGAATCGACACTCGGGTCAGTTCCGAAGATTCCTTGGTTGAGCAACAATTGGTTCGATTTTAGCCAAATGTTTTCAATTTCAAACATTTTTCATAAAACAAGAAAATTAATTTTGCAGTTTAATTATTTTCGAGGTATTATGTGTGGATGGTAAATAAGTTCAAATATAAACACTGGGGAATATTAAATATTAAATATTTCCCTGCGATCGCACTGTTATTTCAAGTGTGAAATTAAAATTAGTTTTAAAAAGTAAAATAGAAAATTCAATTTAAAAAGCAAAAAATTATTTTTAATTATCAACAATTTTATGTTATCTTTCATGAAATTTATAATAAAAAAATTTGAAACTTTTACAATAACTATTTGAAGGTAAAAAGCGCGTATTGACACTTTATGTTATTTAAAGATTTATTTCATTACTTACGATATTAAAAACAATATTTATAAGTTAGAGAATTAAAATAAAATTAATAGTAGTGAAAAATTTTAAATATTGATTAATAAAAAAAAAAACAAAGTTTACTGGAGGTTATTGAAACAGCTCGTGAGCTTTAAATTCCTTAACTATTTTGGTCAAACAAGGACTCTTTTAAAAACGCTAATTTTTAATTATTTTTTTCATCTATTCAGATTTTATTTTCTTTTTTATAAATAAATAAAGTATGAAAAATAAATAATATTAGATATTTACAATCAATTAAATGGTTATTAATTTTAAAGCAATGGATGTGAATAATTGGCACAACAGTTTGTCACTAATTAGATCAGTTGATTTGGTCAGTCTTTAAATGATTGGTGTATCCGGGTGATTTACTTTATCAGTCGAAATAAATTATTTTATTTGAGAAAGTGTAATTAAAAAACAGTCATTTTACAGGCAAAAGACTTATTAATACAATTTTTTTAAAAATTAAACAATCTTTATGATAAATATGATAAAATAATTGTAATCCTGGCCATATCTCTTGGTGTTAATAATTGGCGCTTCTATCTTAATTGATAATTAGAAAAAAATAAACATAAACTTTAAGTAAAAAATTATATTAGAGTGTTTTATAATTTAAAAATCAAGTGGAAAAATTCTTAAAATAATAAAATTTTCTGAGCTCAATTATTTCTACTTATCTCAAGAATTTTTCTCTCAGATCAAGCTAATAAAAATTGACAATTTTAAAAATTCAGGATAGTAATAGGTGAAGCAAATTGACAGCAGATCAGAAATAGCGCAGTCACAACTCAAGAGACCAGAAAACGCAGCTACTAAGTAAGGACTCGAAAGGGTGTCGTGTGGCATGACAGGACCTTTTAGACACTTTATGCGCCAGCATTATCAAGCGCTTATCGATACATAGGTATATATTTTTATAAATGGTAATGTGGAGTAAGTTACCGGGCGTAAATATAAATATCGACTCAACACTCCCTGGAGCAATGTAAACTTGAGAAAATATGTTTCTTTTTAAAACATGGCTGAGGGTGAAGGCATCTTGGTTTATTTTTGCCCGAGTTCCGTTTAAGTAACTGCTTGAAAGCTGTCATTTTTAGAGATTAGTGAAGACTTATTTTACTCAAGGAATTTTTAGGAACAAGTTTAAGAGTAGGAAAGTTTATATAATTTTTTCGACTCGAATAAGTTGGTAATTCTGACGATTAATTTTGGAGTTATCGGGATTTGCATCGGGAAATTCTACTCTTGGTGGACGTAATTTTTTCTTAATTCAAATTATTATAAATACTTGATACAATAAATTTTTATATTTGATCAAAATTTTTAGATACTTTAGGGAAGTAGCACCACCTACTTCAGATAAGAAAAAAATTTTCTCAACTTGAGAAAATTTTTCTCTTGAATATTTGATACCGATTTTATACTACTTTAGCGTGCAATTTTACATATTGAATGAAAAAAAAGATTCAATATTATTTGACCTTCCAATTTGACATGTTAGTCAATAAAAATATTAATGAAAATTTACTATCGAGATATTTAATTTTTGGAGCAAGAGAGAAATTTTCTCAAGGGAAGAAAATTTACTTCTATCAAGAACTAAATTTTTTGAACCAAGAGGCTAAATTTTCTCAAAACAAGAAGATTCTCTTGACTTAATTAAATTTTTTTCGATCAAGGTACGTATTTCTTAAAGCAAGAAAATTAATTTTGTTCGAATAAGTGAAATTTCTTGTGTCAAAAAAAAATTTTTTTTTCGCTCAAGAAAATAATTAGGAAGAAAAATATTTTTTTCTGTGCGGGGATATTTTGTCGGAGGATCAATTATCACGAAACCATATCATTTGTCTCCAGAATAAAAAATTATAAAGTAAAATTTATTAATTTTATTAATATGCTGGTAAAATATTGAATATTAATAATGATGTTTAATGTGTGGTTGAATTTAGTTTGATAATAAGCATTCATGAAATTTATTTTTGAATGATCTATAATTACCGATTTTCAATGAAACACCGGCGAGTTCTTAACCCAATTTATAATGACTAACGATATTACAAACTCGGGTGAAAATATCGGTAGTTATGATGAAAGGTAATTAACTTTGTAAACTCAATAGAAATAATTTATTATTGGAGATTCGAGGTGGGCTGTTACGAAAATCAATAAAATAATAATCAATAATATAATAATTTATTTTTCGATATTCCTGTTAATTAAATTTCCAATTGTACAAATTATATCATTGTAAAATTTTTATACAATAATTGTTAAATTTATTTTTGGACATTTTTATTGAAAAGAAAAAATGATTGTTATTATCAAATGAAAAGGAATTTACATTTGGCTGATTGAATTATCTGTATTGATAAATTTCAATTGACATGTCGATATCGTATGACTGGTGGACAACCCGTATAGAAACAGAGTAAAGGGACAAGCAAAATAATGTAATCGTTTATCCCCTAAAATTAATCGAGCTTGGCTAATCGAATTACAATTCGCTGCTGATCAGTGAAACGGATTTATTCAGCAGTTGCCACGCGCAACTCTGTAATCACCTCTAATAATTTATAAACTTAATGGTAATTATATTTAATGTCTACAGCTGCTGTTTCCTGTCTTTCCCACAAGCTTTAGACATTAATCCTTACCCATTTATTTTAATATTAATTTTATTATTTTTATTTAATAAATACATATTACCCATCTTGTTCATTCATTTTTTTACTTAAAAATTTATTAACATTGTCTCGTTATTTTGTAATTGATAAAAGATAAAATAATTCATAAAAAATTGGACAGATGGAATCAGCGAGAGATAAAATATTAAAAAAACGTCCGGTGACAGTCATCTAACCTCGATAAGAAATTTAGTGTTTACTTTTTTGCATCAACCGCGTATAATAATTCCTCGGTACGTGTTTTTTAACTTGTTTTATGTCTTTAATGATTGAGGTAGAAAAGAAATTTGGCGCCTGCCCGAATAAAATACCAACCGCTGGACTGCTTCCAACTCCCGACTCGTCGACCTGTTTTTTTAAAAATATTTTTTACTGTATATATTTTTCCAATTATTTTAATGCGATACTGTAATAAATATCGAGTCGATCATCTTTTTAAACTTATCGTGGTTTTATCAATAAATATTCGTATTGCTCGACACAAAATTCTTTTCATGTTATTATTAATATTCAAATACTTCAATGAAAAAAATTCAATAATAATCATAATTTTCAAAATAAAATATTATTATTACATAATTAAAAAATTACCTTATATCTTGAGAACTATTGACACTTTTAAAAATATAAACTCATCCTGACATTACACTTATTAAAACCTTTCATTTGAGTACCCACATCAATTTTTCATATATTTTATATATTTATATATATTATATATATGTATATATGAAAAATATACGAAAATGCATGTGGGTACTCAAATGAAAGCTGTTGATGAGTGTAACATCGGAATGAGCTTATCCTTATATAAAATTGAGATGAAATGTATGTGACATCAAACTATTCGTAACGTGATTGGTCGAATATATCATGAGCATAAAAATATATGTAAACGCTATAGTAAGGCGCGCGCTTGCGCGCGCAAATTTGAATTCTAGTATCTTTAAAAACGTCAATAGTTAAGAAAGTACAGTGCAATTTAACAAATTATTTAATAAAGCGTTATTATTTAATAAAGCAAAATTTTATTTATTTTTAGTTCACAAGTCACGGCAGTCACATTGTAACTGCAAGGCTGCTAGTATTATTAACAAAAATTAAAATTGATAATAATAATAATAATAATAATAATAATAATAATAATAATAAAAGTTATATAAATGTTAAAACTATAATTGAACGAGAGTATTTTTTTTTTTTTTCAAGTTTTAAAAGTACGTGAGAATTCCATGATGCTCAATTAACTTGCTAATTTAAATGACTTTCCAAATACGCTAAAATAACAAATGAAATAACGAATGGATATTTTCAAAGTTCTGTTATAGATATTTGCATTAATGCGTATGCTAATTCTCCAGCTCGGCTATAAAAAAAAAAAAAAAAAAAAATCTGTTTTAATTTAATATAAAAAAAATTGTCTCACTGAAACAAATACCCGGACTAATTTTATTGATAATAAAATATTAAAATTCAATAATAATATTTATCACTACAATTAAACTAAATAAAAATTGAATGGATTGATGACTAATATTAAAAATGGAAACGTACTCGGAAAAAAAAACGAGATAAATACCTTGAGGAAATATATACCCTGCGGTATTCCAGCATTACAAAAAGAAAAAAAGAAATAAATAAAAGGTAAAAAATGAGCAAATACACTTTCATTGGTGATCGATGGTAACTGGAGAGCCTTTGATCATACATAGATACTTGCATAAATGGCGCAGAGAAACGTCGATGGGAGTGGTGCTTTGATCGCCGATAAAATTGAAATGAATTACTACGATCCAATAACCTCTACTGCGTTATTCTCAGACTGGCATGTCTCTCTATTTCCATACGACATCGAATATTCACTAGCCTATAACCCGCTCTATTGTAAACTGTTAAATTAAATCTACACTCGACAATAAAATCACCTGCTTTCCCACCCGCTTACTCTTCTATTGTCATCCCTGTTTTTCTCACGTCCAAGGAGCAAATCGGCAATTACTACTTCACCAAAAATCAATACGGCCCACGACGGATATAAACTCTTTTCTTTATTCATCTAATTATAAAAATTAATAAGTATATTTTCAATATTGTGAGTTAATTTTTGAAATCACAACTCGAATATTTTTACTCCACGCTCATTGAATATTCCAGTATTTAAAGAAATATTTAGCTTCAATCTATTGGTTGGAGGTTTTATTGCGACGATAAAATCTCCATTTAAATCCGAAGTATCTTAAGAATTACTCCGACGTTTAATTAATATACTATTTTTCTCATAATCGACGCAATGCACTTAAAAACTTCCGGTAATGAATATTTCAATATGAACAATATGAAAATTACTGTTTTTAAATTTACAAGTCAAATTCCAACTCGAGTATGGAGATAGACCTTTTTTGTTGGAAATTCAATACTCTAAGGTACCGGCGGGTAACAAAGCCTAGCTAAGGGAGATTTTTAAAAAAATCGAAAATATTGCATTTAATTACTGCAATGTATCATTGATTTTTAAATTAATACATTAGCCATTAAATATAATGGAGTAATGGTAATTTTCACCATAAACAAACACAAAATTAAATTTTTTCAAAAACCTTGCGAATAAGCCTCATTTTACTACGATAGGGTAATAAGGCCTACGGGTTATACATACTGGAAATAGTTATACTATACTTGATAAAATTGGTATTAGAGATCAATCATCACTTAAATTGAGCAACAATACTTTTTAAGATGTTGATAAAATTTAGAACAATGATTTTAAATTTTTAAATATAAAATTGTAAAAAATGTTTACCATTGACTCAAATCGTTTTTTAAGAATTCTTCTGCGCTACTTTAGCATATGATGGATGATGAAATATAGAAGACAAGGAACGTTGTATCGGGACTCTATAAACTTGTAACGACATTTCTATGCTAAACGCTTCTACTAGAGAAGTCTGTAGCGGAAGCGGTTATTTTAAATATCATTTCTACCACTTAGATCTTATTACCTGACAGGCCTTATCACCCGGGGGTACCTTAGTTTAAAAGTTATCTCCAAAAAAACTTAAAAAATCATTTACTTGGTTTTTATTTTTAAATATTTTTGAAACGTCTCGGCAGATTGTCTTCAAAATTAACTTTTAATTTTGGCAATTATTACTTTACAAAACAGAAAATCAAAATATACCTAAAAAATTTTTCTTGTAATTTTTTAGTGTATTTTCTTATATTATTATTATTATTATTATTATTTTTTTGTGAAGAAAATTGAGTTTGTAAGCTTAAATCACTAGTAGCAGAAAAATACCAAATAATTGATGACCAATCACAAAAAAAAAAAACTTTGAAATGTTCTCCAAAGAATCTCCCTAAAATTTCTTTTAAAAAAATCGACTGTCAATTTTTACAATAGTTGAATTGTAAAGTTTACAAATACACGATGTATAATTTGCTCTATATTATTCGACTTTTTAAGGTTCTTGCTAGCCTTGTTTGTTGCATAAAATTATAATAGTAGATCGTAAAAATTATTAAATGAGAAGTATAGTCCACCGTTACTATTTAATTTAATAAAAATTACGATAGTGAAATTGTAAAAATTCCTTCAATTTTCTTTCCGTGTAGCCAGTATTTCAAATTCTCAGATCACCCAAAATCAAAAGGACAACTAGTGATTATTTTCAAAAACTTAAAATTAAAAATAAAAATTGTCTTTTAAATTTTCGAGATACAAAAAAAAATCATAAAAGACCTTTTTTTGCATAGAATTAAATTTTCTACAAAAATATATCTTATATTTCAGCGAAAATATCAATTTGGATAAATAGTTCAAGTGTTAGTCTATTTTTTTTTTCTCTAGAATTAAAAATTAAAAGATGAAATTTTTATGCACCAGTGAGTGGTCTCCACACATGACATATAATCCATCGGCGTATATACGAAGCTTATATACGTCGCAATATAAAAGTTTAACGTACCGTCAGACTTTTAAATTAAGAATTTAAAGTTATACTTTTAGAAATTCGAAATTTAGTTCTGGAGATGTTACTAAATAAAAATGAAACGGTGTGAAAGTTTACGAAAAATCTATACAACTATATATTTATATATATATTTATTTATCATTTCTTTGAATATAAGTCAAGCAAAAAGTAATACGTAACTGTAAAGTGAAGTTGTCTGTTAAATTAGCAATTATTACCCTGAAAAGTTCAAGTTCTAGAATTATTACAAACAACTTCACTTAATGCAAGATCAATCGCCGAGGGAATTGTCAGTTTGTATACCAATTACAAGTGAGAACTTGCGTTATGAATAAATGATACACAACAACTGTCAGTTCCGACTTGCAGACCAGAAATTACTCCAAAATTGGCAAAGAATCCCGCAGCTCTCTCTTGAGAGCTTCTGTAATGGTAAATAAGTCTACTCCGGGCTTGATGCTCGGCGTCAGAAGAAAGAAGAATAAAAAAAGAATAAAAACCCAGACCGGATTTTAGATTAATCATTCGCTAGGAAGAAATCATAACTATAATAACAAACTTTTAGTTTCAATGGATACTTTGGTTAATTTATTTCTTCAGATTCAACGCTTTACTTTGCTTTTAATTAATTTTGAACTTTTGTTTGTCATTTCATAATTTATTTAGAGAGTAATAAATTCGTTTTCGTCGTCCTTTATTTTAATTATTTTAAATTAACGCCAATAGAAATTTATAAAAGAATTTTTTGGCGCTCTGCCGAAAAAGTTACAAAAAATTTCTGTCTCAGAAAAAAAAAGTCAATGAACTTGGATTAAAATTTTTTTAAGAATATTTTTAAAATATTAATTGTAAAATCGATTATATAATACATTAAGTATGCATTTAATCGCGGAATCAAATTCTTTGGTAGTAAAAATAAATATAAATTAATAATAAAAAAAAAAAAAAACCGCGGTAATGACGATAAATTTGTGTGAGAAAAAGGGTTTAATAAATTGTAGTAAATAAATTTTACTGTCTAGAAAAAAATAGGGACATTACTTTTTCATATAGCAATTAAAAACAAACGATTATACGGCTTTAATTACTCTCGTAAAAAGAAGATAATAAAAAGGCGATTAAAGCAATTATTAAAAATTTAGCGATAAATTGTTTTTTTTTTAATTTTTTTTTATTTTTTTATTCTTCGAAAGCAGACTCCGACAGGACAATAAAAATAAAAAATAAAAGATGATGTGGGTGAATGTTTATGCATGTGAGCGAGCAGGGCACCGAAAAATATCCTGTTTATGCTTTACGGTACACAATGCACTTGATATAATATGAGTAGCGCGTGCTATTCAAAGCAATACAAGGCGGACAAGGTATAAGGCAATAGTTGTGTAGAGTAACTGCTGCTTGACAGCCGAAATGCGGGCCAGGGTGAAAGCCCTGTCGACTAATTTGGTTATATACCGTATGCTCTCCGTCTCCGTCTAGCTCTATAATTTTATTATTGTTATTATTGATGAAAGTGAGCATGTATTCGTTGTCGAGGTTAACCTACTGGTACTGGAATATATAGATGGATGGATTCTTTGGTGTAGGTACTGCTATCATACATATAGATGTGTAGATACGACTTGTGAGTAATACAGATAACAAGACATCAGACTAATTTCTCTGTGGATGCTACACAAATGAGAATTATTAATCATTTGTTATTCTAATTGTTACAACCTATTACTTGACTACTCACGAGTTGTTATACTGAAAATTATTATTATTATTATTATTATTATTATTATTATTATTATTATATATTATTAAGAGAATGAGAATAATTTTGTTTCCAGGATTCCTAGTCAATTTATTATGATAAGTGTTTAAGCTGCATTCGAAAATGCTCTATCTCTAGATACATAATTAAGAAATGACCTTGTATCTCGTGAACTATTGACATTTTTAGAGATATAAGCTCATCCCGATGTTACACTCATCGAGACCTTTAATTTGAGTACCCACATCATTTTTTTATATATTTATATATATTATATATATGTATATATGAAAAATATATCAAAAATGCATGTGGGTACTCAAGTGAAAGGTCTTGATGAGAGTAACATCATAATGAACTTATATCTTCAAAAAAGCCAATATTTAAGAAAGTACAATGCAATTTAATATAATTAAAAAATGACTTTGTATCTTGTGAACTATTGACATTTTTGAAGATATAAGCTCATCTTGATGTTACACTCATCGATACCTTTCATTTGAGTACCCACATCAATTTTTCATATATTTTATATATTTATATATATTATATATATAAATATATGAAAAATATATCAAAATGCATGTGGATACTCGAATAAAAGCTCTTGATGAATGTAACTTCGGGATGAGCTTATGTCTTTAATAACATCAATAGTTACGAAAGTACAGTACAATTTAACAAAATTTACTATTAAATAAAGTAACATTTTATTTATTTATACACAGAAAAAAAAATTTACTTGAATCAAGTAAATAATTTTGAAGAATTTCATCTTCTTGATTCAAGTTGAAAAATTCTTAAACTAAGAAATTTTTCTTAGTTCAAGTAAATTTTATTCAATTTAAGATTTTTCCATCTCGATTCAAGACAATGAAACTCTTCAAAATTATTTTCTTGGATCAAGAATTTTTCTCTTGATTTAAGTTAATTTTTTTTTTAGTGTAGTTCACAAATCACGGCAGTCACATAGTGACTGCAAGGCTGCTAATTATTATTATTAATTTTTTTTTTTTAAGAAAAAAATTCTAAAAAAAAATAAAAATTATCAGAATAAAATGTTTAACATTTTATTTTAAAATAAAATATTTTTCGATGAATCTAATTTAAGTCTAGTGTGAGGTGAATGTTGAGAAGAATCGATTCTCAAGTGACTATAGATGGGTTCTATTGGAGAAGTTGAGCCCGAGTACCTCCAGAAGACAAGTAAAGGAGCCAAGAGAAGAAAGAGACGAAGACGGGAGGGAAAAAAGTCAATCAGTCTCGTGGTTTGTTATCTATTGGCGGAAATGACAGACGAGAGGGTTTGCTGGTACTCCGAGTAATGACCCCTTGAGCCCCATGTCCAACCCTCAGCCCTCAGTTCTCCTATGGACCACTAGAAATGCGTTAGTGTCAAAGTCTCGAGGGAGACTAGACGGAAAGACCAGAAGAACCAGGAGAGACTGGAAAAATAATATAAAAATGTAACACACACGTCTTCCTCGCTCCTTTGGTCACATGTCACACAGACAGACATATATATTCCCCGGGCCGTCTTACACACAATCTTATATCACCTCAATGTCCGGAAATCACTGCACTGGACGTGGTAACCCCGGATATTGTTTCTGGGCTTTAAAGTGTCGACGGTTCGGGGCGATTCCTCCCCATGTGTGCGATATGTCAACACTCACACACTCACTCACCCCTGACACGCTCATATATTTTATAAGGTTAGACCATTTGATTTAAGAGCCTCCCTCTACTTTGGACTGTATCTATTCGCCTCGGGTTCACTTCTTGGGCAACAGTTTTGTTTGACTATAAGTGTAAGTGAGTCATTTTGTTCTATATCAGGCGTGTCCATCTTGGAACGGGAGTGTCATCTGATAGTGACGAAATATGTCCTAAGACAATCTTGATAATAATAAATTAAATATTTGATAAATTGGGTTATTAGTTATTGTTGTGTTTTTTTTTTATTTATCGTATAAATTTACTGAGTAAATATACTAATATTTATGTTTGTTAAGGGGGATAGCCACTGTGACGCTGGAAAAAATAGGCAATTTTCGGGAATTTTTTTTACTAGGATAATAAAGGAATTTGGGGATCGGGTTTTTTTTGTTTTATAAAGTATATGTTGAGGATAATTCTCCTAAATTTTTATTCAAAAATATTTTGTTATCACAAAGTTATAAACATTTTTGTAGAGCACCAAAAAAATTTCCCCCTCCATTGCCGGTACTGTAACTCAAAAACGGATTATCTGAAACAAAAAAACCAAACGGCATTTTAATCTATAGGAATGT